>NC_141672.1:128727384-129942384 GCF_028749965.1 Puma concolor | reverse complement strand
TAATTGCTCAAAATGCTTTAACGTTAGGTACTTACCACCTCCTCGCAGAGGTTTTCTGTCAGACTTCCGTTTCGGCAGGACTGATGAAGTAGAAGGCCCAGCACTATCTTCTTCCGGGGGCTTTCTTACATTTCCTTTGTAACTTTTTCCTTCTTGCATGCTGTCCCACATTTCAATCTTCTGTCTCCTTTTTTGTTCTTCAAGCTGAGGAAGAATCACACGTTACAGAATGAATTCAGAAGCTGTCATCTTGCTCAAAGAAAACGCAAACTGTGCCAATTTTCTAATTTTTGTTTTTTAATTTTAGGGCATGCAAACAGGAGAGAGACACAGAGGGAGAGAAACTTTTTTAAAAAATTTTTTTAAATTTACATCCAAGTTAGCATATAGCGCAACAACGATTTCAGGAGTGGATTCCTTAATGCCCCTTACCCATTTAGCCCATCCCCCCTCCCACAACCCCTCCCGTAACCCTCAGTTTGTTCTCCATATTGAAGAGTCTTATGTTTTGTCCCTGTTTTTTGTATTATTTTTGTTTCCCTTCCCTTATGTTCATCTGTTTTGTCTGTTTCCCTTGCCTCCTGAGATGTGTTAAAATCCTCATATGAGTGAAGCCATATGATATTTGTCTTTCTCTAATTTCACTTAGCATAATACCCTCCAGTTCCATCCATGTAGTTGCAAACGGCAAGATTTCATTCTTTTTGACTGCCGAGTAATACTCCATTGTGTGTGTGTGTGTGTGTGTGTGTGTGTACCATATCTTCTTTATTCATTCATCCATCGATGGACATTTGGGCTCTTTCCACACTTTGGCTATTGTTGATAGTGCTGCTATAAACATTGGGGTGCATGTGTCCCTTTGAAACAGCACACCTGTATCCCTTGGATAAATACCTAGTAGTGCAATTGCTGGGTCACAGGGTAGTTCTATTTTTAATTTTTTGAGGAACCTCCATACTGTTTTCCAGAGTGGCTACACCCGTTTGCATTCCCAACAGCAGTGCAAAAGGGTTCCTCTTTCTCCGCATCCTTGTCAACATCTGTTGTTGTCTGAGTTAATGTTAGCCATTCTGACAGGTGTGAGGTGGTATCTCATTGTGGTTTTGATTTGTATTTCCCTGATGATGAGTGATGTTGAGCATTTATTCATGTGTCGGTTGGCCATCTGGATGTCTTCTTTGGAGAAGTGTCTATTTATGTCTTTGGTATATTTCTTCACTGGATTGTTTTTTGGGTGTTGAGTTTGATAAGTTCTTTATAGAATACTAACCTTTATCTGATATGTTGTTTGCAAATATCTTCTCCCATTCTGTCGGTTGCCTTTTACTTTTGCTGATTGTTTCCTTAGCTGTGCAGAAACTTGTTATTTTGATGAGGTCCCAGTAGTTCATTTTTGCTTGTTTCCCTTGCCTCCAGAAACGTGTTGAGTAAGAAGTTGCTGCAGCCAAGATCAAGGAGGTTTTTGCCTGCTTTCTCCTTGAGGATTTTGATGGCTTCCTGTCTTACATTTAGGTCTTCCATCCATTTTGAGTTTATTTTTGTGTATAGTGTAAGAAAGTGGTCCAGGTTCATTCTTCTGCATGTCGCTGTCCAGTTTTCCCAGTACCACTTGCTGAAGAGACTGTCTTTATTCCATTGGATATTCTTTCTTGCTTTGTTAAAGATTAGGTGGCCATACGTCTGTTGGTCCACTTCTGGGTTCTCTATTCTGTTCCACTGATCTGAGTGTCTGTTCTTGTGCCAAGTACCATACTGTCTTGATGATTACAGCTTTGTAATATAGCTTGAAGTCCGGGATTGTGATGCTTCCTGCTTTGGTTTTCTTTTTCAAGATTGCTTGGCTATTTGGGGTCCTTTCTGGTTCCATACAAATTTGAGGATTATTTGTTCTAGCTCTGTGAAGAATGCTGGTGTTATTTTGATAGGGATTGCATTGAATATGTAGATTGCTTTGGGTAGTATCGACATTTTAACAATATTTGTTCTTCCTATCCAGGAGCATGGAATCTTTTTCCATTTTTTTTGTGTCTTCTTCAATTTCTTTCATAAGTTTTCTATAGTTTTCAGTGTATAGATTTTTTACCTTTTTGGTTAGATTTATTCCTAGGTATTTTATGGTTTTTGGTGCAATTATAAGGGGGATCGATTGCTTGATTTCTCTTTCTCTTGCTTCATAGTTGGTGAATAGGAATGCAACTGATTTCTCTGCGTTGATTTTATATCCTGCCACTTTGCTGAACTCATGAATCAGTTCTGGCAGTTTTTTGGTGCTATCTTTTGGGTTTTCCATATAGAATATCATGTCATCTGCAAAGAGTGAAAGTTTGACTTCCTCCTGGGTGATTTGGATGCCTTTTAGTTCTTTGTATTGTCTGATTGCAGAGGCTAAGATTTCTAATACTATGTTGAATAACAGTGGCGAGAGTGGACATCCCTGTCTTGTTCCTGACCTTAGGGGAAAGCTCTCAGTTTTTCCCCATTGAAGATGATATTAGCATTGGGTTATTCATATATGGAGAGAGAGAATCTTAAGCAGGCTCCACGCTCAAAGCGGAGCCCAATGCAAAGTTCTAACTCACGAATGTGAGATCATGACCTGAACTGAAATCGAGTTGGACGCTCAACCGAGTGAGCCACCTGGCACCCCAACAATTTTCTAATTTAAAAGTCCTTCAAACCAAACCTTCACCTGTGTTTTCTTTAGTTAATAACAGTGCTGTCATCTAGTGGTAGGAATTTAACTCACAAACAGAAACTTTACTAAAGAAAGCAAAAGGCATCATGGAAAAATGAATACCGATCAGTTCTCCTGAAACTTGCCCATAGGAGGACATGTGAAAGAATTCTGACTTGGAACAGGTGAGCGTGGCTGGCAGGCATGCTCTGTGGCCATGTTACCTAAATCACTTAATCCCTCTGCTTTGCATTCTGTGAGGATCTAATGAGAGAAGATTTGAAAGTGCTTTGAAAGTCAAATACTACGGGAAACATAAGGAAAAACTAATCTTGGTGGAAAACTGTGCACAACAATGAGCACTTGAGAAAGCTTGTAATCCTACAGTGAGTAGGCACCCGAGGAGGGTGGGAACACGGTGCCCTGGGCCTTTGCCTCTGCTTCCTACTCCCAGAAGAACAACATTTCTGCCAGTAACTGGGTACCATAGCTTACATACGCTACATTTCCCATTCCCAGTGGAATCCAGACCCAAAGTGCTGTTCATTCTGGTTCCAGTTACACTGTGATGTCACAAGGGTATGTGAGAAGATGCCTTAAGAAATCACATATCCAGAAAATTCCTCCATGGCTTTCAGAGCCCCTTGCTGCTAACCCCAAATACCTGTCTCCCCATGCTTCTGCTGTCTGCAGATACAAGAAGTCAAGGAGGAAATCATCTATTCTATACTCCTAGCTGACACAGAAAATGCCAGGATGGGACTCAGCTGACAAATCCTGAGACTACAAACAAGAGAGCGCAGTTAGCTGTGGGTCAGGCAGGCTCAGTCAGTTGATTATTACTATTATGTTTGTGAAGTACACGAGACAGAACCACATGTGCTACAACAATCTGAACACTGAACACAAACTTTTGTCCCTTTCCCAATTTTCGGGGGCTCAGACTGCAATTTTAAAAAGTGATCTTTTAAAAAGATTATTTTTAGTTGCATCGGCAAACTGCATAAACGATCAAGCTATCTCATGGACACCACACAAAAAACTCAGGTCCTGAAGTCATCCATTCTGACATGCAGAAGGAATTCAACTTATTCGGTGGCTCTAGGAACAATAATAATTACATGGTTTGAGATCGGCAGAGCAAAAACCTAAAATATGCTCAAAACTGGCTCAAAAACTAAAAGAACTAAAACATGCTCAAAAATGGCATTTATGTATACTCTGCTGCCACTTCAATGAAAAATTCCTATGTGTGTTTATATATGGATAAATACTTCTGGAAAAAATATCTACAAATCCTAACAGAGAATGCTTGGGCAGCAGCAGGTAGAACAAGAAAATGAGAAACTTAATTTTCATGGTATTGATTTTTTATATCTCGAATTTTTTTACTCTATGTGATTTAAAAAGTTAAGTAACAGCAATGTGCTAGTACATTCTAGGTTACTGGCTGCTTTTAGTGGAAATGTGCAACTACACACAGAAGAAGGCTGCTAAGAGAGTTACCATGGAGGAGGAATGTGTGGAGCAGGTGTGGTCCTGCTCTACCTTTCTTTCTGGGCTCCAGCCAAGCTGGGGAGACCAGGCAGAAACCACAAGAGCCGCTAGCAGTGGCAGAAAGGCACATGACCCTGGAAACACCAGAGACACAGGCAAAGCCGACAGGAAGACCTATTGCTCTGCTGCCTTAGAGCCAGCAGAGGTTTCCTTCTGGGAGGATGAAGGGGGGCCCAGAAACATCTGGACTGACACTTCTCAGAAAGCAGAGTCCACACCTGGTCGTTTCAGTTACAGACAGGGTCCAATCTGGTGGGTGGTCTCGCACCTATGAAGGGCGGCACAATCCCCTGCCGGCTCAGGTCGCTTCCAACCGCATCCTTGGTTCTTCCACCTCTCCCCTTCTCCTCCCCCCTCCCCAACCAAACCTGTAAAAAAGCTTTCAAAACTCCATCTCCTGCTCTCCTTCTCACCCTTGGGTTGAGCCCATCACCACCCTCCCTGGGCTCTCCTTCCATCCGACGAAGGTGGCCCCACCAAGCTAGTTCATATGAGATACATGGCTTGAAAGAGACAATGGAGGAAGAAGCTGAATGTGTACCCCGTGTGTCCAGTGCCACGGCACCCTGACACACCGTTTTGGGTGAAAATACTATGCGAGGAAACCACTGAAAAGCAAAAAGGTAAATAAAAGACATCTTTTTTAAAGGAGTCTTTTCCCCATAAACCGTAAGATATTGCACAAGGAAAGCACGCTGACAGATGCTAAGTGGAAATGATTCTGTCACAACCAGTTGTTCCCAGTACCCGCCCTAATGGGGGAGGCCATGCAGGCAAGCGTGTATATACACACCCACACACACTCTTTTACCCACTAAGCCTCCAACTATTTCTTAAGACCATATGTTCAAACTCAAACCGGTTCATACCTGTCTCAGTTTTTCCTTATGCTTTTCGACTTGTGCATTTAATTCTTCTTGCATTTTCAAACGGGCAGCTGCTAAAGCCTCTTGCCGTTTAACAACAACATCAGGTTCTAAAATGTCAGAAACAATTTGAGAAAAAAGAAACTCCTGAGAGTCCATATTATTAGAAGGATATGGAAGTAGAGATGTCAGACAATACAAAAAAACATGGATTTTACACAAAAATTCTATTGCTCTGCGTGTATTTTACTGCTTATGGGGGCAGAGGATTGTCCTATTGTCATAGTTCATAGCCCTAGTTAAATATCCAGGGCACCAGAAACCCTTTAGAAATGTGTTATGCCTGGGCTCCCCCAGCAATTCCAAGTCAGAGAGCCTGGCACAGCCCAGTGACTGAGACAGAAGTGGTTTGAGGGGCACCCCAAAATTCCATTCCACAACCTGGACACCTCCTGACACCCAGTCTCCAGGCTGACCAGAATGCTAGAAGACAACCAGGAGAAGATGAAGTTGTCTGATCATTAGCCGTCACTTACCTGGCCCAGATCTATACCACAAAGAGGTAATGATCCTTAGATACTTTACCCTTGTTTCTATGGAAAAGAAACATCCTTCCAGTTAGCATTAATGGAAATGAGCTCCCCAGCTTTATCTGTTTTATTTGGTTTATAAAACAAAGCAGAATTTTATAAATATTCAGCTAAGTTCTCTATCTGCTCATCTACTCAGCCCACCATGTCAAGGATCACCAAAGGGCAAGGACACAGGGGTGTGGCTAATTTTTAAAGAAGAAAACAGGGGCGCTTGGGTAGCTCAGTCAGTTAAGCATCCAACTCTTGATTTCAGCTCAGGTTATGCTCTCACAGTTTCGTGAGTTCAACCCTCACGTTGGGATCTGTGAAGAAGGCCCAGAGCCTGCTTGGGATCCTCTCTCCCTCCCTCTCCCTGCCCCTCCTCCACTCATGCTCTGTCTCAAAATAAATAAATTTTAAAAAATAAAGAAAAAAACAAAGAACTGTATGTTCAAATCAGCACTATACAAAAGTATAGGCAATCATCACTACCTAAACAGTAGTGGGAAAAGACCACTTAATTGAATCCACATAAAATGGACTAAAATGTTGTGGTCAGTCAAGGGAGCATATGCAGTGGTAGGAATGGCTGGAACTTTACCTTTAAGTAAATTATTTAGGTATTTATTTATTTTTGAGAGAGAGAGAGAAAATGTGACTGGGGGAGGGACAGAGAGAGAGGAGACAGAATCTGGAGCAGACTCCAGGCTCTGAGCTATCAGCACAGAGCTTGATGCGGGGCTTGAACTCATGAACTGTGACATCATGACCTGAGCTGAAGTCAGATTTAGTATAACTAACTGGCTGAGCTACCCAGGAGCCCCTGGAATTTTATCTTAAACAAAACAAAATGACAATTCCACTTCATAGAAATATGAAGTTTGGTAACATTTGTAACTATCAGGTCATTCTCAGTATAAATCAATCAAGTGTGGAGTTTTTAAACCTGATTTTCCTAACAAAATCGTACAACAGCACAACATAACACTTTGGGCTGCACATTTACTTTTTGCAGTGCTTCACGAAAACAACGAGTTCTCTTTAAAAATGCCCATCATCTCATAGATCTGCTCTCCCAGTGTAAGACAGATTTCACACTGCCAGCACCTCCGCCATGAAGAGGGCTGTACTGGGTGACGAAAGCAGTTTCCTAACATCACTGCCACCCTCTTGATGAAATCCTGCACCTTATGCAAGATGAACAACTGTAATTTGTAGTTTGTTGTTGGATGTACAGCCAATAATCAAAAAGATGGAGAGAATGGCAGGACCACAGGGCTTCGTGGGAAAGAGGAGAGGCATGTTTGAGTAAAGGACATTTCTAAGTCTTTCCACTAATGACTACTTTTGTGTCACAACATGTGCTTTTCTCTCTTCTCAGTAACTGTGGGGAGTCCAAAGAATGATTTTTATCTGTTTAATTATGCTGCTACTCCCCAAACATTTAACATTTCTTTTTTTTTTTTAAACTGTTTATTTTTGAGAGACAGAGTGTGAGCGGGGGAGGAGCAGAGAGAGAGAGACACAGAATCCGAAACAGGCTCCAGGCTCCAAGCTGTCCGCACAGAGTCCGACGTGGGGCTCAAACTCATGAACCGGTAGATCATGACCTGAGCCGAAGTTGGACACTTAACCGACTGAGCCACCCAGGTGCCCGTGAACATTTATCATTTAGATATGTCCTCAGAAACTAGCTTCTATCTAGCAAAAAGGCTAAATAAATTTTTGCCACAGCCAAATGTAACTTGAAAGCAGATCTGATGAGGAAGTTGCGAAAATCAAAATGTGATGGATATGAAGAACTAAGTCTGCATTTCTTGTCGCTCACAATGGTTCTAGAAATTTAGTAGGTAGACCCCCAAGTATGGAGAAGCTGTGAAATTTTCATTTCAATCCATCCCCTAAATGAAAAACCATTAAAAGATATGCAGGAGTGCCCTACCCACCACCAAGCAGGTTTTCCATCCCATGACAATCTCTGAAATTAAAAAACCTATTGCACATTTCCCCAAGATCAATTGCAGAAACATAAAATGGTTTTCCTCTCGTGCAGATTAGAAGCAAGACCTTCTTACTCTTGGTAACAGACTAACTTTTAAATGCTAGAAGAAAGAGGTGTAAAGCCACCGCCTTCCTTTCTGTTATCAGACACTAACCCACTGCAGCCGCAGCTCGGTCCAGCTGTCTCTGCCTCAGGGCCCTGAGTCGGGTGGAAAGCTTCTGAAATACCACGTAGAGAAGGATGCAGCTGAAGACGATGTACCAGCCATAGGTGGCTAGCAGGGAGCCCACTGAAAAGAAAACAGTTTTCAAGAAAGTAAAAAAAACATATATTGCTAGTGGACTTTTGCATAAAATTCACCAAAAGACAAAGGAAGCATAGCTCCTGCCCTCGAATCCCTCCGGGTCTAGCTGAGGAAATGGCCTCCCAAGTAGGCAGTTAAAATAGAAGCGAGTACAATTCGGGGGTCACCGAGAAGGGACTCCTCAACCATCTGGAGAGTCGGGGGTGGAGGGCAAGTCCGGAGAGCACGGGAAAGCGGGTTTTGACGGGTCTGGAGGGATGTTGATCCGACTCAGGAGGGCAAAGGCCTTTCGGACCTCAGAAATTTATAGACAGGGGTGGCCGTGGGGGCCGATACAGCGCCGGGTATGGGGGACGAAAGCGAGGTCTGGAATGAAATGCCAAGGGCCCAGTGGCCCCAGTAACGCAAGCCACAAAGGCTTGCTTCGCATAAAGGACTGGCGCAAAAAAGGGCCCGACGGCGCAGCCAGGAGGAGTGCAGCTCCTAGAGGGCCTCGGCGCGCGTTCCAGGCCAGCCGCCCGGAGCTGCGTGGCCGCCACCGGCTCCCAGCCAGGCCTCCCCTGGCCTCCCCAGGCCCCGCCGGGCGCGCAGCGGAGGACGACCCACCAAACATGGCGGCGCCCAGGACAGCTGGTGGCACCAACCGGCAACCCGGGGCCACTCACCCGTGACGTGAAGGAAGCGCAATCCCTCTGTCTCCAGGGCCGGCCGCGCGGACAGCTGCTGCCCGTCGCGCTCCATGGCCGCCGCCGCCACTCTAGGTGGCCGGTCCGCGTCAGCTCGAGTCTTCGCCTTCCGGCCCGCCCCTCCATATACGTGGCGCTCCGGGGACTAGGGTCCCTGAGCCCCGGCCAATCGCGGCGCGACCCGGTCCTGAGACTCGGCCTATCACAGCGAGGGTGTGTCCATCCAGGAGGGGCGTGGCCAGCCGGGCGGGGCGGGGCGGCAACAGACTGTCCCCGCCGACTGCGCACCGTGTGGCTGGGCGGCCTCACCGCTCGCCTGAGGAAAGCCGCCTGACTGACCTGCGGGCCGACTCCCGCGGGCGTGTTTACTTTTGTACCGATTGCACGCCGACGTCCCTGGAGGTTAGGGGCCGCCTGGAAACAGGATTTGCGCCCACATCCTTGCCCCGGGCCCACTGGGCAGCAGAACTCGTCAGATGAAACGCTGGCAGCCTCCTCCTCCAGCTGCCCGTGTTCAGGCTAAGAAAGGCCCGCCGACTCTCACGGTTCTCCACCCCTCCAGAACCAAAACCTCCGGGGAAAGAATTAAGGCAGTGACTCCAGCACGTATCGAATCCTACGAGGTGTCACGCGGCAGTAGCAGTTGTTATCACAGTTTCCTGGTTGTTTCCTCTGCCTGCAAAGCCTTCCTTCACCGCCTTCCACTCCTCTGGCCCCTCTGCCGCTCAGAGGCCTCTTGCTTTAACCACCTTACTTGAAATTTGGGCTTGAGTGTGTTTTTGGAGAAGGCTTTGAGGTGAACACACACAGCTGTGTCACGGAGGGAGGGTTGAGAATCAAAAATGCAACCGTGAAAAAAAAACAGAGACCAGGTGATGACGTCAGAGCGCGCCGCCACCCCGTAGGAGGCCTGCATCACTCCTGCCCAGGCGCTACCGCTACCGCAGCGGGCGCTCCCAGCTCTGGGTCACCTAGGAGTTCCAGGGGAGTGGGCGATCTGGGGGCTGCGCGGCAAGAGAGGTAGATTTCTACTGGGGGACTGTGGTTCGTGCGCCGTGGCAAAGAAAAGCCTGAAAGCTGTTCTCCACCTTGAAAATGGGCTCTTGAAATGGGGAAATTGAGGACCCTGGATTTTGTAAATTAAGGCTGTGAAGACAGCCACTGATTTGATGAGTTTAGGAGGGAGGAATTTTATTCTTTGATGTTTTCCTCTCACTTGTAAAAGATGATGAACCATTACTCTTTTGAAGTGGTTTCTCACTTGCTCTGGCATCTTGCAGGAACTCGATGTGCTAAAACCGAACTCTTTCTCGGGATGACTTCAGTACATAGTTTGGGACCAGCTTTAAATATACCATGTTTGGGGGCACCTGGGTAGCTCAGTCCGTTAAGCTTCCGTCTTGGGCTCTGGTCACGATCTCAAGGCTCCTGAGTTCCCGCCCCTCGTCGTGCTCTGTGCTGACAGCTCAGAGCCTACACACACACACACACACACACACACACACACACACACACACACACACACCCTTGTGCATAGTGATCAGGCTTGCCTGACTTGTTTGGTTATGCTCTGGACACCAGGTACACTGTACTGTGGGAGTCACTTCATGGAAGCAGTCGGTGGGGACCTCTCTTTTTTCTCAGAGTTGAGTCCTGAAAAGTGATCTGACACAAGTTTCAACTAATGCATGGTAAATTCTTTTTTTTTTTTTTTTTATAGTAACTTAGTGGTTAAGTGGGTTAAATAAGATTAACAGATACTTCCCCACCCTGACAAGTGTCAGATTAAGATGTGAAAGCTTCAAGAATGTTGCAGTGAACATCATTTCAGAGCTTGCAGTGTGGTTCAGGGATTAAGATATTTGGAGTAGCGATGGAGGAAGATCCTAGGTTGCAAAGATTTGCTGTTGTTGCAAGCTTTCATTCAGGACTTTGATATAAAAACCAGCACAACAGTCGTGAAAACATTGCACTTTTTAAAACACCTACAAGAATAAAGTACCTTTGTGTACTATTATGAACTAGTCTGTGTGTCTACATATGTACTTACAGTATGAATAGTATTTTCAACTAAAATCTAATAGATTTTGAGTTACTAGAATGCACAAAGGAGTTTTGCTTCAGTTCCTAGAATATGGTTTTTTTTTTTTAATGTTTATTTATTTTTGAGAGAGAGACCAGAGTGTGAGCAGGGGAGGGAGAGGGAAGTCCAGAATCCGAAGCAGGGTCCAGGCTCTGAGCTGTCAGCACAGAGCCGAATGTGGGGCTTGAACTCACCAACTGTTGAGATCATGACCTGAGCTAAAGTTGAACGCTTAACCGACCGAGCCACCCAAGGGCCCCTCAATGCTGTTCTTAAGTTCCCAGTGAGAAGTTATTCTTCCTAGCCAGGCTTCTAAGTGTTACCTTTGTCCCTTTAATTAGGGTGTATCATCTCATCTATCTTATCTAGAACCATAAAGTTATTTCAGCACACACTTTGCTTAGTATAATTGCTCAAGAGTTATTTGTAAAAACAGGACAAAGGTAGTAATCCAGAACGTCCATGGTATAGTCTGCCCATGACAGACTACAGGATTAGCCCCAATTCATCCATCCTTCCTTCTGAGAACATCCTTGCAATAGCCTCAAGGTGGAAGGAGTGTATTTGCACATCCTTTGACTTTGGCCTTGGCCAGGTGGCTTGCTTAGGTTAATAGCAAGTAGGCAGATGTCCTAGGAGAATGACATAAAGCTGAGCCACCCTAGTTAATCCACTGACCTGCAGTAAAAAGCAAAGCCAGCTGTGAGAATGGTGATTGTCACTTAAAAGCCAGAGTTTTGGGAATGGTTTGTTAATCAGCATTACTATGGCAAAAGCTAACTTGATAAATGGCCTAATCTCACCTTTTCACAAAAGTATACGCAAGACAGGATTAAAAGTGTCGGTAACTAAGGGAGATTACTGAGATGGCAATCAAACAATAGTGGTTGTCAAACTTGAATTGCCCTTTCAATGGCATTCTTGTAGATTCCTACTGTAGCATTTATGTTAAATATCTGCATATATATAAAAAAAAAATATATATATATATACATTTTCTAAATTTATAGTACTTAGAATGTCAAAACCTACTAATTAAACATAAATACTACAAAACTAATATTCAAATGAACATCTTAATGTGGTTCCACAGACACTGTTGTTTTGAGAGCTGCATGTCTGCCACTTGGTACACTGGTATAGTTTTGGCTATAACATGAGAGAAGTTATCTGTGACTGAACCTCATGTTCCACAAAATTGCACATGGAAAACACTGGACTTCTGGGAAAAACTGGGTTGAGGCAAACCCAATTTTTCTGGTCCTGAGACACACAGATGTTGGTGGAGCTCTGAGCAAAGGAGCCCTCACTTTCCTCTGGTCAAGTTTTTGCCAAATCCTCACTTGCAACAATAGCATAAATAACATAACAAGGTCTCCTTTTGTTTTTTGCTTAGCAGCCCTCCAGTCATTACCCGGGAGTCATTAATCTGTTTGGTGCCAGAGTAATCCTGTTGAGTTCAGATCCACTTGGCAATGGCACCAAAGTCTGGGTATTATTGCTAAGTACTGCCCGTAGTCAAAGCCAGGACCCAAAGTAGGCTATGTAGAGGTAGGGCATGTGGTGGGAGAAAAGTGAACTGCAACCAATTTATTACCGAGGTTAGTGACCAGAGGCTCCTTCAGAGGCTCCTTAGTAGGTGGCTTATAAATGATGGGAGCAGGGAGCCTCCTGGCAATAGCTTCCCTGTATGTTAAGTATGGAGAAGAAAAATGGACTCATTTTAGTTGTTTCATCAGAAGCACAAGTGTCAAGTAAATGTGCATTAACAGAAAGGCTCTGCAGAAGTAGAAAAGGCAGCCTCACTGGCATATGTCATGAAAGATGTTGCAGGGAGATCTTAAGACCCCCACCCCCTCCAAGTCCTGTTCTGATCCTGTGGACATTTAGCAATGTTCTAATCCCAAAGGACACCTTGGTGAGGGGAACAGGAGAGCATGAATTGCAGTCACCTTCCTCTCAAATTAAATGAACAACTTTTAGTTTATAAATCCACCTATTGTATATTTGGGTTATTTCCTTGGTGCCTGAATGCCCCAGGAACTCATAAAAAAACATGAATCTCCAAATCTGTCAAGGTGAGGATAAAACCAGAACAGAGCAACCCCCTATGGTGTGGGCCATCAGTACATGATTAGAGGGGACTGCTCTGGAAGGGGCTGAAAGGGGTCAGGTAGAAGTTAAGGAAGTGGTGAGAGGGAGGCTGGAAATCCTGTGTGGAGTGTTGTCCTCTGAAGGCCAGCACCTGGGAACCTACTTAAAGCACAGCCTCCCACCCCACCAGATCTCGCATTTTAACAAGATGTCCGGGAAGTTCAGCACACTGGAGTGGGAAAGTACTGGTTTAGGGCCACACTGAGGAAAACTAAAGACCAAATTCTCCTGATAGCCAAGTTCCACCTCCTTTCGGACTGCTCTACCCTACTCTTTTCTAGCAGTTGCTACTGCACTGAGGTTTAGCCCCACCGCTACCCACGGTTCCATGTTCCCAGCTAGACTGTCAGCTCCTTGAAGGTTGCGTTCCTTCAGTGTCTCATGCACCTTGTACAGACTTTACAAGTACAGCAAACCAGCAACCAGGAATCACCCACAACTGTTCAGAGGCCTACTTAGAGCGAGTGTTTCTCACATTTAGAAAATCTCCCAAGGAGCTTAAAAAAAACCCGACCCAAAGCCAACCAAACACGAGCAGATGAAAAGATGGATGGTGAGGTGCTCACCTCCATCATGTTTTTTAGACTGGCCTAACTGGCCAGAGCTGGGTGGGATACATGTACTGCAGCATCCAGAGGTGTGAGGAAACTGCCGTAGCCTGCTCACTGGGCTGGGACACCCCCCCACCCCCCACCCACAACCATGTCTTGAAAGCTCGAATGTGCTGTTCACATTCCAACAAGCAGAAGTTGCAATTCTCCTGTAATTTTTCAAATCAGTAATTAAAGCCTGGCTGTCTTTAATGAAGCTGTTCTTTGCATGGAAAAAAAATGCACCAGAGATCGTAGAGTCTTACTGAAACCACTGGCAGCACACAGATAATCTTCAGTTTTATTAACAATTTAAAAATCTAAATATTTAAAGAGGCCTGGGAAGCCTACCTAGAAACAATGCCCTCTGGCATTTCCAACTGAAACATGTCCAGATACCTCACTGCACACCCCGCCCCGATGACAGACAACTTGGTAGCACAGCGAATGTCTTTGTATTTTTACTATTTGTAGAAAACCGGCATTTAGATTTCAAAATGTATGATGTTACAAAATTACCAGCAGCAGTCTTAAGCATTTCAACAATGCTTATGAACTCCACTTTGCTGACACAAACAAGGCTATTATTCCAAGTTCAAAAAGCAGGACTTGTCCCAGTGGGCATGTTATACGTCCTGCAGATACTCAGGCCATCTTGCTCAGGACCCATTCGTGACCGTGTCTTCTTCCATCTCCTCTTCACCGTCATCAGTGGGGCCTAAAGAAAAACACAAAGCCACATGTCATACTGATTTTACAGCATGTTTGCTCAGTACACGAGTGGCCAGTCTGTGAAGCTATTGCACACTACTCCCTGGACTAGTTACAAATCCCAGCAGCCCCTGCCCTCAAGGAGCTTACAGTCCAGAGACTATCTTTGGCAGCTATGGGAAGGGATGGTCAATTCCTAGGGGGAAAGGATCACAAAGGTGTTTTACAAAAAGTCAAACTCATTGCCTGACATTCTAACCTTCTTTGGTTGAGCTGTTCATTCATTTTTTTGTGAAGGTAAAAAGCTTATACGTTGTGTTTTATTCTTACAACTACCACAGGGAAAGAAAATGGGAATATCAAAAAACATTTGAGGGGCACCTGGGTGGCTCAGTTGATTAAATGTCCGACTTTGGCCACATCATGATCTCATGGTTCATGAGTTCGAGCCCCTTGTTGGGCTCTGTGCTGACAGCTCAGAGCCTAGAGCCTGCTTTGGATTCTGTGTCTTCCTCGTCTTCCTCTCTCTCTACCCCCCCACCAAAAATAAACATTAAAAACAAACAAACATTTGAATGTGTACCACATGCCAGATAATAGGACTACTCAATGACTTTATTGTCTCTAAATGAGGGAAAATACGGCAAAAACCAAGTCTGTTATGTTTACTCATTAATTTATGAGATATTTTGGTCACTGTATTCTGAAAAAGGAAACGTTTTAACTATCAGTGTTTGGGAAGATTACTCTTGGTTAAGCCTATTGTTTTTACAGTAGACTCAACATCACATTTCTAGATGCAAAACTACCAAGATAAGAATGTCAGTCCAGTTTTAGCATACTCAGAAGCCTAGGCCCACTGCAATCTATGGAGTGCCCTGAACAATTTCTACCTTCTTCTCCCCAGTAATCTTTCAGATTGCTCTGAAAATCCCAAGAGATCCTAAGGCTCAAAGAAAACGTTTTCAGGGGAAACAGATTAATTCAGTAAGTCTGTCATATTACAGTCACAATAAGCAATTGTGATATTGCCTCTTCCCCCGTCAGTACTGAGCCTTGGAGGCCTTTAATACCCTTCTAATGCTGAGGACAAAGACCTCATCCATCACAGTCTGCAGAGCCTTGCGTGGCCCAGACATGCTTTCTCTGTTGGCTCACCCTTCTCCCTGTGCCTTGAACTCCACTGCCATTGGCCTCTTTCAGTTCTAGTGTGCAAGGCTCCTTTTCACCACAGGTGCTTTGCCTACACAGTCCCTCACTCACCGCTTTGCCCCTAGAATGCCACTCTGGCCTTTGTTTAGTTCAGTAATTCTCAGACACGTTAGTTTTGGGACCCAAAGAGCTTTTGTTTACGTACATTTATCGATACTATATTAGAATAATCAACACTGTATTAGAAATTAAAGCTGAGTATTTTAAAAAAGTAGTAACTCATTAAAAAAGCGTATCCGTTGGGGCACCTGGGTGGCTCAGTAGGTTAAGCATCCGACTTCAGCTCAGGTCATGACCTCACAGTCTGTGAGTTCGAGCCCTGCGTCGGGCTCTGTGCTGACAGCTCAGAGCCTGGAACGTGCTTCAGATTCTGTGTCTCCCTCTCTCTCTGCCCCTTACCCCCTCACCCTCCCTCCCTCCCTCTCAGTAATAAACATTAAAAAAAAAAAAGACCCCTCAGAGTCCTATGCCATAACATTTTATATCAAGTAACTTATCTTCCAAGAGCATATGAAAAAAGGGATTTTGTGTGCATTAGATGGTAATGAGGCACTATTCTAACATCCTTGGGTCATAGCACCTCAACTGTTTAGGAATCCACCTCAAGTATAAGATCAATCTGGAAGTACACAGACAGACCACATGTCCTGACCTGATCTGCGTTCCCTGCCAGGTATCTGACCAGACTGCAGCAAGCCCTTCAGCCGCTCTACTTCAGCCAGAGTTGACGCATTTGCTATAGCATTCTGGAGGACAGAAAACAACAGAGGAGGACAATTAATTGCATCTAAGTATCAATCACCCAGAAAACCTTACAGAAGTCCATAGCAACTTTTTGAGGTGGAACATTCAACAGCTCTACTGGGAGAATTTTATTGTCACAATGAGCAAATGATTACTGCACATGTCCTAAAATTTTAGCTAATTAAAGCACCTATGTGGAATTATGTTACTGGATAATTTAGGAAGCAGTATTAGGAAACTAGGATTTCCCACTGATCATCAAGCAGATCTTTCAGACAGCAAATCTCTGAAAGTAAAAATTAAGGCAAACAACCGAGACAGCATACTTCAGTGACTGACCGTTCAAATACCCTGGGAAAATGGAAAAGAACTAGAGCTGTCTCTGTGCTGACTGGCTCATAGAAGCGATTCACATCAAAGGTGGCTGAATAATCACTTTAAGCTAGTTCCCACCTAACACAGAAATGGAGCAGGAATCTAAGTGTGGGGGGTGGAGGGTGGAAACTGCAATGTTTAGAATTTGGTCTATTACATATTTTGTGTCCTAAACCCATGGCAACTCTTCTAACACATTTTTACCTTGATGGCTTCTACATCCCCTGGAGACGGCCCACCTTTCTTTTTGTCAGTCGGCAAACCGGCACCTGGGTTGAAACTTGGGAGGGGAGGAAAGAACGTAACTGTTAAATCCAGACCAATGGAAATTGCTTCTCTTTTACTTTCAAAAAGGCTTTTGAAAGTAATTCAACCAGTGTAGTATCTTATCTTCGTTAACAAACTGATACAAGAAACTCTCTCCTTCAGAAACACCACCCAGTTCATCTTCCTCTAGAGAAAGCAGGATATATAGTGTTGCATTAAGACTGAACACCGGAAGTATTTGCTAACCTGGTAGAAATCTCATGTGATGTGTGGACCATTGAAGGTCATGGGCTATCATCACACAAATTCAATACTGTATTAGTCAGTCACAGGTGTTTTGTTTAGTTCTGTAGGAGGCAAAAAGCCAGACAGATAGTGTTTCTGAAGGTGAAGTGGAGTGAAGTTGGATATCCGTATCTTACGTTTTGCTTCTCCTGGCAATATCCTTTGCAAGTTGTGCACCCCGTTTGCCCTTGAACATTTTCTCTGCTTCCTGACGCTCCTACAGCAACACCACACACAGAGTTAATGGAAATAGGAATACCACATGCATTTAGATGCATTCCTCAGAAAACACGGAAGAAAACTCTTCTGAAATACTCGGGGCTGGTAAAAATACCAAAAAGTCAATTTCAAATTAAAAGGAGACACAATGGCCTTGCTTTGTCTGGTGAAGTTCCCTGAAGAAAGTTCCCCCTCCTAGTTTCAGGGAGGGGCTCTGGAGGAACTAGGAAGGTTTAAAAAGGAAAGAAAAAAAAACAAACAACAAAAAACAAAAACAGAAACAAAAAACAAGGGAAAACCCACTCCCTGTAAAGGGAAAATCATTCTAACAATTAAAGCTGCTGAAAAATGGATTCTATTAAGCTCCCCAAGGGGGAACATATCTTAAGCACAGTCTTGCTGACAGTGCTCACGGCGGCTGATACTGTGCTACGACCTCTGAATGACCAACACTACTGCACAAGACAGCTTTAACTCAAAGTCCTACTGTAAACTCTGCTAGGAAAAAAAAATCTGACTTAACATTTTGTTCCCACATTTTTATGACAAACCAATAGTAAAACACATTCGGCAATTAAAAAAAAATCAACAGCAAAAGTATAAAATAAAACATGAACGTATAATGACTTACAACCAACAGAAAATACTTACTTTCAGTTTCACCTTCTGGAAATCCAGTACTCTGACTTGTGGAACTTTATAAATTACATACAGTCTGTAATGCTTCTTATTTGTTACAGGATTTCTTAGGATACTGCAAGAAAAGGAATAGCAATGCCAGTCTTGTTCATAGCGTAGCATTTCAAGAGGTCCATTTTAATAAAATCAAATGAGTCCATAAGCTAAGGAAAAGTTGACCTTTTTTTTCACAGTTCAATGTTATTCAGTTAATGTTAGGGAAGTTTTAATAGAGCACTGGACTTATTTTCGGTATTTGTTTTTAAAAGGTGCTTCTTACTAACTGATTACTTTAAGATCAAGGCTGATAATGGTGTCATTGTAAAGGACTTCCCTGTCACCACCACAGATCATTTCCATACCTTAGGTAAGTCAGTGATTTGAGAGATGCCAAAGGGTCCAGATCACCCTGTAAAATAAATGGCCATAAGAACATGAATACCACAGGCTTTTTTTTTTTTTGAGAGAGAGAGCACGCACGTGAGCAGGGGAGAGTGGCTGGCGGGGGGGGGGGGGGGGGGGGAGGGAAGGTGGGGAAGGGAAGGTGGGGGAGGGAAAAGGAGGAAGAGAAAAAGAGAGAGAGAGGGAGGGAGGAAGAGAAAGAGAGGGAGGGAAGAAGGGAGGGGGAGGGGGAGGGGGAGAGGGGGAGAGAATATGGATCCCAAGCAGGCTCCATGCTCAGCTCAATCCTGTGACCCTAGCATCATGACCTGAACCAAAATCAAGAATCAGACACTCAACTGACTAAGCCCCAGGTGTCCCCCCACCCCCACCCCACCGGCCATAGGCTACTGTGATACTCTGAAATGGCAGATGTCTTTGGAGCAAGGACTCTTTTTTTACTGCTAGCATCTAGCACAATATTAGCGCACCACAGATGCTTAATAAAAATTCTGACAAACTGGTGAGTAAATTTGAGCTTCTTAAACTGAAAATTTTAGCCACATCCATAAAAACTTGTGTCTCAATAGCAGAATAGACCCCCCCCCCCCAAAACTGATTTCTTGTAGCAACCTCAAAAGGGCTAGAATTTAAAGCAATGATTTAGAAAAGAAAGAAATGTCCAAGCTGATGTAACTTTGGAACAAGTCATTCACACAGGTTATCTCCAGCTGGATTTTGGTGGAAGGTGGTTTTTCCCACTAGTAACTGTACATGCCTGGTGGTGACACAGACATCTCATGGTTGAGAGGAGGCACCTTTATTTTTTTAAATGTTTGTTTATTTGAGAGAGGGGGAGAGAGAGCAGGGGAGGGGCATGGAGAGGAAGAGAATTGGGGCTCAATCTCACAAACCATGAGATCATGACCTGAGCTGAGAGCAAGAGTTGGACACTTAACCGACTGGGCCACCCAGGCGCCCCATGAGGAGACACCTTTACTCAAGGCTCCCTCAAATCGCTTCAGATAATTATTCAAGGACAAGGAGTTTGGATAAAAAACAAAAACAAAAAAAGGACCCAATTATGGGAAAAAGGCACTTTTTTGGTATTTAATCTTCCCAAATCATCTCATAAAACAGGACAGCAAAACCAAAGTCTATGGTTAACCACTACAACTAAACCAGATGAAAAGGCATTCTGGCAAGAACTCTAAATCAGGAATGGGCAGAGACCGACTACTGGGAGAGCTGCAAGGCTTATAGGGGGGCAACATCTGTGCAGGATGAAGCAGAGGGAAGGCAGAGGCATCCAACAAGCCCGAGTACTCCAAAACGACCGACAGTTTGGTCGGTCTGAGAACAGCAGCCAACAGATACATACATCCCAATAATGAGTCCAGTTAAGTCTGTGATGAGGCCTGATGGGACCAGGCAATTTGGGCCCTCACTCTTAATACTAACCAGAAATGGTATCCCTTCCAGGACAAAGGCCTACAAAGGGGAGAAACTGCTAGGATCAGACTGAAATTGAGCGGGACGGGGGCAAGAAGGACAATGAGAAAAAAGTAGACACAAAAAAGCAAGAGGGGAACAAAGCCAGGAGTTCAGAAAATAAGCTGCCATTAAAAAACACTTCACAAACACTGGAAGAGGGAGCTCTAAGCTTGCTACTGGCATGTCACCACTAAAATATACAGGATGATCTAAAAAGGAACAAAAGCAGGCAAACATGGCATGATCCCACTTAGATGTGGAATTAAAAAAAAAAAAAAAGACCCCCTCTCAGCAACAGACAGTTGAATGGTAGTTACCAGAGACTGAAGTCGGGGGGGGGGGGGGGGGGTTGGGGAGGGATGAGCTATTTGATCAAAGAGTACAAACTTTCAGTTGTAAGATGAGTAAGTCTGGACACCTAATGTACAACAGGGTGATTATAGTTAATAATAATGTACTACTGTATACTTGAAATTTGCTGAGAGGGGCACCTGGGTGGCTCAGTCAGTTAAGTGTGTGACTCAGGCTCAGGTGATGATCTCAAGGTCTGCGGGTTCGAGCCCCACATCGGGCTGTGTGCTGACAGCTCAGAGCCTGGACCTGCTTCAGATTCTGTGTCTCCCTCTCTTTCTGCCTCTCCCCATCCACCTTGTCCTCTCTCTTTTACTCACTCTCTCTCTCAATAATTTAAGAAAAAAAAAATTTTTTTTTTTGCTGAGAATAGATCTCAAGTATTCTCAACACACAAACAACAAGTAAATATGTGAGGTAATGGATATGTTAGATAACGGTAATCACAATTATACATTTCTCAAAAATCACAATGCACACCTTAAATACATACAACTTTTATCTCTCAGTCACACCTCAATAAAGCTAAAAAAAAAAACCCAAAAAGGAACAAAGAATGGCAACTTTCGTTACACTCACACAGACTACATAAAACATAATGATGATGTCTTAGTGGGTTTTTTAAAGACAGAATAACTAAATAACATGTTGAAGGGTTTGAAATGTTTAACATCATTGTACTGTTTAAGAAGCTAAGAGTACTGAAACTTAATGAATGTGTATTTTTTTATTTGTAATACTTAAAAAAAAATTTTTAATGTTTATTTAATGTTTTTTAAATGTTTTGAGGGAGAGTGCGCACACATGCACGCGAGAGCAGGGTGGGGGCAGAGAGAGACACAGAATCTGCAGCAGGCTCCAGGCTCTGTGGTGTCAGCACACAGCCCAACGTGGGGCTCAAACTTGAGGGGCTCAAACTCATGAACTGTGAGATCACGTCGTGAGCTGAAGCCAGACACTTAACTGAAGGAGCTACCCAGGAGCCCCAATGAATGTGTATTTTTAATTCCCACATTGCTAAGATAGGAATAAGTAGGGGCACCTGGGTGGCTCGATCGGTTAAGCGTCCCACTCTGGATTTTGGCTCAGATCATGATCTCAGGGTGATGAGATCGAGCCACAATGATCGATCCACACTGAGCATGAAGCCTGCTTATCTCTCTCTCCCTCTGCCTCCCTCCCCTGATCTCACTCTGTCTCTCTCTCTCTCAAAAAAAAAAAAAACAAAAACAAAACAAAACACCAGGAATAAGTAATTCCTACACTATTAGTAGGCAAAGAATGACAGAGAAAGAGAATGAACACAATGAAGGGGGGAAAAAAAAAAAAAGAAATGCAGAATGGGCTGTCAAACAGTAACCTCCAGAAAAGAGAGAAGACAAACTCCAATACACCAGTAATTACATTATGTAAATAGACCAAATACTTCATTTAAAATACAGACTTCACATTGGATTAAAAAAAAAAATCCTACCACATATGCTGTTTTTAAGATATAAACCTAAAATACAAGGCACAGAAAAGTTCAAAGTAGATTCTGCATGGACAAAAATTTATCATACAAACACTAAATAAAACAAAGCTTGTTTTGGCGTAATATAGCAGATAAAACAGACAAGGTAAAACAGCACTAATAGAGACAAAGAGGGGCACAACAGAATAATAAAAAGATTAGTTCACCTGGATGGTATTAACAATTTAAAATTTGGGGGCGCCTGGGTGGCTCAGTTGGTTAAGTGTCCAACTTCGGCTCAGGTCATGATCTCACAGTTCGTGAGTTTGAGCCCCGCATCGGGCTCTGTGCGGACAGCTCAGAGCCTGGAGCCTACTTCGGATTCTGTGTCTCCCTCTCCCTCTGCCCCTCCCCCACTTGTACTCTGTCTCTCTCTCTCAAACATAAATAAATGTAAAAAAAAAAAAAAAAAAAACCTTAAATTTGTATGTATCCATGACGATAACTTCCAAATACGTAATACTAAACTTGACAGAACTCTAGGCAGAATGAGATTTTAACACACCTATACAACACACCTAATACACCAAGCTCAGTAACTGACAGGACAAACTCAGCCTTCATCTTTACAAACAACTTTAAATATAAGTACAACATACACAAAAATGCAAGCAGCCTCTATTACGCCAAACATTTCCTATGAATGTGCATTTTGGGTTGAATACCTCCTATCTTTCAGAAAAGACACAGTCTCAGATCAGCGCTTTCTTATTGCTGGAGTCAAGTACTCTGAGAATCTGTAGGAAGCTCGGGACTGAGTCCACAAGGAAAGGAACAATCAGGAAAACAGGGAAGGGAGGTAAGATCATAAAAGCACAAAATCAAGTTATATGATATGGACTTAAACTTACCCAATGTTTAAGCGAAAAACTCAGGTTATAAAACAATGTATGCCATGAGCTCAATTTTGTTAAATAATCCCATCCAAATAGAGAAACCTTGCCCCTTATCTCACAGGAAAACCAATTCCAAGTGATCACTGAGCCAAATATGAAGAGTAAAATAAGTTTCTAGAATGTAAATGTGCAACAAAAGTTAACATGTTACATATGTAACTAAATGTTTTGTGGCAGCCAGTGAGAAGAGAAAAACAAGTGAAACTAATTTTAGTAGAATATTATTTAACCTATTATCCAAAATATTATCATTTCAGTATCAATATAAAAAACTGATAGTCTACATTTTTTTTTTTGTACTATATCTCTGAAATCTGATGTGTATTTTAGTTCTAGTACATAGCAATTCAGAGTAGCCAGGTGTGGCTAATGGCTACCACACTGGACCCTACAATTCTAGAAATCAACTTAGGTGAGTTTTTCTGGGACTCTGGGGTAGGGGAAGCTTGACAGACCATCAAACGCACTAGCAACAACAACAAAAGACAGATAAACTGGACTACACTTAAATTAGGGACCTCTCTATGAAGACACCCTACAAAGGTCCAAAGGTGAGCTACAGAGTGGAAAAGGGTATTTGCAACATACATAACTGAAAGAGGCCCACCCAGATCTTGAATTAAGAAAAAGACAAAAGATGGTAAGATAATTTTCTGGGTTTTCCAAATTTTCTTTAAGAGGTGTGCAGCACCTTTAATTCCTCCCCCAAATACAGTTCCCCTGTTCAACTTACCAGTTCCACGAGACTGTTGTTGGTGAGAATGAGCTCTGTCAGGCAGGGTAGAGCCTGATCAAGTCCCTCACCTATACGGCTAAAATGAAAACAAAGACTTCATAAGAGTGAAAGAAAGCTAACAATTTTATCGAAGTCCCTGCTCAGAAGATTTCAGACTCCAAAGATGGAAGAACTTTAGAGATCTTTCTTCCAACACCTTATCTGACAGAGGGAAAATGAGGCACAAAGAGGACACTTTGTCACAGGGTTAGTGGTGGAAGTGGAATGATTCTAGAACCCATGTGTCCTGAAGGGGTGCCTGGGGCTCTTTCCATTACCACACTGTCCAGGGAAAGCTAAGTGAAGAAGAAACTGCTCAGCTTACTTCATGACTTTTGTGCAGGTAGCACAGAAATACAAACAACTCTGCATTCACAGCTCAGGTACACGGCGAACAGCTACACCATAAGGGAACGGTTAACTCATAAGAAATATGCCTATTGTAAAAAAGCAAGTCACTAGTACTTCCTAGTACTTCTTAAAGACATTGTCTATAGACCTTCAATAACTTTTCTGATGAAATTTACTCAGAGATGATGAAAGAGGGTAAAAAACAAAACAAAACAACCCCTCAATGTCAATAAGTAATATTCTACAAATAAGTTGTAAAAAAAACAACAACAACAAAAAAAACAAATGACAGAGGAGATAGAAACAGTCAAAAATATAATTTTGAACTTTATGCATCTTTTAAATACAATCCTCTAATAATTACAATTATTGTTTTAGAAGCCAAAATATGTACAAAACTGCATGTTTGTAACTTAAATATTTATTACCATGAATAGATAAGTATTTCTGAATAGATGCAAATAAAACTAGACCAATGCCTAGTTAATCTCTGGATCTTTATGGGAAAAATGCAGCTTGTTTCTCATTTTTAGAAGAAATACGGAGGCTCAACTGGTATGTGCTACAGCGTCTTCAGGGAACACTGCAACACTGTACTCTAGCAGAAAAAAAAATTACTTTCCACCAGCAGACACTTACCATATTCTATTGTTGTTCACTAATAATGTTTTCAGCCTTCTCAACAAAGGAAAACCATCCAGTTTCCTGATTTCATTGTCAGAAAAATCAATAGCATCAAACTGGTCTAAGGTAGCACCTAGATTTTCAATGACAGGAATTTTATACCCTACAAAAAAATGGAGGGAAAATACACAAGTATTAATATAATTAAAAGGTACCTGAAAACATTAGCAGTACTTCATGGTACTTTGACTCAAAACTTCCTTTTTTTCAGAAAGTGTTTACCCAGCACCTATGCTGTGCCAAACAACTGTTCAAATGTGCAAGGTATTGGCACATAAAATGAGGAACAAGAGGGGCGCCTGGGTGGCTCAGTCGGTTAAGCGTCCGACCTCAGCTCAGGTCATGATCTCACCGCCCGTGAGTTCGAGCCGCGCGTCGGGCTCTGGGCTGATGGCTCAGAGCCGGGAGCCTGCTTCGGATTCTGTGTCTTCCCTCTCTCTCTGCCCCTCCCCCATTCACGCTCTGTCTCTGTCTCAAAAATAAATAAACGTTAAAAAAACAAAAAAACCCTGAGGAACAAGAGTCGCATGTCCCAGCTGCCGCAAAGCTTACAGTCTAGGAGCGGACATGAAGATAGTGATGACAACAAGGACGAGGGCTATGATAACGAAGATACACCTATTCACAGTAATATTGGTAGCTAACATTTATTTGTAAGGCTATCTACAAGGTGCCTCACACTGTTCTAAACAGTTAAATGGCATGATGACAATTTACACTGTGAGCTGCTTACTGTCAGTGTCCAAGTCTTGTTCATACGTTGCGGACAACAGTTCTTAACCTCTTTTGCATTCCCACAGGCCAGATTCATCAAACTCAGCAGGACACCCTAGAGATACCATGACAGTTCTACCTCCCCCCAGCTCCAATCAGGAGTTGAAGGTCAATGGTTTATGCACAATGGTAAATCACCCTGTGAACAGTTCACTCAAATACTGATTTGTCTAAAATGGACATGGCTATTGTGCTAGGTGCTGGCAGAAGAAACGAATCCAAGCCAAGGTTAAAGTACATAATTCAGAGCTGCTAGGGCTACATCAAAGTGCTGCACCAAAACAAGTATCCTCAACACTCCATGCACTTCAGACTTAGAAGGCAGAGCTCACTCTGACCCGAGAGAGTGGGAGTGGTCAGTTACTCTTGAATTGAACTTTTCCCTGGGAAACTTAATTTCAACAAAATGAAAGCACCGGGTTTTGTGAATCAGGAATCCAAGTCGAAAGCAGAGCCTGCAGTAGCGCTGCTCCTCAGATGGTGTTGCCCCTCTGGAGCCAAATCTAAGGCGCAAATTGTATTCTATTACAACCGCTAAGAACCTGCTCTTCACATCCTTCCTCAAGTCTTTCCCTTGAAATGCCGAATAGACAGCTGCACCCCCAATTTTTTAACAAGCCTTACTAAGGTTGGAAGTGCTACATGAATCTGGGTAGTTCAGAGCTTCCACCTCTTACGGCACTCGTAGTGCATTCCTCTTGAAAGTGTTGTGATAAAGGGGCAAGATCAGACGACTGAAGCTAATAAGAAAGAAAACTTGGGGGAAGCCGTCGCTTTTGTTCTCAGACTTCATTTCCTCCCTCGCAAATTACTTATAAGTAACACGTATCCTGTCTATAATCCCACAATAACACTCTAACGTCTTTACTGAGAACCACCCGGTCGCTGAGCCCTAGAATTACAATCATTAACATTCTCCCAGCTCTCAAACAGTTCAGACTGCGAAATACGCCAAGCAAGGCCGAACTGAGGCCCACGGGTGTGGATCAGGAAGCGATCAATCAATCAGCTGGGTGTGTGAGTAGGAGCGAGGCCAACAGAAGCCTCAGAAGGGCCTAGGGATGGATGGTCTTTTGGCAGCAAAGGCAGGACTCAGGGCCGGGAGGCGCTGGCGCAGCCGGGCTTGGCGCCCACAATGCGGGCCTCCTGGCCAGGCTCCAGCCCTCCGCGCACGCGGCGGGACGCGAACCAACGGGCGGCGTGCTGAGAGGCCCGCTCCCTTCCCCGGACTCACCCCGGAGGTCCAGCTCGCGGTCCCGCACAGCGTTAGTGTACTGCGCCGCCTGCTCGATCAGCTCCGCCGTCAGTTTCACCATCCTGCCGCCTCCCGCTACCTGTGCCGCGGCCCACCGGCTGCTTCCCGCCGCCTCCGGCCCGCCAGATTTCCCAGCGTCCCCCGCGCCCCGCCTCCAGGCAGCACCAATCGCAGCCGGCCCGTGCGCGCGCAGCTCGACGCCCAGACCGAAGCAATCGAACGGCCACTCCCGAGATCTCGTCTTTTTGGAGGTCCTGGCGCCAGTGAAGGTGACTCAGGTTCTGGGTGCTTCCTTAGGGCGTATCTGGAGGAAGGCCCCCAATTCCAGATGTTTATGTCCGCAAGTTAAGCAAATGTGAAAGCATCCGAGTGGAACTTTCTCATGCATTGGTGCACCTTCGGGGGGGGGGGGGGGGGACGCTGTGTCCTCACTCCATTCAGGAGGGCGGGCACCCCTGGGATCCAGTGAGGGGTCCAGGACTTCAGGTTTACACTCTGGCCCGGGGCTTTGGCCCCCGAGGCTACCACGCGAGAACCAGGCCCGGGTCACTCGCAGGGTCACTTCACTGGGACCGTCTCACCGCCGCGCAAGTCCGACCGCGGGATCCGCGCACCGTTCAGTGTGCGGTTTGCCCTTTGATCTCCAGACACTTAAATATTCACCAGGAAGCATGTATACAGAAAAGTGCGCAAACCAGGAGTCTGGAACGAGACGAATAGCCAGAGTAAGCACACCCGCGTTGCTGCCTCTGGGTCCAGAAGAACACTTCTCTGAAAGCTTCCCTCCCTTCCCTAAGGCAACCACGAATCCAGCACCCTAGATTAGTTTTGCTGGCTTTTTATATAAATAGAATCATGCAGTGTGCTTCCGTGCCTGGTTTCTTTGTCTTTGTATTATGCCTGGAATCCATCCAGGTTACATACAGCAATGGTTTGTTTACTTTCGCTGCTGTATAGAATTCCGTTGTTTATTTTATACCATAACTTAGCTATTCTGCTATTGGTGGACACTAGGGTTGTTTTCTTTTGGGAGCTATTCAGAATAATACTGTTATGTATTTTCTTGTACATGGATCCAATGCTCACGTGCCTGAGTTTCTCCAGGAGTAGAACTTCTGGGACATAGAGTATGATATCATCAATAGGTAATGCCTGTTTCAGCCAAGAGGCTGAAATAATACACATAACTCTATAGTGGTGTGTAAGGGTTTCCATGGCTTCGAACCTCAGTCTCATTGTCATTGTCAGTAGTTTTAATTGTGGGGCTTCTGGTGGGTGGGTAGTGGTATTGCCCTGTTGTTTTGATTAGCTTTTCTCTAATAACTAATGAAGTTGAGGACCTTTTCATGTATATTGTCTATTCGGATATCTTTTGCGAAGTGACCAATTTTTTTTTTTTCCTAGTGGATTGTCGCCTTTTTCCTACTGACTTACAGGATTTCTTTATATGCTCTGCATATGAGCACACTCTGTAGCTTGCCTTTGCACTTTGTTGTTGTTGTTTTTATTGCTGTTGTTGTTGTTATTGTTAAAACTGCTTAAATACAAAAGAATTCACAGAGACCAGAAATACTATCCTTGTACATGTCACCTATGCTGCAAAATACAAATTGTAGTCCATTTTGGTCTGTTTAGGGTAACATCCTATTCCCCAAATCACCAAATCATAATCAGGGCTGCAATTCATATCAAAAGACTACAAAAATGGCCTCCTCACCCATTTTGCAATGGGAACAAGCTTTCAAATGGTCCATTTTAAGAGGAGTCATCAGAGAAAAAACTTCTTAGCTCAGGAAGCCCTATCCATTGACTACCTTTTGTCCTTTTTCTTGTAGGGGGAAAGTTACACTGTGGTCAGGTAGGTCTAGGACAGGAAGTTTTTCTGCGTACTGGCCTTTCCACTCTTAATGGTGTTGTTTGTTGACTAGAAGTTTCTAATTTTTATGTAATTCAATTCATCTTTTCTTTTCTGGTTAGAGGGCTGTGTGTCTGTGCATGTACCCTCAAATATTTTTCTTTGTTGTCTACTAGAGGCTTCATTGTTTTACCTTTCACATGTAGCTCTACAGTCCCCCTGGAATTGATTCTTTTTGAGCTTTTTGAACAGAATGCAAATCAAACACACCCAAGTAACTGGTATCCTGATCAAGAACAGGACTTTGCCACATTCTAGAACCTCCCTTCTTTCAGTCACACACTTGCCCCAATGGTAACCACATCTTACATAGATTGGTTTTGCTTAATTTTGTATTTATGCAAATGAAATTGTACCTTATGTATATCTTGCTTAACATTATATTTGTGTGTAGATGTAGTTAATTTATAATCATTGTTACATAGCATTTCATTGTGTGAATATAATTTATCCATTCTGCTGTTTATGAACTTTTGGGTGATTTCCAGTTTGAGCTATTATAAGTACTGCACCTATTAATATTATAATACATATCTTTAACTGAACACATATACTAATATATACATGGAAATGGAATTGCTGGGTCATAGGGTTAACTTACATTCAGTTTAAGTAGGTTCTACTAGTTTTCCAAAGTGGTTGTACCAGTTCACATTCCTTATTGGTATTGTCAGTCTTTTTATTTTTATGATTTATTTTAATGTTTGTTTATTTTTATACTTTTTTAATGTTTATTTTATTTATTTTTGAGAGAGAGAGAGAGAGAGAGAGAGAGAATGTGAGCGGGGGAGGGGCAGAGAGAGAGGGAGACACAGAATCAGAAGCATGCTCCAGGCTCTGAGCTGTCAGCATAAAGCCCCACCGGGCTCAAATTCATGAACCGTGAGATCATGACCTGAGCTGGAGTTGGATGCTTAACCGGGTATTGTCTGTCTTTTTAATTTTAGGCATTCTAGTGGGCTAATAGTGGTATTGCAATGTGGTTTTAATTGTATTTGCCTAAGTACTAACACAGTTAGTATTTAAAAAATATATTAAATATATTTTAAAAAATATATTGTCCATTTGGATCACTTCTTTTGTGAAGTGTCTGGTAAGTGTTTTGCACATTTTTCTATTGGCTGTTCTTTTTTGCTGATTTGTAGATTTTTATATTTTTTGGATATGAGTTCGTGTGAGATACATGTATAGTGAATGTGTTCCCTTTCTCTGTGGCTTGCCTTTCACTCTCTTAATGGTGTCTTTTGATGAACAGAAGTTCTTAATTTTAATATAGTGTAATTTATGAACTTTTCCCTTATCTGGTTAAATGTTCTTTTGAGTCCTTTTTAAGTAATTTTTCCACCCCCAAATCATGAATATTTCCTTATGGAAATTTTGTTGTTTCACCTTTCACATTTAGATTTGTAATCCATCTAGAATAGATTTTTGTGTATGGTCTGAGGGAGGGATCAAGATGTATTTTTCCCCATATGGAGATTCATTTGACCCAGAATCATTTATTGTAAATGCTCTGCACTGCCAGCTTTTTCATAAATTAAGTGTCCAAATATGTGAAGGTCTTGTGGACTGGCTATTCTGTTGTGTGGGTTTAGTTGCCTACCAACTATTCTTGCATAATATCATACTGTCACTTAAAAACTTGATATTTGCCTTTAAAAAGGGGTTACTTTTTTCCAAGATTGTCGTGGTTATTCTTGCACTTTGCATTTTGGTATAAATTTTAGGTACATCTTGCATCTAATAAAGAAATTATGCTTTGATTTATGTTGTATTGGCTCCATAGATAAGCTTGGAGAATTAGTATATTTATAATATTGGGCATCCCAATCCATGGACATGGTATAACCTTACATATATTTAGATTGTATTTAATTTCTCTTAGTGTTGGGGTGCCTGGGTGGCTCAGTTGGTTGAGCGTCTGACTTTGGCTCAGGTCATGATCTCGCTGGGTTTGTGAGTTTGAGCCCTGCGTCAGGCTCTGTGCTAACAGCTCAGAGCCTGGAGCCTCCTTCAGATTCTGTGTCTCCTCCTCTCTCTGCCCCTCCCATGCTCATGCTCTGTCTCTCTCTGTCTCTCAATAATAAATAAATGTTAAAAAATTTTTTTAAAATTTCTCTTAGTGTTTTATAATTTTTTGGTGTAGAGGTCTTACACTTCTTCTACTAGATCTATTCTAGGTATATGATAGTTTAAAAAATTTTTTTTAAGTTTATTCATTTATTTTGAAAGAGAGAGGGAGAGCACAAACAGGGGAGAGGCATAGTGAGGGAGAGAGAATTCCAACCAGGTTCCATGCTATCGGTGCAGAAGCCTGATGCAGGGCTTGATCCCATGAACCATGAGATCATGACCTGAGCTGAAACCAAGAGTCAGACGCCTAAGCATCTAAGCTACCCAAGTACCCCAGTATATGATAGTTTTTAATGCTGTTGTAAATAGTATCTTCTGCTAAAACAAAATCCAGTGTTGTAATCATTAGTTTCTGGTACATTGAAATATAGTTGATTTATAGTTGAAATACAATTAGTACTAGCATTGTGTCTGACAGTCTTGCTAAATTCACTTACTAGTTGTAATATTTTAATAGTTTAGAACCATTCTTTTGGATTTTCTATGTACGTAACCACACTATGTGACAATAATGATAGCTTTATTTCTTTCCAATTCTTACACTTGTTCTTTATTTCTTGCCTTGTTTTCACTGGCTGAGATCTTCAGCACACTGTTGGACAGTGGTAAAAGCAGACATCCTTTGGCAGGCCTCACATCATAGGTATGGGCAGGACCCCTAATCAAGCAATCCATGTAAATATCACCAATAATGGAACAAATCAAAATCATGATTCAGTTACTAGAATGCAATTAGAAGAACATGGCATCACTTCTGTGAGATTCCTACTGAAGATGCATGACCTGAATGTAAATGTGAGGAAACCTCAGATAAACACAAACTGAGGGACAGCCTACAAATAACTAGCCTGCAGTCTTTGAAAGGTTCAAGGTCATGAAAGTCAGGGAACTGATGAATTGTTCTAGACTGAAGAAGACTAGAAGTTCTAGATTATAGAGACATGATGACTAAATGCAAAGAGTGACCTAAAGTGGATCCTTTTGCCAAGAGCATTCATTATTGGGACAATTTGCAAAATTTGAATGCAGTCAGAGGATTAGATGGTAGTAATACATCAATGTTAACTTCCTGATACTGATGGCTATGTATAAGATCCTTGTTTATAGGAAAATAAAGTATTTTCTGAAGTATTTTGGAGGTAATAGGGTATCATATCAATAACTTACTCTCAAATTGTTCAGGAAAACATTTCTTGGTTCTTTACTCGCAACTTTCTTATAATTTTGCTTTGAGATTGTCTCAGAGAAGTTAAAAAAAATAATCCCAAACACTTAATTCCAGAGAGGACCACCAGGTGGAGTCCTTAGACCAGAGAGCCAGTTTTACTTGGCTCTTCAGTTCTGGTTTAAAAGAAGGGGTTTCTTTGATAAGGGAAAGAAAGCTCTTTCATCTGGGCTGCCGACATGCCATCCAGACTGAGGAAGACCCAGGAACTTCAGGGCCACTTAAGCCACAGCCACGGCCACATCAGCAAGCACCGGAAGCACCCAGGAGGCCAGGGTAATGCTGGTGGTATGTATCACCATCGAATCAACTTCAAACAAATACCAGCCAGGTTACTTTGGAAAAGCTGGTATGAGGCATTACCACGTGAAGAGGAACGAGAGCTCTGCTGAACTGTCAACCTTGATAAACTGGACCTCAGTCAGTGAGCAGACACGGGTAAATGCTGCAGAAAGAAGGGGCGCCTGGGTGACTCAGTCGGTTAGTGTCCGACTTCGGCTCAGGTCACGATGATCACAGTTTGTGGGTTCCAGCCCTGCGTGGGGCTCTGGGCTGACAGCTCAGAGCCTGGAGCCTGCTTCAGATTCTGTGTCTCCCTCTCTCTTTGACCCTACCCTGCTCACACTTTATCTTTCTCTCTCAAAAATAAATAAACATTTAAAAAAATACTGCCAGAAACAAAACAGGAGCTGCTCCTGTCGTTGATGTGGTGCGATTGCGCAACTACAAAGTTTTGGGAAAGGGAAAGTTCCCAAAGCAGCTTGTCACCTGAAGGGCAAATTCTTCAGTGGAAGAGCTGAGGAGATACAGAGTGTGGGAGGAGCCTGTCCTGGTAGCTTGAAGCCACTTGGAGGGAGGTTCATTAAATACTAATAAGTGCTTTAAAAAAATAAATAAATAAATAAATAAAGGAAAGTTGTATGGGTTTCCTTTGCTTCAGCACATGAACAGGATATAAACTGTAGGTGGTTTTATTCATTTTAGGTTATCCCTATGAAGTTGAGAATAGAGTACCTTTTTTTATTTCATTTCTTTTGGGTAGGGTTTCTTAACCTCAGCACTGTTGACATTTTGGGGCTAAATACGTCTTTATCGTGGAGCTACCTGTGCACTATAAGATGTTTAACAGTATCCCTGGCTTCTACTCATGTCAGTACATACCTCCAATTGTGACAACCAAAAATGTCTCTAGACATTGACATGTATTCCCTAGGAGACAAAAATCAACAGGTTGAGAACCACTGTTTTTGGCAACAGAATGTTCTCTGCTCTGAGCACTTTGGTTCCTCTGTGCTCAGCAGGGAGCCTAGGAGGTATCTGATCATGCCTAATGTGGCTGGTACATAGTGTGTGCGTGTTGGGGCAGGAGGAAGCATTGGGTGGTGGGAACTGAACCCCAGGACCTGGAGTTCTGGTAGGTGCTCAGTGCTGTATCACCTAGCGGTACTGTTCTGTGCACAGACAAGCCACAGAGACTGGTGTGTTGGGAAAGGCCTTGGGCAACCAGTCAGAAAGGATAAGACCTGGGTTCAAGGAGGGAAAGCGGCAGAGAAGGCTGGGGTAGGAGGCAGACTTCTTTCCCACAGCAGCCAGAACCCCAATGCCTCCTAGCTCTACAGGCAGAACCTTAAGATGCTGGAGAACGGCCTTGGTTTCCCATTATCCCTGCTTGTTCCCATTCAGATGACCTTCTTTCTACTTTACTTCTCCACCTCCTTCCCTTTCCATCCTCTGATCTGGACCTCTACCCCCCATCTGCTCGCAGGGGCCCCAGCATACCTTAAGCATTCAAGGTTAAGGCTCTCTTCAGCCATATTATGGTGATTCAAATGCAGTGGATAGTAGTCTCCCCAAATTCAAGAGCGCTCTAGTGCTGGCCATATTTAGACCATGTTGCCCTTTTGGTTTCTTTAAAGTTCAATTATGCCCCCATCCCCATCCCCTTTCTATCGTAGGTGTATCTTCTGTAAAAAGTGCAGTTTTCCCCAGCCCTTTGAAGAGTTACAAAGTATACTTTGTAGTGGCCTGAGCGGGATACAGATGAGCACATGGGGACCACTGTGAGGTGCCAAAGAATTTGGGGACAAGGTCAGAAAACTCACCTCCTGGAAATAGAGTCAGTTTGAAACAAATGGGTCATGGCTGAATTTGGCCAACTGCAGAATCAACTTCCCCTCTGGCAGAGAGCCAGCCTCCCTACCTGGGGATGAAGGAGCCACCTTGCCAGTGTGTGGCCTAACACAAGTCACTTCACCTCCATGAGCCTCAGTCTGTGAAACAACAGATTTAGAGGAGGTGATCCATGACTTTACCACGTAAAACAAAATCCATAAACATGTCCTGCCCCTACTGAGTCCAAATATCCTTGAGGTTGGATGATTTGTGAACAGGCATTTGATGGGGTCAGTCCTTTTTAACAAGGTGGTATTTTGTCCTTAGGATTTTGTGAACAGCTTCTCAGCTTGCCACCACCCTCATCAGCCCCAGGACCAGCTGGCCCACCCACTGTGAGGAAGGTACATGTGCTCTGGGGCTGCTTGGTTGGCTTTTTGTAGCTGGTCTGCTTTGGGAATAAAAGGAATTTCTGATTCAGCTCCAAACTTGTTAGACCATAGTTTTCCATGTTCAAAGAGCTCTAGGAGCAAAAATGGTGCCTTGCACAAGAAGCACCTAGCAATCTTTGGTTTTAAATTTTTTTTTAAGTTTATTAATTTTGAGAGAAAGACAGCATGAGTGGGGGAGGGGCAGAGAGAGAGAGAGAGAGAGAGAGAGAGAGAGAATCTCAAGCAGGTTCCGCACTGTCAGCACAGAGCCCTACTCGGGGCTCAAACCCACAAAACCATGAGATCATGACCAAAAGTTGGACACTTAACCAACTGAGCCACCCAAGCGTCCCAGCAATTGCTGGTTTCAATGAGATGTTAGTCTTATGGGGGAAGTTGAACCCTTATCAATATTCTGCCCAGCTCTGGCTACTGTCTCCCAAACACACTCATTCCTTCGTTGCCTCACCTTGACAGCTCCAGTCGGTTGATGCTTATGGTGGGCAGCTATCGGGTTGTGTGGCCTACCTACCCCTATGTTCTAAGAGCTGCACATCTCTCCCCTCCTCCGGCTCTGAGGTCACTGGAAAGTTCCTGCAGCCGTGTTCTGCTGTGCAAACCTGTGTCCGTGGCACAGCTGATGGGGCTGGATGAACACTGATGCAAAGCAGGGTAACCAGGGCCAAGCAGCAGATTCAGAAAGCGTGCTTAGGGAGTTTGAGTTGCACCAGTTTCGCTTGGAGATGTCAGTGGTCTCATTTGCCCCAATTGGAGAGTGAGGAGGACATGCTATGGTGCAATGGAGGTCCTGGTGACATTTAATGCTGGCACCAGAGTTCCCAAGGCCCAGCTGCACCCTTCCTGGAACTCGGAGTCAACCCCAGATTCCTAAAACAATGCCCCTCACCCACTTTTGTTTTTTTCCTAGCCATAATTGTAAATAAAAACCAAAAATCTGGGGCGCCTGGGTGGCTCAGTTGGTTAAGTGTCTGACTCTTGGTTTTGGCTCAGTTCATGATCTCACGGTTATGTGAGCTCGAGCCCCACTTGGGATTCTTTCTCTCTCTCCCTGTCTCTCTGCCCCTCCCCCACTTCTGTCCCCTCTCTCTCTCAAAATAAATAAATAAACGTTAAAAAAAATTGCTGGATTCCCAACAAGTACAAGCTTCTGACCTCAAAGAGAGGCCATGGTAACAGTCCCATGGAACACAAAACCCATGGGTGCAGGGATTTCAGTCACTTTGAAAAATAAGCTGTGACCTAATTAAGTCACACTGGGCAGCTGTAGGTGAAGAGGCTTGCAGTCCAGACTGTGGAGGGCACTCCCTCGATAGATGGCAGGTATCCCTGCACCAAGCCCCTCCACCCAGCCAGGCTGTTGTGGCCTGAAGAAGGTCTGTTACCAAAGGACACCTTGGAGCTCTAGGATTTCCCCCATGACGTCGTTACATGAACATTTGCTAAAGCTCAAAGACCTTCTACTTAATGACATCAGATAGACCCAAAACCACAAAGAAAGCCATTTCACACATTGGTCAACACCTACATTTAATCGTTGTGTCTTGGAAAGAAATACAGGCGTCTTGGTCATGGGATGTTAACTCTTTTATTAACTTAGGGTTAACATTGTATTTGTTCTGTGGATTTCTTTTTTGAAGTTGTGGATTCAATAAACAGCTGGGTTTCCCCCAGCTCCTAGGGGACAAGGCAAACGCATTATAGTCAAAGAGGGGAGCAGGACAAAATGGAGAACAAGCTTGAAAAAATTTAAGGCAAATGTCACTCCCATATTAAAGGGAATTGATCAAGCATATCTGTGCATTTCAATGAAAATATATGAAATATCTGTCAAAATAATTAACATCGGTAAAAATTAGAACATGTAGCTTATAAAATGCCTACACAGGTTTGGCAGAAATAAATCCAACCGTGTCATTAGGCTCATAGTACACAGACACAGGAGCATCTACCTTAAGAACAAGTTTCCTGAAGAGCAGAGGCCAAGTGTATTTCAAAAGCAATTCCACGAAATGGGCGGTGATAAGATTAATGATTCACGGGTTGGGTTTACATTTTGGCAAGAGGAATTGCTTAGTCAATGGGGCTCCTCTTGGCTGGTCCCTGGGATGCTTCCTGGGGACCCTCCCCAGAAGGCTCTGCATCAAGTAGAGGTGATCATTCGGGCCAGGAGGCTCCCAGAGACGTGGTGACAAGGGGCGCTCAGCTCACCTACGGGACAGTGCGGCAGAGAAACAAAGGGTCTTCCCGTCCAGATTTGGAACTGGGACGTTCTAAGACATCACTGCAGTTCCAGAAGTAGCTGACTGTGTAGGAATGGATGCTCCATCCCCAGTGGTCATATATTTTATGCCCCCCAAGTCTATTTTATTTACAGCCTGACCAAACCGTCCCCAGGCTGCTCCGCGGCAGGTGGGGGAGTAGGTGCGCGCTCGGCCGGGCATCACATGTGGGGATGTCCCAGGCCTGGTGGGTGAGATTCACTGTGATGCTGCACAAAAGCACGGGGAGAAGAGTGGTGTGTGAAGCCAAGCATCTTGCCTTTCTGCTTTGGTCTTGAAGATTCAGTAAACTTAGGGTCCCAGAGGCTGCCCCGAAGCTGGAGCTATGGATTCCCAGAATTCTTTGTGTTTCCATCTTAAGTTTGCCAGAAGAATGTAGCCAGCAAGCAGAGTTTGAGAGCCTGTCACTGTTTGAAGAACACCCCCTTATGGCCCACCACCCATCTGGGCTGGGTGCTCAGAGATGCTGCAGAAGGACCTTGCTCCTGGGGAGATAAAGCTGTCAGACGCAGGGCACCCCCCAAACAGGCTGTGGCTGACGGTCTGGAGAAAGGCTGCTGAACGGACGGACGGACGGACGGACAGGAGGGGCCCTGCCCCCTGCAGTCGGCTGGGTGCCCCTACCCAGCCAGGAGGCACGTGCGGCAGCAGAACTGAATGAACAGCTTCCGTTCACAGAGCCGGTTGGACTTCACCATCTCGCAGAACATCTCGTCAGCTGGGGTCCCACCAGGAAAGAGAAAGGAGGGATGTGTCAGACTTTGGGGCCTGACATGTTCCAACCATCCCATTTCACCAGGCCCCAGCGATGGGCTGGGCAAGGGTCATGGAAGAAGCTGGGGGCGGCAGCCGGGGTGGCTGTCACGGTCTTCCTGGGACATGTGGCAAGCCTGGTGTGGCAGAGGGGACATGTGGCGTAGGGAGCACCTGGGTGGCTCAGTCGGTTGAGCGTCCGACTTAAGCTCTGGCCATGATCTCAAGGTTCGTGAGTTCGAACCCCACATGGGGCTCGCTGCTGTCAGCACAGAGCCCACCTCGGATCCTCTGTCTCCCTCTCTCTGCCCCTCCTCCTCTTGTGCTCTCTCAAAAATACATAAACATTAAAAAAAAAAAAAAAAAGAAGTGGCACCTAGCATGCAGGGGCTCACGCTGGGTATAGGGGATGGGGGCAAACTGAGGCAGGGTGGAGGATGAAGCCAGCTGTACCAGCCAGGCCTCAGTGCTCCTGTGCATCTATCTTCCCAGACAACTGTGGTGGTGCAGGACTTCGTAGGAAGACTCTGGGGGGTGGGGCTAGGGTAGGAGGGCAGGCCTGGGACAGGTCTGTGTCCTGTGGCTGTGTTCTGTCTGGCGGCTGCTCTTGTGTCCAGGGGGCTCCCCAAACTGAATGGGATGGGAGGGAGAGAGTCGTCAAGGCGAATGGAAAGGGGGAGGGGAGGAGGGATGGAGACCAGCCCATCCCAGCTGGCTGCTGAGTTTTTGAAGAGGCCTCGTCCTTGTTGGGACCTGGGAGCCCCTCCCGAGACTGCCCCGCTTTCTTGGGCTGTATCTATAACCTGAGTAGCTGACATGCTACAGAGGGAGCTTCCTATTCTGAAAGCACACAATTCTGCAAACCAAAGAGAAAAAACAAAAAGAAAAAACAAAAAAAGACCAAACACCAAGGCAAGGAGGCCACACTAAAGTGTGCAGGACATGCTGGTTTGTGCTCTGCCATGGCAGGGCCAGTTACAGCTCCAAGCCCAGGGATGCCGTGGGGCCACCAGCTTTCTCCCCCGCACACCGGTTTGAGGTGCCCAGAGCTGGCCTGCGATGCTCCTCCCAGTGGCTCGTTGAGCATGGAGTCTTCTGGCTCACTACTCCTGCACCAGGTCCCCGGGCCAGAGTCCTCTGCCTGGAACCCCAAGCTGGTCTTTGGTCTCCCTCAGAGTTCCTGTCTTCACAGCTCATTCTGGTCTCCAGTGGGCCTAGAGATCCAGGGCTCTCCCACAGCAGATGTGGGGCTTTCCTGTGGGACCTGGGGGGCCCCGAGTCTGGGCTCTGAGGCTGACACCCTCCAGGCCTCCTGGCTTCGACCCCCAAAGTCAGGCCTCTTCTAACAGGACTCACTGCACCCAGGCCATTGGGCTTATGGCACAAGAGTGGGAACGGTACCAGAACAAAATCAGCTTTAAGAGTCACTTGGCAAATGGACCGGCAGTAGCTTGGTGGCCAGGATGCCTCCCTGGTCAATGTGAGGGGCCCAAAGGGACAGTAGGAGGCTATGAGGCATCCCTGATACTGGGGCCAGCACACCCATTCAGAAGGGCTACTGTTCCTGCCTCTTCTCCTTCTCTTCTTCTCAGCTCAGTGAACTGAGCTCCTCCAAGGGCAGCCCCGAGGGTAACTCATGTCCCCCCATTCCCTCACTGGTGCTCACCGTTGCTGCACGTATGGTTGGTGATGCACGTGGTCCCCAGCAGCGTGAAGCCTGTCTTACACCTGCTACAGTTCCTGCTGGAGCCTTCACAGCTCAGGCAGCTCTCGTCACACCTGTGGGAGGACACGGGTTCATGATGCTGCTTGGGAAATGGGCCCAGCCACTCCAGGACCCCCCTCCTGGAGCCCCCCTACCCTCTTGCACTGTCTCCACCTGCAGCTGTGGCCACCATGATGGCCTGAAACCCCAGCCAAGCATCTGCACATCCTACCTCCTGTCTGACTGCACTATCGCCCTGGGAGGGTGAAGTCGGCAGGAGCATGCCTGGAGTCGCAGACAGGCCCAGGTCTCTGAGACTCCCTGTGGCTCACCTGGACACCTTCTTGGATACTGTGCCCCCCGCCCCTGCCACCAGGTGGCTCCTCAAGCAGCATCAGCACATGCACCCTTGGGCAGCTGCCCAGCTCTGATGGCTACAGGGTTGGGATGCAGGGACAGGGGCGTGGCAAAGCGACCCTGGAGCTGGCCTGGGGACTGCTGTTGCCCACGAGGCTGAGTTTTCTTTGCCGTGATGCCAGCCTCCCTCCAGGGCAGGCAGGCAAGGTGAGGATCTTCCAGTTCTTGCCCTGAGATGGGACCCAGGGCTCTTTCTAATGCAGAGTACCGTGACCTCAGGGGAGGGTTGGCACACCGTGGCCCTCAAGCCACATCCAGCAGTTGTACTGGAAGGCAGTCACTGCTCATCTATGTATCATCCGTGGCTGCTTTCACAGCGGCAGGACTGAGTAGATGGGACAGAGACCATGTGGCCAGCCAAGCCCAAACTACTCACCACGGGGCCCTCTACAGAAAGAGCTTGCCAACCCGTCCCTGGGGCTTGAATGTGCACCTCACCTCCTCCGGACCACGTGCGGACTGGGGCTGCACCTGCCACCTTTTCTGGGGCCACTTTGGTGAGTGGGTCTCCCAGTGCTCCAGTCTGCCACCCGGCTTCCCCACGGATGCCAGCTGCAGGTGGAACAGGCCCCAGAGGTGGAGCTCAGGCAGGGCGGGTGGGGCATCCGGGGCAGGAGCCTGGCTCAGATGGCTCCTGCATCTGCCCTGTGTGGCCAGTTCTTTGCTTAGGACAGATGCTACCCTCCCAGTCAGGGACTAGATGCTATCAACAAAGGCTCCTATAGGCCTCTTTCCAAAGCAGCCATCCGCTGGGTTCTCATTTCACCATTGATTCTGACTACATGGAGCCCTGGTGGGTCATGCCCTCGGCCTGCTCTTCCAGTGCAGGATGCCCCCAGACTGGAGTTCAGGCCCGTAGTCTATATTTATAAATGTGTAAATCCCACAGGCAAACTTGCTCTTCTGACTTCCTCCTCCTGTAGCAAGAGCTTTCCCCCCTACCACACCTCCCTGCCCTACAACCTGGAGGGAGAGTGGGCCCTGCCATGTGGGACCCTGTTTCTGTGCACTCTGGGGAAGCCACTAAGGTCTGGACTCTGTCCTGCTGCACCTTCTGGTGGCCCAGCCACAGACCCTTGACGCCACAGCACAAGGGATGACTTCCCCTGGGAACCCTTGGCTTCTTATACAGACCACCCCTGTGGGACCAGAACTAGGGCCTAGCCTGTTTCATGAAGATGCTTCAAAGGCCCTGGGCCAGCTTTCCCAGGCCCTGGCTGAGGGCAGCTTCAATGAAACCATGGGTAGAGCGTGCTAAGGTGGAGGGCCACCTGTGCATGGCTTACCTTCTCCAGATATAAGCTGGCCACGTCAGGGGTCTCCCTGCCAGCCCCCAGTGGCACTGAAGGTGAGTCAGTTTTCTATGGCTGTGTAACAAGCTACTACAAACCCAGCAGCTTAGAACAGCCTCATTCATCATCTCCCAGGTCTTCAGGTGGAATCCTGGGCAGGCTCCGACCTGCTCCCTGCTCAGGGTGTCACAAGGCCCAGGTCAAGGAGTCAGCTGGGCCGGGGCTTAGATCTGGAGGCCCCAGCTCAGGGAGAGAATCCAGCATCACGCCGCCCCCAGGGAAGGATGATGCCCCCCATCACCCCGGTAACACCGCACCCCCACCCCCAGCTGCCTTGAGGTCCCTCCTTCTCTGAAAGACCCTCTTGACTCCTCTCTGTCAGGATTACCTGCCCAGCAGGTAGCCCTCTCAGGCAGGGGGCTTTCAAAACACCTCTGGTTCTGTCACTTTCTATGGCACCCACTTCCCCACAAAACACCATGGCAACTTTGCCCTGCCAGACTCTGGAAGGACAGGCATGTGCACCGCAGCCCCTTTTCCGTGCTCTATTGCACGGGCCACGTGTCCTCGCCTTCCTTTTGCCTTCAGGCTGTTCCAGGCGAGAGCCAGACAGCAAGTCTTGTCATCCTCCAGTGTGGGCACAGAATACAGCAGAAGAAATGCCTGAAGTCTCTGCCCCCCTGAACACCCAGGAGGGGCCAAGGGAGCGGAGAACAGTGGGGAAGACTGAGGGCCTGATGGGCTAGCTACCCCTCAGGCAAGTACCCCACTGAATTGCTCTCCAGAGAGGTCCTTGCTCGCTCTTCTGGGTTCTCTTACTAAACCTTGGGGGTGTCCAGGGCCTCTTTTGAGATCCTTACCATGGACTGTTCTCCACTTTGGGCCTCAGGTTCACTGGTCTTCCTGGCATCCTGGTTGCCAACAAGGCAGGCCTATGTTCTGGGCTGGCTTTTCCACATAAGCCCCCCCATCTGGCTGTGTGGCCAGGAGCTGCCCCAGGCCTACCAGCAGGGGCCAGCCATAGCGCTTCTCAGCATCCTGGGGCCTGGAGGAAGCCAAACCCTAAAAGCTGCTGCTGCCTGAGTGGGGAGAGGCCCTGCACAACCAAGCAGGAGGGATCCACATCAAAGGGGTCTTCAGAGCCAGGGCACTCGAAAGACAGAAGCTTCCTGAAGGGCTGGCATTTCACCACCTCAACGCCTTATGCAGGGCTCCTCCTAGGGGTGTATCTCCAAGATCTGCTGTGGGAGCCCTAGCACTGGACTGGAAGCTTCCCCTCCTGTGGAGGTGAGCACCCAGGAAGATGCTGTCCCCCACTGTTGAGAAGGGGCTTAGGGGGCTGCCTACCTCTTGCTTCCTGGGCTGGGGACACCATAGTTTCTGGCTTACCAGAAAAACCAGGGGGGCTGGTTACCACACTCATGGGGATGCCCAGCATCCTGTGGGATCCTGGGCATCTGACAAACAAAAGTGATTATCACTGGGGTGTCTGGGTGACTCAGTCAGTTAAGTGTCTGACTTTGGCTCAGGTCATGATCTTGCAGTTGGTGAGTTCAAGCCCTGTGTTGGGCTCTGTGCTGACAGTTCAGAGCCTGGAACCTGCTTCAGATTCTGTGTCTCCCTGTCTCTCTGCCCCTCCCCCCCCAAACAAAAATAAATAACAATAACCATTAAATAAAAGAGAGTACCACTGTTTAATTCCGTGTGCTCCCTGGCTGCTGTACTTAGTGTAATCACCCTTGAACCAATGGGCTGGTACAAATGAAACACTTACTTCAGACACCCATCCGAGGGCCCCACAGAACTCAACAAGGCTGGTGCCAAGTTTCCTGTTTCAAATCAGCTCAAAAGAGGGGGCTGATGCCTGCACAGATACATAACCCCCTGTGGGGACCTTCTTTTGTGAGTCAAAAAAGTGCAAGGATTTGGTGGTCTCTCTCAGGCAACTGTGGGGTTTTCTGGTTTTGTGAGAACAGATTAGAACCCAGAGCAGTGTTCAAACACAGACTGCGGAGGCAACCCCAATGTGGGCTCAGCTGTGACCTGGAAGACAGGGCTGCTCTAACAGGGTCCCCCAGGGCTCCCTTGTTTTGAGGCTGTTTCAGAAGGAGGCCCCTCCCCCACCCCCACCATCATTATCAGCAAGGCCACCTTCCAACACCTCATTATCGGCTGCCCTGCCTGTCCTGGGATCTAGGTTATGAAGTCCTGGTGTAAGGCAGTAACTATTCAGCAGCAAGACAAGAGGATACCCAAGCAAACTTCTTTCATTGCCCATGTCCAATGACAAAGAGAAAGAACCAGACTGGGTTGGAAGCCACCAAATAAGAATGGCACACCGTGCGGACACACAGGAGAATGAGAAGGGTTACAGTATATGTTCATTGACTGCATGGCAAGTGGTTTTAGAATGAAGACATTGTCTGTACCTAAATTTTCTCTAATTTAAAATGAAAGAAATCCCCAACACATGAATTCCTTCGTTACTACCAGCATGGGTGCATCTTGGGCTGCAGCAGGGAGTTGCTCCCATGGAGTCTGCTGTGGTGATGTGAGTACCGCCAGGCAGGCACCTTGTTATCCTGCTTCCTGCCCCCTCCCAGCTAGAGTGCCTGGCACACAACAGACACTTGTTAAATGAACCAAGGAATGAAAGCCACCAACGAACTTGTGACCTTGGCAATCGCCAACCACAGGGGGTCCCTCCTCTGTAAATGGGGTCTGGCACCCCCACCGTAGCTCCCGCACCCTCTGCAGCTGTGTGATGTGGCACCCTCCCCCAGGCCCAGGGAAGAGGCCACCAGACTTTGCCCTCCGGCTCCTCCCTTGCTGCCCCAGGCAACGCCATTCCCTAGCAATCTTGGTCTGAGCCAGGAAGACTGAAAGAATTGCGTACCTTCGGCACACTTTGTGGGGCAAGCCTGGCATCTCCTCTGGGTAGAAACCTTCACCACAGGCTGGCACACATTTCCAGTCTTGGAAGTGGAAGTTTGCTGCACAGTGAATACATTCTTCTCTGCTGGGCCCTGAGGAGTGCAGGGACAGAAGCAGATGTCAGGGATGCCTGCCCATTACCATGTTCCAGGTCTGCGGCGGTGCCCTGGGGATCTGGGGTCTTGTTTGGATGCCCCTGTCCACCACCACAGCCAGGTTTCCCAAGTGCCCACCCTGTGTCTGCACCGGGCCTCCCTGCACCCAGGGAGGGACGTGGAGGCATGAGCCAGGCCCAGCACACCTCCCACTGCCCGTGCCGTGTTTGATGGCCCCCATTCCAAATGCTTCCTTGCCAACAAGCTTGGTCCCACTTCTTTTTGCTAGAGGTAGCCACGTGTGGCTTGGAGCGCTTGAAATGTGGCTGGACCAAACTGAGACATACTGCAAGTGCAAAATACAGACACACTGGATTCCAAACACTTCGCATAAAAACAGAATAAGAAAGTCCTTGTTCATTTTTCAATGTTGATTACATGTTGAGATGATAGTATTTTAGACACAGTGGGTTAAATAAGATGTTATTATACTTATTTTTGCCTGTTTCTCTAGGAAATTTAAAATTGGTTCAGCGGCTCCCATTTGTGGCTTGCGTATTTCTTTTGGACAGAACAGCATGTAAGATGTGGGAAAAGTGAAGGAAGAGATTTTCAGGGGATGGTGTTGACAGGTATTTGGTGTGGACAACCAGGACATTTTCAACCACAGAGAACAAACAACTAAGGGCTTATAGAGTGGGGGATGGAGGCCTGAAGAGACAAAAGCTCAGAATGAAGGACCAAGAGTCAGGAGGGAGAATCTTCAGCTCAGCTTGGACTCATCAGCCTGCAGCAAACTTTGGTCTAGAATGAAGAAAGAGTGCTGTTCACCTCTCCACCTGTCCATGTGTCTGCCTGTCTGCCTGTCCATTTGTTCATTCATCCACTGAACGTCAAGCAGGCTGGAGCCTACCCTGTGCCAAATGTCCTTGAGGAGCACCTGATGGGACATCAGAGAGAGGCAGCGAGGTGGCCCCTGGCTGATAGCTTGGGGGTTGAACAAGGGAAAGAAGTCATTTCAGATGCTTATGGTGATCACAGTCCCTTGTTAAACATCTTCCTTTAATTTCACTGTGGTCTTAGATGGAGGCCTGGCAGCTAAAGCAGTAATATCTGGCCCTCTTCCCGGAGTAGCATCTGGACTAAGAGGGGACCTCTTGGCCTTGTCAAGGGAAGACCCCCTTGAAGACAGGGGTATGCAGGGTGGTTCCACCAGCCCCAAGGCTTGGTGCTCTGGTAGCTGGTTCCATCTCTCAGAACCACAGCTTGCAACCTGGAAGGAAATTCTGAGCTCATTCAGGATTGTGAGTGGGAGGCAGAAGCAGGAACCCTTTGGGGTCACTGGGCCTCCATAATGAGCAATGGCCCACCCACTTGTAGTCTCCACATGGGATGTCCTCTTTCCTTCGCTGCAATGCCCCACAGACATGTAGGGTTCCTGCCCAGTTTATGTCATTCCAGATGGAAGACTGGTCTTGTGCTTTGGCCACCCCTCCATCATGTATCTCCAGGGAGCATCTGGCATTGGCCACTTGGCCCTTGGAAAGCCCTGGGCCTCCAGAGCTGTGTGGTCCTTGTGGCTGTCCCCTTTGGGCCTCCTCTGCTGAACCCTGTTACCCACATTGTTCTGTCTCAGCCGTTAGGGTCCTTAATGCCTGAAGAGCTTCTGTGGTGCAAAAGAACACTCATTCATATTTGTACACTTGACCCTTGACGAACATAGGGGTTGGGGCGCCAATCTCCCACGAAGTTGAAAATCCACATTCCCCCAAATGTGGATTTTGATTCTCCTAAAACTTAACTATTAGTAGTCTACTATTGACCAGAAGTCTTTCTTTTTCTTTTTTTTAAATTTTTTAAATGTTTTTATTTATTTTTGAGACAGAGAGAGACAGAGCATGAGCAGGGGAGGGGCACAGAGAGAGGGAGACACAGAATCCAAAGCAGGCTCCAGGCTCTGAGCTGTCAGCACAGAGCCCGATGCGGGGCTTGAACCCACGGACTGTGAGATCATGACCTGAGCTGAAGTTGGACGCCCAACTGACTGAGCCACCCAGGAGCCCCTCTTTTTTATTTTATTTTATTTTTTTGAGAGACAGAGAGAGAGCACATGCGTGTATGTGCATGCACATAAGTTAGGAAGGGGCAGAGGGAAAGGGAGAGAGTCTTAAGCAGGCTCCACATTCGGCACAGAGCCCAATGCGGGGCTCAATCTCACAAACCAAAAGCTCATGACCTGAGCTGAAATCAAGAGTCGGACGCTTACCCAACTGAGCCACCCAGACGTCCCCAGAAGCCTTTCTGATAACACAGACACTCAGTCAACATACATTTTGTATGTTACATGTATTATATGCTATATTCTTACCATAAAGTCAGCTAGAGAAAAGAAAATGTTAAGAAAATCATAAAGAAGACAAAGTATATTTACTGTACTGTATGTATTGAAAAAAAAATCAACGTACAAGTGGACCCGTGCAGTTCAAACCTATATTGTTCAAGGGTCAAGTGTACTTAGTTTAATGTCCAATTTGCTAAACTTCAAAGCTGGTGAAACACCCAGCTGGGTTAGATGGGAAAGTTCTGGAGACGGATGGTGGTAAGGTACAATGTGACTGTACTTAATGCCACTGAAGTGTTCGCTTAAAAATGGTTAAGACGGTAAATTTTATGTTATGGATATTTTGCTGCAATAAAAGAAGCTGGTTAAACACACATTTTCAGGACAAACTATTTTCACAATTACCACAAACTATGAACTTTATAACCAGAAGTCTCTTAAGGATCCCATTAAGTCACCAGTCTTTGCAGGCCTCAGATGCTTGAAAAGCACCCACAGATCATAACAATAATAGCAAAATGGGGTTTGCTTATATGGGACCCAATCCGTCACATGTGGGGCCTTACTACAAAGTGAACACACGGAGTTCTTGTTCAAAATGCAGGAGAAATGTGCCATTAAGGGTACTAAGATATAAAGTGCTTTTCTTGCTTCTGCAATCTCTCTCTCCAGCTGTCATGGTGCTTTTTATCTGCCATTTTGAGCCTCTCTCCGTTAGTTAGAGGCCTGAGGAGGCTACAGTGGGTGAGGGCTGACTCTCACGGGGACCTGGGGCACCACCCTTCAACTCGTCTCGCATATGTTCTACCAGCTGCCCAGTGCTGACCAGTGTGTCATGTCCCAGCCGGGGACAAGTTCAGCCAGGCACCTCCCTGTCCCACGGGTCCCTGCACCAACCCACAGCTGTTGGGCAACCCCAAGGGGTCACAAGCCTCTGTGCCAAGACTCTGGGTGTCTGGACTGGGAATGGGCAAGAGGCTTGTTCCCATCCAGTGGCCCATCAAATGCCCTGGGGCACTGCCAGCCCAGGGTGGGGACAGAGGCCACCGTGCCTCACCCTGCACTTGTGTCTGACCACAACCCTGCCCATGACCATGCCCAGGCCCACATCCAAGAGAGGAGAAGCAGCAACCACTGAGTGGGAGCAGGGATGGGAAGGCGAGGTGGGCCTGGGCCTCAAGGGCGTGGGGAGCTGGCAGCTGAGAACAGCTATTTCTGACACAGACTCACATTTGACACGGAACAAAAAATCCTCCAGGCAACTCAGAGCAGAGAAACGGGGTCCTCTCCCCAGCAGCTTCCAGGGAGTGGATGCATGCATCTCAGGAGCCTAGAAAGAACCCAGGCAGGCAAGCACATGGAGGAAGGAAGACCCCCCAGATGGCCTCAGACTTCATAGAGTGACATGCCCGAAGTGACAGAGGAATCACTGGGTGGAGAGGAGAAAACTAGGGAGCAACTCCATCAAGCAGTTTGCCAACCGGCAGTCTGGGGATGTGGAGGAAGAAAAGTAAATTGAATTATTGAAATCTAAAGCGTTGTAAAGGCACATATCCGAATTTTATGGATTTGAGCAGCTATGAAATTTAAATAAGGAACATTGGTGATGCTCCTTAATCAACCTGGGCTAAACAAGGAGACAAAGAAACAAAGAATAAAAATGACAGCAAAAAATTAACCAGGCAAATGGCTAGAAAAAAGAGCTCAGCTGTCAGCAGCAGAGAAGGCTTCCAAACGTCGAGCTCTCGCTCCTTTGGGGTTTGTCCCAGGAGGGACGTGTCCTGGGAAGGCACATCTCTTGCAGGATTTGGGGGCTCCGGCTTTGGCCACAGCCCTGCTTTCTCTGGCACGTCCACTCCTGGAAAGCACAGCCGTGGCCACCCAGGGCTCACATGGCCATATGGCGACGGCTGTGCTGTCCCTGTCAGGTGCCGGGTAGGGAAGGTGAGTCAAGAGGAGAAGACTGTTCCCGAAATGTATCTGAGCCCACAAACTCACAATGCACTTCACCGTCTAGGGCGAATAACTCTGTCACCGGAAACCCAATAAAATGAGTGCATTCTCTGCTGTTGTGCGTAAAAACTGTGCCTGGAAGACATCTGTGCTATCATCTTCGTGGGGAATTATAATACACATAAAATTGTTTATAGAAGTCTTTCCTCTTTGAATAAAATGTTCGAAGTGAACTAAAGATGGGTACAAAGAAAGAAGGCTGTGTTTTAAAACGCCTTCTTCCCTTTACCACCACAATCAGCCCCCGTCTCTCTGCATCTTTATAGCTTGTGTCTCAGGCAGTGCCTTTTCCGCGGGAGCGATTAGCTTCCCTACGCAGCTGACAGCATCCGCTGCCTGGCTGCGCTTCTAATGCAGGGAAGCCCAGACTGCTCATGGAAAGTGAGGCCTTATGGTTTTTCCTTATTTTGAATTTGTAAAATTGTGATGAAAGGAACATCACATAAAATGGACCGTATAACCAGTTTTAAGTGTCCGGTTCAGGGGCATTAAAATACAGGGGGCGCCTGGGTGGCTCAGTCGGTTTAAGCATTCGACTTTGGCTCAGGTCATGATCTCACGGCTCAGCTCACGAGTTCGAGCCCTGATTCAGGCTCTGTGCTGACAGCTTAGAGCCTGGAGCCTGCTTCAGATTCTGGGTCTCCCTCTCTCTTTGCCCTTCCCTGCTCACGCTCTGTCTCTGTCTCTCTCTCTCAAAAATGAATAAACATTTTAAAAATTAAAAAGATATATATTCACACGGTCATGCAACCACCCACCCATCTCCAAAACTTTTTCATCTTCCCAGACTGAAAGTCTGTTCCCCATGAAAGTCTGTTCCCCATGAATCCCACACTCCCTCCCCTTGCTCCCTACCCACCCCCCCCCGGCCTTCCTGAGCTTCAAGACCATTAGCCTACAGTCAGTGACCCAGGTTCCAAGTGTCTGGCATCATGAAGCCAACGCCTCTGCAGGCGATGAACTCACCCACGCAGGTTTGGCAGCTGTGATGGCACTCCCCACATTTGATCAGCTCAGAATCAAAGTAGGTGCCCGGCTCACAGTCTGGAATGCAGCTGCCCCGTGCAAAGCTGTTGGAAAAAAAAAAAAAGCCATGTTTTCATATCTCTTTCAAAATTCTAATCAAATTATGATTTGCCCCTGGGGTGCCTGGGTGGCTCAGTCAGTTGAGCGTCCTTTGGTTCAGGTCATGATCTCACAGTTTGTGGGTTCGAGCCCCACATCGGGCTCTGTGCTGACAGCTCAGAGCCTGGAGCCTGCTTTGGACTCTGTGTCTCCTTCTCTCTGCCCCTCCCCTGCTTACGCTCCCTCTCTATCTCTCAAAAATAAATAAACATAAAAAAAATTTTTTTTAAATTATGATTTGCCCTTAATCGCCTTTCATGAAAGGCAAAGGAAGTTGCTCTTTGTGTCACTTGAGGTTCCAAGCTAATGAAAGCAGGAAAAGGAGTCCTGCGGCCAGCTGGAGGGCCCCAGGAAGGGATGCCCTGGCCCTGGGAGCAAAGCCTCTGTGCCCAGGTGGCCAGCAGCCCCAGGCTTCATCCTCAGATCCCTGTGGACTTGGTCCTGGTGCAGGAGGCCAAGTTCTCAGGCTCTCTTGGGCTGTGATGACTTCTTTTCATTGACATTAATCAAACTCGAAACCAAACCTCAAGAGGAGAAATGGAGCACGTGTAGGTTACCCCTGGTGGCAGGCTGGCTGGCCCAAGCCTTCAGCAAAGTGTTAACATTTATGATGTGTGAGCTGGGGTGGCAGTGGCAGGACAGATCCCAAAAGCTGGACCCACTGCTGCCTCTGCCTTGCTTGAAACCTTCGGTGCTTCACAATGACCTTGAAATAAAATTCACTCCTGGAGCCTCACATGCCCTGCCTGACGTGGTTCCTGCCTTCCTGTCTCACCTGGTGGGCGCCTGCCCTCACCTCTCTTGCCCATGCAGCCGAGTGTGTGGATTCTAGAGTGGTCTCTGGGGCTGGACTGCCCACTCCAGGATCCTGCCTCTGGCACTTCCTAGCTGTGCAACCCTGGTCCCAGGCCAGCCGGCTAACCTCTCTGCACCTGTCTCCTTTCCTGTCCGCTGGGACAATCACGGCTCCCGCATTGTAAGGTTGTTTTGAGGACTCAGTGAGCAAATACTAGTGAATCACTGCAATGGTATCTGGCACACAGGGGTGTGTCTGCTACGGTGATTGCTTCCGTGTGCAAGATTACAGCGTTGGAGGCACATGTTGTAAGCTGTCTGCCACTAGACACACGGAAAGTGTGTCTGCAAGATCCTGCGTTTAGTGGGGAGAGGTCGGTGGGTCCGAAAGCCTCTTCTCATCGATGGTGGCTGCCCGCCCAGAGCTCCTCCTCATCATGGCTCCGGGGCCACCGAGACTGGCAGTTAAATCAAGTCTTCGATAACTGATGTTCCCCCTCGAACCCTTCCTGCGTTTATCCCCCTAAAGAGATGGATGGCTGCGCGTCAGCGGCTCGGCTGCTCTCACTGCTTTAACGTGACAGCGATGATTTGAAGCCACAGCTTAAAAGGATATTGGGCAATAAAAGGAAGCTTTCTGTGGATTATGGCTGACGATGTTTTCCGAGTTTCTGTGTCTCTCTGAATGCTTGTGGTGGCTGGAACCGCTGCGTCCGGCTGTGTGGCTTCTGCCTGACAGGCATTTTCTGTCTGTGACACTATTCCTGACCTGAGCAGCTGACCTCCTTTCTCCCACTGGACCCACACGACACAAAAACCAGCTCCCTGGGACTCACCGGTGCTTCCGGGGTGGGAAACAGGCTACAGTGAGTTGGAACCATAGAGCCTCCCCCTGCTCCCGACACCTGAAGTCACCAGACTGGGGTTTGGGAGCCCAGGTGAAAGGTGCCATCACAGCTGCCCATCCCAGGCCACCTGCTGTGGCCATCAGCTCAATGCCTCCTTTCCCCTTGGGGACCTACTTCCTTGACCACATCATCCTTTAACTGTTGATCCTGCCTTGTCCACCTAATGGGTTTAAATGACCGCAGGCGTGATGTGTGACTCTGATGGGTCCTGCTTCCTTTTCTTTTCCCAGACTCCTGGGTGTTTGGGCGGTGGGCCCTCTTCTCTCCTGATCTTCTTCTCTCTGAGCTGGCAGAGAAGGGCGGGCTCAGGGGAACCTCATGAAAGCAGCGACATCACGCTCCCTGGGGAAACAGTTTCTCTCCCCAGTGAGTAAATGGGAGCAGTAATATCACGGTCACAGATTGCTGTGAGGATTTAAATGAGGCAATATTGGTGAAAACACCTGGAACAGCGCTTGTTACAGGTTTTCATCACAACCTACTCCAAAGGCATTCCACCTCTACTGGTGAACTCCAGCCCTGGCTGGAACTGGGTGGAAGGGAGGCTGGGGTGGGGTAGGGGGGGCTGCAGACCCTCTGGTACCTCACCATGCACGGGCCGTTCTCACCTGGACCAGCAGCATCTCATCATTTGGGAGCCTGCCCAGAGCTGCTGGACCAGGGTCTGCATTTTTTAAAAAAATGCTTTTATTTAGTTGTGAGAGAGAGGGTTGGGGAGGAGGGGCAGAGAGGGAGACAGAGTCCCAAGCGGGCTCTGAGCTGTTGGCCCAGAGTCCAATGCAGGGCTCGATGTCACAAACTGTGAGATCACGACCTGAGCTGAAATCAAGGGTGGGATGCTTAACTGGTTGAGCCACCCAGGAACCCCCAGGATCTGCATTTTAACAAGAATCCTGGGAATTTCCTTGCTCACACTGCAGCGGGGGTGCGGGGGGCGGGGAGCGCTGCTCTCACTGACCCTTCCATTTCTTCCTTAACATGTAGACCCTGGCTCTAGTCCCTGGACTATGGCAACGTTCAGAGAAGGTAGTTTCGAATAGAACGTTTCCTAAGCTCTAAACGGTAACTTAGAGGAACAGGTAATATATATTTGCTTTTGCATTAAATGCAATTTAGTTGCATTAAATGGGCTACACAAACATTCCCAAGTATTCTAATAAAAATCCTTAACCCAGTAAAAGGTTTTTAAAGCAGATGTGTACTGAGCTTGGTGGGACAGGGAACACCAGGAATCTAAAGAGCATTCCCAGGCAGCAAGCTCCCAGAGCTGGAAGGAGGTATCTGAGCCGGAAAAGAAGAGAGAGAAGGCAGAGGACGGAGAGGAGGGAGGCTGGGCTTCCCAATGCCCCACCTCCCCTCACGTGGACAGGAGGGACACGGGGGGAGTAGGTGGTGTTACTGGTGCCTAAAAACGGGAGCTCTGTTAGAATCCTTTCCAGCAGCCAGCCCTGCTTTTTACGGTAGCATCGATTCCTGTGTTTATCAGTTCCCCAGTGCAGCATAAAGGATAGAGATTTTGCCTTGCCTGTCTTCTAACTTCCTATTTTAAACATCAATCTCCAAGTGGAATTCTGATTTCTACAGACTCAGAATCTTCACCCTGAAAGGCTTTGGGCCTCTGCTTTTCGGAAAAAGTTGCCCAAACTTGGTAAACCAAGAAAACGAAAAACAGCATAAACCCTTTGCCATTCTTCAGGTTTGAAGGGAGGGTTTTACCTGAATCCTTCTTTACAGACAGTACATTTCTCTGGTTCATCAACACACTTCCTACAGCTTGGGTGGCATTTAAGGCAATTTTTCTGACCTGGAGAAAAATGAGGAGAAGAGAAGGAGAAAAATAGATGTGAATCGAATCTGGGCAAAGAGGACTCTGGCATTTCAAAGCAGGGTTGCTGGCATAGCTCGTCACCGGTGTCAGCTTCCAGGAGGGATGATGGAGTAATAAAATAGCCAGGGCAGGCCCAGGTGTGGGATCAGAGGCCTCTCACCTCTCCTTTCTGGAGTAAATTAAAGTCCTTACACCATTCTGAGGCTTTGGAGTGGGCCCTTGGCAGAGGAGACATCGTCTGCTTCTGTTTATTTCAACAAGGACTAGAGCCAGTTCCTGGCTGACCAAGCTTGAGATTAATTAGGTGCCAGTCTTTATATATATCTATATCTATATCTATATCTATATCTATATCTATATCTATATCTATATCTATATCTATATCTATCTATATCTATGTATATATATAAGAAAGTGACAGGATGGAGCCTGAAGAGGCCTGGGAGCCCTGCTGGTGCCTTCACAGGGGACTTTATTGAAACTTGGCAGTTACGTACACCAAGAAATAAATCTACGATGCCCATCCCACCTCCTGGGGAAACGCTGGGTCTCCATGACTCCCATGTGCTTTTCCCTAAGTTATTATCTGGTCTTTCCCTCTGGCATCTCATCAACGCCACCTGGCGTTGTGCCTGGACACTAAGGGCTGCTTGCTGCCCTCTGTGCCTCCTCCTCAGGGCCCCGCACGTGGTATTACACACTCACTCAGACACACACACACACGCACGCGCGCACGCACGCACGTGTGCACGCGCAGCAGCAGCAGGTGTTCAGGGGAGATGCTGGGTCAGTAAGGGTGGCTGATTCTTGTCTTGGAAGCAGGGTGGGGATGAAGGAAACTCCACCCTGAAAGCAGGTCTGGCTGGCAGCCCAGGGCAGGTGTTTGTAAAGGCTGTGAAACACATCTTGCAAGACTATTTGTTTTTCCTCTAAAGAGATTCTGGTTATTCGATGGCTTTATTTGTCTTTAAAGATTTCCTGGCTCCTTCTCCATAGGAGGAACACTAATGCCGTCACAGCCTGGATCAATGAACACCCCTGCCTGGCAAGGGCCTCTGTGGGAAGGCTTCCACCTGCAAATTGCCAATGTCAAAACAGTAGCTTCTTTGAACTTGAGGACTATCCTCCATCAATTTAACCCAGACCCTGTCTTTTGTCTCTTCTGGGGCAAGGTGAGTTGGTGACACACTGGCATGGGTCACGAGCCCCAGATCCCCCCACCCATCTGCAAGACCAGGAGAGCACCCCCACTCACTGCTGAGTTCAAGTTCCACCTGTGCCATTACTAGCTGTGAGCGTTTTGCCACCTCTCAGCTTTGTTTCCCCATCCTCAAGACCAGGAGAGCACCCCCATCTCTTAGGGGTGTGGTCACTACCTGTAAAATGGGCCACCAAGACTAACCCGTTTCTTCTGGGCCCAATTAACACTGGCCAGTAGGCTCCTCTGGGTTTTTGGAGGACTGAAAACCTTCTGCCCAAACTTGAATCCTGATTTCAGCTCAGCAGTTCTTCCGAGGAGGGGCTTTCCCCCAATTTTGACTACCCAGTCCATAAGCTGGTGCTGGATTCCCTGGGAAAATTCTCCCAGGAGAAGGGACCCCAGCCCTGAGCGGGGGTGAGGGGAGGGGGAGAGGGACTGACTCATCACTTCTACGCACACAGACATGCACTTACTTTCATCGGCATAAAATCCGGCAGGACAGAATGTCACACAGGTGTTCATCTCCTGATGGTGATAGAACCCACGGCGGCAGGACAGGCACTGGGTTGGGCTCCTGCCCGAGCAGGTCTCACACCCCTTGTAGCACCGGCGACAGCGTCTCGCTGCTGTGTCCCCAAAGTAGCCTGGAGGGCACGTGTTCACGCATTTCCTGTGGGAGCAGAAGCCACAGAGGGCCTTTGCAACTCAGCCCTGCATGGCCCTTGGAGCCTGCAGCACCGCCAGGTCATGCTGAGGCAGGATAGCTAGCTGGGGAGCAAATCCCAGCCACCCCTCTGCACCCCCAGCTTAGCAAAACTCTCAGGGAGCCAAGGCCTGGGGGTGAAGGTTAAACCATTAATGCCCATCATCCTGGTGAACACAGCTGAGAGATTCCTAAGTACCCAGGAGAGGATCCAGGACTTGGACAAGAACCCAGGAATCCTTTGTTTCAAAGTCTCAGTGGCACCTGGATGATGGTATTCGACTTTTGGAATTTTGAGCTCTGCCAGAATGTCACCGATGGTGCCCTTCGAGAGTTAGACTCACTGGACAATGCATAAAGGCATCAGGCTGGCTGCCTGTGTACTGTGCAGGGAACGTGTGGCTGTGTCTGGGAGCTCAAGCACACCAGGAGAGACACGCCCGCAGCCCTGCATGGCTGCACCATTGCTGGGGCCCCTGGTGGCCATGTGTCCCACCTTGTGTGGTTGCACCGCTGACTGGACACCTGGGGCTGGGAGCTCTCCAGGCACGGCCCACAGGGCTGACTTTCAGAACAGTGCTGGCCTCTAACATGGCATTTGTCTATAGTTCCCAAGTGGTCAGTCTTGGGATGCTCAGTCTGACCAATCTTTGTTTAACAAAATGGGTACAAAATGGTTTATAAGCACAGATACCACAATGACACAGTTTCTGATTTCATGAATTACTTTGTGATGAGGACCAGAAGTTACTAATATGTACGAAATTCCAAAGCAGTAAACCTCAATGTGATTTCCTTTTTGGGGTTTTACATTGATTCATAAGTAGGGTACTAGGCTGCCGGGGGCTGAGACAGCTTGAATCAGGTCACCTTAGCGGTATGCCGAGGAACTCCAGGACATGTGATCAGAAGTCCCAGCCCATTACCTGCTGGTCTTGGCACTCCCCAGGCTGAAGTGGACACAGTTCAAGCACTGGTCTGCATTGGGGCCATCACAGCCTTTGTCACCACACTCCGGATGGCACACACCTTAAAGACATAAGCATTTCCTTTCACCCAGAGAGATGCTTTGTCAACCAAATGCAGTCCCCTAAGACCCTGAGTCAGGTTGTCACAGCCTAGGTGGGTCAGGATTAGCTTCCCTAGAGAGTGGTGGATCTGCTGGGGCTGGACGGCAGGACCTCAGCTGGACAGAGTGCCCACCCCTATGGCAATCTGGCTACGGCTGAGAGCTGAGCCTAGCTCTCAAATGGGGCAGCCTGAGAAGGAAAACAGCCAGCAGTAGGTGGGGACCCAGACCCACAAAAAGACGAGCACTGTGAGATACCAGGAGAGAGGCTGGTGGTGCCTTCTTCGGGGCATTCCTCTGCAACAGGGTCATGATGCTGGCACCAGCCATCTCTCTAGATTCCTGACGTGAAGGACAAAGCAAGGCAATATGGGGCATCAAAGGCATCAGGGAAACTGCTGCCAAGCGGTGAGGATCATGGAAAGGATGGGAGAGACGATTCACTACATGCACTGGTGGGAATAGGATGGATCTGCAAGCCCAGGACCGCTGTGTGGGGCTGTCCCGGGGCGGGGCTGAGCTGGCCTGGGCTGTTCCTGGGCGGGGCTGAGCTGGGTGGGGCTGTCCCTGGGTGGAGCTGGTCTGGGTGGGGCTGCCCCTGGGTGGGCATGGGTTGGGCTGGGCCTTTCTCTGCAAACCTTTTTGCTTCCCTCCCTCTCCTCCAAGTCCCCTACCATCCCCAAATTCTGACTCTGGGGGCCTGTGTGTTGTTGGAAAAGTGTTGGAGAGAAATGTAGGGAGCTCAGTGGACTCTAGCAAGCCTCACTCTTGCAGGTGGTCTGCCCTGCAGGTGGGCCACACAGATGAGCCCAGTTAGAAATGTCTAGTGCCCTCAGGCCGGGGTGGGGCAGGTCCACAGATGTCCCCTTCGCCTGGCCTGAAGGACATGACCACATCATGCTGAAGACCAGCACTATGGTGGGACCGCCTGCCCGCCTCGTCCCTCACCCTCCTACTCTGGGCAATGGTTCCAGAAAACTGCCCCATGTGGGGAGGTGCCCAGTGGGGTATTACAAAGGCTTTAGAGTCTTTAGAAGAAAAAAGCCTTCTGTAAGGTTTGAGTTGTTGGAAGGGGTGGGGAGTGAGTTCAGAAGCAAAGAAGAGGTGATTTGCTGGCCACCAGCATTTCATGGGGATGCAGGCACAGACAAAAGTCCCCATTCTCTGTTGCCCACAATGGGTCTTTGCTGAGGTACACAAAGCCCTCTTCATTCGTCCTTAAAGGGCCTGCGGACCTTCCTAGTGTTAGACCCAGTTTATTTTGCTTCCCTCCCTGAAGGTTTACTGTTGTTGATATTTCCAAAGTTTTCATTGTGGGTTCAGCTGTGAACCCCTTTCAAAGCTGAGCTTGTCCCTGGGAATACACTGGTCTGGGCTGGGGAGGGCTCTGTTGCGGGTAGAGTTCTAGTGCACGGCCTGACATGCACAAAGCTTATCATGGAGGCTACCCTCACCCCGCCCCCTTCCCCAGCTCCAGACTGTCAGGCTATTTTGCAGTCAGTTCTCATTTGATTTGATTCTTGTCCACCTCATTCCGGGCCATTTCCAGATTTCCAAGCAAATCCTTGCTTCCTGGCACGTTGTTTTTCAATTACCCACTGCGCAGAAGACACCTATGAGTTTGGCCACTGGGCTCTGACCTTCCACCCAGCCCGAGCCGTGGGGGCCTCAGGATACACCACCATGAGGACCATCTGCCTTCTGTAGTGGTTTCTCCCCAAGGCCAATGGAGGCAGGAGGTCTGTCTTACTTGATTAAGTAAACAGTTTCTTTAATCTTAAGGAGGTTTGGGGGGGGGACAGGGAAGAGACAGACCAATTTCCCTACTCTCTCCCAGCACGGGAGACAGAAGCTTCAAGAGGCTGGATCTGGACTAGGGTGTTTATTGCTATATTCCCAGCACCTAGAAAGGTGTCTGGCATAGGGCAGGTGCCAACTAAATATTTGCTGAGAAGCTGAAGGGTAGGAGAATGGATGAAAGAAATATGGGTGGAAATTGGGAAAGTGCAGGTAACCTCACCATCCACAAACAGAACAGTCTAGGACGTACCAAGAGAGGGATAGCCTTGGGAGAAGGCCTGGTTCACGGCATGTGGACTTCACCTTCCTCCTCCCTCCTGGGGCCTCTTTGTGGTGGAGAAGTTAGTTAATAACCCCAAGGGAGCTCCACACAAGGCTGGGGTCCCCCTAACAGTAACAGCAAAACCTCATCAGGGCATCTGGCTAACCAGCCGTGTCCGGCCCCAGTGAAGAGTGTGGTAAGATACTGTCCAAGGCAGGACGCTTAGATGAGCGTCTGTAAGCACCTCTCCTACAGCTGTCTACTTGAGTTGTCTCCAAAAGCCCAATGTCAAAATTCGCCTCTCGATGAATTGTTCTTGGATTAAATCTACCTGGTTGGTAGATTTACCACTTATCCTGCTTACTCCATCACTCCTAAGATTTTGTGTGTGTGTGTGTGTGTGTGTGTGTGTGTGTGTTTTCTGGTACAGCTGTAACACATTCTCTGGGTAAGCATATGTTATTTTTGTTGCCATTTGTATTTGTTTTTCCTCTTTCCTCAATTAGCATGAAAATTCTTCAAAGACCCACTGCCATCCTGTGTCATTTCCCAAGGTTCCAGATACAAGGGGGAGTGTGATTCATGTGCTGACAGTCTGCCAACTCCCACCTACTGGGTGTTACAATGACACAGGCTTATTTGAAATCTCTACCTTAAATCTTTTGTGGAGAAAATCCAGGATTAAAAAAACAACAACCCACAAACAGGGGCACCTGGGTGGCTCAGTTGGGTAAGCATCTGCAGAGCCTGCTTGGTATTCTCTCTCTCCCCCCCACCCCGCCCCTGCCTCTCCCCTGCTTGTATGCTTGCAAGTGCTCTCTCTCTCTCTCTCTCTCTCTTCCTCTCTCTCTCTCTCTCTCTCTCTCAAAATAAATAAATTAACTTAAAAAAATCCCCACAAACAAATGTTAGAAAGCAACTTGGGAATTCTCAATGGCCTTTGTCATAAGACGCTTAGACCAGTTTCTGAAGACGCTTAGATACTTAGGACTGCCTAAGTATCACGATCTTTCCCCTGCCGTTCATGCTGTCCAGGAAGAGTGTGCTGGCATGTCACTGGCACACCAGCAGACATGAAGTGGGGTGGCAGGGACAAAGGTGGCTGACTGCAGACGAGAGGTACGGAAGAGAATAACAGACCACTTTCACTGCAGGTCTGATCTCTTCCCTGATGGCTCTATTCTGCTGGGTGAGTGCTAATGTGCCCAAAGTCCATGACCTGACAATGTCCTGCACTGGGCATGCCACGTGTCCTGCGAATCAATTCCCCTGTGCCTGTTGAGCTGTCCTGGAATGCATCCAGGCAAAGGCTGCATGGGCTCTTGGCTTCCCTCAGTCCCGTGGGGCTGACCACACTGTCCTGCACTGACCTTAGCTTCCCTTCATCCTCATGACATTCTGTCCTTCCCTGGAGGCCACTCTCTCATAGCAGCCTGAGCACCACCCTATGTCCTGCCATCATCATCACACTACCTGGAGTCACCCAGGACAGCCACTGAGCATCCCCAGACCTGCTGAATCCACCTCTGAGGTGGGGCCCAGCCCTGGGCCTGCTCTTCAACCAAGCATCCTAGGTGGGTCACTGGGGCAGCCTTGCTCTCTGCCATGTCTGGTGCTTGCTCTCCAGGGACCTCCCGCTGCTCCTCAGCCACCAGGAGGCTCTGTCCCAGCAGGTAGGCCATCGCCCCCAGTTTCCCTGGTACCTCACCCAGCCCATGTGGCTACTGCCCCCCACTTCCTGCTGGACTCACCAGCCTCCTGATCTCCAAGCCCTCTTCTCTAAGTTGGATTTCCACATACTCTTTTACTTTGGGGACCCCAGACTCCACCACTACCTTGGACGCAGTGCTGTCCTGTGCCCCCTGCTGCTGACCCCTGGGACCACTGTTCCATCAGACCTCTCTACCCCTTCCTGACACGGTAACTGCTCTCTGGCGCACAGGGCCCAGGTGGAGTACCACCAGGCTGCACTCATCACCCCTGTGCACCTCTGCCCATGCCAGTTCTCCAAATTCTTAAGAACCTTCTTCCTAGTATAACCACCCCGGAAAATCCCTGCTTCAACCTGCTGCACCTCTGTGCTAAAACTGCAGAAAGCTGATAATAATCATGGGCCTACCTCAAAATCACCCTTCCCTCCACCCTGTCTCTTTCCCTGAGTTTCTGCCCTGAGGCTTATCTGTGACTGAGCTTCTGGAAGAGGCATGGACAAGCCCTTGAAAGTGGAATCTTTTTTATTTTTTATATATTAAAAAAGATCTTTTTTAAGTTTATTTATTTGAGACAGGCAGAGACAACACGAGTGGGGGAGGGGTAGAGAGAGAGGGAGAGACAGAGAGAATCCCAAGCAGACTCTGCACTGTGAGCACACAGCCCAATGAGGGGCTTGAAATCATGAAATTGTGAGATCATGATCTAAGCTGAAGCTGAGAGTCGGACACTTAACCCACTGAGCCACCCAGGCGCCCCTTGACTATGGAATCTAACATGGCTGCTTCCTCCTCCCCCGCTCCTCCTCCTCCTTTTCCCCTCCTCTCCCATTGCCCTCCACATCACCCCACTCTTGCTCTCTCCCCATCTCTGTCTCTACCTGCTGTTACTGGCCTGCCCATCCCACTTGCCCCAAGATTGTAGGGACCTTCCCCGAGAGTCAGGAACACTTTCCATTCCCACAGAGACATCCTCTATCCATCTAGGCCATACTTGGGAAAGACTAAGTGACTTGGGCTACAGGGCAGTCATATTGTGAGATTCCAGGACAGTGTAAGGGTAGAGTCAGTAGCAGATTTTAAGGAAAAAAAAATCAGTCCTTTATTAATAATTACTGAATCTTGCCATCATTTATAAATCGCAGGTGGAAACAGAGCAGATTAATCCATACATAATTCAATGCTCCATTTTAAAGGAATGGTAGAAGAAATTTAAAATGGAATCAACCGTAATTTATGCTTGATATGTATCAGTGGAATTCTCCATTTTGTTACTTTTCTTTTTTCAGAAGCTATTAGATAATTCAAAACATCAATATCCTTAGATATCACCCATCATTTATCAAACAGCTGTAATATTTAGCTAAGCAAAATATGCCCAACCAGAAACACTCAGCTTCTCACAAATCACTGTGGGTTGGTGCAGAGGGAAAGGAACAGCTTTCTACCTAATGTGCTAATCATGACTGCGCCCAGCCCAGAGGCTAGATATGCCGAAAGCCCTCTCCAGGCTGCTGCCTCCACGCGGGCGCGGGCGCTGGAGGTCCAGAGCCAGGGGCACCTCCCACCTCCCAGCAATGGTATGTCTGGAGAAGAAGCATTTGCACGAGGCATCTTTACTTTCTGTGAGATTTCTTTGTTGTTGTTGTTTAAGTAGGCTCCACACCAATGCATGGCTTGAACTCATGACCCTGAGATCAAGACCTGAGCTAAGATCAAGAGTCGGATGCTCAACCGACGGAGCCACCCAGGTGCCTCTCCTGTGAGATTCTTAAGTTCCTTCCAGTGGCATCAGTTATCTACTGACATTCAGAGCTAAGACTCTCTCCTGGAGTCTTCATCCCAGCTCTCAAGGCCAGTCAAGACCAGCACTGTAAGTTCCTCTCCTGGCTATCTGGCTATGCTCATTCAACCCAACCTTTCTGGGCCCATTTCGACCCTCGTCCTTCCCACATTCTGGCCATAGGGACAGAAAGTGGATGGATTTGAGAGGGTCAGGAGGTTGAGGCATGAGACGAGGGACTCTGAAATAAGTGGGTGCCCCAGGAGGGGGCTCATTAACCAGGAGGCAAGTCCCAGTTCTGGTTGGGCATATAGAACCTTCTGTTTCCCAGCCTTGTAAGGTTGGAGAATACTTACTGGTTCGAAGCATACTTACTGGTCTGTAAGATATTAGGAGAGCCGTGGGTGGAAGGAGCTGTGTGGGTGTAAATTGCCATCATTATTACAACTTCCAGGAAGGGAGGAAGACCTACCATCACAATCCCCGCCTTTGCCAGGTATAGCCCCACGTTTTAAGAGCCAACAGTGGAAAACCAAAACTCGCTGAGGTTTGCCATCTCCCTCGGCTTCGGGTTCATTACCTGTGTAGTCTTCTTCGTCCTCAGGAACCTCGGCCTGGGGCGGTGACAGAGCGGCCTTGGGTGGCTCCAGCTCCGGGGTCGAAAGCTCCAGCATCCGAGAGCGAGACTGATGGGAAATGAAAGTGTTGTATGGGTGCTCCGCTGTGCCGTACAAGATGAGGCTCCATTCTTTCAATTTCCCTGGAAGACACCAAGCCCAGAGTTACCGGACAGCCATGAAACCTCCCTCAGAAAGTCCTTGAGGCGCCTGGCCCGAGGCCGCCATCACTCACAGAAGAACCAGGCGCAGGGCTCCTCCTGGGGGCTCTTCACCCACCATCTAGTCACCGGAGAACCAAGGACGTGCCAACTTCCCAGGCCATGTTCTCTGTCCCCCAGTCTCACATGGCTCTGCTGATTGGCTTCCTTGCCCTCTTGGACTATCCAGTGGGTGGACCTGGGGCCTGGCCCTGAGACTTTTCCCATTTGCTTCCAAAGGTGAAAGCTGGATTCCATATACCGAGGAGTCCTGCTATTTGCATCCTTGACCCTGGATCACACGAAGATTGGTCTTGGGATCCTTCCTATGTAGCCCGCCAAGGTGGGTGGGAAGTGTGGTAGGGTGGGAATAGCAGTGCAAACCCAAATGTCCCCAGATGCTGGGTGTAGAGAGGATGTCCTCAAAAATGGCAGGATGGGGGCACCTGGGTGGTTCAGTCAGTTGGGCATCTAACTCTTGATTTCGGCTTGGGTCACGATCTCTCGGTTCGTAAGTTCAACCCCCACTTCAGGCTCTGTGCTGGCAGTGTGGAGCCTGCTTGGGATTCTCTCTCTCTGCCCCTCCCCTGCTCATGCTTGCGCACTTTCTCTCTCTTCTCTTTCTCAAAATAAATAAACTTAAAAAAAAAAAAAGCCAGGATGAATGGCACAGAGGCTGGATTGTGCATGGGGAAGTGAGAAGCTTGGGGAGGAGGGGTAAGGGCAGTGTGCCCAGCCATGAGTGAACAGGGGTGGGGACCCCACCGTCTACTTCCATGTGGGAATGATGGCCCATGCTGCTAGGTCTTCCCAGGTGTACAGAGAAGTGGAAATCTGGCCTGCAATTTGTAGGTGAAATCCCTGATCTTATAAAACACAGTAGAAGCCAAGTTAGATATGCCTGGGGCTGGCCCAGCTACACGCACCACGGGTCTGAGCTTCCCTTCCTAACTATGTGTTCCCAGCATTCAGGGAGGTGAGACCATATTGAGGAGGTCATTGCTGTTATTCTTGTGCAAATGAGAGGCCAAGGTCCAATGTGGCCAGCAGGGGACACACTGTTCATGCTGAAGGACTCACTGCCTCTCCACCCCAGCAACCATGCAGCTGTGAGCCACCTCAATGAACCCTCATGACAGGCCACGGTGACCCAAGCTAGGGACAGTGTCTTTGCCAGCTTCGCATCTGTGTCAGCTGGGAAAAATCTCTGGCTTCCTCTTCATTTTCTATCATTGGGTTTCTTGGCAATCGGAATGCTTTAGGTGACGGGAATTATTGCTCTGATTAGTCCCTAAGTGATTTGTGTTTTTATTGTCGCTTCTGTTCACACTATTCCACTTCTTTCCTCTGAAAGGCAGGCCATCTGTCTTTAGATATCTGTCTATACACTATTTTTGCCACATGGTCAGCTCTGCCGGTATAACTTTATCTTTTATTCCAGTTCCAGGAATCCCTTGGACTCCCTAAATTCTACAACACGGGCTCCTGCTTGTCCACATACCCCAGAAGCCTGTGGGCTAAAACCCATACTGTCCTAGGAGGACAGAGGCAGGACTGGCTTGCAAATACCAGGCCACACTTAAAACTTACTGTGTTGTACCCCCCTTTTTTTTTTAATTTTTTTTTTTTTTAAATTTTTTTTTCAACGTTTTTATTTATTTTTGGGACAGAGAGAGACAGAGCATGAACGGGAGAGGGGCAGAGAGAGAGGGAGACACAGAATCGGAAACAGGCTCCAGGCTCCGAGCCATCAGCCCAGAGCCTGATGCGGGGCTCGAACTCCCGGACCGCGAGATCGTGACCTGGCTGAAGTCGGACGCTTAACCGACTGCGCCACCCAGGCGCCCCTTTTTTTTTAATTTTTTAATGTTTAATTATTTTTGAGAGAGAGACAGAGTGCAAGCAGGGGAGGGGCAGAGAGAGAGGGAAACACAGAATCTGAAGCAGGCTCTAGGCTCTGAGGTGTCTGCACAGAGCCCGACATGGGGCTCAACCCCATCAACGGTGAGATCATGACCTGAGCAGACTTAATGGACTGAGCCACCCAGGTGCCCCTTATTGTGCTCTTCTAAATGGTGTCTGATTTTGATTCAGTTATACAATGTGGCACAGAGCCACACTCTAGCCAACCAAGGTCCCAGGCCCCGAAAGCCTGCAGCCCTCAAGCTGTTCCAAGTCAGGCCCCACGTCACCTGGGCCTTTCCCGGCCTGGCCAGGGCTAGAGGATGCAGGTCCTTGAATTTGCAAAAATATTCCTGAGCTATTTCCCAGTACATGGACTTCCAAAGGGCCTGGTTCTTTTAGACACTCTGTGACCATTTCCCTAACACCATGAGAAGCACTTCACCCGTGTGCAGGTGCAGAAAACACAGTCCCTGATTATGAACTGTCATCCGTTCTCAACTTCTGAAGACCAAATTAGAGCCAGATTTCAAAACCACAGAGGAGCTGGGCACGTTAACTGCAGGGTGAGGAACCGATTAAGGGGGAGCACGAGGACCACACGACAGGGAGCAAGGCTCTGTAAGCTGTCATTTGAGTCAAGACCTGTTTCCGCCCTGTATCGTGTCTCCCAAAACACCCACGAAAGCCCTCACCACTAAAATTAGACTCGTATTTTCAGATAGGGCTTTGGTAGGACAAACAAAAGAGGCTGCTCTGAGCTCAGGATCAGCAAGCACCCAGCGGAGGGAGGGGGAGCAGGAGGAATTCAAAGAAACCAAGACAGTAGATCCTCAAAGTTCTCAGCACAAGGAGAAAAATCATTTTGTGTGTGTGTGTGTGTGTGTGTGTGTGTGTGTGTGTATGAGACAATGGATATTGACTCACTTATTGTGGTAACTACACACAATCTAGGTAAGTCAGGTCATTATGCTATACATCATAAACTTCTTCTTCTTTTTTTAAAATAGTTTCTTTTCGGGGAGCCTGGGTGGCTCAGTCGGTTGAGCGACGAACTTCGGCTCAGGTCATGATCTCACGGTTTGTGAGTTCAAGCCCCGTGTCGGGCTCTGTGTTGACAGCTCAGAGCCTGGAGCCTGCTTCTGATTCTCTCTGCCCCTCCCCCACTCATGCTCTGTCTCTGTCTCAGAAGTAAATAAACATAAAATTTTTTTTTAAAATAGTTTCTTTTCTTTTTTTTTTTTTAATGTTTATTCATTTGGGGGGGAGGGGCAATGAGAGAGAGGGGGACAGAGTTTCCGCAGAGGGCTCTGTGCTGACAGCAGAGAGCCGATGCTGGGCTTGAATTCATTGTGCAAGATCATGTCAGACCCTTAACCGAATGAGCCACCCAGGTACCCCTGTACATCATAAACTTCTACAATGCTGAGTGCCAGTCATATCTCAATAAAACTGAAAGGAAAAAAAAATATTAAGAAACCAGCAGGAGGAGCTGCCTTGGGATGGTAGGAGGGGAGGCTGCAGTTCAGGAATAGGAAAGAGACTTCATTTTCACTGTATTCCCTTAGGGACTGTCGGATTTTTGTTCTGTTTTGTTTTTAAGCCACAGCATATGTTACCTTTCAGATATATAATTAAAAATTTGTTTTTTAATGTTTATTTATTTTTGAGAGAGAGACACACACAGAATCCAAAGCAGGCTCCAGGCTCTGAGCTGGCAGCACAGGGGCTTGAATCTACAAACTGTGAGATCATGACCTGAGCCGAAGTTGGATGCTTAACCGACTGAGCCACACAGGTGACCCTCACATATACAATTTGAGAAGAAATCTAAGTTTAGTGAAAAAAAGGGGGAGGTTGTATACTCAAAGAAAAAACATTAAAAAAACGGGATACTTGGGGCTTTGGGTTTATGTTTCTGAATAAGTAATAAATATGAATGAATATGAATAGCTAAAAATCCAAAAGTATAAAAGGGAATATGGTGGAAGTCTTCCTCTAGCCCTGTCCCCTGGCCACCATCTTTCTCATCACAAGTGACCCCATTACTTGTTTCTTATGTACCCTTCCAGAAGCATTTTATTCTTTTTATTCTTTACCAAGCAGATATGAGCATATATATTTTGTCCTGTCCCCTTTATCAACACACCTGCTACACCTTCTGAACCTTGCTTCTTCCATTAGCAAGGAATCTCGATGACCTTCCCATCCCTGCAGCAGAGAGACGTTGAATCATTTAACAGTCTCCTATTGGTGGGCATTTAGGTTGTTTCCAATTTGCAATTATGAACAGTGCTATAACTTGGTCACATGAGGAGGGGCCCGGAGAAGTAGAAAGAGGTCCTAGTGTGTGGCCCGGTCCCCAGTGTCAGCTCCCTCCACGCTAACCATCCCCAGAGTCTGCCCTCGCTCTGGGGGAGATGAGACATGTGAATGTGGAAGAACCACAGAAAAGTAGAAGGAGAACATAGCTGGGGCTACCCCAGACCAGGACTGGGTCCACACTCGACAGAACTGCCGTCCAGGGGCAGGATGATTGAAAAACGTTGGCCTGCTTTGGACAAAGCATTTAGCCAGAATGTATTATTTACTATTCAGGACACTCAGCATGCCTGTTCAAGTTTACTGGGACAAAAACCAAGCAGTTCCATTAATTCCTTAATTTCCAGCAGGGAGGTCTTAAAAGACATCCAAATCCAAATTCTTTGGTTTTTCTTTCCATCAGCCTCCTGAGATTGTAAAGAAAGAACAACAAATCCACCTGCTTAGCTGCTTGGGGCCAGCACTGTCAGGACTCTGCCTCCAGATGTCACCAGCAAAGCCCAGGCAACAGTAATTGTGTCCCAGGCACACGATAATCCTGGCTAATGCCAATAAATGGCTTTATCATCATTCACTATCTTCAGTGCAGCATTTCCCCTTGATGAATTGAATTGGTAATGAACAAACAGGATTATTCCTATTATTCAAAGGAAGAACCAGAATTAAGGAAGACTACGGTTGAATTTGCCAATAGGAAAGTACCAGCAGTAATAAAGCTTTTCTTTGCCTCATATTTTGAGTGAAGCATTAAAAATCCTTGAGAGGGGAATTTACAATTGGAGACAAAGAGGGTAGAAGTGGGGGAAAGTTTTTGTTAGGCTAAGAACTCTGAGCTAATACTTTTGAATTCTTGGGTTTTCTTTGGGCATAAGAAGTTATTAACAATAAAGAATTTATTAATCCTCCCCCGCCCTTATATTGAAAACATGCAGGGAGAAATTCTTTAGTCAAAACATAGTAAAGAAAGAGAGACCTAAAAAAAAAAAAAAAATTAAGAAAGAAATACATTTCAGTCTCTGCCCTCCCTCCAGCCCCAACCCAGTGGAAGTTTTTTCCACATAAGGGCCAGTGAACCTGACTTACAAAGTTTATGAAGTTTAATGAAGAGGTTTTGGTGGAAGGAATAAAAAAGGCTCACCTCCATCTGTTTATAAAAATATACAAAAACACTTTAAAGGGAGGATTTTATGGTATGTGGATTATAGTTCACTATATTTCAATAAAGCTATTATATGAAATACTGTATATATATATATATATATATATATATATATATATATATATGTATACACACACACATACACACGTGTGTATTATAGACAGAAAGAAACCCCAACATTTACTCAATAAATTTAACACATAATTAAAAATGCACTTTAAATCCACATTATGGCAACTAAGAGGGAGGAGAATAAAGGGAATTTAGGAAACAACGTGGAAAGGACAAGGAAGAGTGTCCACACATGTGGGCCACCATGTGTGCGCCTACATGCGCACACACACGCACACCTGTACATGTTTCCCTCAGAGCCCAGTGCAAGACAGGGGGGATGAGAGAATCTTCCCTACAATCTTGTAGTCATAAAAACCATTAAAGATGGTGTTTTCAGTACCCGGAAAAGGATCTAAGAATCCTAAGTGCTAGTGTTCATTTAGGTGAAGGTAGAACAAGTACGAATTCAGTAAAGAACAATAGTGGTCCTGTACGGCGATGCACAAAATAGCATTTTCCTTAATGGCACCCTAAGGTTAGGTAGGATACCATCTTTTTAACGTGTTTTTTTTTTTTTTTTTTTTTTTTTTGCTTTTTTCAAAGTAATGAATTCACAGTTTGAAAAGCCAAGCAATGGTACACAGTCTAGACCAATGGTACACAGTCTAGTCTTTCTGTTACTGCCCCCTCCCTCTCTGAGTCCTTTTTTGGGACATGGTATCTTTTCACACTCAGAGCGTCTATTCTAGCACTTAGTACCTCATTGCTTGATTAAATGTGTGTATGCTATGTCCTGGTTTCTCATGGTTTGTTTTTTTTTTTAAGTTCATTTATTTATTTTGAGAGAGAAAGAGAGAGGGAAGAGAATCCAACAGGATGCACACTGTCAGTGGAGAGCCCAATGCGAAGCTCCATCTCACGAATGTCAGATCAAGACCTGAGCTGAAATCAAGAGTCAGATGCTTAACCAACTGAGCCACCCGGCGCCCTTGGTTTCTCAGTTTTAGACACCATCCAGTGACATCCTACCTAGGATATGGAGAAGAAGCCCCACTTTCATGCCATCCCTCATATACTCACATCCTTCCCCATATACCCAACACTCTGTTGACATGATTTCTTACTGGGTCAGTATTCAGTGTCTTCTCCCCCACCTTCCTCCCATTTCATTTTGTGGGAGATTTCCTCAGGGCTTCTAACCTATCTATTGACTTCCTAAGTTTTGCTCACGCTTAAAATTTTCAAAGTATTTATCTGGTTCTCCCAATGTTCTTTTTTTATAATACAGAATCCTGTTCTTGGTTTATAGATGAAATATTTTCTCTTCTCTTCCCTGAGGACACCTATGAGATAACGGAATTTATATATTGGTCTCTGCCCTAGTTCCTGGTACAGAGCTCCTGAGACCCTTGTTATTTCCTAAGTGATAAGGACAATAGGAACATCTCTTGTTAAAACATTTGTCTTTGACCCTGTCCCTAACGCAGGACTCCTAAACCCTTGCAAACTCCTAAGTGATAATAAGGAGCATCCTTTGTTCTCTGGAAGTGACTCTGGGCGAGCTCCTGGATGGGGGTTGGTCACCAAAAAGACTAAACTAAGATTAGTAGCTTGGAATCTTCAGCCCTGCCCCCAACTTCTCTAGGGAGGGGCTAAAAATAAAGATAGTAACGGACTATGCCTATATGAGAAAGCCTCCTTAATATCCCAACAGTATATGGTTTGGTGAACTTCTAGGTCGGCAAACACACACCAGGAGAATGGCGCACCCCAACTCTGCACAGATGGAAGCTCCTACTCTCAGGGCCCTGCCAGACCTCGCCTTGTGTATCTCTTCATCTGGCTATTTATCTGTATCCTTTATCATTTCCTTTAACAAACGGATAAGTGTAAGTAAGAGCTTCCCTGAGTTTTGGGAGTCATTCTCCCAAATTAAATGCATCCCAAGAGGAGGTCTTTAGAGCACCCATCTCTGGCTGGTAGGTCAAAAGCACAGGTGGTAACCCAGACTTGTTACTGGCTTCTAAAGTGTATGTGAGTGTGTAAGGGGGAGCCAGGGGCAGTTTTGTGGGACTGAGCCCTTAAGCTGTGGGATCTAATGCTATCTCTGATGGTGTCAGAACCAAGTTAAATTGTAGGACGTCCAACTGGTGTGACTGAGAATTGCTTGTTGTGGGGGAAAAAAAACACACATTTGGTGACCAGAGGTGTCAGAGGTGAAGTGTTTTGTGTGAATAGTAGACACACAGGAGGAACACAGACTAGGGAATAACTGGTGTTCTCCCTACACAGAGGAACTAAATTTTTCTATTTTGTAATACCAGTTAAAGTCAGTTGAGTGTCTGACTTTGGCTCAGGGCATCACTGTTCATGAGTTCAAGCCCCAAATCAGGCTCGCTGCTGTCAGTGTGGAGCCTACTTAGGATTCTCTCTCTCCCTCTCTCTCTCTGCCCCTCCCAGGCTAGCACTCTCTCTCTTAAAAATAAGATAAACATTAAAAAAAAAACAATTATAGTTTTTCTGAAGTTTTCTGCCTTGCTCCTTCCCCTCCAAGTTTCTTCTCTGTTCGAGTTTGTTTCTGTTTTAATGTCAGATAATTTCCTCAAATGTCTGGTGGTCCTTGTACTGAGGTGTGCCTCAGTAGTGAGGCACTATAAAGCTGATTGACAGTTCTGTGTGCTGGAATATGGAAACGTATTTTTTTGTTTGTTTATTCACTTTGTACACGGCCAACTTGCTGGCTTGTGCAATATGAGAAAGGAAATGCCATCACAGTGTATGAGGTGGCTCAGATGTACACAACATTTACATAGTAAATGTGAACACTTCCCATCAGAAACAATGGAGGTCAGAGCAAAGCATATCTTTACACTGCTGAAATTTAAAAAAAAAACACTGCCGACTCAGAATTCCATAAAATGAAAACACTATTTACAAGTAGGTGGATACATGGAAACATCACAATGATTTCCTCAAAGCACAAAGTCAATGTGTCAACAAAGGAGCAAACACATTTTTCAAAACAAACAAAATTGGTTGAAATAAAGACTTTTTTTGAAATAAATGTAAGCTGAGCAAACTCATGGCCAGCAGGCCAACATGATAAGAAATGATAAAGGAAATTCTTCAGGCAGAAGGAAAATGATACCAGATAAAAAACTGTATCTATAGGAAAGAATAAAGAACACCAGAAATGGTAAGTATGTGGATAAACAAAAAGAGTAGCTTTTTTCCTTCTCTTACTTTCTTTTTTTAAAAATGTTTACTAAAAAAATTTTCAATGTTTATTTCTGAGAGAGAGAGAACGAGCAGGGGAAGTGCAGAAAGAGAGAGGGAGACACAAAATCCAAAGCAGGCTCCAGGTTCTGAACTGTCAGCACAGAGCCTGATGCGAAGCTCGAACTCATGGACAGTTGTGATCATGACCTGAACCGAAGTCGGACACTTAACCGACTGAGTTACCCAGGCGACCCCTTCTCTTACTTTCTTTAAAAGACAAAGACCGTGTAAAGCAAAAATATCACTGTCTGATGGAGTTGGTAATATAGAGAGAAGTAAAATATATGACATAATTATAGCACAAAGTGGGGAGTGGGAGAATAGAATGACACCGTCGTTAGGCTCTTAAATTTGTGAAGGGTGAAGTCCGTGCAATATTAATTCTAAGTAAACTGTAATATATTAAGGCTACATATCGTAATCCTTAGAGTGAACACACAAATATTGCTAAAAAGCCAAAAAGGAAATAAATGTAATATTCAAAATTATTTAATACCCTCCCTCCCAAAAAAAGGCACAAGAAGAGAAACCTTTTTAATATTGTTGGATTTAGTTAACACGGGGCTTGGAATTTTTGTATTAATGCTCCTGAGTGAGACTGGCTGAAAATTCTCCATTCTCATACTGTGCTGTTGGGATTTGGCACCAAGGATATACAGGTTTCATTAAACCACTGGGGATCATTTCCCCTTTTTCAACTGTCTCAAAGAGTTTACAGAATATTGATATTATTTCTTCCATTTGAATGTTTAGTAGAATTTGCCAGTTCATCTATCTGGTGAATTGTTATCCTTGAGTTTTCTTTTCTTTTTTTTAAATTAATTTTTTTTAATGTTTATTTAGTTTTGAGAGAGAGAGAGTGAACAGGGGAGGAGCAGAGAGAGAGGGAGACACAGAATTTGAAGCAGGCTCCAGGCTCTGAGCTGTCAGCACAGAGCCCAACGCCAGGCTTGAACCCACAAACTGCGAGCGTAAAATCATGACCTGAGCCAAAGTCGGACACTTAACTGAGACAACCGAGTTTTCTTGTAAATTATATAATCAATTTAATAGGATAGTTTCAATCTTTATTTTTTTCTTGTGTCAATTTTACTAAGTTGTATTTTTTTCTTGGAATTTGCTCATTCCACTTAAAATTTCTTTTCTTTCTTTCCTTTTTTCTTTTGGTCACAAGTTTATCATATCTTCTTACAACAATTTTAACGTATACAGGATTTATAATAATGTTCCTCATTTTCATTCCTGAAATGATATAGTCTCAGTTTTTTCCTTGACTGATCCTCCTAGAGGTTTATCAATTTTATTCGTCTCCTCAAAAAACTAACTTATGGTTTTCTTGATTCTCTCTTTCATACTTTTGTTTTCTAGTTCACTAATTCCCGCTATTAAAAAAATTCTTTCTTTCCTATTTCTTTGCATTGATGTTTTTGGTCTTTCTCTACCATCTCAAGCTGGATGCTTAGCACATTCATTTTTAGCCTTTTGTCTTTCCTAATGCATAAATTTCCCTCACTCCACAACTTTCCTGGCATTCCACTTGTTGGGATATGTACTATTTTTATTATCATGTAGTTCTATATATTTTCTAATTTACATTATAATCTTTTTCTTTTGACACATGGGTTATTTGGAAGCATTTTTCAATTTTCAAATGTATGGGCTTTTTCTAAGTCATCATTTTCTTTTGAATTTTAACTTAAGTGTAATGTCAGAGAACAGGGTTTATATGCTACCAATCCTTAGAAATATGCTGAAGCTTGCCAACCAGCCCACTACGTGGCTGATTTTCATAAATATTCCATTTATGCTTGAAAAGAAATTTTATTCTTCGGTTGGTGGGTATAGACCCACCAATAGACCCATTAGACAGACCCATTAGATATAACTTGTCAGTTGTGATGTTTGAATCCTATATTCTTGAATCCTGTTTTATCTATCAAATATATTCGAGCATGTTAAATCTCCTACTTAGTGTGTGAGTTTGTCTTTTTCCCTTTGTACTTGTAACAGTTTTTTGCTTTCTATGTTTTGAGGCCGTGTTAGAACTGAACCAAATCTTTTATCAATGTGTGGTAATACTCTTTAGAGCTAATGATGCTTTCTGTGCTGACATTTCTGCTTGTCTGATGTTAATATAACTACACCAGCTTTCTTTGGGTTGGTATTTTCTTGGTATGTCTTTCTCCATCTGCTTTATTTTTTAATTTTTCTGGTTGTTTGTTTATTTGTTGTTTTTCTGTTTTAGAGACCCTTCTTCATAGTTCTTTGGGTCAGTCCTAGCAGGAAGCAGACAGCATAATTAAATGGGGATAATCCAAGGAGGCTTTAATAAAGAGACTGTTTACAAAGGTGTGAGCAGAGCAAAACAAAGTTACAACTTTGGATAGTGGAGTTCCCTGGGGCTAGTAACAGAACTGGTGTTAAGACCTTAGGTTACTTTATTCTACTGGCTAGGGTTGGGGGCAGGACTGTGACCCTGGGGAACTCTGGCTGCTGAGGGCAGCTGGAGGAAAAAATAAAATAAACTCATAAATAAATTTTTTTTCTCCCTCCATTTTCCTCTGGAGTTTTGCCTTGGCTGAACTTAACCGTAAGCCATAGGCAAAGAGTCTGAGATGATGCCAGCCTCCTAAGGCAGAGTGGGGTGGAGAAAAATAGACAATGGGGCTGGTAGACACCAGAAACACACTTGGCACGAGAGAAAATATATTTTTTAAAAATCTAATATGACAATTTTTGTCATCTAAAATGAAGCAATTAGTCTATTTACCTTTACTGAAACTAGGACTTCTTTTGAACCACTTGTTTTATGTGTTCTGCCATAAGGTTCTTTTTTCTTGTTTTTCCTTTCATGCCCTGAGGTCCCAGCTTTATGCAGGTGCTATAAAACTCTCTAGGTGGGCTCCCCAGATTCAGCGAATACCCTAAGGCACAAGCCACCATCAATCCTCCATTGACCTGACTGTCAACATGTCAATCAGCATTTAAAATTGTTTTCTGTGAGCAAGCAAGGACTAGGAGTCTGTAACAACTTTTAACATTTCAATTCCGTCTTTGATTTGGTCATTTGTTAGCAATTTAGAAAAAAGATTTACCTTAAAAAAATTTTTTTTAACATTTATTCATTTTTGAAAGGCAGAGAGAGACACAACGCGAATGGGGAAGGGGCAGAGAGAGAGGGAGACACAGAAACAGAAGCAGGCTCCAGGCTCCGGGCCATCAGCACAGAGCCCAATGCGGGGCTCGAACCCACAAACTGCAAGATCATGACCTGAGCCGAAGTCGGCCACTTAACCGACTGAGCCACCCAGGTGCCCCAAGATTTACCTTATACTATAACAAAAACAAAACCAAAACCATTGTGGAGAAAACCAAATCATAAACAACCTGGAATGGAAAAAAAAAATTATCAAAACTCTGGAGGAAAATCTTAAGATTATCTTCAAAAAATTAAAGGTTAAATAGCACATGAGGAAAAATATTTATAGGAACTATGACACATGATGGGCTATTACATCTGTATTTTACATGGAGTACTTTCTCAGCAGTGAGGGGGGCCTGGGTGGCTCAGTAGGTTGAGCATCTGACTTTGGCTCAGGTCGTGATCTCATGGTTCCTGTGTTGGAGCCCTGCATGGGGCGCTCTGCTGTCAGTACAGAGCCCACTGTCCCTCTCTCTCTGCCCCTCTCCTGCTTGTCCTTTCTCTTTCTCAAAAATAAACATTAAAAAATAGTAATAACAACAGCAGTGAGACGTCTTGGGACAAAAACAGAAATGGCAATTTTCCAAAGAAAAAACACACTCTGTACACAAATATTTGGAAAAAAGTGTTCATCCTCATTAGTAATTATCACAATGCAAATTAAGGAGAGATATCATTTATTTCCTCTAGAGCTGGCCAGTGAGTGTGCTTGATGAGATTACAAATTTGTTCAACTATTTTGAAAAGCAAATCCGTAACAGGCATCAAAAGTAGATATGCTTCCATCTCTTACTTGTCTGGTGAATGGTCCCCAGGAAATAATTTTAAATTTAGGAGAAAGCCTTTTGCACTAAGCTGTCTATTTATAATAGCAAAAAGGAAAAAAAAAAAAAAAAAAAAAAAAAGGAAAATAGCCTGCATGTCCAACAATAGATGCATGGCTCAAATAAATTATCGTGTTTCTACTTGGTAAAGTTTTATAAAAAAAAGTGCTGCTTACAAAGGATGTATAATGATATTAAAAGATGCTTGATATGCAAGTCATACAAAGAAATCCAAAGTTATGAATGCAGCCTGGTTAGAACTCTATAAAATGTCAGGAAACAGAACACCAAATAGAAATATAGATGTATTTTTGAACATGACATGTTTCTGGGGGAAAAAAAAGGCAAATGTTCAAAAATTAAATGCACTTATATATTTGGTCGTGGCTCTGGCTGCCAGAATATTGCCCAGTGTGGGCAGCATGGACCTCCAGGTACATCTTTTTTTTTTATGTTTATTTATTATTGAGAGACAGAGAGAGACAGAGCATGAGCATGGGAGGGGCAGAGAGAGGAGGAGACACAGAATTTGAAGCAGGCTTGAGGCTCTGAGCTGTCAGCACAGAGCCTGATGTGGGGCTTGAACCCACCAACTGCGAGATCATGACCTGAGCTGATGTTGGATGCCCAACCGACTGAGCCATGCAGGTACCCCTCCAGGTACATCTTTGTACCTAAAAGCTGATTGATGGTACAGGAATGTGACAGAGGAGTTTTGGGGAAGCTCTTTCTCTTCTCCATGCCAATTGATTTTTCATTTTCAACCACATTTAGACTATTATGTGCAAAAATGAAATATTAAAGAAAAAAATCTCATCTTTTTATTACATTCACCATCAGGAGATATGAAACCAACTGGCAATGCCATGACTCATAACCATGCACAACGGTGGTTGGATTGTCCCCTCACCTATCTGAAGTAGGAATGTTTGTTTTTTTCTTGCACTAGGAGACCTGGGGGATGGCGAGGAGAAGGGAGGCAAAAAGACCAACCGAAACATACCGAAGCAAATGGGGTTAGAAGTGGGACTTTTGGATAGCTGTGTGTATAGTGACTGTTTGGAAACTTTACTGAAATCTTCAGTTCTGGTTGTTTTTTTTTTTTTAATTTTTTAATGTTTATTTATTTTTGAGAGAGACAGAGACAGAGTGTGAACAAGGGAGGGGCAGAGAGAGGGAGACACAGAATCTGAAAACAGGCTCCAGGCTCTGAGCTATCAGCCCAGAGCCCGACACGGGGCTCGAACTCACAAGCCATGAGATCATGACCTGAGACGAAGTTGGACGCTTAATCAACTGAGCCACCCAGACGCCCCTGGTTTTTTGTGTTTTTTTAAAAATTAATTAATTAATTAATTTAGGGAGAGAGCTCAAGCAGGGGAGGGGCAGAGAGAAAACGGGAGAGAGAAAGAATTCCAAGCAGGCTCTGTACTGTCAGTGTGGAGCCCCATGGGGGGCTCAAACTGCAAGACCACTACCTGAACAAAAGGTCACTTAACTGACTGACTTTCTTTTAAGTAGGCTTCTTGACTAGTGTGGAGTCCAACACTGGGCTTGAACTCAAGCCCCTGAGATCAAGACCTGAGCTGAGATCAAGTCAGACGCTTAACCAAGGGAGCCATGCAGGCGCCCCTCTTCAGTTCTGTTTCAAGAGAAGCAGGAGTGATAATCTAGAATCGTACTTTCCAGAAATGAGAGTTCAGTGACAAACTTGAAAGCCGGCACAGAAGGCACATGCTTTGAAATCTGACTTTCTTCCTAGCCGTCAGGACAAGATAGATTGAGCCCTGGATCGCAGATTGCAAAATTTCAACTCCTCTTGGAAGCGGAGATGAGCCCAAAACAGATGTCAATTAAACAGCAGTCAGTAAAACAACAATAAAACGAGAACAGCTCTCCTCTTAGGAAGAAATGCCTGAAAGAGCTAACTAACTGAAAGGAAATCAGAAAACCATGGAACTTTAGATGGTGAAAAAAGGAAAATTGCAGTCACATAGGAAAGACTAATTTCTTCCACTTTTAACCAATTATTAAATGTTTTTACTGAGTGTGCACAGCCGAAAAGAGAACTGATTAAAATTCTATGAGCTCTTGATTTAAACAAGGTTCATGGGTGCACGCACATTCAGTCATCCAACAACTATTCACGGACTGTGCTCAAAGTGCCCGGCGCTGGGGGCGGGAGAGACGGAAGCCTGAGCACTGTGCTTCAGAAGGCAAGCTTTGTCCGCCCACAGCAGAGTCACATTGGACCAGTTCTACCTATGACACTTTTGATCACCTCTGCCTCTGCAATATTTCATCCACATTATTGACACTCACATTAGATCGGCCACCTGAGCATGTGTTTTAGCCCAGGTTCCCTAGAAAATGGGAATCTGAGGCAAAGCCTGGGGACTGAGGCTTTATTGGGAGGTAGGATCCCAGGGCAACAAGAGTGGGGGATGGGTGGGTGGAGAAAGACAGGGGAGGGGGCAGGGGACAACCCCCCAGCAGGCTGCAGCTTCACAACAAAACAGCAGGGCCCTTGGCCAGGAGACATCCTTCAAAGAGGCTTTGTGGGACGCAGGGAAGGGCAAAAGCTCCCCACCCCGCCCCTCCGTCTTTTGGGCAAACCTGCTGTGCACTTCCTGATGCGTCACCTGCCCCCTCCAGGAAGCTCAATCCTGGGGAGCCCAGATGTCACACTTCTTCTGGAAGTGGAAAGAAAAGTCACAGCCTCCCCAAGTCCTGCTGGGAAGTACCTGACTCCCCAGAGCCCCTGCAGCTCTTCCCTGTGTGGGAACAACTGTGCCCCAGTCCAGCCTTCACAGCGGGGGGGGGGGGGGGGGGGGGCGCAGGGGGGTTGCTCAGGAGATAAACTGGGGGCCAAACCTCTTCACCGGGCAAGAGGGGGGCCCAAGGGCAGAGGGGCTGAGCCAACCTGGAGAGGCATAGAACAGGTCCAGGTGACACTGATGGAGTAAATTGTAATCATTACATGTGCTTGGAGGTAGAAGGCATGAACTAGCACGAGTAATATTTGAAAAGAACATTTTACCCCTGGCCTTTCTTTGGTCTTCCATCCAAGTGAGCACAGCATCTTGGTAAGATACTGTATAAGAGTATGAGGCAGAGTTGCAGAACTGGTGACATGTGACACATGTGATAGGTTCCAACATGGCTTAACATCAAGAAATACTTGGTACTTTTAATATTTCAGGCACTATGGTCAAACACCAATCGAAACCCTTAAAAAATCTCACGAAGCATTTTTTTTTTTCATATAAAATCTTCCTACATTTGAATCTCCTCCAGGCCTGTGAAGTACATACTATGATTCCCATCATGCACGTGCAGTGATGGGGGCTGAGAGGAGAGAGGGTCTGTGACCAGGCCAGCAAGTGGCCCAGTTGGAACTCAGGCCACACCCACCAGAGACTCTGCCCTGGGCTCACCCCAAACAGGTCCCAACACCCATTTCCTGTGCCCAGGACCCCAGTTCATGTGGCAGCCTGGTCTTCCTCCTACCACCACCCTGTCAACTTGACTGTGGTTCAGGGTTGATCTTTATGGTGTGTCTGTGCCCCCTACAGCTAACTCTGCAGGTCCTGGCAAATGCACTCAAATTCTTCCTGAGCTTCTTTGATCTCGCCCCGGCTTCAACTTTCACGTTTGTGCTAAAAAGAGAACCAAAGATGGGATTCTGCAGAAGCGAGAGCAGGTGGAGTCGGGTGTCCTGGGCTGAGCTCCAAAGAAAGCCAAGATGTGTGAGAACTTCTAAAGTGGCTCTGACCCCAGAGAGCACACCGAGCACAGACACAAAGGCCCCTGAAAAGCCAGTCAGTTTGTGGTGTAGTTAAGTCCTCACAGCAGTTTCAAAAGCAAGCTGTTGGTTAGCAAGTTTTGGTTTCTTTTGTTTGGGAAAAAAAACATTGCTTAAGAAGACGAAAGAATAGAAATGTACCTGCTGAGTTCAAGACTTGGGAGAGAGTTTTTCCATTCGGTCTGTTGACTGGCCGGTGATCCAGCTTGCCCTCAGCACAGCAACCCTGAATTCTGTTGTTTCCAGATCCCTGGGTTCTCTATAAGCAGAGCCTCTTTAATTTTTCTCAAAGGCAGTAGGGCAGGTCTCTGCCAGTTACCTCTGGGCTGGAACTTTCCCGGAGGGCAAACGGATCCATTCCTAAAGGCTGTGGTTAGAACTACTGCAGGTGAGTGAGAAGGGGGAGGGAGGAGTGGGGAAGACAGGGACCCGAGTTTCCATGGCAACCCACTATATGCCAGGTTGTGTTCAAAATGTTCACTCCCATCCGGTGCTCACAACACTCCTATGAGAGAATATTATTGGTCACAAGGTCTTCCAGCCAGTGTCTGTAGCTGGTACGGTCAGTATTGGGACCCAGGCCTTACTACTGCATTCATGTTCTTTTCACCAAATCACACTGTGGTCCCAGGTGCAGAATACCTGGTTGAAATCTGGGGAACTTCTGCTTGTTGACTTGCTCTCAGGACATTTACCCTCCCATGTTTTTTGTTTGTTTGTTTGTTAGTTTGTTTTTTAATTTTTTTTTAATGCTTATTTCTGAGACAGAGAGACAGAGCATGAGCGGGGGAGGGGCAGAGAGAGAGGGGGACACAGAATCTGAAGCAGACTCCAGGCTCTGAGCTATCAGCACAGAGCCCAACTCGGGGCTCGAACTCACAGACTGCGAGCTCATGACCTGAGCTGAAGCCAGACGCTCAACCGACTGAGCCACCCAGGCGCCCCTTCCCTCCCATGTTTTAATTTATATTTTGTTCGGTTACTATGAAGACTGAATATCTTTTGCTGTTCACTGGTTATTTATATCTTTTCTTTATGAGTTGTCTTTTTTAGGCTCTTTGCTGATTTTTCTGCTAGGGTGCTTTGCATATTTTTTAGATTTTTAAACACTCTTTATATATTAAGGCTATCATAATGTAAAGCCCTGTTTGCCATCACCTAATTATGGGGGTTGAGATGTTAGAGATAAAGAAGGTGTCTGCCTGTGTATTGGAACTTTTTTATACCGGACATTGTTTTTTAACTCTATCTCTTGGATAAATGACTTTTTAGCATATTGAGAATCCAAATGATAACTGCTTGCTGGTTAGCAACATTTAGTCAGAAAAGGAGTTTGGTTTATTAATTAAGCAGTTAAACTGATGGCAATTGCATGTTTACTCTTCTGAGTGGGCCTTGAGAAGAAATAAACCAATGATTTGTAAGAGCCCCTGATTGTGATGTCTAGTCCTGGCCGAGGTGGGGAGGGTTAGGGTTTTGCTTTGTTGGGATGAAGAGGAGTTGCAGGGTGGAGGACAGAGCACATTATAAGGTCTGAGCCTTGGTCATATCCTGATTGAATGCATCTGCCTCAAGTATACCCATCCCAAAAGAGAGTCCTTGACCTATATGATTCCCAATAAGCAGTGGTGCGCTAGGACCACTTTGCCTTGGTGTATTGATTGAAAACATTTTCAGGGACTTTGTGAAATGGTTGTTAAACCTAGCCATTATTAAAAATTAAATGATAAAAGCTTATAGTTAAATTATATTGAGAACAAAGGTAAGAAATACTCAAAAGTTATCACTTCCTAATCATTTTACTGTATTTTGTCATTATCTATGCTTTGGGGAGATTACCTATATACTATGGATCCCATGGAAATACTATATGATGAGGGAGCATGGGGCAGGCTGAGGGCAAAATACAAGCTACTGCCCTCCCTCCCCCCACATCCCAGGTGTGCTGCGTGTGATATTCCCCAGGCACTCCTGGCTGCCCAAGGACAAAGGAAAGGAAAGAAAATAAATGGTTAACTGATAGAGATCACAGTCATACAGGACATGGGTCTCCATTAGTTTACAAATATCTTAGTAAATTATAAGAAAAAGGCAATCTTATCAACAGCCTAATCTCCAGAAATCTGTAGACTGGAGCCCCAATATCCCCCTGCCTAATGCTATGGAGAACAAAGGCAAGAAGGAAAAGGCAGGTAAAATTAAATTTCCTTATAACCTGCAGCCCATTGACAAATACTTGAGGCAAATACAGAGTATGACATTTTTCCAGGAACCCCCTACCGTTCTAATGTTAATGCCTTACTAGAGGGAAAAACAACCTTAGCTTGACAATAGCAAGGCCTCCGGTATCTTAGGAGTCCTCTTTAGCATAGCAAAGTCCCTCTGGAGGCCTCCCTTTAGACTTTACTTCCCCAACTTCATAGTATATAACTGGCCACTCTTCACAACCCCAGTGCAGCTCTTTCTGCCCACAGGTCCTGTTCCCGTGCTTTAATAAAATCACCTTCTTGCACCAAAGATGTCTTCAAGAATTCTTTCCCCCCAAACCTCATCACTATCTACTGATGGCCACTGTGCATCTCCTCTGAATTCTGCTCTCAGCGACATCATGTTGGTGGCTTGAATTCAGCCATGGTAGGAGCATTTACATGTGGAAATAGATAAACATTACAAAAAAGGGCTTGATTTACTGTGGATTTTCTGGACATACGAAAGTGAAGGAGGAGGAGGAAATATTCATAATGTAGATTAAGCTTCAAAGGGCATTATATCTGTAGCCATTAAAGAATTGATGAAATATTCTAGTGTTTGAAAACTATCATCCAATTCAGAAATGAAGTTGTCCATGCCCTTGGCAAATGAATCAGGTTCCAACTTCTATTTATGCCAAAGGAGTTGTTCCTTGCAATTGCAACCACAGATTGGCTAGAGATACAGGAGTCTGGCAAAAATCTCTGAATGTATTCTCTGAGAATCAAGAGCTATATGTAATTTACAACGAGCACAGTGTATCCTTATTATTATTTGTAAACTGCTTGCTACACATACTTTGTATCAGTAACATTTATAATATTGCACACGCATATGCGTAAGTATATATATGTATCTGTACATACTTGCCCCTGGAGTGCTAGTTGTTTACCAGCACATAGTGTTTACCAGCACATAGAACAATGTGGGTCCACGGGTGAGTAAATGGGGAAGGGATGAGAGTCCCCAAATAACACCCAAATAAACAAACCTCTTAATTACCAGGTGACAGAGTCCTCAATTCAACTGCAATTTGTAAATGGGCTAGAGCAGAGGGCTGCAAACTATGGCCACAGACCCACCACCTGATTTTGAATAGTTATGCTGAAACACAGCATATGCATTCATTTACATATTTTCTATGGCTCTTTTCATACTATAATGGAAAAGCTGAGCCGTTGCCACAGAGACCAGAAAGCCTAATATATTTACTATCTGGCCTTTCACAGAAAAAGTTAGCAACCATCAGGCTTGAGTGAAGCGAAAAAGACCATCTGTGAATTACTAGAGTTCATCCAAAATATTTTAGAAATATTTTTCTAATTTTAATTTTATGGTTCTTTTTGCCAAGCAGAAGTTTCTAATTTTATGTGTATAAATCTACTAAAATAATAATCTCCTCTCCAAATGGTTAGCTAATTGTTGAGGGCTTTTATTCAATACCTCATTCTCCCCAGCCCAGCCCCCACACACCAATATGAAATGCTAGACTTAGTGCACTCCTGTGGCTGTACCAGTGGACTCTCTGTTCTGTTCCCCTTGACTTATCTGTCTGTATTAGCACCGGCCATACCATTTTAATTATTATTATACTTTAAAAATCCAGTTGACCCGTGGGGTGTCTGGGTGGTTCAGTCAGTTAAGCGTCCGACTTTGGCTCAGGTCACGATCTCACAGTTCGTGAGTTCAAGCCCCACGTTGGGCTCTGTGCTGACAGCTCAGAGCTGGGAGCCTGCTTCGGATTCTGTGTCTGCCTCTCTCTCTGCTCCTCCTTCACTCATGCTCTGTCTCACTCTGTCTCTCAAAGGTAAATAAACATTAAAAAAAAAATTCAGTTGACCCGTTGAGCAACATGGGTTTGAACTACACAGGTCCACTTATACACGGTTGTTTTGTTTTGTTTTGTTTTGTTTTTTAATAAATACAGTTTAGTACTATAAAAGTATTTCCTCTCCTTTATCATTTTCTTAATGACATTAAAAAAGATTTTTTTAAGGTTTATTTTTGAGAGGGAGAGACAGACAAAGCATGAGCGGGGGAGGGGCAGAGAGAGAGGGAGACACAGAATCCAAGCAGGCTCCAGGCTCTGAGCTGTCAGCACAGAGCCTGAAGTGGGGCTCAAACTCACAAACCGTAAGATCACAACCTGACCGGTGGTCAGATGCTTAACCAACGGAGCCACCCTGGCGCCCCTGGCAATGACATTTTCTTTACTCAAGCTTACTTTATTGTAAGAATATAGTATATAACACATATAACATATACATTAACACATACAGGATATGTATTAATTGTGTTATCAGTAAGGCTTATGGTCAACAGCAGGTCATTAGTAGTTAAGTTTCTGGGGAGTCAGAAGTAATATGTGGATTTTTCGACTGAGGGGTGGGTTGGCGCCCCTTACCCCTGTGTTGTTCAAGGGTCAACTGTATGTCTGAATACCTGCATTTATTTATTTTTTAAATTTCTCTCGCTATTCTCTGTGTTTACTCTTCCAGATCAGTTTTATAATCATTCAGTTAGATTCCTCCTACCCCCTTAATTTCATGGTGAGATTGATTGGTATTGCCTTAAAATGGGAGATTTGTGAAGAATGGCCATGTCAGTGATGTTGAAGCGAGGAACACCGTACAAAGGAAAAACACTTAAAAATCAATAACCATCTATTCTAAGTGCCTATTGTATTTCAAGTGTTCTGGTCGGTTAAAAAAAATAAAGGTCTCTGCCACATCAACTCTCACTTGACTCTCAGTCCTGGTGAAGCAGCCTCTCAGGAGAAACATTTTCCAGAAGTCATGACTACAGTATGCAGGAAATGCTCCTCATACAAGGCACCTGTTAGACTTCAATGTTTTATTTGGTTTTTATCTTATGACACTTGGAATAAAAAACCCAACCAAAGCTTTCCCAAAGCCAGACACAGGAAAACCACTGGCCACATGGCTTAAAAGGGCATAACATCAGCTAAAGGCCGCCTGCAGTCAAAAGGGGCACACTGCGTCCAGACTGTCCTTATGGCTGTGTGGGTTCTGTCAGCCTCTTCCTAGAGCTTGGAACTAGCCTCCTTTCCCACAAAACGAGGGCAAAAACACTCACAGTAAGATTGCCATGAGGAGTCATGTTAATAGTATAACACCAAGCACTTGACATGGATGGAAATTTAATCCTTCCAACAGCTTTATGCACAAGAGGGACCTGAGGCTCAGAGAATGATGATGACCTGTCTAGGGCCGCTGTTGGTGAGGGGCAGAATATGAGTCTGGTGAGCAAGCTGGCTCCAGACTCAACCTCTATGGTATGCTGGTTCTTCAATAACAAACAAATATGCACGCGTGCACACACACACACACACACACACACACACACATTCATACATATATATGTACCCACCTACACTCACACCCCACACACATAATACATACATACATTCATGCGTACATACATACCCACATGTACATATGCATATAGACACATAACATACCCACATGCACACACACACACACACACACACATATACGTGTATATATATATACATATACACATATATATATATATATATATATATATATATATATATATATACACACACATACACACACATGATACCCACTCCAGTCCATGCACACACACAGAGTTTGCTGCCCTGCCTTAGTCCTAGATAGATTTAAGACTGACTCTCTGGGGATAAGAAAGTCCAAATAAACTAGTCCAAAGAAACGAGTTCTCCCATCGTATACTGAACCTTTTTTTCTCACATACATATGGAGAATTAAAGTATATTTGCTTCCAAGCAACTATATCTTTATGTTACCTTAATTGTGCAATCTAAAGTTCTATGATAGTCTTTCATTTTTACCTCTTAGGAAGAAATGTTACACATGGGTATATATATTTTTAATTTCATGATGGAAATTTTCAAATCAAAATAGAGAAAGCAATAGTGAGTTTCTATGTTCCCATCACACAGTGCCAGCAATCAGCAACATTCCACCAATTTTGCTTTGTCTACCCCCTCCTTGCTTTCCCATCCCACACCCCCTGAAGTGTTTATTATTATTATTTTTTATTTTTTTAGGTAAGCTCTACACCCAACGTGGGGCTTGACCCCAAGATCAAGAGGCACACGCTCTACCAACTGAGCCAGCCAGGCACCCCTCCTTGAAGTATTTGTGTGTGTGTGTGTTTTAATGTTTATTTATTTATTTTGAGAAAGAAAGAGAGAGCACAAACAGGGGAAGGGGAGAGAGAGAGAGGGAGAGAGAAAGAAAGAGAGAGAGAGAGAGAGAGAGAGAATACTGAGCAGGCTCCATGATGTCAGTGCAGAGCCTGATGCAGGGCTTGAACTCACAAACCATGAGATCATGACTGAGCCAAAAATCAAGAGTCAGATATTTAACCCACTGAGCCATCCAGGCACCCCCAAAGTATTTTCAGGCAAATACTAGATCTCATTAATATCTTACTTGTGAATACTATTGTATATATCACTAGCAATAAGAACTTTTTTTTTTTCATAAACCTTAACTCCTTGTCATTTAGGACTTTGTTTCAGATGCTCTGATTCTACACTGATTTTTATTTTATTTTGTTTTATTTTATTTTACTTTATTTTATTTTATTTTATTTTATTTTATTTTATTTTATTTATCTTTGAGAGAGAGAGAGAAAGAGTGCATAAAAGCAAGGGAGACGCAGAGGGACAAGGAGGGACAGAATCCCATGCAGGCTCCATGCTTAGCATGGAGTCCAATGCGGGGCTGGAATTCACAAACCATGAGATCATGACCTGAACTGAAATCAAGAGTTGGAGGCTTAACCGACTGAGCCACCCACGCCCCCCTATATACCGATTTTTAGCAATGAGGTGAAATAACACCAGTACCTGATAGAGAACACATAAGCACTATCATTCCATTCCTCTTTTTGATACATTTTACTGCTTCCCTAGCTCAGTGGGCATCTGGAAATGCTGGTGAAACAGAGAGAAACCTGGCCCATGCGGGTTGCTGCTCTTTTGGAATCAGAGGGAAGACTAGAGAGAGAGAGAGAAAAAAAAAAAGAAATTTTCATCAGGGAGAAAAAGTGAATTCTCTGCATTCAAGAGAAATGACATAGAAATTTTTAAGACGCCATCAATTGTTTCTGCCTGTGTATTACTATGTGAACACCATGTAAAACGAAAACCCATTGGAGCCATGGAATATGATACATGGTGTCCATTAGAGAAGGGGGATTGGAAAGCGTGCTTGAATTTTTTTTCCATTTCAGGTTGATGCCTTACAACCCCCCTCACAGGCGAAGACAACGGGAGGCACCCAAGCTCTTCAGGTGGGCTCGTGGTTATAAAGTAAGTGTGAGCCCAGGATGGAAACAAACCACAGCCCTGCTTGGGCTCTCCGTGTCGGGCACAGAGCCGAAACCGCAGGGCGGAACAGGGTGCAGAGGTGAAGCGTGAAGAAGCAGGCTTCTGCCTCTGCGTGCCCAGCAGGTCTGGCGTGTTGCCCACAGGCAGTCTCAGTAAGGGTGTGCCCAATGAATGAGAGAAGAAACGAGCAAAGACATCCCTAGTGCTGCTCAGGGCCAAACTCACTTCCAGCTGAGCAGAGCTGTGGGCATCGGAGTGCTTGCAGGAGCCCCAGGTCACGAGGAGGTGGTGGGGGTGTCCCCGTGCCCGAGGGTACTAAGCAGGATGCCTACCTGAGCAGGGAGGCTGGCCCCGGTGGTGCAGGTGCACGGGCTTTGCCTCGTGCACCAGGTGTGACCACCAATGTGGGCTCTGAGGTGAGGAGGGCAGGATAGGGGGACCCCTATCCTTAGTTACCTGGCCTGGGTCATCATCTTTTATGCAAATCCTCAGCAAGATGTGTTCATCCTCATCTGGTAGGAGGAAAGGCAGTGGTGAGGCCAGGTGCCATTATGGACTGAATGCGTGTGTTCCCCAAAATTCATATGTTGGAACCTGACCCCAACGTGATAGTATCAGGTGGTGGGGCGGTAGGGAGGTGATTAGGTCAGGAGGGTGGAGCCCTCATGAATGGGATTAGTGTCCTACCAAAAGTGACCCCAGAAAGTTAGCTTGCTGAGCTTCCGCCGTGCAAGGATATAAAAAGGAGGCGGCTGGGAAGAGAGACGTCCCCGGAACCCAACCGTGCTGGCAGCCTGATCTCAGACTTCCCAGCTTCCAGAACTGTGAAGAAAGAACTTCTGTTGTTTATAAGCCACCCGGTCTACGGCACTTTGGTAGAGCACTCTGAATTGACCAAGACATCAGAGATTTGGGGAAAGTGGGAACATGAGGATCCGACCCCAGGCCTGTTCCAAACCAGATGCGGGAGAAGGAAGTGCACACATTTCTCAGAGGACTGGAACTTTCTGCATTCAGGAAGGCCCAAACTTAAAATTTTGAACATTCCAGATGCAAACATTCTAAAACGCAGCCATGCTTCTCTGAAAGATGGTCTGCAAGGAGGGACCTCTGCTCTGGCTGCATCATCACCAGCCAGCGCCCTGTCTCAGGCCTTGCAGGCTCTGGATGGTAACTGGGGTGGCCTGCGTAGTGCTCGGCTTGCACGCCCACCCTGGATGCCTCAGGGAGCCTACTCTCCCACACCTGGGCCCACACCTGCTTCCCCAGTGAGGGTGCTGAGGTCCTAGCGAGTCCAGATCCGGCACTCAGTAAAGTTCAGTAAAGGTGTGCTCAACACAGGAATGAATGAAAAGCCACTTTTGTAAACACAACACAGCTGTGAATCAGGATGTGCTCTCAATTCCCTTCCTCCCTTGTCTCCCAGAGGAGACTGATCTTGGGAGAAGACACACCCTTCCCCTGGCCCAGGAACTGAAGAGGACAATGAATGAACTCATCAGCTACTCAGTTTCTAAGAAATAGTTTTAAAACGAATGACACAAACCAGGTTCAATCTGACAGGGGTGAGTATTCTTTGAGCTAGCATATTCAGAAGACTCAGTTATTTAATAAGGTGTGGTCTTAGCTGAGATTTTATAGTACTATCGCATAGCACACCATTGAAATGGAGTTGTTTTCTTTTTTCTTTTTTTTAAAGCAATTATGTAAGTTGCAGAGATTTGAGGGGTATTGAAGTGAACGATACAGAACCCAGCACCTTGCTCCCGAAACAGGGTCTCAGGAGCACTGTAGAGAAATGAGAACAGTGCTGCTCTTTCTGGCCAGCCAGTCTTTGTGTTTGCTGCATTAATCTTGGCATTGAGGCTGGCGGTGACTGGAAAACCAGGGAGGGAAAGACATGTGCTTTGGGATCAATCACACCCTGGGCACCAAAGGACAACACCCATAGGCAGCTCCCAGGCCTGCATTTCTCTTGGGCCCCAGAACGCTGCAGTCAGTAGGAAACTTTCGTTAACTGGTGTCACCTTCTATGGCTGAGGTCCCCGACAGACACTGCCAGACTGACCTAAACTTGTAAGTGTTGGGGACAGCCCTGCTTTGTTAATAATGTGCTTTTTAAATTTTTTTTTTTATTTTTGAGAGAGAGACAGACACAGCGTGAGAGTAGGAGGGACAGAGAGAGAGAGAGAGGGAGACACAGAATCTGAAGCAATATCCAGGCTCCGAGCTGTCAGAGCGGGGCTCAAACCCACAAACTGAGATCATGACCCGAGCCGAAGTTGGACGCTTAACTGACTGAGCCACCCAGGCACCCCAGAGGATAGCCCTGCTTTGAAAGCCAGACTGGTTGAAAGACCCTTCTCATTCTTTTTTCTCTTCTCCCCTGTACTCTGGAGAGATGCTGTTGGAACCAAGACTGAGTCCACCTGTGCACAGGGAGGAGGCGCTAATGCCTGGATGTGCTGAGCGTGCACAGCCTAGAGAGAGGAACCCATCCTCCTCACACACAGAAAGAGGGGAGGGCAGTAAGGCACCAGCGGCAGGCCACTTGCCTGTTGCTTGTTTCTGCAAAGGCCATCTCAGGAGCGGCACCTCCCTGCAGGGCAAAGCTTGTGCGAATGAACCGCCACGGGAACTGCTCAGGAACGCACAGGCGCTTAGTGTGCCCCGGTCCCCCAAATTCCAATAAGCCACAGAAGGTCAGAGCTAAGAGAGCTTATTCTGTTCCTGTCTCAACCAGCCAAAGATGCAGGTTCTAACCATGCCCAAGGAAGCGCATTGGCCTGTTTCAGGACTTACTGTGGGGCCGCCCTCGGGAGATATCCCCTGCATCTCTAAGCCTGTGTCCACTGTAGTATGTAAAGCAGCTGGTCATGTGGTGATCACAAAAGATTCCAAATGTACTCACTCATTCACCAAACAACCACTGCGCACCTATGATGATCCGCACAGCAGGAGGCACTGGGAACACGGGGAAGCCAGCAGACAAGGTTCCAGAGATCAGGGTGAAAGATGAGGGCAGGGCTGGAGAGTGCTGTGCAGGCAGGAGACAGGGAGCAGAGGCGGTGGGAAGGGGCGTAGGGGGTGCATGGCGCATAGTTCTGTGCTGGGCACCGAAGCAACCCCACAGCTCAGTACTTGCACTTGCGAGAATCATCATTACGTAGGTAGATTTCCCTCCAGTGCCCACCCCTGAAGGGCGGCAGGGTATCCCCACTCACCCCCGGGGAGAGCGCGTGCACACTTGTGGCTTTCACTACCAGCTACTTGCCAAATGTGTACTTCCAGCCCAGACCCCAGACCTCCACCCTGGCATCCAGGTACACATCTCTACCTGGATTTGTCATAGGAATCTTCCATGGAACCCCCTGCCCTAAACTAAGCTCCCAATTTTCTCTCCAGCCCCCCCTCCCCTGCAGCGTTCCAGATCCAGGAAACTGCGGGTCTGTTCTTGCCCAGAACAAAACCCATCTTCTGGAGTCGTCCATGTCCCCTCTCTACCCTCACAGCCTGTATCTTACCTGTCAGCAGGCCCTCTCAACACGGCTTTGGGAATCTGACCATTCCACTGCCACCACCCTGGTCTGAGTCACCTTCCTCTCCCATCGTGATGACCCCTTAACTGTGCCTCTCCTCTACTCCAACCACAGTTCGGAGTAGTCCGACCAAACTGGCAGGGGTGAACCTAGTAACAGAGAAGTTCACACCGTCTCTCTCCTCTGCCTAAAAGCCCCCAGTGGCTTCCCACCAATCCTTGCGGTGGCCTACAGCGCGGGGTGCAATGTGGTCTTGCAGGATCTCGGGCACCACTGGACACACCACATCAGCACCTGCATGCTGATAAAGCCGCCCGCAGGCAGTGCCGGTCCAGGGGGTGTGGGGATCTCCTAGGTGCCTGCCCATCTTGCCGCCCACCCACCCCTGCAGGAAGAGGATGTCTCCAGCTGGTCCTAAAGAGGACTGGGATGTGGGCAGGCTGGAGAGAGGGGAGGGGTAACCTCAGGCCAGCAGAGCCCCCTCCAGGCTGTGGACGTGCCACACGAGCCACTGCTTCAGAGACAGGCAGGTCCTCTATGAGGGCTCAGAGAACATCTAGCTCAGCTCTGTTTCACAGCCCAGGACACTGAGGTCCAGACAGGGACCCTGACTTGCAAAGTTCTTAGAAGTGTAAATAAACATCTACCAGAATCACAACGGTGTGCATGCTCTTCCCCGCGATAGACATGGGCCTCAGCTTCCGACGGACAAGCTGTGCTGTGTGAACACACAGCTCCACCGACGCATCCGTCCGGGTGCAAGTGGCAGTGCTGATGGCACAGGAACAGCACCTTGTACCCGAGGAGCACGCGATGCTTGTGGCTGCAGCTGGCATGAGACGCTGATCCTCGACTTTCAATGGTAGGTCAGTGCACTTTAGTGTTTTAAAAGAGTTCAGGAACTTCTACTTTTAAAATATGTGAATTTCGGGTGCCTGGGTGGTTCAGTGGGTTGAGCATCCGACTCTTGGTTTCAGCTCAGGTCATGTTCTCATGGTTCATGGGTTCGAGCCCCCAATCGGGCTCTGTGCTGGCAGCGCAAAGCCTGCTTGGGATTCTCTCTCTCCCTCTCTATGTCCCTCCCCTCCTTTCTCTCTCTCTCTCTCTCTCTCAAAATAAATAAACTTTCAATTTCAAGTGATTTAATTTGAATTTCAAGTGATGTAAAATTTTGCATCTTTGTATTTTTAGACTGTTATAGTAACTTTTTTTTTCAAAATAGTTATTATCCTAAAGGCAGAAAGAAAGTGACTGGGGGCAGGCAGGGTCTTATAGATGATTTGATCATTTAAAGTCAATTTTTGGGGTGCCTGGGTGGCTCAGTCGGTTGGGTGTCTGACTTCGGCTCAGGTCATGATCTCACGATTCGTGAGTTTGAGCCCCACATCAGGCTCTATGCTGACAGCTCAGGGCCTGGAGCCTGCTTCAGATTCTGTGTCTCCCTCTCTCTCTGCTCCTCCCCTGCTCACATTCTGTCTCTCTCTCAAAAATAAATAAAGATTAAAAAAAAATTTTAAGTCAATTTTCTGGGGGCATCTGGGTGGCTCAGTCAGTTAAGCATTTGACTTCATCTCAGGTCATGATCTTGTGACTCGTGAGTTTGAGCCCCGCATCGGGCTCTGTGCTGACAGCTCAGAGCCTGGAGCCTGCTTCAGATTCTGTCTCACTCTCTGTCTGCCCCTCCCCCTCTTGTTCTCCCTCGATCGTTCTTTCTCTCTCTCACACACAAAAAATAATAAAGTCAATTTTCTGCATGAGGCAAGTCAATGCTCTTCTGTTCTTCCTGGTTAAAAAAAAATTCTCTGAAACTGTGCTTCATGAAAACTCTGAAAAGGACCAGGGCAGGGGAAGGTTCTAGGGTGATCAAGAAGCAGGCCCCTAGGGACAACAGAACGGTGAAAGCAAACTTCAGGGAACTGTCTCCACAGACAGCATAGTCCCTGTCCCTTTACTACAAATCCCAATCCAACAGAGAGATATGTGAAGACATCAGAGACTGAGGTTGGTGACTATGGCAGAAGACGCAATGATTATTCTCATTTTCTCTCCTGGTGTAGCCTTATCACCTCCATCAGTGCCTGGCCCAAAGTAGGAATTCAATACAGATCAGTTCAAGAAATGATTATGACCCAAAAGGAGAGTTAGGAAGGGCTACCATCCCAGAGGAAAAAAAACAATCTGAAAGCAAAAGTAAGAAAACCATTCCATTTACAATAGCATCAAAAAGAACAAAATACTTAGGAACAAATGTCACCCAGGATGTACAAGGCATGTGGACTGACAGCCACAAAACAATGCTGATAGAAATGAAAGAAGATCGAGATAAGTCAAAATAAATAAATAAATTGTGTTCATGGATGGGAGAACTCAATTTTGTAAAGATGGCAATTCTCCCCAAACTGAACTAGATTCAGTGAAATCTCTATCAAAATTCCAACCACTGGGGCGCCTGGGTGGCTCGGTCGGTTAAGTGTCTGACTTCTGCTCAGGTCATGATCTCGCTGTTCGCGAGTTCGAGCCCCGTGTCAGGCTCTGTGCCAACAGCTCAGAGCCTGGAGCCTGCTTTGGATTCTGGGTGTCCTTCTCTCTCTGCCCCTCCCCCACTTGTGCTCTGTCTCTCTCTCAAAAATAAATACAAACATTAAAAAAAACCTGTTACAACTCCATAATAAAAGACAACCCAGTTTTAAAATAAGCAAAAGATATGAATACACATTTCTCCAAAGAAGATAAAAGTGGGCAATAAGCCCACGAAAAGATGCTCAGCATTGTTAGTCATTAGGGGAATTAGTGCAAATCAAAACCGTAATGAGATATACTTCACACCCACTAGGATGTCTATAATAAGAAAATGGATATGATAAAACAAGAGCTGATGATGACAGAGAGAAACTAAAATCCTCATATAGTGATGATAGGAATATAAAATGGTACAGCACTGCAGAGAACAGTTTGATGGTTCTCCAAAAAGTCAAACATAGAATTACTATATAACCCAGCAATTCCATTCTTACGTATACAACCAAGAGAACTGAAAATGTATGCCCACATAAAGACTTACATGTGGATGTTCAAAGCAGCATTATTCCTAACAGTCATTAAGTAGAAAGAACCCAGCTGTCCACCAACTCATGAAAGGATAAACAAAATGTTATAGATGCAATTATTTACACACAATTAAATTGTATTATTCATGAAAGGGCATGAAGTATGATACATACTATAAACATTATGCTAACTGGACACGAAAGGTGACATATTGTGTGATTCCATTTACATGAAACATCCAGAAGAGGCAAATCCATGGATACAGCAAGTAGATTAGGGGTTGCTGGGGGCTGGGAGAACGGGGAGTGTCTCCTTAGTGGATATGGGGTATCCCTTTGGGGTGATGACAAAGTTCTGGATTTAGTTAAGCGGTAAGTTGTACAAGACTGTGAATGTACTGAAGGCCATTTGGTTACACATTTTATTTATTTTTTTAATGTGTATTTATTTATTTATTTATTTATTTTTTCAACGTTTATTTATTTTTGGGACAGAGAGAGACAGAGCATGAACGGGGGAGGGGCAGAGAGAGAGGGAGACACAGAATTGGAAACAGGCTCCAGGCTCTGAGCCATCCGCCCAGAGCCTGATGCGGGGCTCGAACTCACGGACCGCGAGATCGTGACCTGGCTGAAGTCGGACGCTTAACCGACTGCGCCACCCAGGCGCCCCAATGTGTATTTATTTTTGAGAGAGGAGAGACAGAGCGTGAGCAGGGGAGGGGCAGAGAGAGGGAGACACAGATCCCAAGCAGACTCCAGGCTCTGAGCTGTCAGCACAGAGCCTGACGTGGAGCTTGAACTCACGAACCATGAGATCATCACCTGAGCCCACGTCGGACGCTTAACTGACTGAGCCACCCAGGCTCCCCTAGTTATACACTTTAAAAGGATTTAAATGGTGAATTTTACCTCCATAAAAAAAAAAGAAGAAGAAGAAAAAGAAAAGAAAGAATTATGAGAGACACAAGTTAAATAAAAGTCTGAGTTAACAAAAAGGTAGAAATAACAAAAGTGGTCTGGAAATTCCTGAGAACCACTGACCTTGCTTCTCGGGGTTGCGGACCTGGGACGGCATGTCTTGGATTTCCAAGGTCCATTCCCCCTCGGCCTTTTCTCCCCAGCAGTGCACGGTCATGAATTCCCAGTTTGTAAACCCTTCATTGGAATGATCCAGCAATCTGCAATTGGAGACTCGGGGTGAGAACACGAGGATCTGGAAAGGAGGGGGTGGGACAGGCCGAGGAGGGCTCTCTCCCAGCTCAGAATTACTTAGGTGACGGTACTATTCAGCTGAGTGGCACCTCCAGGGCAGCAGGTCTGAGAACGGAAGGAAAAAGAGCCTGGCCCTCAGCACAGGCGCAGGTGCAGGTACAATGGTGACCGCTTTCAAACCCTTGCATTATGACACAGCCCTGGACAGCAGCTTCACCTTCATTATCCCATCGGGTCCCCTGAACATTCTGAGAGGCAGGCAGGCTGGCAGGACTTACAGGTGCCCAACATGAGACGGACTCAGCCAGCGATGGGCTCTTCCTGCCATCCTAGTTTGCCGATGGAGAGATCCCAAGGGTAGTGATTCATGGCAGGTCCAACGGCCAGGAACCAGCTGAGCTGGGACTCACCCAATGGCATTCGGACTCCTGTCTTTGTTCTTTCCAGCACAGGGAGGTGTGTAAGAGGTTACCAAAGAAGGTCCTCAAACCCCCCACCCCCCACCCCATGTTCCTTCAGGTGTTTGGTTCCTTCCTACCCTTTCCCTCCTACAGAGGATCTGGACCAATGCCTGGATGCACAAAGGCAGAAAGAGGCTAGGCCACATGATTCTTGGACTTAAGCACCAAGGGCATCACAGAGGAAACCTTTCTAAAATGCTGGCTTATGGAACGAATGAAACCTTCACATCTGTCATGGACCCAGCTCTTACGTGCTGTTCTCCAGGAGATACAAAGAAGGAAAAACGTGCAACTCTCCAGGGCTTAACAGGCTTCAACAGGTGCATTTGGAAGAGATGACATAAGGGGCCTGGTTGTTCTCCAGTGTGGGTGGGAGGCACCCCTGGGTGCAGCACGAGGAGGCACAGGAGCTCCCGCCCCTCAGCCAGCCTCCCCTTGTAGGTTCTGATGAGCCTCCCTTGGTCCTTTGCTACCCCAAGGTCCTTCTGGACTTCAACCCAGATCCATTTCCTCTTCTTTGACTTGAGCAGGAAACAGGAAACAAGTTATGGGCACCCTCTTTCTTCCCACACCCTGTGCCCTGCTTAGTCTCCTCTCCTTGGAAGAAACAATCTCAGGTTCTTCTCCCTTACTCTTCCTTCCCAGTCTAATTTTCTAGCTCTATTGTGGAACACTGTCTTTACCCAAGAGCTCTTTATTTGTCATCAGAAGTTCAGATACATATTTGGTGTGATGTAAGACTGGATGCCTGATTTGGGTGTTCTCCGAACATCCAACGAATGTATAAAAACCTTTATCGGAAGAATGTTCTTCGCTTGGCGAATAGTGAGGGGGAAGGGCCACACCCTGTACGTTCTTCTAAGAAACTGCAAAGGTCAAGGCTGATTTTCACACACGATGCCAAACTGATCCCGACCCGCCTGGACAGAACAAAGACAAACTGTCTTCTAAGGGCTGAAACACTTAACGAAATGTCAACTTAACTCTTGGTGAAAAAAAATCTGGCAACCTGAAAAAGCTGCCGTATTGAGCAAGATGCGAAATAAAGTAGAAGTAATAGATCGCCCAAATACAAACTCTTGATATAATCACAAAATCTGTGCCTTGGAAAAAAACAAATTCCCAAGACTCAGATGACTGCCAAATGGCCTCAAGGCAGGTTTCAAGTGCTTGATGGCACAGGTACAGCACCTCCTAGCTAATGGGTAGTCTTGAAGCGAATGAACTTGGCAGGACCCGCTCTTTCCCATCTGAGGGGCACACACTGGGCTTGAACAGGACGGAGGTTAGAAGGGGAGGAGATCAGAGTGCACAGAGGCCAGGCGGTGGGGATGCTGGGGCGCTGGAAGGTTCTTCCAGGTCAGGTGGATGTAAGCAGGACAGGGAGGGAGGCCAGCTGCATGTGCCGGGCATTTTCATCTACATCATCAGCATCCAGTGCTTGTAGCATTCTGGACTGTGATGGGAGTGAAATGATATTTCTAGAGGTGAGGGATAAAGGGAGGAGAAATGGGTGACTCCTGGGTGCCCAGCCAGGAGGTGAAGGAGCAGGGTATAATCTCATGTCTCTGGGCCCACAGCCCATCTCGGCATGGGTCCTCGCAGGTCACTGCTGCCCTGCTGGCCTCTGACCTGCCGCCCCAACCCCTAAGCCTCACTGTGGCTCTTGGTCAACCCAGGTCACCATTTGGTGCCTGGATCCAGTTCCTGCCTCGAAGTCAGGCCTCACCACCTTGGATGCCTCCTGGTGTGCAGCATGGAGCAAAGGGGGCTCTAGGGAGGTGACTTCATGAGAGCCCAGAGAAGTGGAGCCTGTGCCTGGCCTCCGTGCTACTGTAAGGACGGGGACCTAAGGTGCCTTGAAGTGGCCCCGCCCATCCGCCCAGCTCCAGTCTGGTGTTTGAACAGGGAATGAGGGCCCTTATCAGAGAACTTCAATGTTTCAAGGAATGCTAGAAATTTGGACTTTTAGATGAAATCTCTAAAAGTTCCAGTAATAATAATAATAACTCTGGTTGTAAAATAGCATAAATAAAGTGTTGGCTTGCCAGCTGGCACTCTCAAACTGCTCACAGCCTTGCTGGTCTCCCAAGGGCAGAGGCAGAGTATGGCCCAGGCCTACCTTCAAGAGGGAGAGATGCCCCCTGTCGCTCTCGTTCTACGAGGGTGGAACCTAACCTGGTGGGGACTGAGTCTGATGGCCAAGCCCTTGGAACCCATGAAGCCAGGATCTGGTCTCAGGGCTGGTTCCAGAGGACAAACTCCCCACTCCTTCAGACAACTGGCTGGCAAGAGCATTCAGCCTTTCATCTCTGCAGGCAATCTCTCTGTCTTATGCAAAGTAGGGGTGGGGTGGAAGGGGGCTAAGAGAAACTGCAACTCCTACCTGGTCCTGAATGGAGGCCTTTACTCAACCCCCATTTTCTGAATCCTACAGCCCAAATATGGCTGCAGCCCCAGGCAGGGAACCCAAATGGGTCATGTGGGCCCAGTGTGGGCAAGCAGGCAGTGGGGCCACGGCCCAGGGGACAGGTAGTGGCAGGGTGCTTCCTGAGGCTGAGGCGGGGGGTGAGGGGGGGGGGACACACTTGCCAGCTGTTTTTCAAGAGAAGCTGGAAGTGCTGGTTTGTCCTGAAACCTTTCTTTTTCCCTCTGCCTCTTAGCTAGAAGGGGCTGGAAGGAAGCCCCAGTCCCCCTTGCCCCCTCCCCCAACCTCCCATTAATCCCCTCACTCCAGTTACCTGCAAGCAACACAAATGCATCAAAGTACTTCTTTCTTGTTTCTGACTTTGTGGAAGAAATGGCTCCATGGCTCTCCACAAAGCCTATGTGATTCCCCAGAGTTCAGAGGCTGTTTATTGGTCCTGAGTGGGACCCTCTCAGGCACATGGGTGAGAAGGCTGTAGAGGGCAGCCACCGAGCACCCCAAGTGAGCCAGTCTCCCATGGAGCAGAGCCTCCTGCCCACACAAGTTCAAGAGCACACCCCACAACTGGAGAACCGTGCAGAAGCTTCAGCGGGCAAAGCAGTCCTTCCCTAATACAAGCTTTTACTCCAGATGCCGAGTGAATGTGAGAAAAATGATCTCTGGTGCACTTTGAAGAGCAATTAAGTCATAGCCAGAATTCCATAAATCTCTCCAAACCCTTATCTCTCCTGCCTGGAAACAAAAGTTTTCCAGGAAGGACGGTTTTGAAGGCCAGGTTTCAGGTTGGTGGGGTATACATCTGAGTATCTCCAAGAGGAAGCTGCTGAAGAACCAACCTGCCCTGGGGAGGAGGGCCCTGTAGGGACACTGTGACCTGGGGCTGGATAGGCCCTCCTGACAATCCCCAGCCTTTGCCCCACTAGGCCAGCCTGGCCTTACCTCTTTGCCAAGAGTTGAGACTTGGTTCCTGAGGGAGAAATGAGGTGGATCTGGAGGTCTCCCCTGCGTGGGTGGGAAATAGAGATGCGAGCCACCACATGCTCCAGGTAACCCACACGCTGGTCTGAGTGGTCCGCACAGGCAGTGGTCAGGGCGGTGGTCCGAAGCGTCTGCACCACAGGGATGCTCCTGGGAGAGGAGGGAGGGACTCAGGACGTGACACCAGAAGCTCCAAGTCTCGAGTGAGGGCCATGGACTCAGGTCTTCCCAGGAACCCCCAGGGAGGAGAGCTCTAGCCCCTCTTGGATGTCCCACTCTTGGGTGCTCCCAGTGGAGCTATCTTGCTGGCCCAGAAGATGTTTGCTGTCCTGGAATTTGCTTAGAGACACAAAGAATGGCTTCTCATACCGACCCAGTGATCGGCCCCCTCAGTGCCCACTAGCTGGCTTCTAAGTAGCCTTTGGCCACCTCATTTCCTCAACTGCTGGGGTAAGCCAGGCTTTAGAACCCCACTACTTTGTTTCAAAGACCAGACTTGATAATATAAGTCACCATGCTGACTAATAACAGCAAACATTTCCGGAACTGACTGCATGCCAGAAGCTAGACATGGCACTGAGAATTTACAAGGATTAATCCATTAAATCCAGAAAGAGGTCAAGGATCATGCTGAAGGTCACACAGCTACTGAGGAGCAGAGCTGGGATGTGAGGCTGGAGTTCACTGCTCCCACTTCTGTTCCACACTGTTCCGCAAGGATGCTGTGTGGACCCACACTTGTGTTTAAGACACTGGGGATGAGGAGATATGGTCAAGGCACCATATGGGGACACTGGGGATGAGGAGATATGGTCAAGGGCTGGAATTGTGCTCTTGTGCTAACTGCACTGGTCAAGGCCGTAGTGACTGGACCAGAGTCATGGAAGATGGACAGGAACTGGTCCAGTCCCTACTGCTGTGCATGGAGACTGGGGGCCTCTCCCTCCCCTGTCCTCTAATAGGAATGGATGACAGTTCTCTTTATGAAGTCAGGGAAGTTTTGCCATATGGGATGGGATCTGAGGACAAGCATCAAACCCCAATCATTCATGGCTTATTTCCACCAGAATCTTCTAAGACTCCCCAGAGGAGGCAGACACAAAGCTCGCACCTGCACGTGCCCTGCCACATCCAGGCCAGGCGCTCCCGCCCATTCTGGGCTACCACGGTTGCCCCTACCGCCCCCACCACTTGTAAACTGAGGAAAGATCTCCTGCCACCCAGCAGCACATTAATAATCCCCCAGTGCTCAGCCAAGCTCCGTCTATTAAGGGGAGCGCTTTTCTCATTACACCCCGACTTTCCGCTCAGGAGGGGAGGCTCGCAGCGTAGTCTCAGCATCTCTCAGGAATTACATCGCTTGGCTCTACAGGGCCTGAGTCATAAAAAACAATCAAAACAGTTATAAACAGTGATGTAATTCCCTCAGAGACTCTGTAAATATTTGAAAACTGATTTGCATGCATCATAAATTGATTTAGAGATGCTGACTTCTTTCACTGCCTTCTCCCAAATTTTCCTGTCTGTGTTTACAGGTCAGCAGGCCCCCCGCTGTGCCAGATGCAGAGCCTTTCCTGGGCCCAAGAGGAAGGTCAAGCTAAAGCAGAAACAAAAGCCATAAGAAAGTTTAAAAACCTGTGCTATCCCTCCAACCTTTGGCCATTCGGGAGATAGAATGATCACTCCGACCTAGAAATAGACCTGAAATCCCACCAGGGAATTCCTTTTTTTTTTTTTTTTTTTTTTAATGTTTTATTTATTTTTGAAAGAGAGAGCGCAAATGGGGGAGGGGCAGAGAGAGACAGGGACAGAGGATCCGAAGCAGGCTCCATGCTGACAGCAGAGAGCCTGAAGCCAGGCTCAAACTCATGAGATCATGAGTGAGATCATGACCTGAGCCGAATGAAGTCTGATGCTCAACCGAGCCACCCAGGCACCTGCCCACTGAGGCATTCTTAATCCTAAAGATAAGGCATAGGATTTCAGAAAACAGAAAGGGGTATAAGATATGGCAAACAGACCCCACCCTCACCTGCCCACTTCCCCTGTGCCCCAGCCACAGTGTTGACATCTAGAGAAAAACAACAACAAAACAACAACAACAACAACAAAAACCATCTCAAGTAGTGTTAAATAGTGAGATTATGAAAGCTTCTTGCATTTGACAATTTTATTCTTGCCACTGGACTCTAGCTGCTAGGCCACCCCAGAGGTCAGAAAGCTTGGTTGCTCTAATGCCCAGAGGCCACCTTGCCCCTGCCTGCAGGGTGGCTGGCTGGGGGTGGGCAGCCCACAACTCCTTCCTTTGGAAATTAAAGCCCAGTCTGATTAGATTTTCAAACTTAAGACATTACCCCCCGCCTGGGGGGGGGCAAGGAGTCCCTTTCTCTGGGGAACAAGGCTAATTATAACAGTTTGTATGAACCCACACTGTCACAGGCCACCAGACCTCCTCATTTCTGCAAGTTCTAGGGAAGGGTGGGGAGCCCAGGACATCCACTCAAAGACAACGAGGCATTACCCTCCTTACTTGAAGTTAACCTTCCCCACCTTTTATTGTTCCTGTTGGAACAAATAACCTAATATTCCAAATCAGGGGCTTTTACATTTCCTATAAAGAGAAGGGAGGTGAGGGGGAGGCTTTAAAATGTTTCAGGATAGTCAAGTTGAAGTTTTTCTGTATTTCAGATAGAAACTCCAAGTAGAAATGGGGAAGCTGAAAATCAAAAGCCATCACTCTGTAAGAATTAACTCCTATGCAGAAGGCGAAATCATTGATGGGTAGAAAAAAGGAAGTTATTCCCCATTGTACAGTTATTTCAAAGATAACACAGAAAATGCAAGTGGACTGCAAAGCCGTGTATTTTTTAGTTTAAACGGTGCGGGGGCGTTATCTTTGTCACATGAACTCAGCTAAATTGTATTTTAACCATGAAACCTGATTTAGAAAGGTCTTAAAGTTCCCAAGATAACTAAAAACGTCCCACTGTGATTAAATTCTGTAATTGTTGTCTGTGTATGCAAGGCCATCCCCCAAGGGCCCTAAAGGAACCCAAGGAGTTAAAAAATCCCATGAGACCTAGCTCCAGACCCAGCGATAGATATTTAAACTATGGAGACTGTCCTACTTTGAAAAGATCTCTGAGGACAGACTTGTCACTTCCTGTTGAACCACATTTCAGACTTAATTACTGATACTCCAGATGTTCTCCTTTTATCCTAAAGTCTCGTGAACAGCTCCCTTCTCTTGAGGGTGGAGCAGTCTTGACAATAACTTCCTAGTACCTCCTGACCTTTGACCTCTGAACTTGTCTCCAGTGTATAATAGCATCTAACATCTTGTAAATGTGTAGAAACAAGATCCGCTTTAATAAATTCAAGGCACTCACCAAATCACAATGCTTGGACTCCGATAGCATCACAGTAAAATTCAGAGCCAAAGATAAATATTTTCAAGTATGGGTTTTCCCTGCTGTCTGAAAGTAGAGTGTTCCTATGAAACCTTTCTCAAGCTGAGAGCAAAGGCATTAAGCAAAGAAGCAATTACCATTAATTTATATGGGAAAAACATGTGAGGACTCCCAGACTCCCAGATGCCCCGCCCCATCTACCCCCAAATCACCTCTCTTAGGTTTTTCTGATACCTTAAGAAATGTCCTGCTAATGGATGCCCAAAATAAATAGAGACAAAGCACAGATGCTCACAGATACAGTTTGAAGCTGTGGCTGCTTGATGCTGAGATGCTGGGTGTAGTTCCCCGGGGAAGGAGTTTGGGGGCACCACTATTGCTGCTTAGGGTGTGCAATGACTTTCTAGCAGCTCACTGCAAAACCAATACTGAATGCTATTTTTGCTTTCTGCCCTTTCTTTGGGAAAAGCAGAAATCCTCTGCCTATTTCTTCCAGGTCTAAGACTTTCATAAAAGCCAAGTGGTGTAAGGTGAACTTTTGAAAAGTGGGGGATACCTACACACCAAATGGCCAGGGAAAGCAAGGAGAGGGGGAGGTTGGTAGCTACCAGTGGAAACCCTGCATTGTTCTACTTGTCTTTCTGCCCTGGCTGGGAGCATACTACAAGCTAGTATGTCTTTCTTTTTTTTCTTTTCTTTTCTTTTCTTTTCTTTTCTTTTCTTTTCTTTTCTTTTCTTTTCTTTTCTTTTCTTTTCCTCTCTTTTTTTTTCTTCTTTCCTTTTTTTCCTCTTCTTTTTCTTTCTTCCTTTTTTCTTTTTTAAATGTTGTTTTTTAAGTTTATTTATTTATTTTTGAGAAAGAGAGAGAGCGAGAAAGAGAATGAGTGGGGGAGGGACAGAGAGAGGGAGAAAGAGAATTCCACTGTCAGTACAGAGCTGGACACCGGGCTCGATCTCATGAACAGTAAGATCATGGCCCGAGCTGAAACCAAGAGTAGGATGCTTAATCGACTGAGCCACCCAGATGTCCCCAAGCCAATATTTCTAACTCCCACCTTGAAGACCTCTCTCCAGCTCAGCTACAAGGGCAGATCTGTGCTCTGGTGCAGAGCATTTCCAGAGCAATGCTGCCTTACCAAGCTGCAGGGCTGGAGGCGGGGTGGGCAAAGCGAGCTGGGCCCAGCTCCTCACTAGACAATTCTGAGATCATGCTGAGTGGGAGACCTACCAGAATCGGAAGGCAGACTGGTCCTTCCCCGTGTTGTATTTGGAATCTGTCTTGGGCTGACGACCATTACAATGGAAGGTCAACCAGGAGCACCTGGATGGCTCAGTCAGTTGAGTGTCTGACTTTGGCTCAGGTCATGGTCTCAGGGTTCATGAGTTTGAGCCCCTCATCAGGCTGGCTGCTGTCAGCATGAAACCTGCTTGAGATTCTCTGTGCCTCCCACCCCCCTACCCCTCCCCTGCTTTGACTTTCGCACATACTCTTTCTCTCTCTCTCTCTCAAAAAAAAGGAAGGTCAACCAGTAACCCTTTCACAGACCTTCTAAAGGGTAATAGTGGAGTGGAGGGGGGTTAATTGGGACATTCCTGTTAGACTAAACTGTGGGAAAGCAAATTGGTCTGTTGGAGGGCACAGAGGGATCTGAACGTAGACAGTAAAAAGCTTCTGGGTCACTTTTTAGATCTATGATATGTTCTAGGATGAACGTTCTTGGCAGGATGGTCACAGAATCTCAAATACATAGATTCTTTCATATTAGCTTACATTTCAGGTCTTCCTTAGATGAAATTGCTTTTGAATATGAAACCACAGCACATCACTTAGGCTGGAAATACAATTTGAAAAGAAAAAGAGACTAATCCAGTACATTAATCTAGACATGCTGTTCATGATTAAGTTGTAAGGTGCTTTAATACACAGTGTTTAAATTTACGTTTATTTTTCTCCCCCCCCATATGAAACAAGGGGCTAAATTAGCTGGCTTTAAACATTCCTTCCAGCTCTAAGATTCAGTCTGATGGGGAGTGAAAAAGACAATAAGATATACAGTCACTTCCCATTATTCACGATTCCATGAAATTTGCCTAAATCAATACTTGTGCTTTTGTGATCATTTGCGGATATATGCAGAACAGCAAAATGTTTGAGCTGCCCAGATACACACGTTCCCAGTTGAGGCCAAACAAAGGCGACACTCTGTCTTTTGTTTTCAGTTCTCATTCTGTGAACAAATGTCCTTCTTGTGATCTATTTTTAGTGCCATGTTTTTCATATTTTTGTGCCTTTGGTTGGTGGCTTCATGGCTTAAAATGGCCCCCAAGCAGAGTGCTGAGGTGCTGTCTGGTTCCTAAGCATTGGACAGCTGTGATGTGCCTTGCAGAGAAAACACGTGTGCTGGGTGAGCTTCATTGAGGAAGGAGTTACAGTGCTGTTGGCCTTGAGTCCAGTGTTAATGAATCAGTAATACATAGTAAATAAAATGTTTTTAAACAGAAACACACATAAAACAAGGTGATGTATGGATCAGTTGACAAAAATGCTGTGGCCAGAGGCTTGCACAAACCTAACCCTGTATTTCTCTTAGAAGCGATGGTTCTATATTTGCAAAGTCAGTGTTTGTGGTGACTTCATAGAACATTAACTGAGAACTGGCTGTATTATTTGAATTCAAATACTAATTTTTTTTTTAATTTTTTTTCAACGTTTATTTATTTTTGGGACAGAGAGAGACAGAGCATGAACGGGGGAGGGGCAGAGAGAGAGGGAGACACAGAATCGGAAACAGGCTCCAGGCTCTGAGCCATCAGCCCAGAGCCCGACGCGGGGCTCGAACTCCCGGACCGTGAGATCTTGACCTGGCTGAAGTCGGACGCTTAACCGACTGCGCCACCCAGGCGCCCCTCAAATACTAATTTTTTAAAAAACTATTCATTATTTTATTTTAGAGACAGAGAGGGAGAGACAGAGTATGAGTGGAGGAGGGGCAGAGGGGGTGAGAGAGACAGAATCTAAAGCAGGCTCCACACTCAGTGCAGAGCCTAACGTGGGGCTTGATTCCACGACCCTGGGATCATGACCTGAGCCGACATCAAGAGTCAGCTGCTCAACTGGCTGAGCCACCCAGGTGCCCTCAAATACTAATTTTTGAAGTAAGTTGCATTTATAATTTGGAGGGAACAGGTTTGTGGCAAAAAATAAGCTTGGAATGTCAAGGGCTGTAGGATAATAGGCAGCTTACGAATATTCACCAGTGTCTCAAGGGGTGTCAGGAACCAGGACAAATATGAGGACCCAGGTATGGTCACCCACCAGGGAAGGACAGCAAAGCACGAGTTTTCCTAGGATACCAGCCATGCCCTGATGGAAGAAGCCAGAAGCAGGGGCCTCATATAGCATCTAGGAGTGCACACAATTAGATGCCCTGGAGAGAAGTGCCACGCGGGGCGTGTGGGCAACCTGCACAGTATAGACAGGGCAGACCAAAGGTCAGAGTAAGAGGGGCTTTTAGCTTTTAAAAAAGATGCCAAACCAGGCTGTGCGCCACAGCACAGAAGGGTCCTGAAGTTGGGCCGATGTGGGTCATGGCCACACGGGTACTTCATCAGGACATAACGGCTGTGTGGCCTTGCCTGCTCGCCTAGCTAAGCTGCTGCTGACAAGACAACTGGGCCTGGCCTCTGGGGTGCTGGCAACTGCTCAGGACTGGAAGAACCTCCTACTGGCCAGGGCCAAGGTGCCTTCTGTCCTCAGGGCCAGTGTGCCCAGCCTGTTGGGGATGCAGAAGGAAGAGAAGCAAGCTCTCTCCTGGAGAACACGCAGATCACTCCTCTTGCTTTGGTCCCGCCTGAGTCCCTGTGATGTGCCCCTTCCCAGGGGGACAAGGTGGACTCCGGAGACGGGCAGCCTGGGGTGGCAACTCAGCCCCTCCACCTCTCAGCCCCAGGCTACTCCTCAACTCCTTAGGGCCTCAGTGCCTTCAATATATAAATGGGGATAAAAATAGTCCCCACACTTCACACCCTTGTTGGCTGTTTTGAATGTGTGAGCTCCCACAGAGCACTTAGGCCAATGCCTGGCACACAGTAAGGTCCTGATCATTATCCATTATGCTTATCTATGTATTTATAGGTAGAGTTGTGATAAAGTAACCAACCCGTGTGGTCTGGTTTCATGAAATACGAGAAGGAGAAATAGTATGTGGTTAATCCATAGTTAATTGTTTTTTAACGTAAGGTTTTTTTTGTTTTTGTTTTAAATTTTTTAACATTTATTTATTATTGAGAGACAGAGCGTGAGCATGGGGGGGCAGAGAGAGAGGGAGACACAGAATCTGAAGCAGGCTCCAGGCTCTGAGCTGTCAGCACAGAGCCGGACATGGGGCTCGAACTTACAAACCGCGAGATCATGACCTGATCCAAAGTCGTACTCCTTACCAACTGAGCCACCCAGGCTCCCCAGGTTTTTTTTTTTTTTTTTTTTTAATGTTTATTTATTTCAAAAGAGAGAGAAAGAGCATGAGCGGGGGCAGGGGCAGAGAGAGAGAGAGAGAGAGAGAGAGAGAGAGAGAGAGAGAATCCTAAGCAGACTCTGCGCCATTAGCACACAGCCTGATGCGGGGCTCACACTCACAAACTGTGAGATCATGACCTGAGCCGAAATGGAGAGTCAGACGCTCAACTAACTGAGCCACCCAGGCGCCCCCATCCATAATTAATTTTCAAACATCTATAAATATATGGTCTGGTCTATAGATAATCCTTAATATGCAAAGCCTTTGGGACTGAAATATATTTTTGGGTGTGTGAGTTCTTTCGATAAAAGACAAGCCACACTACACTGTAAACTCTAGATGGTAACCTTCCAAACCTATTAAAACAAAAGATGAGTAGATAACATCTTAGTGCTTTAAGAGATTCTGCTATTTTTGCCGTCTTTCCAGAAGGAGTAGAGAGTCAGGGATGGCATAAAATGTTTCATAGCAGCCCTGAGTTTTAAAGACACAAAGAAGTGCTGGCTTAGAAACATCCTAAGGGTCAAATAAGATATTTACTAGCTGGGCCTTTTATTTTTTTGTTTCATTCACAGGAATTATACTGAACTTGATTTTCTTTTTTGCTTTTAGAAAGGTTATAAAAATATCAATTTTGTCCTACTCTAATCTGACACACAGATTTTTAAAAATGTTTTTATTTACTTATTGAGAGAGAGAGGGGGAAAGAGCGCAAGCAGGGAAGGGGCAGAGAGAGAGAGGCAGAGAGAGAGACGGAGATAGAGAATCCCAAGCAGGCTTAGCACTGTCAGCACAGAGCTTGATTCGGGGCTAGATCCCACGAACTGTGAGATCATGACCTGAGCCTAAATCAAGAGTCAGACACTTAACTGACTGTGCCGTGCAGGTGCCCCAGACACAAAGACTGTTAAATAATTTTGCATGGGCAATGTCACAGGTCATGGTCCTCTGTACCTTCCTTTAACGGAAGAAAAGTCCTAACCATTTGTGCCCAAGACTAAGCAAGGATCTCTCCTGAATGTGTTCGAATGTCAAAAGTCATTCTCTTTTGCAAAAGTAGCTGTCAAGTTCAAGTGATTTTCCCCTTGTCCTTGCATTTAGATTTAGCATTCATTGACAGCTTTTATGATGCTCTGTGGGTGCTGGAGAGCTAAGTCAGACACCATGGTGTCTGTTTCAGGGGGGGCTCAGTCTGTTTTGGGGTGGGGGGGTGACAGGCTGTAAAGAGATGGCTCAGTGAAATCTGGCTGTGCCTTGGAGCAGGAGGCCTGGCCCCTCTCGTTTCTTACCACCCCCACCCCTGTGGTCCCCTCTCTCCTGGCATCTCCAGGCAGGCTCCCTGACCTTCTCCATGCTCCTGGGGACTTCTTATTCTCTCTCAGGAGGGGGATATAGACAGAGACAGGCTAAATTCCCAACCCCACAGTCCCTAGATGCACTTCATTCCTGCCCCAGTATGTGACCATCTACACCCAGGCCCTCTGACTCAGCACCCCATACGACAGTACTGTAGAATGGCAGATGTGGCCACAGCCCCCACTGGGACATCCATATTTGCTCCTAATGAATACAGTTCTTTGAATTTCATCACACTAGGGCAGCCTTTCCCTTCTACCCGAGAGGAAAGAGGTAAACGTATCACTTACGTTGCACCCAGGTATGCATGGGATGGCCAGATAAAGAGGCTCTCTCTCTTTCTCTCTCTCTTTCTCTCTCGCTTTCTGCTTTTCTCCATGGGAAGCAGCTAAAGCCAACTTTGGGACATTCAGAGAGTCCTGGATTCCACCACGAGAAGGAGAAACCAGAATGAGGCCACAAGAGTGGACGGCTCTCTTGGTGGACAGCCGGACCATGGAGAAGGGGGACTGACAGGGAGAGGGAAACATAGGTATGTGGGAACATTTCCCTTTCATTTGTAAGCCAAGTGATTCCAGCAGCTTGGACAAAGCTAGACAAGAACCCTCATGAGAAAAATTGGCCATAACCTTCAGGGGTGCTTAGTGGCCCTGATTCAAGAGACCCTGACAGGTAAGCTGGAGCTCTCTGCCAGGACACAAAGCCCAAAGGTCCCTTCCACATAGTAATATTTCTCTCTCTCTCTCCCTCTCTCTAAATCTCCCCCTCTCCCTCTCTCTTCTGTCTTTTTCTATCTGGAGGCCCTTATCTCCTTGGGAACAGTTGAGAGTGCAGTTAAGCAAGTGCTTTGGGATCGCCGGTTGGCTGAAAAGTCTAGAAAGAGCCTGAAACCGCTACACGTAAAGATGACCTTTCTTCAGAAACAGAAGTCTGATTCTTCCCCTCTGTTGGAATTCGCAGAGTCCTTTCTTCCCTCAAAGGACAGGAACAATGTCACACTGTATGTTTTGGCTGTTTCCCTCAACCTATGCTGTCTAGACTCTGTGTGCTTTCATTTAAAAAACAAAATAAAATAAAAATAAAAACAACCCTTCGCCACCTAGGCACCACTCTACCATCTTAAAACTATTTCTGGCAGGAGAAGAATGCTTCATTCAGGAGCCGCCCTGATGGGGAGACCCGTGGGAGAGAAGTAAGCCTGGACGCAGTGGCCTCGCGGAGCAGGACCCAGCTCCCAGGTGCCCAGCGTCACCTGACCTGGAGTCTGATTCCCCACGTGCCGGGCATTTTCCAACAGGCAAAACAAAAGAAAGCAAAAGGCCTTCTTTATCTCAGAGAACCTCTCGCTTTCTTCTGAATTGACAGGCTAAGGCTGCCCAGATCTGGAAAATGATGCTTTAAGATGTCAAGATTGAGACCTGCCGCTGGCCGCCTGGCCTATCAGGCCTGGGAGGGGTCACCCAAGCTGTGTCCACAGTTAGCAGCAGGACGCAGATGTAATTTCTCAAAAGAGCCTTCCATGGCTATTCATCCAACAAATACTTTCTGAATTCCTCCCGTATGCCAGGCAGCAGCGAGAAATGTTTTCCTCAACATTTTCTAGCAGAGGAACACATTATGAGAGGTAGATGCATTCTTTTTTTTTTTTTTTGAGAGGTAGGTGCATTCAAAAAAGAGGCAGTATCAAAGGGAGTGATCTGTATTTGTTGATAAAGGAAGGGTCACTTCTGATTACTCCAACATGTCTTTTTCCAAACACGCATTTTCCCAAAGGTAATAAAATAGTTACAGCTAAGAACAACAACAACAAAAAAAAAAGCATTCCATTCTTTATCAGATACTGAGGCCTAGAGAAACACCATTCTCCTCCTTAAAAAGTAGAGTGGCTATGGCAGAATTCAGAAGAATCATCTGATTTAGTCTCCTGATGGAGTAGGGTTCTTGCTATCTGATTTACTCTGTGGCTGTTTTTTTTTTTTTTTTTTTTTAACAAAAATTCCAATGAATGAATGCATCTGATTTAGAGCAAGTCACTACAAAGGGCGACACCTGGTGTGTCCTAACCCTGCAAGAGAGACAAAGCCAGGGTCCTACAGCTCAAGGCTTGTTAAAAAATCCTGGTGCTTTGGGGCACCTGGGTGGCTCAGTTGGTTTGAGAGTCCAACTTTGGCTCAGGTCATGATCTCACGGTCAGTGGGTTCAAGCCCAGAGTCAGGCTTTGTGCTGACAGCTAGGAGTCTGGAGCCTGCTTTGGATTCTGTGTCTCCCTCTCTCTTTGCCCCTCCCCCACTTGTGCTCTGTCTTACTCTGTCTCTCAAAAATAAATAAGTGTTAAAAAAATTTAAAAAAAATTCTGGTGCTTAAACCTTAGGAAGGTTAGTTATCAAGGCCAGATAAAAGTGAAGCAGAGGAAAAGCGCTCTGCGCTTTGGATAATAAGTCCCCTTCTGCAACAGAGAAGCGGGAGATACGGCCACTCCTGCTCTGGGCTGAGGAAGTCACACTGTGGGCTGGGCTGCAGCTAGGGCTCCCAGGTGACAGAGACCACCCCCATCACAGCTGCTCCAGTGGGCAGGGCTGATCGCTGGGCTGGTCAGCTCTGCTAAGTATCCTGGGTAAGAATTTCCAACACGAGGGGCTATGGGTCTGGCTCCCCACCATGGGGCAATCTGCAGCAAGAGGAGAAACCATAACTGACAGCAAAATACCTCCAAATGGTCATGAGTTAAGTGACTCCTTTCCAGCTCAACAATCCGCATGAGAAAACGCAGACACGTCTATGCACGGTCTATGCCCACCGACGTGCACGGGACTGCGTGTGTGAACACCTCCCCCTGCGGAACCTGGCAGCAGAGTCATGTCAGCACCGACGTTCCTGAAAAGCCACGCGGTGCCTGCGCTGAGCCTCACCTGGGCCTCTTGTCTGTGGTGGCGACACACATGTGCTGGGAGGGCACCGCCGTCCACTTCTTCGCCTCCGTGACGAGGGCTTCCGCGTCCACCAAGCCAAATCCATAGAGATGGCTAACTGGAAAGACAGAGCCTTCAGACCCCGCCTCATCCTGCCCCCCAGGAATGGAGCGAGGCTCCGCGCTCACACTCCACTTGGCTCCCACGAAGGGCACCTGATCCACAACTGCCACGGGACAGACCACTTGTGTCACTCCGTGGCTGCAAGGGTGCGGGCCATCACCTGGAAGTCCCGGGCCGCAGGACCAGCCCTTCTGAGGACTGCTCCAAGATCCCAGCCACTTTACCCTCTCCCTGGTCTGTACTCCTTCAGGTCAGGGGTGCGGGCCAGCCAATGTGGCCCACTCCGGTGTTGAGTAGGAAAAGAAGTGTTTCCTACTCGGACCTATTACTTTCTTCCTGGGAGACGAGTTTGGGTTTCTGTATAGTGAAGGGACTCATCGGCATCTGGGCTCCCTGAGTCATGAACCAGACAAGAGAAACAAAGCCTTAAACCCGTTGGTTCACGCGACCATGATGTGCAACAAACAAGAAAGCAGGGCCACGCTCATCTTTTTTGCTATCTTCTTCGCCTGCTAACCTCCCACGGCATTTGGGGAGAGGGGCACGGTGTGCGCACTTGTGAGTTGGCCTGAGCCAGTGTTTAATTTGGCCGTGGCAGGAGAGTTTCAAAGTTTAATTTAAGAGGCAAGGTCAAGAACTAGATACAATCTATTTTCCTATTTAATTAGGCCAACATTGAAATGTAGGTCAGCTCTTGTTACAGCACACGACTACCACCAGCATTCCTGCAAAACAAAGATGCATTAGGCCTGCCTGATCAATGGCTTTCTTATTAAAAGGAATGTCCCTTGGAACTCACAATAACACCACTTGCCCTATATTTTACACATACTAGTAGTATCAGGCTTGGTGTCGAAATAGTTGGGCCTCAGCTTCAGGAAAGGAGAAGTCCTCCCTAACATACCATGGCTGAATGGAAATCTTTTTCAAGCATCTCTGGTAAGAAGCCATACAAACAAAGCCAATGGCACAGTCCTATAATTATCTGCTTAAGAGGCTCCATGTATCTGGGTTACAAGCCCTGACTGCAGGTTGATTTCATGGAACCTATGTCTGTCCCAGGCTGGATCGGGGGAAGAAGCCTTGCTGTTCTAGGAGTTACTTTTATAACACAGACAGAAGTTTTATAGTTAGAAAGTAACTTACATGGCTATCTCAGGGTCCTCATTGTACACATAAGGAAACTGAGGGCCAGTTTCAAAATCGTATTGCTACTCAGGACTAAGAATGCAAGCTGCCCTTAGGTGGCACACAGATAAATATTATTTTATTTATTTATCTTAATAGTCATGGATTTGTTTGGATGTGCATTAGGAAGAAATAAAAGTACACACCAAACCTGTGTTTAACTAGATGTAATAAAGTTTCCTTTTAAAAAATATATTTTTTTGAAAGAGAGAGTGAGAAAGAAAGAGCACAAGCAGGGGAGGGGCAGAAGGAGAGAAAGAATCTTAAGTGGGCTCTACATCCAGCTTGGAGCTTGACCGAGGCTCGAGCTCACATGAGATGGTGACCTGAGTCAAAATCAAGAGTCGGAGGCTTAACTGACTGAACCACCCAGGCGCCCCTAAAATATATTTCTTTATGTAAAAAAAAAAAAATGCAAGTCAATTTAAAGAGAACTATTATACCAATACTGGTACAGGTGGTCCCTGGATGTGGGAAAAGTCATGATGTTTGGGAACCCTGAATTCTACCGATCTTGGGTTTTTTTCCTTAAAGTCAGTGTGAGGTCCCAGAATACCATCCTTAAATCTCTAGCTACATACGTCTCACTCTTGTGACACACAATCAAGGTCATTTGGGGATTCTTTTTGAGAAGCTCCTGTCAACCCTTTAATAGAGATTCCAGCAGGTGACCCAGTGGGCCCCCCAGGACCGGCTGACTGGTCCCCGCCCAGCCCAACAGGAGCCACCACTGCACCTTTATGACCAGCACCGTTGACTTTCCAATCATTTGCTTTCAGGTGCGCCGGCCTGGATGTCTTCACCAGCAGGTGCTGGACGTCCCTCCAGGTTAACTGGCTGCTGCAATGACACAATGACAGACCGCTGAAGTCCACACAGGTCAAAACAATGGCTTCACAGGACCATCCACCGTGGCACGACGGGAGCCAGCCCCGAGTGGGGACTTATGGAATTCCCGAAGACTCCATTCCTCAGCAAGGGCTTATTTTATAACCTCTTTGTAAAGAATGGTTTCCAGGGATTAAATCCCAAGATAAAATAGTGCAACGGGTGACCTAAAATCCCTAGCGTTAAAAACCCAGCCCTGCTACCAAGGTATGCCTGAGTGCTCAAGGCCTAGAGAGGAAATTGTGGCAGCGGAGAGAGGGACCTCCTTATTTTACGAGTACGAGGGGGCCTATTCTTCATCATAACAAGTAAATGGCTGTGGTGCATGACAGCATGCTTAAGCCATCATCTTCCCAGACCCTGTCGTTGTTTAGATCCACCTCCTACCAATTATAATTTGAGAGTTTAGTAATTCCCAATCTATATTTGTTTTGGTGCAAAGTGGAAACATCTCATTGAAAGAACACATGCCCACTAATAAAAATGCACAGATCAGAATTTTTTGAGTCTAAGATACATGGTCCCACCTTTTAAACGCCTCTGTAACCAGGATCCATCTTACGATGATAGATGATACTCTCTCATAACCCCTTCTGTTCACAGCATTAAGACCAGGTTGCAGACAGACGCTGTCTTAAATACAGTCTGCACCCCCTCCTCTTGACCAGTGCCTGCCCTAGCCCACAGTGGTTACAGTGGTCTTCCCGATCACCCACTCTTTGTGCATGCTTAAAAATATACATAACATAGGGGCGCCTGGGTGGCGCAGTCGGTTAAGCGTCCGACTTCAGCCAGGTCACGATCTCGCGGTCCGTGAGTTTGAGCCCCGCGTCAGGCTCTGGGCTGATGGCTCAGAGCCTGGAGCCTGTTTCCGATTCTGTGTCTCCCTCTCTCTCTGCCCCTCCCCCGTTCATGCTCTGTCTCTCTCTGTCCCAAAAATAAATAAACGTTGAAAAAAAAATATACATAACATAAAATTTACCCTCTTAACCATTTTTCTCTGTACAGTGCATGTCCTTGGTACCTTCCCATTGCTGTACATACATCACAAACTATCCATCTCCAGAGCTTTTTCATCTTCCCCAATTGGAATTCTGTCCCCATGAGACACTAACTCCCCGTTTCCTCTTTCCCCCAGTCCTCTGGCAACCACCATTCTACTTTCTGTCTCTATGTATGTGACGACTCTGGGAACCTTATACAAATGGGATCCTACAGTACTTGTGGTTTTGTGACTGGCTGATTTCACTCAGAATAATGTCCTCCAGGCTCATCCACGTTGTGGCAGGTGTCAGAATTTCCTTCCTTCTTAAGGATGAATAATACTCCATTGTTTGCATAGACCACATTTTGTTTATCCATACATCTATTGAGTAGGCACTTGACTTGCTTCCTCCTTTTGGCTATTGTGAGTCACACTGCTATGAACATGGGTGTACAAAGAGCTCTTCAAGTCTCTGCTTTCAGTTCTTTGGGTAGATACCCACCTGCAGAATTATAGGATCACATGGTAAATCTTTAAGTTTTTGAGGAACCACCACACTGGTTTCTACAGTGGCTGAACCATTCTATTTTTCCACCTCTTTGTCTGTTGTCCACTGGGACCTCACTGTGGTTTGAGTCTTGGGGCACAAGTAGATTCCTCCGTTGGCGCTCACTCTCCAGGCACTAGCCCCAGGCTTCTGGGATTTCTCCACCATGTTCTTGCCACTGTGCCAATGACCTCACTGGCCTCCTGGCCATGTTCCCCCAGCCATGTCCATTAGTCCAGTTTCTAGGTCTTCGCTCGGCTCTCTGCTCCATATCCACTCCCCCTCCTGAGGCCCCGTGGCCAACCTCATAGTTCAAGGGGGTTTCTGAGGCTCCATGTGGCCCAAGGCTTCATACAGGCACAGGCTTTAGAGTTCAGCCAGGGGTGGGGCCACAGCCTTTGTTACCTGTGTGGCCTGACATGTTACTACTCATGTCGGCATCCTATCAAGGATGGCTAAAGCCAGTCCACCCAGGAGTTCAGCATAGCCAGGAAGCATGAACTTCAGAGTTCAGGGCAGCACAGAATGGGTGCAGAAAAGGACATTATTGGAAACGATCATGGGGTGCCTGGGTGGCTCAATCGGTTAAGCTTCTGACTCTTGATTTTGGCTCTCATGGTTTGAGAGTTCAAGCCCCAAATCAGGCTCTGCACTGCCTGTGTGGAGTCTGGTTGGGATTCTCTCTCTCTCTCTCTCTCTCTCTCTCAATCTCTCTCTCTTTCTTCCCCTCTGTTGCTCTCATGCTGTCTCTCTCTCTCAAAATAAATAAATAAACTTAAAAAAAAAAAAGGAAACCATCTCATTATAAGGACTTCCATTTTATTTCGGACTCTGGTACCAAAATCACAAATATAGTCATCTGAAAAATACAGCTAAGAAATGGCATTGAAAATGTTTTTCAACAAAGAAGGGATTGATGGAAAGTCCCAAGACTGCCACAAACCAGGATGACCTATGCACAATTCTTACACGTGCGGGTCTTTCTTCATTTTTGTTACATGCTGTCCACAGGCCCTCCCTGACCCCCTGAGGCCTTTTCCACCTGGGACGATCTGGCTTTGCCCTGACGCCTTCTACCTACAAGTGAACAGTGTTTGAAGGCAATGCCAGGCAGGTGAGCAGCAGGCCTGCTCCCTGGACACGTGAGCTGGCCTTGTCTCCAATCTCCTCACCTCAGGCTTGCAGGGTCCCTTGTTACAACCCGTCCCTGCCTTGACCGGTCCTGCAGGCTTAAATGCTCAAAGCTGACACTGTTTTCAGTTCAATAAAATTCTTTTTAAAAAATTTTTAAAAATATTTATTTATTTTTGAGAGAGAGATGGAGTGTGAGTGGGGGAGGGACAGAGAGAGAGGGAGACACAGAATCTGCACCAGGCTCCAGGCTCTGAGCTGTCAGCAGAGCCCGATGTGGGGCTCGAACTCACAAAATGAGATCATGACCCAAGCTGAACTCAGACACTTAACTCACTGAGCCACCCAGGCACCCTTAAGCTGATGCTGTTTTCACGTTGCTTGACTCGCCACCTGTACTCTTCTGAGGAACATCTAAAATACTGAGGAAGATGAGAGTTTTCATGTGTCCACAGGCCAAGTTTAATGGGACAAGCTGGCATGAAATGAAGCTTGCTTTCTATTTAGTTTTGACTAACAAAATTCCTTGCATGTTTCCAATAAAGAATGGAAGGAAATATAAAACAATGAATTGCTAAGTATGTGAATGCCACTTTCCACATAAGTAAGTAATTATTTAGAGTTATTTGCTTTTTTTTTTTTTTTTTTTTTTTTAAAGAGCCTCAGGACACAGAAGCCAGTGCTTTGGCCTGCAAATCGAAAATATTTAGTTATTCCTCTGTTAAACTGGTAGCATTTGAGTTGTATGCCCTTTTGCCTCGTAGGAATCAACATGCAAACACACAATTGTGAGGATTGAAGCAACCCAAATGTGATTTTTTGAATAATTTAAAATCTCATCTACAACTGGCAATTTCAAATGGCTGGCATGTTCCAAGCCAGTTTTGATGCCTTAACTGAATCTGTTTTTGACACCGTAATTGCATGTTCTTTCTGACCCATCCAGACACTAACAACCTAGAGTTTTTATTTGGCTTATGACAGATGAAATGTCACCATTGCATTATCAATTATCAACTAAAGTTTATAAAGATCAGCCTGTGGCCGCCTGAAGGGGGATTCTGGTATGTGACGCAGCATGGGAGGTAGACTTGGGGTTCTGGCCCACCCAGCTCTCTGTGGCCCTACAAAGGGCAGGAGGTGGTGAGCTTTAACCAGGAAATGAAGGAGGGGCACCTGGGTGGCTCAGTCCGTTAAGCATCCGACTCTTGACTTCGGCTCAGGTCATGATCTCAAGTTTCATGAGACCGAGTTCTGCATCAGGCTCTGTGCTGATAGCATGGAGCCTGCTTGGGATTCTCTCTCTCCTGCTCTCTCTGTACCCCACTCAAAAAAAATAAAAATAAAAAAACTTAAAAATACATACTAAAAAAATTTTTAAAAGAAAAGAAGGGAAGGGATCTCTTCACGTCCCTTAAGGATGGCCTTGAAATGGAAGGAAATCCTGACCCATGCTACAACATGGATACACTCTGAGGACATTGTGCCATGTGTGCCAGTCACAAAAAGTCAATTCCTGTATGATTCCACTTATGTGAGCTGCTTAGCAGTCAAACTCATAGAGAGGAAAAGTAGAATGGCAATTGCCAGAGCTTGGGGGAGGGGTTATAGGCAGTACTATGGGCTGAATCGTGTCCTCCCAAACTCATATATTGAAGCCCTCCCTCCAATACTCAGAATGTGACTGTATTTGGAGACACAGGGTCTTTAAAGAGGTAATTAAGGTAAAACGGGTCATTAGGGTGGGCCCTAATCCAATACGACTGGGGTCCTTATACGATTGGGGTCCCTAATCCAGTACGACTGGGACCTAGATACACACATAGATGGAGGGAAGACAGCCTGAGTACACGAGGGAGAAGGCGGAGTCTCCCACTTTCTCTGCCCCTCCCCCACTTGCAACGTTTCTGACTCTCTCAAAATAAACTTAAAAAAATGGTTAAAATGGTAAATTTTATGAGTGTTTTACTGTGTTAAAAATTTACAGAAAACAAAGGAAAAGAGGAGAAGACAAGTGGGAACTTACTTTGCTTCTAAAGCCAAGGCGATGATGCCCGCCACCATGGGGGCTGAAACCGAGGTCCCAGTGTGGCCGTCGGTACAGCGCTGGCGCAGATCCGTGGTGACCTGGGTGATAAGAGGCTAAGTCAGCTCCCAGATGTCGGAAGCTACTCAAGAGGCACTATGCATTCATATCTCTGCAGCCAAGCTTTTTTTTTTTTTTTTTTTTAATGTTTGTTTATTTTGAGAGAGGCAGGAGGGGCAGAGAGAGAGAGGGAGAGAGAGAATCCCAAGCAGGCTCCGTGCTACCAGCGCAGAGCCCGACATGGGGCTCAAACTCGGAACCGTGAGATGGTGACCTGAGCCGAAACCAAGAGTCAGATGCTTAACGGACTGAGCCACCCAGGCGCCCCTCTGCAGTCAAGCTTTGTGTCAGATACTCCCTGCTAATCTGCTTTGCTCGCATATGTAAAACACCGACCCACTGCAGGGATGAGCTAATCACAGCTTGAGAACCAGGAGACAAGGGAGATGGGATACAAACAGCTGGAAGCAAGACAAACGGCTGGAAGCCGCATAACCTCCTTACTGCAGGTGTGCGTGCTGAGACACAACGGTAAGACAAAATGAAACAAAGAGGGCCTTCCATTGCAGAGTCCCCATGGCGAGACCACCTGCGCTAGCCCACAGGAATGACCCCCAAGTCACCCCTGACCTCAGAGCAGCTGGAAACATGCGGGGGGTGCCCAGGTGGCCCAGACAGCATCTCTGCCTTTAGTCAGAAGATCAGAGGTCAGTCATAGAAGGTCACAGATCACTCTCCACCAGGACGTCCTCCTTAGATCATTGACTGTGTCCCAAAGCACCCAGTTCCATCTGTAGCAGCGGACGAACCCGGCGAGTTCTCCACCTTCACAGCGCCTGCTGTACGGGACCACAAAGCTGGCCCTTCTCCTTGGGGAGGCAAAGCTGACTCAGCAAACTGCAGGGGCCCCGCATGCCTTCCTCTGAGGCACTGACTCCCAGCTGGGTGGGGAAATTGATTCTGGGCCCCACTGGCATACAGCCTGATTTGCCCCTTGCCTTTGAGCTGAAATGAGGAAGCAGCACCAGGGAATCACCCGATTTGGGTTGGGCTGTGCCACACCTGCTGCACTAGATGGGATTCTGGCCCTCAAGCTATTCCCCATGGGCTCTGCAGATGGGACTAAGGTTGCTGATCAGCAGACCTTAAATCATTGAGAATATCCTGGATTAGCCAGTGGGCCCAATGTAATCACAAGGGCCCCCAGAAGTGGAAGGAGGCAGAAAAATGTGTCAGAGAGATGAGGCAGAAGAGAGGCCCAAGCCATCATTGCTGGCTTTGAACACAGAGATGGAGAAACATAAGCCAAGGAATGTGGGCGGCCAGGAGATGCTGAGAACAGCCCTTAGCAGACAGCCCACCAGGAAACAGGAGCTCAGTCCTATAACCACAAGAAAGTAAATGCCGCCAACAACCTGAACGAGCACAGAATGGACTCCCCACTTGAGCCTCGGGAAGGGAACACGGCCTGGCAGGCACGTGGATTTCAGCCTCAGGGGACTCAGAACAGAGACTCCGTGGAGGCTGCTGCACTTCTGACCTCCCGAACTATGAGATAATAAATCTGTGCTGTTTAAGCTAAGTTTGGGATAGTTGGTTACGACAGCAATAGGAAACTGATAGCCTCACCAACTGTAAGCCTCTAGTAGCCGATCTGCATAGCCCTGAAGCATGAATTGCCCTAGTGCTAACAATCCAGATCCTCTCCCAAACAGAGTATCTTCCTTCTTCACGTTCTGGCTGGGCTGCAATCACCCAGACAGGATCTAGCCTGTCTCTCTCACACACAGGAAGGATTGGACAGGAACACTGGCAGAGACCAGCCTGCTCCTCCCTCCCTGTTCAGCAGGACTGAGGCAACCTAATGTTAGGAAGGGCAGCTGAGGGTAGGGAAGTAGGGACAAGGATGCAACCTCTCTGACCCCAGGATCTTCATCTGCAAATGGGCACAATGCCACATCCTTTATAAGGTTTCTGGTGAAAGTCACAGCTGGCACCTGAAACATACTTACAATGGTGGCCCGTGAGGGAAACTGAGGGCATCTGGGCAGGAGGCCAAGCCCCCAAGAGCAGGTGAGGCCCATGAGAAAGGGCTACTGGGGAGCGAGCAGTGGGTCCTCCATACAGGGAGGAGATGGCTCAACCAAGTCAGGCAGGTCCCCCTTTCTGAGACCAAATGTCGTGCATGGTCTGCTCATGTTCAGTGAATGAAAGAGCCAAGGAATAATTGAGTAAGAGATGCTCACGTTAGGTGTCACTCCATTTATAAAGAGTCACGTGTCAGCACCAGGCAATCCCACCCTCCAGGCAAATGCTGCCTGGCATTCACTAGAGGGCATGGATGGGACAGAGCCTTGATTTCCAGCTGACAGCAAGCTGCCAAAAGTCCAGAGCTTGGAGGTTTTCTAAGGGGACTCAGAGCAAACGCTTGGCTCTAGTTGAGCTGAAAACAATAATAACAACAAACAAAAAATGCCGTCCATACTCTCAGAGAAGAATTCCAGTCCAGAGCAAGAACTGACTCACTCTCTCTTTTACCATCCTCTTAACTACACCCTTCTGACCCATGTTATGGCTCAGAGAAGGGACTTAAGAAAGAAAAAAGAATCAAGGCGTTTTGTAGCTAAGGTGTGTGCACACGCAGTATGATTAATTAAGCAAATAAAGCTGCAAGCCCTGCTCCCAGGGTTGAGAGACAGGGTTGTCCCGTAGGAAGCCTCTGGTACAAAGCGTTCAATGACCCAGTCTCCACCCCACACGCCTCCAGCCAGCAGGCCTGTTTAACAAGACTCCGGCAAGTTCGTGTTCAAATGAAGCTGGATTCCTAAACGAACAGGACACCGTGCAGAATCTCGGCCGCCTGTCCCAGGGGCACGTGCTCCAGTAGAAAAGGAAAATAAATTAATACCTTCGTTAACTAGCCCGGGCCGCTGCCAGGCTGGTGGCGGAACAGCCGTGGCCGACCTTTCAACTGGTACAGAGCAAAGTGGGGAACAGGGAGCCTGTATGCTCCCGCAGAAAAACCTAAAAATAAATTTGCAAATAATTTCTCGAGATGCGATGAAGCAGCAGGAGAAATAAAAAAGATGCTAGTGAGCTTGCTTTCAAATTAAACCGTGTCTGGCCAGCTCCACGGTCTCATTTTTTAAACGTCTAAAAAGCAACTTAATGACTGTGCATTTGAATTCTGCATTAATTTCAGTTCAAAATCCTCCCCCTCTTTACTTTTCTTAAAGCAGGAAAGCCTGTAGGGAAAAAAGAAACACGGATTCCACCCATATGCTAAACGGAAACACTTTTTAAAAGAGAAATCACACTGATGTCCATTGAAGTGAAAGTAACAGACAGAAAAACCAGTGCTCAATTTGAAGGGTCTGGGGCAAGTCCTTTTGTTAGGGAGAGGATGGCCTGGAAGAACACTTAGATCTCTAAAATGTTTCAGTATAAAACCAAGACTTTCCCTTCCTCTCTTTGGCACATTGAAACTGAACCGGTCAGCTGGATCCCAAGCGATGTGACCACAGAAATTTAGAGAGCTAAAAGGAGGCACAGTGCTGAGAATGCACCCCATTCTTAAATGCTATTTTTAGATCTCTGAAGCCAGAGAGGGTTTTAATCGGTATTTTGTGCAAAAATTAGAAAGGCAGGGCCTGGGGAAGGTTGCCAAGGGACTGGGGTTTCCCTCGAGGTACAACCAGTTTGCTGATGGGGGAGGTTGGTACCCTGGGAGCCAGTACAAACTGGCCTCAGGGAAAAGAAACTTGTCCCCAAAGGGCTGGAGGAGCAGATCCTAAGCTCTCCACCTGGCCAAGAGGACTCACAATTTTCCGCTCGTAGAATGCCCCGCTGCTGTAGGTGGTGGCCAGGGTGGACGCACACTCTTCCAGGTACCACGGCTTGTAGCCGTTCTCGGTAGTGCTGCTCACGGAGATGGTGTAGATGCTGTTGGTGTAGCCATCACAGGAACAGTGGTCCCCCTCTCTCCCGCCATTCCCAGATGCCCAGACGAAAATGGAGCCCAGGCCCTGCCGACCCTAGACAGGAAGGACAACAAGGTCTCAGTCAGCCCCGGCAGCTACAACTTCGAAGAGTGGGTCTCACACCAGCCCGGAGTCCTTCCCTCGGAATGTCCCTTCCAAGGGTCTAAGAAGGATGCATTCAGGGGTGCCTGAGTGGCTCAGTCGGTTGAGCATCCAACTTCGGCTCAGGTCATGATCTCACGGTTCACGAGTTTGAGCCCCACGTCGCACTCTGTGCTGACAGCTCAGAACCTGGAGCCTGCTTCAGATTCTGTGTCTCCTTCTTTTGTCTCTGCCCCTCCCCAACTTGTGCTCTGTCTCTCTCTTTTTCTCTTAACAGTAAATAAACATTAAAAAAAAAAGGATGCATTCAGATTGTATGATGCTACCAAGGACATGGTTCTGTGGGCCCCTGTTTTATTTTAAAGGATTCTTTTATTTTTTTAATGTTTATTTATTTTTGAGAGAGAGAGAACATGAGTAGGGGAGGAGCAGAGAGAGAGAGGGAGACACAGAATCTGAAGCAGGCTCCAGTCTCTGAGCCATTCAGTGCAGAGCCTGATGTGGGGCTTGAACCTACAAAGCTTGAGATCATGACCTGAGCCAAAATAGGATGCTTAACTGACTGAGCCACCCAGGCACCCCTCCTGTTTTATTTTAATAGAGCACTTCTGCCTGTGGTGACAGGCTTAATGCTGCAGAATCACAGATTGCACTGAGGAGATGGCCCAGAAAGACCTCTCTGTTCTTCATGGGAAAATCAAGGGCCTTCAAATAAGCTGTTCTATTCCAGAGCCATGCCTGTAATTTCCATCGTAATGTCCGATCATCACAAAGAGCAGTATTACTGAGAAGAAAAATTGATGGCTGAATTTATAACATTAATTTTTCTGGACTGAAAGAGCTGGTCCTGTGAGGCAGAGGGTGAATTTTCTTAAAAACCCAGTGGAAAAGGCACATGTCTTAGAGAGCAAGCTAATTTTTAAAAATTGTTTAATGTTTATTTATTTTTGAGAGACAGAGCATGAGTAGGGGAGAGACAGAGAAAGGAGGAGACACAGAATCCGAAGCAGGCTCCAGGCTCTGAGCTGTCACCACAGAGCCTGATGTGGGGCTCAAACCCATGAACCATGAGATCATGACCTGTGCTGAAGTTAGATACTTCATGGTGCTCCAGAGCAAGCTAATTTTTGAGAAGAGGGGGTGGGACTGTGAATTCTGGGTGAGGACTGAACAGGTAAAAAGGGTCATGGTCCAGAATGCCCTGGCTGCTCATGGCCATCTTATGAGGGCTTCCCAGTGTCCCCGCCATGGGTCCGCATTAAAGCAGTCAGATGGTCAATGCCAGCCAAGGCCAGCACTTCACCTGTACCTAGGTTTTTATTTTTAGGAACGCATACAGGAGAGCAAGTGTTTGAGAGGTAGTGGTGGTCAGGGTAGCTTCCTGCAGCTCTGTTCCATCCCACATCCACAGAAGCAATGATTTCTGATCCAACCAAGTCACAAACACCAGCTAAAGATGAACTAATCCAAGACAGAGCTCACCATTCTGCCCAAGTGGCTGGACCCATTGGTGGTGCACAGCCAGCCCCAGAGAGCAGTGCCAACACCCATGTAGGTGAAACTGGACCCACAGGGCTGGTAACTTTGGTGTCCTTGTCGAGGACCCTTCTTTCCAAATAAGTGGGAGGAAATTGATACTTATGCCCAACAACTGGCCAATTCAAAGAAAACCTGCAACAGAATTCTGCGATCCCCACAGAGTCCAACTGAAGCCTTGCTGCTGACTCAGGGGGCATTACACTCACTCTGAGTTCAAGTCCATCCCAGGCTGAGTAGATCCAAATACTCTGAAAGCCCCATGACGTTCCACTTTGTAGACCAAATGGACTATAGTTCTTTGCCCTTTTGTGCCTATTTGTCATGACTCTGACATTTCCTCCAGTTTCCAACCTGAGGCTCTCATCACAGTCCACAGAAGGTCCCTCACGCCTACGCAATCCCGCTGCTCAAAGCTGCCTCACTCACTCCACTTTCCACATGTCCCAGGGGGGACTGTCCACATGGCCATGAGCTCCACAGAAAGGTTACTCACATTTAGCCAAAAGGTCAACCTTCTGGAAGAAAGGCACAAAGTACCTTAGAAATGGGTGTGTCTGTATGTAATTCTCTTTGAAACTAGTTCAAAGAAACGGAAATCCAAATAAAAAGGTATTTAACCCATCAGAGCCGATCTTTATTCCATGCGGATTATTTATTTATGAAACACTGTCATTTTGCTAAGTGGGGCCTATAATCTTATTGTTCCAGAAGCACAGACGATGCCTCCACACAGCATTCCTCGTACCGGAGCATGCACACAGGTCACTGGGGGCTTTGCTCCATGGCAGACTCAGACTTGGCAGGTCTAGGGGGAGCCCCGAGATTCTGTATTTCTTTAAAATAGTTTACTTTTTTTTATTTTTAAAAAATGCTTATTTATTTTGAGAAAGAGAGAGCCAGACAGTGAGCAGGGGAGGGGCAGAGAGAGAGGGAGACAGAGAATTCCAAGCAGGCTCCACTCTGTTAGTACAGAGCCCGATGTGGGGCTTGAACTCACAAACCACGAGATCAGGACTGAGCCAAAATCATGAGTCAGATGCTTAGCTGACTGAGCCACCCAGGCTCCCCAAGATTCTGTATTTCTAATGAGCTCCCAGGTGATGCCCGCGTGGTTGCTTCTGGACTCCACTTTGGGTAACAAGGGCCTAAAGTGCCAAAGGCATATATATGCCACCTTACACCACACAGTTACTCCTAGACCAATCCATTCTCTCAGGTGTCGAGGCATCAAAAACCTTTCTCCTTCCTGAAAAGTCTCCTAAAAAGAATGTGAAAGTGAGGTGGAGAAAATACCCAGATCTGAGGTGTGGGAGATGTGTTCGCTGTCTCTTTCATGTTCATTTCCCAGGTCATGGAAGCCACAGGGCAGAAGTTATAGGAGACGACAGTTCAACCCCAGCCATGAACTTGTATTTCTGTTCAGGACAGTCACAACCTCAACTGGATCAAAACCTATTTCAGCGTCCTGCCTGGGAGGTGAAGGGTTCATCTGTGAACTCCGAAGCACCGTTCCTGAGGGCTAGCAAATGCCCGGCATCTGGGCAAGGCCAGCCTTTCCAGCCTCAGCCATGTTGCATGTCCCCTTTGGGATGACAAGCTACGTGAGGGGTAAAGCTTCCTAAGGGCCGACATTAGGCACATCCCTATGCCAAATTATGGTCTCTGAAGTCTCCAAACCACATCGTCCACCAGAAATGAAGTCAGACTTGACAGAAAAAGACTGTAGGTGACAAATGGGGAACCGAGGAGGAAAAACAGATGGGGGAATGTGGTCTGGTTTGAGATCACCAAATTTCTAGGAGGATTTTCAGTGACAACTTTAGACGGCTACGATTTAAGGCTCCCTATATGATATATTTTACTTCAGAATGACTGAAAAAAGATGAAATGACCTGAGTATTTCAAGCAACTGTGACAAGAATGACGGGGAACCACATGGTCCCTTCTGCAGCTTCCTCACCCCCCCGACAGCCTGATAAAGCTGACGCTGCTCGGAATTCGGCACGCAAAGAGCCCCTCTCTGCAGCTCCAGGCTTTCCAAAGTCCTCCATGGGTTCGTCTACACAAACCCAAGTAAACTGAGATACCAAAAAATTGTTTGAAAACAATTTGGGGCACCTGGGTGGCTCAGTCAGTTAAGCGTTGGACTCTTGATTTCGGCTCAGGTCGTAACATCATGGTTCGTGGGATTAAACCCCATGTTGGGCTTTGTGCTGACACCATAGAACCTGCTTGGGATTCTCTCTCTCTCTCTCTCTCTCTCTCTCTCTCTGTCTGCTCCTCCCCCACTCACACATACACACTGTTTCAAAAATAAATAAATTTTAAAAACTTAAAAAAAAAGAAAGAAAACAATCATTTACTTATCCAGGAAATGGGAGGCCCTGTCCTAAGACATCAGATCTTTAGAAATCATCTTCTAGAATAACACATGTTTAGGATTAACACCATTCAAAGCAGTGTCTTCCACACAGAAAATGTGATCTCTAGTTTATAGCTTAAATTAAGCTTAACTTTTAGGATGTTCCACTTGTCACCAAGAGTGAGATCCATGTGATCTAGTGGGTGGTAGGAGCTGAGTACTGGGAAGATAAGATATTTTTACCGGGCAGCCCCTTGTAGGCAGCAGCTGACTTGGTCACAGAACCTTCCGGCACCTGGCACAGCTCAGGTGCTCAGCAACCTGACAGAAGCAGCCTTTGCATTTTCTTGGAGTTATGGGGGTGAGGGGTGGGGGCAGGCAAAGGAGGCTGTGTGGTGTCGCAGGCATGACCATAAGGTCAAATGCCAGGTTGGGAGTATTCTAACACATAAATGCTCAAACTCCACAAAAAAGTAATAGAAAATGGCCAAACTCAATACATCCAGAAAAGCGATCAAGTCATATTATTTAGAAGAAAGAAATAATGAACAGGGTTTAAAAAAGATGGCTCCTCTATGGGGCAGGGCCAGGGGTTGGGCAGAGGGTAGACAAAGAAAGGTTGCCTTTAACACAATCTTCTGATAATATTTGATTTATTCATTAACTATTTATTAATCACATTTTAATCATGGTGCATAGGTTACAATAAGTAAGGACTTTAAAAAAATGTTTTAAAGCATAAACAATAAGGGGCACTGGGTGGCTCAGTCGGTTAAGCCTCTGACTCTTGATTTAGGCTCAGGTCATGATCTCACAGTTTCGTGAGTTCAAGCCCCGCATCGGGCTCTGTGCTGATGGTGTGGAGCCTGCTTGGGATTCTCCCTCTTTCTCTGCCCTTCACCCACTTGCACTCTCTTTGTCTCTCTCAAAATAAATAAATAAACTTCAAAAAAAAAGATTTATAAAGCACAAATAATAAAATGGACTTGAACCACCCTCTTCCCCAGCCCTTCTCCCCCATCTCCAATAAAAGTCAGAAGTATGAATGCTGACCCAGGGACGCTTGGACTTCCTGCCCAAACCCCTGCCAGCATCGCCAGGCCATACCCTATACTCTGGGCTGGGCCTTGTTGGGCCACCCAAAGCCACCCGGACACTGACCACAACTCTGTCTGCCTGCTCCAAGAAGCTGTCCTCACCCAGAAATCTGCCGCACCACCTGGCTTACAAGAACTGGGTTATCTCCAGTCCCTCTTTCCCTTCCCCCTGCATTTTTGACTCCCAAGGACCCAGAACTAATGATCACAGAGTGACTGTGGGTGGGCCTCCTGGTGGGTGGAGGAGAAGAAGGCTGCCAGCTTCCTCTGCTTCCCCTCAGCTGGTCAGTGGAGAACCACTGCTTGGATGTTTGCTCTGTTTAGTCCCTGGTGAGGCTCCACCCAAGAAATCCTAAACACATTAGGCTGTGTGCTGGCACTGAGGGCAAAAAGGCCAGGCCTTCCTGCTTTGGAGGCCCTAGATTAGCACACGCTCGTGACGGACACAGGAAGCTCCACGGCTGGGTGTTTCCATGGGCAGATAGTCCGAGGCTCAGGACACCCCTTCCACCTGCACATTCCAGGTTAACAGGCCAGGTAGTTGGACTAAGAGCCCGGCTGCCCACCTTCACATACCCCTTGGCTGGGGGCTGTCAGGCTTCAAGGCACAGAGTCCTGGGCTTGGTGGGTGACCAGCTGGCACCTGCTGAAATAGCCGTTCTATGACAAGGTGAAATTCTTCTGCTCTGGATGGTAGAGAGCCACCTCCCTGAGCCCCTAAATGACTTCTCCCTCACACTGGTCCTGGCACAGCAGGGCCATCCTGGTCCTCTTTTGGGGCTCTGGCTTGTGTCACTCTGTTTTTAATCGCTAAAAACTTTTTTTTACCCTTCCCCCCCACCCCGCCCCTGAGAGATCCACCAAAGCCCTGAACAACTCACACCTTTTTAATGCCATACTCGAAGGCTTGTTTAGCCAGGCGGCCAGGCCCGTCCACGGTCTTCCCGTCGTCGTCCGGCCCCCAGCTCGCGCTGTAAATGTCTATGTAGTTGGGTCTGATGCCCAGAGACTTGGCCTCAACCACATCCGTCACGTCGCCGTCCAGCATGCGGATGCCTGCAAGCACACAAGGGGGCTCCATGCACGCCTGCTCTGCACTTGGGAGGGCGGCAGAGACCGTGACCCCAGGGCACAGGGGTACGGCCAGGGAGCCCCACACAGTTCTGGAGACTTCCAGTGTCATTCTGGAAAGCTTTCCCCCCATCCTGTGCTGGCCGAGGTGAAGGACTTCAAATACCATCTGGGGCCACGCTGTGGCGTCCCCAACACCGGACAGGAGCAAAGGAAACAGAAGTGTTTGGAAAATATAGGATTTAAGCAATTTCCTCAGTAGCACGATATCATTCTGGTATTTAACAACAGAACATATTAGACGTATTATGATTATTATTTCTAGAACAGAACTCTGGGGTCATTTTCACCTTTCCCTGCTGTCAACAGTTTATTTCTCCTTTTTAAAAAACATGACTCCATCTCTGATTTGTAATTAGGAGTTTTTAACCTGAAAGACAGAAGGCCTCCCCCTAGCATATCAAGGCGGGGGGTGGGGGGCATCTTATCTCAGTGTATGTTCTGGTTCCGGGTTCCCCAGAGGGCTCTTTAGGTGCTGGGGAGTACAGATTCCTCAAGAGCACCTCAAAAGGAGAGGGGGTGAGCCAGGAACCTCTTCCGAAGCCTGCCTCCTCGGCCAGGGGTCCCCTGCCCGCCCTGGGCCCAGCATTTGCCTCCATTAATGATTACACTCTGCACCCAGCAAGTGTGGTACCCCCGTGCCTCATCCAGAGAGGGGGTCTCAGCGATGCTGGGATGTGACTGGGAAGCAAGGGTAATGATGGCCACCAGCATGTCCTGCCTGGATGCAGAATGGGACCTCTCTGAGGCTCAGAAAACCTGTGCCCTCTCACCCCGGATCAGCGCTCTCTAGGTGACTCCTCGGGGACCACAGCCACTCCGCTCAGAGGTCCCCAGAAACCCCTCCTCCACCAGGCCCAGCTCCATGTGTGTGGTGGCCATGCCAACGAATTTTAAATCTTGAGCTATTTAAGACATAACAGGAAAGAGGACTTTTTCTGATTATAAGCATCACATATGCTCTTTGCAGAAAGTTTGGAAAATAGAGAAATAACTAGTGATAATATTTTGGTTATTTTCTTCCAGTATTTTTCTTTGGCCACAGCATGCACTTTCTCTCCAAGTTCTTTTTTTACCACAGAACCTCATACAGAACATTTCCCTGCACCATTAAAGACTCTTCTAAGACTCGATTGTTAATGGCCGCAGCTTACCCTCCCGTGCACCCCAGCCCAGGCGGCACTTTCCCCGAGGTTTGCCTCACTGAGCAGAGAGGCCCCCACCTCCCCCAGACTGGGCTGGATCTACTCATGCAATATCCCAGAATCTGCGTCGACAAGAGAGCACATATGCCAAAAATAGAAACGCGGAATACAAATGACTTTAAAAGACAGAACGGTGAATTTTCCCCAGGATGAAAAGAAATGGTACAGGGCTCAGGCAGGAAGAACCACAAGAAAGAGACTCTTTGAGGGGACACCCTCCCCAGGGGCTCAGGGACAGATGTGGGATGTGGATTAAACCTTCCTGTCCCACCCATTTTAACTGGAATTGTGGAGATGCCTTGCTGTCCCTTTTGATGGATAGTTGAGAGGCAGAGATCCCTAACACATAAATTTCGAATGATACCTAATCTCTCACCCAGTAACACAGGGATCGTAGACGAACAACTAACAGTACTTTATGATTTGTCAGGGTGAGAAACTTCCTACCTACAGAGAATGTGAAGATGATTTAAATGCAGTAAATTCTTCCAGCCTATCAACTTGTCCTGCCTGGTTTTTGAAGGTTCAGGTTGTCCTGAAGTGTTCTCTTTCAGGCCTGTCCTAACAATTCTGGTTGTGAGTTGAGAGAGAAAAGGTAAAAGGCACCGTGCAGGGTCCCTGGGAAGCCGAGTAGGACAGTTGTGCTGATAGGAGGAGGGAGGGCCACCATAGGGCACACTATCTTGGCCCTGTGCTTACGTGGGACACAAAGCAAACTGGAACCGCTTACTCCAGAAGCCTGGAAATCATACTCAAAATCAATGTCAGAGAAATTATAGCAAAACAACAGTGAGACTGAGGTCTGGGAGACATCAGGAGTTCAGTGACAGGGCCAAGAGCCATTTGGGAGTGTTACGGCACAGGCAGTGACAGAAGGTGGTGCTGGAGTCATCAGAAGAACCATGTCTTTATGGCGGAAAGACCTTAAAAATGAGAAGCAGAAATAAATTCTAACTTCAACCCTGTCTGTTCTATCTTCTGGCTCGCTATCTATTTCCCTTCCTCTCTTTACTACCTGTTATGGACTGAATGTTTGTGTTCCCTCACATTCACACGCTGAAGCCCCACCCCACCCCGTGTGGTGAAGACAGGAGTTTTAGGAGGTAATTAGCTTTGGATGAGGTCATGAGGGTGGGGCCCCCACGATGGGCTTAGTGCCCTTATAAAAAGAGTCCACAGACAGCTTGCTTCTTCTGTCTCTCTCTACCGCATGAGGACACAGAGAAGTTAGCCATCTGTGAACCACCAAGTGAGCCCTCACAGGGGAGCAGAATGAACAAGCACCATGACCTTGGACTTCCAGCCTCCAGAACTGTGAGAAGTAATTGTCTGTTGTGTAAGCTCCCAGTCTGGAATTTTGTTATGGTGGCCCCAGCTGATGCAGACAGGACCTCAGCTGCCTGGCTTAGGATGGGCCAGGAAGCCACCACTGTTCACACACTAAGATGGCACCACATGGCCAGTAGATGTGGACTCCTGTCACCGCTCCCGAGGAGTGGCCCATGGAGCAGAGCTCTCTACGGACAGTGTGCCATGGGACCGGCAGGAGGGAGGTGGGGCATGCCATAGGTGACAGTCCTGCCGTGACCACCAACTAGTGACTCTGGGAATTACCCCATGTCACTGAGCCTCCATTTCCTATAGATTGCATTGATGAAAGTTATCATATCTACAAAGGTGCCATAAAAGCTAAAAAAGAGGGGTGCCTGGACAGAGATGCAGAGATCCAAAGAGACACAGATTCCGAAGCAGGTTCCAGGCACTGAGCTGTCAGCGTAGAGCCCGATGTGGGCTCACCAACTGTAAGATCATGACCTGAGATGAAGTCGGACGCTTAACCGACTGAGCCACCCAGGCGCCCCAGTTTTTTACCTTTGTTTTAAAAACATATGCTATTTGATAATGTATGAAGGATCATAAGTTACATACATGTTAGTGGTAAAGCCTAAGGAAACTGACACTCACAAGCCCTCCCTCCATTCAATGTAAATATAAACATGACCCACTGGGGTCTCTACCTATGCCCTGCCCCTCACAGAGGAAATTACTCAGAATTTTGGACTGTCTTTTCATAACCTTTTTTTTTTTTTTCAAATAAAGGGATGCTTATTATATGGTTTTAATGTTTATTTTTGGGAAAGAGAGAGAGACAGAGCATGAGCAGGGGAGAGGCAGAGAGAGAGGGAGAAAGAGGATCCAAAGTAGGCTCTAGGCTCTGAGCTCTCAGCACAGAGCCTGATACAGGGCTTGAACTCATGAACTGCCAGATCATGACCTGAGCTGAAGTCGGATGCTTAACGGACTGAGCCACCTAGGCGTCCTCATTGCCTTTTAAAAACTAGTGTTTTAACACAATTGTATGCATGCTTAAATAACATATTGCTTCCTTTTGCTTGTACTGGGAATTAATCCTTCATTGGTTAGACACATTACCACTATCTTCTTTCAGTTGAAGCCTTGTCTTCTCACTTTATTTATGGTATCTTTTGCTAGACAGAGATACTTAATTTCAAAGGAGTAAGAACAACTTCCTTTGAGGATCGAGGGAGTTATAACGGAAGCCAAATTTATGTGAGTTCATTGGGATCTATTGCGGGGTTCCTTTCTCCCTTTTATAGGTGGGGCAGATCCACTTTTTACATCAGCTCAGTGTACTTTCTTTCTTTCTGATTTCTGGGTGGACACGATGAGTCCAGGTGATCTGAAAGGTTACCTTTCTTCAGTCACTGGTCTCTGTGCTCAGGGCTTCCCTCTGTCAGAGACACTGGGCCCAGGTGCTTACTTAGCCATCAGCCCAAAGAGAGGGGCCATAACCAGTAGTACAGGATGTTGGCAGTGTGCTATGGCAACGGTGTGGCCTCTGGCAAGATTAAAGAAAGAGCAGCTCACAGTGGGGGAAAGAGAACAGGGGTCAGAGAGTCCTGGGGTGGGATCCCAGCTCTGTCTAACCTCAGACCAGGATCTCAACCTCTCTGAGCCCTTGTCTTCCACAATATTTACCTGGCGGAATAGCTGAGAGAGTTAAATATATGTTGAGGCCATAGTGCCTGGTGCTGTTCGAGAAATGGTCGCTTTTTCTTTATATCCTTATGTTCCACAACAGGCTTTCCAGGGCAGCAGAAGGCCTTGACAGCCACACAGGCAGCCAAAATCAATTCTGATGTTCTAGTGCCGAAATGCAACCTGTTATTCTAGACTTCTCCATGCAAGTTAGAGGTGTTGGAATGCCTACCTTTAAACAAATATGTATTTATTTATTTATTTATTTTTTTAAATTTTTTTTTCAACGTTTTTATTTATTTTCGGGACAGAGAGAGACAGAGCATGAACGGGGGAGGGGCAGAGAGAGAGGGAGACACAGAATCGGAAACAGGCTCCAGGCTCTGAGCCATCAGCCCAGAGCCTGACGCGGGGCTTGAACTCACAGACTGCGAGATCGTGACCTGGCTGAAGTCGGACGCTTAACCGACTGCGCCACCCAGGCGCCCCATAAACAAATATGTATTTATTTTGAGAGAGAGAGAGAGAGAGAGAGAAAGAGAGAGAGCACGGGGAGGGGCAGAGGGAGAATCCCAAGTGGGGCTCAATCCCACAAACCAGGAGATCATGACCTGAGCTGAAATCAAGAGTTGGGATGCTTAACCGAATGAGCCACCCAGAGGCCCCTGAATGCCTACTTTTTAAAAATTTCAGTATAACTAGCATACAGCATTATATTAATTTCAGTATACAATATGGTGATTCAACAATTCTATGCATTACTCAGTGCTCGGTGCCTCCTCTTGAACACGAAGAACGAGATGCCAGAAGACATCACAGATCTGTAAAAGCAGACAACCAGAATGATTTCTCAGTACCTCTCCTGATGCTTTTCATCTCAGAAGAAGACTGACAGATGTGTGAGGAAGGAAGCATAATGTATTTAGATTTTGATGAAGCATCTATTTTCCCCCACGCTGACAAGTTGCCAACAAAGAAAAGGTAAATATTTTCAGAGCTCCAATATTAGCTTTAAATGTGAATGGTTCTCTGGAAATGCCAACATGAAGAAAAACAGTAATTGTTTCTCTAATGGAAATGAAAGACCCATCCATTTGCTGTACATTGTCCGGAACAACAACAACAAAATTTGGACCAATCATGTGGAAGGCCAGTGAGCTCCAGGTGGTGGGCGTGCTCACAGGTGCGGCAGCGTTGCAGGCTTCAGAGCTCACGGTGACAGGGCGAATGTGCTGACGGGTCCACCCCGAGGACCGGTCTGCGGGAGGATCACTGAAGAGAAGGAAGATGGTGCTTATGCGTTCTGGTGTGCACAGAAGCTGTGTCCAGGAGCGAATCACACAGGCTGGCCTCACTTTAAACAAGATGTGCTTTCCTATAAAACTGCCTGGACCCAATAATATTTTACATGCCCTGGAGAACCTGCTGAAATGAAGGACTGTACAAGTCTCTTGGTCAAGTGTAAATAACCAACAGCACTTTTTCCATAGTGACCTGTCCTTCCTCCCCTCTCCCTGCTACGAATTTATAGTGTGACTTTCCAAATTACCGGCCTAGCAACGTGCTGTTGACCCTATGAAGTGGCATGAGACACAGCAGTTCCCCTGAACTTTCTGAAGAATCTCCATGTTAAAAGGCATGGCAAGGTCAGTGTGACCAGATTTGGAGACAGGGTATAAAGAGGTATTTAAGCTAAAATGAGGCCATCTGGGTGGGTCCTAATTCACTATGCCCCGTGCCCTTTTAAGAAGAGGAAATTCAGGGGCACCTGGGTGGCGCAGTCGGTTAAGCGTCCGACTTCAGCCAGGTCACGATCTCGCGGTCCGTGAGTTCGAGCCCCGCGTCAGGCTCTGGGCTGATGGCTCAGAGCCTGGAGCCTGTTTCCGATTCTGTGTCTCCCTCTCTCTCTGCCCCTCCCCCGTTCATGCTCTGTCTCTCTCTGTCCCAAAAAAAAAAAACAAAAAAACAAAAAAAAAAAAACCCAAAAAACGTTGAAAAAAAATGAAAAAAGAAGAGGAAATTCAGGGGGCACCTGGGTGGCTCAGTCGGTTAAGCATCCAACTCTTGATTTTGGCTCACATCATGATCTCACGGTTTGTGAGTTCCAGCCCCACATCAGGCTCTGCGTTGACTGTGTGGATCCTGCTTGGAATTCTCTCTCTCCCTCTCTTCTCTGCCATGTGTATGTTCTCTCTCTCTCTGTCTCTCTCTCAAAAAAAATAAACTTAAAAAAAAAAGAAGAGGAAATCCAGATATGGGCAACGCACAGACCAAGTGGTGACCATAGGAGGACACAGTGAGAAGCAGCCATCTGCAAGCCAAGGAGAGAGGCCTCAGTAGAAACCAAACTTGCCAAGAGCTTGATCTTGGACTTCAAGCCTCCATAATTGACAGAAAATAAATTTCAGCTGGTGAGCAAGGAGGCACCAACTAAATGTATTTAGATTTTAAATCTTTTGGCTTCCGAAGGGGACAAGAAGATGGTAACCAAAAAAGGGGGCAAGGAGAAGAACACACACACACACACACACACACGCACACACCCCAATGCAAGAAGTCAGTGATCAGCCCAGCTTGTTAATGTCTAGAGGAAGGCAGGGGAGCAGGATGAGCTGGGCCCACTTTTGTTTATTGAGAAGTAATATATTTTGCCTTCAGCAAGTGAATGGAAATGCAAGAGCAATGAACAGCAGCAAGTAAAATTAGATTGTAGCTTCCTAAGTGTGACAAATAGGTCTCCCCAACAAATTTTGTTCATTAATCCTGAGTTTATTTTAGTAAATCCACAGAAAATTGGTTTTTGGGGTCCTCCCCCCCCCCCAATAAACCCACAGTACATTCTGTTCTATGAGCAGACATTCTGGGCCAAGTGAGGTTTCAAAAGTTGTTTGGAATTGTTACAAACCGAAAAGGTTTCTGTCAACTCTCCTTATTGCCTAAGACAGTAACAGGGCTCTCAAATCTCTAAATATGGCCATACATGACAGCCTTGTTCAACAAACACCAGGGAGCTGTGGTCTGCTAAGTTGTCGGGACACATCTACATTCACCATTGTCACAGGAAATTCTTACAGACCAGTGGTTGATGCTCACGCCAAGTTTCTCTTGGTCTCCTACTCCGTTTTTGATCTCCTGATAGAGCCATGCCATTTCTTTCCAGAGTGGAAATGCAGTAGTAGCCACTGGCGTGCCAGGAAACTCATGGGCATGTCCTACCCTGGAGCCCGGGGTCAATGAGATGAGGCCCATGCTAGGTAGGGTCTTGCATTAACCATGCCTTTTATTTTCTGTTATTCTGATGCTTTGACATCTTGGGGCCTTGTGGACCCTGGAGGGATCCACACCCCAGGGCTGGCCAATTCCTCAAAATAGTAAAGAACTCTTCCAGGAGGCATGTCTTCCATGTGCAAATTAATCAAATCCAGAGCCCACACTTTCAACAGCCTTTTGTGCTCTGGGCCCCCCTCCATTTGCCCTAATCCCCGCACGACCAAGTACCAGACCACTAAGGACAGCCCCTAAGCCCCAGAGCCCACCGAAATGATTCAAATGAGCCATCCTCACTCTGTTGACTCTGCCATGCCCACTTCTTCCTGCAGAAACCACTATAAGCCACTACTTCCCTGGCTCCCTCTGCCTCCAGACCAGCTTCTGAGGCTTCCCCTCCTGGCCTCCACCGTGTGGAGCACTCTCTCATCTTGGGAACTGTGAGTAACAAACTTTGTTCGATGCCATTGTCTCCTGATCTGTTGGCCTCGCCGTGCTTAAATAATAACAACTAGAGCTTAAAACAGGTCACTCGTTCATAATCAGGTTCTGCTGATTTTTCAAAGAATGGTAAAAACCAGAAGAGCCTCAGTCGCTACCTTGAGATTTGACATCTAGACCAGCTCTCATGGTCTCCCCACCAGGGATCAGGGGCCAGAAAGCAACAGTGGATCACACAGGGGCCCGCAGAGAGTCAGCGGGGTCGGCGGCTGGGGACACTGGGCACAATAGCATGCTTCCAAGCCAGCTGGGGCACCCACATATCCGCTCTGCGTGTGGCGACAGTGAGGGACCCTGACAGGATGTGCACCTGTGACAGGGAGCACAGGCCCTGAACTGGCTCCTGAAGGAGACCAGCACATGGCAACAACAAGACACTCACATAGCCTCGAACAAAGGCCATCTTAGGCTCAGCTTGTCACTTAGACTTGAACGTGCCCTCTCCCTGTCTATCTATCTATCTCACATACACCCAGAAGCAGCTACCCCTCATCCAGTGTTTGTGAGGGCAAGCTGGGAACTGGATTGTGCACCCCAGGGCATTCAAGAGCCAGTCTTATCTGTCTTCTGGGGGTGGCTGCAACAAGGTGGCTTGCAGAGGGCACGGCCGCCCAGGAGACACAGGGGTGAAGCAGCTATGGCCGGTTCTTGTACATCTCCTCCTTCCCAGGGATCCTGCTTCACTTAGGGATATTCAGACCCAGCAGGCAGGGGCCTTTGATGAGAATGTGGGGTGAAGATTAGGGAGGTGGGGAACCCCAGCTCCTTGAGAGCTCAGCTCTGAAGTAGGAGCTGCGCACATTCACGAAATCCCCCCCATAACTTCCAAAGCACGTTAAATCCTACTGCCGTTGAAAATATACTTGGAGCCTTTGAAGATTAATCTGTAGGTTCAACTGTCCTCTTAAAATGCTCACAAGCCTAAACTGTTTAATGGAAACGCTAATGAGACTTGAGAGTTCTGTGACTCTGAATTAACATAATTAACTAATTTATGAGCGTGGATTAATTTAGCTGTTATGTACTTAACATTTTCATGTGTATGAAAGGAAAAACATGATTCAGTTCCCCGAGCAAAATATGGAACAAAAACACCAACGGAAATTTGGCTGTTGGCTGTGTCACTTTTCCTTCCCAGAAACCGAGTAAACACAGGCTAAAAAGATGCTCGGACTTCTTGAGGCCTGAGCAGGGGAGATTTTCTGTTTCTAAGTGTCTGCCAGGTCCCCCGAGGTAGGGGGTGTCCTGGCAGCCTCCAGCTCCCTTGCTCCCTTGCTGCCCGCACCCCAGCAGCCTTGGGATCTGCTGGTCATGTTTCTTCACATCCAGAACCAGGGCGCGCTGGGGTCAAAAAATGCTGTGTCCCAGGCAACACTTGTCCTGCCTCAGGAAAATGTCTGAATCGCATTAAGCATTAGGACAGGTGAGAAGCTTACCAAAAGCTAGGCTCTTCCTAAAGTTCAAGGGCGAGGGCTTCACTCACCTGCCCCATGGGATGCTGGGAGAGGCCCTGAAGCCAAGAAGCCCTAATGCAGTGGCCAGGCTCAGATGCCTCCCAGGATGGTAGGGAAGGCTCTGTCCCAGGGAGCGCACCTTGCAAGTGAGCCTCTGTGGCTGCTGAGCTGATGACTGGTGGACACGGCCAAGTCTGAGAGTTTGCCCACCACCAATGCCAACCTGAAGCAGAAGGGCCAGAGCATTATGGGGAGCAGAGCAACAAGAAGGGAAACTATCCATAGGGCTGAATTTTTTTTTTTTAAAGGTTAACTGAGTGAGAGTGAAGAAAGGTGTATTTTAAAGCCCTCGAAGGTTTTTGTTGTTGTCCTTCCTTTGTTTTTGTTTTTTTTTTTTTTGAAATGCAAGTGCTTGACTTAAGCTTTAATTGCTTAAGGCATCCATTTCAAAGAGCCCTCGTCTTCAAAGACTATTTTTCCCAAGTAAACATTGCCAGCCACCCTAGATAAAGGGCCAGGCCACTTCCCTCCTCCACTGAGGTGCCTTTGTTTTAGAGATCTCAATTGATTTTGATAACTGACCATTTCGGCCACTTGTCTTTTCCTAGCACTTTAAATTCTCGCTCTCACATTTTATTAATTTATTTTGTTAAACATTTTATTTTTAAGTAATGTCTGCAGGCCACCTTGGGGCTCGAACTCACAACCCCAAGATCAAGAGTCACATGCTCTACTGACTGAGCCAGCCAGGCGCCCTGCCCATATTTTAAATGGACCAATAGAGTGAGCCCATGAAGCCCTAGGTTCCCACCCTCAGCCCCAGTGAGAGCAGACGCCCCAATACATCCCACCTGTGCATGCACTCTCTCTCTCTCTCTCTCTGTATCTCCAACCCTGCTATGTGGCCCCCAGGTGTGCTGTGTCAATTCCAGGTCATTGGTAATAAACTTTTTTTTTTCTGTTTCCTGATGGTTTTGCTGAAGGGTGTTTTGCAATCATAAGAACCACAAGGGGCCATCCAGTTGTAACACTGGTTTGGAAAGGGGAGATGTCTGCATCAGGCTCACCTGGGGCTCCAGTGAGCGACACCCCCCCCCCCCCGGCATTTCTAGCCAATAGCAAAGGATAGTATTACTATCAATAGGCTGAGATGGGCATAAAACAAAAGGTTAAGTGAGAAGAGAGGCCAAGAATGACCCACCTGTACCCTCCTATGTTATTCCCACCATGAGAGGAGGTTGAAAAATCTAGCTTATTCTATTTTAGGCTAGAATAAGGAAACAAGGTCGAAATTATGTTTGGAAAGAATATGAATTCAGTCAAGGATAAGAATACACATGCACACCACGGAACCTTCTTTTTTGCTTCTGTTCCTGCTCACAGGGCTTGGTGGCAGCTGTCCTCACCCTATCCCCACTATGTCCCAGCATTAAAGAGATACCACCGCAAAGGGACAATCCAGGCTTCAAGTCAACGGGTCTGAGTTCACATCCTGGCTCTGCCTCCTAGCGGCTGTGTGAGCCTGGGCATGGTGGGTAACCTCTCTGATTATTGGTTTCCCCTGGTAGAAAATGGCTGTAGTAATTCCAACTCAGGATCGGTCTGAGGATGAGATGCCAACAGCAAGTGGAGAGAGCTGTTACCATCATCACAATAAAAACACTAAGCAGATTGGACCATGCAGGAAAACAGTGATCAGTCTACCTCTCCTTGGGGCCCAAATCCTCAGAGATAACATGAAAAAGAGAAGGAAAAAAAAATCAGTAAAAGCCTTGGAAAACAAGATCAGAAGATGAGACCTTTCAAGGAACTGTGGAAAGACAGCAAGCAGATGGGATTAACCAGCAGGAGGTTTCAGAAGGGTTTGAAATCCTGGGATCCAGAGGCCTGGTGTGCAAGCACAGGAGGGGTCCCTGAGCAGGCGTCAGTGTGGGGAGCTAAAGAAGCAGGTTAGCCTCCACCTCCTCCAGGCCGAGCAGTGAGCAGCAGCAGGCTTTATTCAGATGCCAACACTGAGGCCAGAGAAGGTGGGACGGGGAGGCCACCTACCACCCTGCCAGAAGTAATATGATCCAGCAGCAGGTCCCACCCCCGCCCACGTCATAGCCATCAGGACTGACAAACACCACAAGCAGACAAGGATCTGTGAGCACAAACACAAGTGCACACAACCAATAATCAGCAATTAGGAGGAAAACCAACATCAAGAAAGAGAACCCCCAAATGAAAAAGCTAAACAGAATGGCATCAATAAGAGGAAGCCAAGGAGATAATGGTTAATGCAGCAAATGGGAAAAAATTCCCAAAGCAAGTATTGTTAATATCTTTAAAATGATGCAAGAAAGTAGTGCGTCTTTGAAAAAAATCAACTAGAAGACTTCTGCTTCCAGGAACATGGAGTAGAAGCACTTCTCCCCATTCTTCCTCCTAAGAAAAGCCAAAACTCTGGACACTGTGTAAGAATGAGACATAAGACTCTGAAAGGTAGAGAGAAGGCAGACTATCCAGAGATCTCAGGACCCAAGGAACAACATGGTGGTAAGTTCCCTGGGATTCTTTTTGTCTCACATATCTGGGGACTTGGAAATGGAGATGCTGGCAGCCTGGAAGCGTCAATGGGAACAGACCAAAAAAGAATCCCCCAAAGCCTGTTCCCTCTAGCCAAAGCACCAAGGAAGGGCAACACAGCAAGACAGAAACTTTTCACACAAGAACCACTCTACTCTAGCCAAACGCCACAGACGACATTGTGGTACTACCTCTACCCACAGCAGCAAAGACCAAGTGGGGAGCCTAGACCTTTACCCCTGCAAGGCTGTAATGAGGAACCTCAACATCCTTCCTAGTTGATGTCAGAAAAGGGCAATTAAGGAGCAGGTCTTTCCCCTTGGCAACCAAAAAAGGGGCTCATTCCCATAGTGTCAGTAAAGATCTTGTGGGGAAGCTTGGCCTTCCACCCTACCTGGCAGTGAGAAGATGTCTCTCCCTCCCCACTGGAGTCATATCAGGAGGCCTGGTGGTGAGTCAGAATTTTCATCATCAACCACAGGAACGAGGTGAACCCCTGCAGTGTCAATAGAGACCACATGGAAAGCTGGAACTCACACCCTGCTCAGCACTGAGGAGAAGCTCTCCCATTTTCAGATGCCAACAGTGGGTAAGTGAGTGGACTTGGATGTCTTCCTACACCTGGCAATGATGAAGCAGTGGGGCCCCCTTCAGCAACCTTGTAGTGTCAGAGAAAGCCATCTAAAACAGAAGGTTTAAATAAGATCCAGAGAGGCGCCTGGATGGCTCAGTTGGTTAAGGGTCTGACTTCGGCTCAGGTTATGATCTTGCAGTCTGTGAGTTTGAGATCCATGTCAGACTCTGTGCTGACAGCTCAGAGCCTGAAGCCTGCTTTGGATTCTGTGTTTCCCTCTCTTTCTGCTCCTCCCCTGCTTGTACTCTGTCTCTCTCTGTCAAAATAATAAACATTAAACAAACAAATAAATAAATAAGATCCAGAGCTTCATAACATAATACAAATATGTACAGGTTTCAACTGAAAATCATACATCATACCAAGAACTAGCAACACCTCAGACAGAATGATAAAAGACAATCAATAGATGCCAACACTGAGGTAACAGGGAATGTCAGAATAATATGATAAAGATTTTAAAGCAGCCATAATGAAAACATTTCTATGAGCAATTACAAATATGCTTGAAACAAATGATCAGATATATAAAACCTCAATAAAGAAATAGAAAGTCTCAGCAAAGAAATAGAAGACAGCGATATGAAATAATATGAAAGTTGAAATTTTAGAATTGAAAATATAATAAAGTAAAAAATGAAATGAATGAGTTTGACAACAGAATGCAGTGGACAGAAAGAAGAAAGACAGAGTGAATTGGAAGACAGAAAATAGAAATTGTCTAGTCTGACAACAAAGAGAAAACAGACTAAAAAATAAAACAAAATAACAACAACAAACTCAATAAAAGTAAACAGAGTCTGAGAGACTTCTGGAACTATAACAAAAGATCTAACATTCATGTCATTGGAGTCCCAGAAGGAGAGGAGAAGTAGGGAAGGGCTGAAGAAGTATTAGAAGATATAATGACTAAACTCTATCCAAGTCTGGCAAGACACATAAACCTTCAGCTACAATAGGCTTTCCTTCTCTTGAGTTTTCTAAATTATGTTTGATGAATAGAACAAATATTATAATACTGTCTGATGTGGTTCTAGATGTAATAGAGAAATATTTCAGACAATTACAAAGAGGAGAGGGTAATAGGATGTAAGAGAGGTAAGGTTTCCATACCTCACTCAAGCTGGTAAAATGATAACACTCAAAGACTGTGATATGTATATATAATGTAATACCACGAGCAATCACTAAGAAAGCTATACAAGAAGATAAACTTTAAAAGGCTAGAGATAAACAAAATGGATTCTAAAAAGCATTCAAGTTACCCATATGAAGGCGAGAAAACAAAAGAAACTAAAAACAGAAAGACAAACAGAAAACAAAAGATAAAATAGCAGACTTAAGTCCTAACACACTAGTAATTACATTAAGTATAAATGGTCTAAATATGGCAATTAGAAGACAGAGATTGGCAGGATGGATTAAAAAACATGGCTCAAATATATGCTGTCTACAAGAAACTCACTTCAAATATAACAATACAGGGGCGCCTAGGTGGCTCAGTCGGCTAAGCGTCCGACTTCGGCTCAGGTCACGATCTCACAGTTTGTGGGTTCGAGCCCCGTGTCGGGCTCTGTGCTGACAGCTCAGAGCCTGGAGCCTGTTTCAGATTCTGTGCCTCCCTCTCTCTCTGACCCACCCCATTCATGCTCTATCTCTCTCTCTCTCTCAAAAATAAATAAACGGTAAAAAAATATATAGCAATACAGGTAGGATGAAAGTAAAGGATAGAAAAAAATATGTCATTATAGATCATTAATATCAAAACTTAAATCAAAACCAATCTAACTATATTAATATGAGACAGACTATAGAGCAAAGGAAATTATTATAGACAGAAACAGACATTTTATAATGATAAAAGGACTAATTCACCAAAAGACGTAGTAATCCAAATGTATAAGCACCAAACAATAAGCTGCAAAATGTTTGAATAAAAACTGATAGAACCTAAAGGAGAAATATACAAATCCACAGTTATAGTTGAAGACTTCAACACTCTTCTCACAACAATTAAGAGGACAACTAAACATATAATCAGTAAGGATATAGATAAATTCATCAACACCATCATCAAAAAGGTTCTCATCAATGTTTTTAAAACACTCCACTCAACAACAGCAGAATACACATTCTTTACAAGTGCCAACAAAACTTATACCAAAATCAGTTAGATCCTGTGTCATAAAACAAATCTCATGAAATTCAAAAGAACGAAACTAACACAGAATGTATTCTCCAACCACAGTGGAATCAAACTAGTAATCAGTAACAGAAAGATAACAGAAAAATCTCCAAACACTTGGAAACAAAATACTTCTAAATAATTGATGGGTGCAAGAAGTCTCAATGAAAAAAAAAAAAAAAACACTGAACTTAACAAAATTGAAAATACAATGTATCAACATATGGGAGGGGCACCTGAGTGGCTCCCTCAGTTAAGCATCTGACTCTTGATTTTGGCTCAGGTCATGATGTCATGGTTTTGTGAGTTTGAGCCCCACTCGGGTTCTGCGCTGACAGTGCAGAGCCTGCTTGGGATTCTTTCTCTCTTTCTTTCTTTCTCTGCCCCTCCCCCACTCACACTGTCTCTGTCTCTCTCAAAATAAATGAATAAACTTAAGGAAAAAAGTTAAAAAATATGGGAGACACAGCTAAACTGATGAGAGGGAAATTTATAGCATTATTGTTTACGTTAGAAAAGAGGAAAAGTCTTAAATCAATAACCTAAGCATTCACTTTAAGATCCTAGAAAAAGAAAAGCTAACTAAGCAAGCCCAAAGTAAGATGAAGGAAGGAAACAGTGTAGATAAGAGCGCAAGACAATGACATTGAAAACAAAAACACTGGAATAAGTGTAACAAAGAGCTGGTTTTATGAAAAGATCAACAAAATTGATAAACTTCTAGCAAGAATGAGAATGACAAAGAAAAAAAAAGACACAATTTAACAGTTTCACAGTTTCAGGAATGAAAGAGGATATCACCACAGACTCTACAAACATCAAAAGTGTATGTAAGGTAATACTACAAACAACTCTACACACATAAATTCGACAACTTAGACAAATGGACCACATCCTCAAAAAATACAAATTAGTACAACTCACTCAATATGAAATGGATAATTTGAATAGCCCTATAACTTTTCAAGAAATTGAATTTGTAATTAAAAAAAAAAATCTCCCCCAAAGATCTCTAGGTCTATATGGTTTCACTGGAAGATTCTACCAAAAGTTTAAAGAATTAATACCAATTCTACACAATCACTCTCAGAACATAAAAGATGAGGGAACACTTGCCAATTCTTTTACTGAAGCTAGCATCACCCTGATTAAAAAAAACAAAAACAAAAAGACTAGACAAAGATGGTGAAAGAAAGAAAGAAAGAAAGAAAGAAAGAAAGAAAGAAAGAAAGAAAGAAAGAGAAAGGAAGGAAGAAAAAGAAAATAATAGACCAAAACTCCTCATGAATATATACACAAATATCCTTAATAAAATAATGGTAAACAGATTTCAATAACATATAAAAAGAAAATACCATTACCAAATGGGATTTATTCCATAGATTCTATGCTAGATCAATATCCAAAAATGAACCAATATAACCTACCATATTAACAAGCTAAAGAAGAAAAATCACACAATCATATCACTCACTAAAGAAAAAGCAGTGAGAAAATTCAACACTCATTCATTTTTAAAAAAATTGTCAAAAACTAGAAACGGAAGGAAACATTGTCAGCTTGCTAAAGGGCATCTACAAAACCTATAGGTAACATCATACATAACAGTGAAAGTCTTAATGCTTTCTTCCTAAAATCAGGAACAAGGTAAGGATGTTTACTCTAGGTTGGAAGTTCAAGGCAGGGCAATAAGTCAAGAAAAGATAAAAGGCGTGTAGATCAGAAAGAAGAAATAAAATTACCCCTATTTGCAGATGACATTATCAAGTATAACACCTCAAGGAATCTACTCTTAGAACAAGTTAGTGAGTTCAGAAAGATCGCAGGATACAAGATCAACATACCAAAAACAATTACATTTTTATACGTTAACAATGAACACATGGATATCAAAATTCAAAATGCAATGCTCTTTATCATTACTAAAAATAAAATGCAACTTTTAGGTGTAAATATAAACAAAAAATGTATAGGACTTGTACACTGAAAGCCACACAGTACTGATAAAAGAAACTAAAGACCTAAATAAATGGAGAGACATAGTGGATGAGTTAAAAGACTCAGCTTAGTAAAGATGTCAATTATCCCAACTGACGTATAGGTTTAACACAATCCTTACCAAAAGCCTAGCAAGATTTTTCTATAGATATTGACAAGATAATGATAAACCCTGTATGGAAAGGCAAAAGAACTAGAACAACTAAAATAATTTTGAAAAAGAAAGTGGGAGCAATCAGTTTACCGTGTTTCAAAACTTATATATTGCCACAGTAATCAAGACTGTGCTGCATTGGCAGAGGGACAGACACATAGATCAATGGACTGAACATAGAACCCAGAAAGACACACAAACATGCCCATCTGAATTTTGACAAAAGTGCAAAAGTAACTCAATGGAAAAAAGACAGGCATTGCACCAAAAGGTGCTGGAAAAATTGGACATCCATAGGCAAACAAAACAAGAAAGCATGACCTGTCTTACACCTTATGCAAAATCAACTCACAGAGGATCCTCAAAGATGGAATTCAAATGTAAAACATAAAACCATAAAACTTTTATCAAAAAAAACATAGAATATCTTTGGAATCTAAGACAAGGCAAGGAGTTCTTTGATATCAAAGACCTCGATCTATAAAAGGAAAAATTGCTAAGTGGATTTCATCAAAATTAAAACTTTTACTCTGCAAAAAACCCTGTTAAAGAGAATGAAGACACAAGCTACACAATGGGAGAAAATATTCACAAGCAACATAATCATCAAAGGGCTAGTAGGTAGGATATGTAAAAAAACCATCAACACTAAACAGTTAAAAAAAATCAAACATTACAATTAGAAAATGAACAAAAAATATGAAGAGACAGTTCACATATATATATATATACACACACACACACACACACACATATATATATATATATATATATATATATATATATATATATATATGACAAACACATGAAAAGATTTCCAATATAACTAGCCTTGGGGAAATGAAAATTAGTATCACTACATACTCATCAGAAGGGCTATAATTAAAAAGTGATGTTACCAATTACTGGCAAGCATGCAAAGAAACTGTATCATTCATATATTGCTAGTGGAAATGTAAAATGCTACAGCTTCTCTGGAAAATAATTTGCCAGTTTCTTGAAAAAATAAACCTGTAACTTATACAACCCAGTAATTGCACTCCTGGGTATTTATCCCAAAGAAATGAGGACTAATTTCACATAACCTATATAAGAATATTTCTAGATGCTTTATTTTAATAACCCAAACGTAGGAACAATCCAGATGTCCTTCAATGGGTGACTGTGGTACATCCATATCACAGAACACTACTTTTCAACAAAAAGGAACAAACGACTGATAAACACAGCAACCTAGATGAATCTCTAAAGAATCACAGTAAGGTGAAAACACCAATCCCAAAGGCTACATAGTATACAGTTTCATTTATATAATATTCTTGAAATGACAAAATTATAGAAATGGGAAACTGATTATTGGTTGTGAAGGCATTAAGGAATGGGGTTACAGCATGAGTAGGTATGGCTATAAAAGGACAACATGAAGGATCCTTTTGGTGGTGGAACTTTTCTGTATCTTGACTGTATCTGTATCAATATCCTGGTTGTAATATTGTACTGCTGTTTTGCAAGACATTGCCATTATGGACAACTGGGTAAAGGGTACGTTGGATCTCTGTGTATTATTTCTTACAATTGCATGCGAATCTACCATTATTTCAAATAAAACTTTAATTTAAAACATCAACCAGAAGTTCTAGAAGGGAACCTATTTTCAATATTTACCAACTGAATAGATAGGGTATCAGAGAGGTGGAAGACTGAGTTTAGGGATTCTCCCAGCACCCAAGACAATAGTGACCAAAGAAGCTGGTCCACCTTTATGGTTAAGCTGACATAACTGTTGCATAATGTAAACCTGTTAATAAAAATAAGGAGTGAAAATCCTGGATGTCCCCAATTTGGGGAGGTGATGAAGGAGAAGATAAGATGGCAGAAGGAAGGAGAACTATGGTAAGGTTCTTGTTTTGCTCAGGAGAAGGGGGATAGGTACTGATTAATGCTAAACAGTGTAGGAGAATATAAATTCAAGTACGTGTGCTTCAGGTGATGAGAAAGACAGAAATTTCAAGCCATCAGGATGAAAGGGAACAAAGAAGAGAGAAAGAAACTTTATCTATCTGGCAAAGGGCAGGGAAGTAACGAAACAGAAAGAAAGAAAAAACAGAAAAAATAAAGAAACTAAGTAAGTTAATTAAGAGAAAGGAAAATATGGTAACAGATATAAACCTAAATACATCTGAAATCAGAACAGGTGTGAACATATCAAGTTCTCTCTTTGAAGCAATTCTTAGATTGCACACACACAAAAAATGTAAATAAAGCCAGATACATGTCGTTTACAGAACTAAGGTTAAAAATAAATGAGGGGCGCCTGGGTGGCGCAGTCGGTTAAGCGTCCGACTTCAGCCAGGTCACGATCTCGCGGTCCGTGAGTTCGAGCCCCGCGTCAGGCTCTGGGCTGATGGCTCAGAGCCTGGAGCCTGTTTCCGATTCTGTGTCTCCCTCTCTCTCTGCCCCTCCCCCGTTCATGCTCTGTCTCTCTCTGTCCCAAAAATAAATAAACGTTAAAAAAAATTAAAAAAAAATAAAATAAAATAATGAAAAATATATGAGGCAAATGATCATAAAATAACTTAGCAGGTATGGCAGTATTATTACCAGCCAAAGAACAATTAAAGGCAAAAAGAGAATGAAACAGAGAGGATTTTTACAGTGATTAAAGAAAGATTCATCACACCAGCAAGAGATGATAACATTTGTGCGCCTTGTAACATAGCTATGAAATTTATACACCAAAGATTGAGAGAAACCAACAAATCCACAGTCACCATGGAGACAAACATCCCTTCTCGGAAACTGACCAGATGGAGTGCAAGACTCCCAAACCTTTGAATGAGTTTGATCAGGCACACAGGTGACAGAGATTCCTACAGGCACCAGGAAGGCAGGACAAATGGCTGAGGTAGACAGGTCTATCAAGCTAAGCAGTGAGGGAGATACATGAACAGCTCTTTGAAAGAACAGCCACTGTTCCAGCTAACTGTTGCCATGAAGTGATGAGGTCCGGCATGGCCAGAGCTTCTAATTTTTCAAGACAAACTCCAAATCTGTATTTTAATGTAAAATCCCTTGATTTGTAAATATCCGCTTACGTTAAAAAACAAAAACAAAAAAACATTTGTGTGGGTCACACAAAACACGCATATAGGCCAAGGCAATCTGTGGGCCCCCAGTTGCAACCTCTGATCTAGTTTATATAGATTTTTGTACTCAATAAGCATAGAATAAAAACTCTTCAAAAACCCACTGGGATATTTACAAAAATTGAACATGCATTACACCACAAAGAAACACTCAACAAATTCCAAAAGGCAGAAATTATACAGAACACAGTCTCTGATCTCAATGCAATGAAGTTAGCATAGCATGTTGCAATGAAAATTAGCAACAAAAGGAGTGCCAAAAAAAAAATCTATCCAGTTGGAAAAAAATTTAAATCCCTTATAAATAACTCTTGAGTTGAAAAGAAAAATCAAAGCTGAAAAAAATTATTCAGCAACAAATAACAATAAGAGCACTGTAAAATTAAAGCCAGAGATAGGTAATGAGAAGAAAATATATAGAACACTTATTTACTTATTAGAGCACATCAAAGCCTGAAAATAAGAACTATGCATTCTTTTCAAGGAGCTAGTAAAAGACACCAATAATAAAAATTAAAAAGCCAAAGGAATTATTAATAAGAAAAGAAAAGTAGAATTCATAATTAGAAAACAAAAAACTCAAATAATAATAATAATAAGGATCAAAATCTTGCTCTTGGGAAAAAACCTATTTCATACAATAGCAAATTTATCTAGTCTAATCAAGGAAAAAAAGGAAAGATGCCACAAATAAGATTAAGAACAATTACAAGTATGAATGTGGGGGATATGTCTTTTAAATTATAAGAATACAATATTAAATTTATAGGTCATAAATTTGAAAATCTGGAGAAATGAATAATTTTGTAGGAAAATTTAACTACCAAAATTTCCTCAGGGGGAAATAGAAAACCTGAATAGACTTAGTCCTTTGAAGAGTCACCCTGTGTGGTCAGACTGATTTTTCAGCCCTGGCAACATTTAAGATAGCAGGCAATGTCCACAGTATATGAACTGTTTCAGAGCACAGTAAAAGATAGAAAACTTCCTTACTCATTCTATAAAACCAGCATAATTCTGATACCTAAACTAGAGACAGACATCACAAAACACAGTAACTGTAGTTCAATCTATCTTACAAGTAAAGATTAAAAAACCAGGTATAACACATTAACAATTGAACACGGCAAGCAGTGTATTAAAAGAACAATACTCATAAGCAGGTAGAACTTATTCTAAGAATGGAAGAATGAAATTTCCATTGTTAGGAAATCTATTACTGTAATTTACTAAATTAAACAGATTAAATAGTAAACTTGAAAAGCAATATAATTACCTCAGTAGATGCTTTTTAAAAAGCATGTGATAAAAGTCAATAGATCCATTCCTGATCAAACCTCTTAGAAATCTAGGAATATAAAAATTTCCTTAATTTAATAAAAAATAATTACAGAAAACCTACAGAAGACATCTACAAATGGCACAATACTAGGAACATTCCTGTATAAGCAGGAAACAAAACAACAAAACCTACAAACCACCACTATTTAATATTCATCAGGAGTCCCTATACATTGAAATAAGACATGAAAAAGAAATGAGAGTTATTAAAGAGATAAAAACCACCATTACATTTATAGAGAACTTTTATTTCCATCTGTCTGGAAAAGCCAAGAAAACAAAAAATAATAGCACCAACAGAGTTCATTAAGGCGGCCAGATACAAATACCCAACACACACAAATCAGTCATTTTCCTATACTCATTTCAATAATAACCAATTGAAAACATAATTAAAAAAAATCAACCTGGATATAAACCTAACAAGAAATGCATCAGATTGATATGAAGATAGCGATAACACTTTTAAATGATGTCAAAGAAGACCTGAATAAATAAAAACATACCATGTTCCTGGGTGGGAAGACTCAATATTGTAAAGATGTCAATTCTCCCCCAATTAATCTATAATTTCCATGCAATCCCAATCAAAATCCCAACAGGATTTTTTATGGAACTTGACAAGCAGATTCTCAAGTTCATCTGAAAGAGAAAATGTGCAAGAATAGCCAAGAAATTTTTGAAAAAGAACCATAAGAAGAAATTTGTCCTATAAGTTATCAAAAAAAAAATCCTCTTAAACTATAATATACTTAAAAGTGAGGTATTGTTTAGGGATTAAGAACAAATAGGCTAATGAAACTAATGAGACAATGGAGGATCAAGGTGGCATGTGGAGATCAGTAAATATTAACTATGGAGAAAAATAAAGTTAGATCTCTCCTTCACACCATGCACAGAAATAAATTCCATATGAATTAAAAAGCTAAATGCAAAAGACAAAACCATAAAAGTTTTAAGATGAACTATTCTTCTAAAACAAAGTTTTAGAGGAAATACAGGACAATCAATCTATTATCTTGGGCTTTTCTAAGCAACAGCCCAAACCCAAGAGTCACAAAAATGATTAATCTAACAACATAAAAAATTTTAAACAGATTTTTATTGAAATATTACATATAGAAAAAAAGGCACAAATCATCAATGTACAACTTAAAACTTAAAAAAGTGAAAATTTCTCTGAAATGAAAGGGACTTCCAGTTAAATTTGGAGTACCCCCACTTTCCTCTCTGAAAACAATAAAGGTGACACATGCCTCTGTGATTCCCTAGGATTTATCATTTCTCCATAAAGTAGGTAATGCACCTGAGGGCCTTGTGGCTGGGACACGGGTGGCAGTGGGGGCAGGGTGAGGGGGGGTGGCTGGTGGAGGGGGGATGTTTCTTTGTCACACTGCATTGTTTTCACAGCAAAAATGAAAAGTCTATTATTTTAGAAACAGTGAGGTCTAACCAGGAACCACACAGACACACACCATCTTTCCAAGAACAGGCATTTTTTTTTTTGTGACATGGTTTGTTGGAGGAGAAAAAGTTAAGTGACAGCCAACTCTGCCCCATCCCCACTGTGGTGAGCATAATGTGAGTTAATGCTAATTCACTAGTGAGGGGAGGAGAGCTCTTCAGCTACTGGATTGGCAGAAGAGAGGGATCTGGGTCCACAAACACAAGTTCTCAATACCTGCAGCCTTGCTCTCTTCTCTGCTCCTCCCACCCCTCACCCCCCATATTCTAGCATCTTACCGACCTAGAGAGAAAGCCTTCACCTACTCTCCAGCTAGTCATTATTAATAACCAGAAAGTGAGCAGCATAACATCTGTGCAACAATGCTGCAAGAAATAAGGAAAAAGGGGGCATAAGTGCAAGAAAATGATAAATATATAAACAAATATTTCTCCATAACTTAAGGAAAATGTAATTTCTCTCTGAAGCAAGAGATCAAGGATATATAAGGATTCGATGAAGACATGACAAGACAAAAGAAAGGGGTCCAAAGTGTGTTCATCCTTAGGACAGAAATAGAAGGAAAATATTAAACAATGTTAGAAATGAAAGCCTTGGGGTGCCTGGGTGGCTCAGTTGCTTAAGGGTCCAACTTTGGCTCAGGTCATGATCTCACAGTTCATGAGTTTGAGCCCCACATTGGGTTCTGCCCTGATAGTGTGGAGTCTGCTTGGGATTCTCTCTCTCCCTCTCTCTCTCCCTCTGTCCCGCTGTCTCCAAATAAATACATAAACTTAAAAAAAAAGAAGAAAAATAAATGAAAGCCTTTATTGGAGTTTTCTCTAGGCAAAAACACTTTGGCAAAATTCCCAAAGAACTGGAGGACAAGCTTGAGAAAAACTGAAAAAATAAAAATTAAAAATAAATAAGTAGGGATGTCTATATGTCTCAGTCAGTTAAGCGTCCAACTTTAGCTCAGGTTATGATCTCGTGCTTCACGAGTTTGAGTCCCACATTGGGCTCTGTGCTGACAGCTCAGAGCCTGGAGCCTGCTTCGGAATCTGTATCTCTCTCCCTCCCTCTCTCGCTCAAAAATAAATAAAACATTAAAAATAATTAACAATAAATAAATAAATAAAATGGAAAGGAAACAAAAAGTTAAATATGATCAGAAAGAAATATAGAAGTCAAGAAATAGAAATCCAACATATGTATAAATGGTATGCATGAAGAGTAGAACTGCATATATAGAGCCCAAAATATTCAAAACCATAACAGAAGAAAATTTGCCTGAAATAAAAAAAAAAAAAAATACCCAGGGGCGCCTGGGTGGCGCAGTCGGTTAAGCGTCCGACTTCAGCCAGGTCACGATCTCGCGGTCCGGGAGTTCAAGCCCCGCGTCAGGCTCTGGGCTGATGGCTCAGAGCCTGGAGCCTGTTTCCGACTCTGTGTCTCCCTCTCTCTCTGCCCCTCCCCCGTTCATGCTCTGTCTCTGTCCCCAAAAAAATAAATAAACGTTGAAAAAAAAATTAAAAAAAAAAACAAAAACCCAGATCTTTTCAATAATATTGATTCCCAAGAACAGCTGCTAGAGAATAATCCTCATCCATAGGTGGTCCAGCAAAACTACTAGACTTCATGTTTAAAGGAAGAATTTTACACAAGCCAAAAAGTCAAATCACCTACCGGGGGAAAAATCAGGCTGACCTCAAACTTGTCCAAACAACACTGAATCTAGCGGACAAACAGGGGGATGTTTGCTAAGTTCTATAAAGATATAATAGATAACACAGATATAATTCAAGTGTAAAGGCAACTTTTGGGCATTCTCAAAGATGAAAGAACTAGGGAGAGACAGCACCTGTTAGCCTTTCCTGAAAAACACTCAGTGATGAAATCCAGTCAACTAAGAGATGAATCAAAAGAAATAATTCAGGAATGGAGAGGTGCCTGGGTGGCTCAGTTGGTTAAGTGTCTGACTCTTGATTTTGGCCCAGATCATGATCTCAGGGTTTGGGGGACCAAGCCCTGCATCGGGCTGACAAAACAGAGCCTAATTGGGATTCTCTCTCTCCCTCTCTCTCTGCCTCTCCCCTGTAGCATGCATTGGTGTGCTCTCTCTCTCTCAAAATAAATAAATAAACTTAAAAAAATAATTCAGGAATGGAGATGCCATGCTGAAAATGATGGTGGCAAGACTGAACAAGTGGGAGAATCACAGTGACAGATGATTACAATCAAACCGTGACAATGTAAGGACAATGACAAAAATCTGAATCAAGGTATGAGGGTGAGAATGTGATAAGAAACTGAAGTACTAATTATCTAATATGGGAAACAGGTAATTAAAAAAAAAAGGAACCCTAGACTCTTAAAAGATTTTCATAATCTTGGTTTTCTTTAAAAAAAAAACTTAGAGGATTATTTGAGAAAATATTTCATCATAATGAAATATGTATGTAAAGTCCAGCAATTCCTTCATTTCAAGTTAAGTTTGTTTTTTTCTATTAAATTCACATAATGTCAAATTAGGCATTAGAAAAGTAACTTTGGCTTCTTAAAGATTTTCACAATCTTGGGTTTTGTTTTGTTTGTACTAACTGAAAAGGGCTATTTGGAAAATATTTCATTACAATGAAATGTTTACGTGAAGTTCAGCAATGTCTTCATTTCAAGTTAAGTTTCTTTTTCTTCTGTTACATCTACATCAATCAAATTAAGCATAAAATTAAACATTAAACAAATAAAATGTAAACATAAAATTAAATCTGGAGTCCAGCAATTATTCAGTTTGATTTAATTGTGTTATGTTTGTGTAAGATTAAGCTATATTTATTTTAAGCTGTACATATCTTACTAAAAACAAGTAGAGAATGATCAAATGTCAATGAAATCATAGCCATCCATCTACTATCCATCCATCCATCTATCTGTATATATGAGTGTTTTTTAAGTCTATTCATTTATTTATTTTGAGAGAGAGAGTGAGCATGAGCAGGGGAGGGGCAGAGATAACAAATGTTTGTTGTTCAAGCAGCTACATTTTGTAGTAACTGTCAAGCAGCAATAGATACCTAATACACCATCTATTTGGTAAAGAAATATAAATCACAAGTGTTAGTTCTAATAACTGCAGAGTAGATTCTATCATGCTAACTCCTCTAAAAATAATAATTATAAATTCTCAACACAATAGTTATTAAATAGAAATGCAACATCTTAAGGTCATTGGAAAGCAACCAGAAGAAGACAGAGGCAGGCACGGGATTCAGTTCTTGAAAGACGGGAACCATATTAGGTATGATGCAAGTTTACGTAACTTTTCTTCTGGGGGAACTCCCCAATTCTCTTCATATGGAGAGGCTAGAACTCAAGCAGGAAAGTGCAATCTAGCTCTCCTGGGGAGTATGGGATAGAGTTTGGGACTGCTAGAGCAGCTGGAAATTGAGATAAATCTCAGAAAGATGAGAGCTACAGAAGAGGACATATAAACTCCTCTCAAACACTTAGCTGTCCCCTGAGCTAAACATGTTTGGGAAAGACTCTAAGAAGTTCAAGAGGAAAAGGGGCGCCTGGGTGGCGCAGTCGGTTAAGCGTCCGACTTCAGCCAGGTCACGATCTCGCGGTCCGTGAGTTCGAGCCCCGCGTCGGGCTCTGGGCTGATGGCTCAGAGCCTGGAGCCTGTTTCCGATTCTGTGTCTCCCTCTCTCTCTGCCCCTCCCCCGTTCATGCTCTGTCTCTCTCTGTCCCAAAAAATAAATAAATGTTAAAAAAAAAAAAAAAATTAAAAAAAAAAAAAAAAAAAAAAAAAAAGAGGAAAAGAACAGCTGGAAGCTGAATGAGCTGAGCAGATACTTCAGCTGCTGCCCATTACAGGGGAGTCAATTTGGCGTTTGAGTCTCGCCAAGTAAGAGGTTTTGGTAAACATTTCAGTCTTTCCACTGAAATGCCCAAAGGGTCACAATCTAAGAGTAAAGACCATGTGGTTGGGATAAAGAATTTTCCCTAAGGCTAAGAGCAAATCAGAAAGAGATCAACCATAAAAAAATTAATAATCAAACCATCACAAGTTCAAGTTGAGCAGACTGCTAGAACAAAACTGTACAGCATTCAAAGATCATAGAATGTAGTCTCTACAATGTAGCACAACAATGGCTAGCACACAGTAAAAATTTACGAGCCACGAGCAAAGAAACAGGAGCATATGACCCTCTTCCTAACTCAACCATTAGAAATAACCACAAATAACCCAGATATTGGAATTAGTAGAATAAGTCTTTAAAGTAACTCTTCTAAATACGTTAAAGAATCTAAAACAAAAGATAGAAATAATGGGTGAAGAGAAGAAGAATCTCAGGAAAGATTTGGAAACAGTAAAAAGATGTCAAATGGACTTTGACAAAAGGAAGGCACAAGATCTGAAAGTTAAAAAAAAAAAAAATCACTGGATGGATTTAACAACAGACTAGACACAACAAAAGATAGTATTAATGGACCTGAGGATAGTGCAATAGAAATATGATAGTTGCATATAATTTGCAACACACAGAGAAAAAAAGGACTTAAAAAAATGAACACAGCCTTAATTACCTGTAAGGTGTATCAAGCAATCTAACAACTATAATCCATGCCCAAAGAGAGGAGAGAGAAAATAGGGTTGAAAAAAAGTTAAACAATAGCAGAAATTTTTCCACGTTTGATTTAGACCAAAAAATAAGAACAAGCCACTAGGAAGCAAAGCAAACCCCAAGCTAGATAAACATGAAGAAAATTATACCAAAGGGCATTGTAGTCACAGGCAAAACACAGAAAGAAAGAAAAAAAGAAATCACATTACATAAAGGGGGAACAACAACAGGGATTATAATGGACTCATCATCAGAAACAATGGATGCCAGAAGACAATGTAAGAACATTTTTAAAGTGTTGAAAGAAAAACCTGTCACATTAGAATTCTATGTGCAGAAAAATTTCTTTCAAAAATGAGAATAAAGCGTGCTTGGGTGGCTCAGTTGGTTATGCGTCTGACTTTGGCTCTGGTCATGATCTCATGGTTCACAGGTTTGAGGCCCATGTCAGGCTCTGTGCTGACAGAGCTGGCTTTGGATTCTGTGTCTCCCTCTCTCTCTGCCTGCTCCCCTGTCTCCCACTTGTGCTCTGTCTCTCTCTCTCTCTTTCAAAAATAAACATTAAAAAATAAATTAAAGGTGAGAATGAAATAGGGGGTGCCTGGGTGGCTCAGTTGGTTAAGTGTCCAATTCTGATTTCGGCTCAGGTCATTACCTCACAGTTTGTGAGATCAAGCCTTGAGTCAGGCTCTGTGTTAACAGCACGGAGCCTGCTTGGGATTCTCTCTCTCCCTCTGTCTCTCTGCCCTTCCCCTGTTTGCCTGTGTGTGCTCTCTCTCTCCCTCTCTTTCTCAAAATAAATAAACTTTAAAAAATGAGAACAAAATAAAGACATTTTCAGATAAATGCAGAGTAAATTGTTACCAGTACACCTGCACCTCAAAAAACATGAAAAGAAATTCTCAGGCTAAAGAAAAATTGAAAGCAGATAGAAATCCAAAGCTAGAAAGTAAGGATGAGCACTGGGAATGGTAAATATGTAGGTAAATGTATTCCTTGCCATTAATATTTTCCAAGTCAACTGTTTAAAGCAAGAATAACAATGCATATGGGTTTATAACACATGAAGTAAAATATAAAAACAACAGCACAAAGGATGAGAGTGAGTGTGAATTCAAATAATCTGTTTTAGGCTCATACATGATACATGAAGTAGTATACTAGTAATTCCAGGTAGATTGGAATAAGTTAGGATATACACTTTAATTTCTCGAGCAACAGCTAACAACAACAACAAAAAGTTAAAGGGCCAAGCTCATGGTCAGTTCCATGGGCATCTCACAGAAATTCTGTGGTATGCAGACTCAGAGAGGGAGTCTGTTAGGGGTGCCTGAAGGTTGCCCTGTCCAGGGGTGGGCTTGGAGGACAAAGGGGTGGCTGCCCGTGTACAAGCATCTTTCGGGACATAGGTGCCACAAGTTCCCCGGGTCAATGCCAGCTTGCCCCTCCATGGCCAGCCCCACCCCATGGCCCCTAACCCTCTGTGGCACGCTCCATGCTGCAGATCCTATTTTGTCAGCTGCACTTCCTCCATTCCCTGTTGAATTCTACCGTGTTGAGCTTGTGCCGCGTCCTTGTGATTCTTCCCTCACTAGGTGCTTGCCCTGCCACGCTTGGGACCCCGTCTGCCTCTGTCATTTCAGTACTTGGTCCCATACTGTCTTTTGTGTTCACGCTGTTCATCCCAAAGACCCGTGGAGCTCCTGGGGGTCCCGGGTTGTGTCGGTCTTATCCTTATTCTCCCCTTCGATGGCGAGCACAGTATCATAGTGTACAGTTCATGCTCAAAGATATTAAATGCATTATTAAAGTATATTCCTGTCCTCCAGCCCTGGTCATAGAAGTGATCTCTTCAGAATTTGGGCAACTTGGGTATACAATTTTGTAATGAGTATGGAGCAAATCTCTTTGAGCAAGAACAAACCATATTCATGTGTACTTCTCTGGAGGTTCTTTATCTCCGTTAACTCTGCTGGCTGCTCATCGCAGTCCACAATATAGGTGTTACCTATCTGCCTGACTCCAGAACCCTCTACACCAGCACTTCTCAAACTGTCATTTTTGTCACACCCTCTAGGGATTCTATTAGAATGTAGATCCTGACTCAGTAGGTCTGGGATGGGGGTTAGGATTCTGCACTTTTAATAGCTCCCAGAGAATGTCAGTGGTACCAGTCCAGGGTCTTTGGGGGAGCAGAGCTCAGACAACCCCAAAGGTGGGGTTCACCTCTCACTTACAACAGCGCAAATCACTTTTTTTCTGCCTCTGAGTTCCAGAAGGAGGAATGGAATTGTTCAGAGGCTCCCTGCAGACTTAGCCCTGAGCCAATGCTTTCATGCATGGCATCTCACTTCATCCTTGTAACAGACCCAGCAGGCCAGCTGACTCTGCCATTCTTCCTCCACAAGTGAAGGAACCGAGGCTCAGAGAGGTCCAAGGACGCACAGCTAGTGGGTAGTAGGAGTGGGATTGGTTCCAGGGTCAGCCTGGTCCTACAGTTCATGGAGAGACTTCTTAGGAGTATTCATGCATTAGAACCTCCAGGGAGAACTTAAAACATCTCAACATCTGTCCACAAAGGAGCATCCAGGTGACAGAGTGTCCAGATTTGGTCTGCCGGACATACCCTTGGTGGTTAATGCTATCATAAAATGATAAATCCGAGTCACTTCAAAGATTTCCAAGGGAAAGGGCAGGCAGGGCATACTAGTTAAGTAAAAGCTGAGGACTCTCTTTTCAAAATTCAAGAAGTCCCCTAAGGACTGGGTGATCCAGAGAACCCGTGGCCCAACCTCTCCACCTATGTGGCTCATAGTAGGCCTGAGGGGGTCAAAGACAAAAGGCAAAGTCATCTGAGCAAAGGCAAAGCAGCAGGGAAGGCAGCATCCTCGCATGCCGTTGAATGAGCATGAGCACCTCCAAACTGAGAGTCCCATGTGAGGACAGCGGTGCCCCCAAACCATCTGGACGGTCAGGGACCATTCACACTCGTGGCATGTACCTGCTCAGTTCCCAGTCATTTCATTACCTCGGAGTACTTGCTGACTGCCAGTCTGAATTGTCAAACTGCCAGGCTCAGGTGGGGAAGGCAGACTGTTCTCAAGCCTTCTCCTAGCAAGGGTGGCTTCACTCACAAATGGGGAAGCCCAAAAGTGGAAGCAGAAACACCTGGGGTTTTCATAACTGTCCAGAAGAGAGCTGGGCACATAGTGAGTATGAGGAATGCATTCAGTATTCTAAGGATCCTGAGTACCTAACAACGGTTAAGTCAACCATGTCATAACTGTTTGACATTGCTCCTTACAGAGACCTGGAAGAGCTGACCCCCATTGCCTGTAGTGAACAAGATGGCAGGACAGCTACATTCAGGGGACACTTCATGAAGCAGAGTTGCCATGGGCTGCCCATAAGTCATGAGTGGACTGAACCAAAGGGAGAGGCAGGGAGAGTTCTTTGGGGTGATGGGAAGAATGTTCCAAGTCCAGGCGTAAATTGGGAAGAGCACATGTGACTGGGGGACACTATGACAAATGTCCTTTGGCTAATGCTGAGGGGCAGGGGCAGGAGAAGTGGGCCACCAGGCTCGAGCAGGAGTTGGGGCAATGAAAGGCCTTGATCCCAGGTAAGGACAGTACAGTGTGTTGTGAATGTCACAGGGAGCCGCCATAGGGCTGTGAGCAGCAGGGAACCAACGTGGTCTGGTTGACCATGGTGAGTCAGACTAGCAGGATCGGAAAAGAGAGAGAGGGTGCCTTTCTGATGGCTTTTCAGCCAAAACAGTGAGCGATGCCTCTGCCTCCAGGTCCTGAGCACTGAGTGCTGGCTGCCTGGCCGTGGCACACGGGCACGAGGCTTCAGGCTGTGGCCAGGCCAAGGCCAGAGGCACAGCTGCTGAGCCCTGCAGGGAGGGACCCCCAGCGCCCCTGCAGCGGGCCCTGAAGCTCCCAGGCTGTGTGCTCCCGGACCTTACCTCCTATTTTCGCATTGTATGCTATGCCCACGATGCAGTATGAGTTGTTGGCTGAAGCAGCGACCTCTCCTGCGCACCGGGTGCCGTGTCTGAAGCAGAGCAGAAAACAGAGTCAGGGCTCAGCCCCCCGATTTGTAGCAGGTTCGGTGCAAGGCTCGGGTCTCCTACAAGGACAGTCAGTTATCCCTAAGTCCAGATGGGACACGAAAGCCTATGTCCTGCCTCCTTCTCTCCTCGACACCACTTACCCTGCCTCCCATGGCTGGCTCCTCTGGGAGGGGGCACCAGGCCAGGGTTTGCATAGACCTGGGCGGTCCTGTCCCCGCCACACCGGCACGGACAGGCAGACAAATAGGACCTTCCCGCCACCCCGCAAACTGCGAGCACCTGCTCAGGGGTGGCTCTTCCCCATAACCCCTAGGCCGAAGTGAGGGGCTCCTGCTCCCAGCACCCAGGGTCCCCGGGCTCCCCCACCCCGAGCTATGCATTCACATGACTGACAACACACCGCTTTTGGCACACTGCAGGTGTGGTGTAAACATCTGCCCGGCTGATGGGACGGAAGAAAGAACAAATGTGTTCCCTGTGTACCTGCCACCCCCATGCTCACCTGCAGAGAGCCCCCCCTTCACCTCCATGGCCATTTAAGCCGGAGCTGAGGAAGAGTGCTCGAAATTGGACACTCAACAGTAGCGGAGGGACTATGAAGAAATTACCAGAAAAAACAAATTGCTTTCCTCGGTAATGACTCCATTTTCCAACGTGCTGCATCCAGGCAATTCCTCTAGCAGAGGCCAAAATACGGGCGAGTTTAAACAGCACATCTTTGAGGAGGGTCCACAGGGGATTAGAATCATTGATTCAAATTTAAAACCGTCTTTTAAAAGAGTCCTGAGTCTGCGTGCTACCCTCTGGTGGGGGGGGTCATTTGTCCTTCTGCGGACCTCGTGCGGCCCCACGGCCAGGGCTGTTCACAGTGTCACGGAGCTCCCTGTCTCGCCCAGATTCAATCCTATCCTTCATGGGTCACTGCATCGCGTCTGGATCATTCCTCCCTGCCCCCTGGATGTGTGGCGGGGAAATGAGGCACCCTGCGCCCCAGGCGTGCTTGCTGCTGAGCAGGAAGGGGCACCTTGGGACGTGAGGCAGGAAAGCAGCCCTCAGGGCTGGGGCCTTGGCGGGCTCTGGGGAGCTCTGTGTCTGTTGTGTTGAACATATCAGCCTGGCCAAACCTCCCTGCACAGCACAGAGAGGGCACCAGTATTTGAACCTCACCAGGGACTCTACAGAAAAGCAAAACACTATATGGAGGGAGAATGCACCTTGGCAAGCATCATGTTAGAAGAGGGAGGGAAGAAAAGGGCTTTTGTTCTTTTCCTCTAAATATTTTTGGAGGGATGGTAAGAGCTTAGGGCATGGGGCACGCTAGCAGAGAGAAGACAAGCAGGACGCAGCAAAGTGAACTCCCAGGAGCAGGTTTGCGAAGCTGGACGCTACCCCCAAGACTGCCACTAACAGCACACAAGTCACCTAGCTCTCCAGATCCTGCCGCCTTCATTTGCAAAGTGATGGGAAAAACCATGGAGGCTGCACGCCCACAATATGCGTATGCGGTCTTCGCCTGTCCGCTCGCCCACCTACAACCCTGGGAGATAGGGAGCACTGTCTCCACTGCAAAATCTCTAAGAGACTGAGAAGGAGCCACACAGCCAGGAATGGTAGAGCTGGGGTTTGAACCCAGATTTATCCAACATCCCTCATGCATGCCCCACCTCTCTCATAAGGTCACAAGTGGCGACAAAAAAAGCTCAGCATGTGACCTCTGTGTTCCAATAGGCCCAACTGCTGTCTTAACACAATTGGTCATGGAGACCACTAGATTCAAGGGCTATTCCTTTCCAATATTCCGAAAAGGCTGGAAACAGGAACAATGTTGGCCAACATCCATTTCTAGCTGAACATCCATTTCTTGCTTCTTCCCTAAGACACAAAGTCCACAGAAGGTGTCTTGGGCCTGAAGGGCTGTGCGGGTCTGGCTTCTGGCTCCCGGGTTAGTCCCAGACACTGGCCAGGCTGCCCCATCACCCTTCTGGAATCCCTACTGGGGGCCAGTTCAATAGTGATTCTGTAGGGAGAGGGACAGGCAAGTAAGGAAAGAGGAGACAAAGTGACATACTTATTTTCATTGCTGGCATCATATCGTGGGGATGGGTCATAATCATTTCCGTTGACATCATAGCTGGCGTAGGAATCCTAAGAGATGAAATCTTAATGACTGAGGGAAATTAAAGCATGCTTTAAATGTTTTTATGCAACTATTAGAAAGTTAGAGAAAAACACACACTTGGTGCTCTCGTATGATAATTATCATCTTACATATATTCTTATTGTGGTAAAATGCACACAACAAAATGTACCACCCTAACCATTTGAAAGTATAAAGTTCAATAGCATCAGACTTCAATGGTTACTCAACATCACCACCATGCATCCCTGGACATCTTCGTCTTACAAAACTGACACCCTGCACCCATCAGACACTAGCCTCCCCCTCCCCCAGCTCCTGGGAACCCCCACCCTGCTTTCTGTCTCTATGAATTTGAGTTCTCTAGGTGCCTCAGATAAACAGAATCATACAGTATTTGGGGTTCTTGTGTGTGTGTGTGTGTGTGTGTGTGTGTGTGTGTGCGTGTGTGTGCGTGACTGGCTTCTTTCATTTTTTTAAGTATGTATGTATGTATGTATGTATGTATGTATGTATGTATGTATTTATTTAGAACAAGCAGGGGAGGGGCAGAGACACAGTGAGAGAGAGAATCCCAAGCAGGCTCTGCGCCTCAGGGCAACTTGGGGCTGAAACTGATGAACCGTGAGATCATGACCTGAGTTGAAATCAAGAATCAAATGCTTAACTGACGGAGCCACCCACCCAGGCGCCCCTTATTTCACTGAATTCCTCAAGGTTCATCCATTTTGCGGTATGTATCAGAATTTCCTTCATCGTATACTTTTAATATGTATGTCTTTGTTTATATACCCATAATCATAGTATTCATATAATTTCATATCTTCCTTCTAAAACACATAAAAGTCCTCAGTTGTTGACTTCAAAACTGTCATTTTAAAGGGCTGCATGAGGTCTATGAAACAGATACGACATGGTTGACTTAACCATTGTTAGGTACTCAGGGTCCTTAGGATACTGAATGCATTTCTCATTCTCACTATGCGCCAGGCTGTCTTCTTGACATTTATGAAGACATTTAATCCTTACGATAACCTGATGAGATACCATTTTACAGACGGTGACACTGAGGCACAGAGAAGTGAAGCAACCTGCTCAAGGTCTCAGAGCTAATCAGCTGCAGAGCCAGAATAGGAACTCAGGCAGTTGGGTCCAGAGCCCAGGCTTTAATCACGTCCTGTTCCTTGTTGCTCATGTTAGTATGACGATCATCCACACATGTGTTTCTGAATTCTTTAGGATCTATTCCCAGAAGTACATGTGACTCCTCAAATATCTAAAAAAATTGTTCTGTGAAATCCTGGGCTCCAGGAGGCAGAGGGAAGTATGGTTTGTCAATCCTTCTCAACATGGTTTTCTGTATTATTTATTTGTTTAGAGCATGAATGAGGGAGGGGCAGAGGGAGAGGGAGAGAAAGAATCTTAAGCAGGCTCTATGCTCAGCACAGAGCTCAATGCGGGGCTCAATCTCATGACCATGAGATCATGACCTGAGCTGAAATCAAGAGTCCAACATTTAACCCAGGTGTCCCTCTATATTGTTTAATACAGTGGGTGAGGGGAGAGAAATGGCACCTTATGGTTTTTAAAATCTGGATTTATTTAATGACTAGCATGGTTGAATATCCTTGCACGTTTCTGGGTTTGACTTACATAATTCGGGGCCAGGTCGGGGTGATTCCTCTCTATGCCATCATCAAGGATGGTGACCACCACATTTTTGCCCGTGTAGCCCTTCTTCCACGCTGCCTGGACGTTCATTTCTGACCGGCAGCGGCTGTTCTTGTCGCCACAGTGCTGTAGGCACAGAAGACACAAAGCCCCCCCAGCATGGGCACTCCTTGCGCCCATACTGTGGCATGAGATAGACATACCATACCGTGTAAATGCAGTAGGGGAGGAAACATTTCTCCATGCCTTAGCAGAGAGACTCTCCCACGCATTTCCAGGAAGCACTCCACGTGTTTTCTGCACCCGGCAATCTACCTGCCCATTTTCCCAGGGCATTATCTCCCTTTTTTTGGGGGGGGGGCGGGGCTCTCATTTCACTATTAGTCCTGAGTTTGCCTTAAATCACTCTCCTGCTCAAGGGCTCCACCACCACCCCCTGGAGACTTTCACATAATTTCTAAAAAATTTTCATGAGAAAGTTTGTGCTACCCAGCATTAAAAAGTAGGGGTTTCTCACCCATATGAAGTGTGTCTGTTTCGAGTTGTCGTGAGAATTTAGCTTTGCTGGGGGAACTGAACCCATCTCGGGAACACAGCGCTGCCGACGCCCTGGGGGCAGCAAGGCCCACACCCTACTCACCATGTACCACATGTTGGACCAAATGGGGTCGTTGAAATAGAGGGCCTGAGGGTCACCTCGCACCTGCCTCTTCACCCTGCGTTTAACTTCTTGTTGTTGGAGCCATTTCACCTGGCAGGGAGAAATGAGGTTACTCTTCATTTTAAAGAGGATCTCATGATCACCTGTAGCTTCTCTGTGGGTGCTACAGGTGTCCTTTTTCATGAATATCTGTGGCATAGGGGTCTTGGATGGTAAACACCAAGGAGACATTTTCACTCCTAGTGACAATATTTAAATCTGAGAACTTGTCTGTGTATGTGGCAGGGAAAACAGTGCCACTCTCATAGGTTTTGAAATCGTTCTATTAAAATGAAAAAAATCCAACAAAAACAAAAACAAAAAAAAGCAAAAAAAGACTTTGTGGAATTGCCAGCAAATTGTCTGGTGACCCTTGTCCAGAATATGAAGGAACTCCATGTATAAGAATGGTGAGAGCAGAGCAATTGATCAAATGGTTATTGGCAGTTGGAAGCAAGATATTCTACAGAAAGGACAGGAATAAGTAAATTATAGTAATCCATACTTTGGAATTTTTAGCAGCCACTGGCAACATGGTACCAAAACAAGCACAGAGAAAGATCTAGAAAGAGGTACAGTAAAACATTAATAGCAGCAAATCTTTGTTGGTGATATTATTGCTAATTTAAAATTTCTAAATTATTTTCACGGTTTTATAAATCTTCATTTGGCATAACTTGCCTTCACCACCAAGGAAAAGTTTGAGAGGGAGTATACTTGGTATTTAAGAGCAGGAATCTAGGAGCCTCCTTGCCTAGATTCAAAACCCAGTCCCATACTCACCAGTGGTATGACTTAGAGCTGTCTGGTAACCTCCCTGGCCTCAGTTTGCTCATCTGTACAATGGGCATCATAATGGGTTGTCATGAGTGGGCACTGGCATATGAACTGGTGTACATAAAGCGCTCACATCTGTGTGTGTGTGTGTGTGTGTGTGCTTGTGTGTGTGTGTGTGTGTGTGTGTGTGTGTGTGTGTTTAAGAGTTCTTCAAGGTGGAAGAGTTTTTTTTTTTTTTTTTTTTTAACTTTTAAAAGATCATGGGGAAAAGAATTCCCATGCCCTGAGGTGAAGCATTTTCTTGGTCCTGCTGCCATGGTCTGATTCAGTAATGGCTCCCTCTGGGGCTCAGTCTGGTGCTGGGGTGGAGACAGGCAGGATGAGGGTGCCTGGGCTCTGCTCTTGGGAGTTTGTGTTCTAGTTGGGGGCCCCCCATCAAGCAGCCCAGAGTGTGATGCAGGCTCTGAGGTAGCAGATGGTGGCACAGGGCAGGGAAGGTAGAAGAGGAGGAAAGGGGGGGTTGGGAGCTTCAAGGGTGGGGCAGTGGAGGCCAAGGGTGACCTGGAGGCCAGGCAAAGATGGTCAGGCTCAGCTCCACGGCTGCCACAGCCCACTGTGGGAGCCACACCCAAGGCAACTCTTGAAGGGAATAAAAGCACCCAAGGGTAGAGGGGCAAGATACCTTCCCTCAGACCTCTCTTGGCCTCGACTTCCCCACACTGTCCTGAGGGAGGAAAGTGGAACAGTCCCATACCCAGCCTTATATTTAAGGGTGGGGATTGATCTGCAAGGCAGCCTTCGTTGACAGGACCAAATGCTTACGAAGAAGTACCACAGCCTGTCCCACCACTAATGAGCTCTGTACATGAGACCCCAGTAGACCAGGTTCCTTAGAAACACTACAAACAGGGGTGCCAGGGTGCCTCAATTGGTTAAGTGCCCAACTCTTGGCTTCCACTCAGGTCATGATCTCACTGTTCGTGAGTTTGAGTCCCACATGGGGCTCCATGCTGATGGTGCACAGCCTGCTTGGGATTATCTCTATATCTCTGCCCCTCCCCTGCTTGCACTCTCCCTCTCTCTCTCCAAACAAATAAACTTAAAAAAAAAAAAAAAGAAAGAAAGAAACACCACAAGCCTCTCAAAAACAATTTCAGACCAGGTACTAAAACTAACCCCCACCCCAAGTCCTAGATAATGTATAATTCCCATGGAGAGATACTTCTATGAAAACTATACAATAAGATATTTTGTTCATAACACTCTCTGATGGCATTTTGCAACTTCCCCAAGTATCACTGCCTGAACCAGAAATATTGACTTATAAAATACCTAAGGTAATATTTCCTAATCTACTAAATATCCCATTACAGAATAAGGTGTTATGTATCCCACTGATGGCTCCAAGCTCCCTGGGATGTTCCCATCCATCTTGCCCCACTGACTCACCACCCATCTTACTACCCTCCAGCACCTTCTGACTTCTATGGTCACCAGGCCCCACCTGCAGTTACAAAGGAGGAAGTGAACTCTCTTCCAAGCCCGAGTGGGTGACTTCCCCAAATCAGGTGACATGGGAAAGCATGTCGCCAGAAGTCACAAAATAGGCCCCTAGTGGGATGAAAGAGCATGGGCATCCTGGCTCGAATCATGACTGGACTCTGGGTAATAACCCAACGTTAACACAAGTTCTGAGGGTAGGCTGTGATGGCACAGGTTCCATGGCACAGTTTGGGGCTCTCTCTTTAGCGTGGTCTCAGGGACAGCCCTCTCTCCTGTGCCAGGTCATTATGAGTCTTTGACAGCCAGTGAGGCACTGTCAGGCCAATGGAACTGAATATAACAAATTATTCAGATGGAATCACAGGTGACCCTACTGTCACAGACTGATTCAGCCAGTAGTCACTTGGTCTGGGCTTCCCATTTTCTTTCTCTTGGCTCCAATCACTGCCTCGTTTCTCAGCCAACCACAGAGAAGTACAAGAGGATCCTGGATTCCTGTATCCTGCCTTTTGCCAGGTCTACCTGCCCTGATTTCCCTGTGGTTGCATATTCAGTTGCCTGCTCAACAAAGTTGCATTCAGTTTTACTGTGTTTCTGATGCATAGGTACCACTGGGTCCCATCCAGGACCAAAGCACCCTCCCCTGTGCCCCCAGCTCAGATACAGAGTTCTGTAGATGGCCCTCAGGTTGGAACCCAGGGTCCAATGGCCTGTCTAGGAAGGTCAGAGTGCCGATGACCCAAACCACATGACTGAAACATTAGCTCTCCCTTCAAATAGTATCTGTACCTGTCCTTGCTAAAGGGGTTACCCATGAAGAGTGATGTGATTCACGAGAAAGGGATACATGGTTTAGGATCTCTAAGGAGGTATCACTCACGGAATAGATTCTTCTGCAGATCTCGAGAACAAATATGGTGGAACAGTGAAGTGGTCATGATAGTGAGTATCAAGCCTGGGAGGGAGACTGAGGCTAGTTTCCCTTATCCACATGATTATCTTTATTAGAAAAGGCAACCTAAGATCCTTTGTGGGGTTTCAAGTATTTTTCATAATATTTCTCTGGTAGTGTACCTGGGCTGTCCATTTACATTGAAGCTTCACTTGTCACCTATCCAGATCCCTCAGAACTTCCCTGGGAGGTGTTCCGCCTTTCTCTTGGGAAAAGATGCAGGGGAGGAGACAGTAGCACGCATGATCTACCTTTCAAGGCCACAGACTAGAACTAAACTAAACTCAAGTAAGACTGCAAATGAATGGACCTGGAGCACAATAAAATATATTTAGTGTCTATGTATGCCTGGTAAGAGTTGAGCCCAACCTCCTTACGAAGAGAACAGGCTGATCGTCAAATCTTCAGGTCTTTGGATTGAAGGAAGGGGGAAATGCTGCACACAAGAAAGAACCTGCTTGTAATTCGCCCTCTGTAGGTTTTCCAGTGGGTTGATGGTGGCCTCTCAAAAGGTATGTCCACCCAGAAGTAATTAAAGTTAAGGAGCTCCAGATGAGATCACCCTGGATTATTTGGATGTGCCCTAAATTCCAATGACAAATGTCCCCATATAAGAACACAGGGGAGAGGCGCCTGGGTGGCTCAGTCAGTTAGTCAGCTCAGGTCATGATCTCACGGTTCGTGAGTTTGAGCCCTGCATCAGGGTCTCTGCTGTTAGCGCAGAGCCTGCTTCAGATCCTCTGTCTCCCTCTCCCTCTGTCCCTTCCCTGCTCTCTCTCTCTCTCTTTCAAAAAAAATAAAATAAACATTAAAAAAAATGGCAGGGGAGATTAGAGACACAAGAGGACAAGCCCTTGGGAAGATATAGACAGAGGCAGAGGTGGGAGGGACACAGCCACAGGCCCAGGAGCAGCTGGAGCCACCAGAAGCTGGAAGAGGCAAGAAACGATTCTCAACAAGAGCCTTCAGAGGAGCTACCGCCATGTCGATACCTTGAGTTCAGACTTCTGGACTCCAGATTGTGAGACGATAAATTTCTATTGTTTCAAGCCACCCGGTCTGTGATCATCTGTTACGGCTGTCCTTAGAGAGTAACACAGGTTTAAATCATGGCCTTAATCAGGGCTGAGAGTTTTAAATATTTGAAAATCCATGAGGCTGTCCTGCAGAAGGAGGATCTGAGAGCCCAGGTTTGGCCAGACCTCCCCTCTCGCTGCTGGTGACGAGAACACACAGGACCCCAGAGGAGGGACCACAGTGGCCGAGGCTGGGTGCTGAGGCCGAGTGCACTGGGCCGGGGAGAGATGCTCCAGGCAGAGGCTCTTGACCAGTATTTTAAACGCTGGAACAGCTGTCCTCGTGCACCCCCTGAGGCCAGCTCTGGCTAGAACCACTTCCCACACAGACCTGGAGCTCTGGCCCCGACTGCTCCTTCCCCGGTAAGCCACAGGGCACCCAACACCTCTCCCCACTGCCACCTCTCACATTCCAGCTGCCCCCAAAGTGAGCCTGCTCCCCACTCAGGCCCCACTCGGCCTGCTGATTCTCCCTTCTAGCTCAGTGGCATGAAAACGCACCCATTCTCCAAATCAGAACAAAACTGGAATCCGCCCCAATGTGAGGGCCTCACATTCAGTCTGCTAGAGGTGTCAGGGTCCTGTCCCCTCTTTTTACGGCCGTGGCCAGTGCCCCTTGTGTCTGGGTGGTCACAGGACTGTCAGGGTGTCCCTGCCCCAGGACCAATGCAGAAAGGCAAATCTGACCCCCTGACCCTCACTCTAGCCCAGGTCACTCTCTCCTGGTCTTCCACATCCAGCAGCAAGTGTCCAAGGCTGAGCTGTGCCACAAGCTCTATGCCTTCTGACTGGCGTGTGCTCCCTGCCTTTGCTGGGCCATTTCCCTGTATTCACCGTGTGTGTGTGTGTGTGTGTGTGTGTGTGTGTGTGTGTGTGTATTAATTTTGAGGCAGGGCAGAAAGAGAGGAAGAGAGAGAATCCCAAGCAGGTCTGTACCATCAGTGCAGAGCCCAATGCAAGGCTCAAATTCATAAACCATAAGATCATGACCTGAGCTGAAGTGGGAGACTTAATGGACTGAGCCACCCAGGCACCCCTGCATTCATCTTTTAACCATTATGCACCCTGGAAACCTTGTCTGACATCCAGGCTGGCTGTTGAGGGGCTCCTAGACTCCCCTGCATGTCTCTTTACTAGCGCCTTTGCCCCACAATGTGGACATTATCTGTTCAGGGGCCCTCATTTCCTCAGTCATGTTAGCAAATACATGCCCTGTACCACGTACTTCTCAGCAACGATAGGCTGGACCGAAGTACTCTCCTCTTTCTCACTGAAAAGGCAGATTAAAAACGGATGCAGGCTGAATACAAACTTAGGTGTGCATCTGCCAGAGGTCAAGGGCTTGTCCTGCACCTCATTCTTCCAACACTGGCCAGTCTGTAATTGGACATACCTGGGGGTTGGGCTGATGCCCCTCTGCTCCCCACTGGCCTGGATTTTGCTCACCCCTGTATTTCAGTGTATCAGGCAACGCATGGCACAGAATGGGAGCTCACTAAATGCTTTCTTGAACGAAGGAGTGCTGTTAAGTGACTACATTACAGATTACAAATATAGCATAACTACAAGTAGACTTTTAAAAACATATTTCAGAGGAGAAAATGCGATGGAGTCTCAAGGACCACCCGATGACCTTGGTTGATCATTTGTGGAAGATCAACGGGAAATGATCTGGAGCCAGAGCAATGTTTGCCAAAGGCCACGTCTGGCCCAAACGCAAATCATCTCTCTTAGCAAACCTGTATAGACCTGTATAGAGTGTCTTGATTTCTTCAAAGTCACATTTTGAAGGTGGAACTTCACACTGACCCTTTTCTTTTTATCTATTTTTTTTTTTGGTACGTTTCTTGCTAAACATGCAGCATATTTATCATAGAAAGTTATTTGCTCTGGGGGAGAGAATTCTAGTCATGCAGAAGACTTCATAATCTTCCCAAGGTTATGTGAATAGCACTTCTCCCTTTTGCCGGCCTGCCCCTCCAGCTTTCTTCTGGAGAAGTCAAATTAAAACTAGGCATCTGGTGAATGCCATTCTGTAGATAAGATAAGACAAAATTTAAAGATGTGTATAAAGAGCTAACAGAAATGAGCAGGATCCCACTAGATGGCCTGCGGGTGTCATGGGTTATCAGTGCTACTGGGCTGTGAATTGGCCAAGCGTTTTGGCAGGTGTGCCTTGGGCAGACCTGGTCATGTTCTCTTCCCTGGGGCCACAGGCATGCTGCCAGACCAGAAGCTGGCCTAGCACATCTGCTGTAGGTTTGACAAGTGGCAAAGGGACTTATTTTGTAGCTTCCTCCCATAAGCCAATGACACCAGGGAGAGCATGAAAACCCAGCCACATTCCACCCGAAGCCACCATGTGCCCGTGTCCTGCTGTAAAGCCCTCAACAGCTCACAGGGGCCCCTCTAGGGCTTGAGAAGTCTAAGGAACTTGGTGGGAGCTGGAAAGTCCTAGAAGGGGGCTCCAGAGTCTTTGCTGTGAGATGGAGCTAAGGCAACAAAGGCCATATGCAGAGATCCTTGACCCCACCCCCTCTCGTGTCCCCACTACCTCAAGGGGAAGAACACGCATTTGACTCAAGCTGCTAAAATCCTTGACATGCCTTGTATGCTCAGTTTGTTGAAAGTTAATTCTATACAGGTTCTGGTTTCCATGCACAGTTTTATCCAGCACGTGGGAGCCAATTCTTGCCAGCTCTCTGTTTTCTTTCTCTTTCTCCCTTAGCATCATCAAAGGGAAGGACAGTTTGCTGAAGGACAGGGCATTCCCTCTACTGTTCACCTTGAGTAAGCCAGCCCCTGAATGTAGACCAGGGAAAATCTGTGGAAGAAGTCCAGACCCCTGAGGGTCCAGGTGCCATCAAATCCTAAGACCTCCTTCCAGGGAGAAGCAGAAGTAAAGTAGGTGATAAGTCTCTGACTCACTTCCCCTGTGGGAGATTGCCCGAGCTTCCGCCTCCAATCTGCAAAGTCAACGGGTCGGCTCAGCCCACTCCAAAGACCCTTTGGCACTCAATGGTCTATGATGCTTAGATCTTGATTCCCATCAACACTGGACCCCTCTCAACATCTTGTCCCAACACTTGTTGGGCCAACTTTCAACCAGGTGAAGAGTTAAGTAAGAAGCCAACTCACTGAGTGAAGAATTTAAAGAAAGAAAAACACTGCTCCCTGACAAGTGCATGTGACCTTACGGTTTTCAAGGTCGCCCCTCTCTCATGATAGGCAATGGTTAATGCATACGCGACAACAGCAGGAAGCTAAGGTGGGCCTTCTTGCCCCAGGGCCCAGGGTCCCTCAAGAATGGAAGGACAGCCTATGGTCCCAGGAAACCCCAGAAACTACTGGCAAAGTGGTGTGGATATGAGCACATGATTTCTTTCTTCTTCTGGAGAGAGAGAGAGAATCCAGAAGTTTCATCAGCTTTTCAAAAAGGGATCTACGATTCTAAAATGGGTAAGAACCATTAAACTCAGCTAAGCTCATGGAGTAGAAAGTGGATCGGGGCTTTCCATGTGAGGATTTGAGAAATGGAGAAATAGAGCAGCACTGATGTTCCTAGGGAGCAGAGGGGACCAGCCCCACAGGCAAGCAATGATTAGACAGCCTCACTATAGCCTGTCTCAGTGAGATGCCCAAGCCTACCTGAGTGTATCACCTTGGGGCGGGGTAGGGGATGCTGAGCTGCTATGGCAGTTGCTCAGCTGTAAACCCAGCAGCCAGGGCAGCATAAGAGGGAGAGGAGAAGGAAGATGAACCAACAAAATAAAGGGTATTCTAACTTGGCGTAGAAACCTACCTCCTTCCTCCCCCAGTGGCATGGAGGCACCTGGAAACCTAGCCCTTCCCCACTTCCTCATTCTACAGCCACAACTGAAACAATGTGTAGACCATCTCTCCAATTCTTGCCATCTGAGCTGAACTACCTGAGCCAAAGGATGACTGCTTTATATTGGTGAGAGATGATGGTACTCATTCTGCCCATATTGGAGACCAGTAGGTGTGAAAGTACTTTGGAAAATTGGGTCTATTCTTTCATTTATAAGTTAGTTCTTACTTGGTTGAAATGAAAGAGAGTTACCCTTGTTCTCCCTGACCCTCTTGAGCATCACCTGCCTCTACTCATGGACAATGGGGCAGGTAGCCAAAGCCTAGGTCCCCCGCGTTCACCAACCAGATACTGGTCAGCACGCCTGGTATCCAGCCAGTATTGTCTGTACTTTTGTCATTGTAGGCTTTAGTGATACAGGATGCAGCTTAATTAGCTCATCTGGGCCCTTTTTAGGATTTTTATTATTTTTTTAATGTTTATTTATTTTTGACAGAGAGAGAGAGAGAGAGAGAGAGAGAGAGAGAGAGAGAGAGAGAATGAGTGGAGTTGGGGCAGAGAGAGAGGGAGACACAGAATCCGAAGTAGGCTCCAGGCTCTGAGCTGTCAGCACAGAGACCGATGTGGGGCTCGAACTCACAGACTGCGAGATCATGACCTGAGCCAAAGTCGGGCGCTCAGCTGACTGAGCCACCCAGATGCCCCAGGATTTTTGTCATAATGTTACCAAGGCAGGGCACAAGTCACATCTAACGTAGTTACATAAAAAGAAGCTGATAAACAAATGATAACAGATATAACTTGCTTATGTGAACCTACTCTGTGCAAATTGAGATATGTTTCAATAAACATTTACTAAGTGTCTGTCTACTATTTGCTGGGTAGTCTGCTGGACCTGCATGGGAATAAAAACAACTAAGATGCGGCCTTGGCCCTCAAGAACTTTACAATTCACTGGCAAGAGATGGGCTTACATGCTTTTAACTGTAAGCTCCTCCACCTCAGGTCAGCTCACCTCCCTATCGCCTCTCCTTGGGTTCCGGAAAACTTAACAGTCTCCCCAGCCTCATGCTCCAGGCCTCCCTGCCTCCATGGGAACCATCTGCAGCTCCCACCAACCCCATCCCTGTCACCAAGCACACTAAACCACTCATCACTCCCACCAAACGTTGCCGTATGCTCCTGTGTGCTCCCACCCAGGCCCGCAATCTTGGCACTATTTCCAAAATGGCCAGGAAACAGATGTTACAGGAACAAAAGGGAGGAGGCCGTGGTCAAACAAGTCCGATAGCTGCCGAGCTAGACAGGCTTCTTTCCTTCCTTCAAAGAGGAAGACGGTGCAATTTCTCCTACATCTATGTGACCACTAAACTTTTCAAGATGGCGCATCTCCCGTGACAGCGGTCAGCTCGGAATGAAGGCTGGATGTGGAGGCCCCCCAGACCCTCTCTGGCCCTGCCACGGCTATGCTCAAATGTCAAGCTGGGACAAGAGTAGTGAGAAAAACAGACATGACGCCTCTGCTCCTGGAATCCAGTGAGGAATATAGATTCTAATGGAATAGTCTCGCAAGTCTAGAATATAAATATACAACTATAGGAAGAGCAAGTAAAGTCAGAGGACTCTGAGCCAGCTTCTGGCAGCAGGCACACATGAGCCGAGACAAGCGGGTGAGGAAGAGACACAGTGGGGAAAGACAGCCTGTGCAAAGACTCTATAGGGGGAAAGAGCCCATGCTGTCTGAGGGGTTGTAAAGGCCAGTGTGGCTGGGGCCCAGGGGCCACAGGGAGGCCAGAGGAAGAAAGTCCTGGGAGGGACATCCTAAGGGACAGTGGTACCATCATATGTGTGTTTCATAAGACCTCCTGGGAGAGTGGAGAGCAGACTGGTGAGAGGCAAGGAAGTCTGCGACAGGCCAGGAAGGAGGGCAGTGCAGTGGTCCACATGAGAGAGGGCAGGGGTGCAGGGGGCAACACAGGACAAGGGCAGCACAGAGCTGTACAGGGTGTAGAACAAGTGTGGTGTGAGGGAAGCTGCTGCTCACACTGTGGATGCCAATGACACTCTTCTCTGGGACAGAGCAGAGTCAGGGATGGTCAGCTGGGTTGTGGACTTGGACATGTCTATGAGGCATCAAAGCAGAAGCATTGAATGTGCTAGTGAAGTAATAAAGCACCATCTTTTAAAGTATATTTTGAAATTCTAACTTTTTACCAATTCATAGTGGCCATCCCACTCGACCCAGTCGGGTTGTACAGAAAATGTGAAGAGACAGGGGCGCCTGGGTGGCTCAGTCGGTTAAACATCCAACTTCGGGTCAGGTCATGATCTTGCGGTTCATGAGTTCAAGCCCCACGTCGGGGTCTGGGCTGACAGATCAAAGCCTGGAGACTGCTTCAGATTCTGTGTCTCCCTCTCTCTCTGCCTCTCCCCCACTCACACTCTGTCTCTCTCTCTCTGTCTCAAAAATAAAGAAACATAAAATAGTTTAAAAAAATAAAGAAAATATGAAGAGACAGCTGGAGATTTCTCTAGTCTCCATATGGGCAAATCCATCAGACCCTAGGTGGCAGCTGTCCCCTGCCCCCAGTCTACAACAAGTTCATCAACCCTGAGATCAATCTGGTCATTTGCTGTCTATGTGCTTGAATTTGCCAGGAACTTTTTGTTTGCACTTTGAATGGCTCTTGCACACAAAACTCTCAGATAAAATTCCATCTGTGGTTAATGGAAAGATCTGCTTAAACGTTGCATCACTGCTGGAAAGAAACCTGAGCTTTGATTAAACTCTGGGGGCAAAGTCCCATCCGACAACACAGAATGCCTACTCTGGTCATGGAAATCACTTCCAACTTCTGAGCTTAAAGCACTGAAATGAAGCCTCAAAGTGAAGGTTCCCATCGCCCCGGAAGGAGCCACTGAGGGCCTTCCTGATAACATCTTTATCCTTCCATTTCTGTCATCAATCTGGCTGAGAACTGAAGGGAAGGGAAGGGCTGTACCCGAGTCATCGCACTAAAATGTAAGGGTTGGAAGATGTAGGCAGCCACGCCGAACTATAAGCCAGCTTGGAACGAAATCAGAACAAGTAATTTAAAAAAAATTTGTGAGCCCTTACAGCCATTGGCCGATGCTTCTGTAACATCCACCCTTCTCCAGACTTTTGGCACAAGAACAAGTTAAAAACAAATGCTTTCAGTTTGCTTAAATGATAGCCCTTGGAAAAACCCAGTGACTGATACTGCATGCGGAGAACAGTTGGGCTGTTCTCCCGAGGAGAGGGCTGATCCACAAAGCACTTGGAGTAAAATGGCCCTTTTCAAGGGTGGTAAAAAAACAAAAACAAAAACAAAAGCAAAAAAAACCACCAAAACATCAAGTGAAGGTAATTAAGAATGCAAAGAAAACAACAGCACAATTCTGGTATGCGATCCATGCAAAAAGATACTTAATAAATGCATGTGCGTGCTCACGCACGGGTGGCTAAGGAACTCTTAAATATTCCCTCCCCGCTTGTGTTTTGCTTTGCTTTAACAAATGTACACTCTCGCAGCTCTTTTGTGAGGTAGGGGTTGACTGTAAATTCCATCACTTATCAAAGTGCTCTTACACAATAGGGACTGGAGCTAATTAAAATAAAATACCATCTGCATTCGATCGGACTGTACCGGAGCCCTGTAACATTCATTTCCAGTTTGGTCATTCGAACCCAATGGCAACTCTGCATTCCAGTGTCTCTGAATAATATTAACTCATCTTGTCCTTTTCTTATTAATACTAATCACACCATCTCCAAACGCCAAGGTGTCACAGAAATGCTTCGCTCACATAGGAAAGCGTTCTGGCGCGCCACGAGGAAAAGATAACACTACACACGTGGGTACGCCAGCTAATTTTGCCCAATATTTAATCAGAAATGACGAGGCAGAGTAAATATTAGTTAGCCAGACTGACAGCTAATTGATCTGGTTTGTATTCAACTAGACTGATATAAACAGAGGGATTTCGCTTGCGATTCTGAATTCATAATTGGTTCAGATGTCTATATGCTTTCCCGGAGGCTACAAATTTAATTAGTGTTGTGAGAAAGCAGCGGCCAATCGCATGGAAGTCACAGGCAGGGCTGGAATGTGCAGGCTGTTTACCTTTTCTCTCTCTTCTCTAGCGGCAGGATGCTTTGATAGCAGCCCTGCAAAGCTTATTAAGAAGTTCTTGTGTAAAAAGGACTTGTATTTGAAAAAACGTAACTGCCATAGCCTTTGCTCAGAGAAAGTCTATCCTTCTTTCTCTTCCATTCAAGGACACAACTGATCGCTGGGAATGGTTGGCCCTCGGTCCCAAACTGAATGTAGTACTTTGAGTGCACCTCAAGTGAACGAGCCCAGCACCTTAGATGATGCAGCAGAGGCGGGTCTGGCCACTCCCACCCCACGGTGCTCAAGCCTGCCTGGACTCCTTCTCTGACGCCTTGAACAATCTCATGCCCAGCTCCCATGCCCTGCTCTGCTGGGGACTCACCCAGGTGGACGCCCAGGCATCTCTGCATTCCCTTGGGCACAGGGGTACCCAGCAGGTGCACAATTAATATTTTTGGGAAGGAAGGGAAGAGCAGCCAAGTTGAATATCTTTAGCCGTTCTAAAATTTAGTCACTTAAAAAAAAAAAAAAAAGGATGTCTATAAAACTCAGGTCCTATTTCAACTCTGCCTTAGTTCTCTAACAATTGAGAAACCAGCTTAATCCTCAGAAGGACCTGTGGAAAGGGGCCAAGAAAGGCGCTGCCCCAGTATCTTTCTCATTGCATAATTACGTTGGGGTACAGGGGCTCCCCCATTCAAATGGCTTGCCCCTTGTTGTAACTATCTGTGTGGTAGCAATTTACCACAAACTCTCAAGGCTTCAGATGAAGAAAAAGCACATCGTCTTCACAAGACAGAGCACCGTATGCTTAGAAGTGAAATTGTGGAGGGCCATGGCAGGAACTCCCTTTCTAGCTCAGAAGTTTCTCAAGGCTTTGAGAGGTGATGCTGTTGTGAATCTCAGCACCCCCTGTGCGGCCTCAAAGAATCCAGTTTCTTTGGTGACCAGCAGAGACAACCCCCTTCCACTCAGTGTAATACTGACAGAGGCATCCAGTCTGCTCACCCTTCTCCAACTGCCCCATTCTGTGGGAATTGGCAACTACAATCTGGCTCTGCTTCCAGGAGGAAAAAAATGTAAATATATATATATATACATATATATATATATATATATATACATATATATATGTGTATATATATATATACATATATATATTTAAATATATATGTTTTTAAAAAGGGGCTGGTATATATATATATATATATATATATATATATATATATATATATACCAGCCCTTTTTATTAAAAACATTCCTTCCAGTTCCATGGTGTGAACACACATAGGTATAATCACAGCCCCCTATGATCAGATGAGAGGATGTATGTTAAAGTACTCAAGCACATAGTAGTCCCTTAATAAGCATCAGATTCTCTTCCCTGCTAGGAAGCAATAATGGGATTAGCATAATGTTTCATATCTACTTCCTTCATTTAAAAAATTTTTTAAATGTTTATTTATTTATTTTTTAATATTTTTTAATGTTTATTTATTTTTGAGACAGAGAGAGACAGAGCATGAACGGGGGAGGGTCAGAGAGAGGGAGACACAGAATCTGAAACAGGCTCCAGGCTCTGAGCTGTCAGCACAGAGCCCGACGCGGGGCTCGAACTCACGGACCGCGAGATCATGACCTGAGCTGAAGTCGGCCGCTTAACCGACTGAGCCACCCAGGCGCCCCAGATGTTTATTTATTTTGAGGGAGAGAGCACATGCATGTGTGAGCAGGGGAGGGGCAGAGAGAGAGGGAGAGAGAGAAGATCCCAAGCAGGCCCCACACTGTCAGCACAGAGCCCGATATGGGGCTCGAACCCACAAACCATGAGATCATGACCTGGGCCGAAGTCAAGAGTCGGACACTTAACCGACTGAGCCACCCAGGAGCCTCATATCTATTTCCTTCTATCTATCCACCCATTTGTTTGCCTACACACCAATAAAATGAACTCAGAAATATGTACATGTCTGCCTTGTCACAGTCCAATGACATGAATGAGTTCCACGAGGACCACTTTCTCATGTGCTCGGAATCAGAGCATCACAAAGGTAAGCCCTGGAGAAGGGTGTGGCGGGTACAGTGTCCAGGGATAAACCATCTCTCCCACCCATCTGTGGCTCAGCCAATACAAAAGGAGCTACGATTGTCAGTTGGGGGTGGCCTGGGACAACACCAAGAACCCATTTCTCCATGGAAACTTTATTATAAATATTCTGTGGGAATAGCTGAAATAGTATCGTGAGCCAGCTTGGAAGCTCAAACTAACATTTTAGCACATTGCTTTCACGAGAAGGCGAGTTCCATGTTCTAAAACTATGATTTACCAATAGCCTCATTTGGGGCTGCTACCGCTTCTCACATGAATTTCATTTTCCCTCATAGCACTCATCACCCTGTGATAGATCACATATTTTTCTACTTACTGCCTCATTTTCTATCAGCCTGACCACCCACTCCAATGACACCACTATGGACAGAGCCTGACACATTGCTGGGATTCCAGAATCACCTGCTGAATGAATGGAGTCATCAAAAGCTAACTTGACCATCTTCAATTTGTAAGCTTACCAGGATCTGTTTTGACTGGCATTTGTGAAACATTAGTCTCAAATCTATGCAGAAAGGAAGTATCATTAACCACCCAATAAACATGAATTACATGAAAACTTAAACTGTCAGCCTCTTTGCAAATTATATTTGTCTTACTCTCAAAGATCACATGAACTTTTAAGGGGAAAAAAGTTATATTTACTGCCCAAGTTTTAAAATTCATGGTAACCATTAAGACATGTGTTATGACAACCGCAAAAACATCTTTCGGCCCAATCTCTAATTTAATCATTAAAACACTGTTTTGAATTCCCTGGTCTTTTTGCTGTTATGGGTGATATTCAGATATTTATCTCCTCTAATTACGGTGCATTCTGTTGATTTCTAAAGATGTAAAATATCAACAGATCTATACTCATTTGATTGTTGCTTCAAACTGAAGCCAATTTAAATTCTCCAGTCTGACAAGGGACCAAATATTCTGAGCATTCAGATGGTCTGATTTGTTGCTACACATCTGTCTTGTTTTATTCAAAGTGGACAAAGAAAACTAACGACTATGTAGAACCATATTAAAATCAAGGCTCAGCTCTTTTTAGAAGCACAGACCCAAACGAAAAGCAAACAATGCTCTAGGCCTTAGGAAAGGGTCCTGTCCAGAGAGTAGAGATCTGTACCTGGGGGTCCATCCTGAGGAAGGTATGAGGGCCTCTGCTGCTCAAAGTTGATCTTTTAAAGGTTTTGCTATGATAAAAATGGTAGTAATTTTCCAGGTTTCCAATCTGCAAAACAAGAAGCAGGACACTATCAGTTAATACAGTCTTAAAAACAGCTTCAAAAATCCTCTATCCCACAAAAATCTTCCCTTTCTCTTAGAGACTCATTCTGCTCCCAAAGGAAACATACCCTCCGTTATGCCTTCCCACTCATCTCTCTGGCATATAGTTGGTATTTACAAACATGACGGTGGATTTAGACAATCCTTTTGGGATAAACAACACAGGGTCGTGTTTCCAGTGAAGCAAATCTTGTATTAAGTGCCTATCATTTAAAATGTGTACTATCTTGGCCAAGTTTGGTAGACCAGAATCCATGTTCATTTAGGGCCAAGCATCCCTGAAGTAGCTAAGTTAGTGTCAAGTCAGGCTTATACCAAAATATTCATTTATAAACAAACTCCATCTTCTCCACCCCACGGGTAAACTGAAAGATCTAAGAATGAACATTCGCTCCCAAGCAAAACAAGGGAGCCAAAGAAAACACGCACGTCCATCTGCTTGGGGATTGTGAAAAGGTCAGATGAGAACATCCAAACCCCCAGGGTGTCCCAATTTTCTGCCAGGGGTGGTTTGTCGAGACAGATTTCAGCTTGAGGGCTGGACAGAACCAAGAGAAGCAATGGATGTGGCCTTCGGGACAGGCAGGCTCTCATGCCTCAGTGACCCTTGAGTATCAGGACATTGTTCTCAGAAGACCTGTTTTTTGTTCTGACTTTCACTGGTTGTTGAAACTAGCTTGTTGGTCACCATCCTTGAAAGCAGAGCTTCTTAAAAGAGGCTGGACTGAACATTATACAGACTTTCAAGTTGCCCTTCTCAGCCTAAACCATCCTAGTTTTCTTTTCCAGCTTCTGATCAAAGGGAGAATTTAAGACAATTTGTCCTCTAGGATGGCACATGTGTGGTGATTACAATATGAATCTGGTTCAAAACCTTCCCTCTCCCTTCACCACCACTAGCCATGTGATCTTGGGCAAGGACATTTGCCCCCTGTGAATCTCGATTCCTTATGTGTAAAACGGGGACAAAACTACTTAGCCACTGGAGTTCAGTACAACTAAAGTCTGAGCAACGCCCAACAACCTTTGGCTACACCTGCCTCGCTCAAGCCATTTTGTCTGCTGTGACCTAACCCCATGAGGCTTGACCGGCCCAGGCAGAGACCTGGGGGGATGTGGATGCTCAGAGTGGCCATTTCCACAAGATGAGAGCCCTCCAGCACTCGTTTCCAGCAATCCCAGCTGCCTGGCTGTCTCCTGTTCTTAAGTGTCAGGAGATTCCCATTTAAAAATCCTCCTTTTTCAGGGCATCTAGATGGCTCAGTTGAGCATCTGACCTTGGCTTGGGTCATGATCTCACGGTTTGTGCATGTCAGACCTGCATCGGGATCACTGCTGTCCGTGCAGAGACCACTTCAGATCCTCTGTCCCTCGTTCTCTGCCCCTTGCCTGCTTGCATGTGAGCTCTCTCTCTCTCTCTCAAAAATGAACATTTTTTAAAAATTAAATAAAAAATAAAAAATATATAAATCCTCCTTTTTCACTTAAATTTGCTCCTGAGTGCTCTGAGTTGTAAGTGACAGCTTACAACTATGGAACACTGAATACTATTATAGTCATGAGGATTAAATAGGTATCATGGGTGTTCAACAAACACTGGTCGGGATTCTCTTTCTGGCTCCTCCCCACGGCTCCTCCATTCCCCTCGCTAGGACCAGGATGCTTTAGATTTGGCCCAATCTGGGCCCACATTCCAACTCGATCCCTTCCTGCGGGTGACCTGGGCTTCAGGCCCTCTCTGAGTCTTAGTTTCCTTGTGAAAATAGTAACTACTGCCTTGCAGGGTTGCTCTAAGACTTAAATTACACGAATATAGGAAGATCTAGCAGAGTGCCCAGCAGGTAGTAAGTGCTCAATAAATGGTTTTCTGCAATTAAGATTCTCAGTTCATGTTCTACCACGAGACACCCCTTCTGCCATCATAAACCTCGTTATTTCGGCCCCATTTTGCACAAAAGCACTTTTATTTCTCCTACAGATGAGTCACCTTGCTCACTTCTTCAACAGAGTTAATTGCTAGATATGTCAAGCCTCCTCCTAACGCATGCCAGAGCTGTGATTTAGAGCCAGAAGCAATAATGGAGTCTTAACTTACAGCAGTATTTAATCAGCATGTTTGCTTCTAAGCTGCCACCATCCCTGGGAGATGTTTCACAACTCCTGGCCTTTTAACTCTGGGCATTCAAGTCAATTCCCATCCAGGGACGTGGAGAAACTAAGAGGTGAATCAAATTTGCTGGCAAAGGGGTGGATTACTCGCAGAGCTGCTGACCTTAAGCAAACCCGTGTCAGGGCAGCCCTGGAGGTCATTCAGGGCAGCACCTGGCCTCAGGGCAGCCAAGCCAAGCCAGAGGTAGCCAACCCCACCACCACCCAGCTCCCTGCCTTTGAGCCACCATGATCATCCTTAGCAATGGTGTCCAGGGTCTGAGCTAATGAGGGCTGCTCTCCTCGAGCAATCCATGGGAGGAACAGATGCTCCCCAGGGCTGACCTGGCAAACCAGCCCCAGTGGCAGTGGTGACCAGTGCCACATCTGTCTGGAAGTGTATGTCCAGCCCAGCATAGGGACTGGGGGGTTCGGGAAGGACCACTCCCAATGTAGAGGAGAAGGGGACACCAGCCAAGGCTGTCCTCCTGCCCCTGCAAGGTTAGCTGCAGAATAAGCTGGAATGTGTTTCAGAAAAACCAGTGAGGGGGTCAGACCACCGGCTGTTCATAAATCTGACAGCAGCTGCAAGGGTCCCTGAAATTCTGAACACCTCTCTCCACCTTCTGGGTCCTTATGGAGAGTTGGCATGAGTGGGTGGGCAGCAGCCACATTCCTTCCTCATGGCCAAAGATTTGAGGCCAGATAGTGTGATTCAGGGCAGCACAGGACAGAAAGTACTGGAATTACTGTAAGGGTAAGAGAAGGAGAGGATGGGGCACCTGGGTGGCTCAGTCAGTTAAGCATCTGACTCTTGATTTCAGCTCAGGTCGTGATCACACGGTTCATGGGTTTGAGCCCCCACATCAGGCTCTGCACTGACAGTGCAGAGCCTGTTTGGGATTCTCTGCCTCCCTTTCTCTCTCTCTCTCTCTCTCTGCTCCTCCCCCACTCATTCTCTCCCTCCCTCTCTCTCTCTCTTTCTCTCTGTAAAAAATAAGCATTTAAAAATAAATAAATAAATAAATACTCATTAATTCAGAGTAGGCATCAGAAAACTATGGTCCATAGGCCAAATCTGGTCTATCTCCTGTTTAGCTTACTTTTTTTTTTTTTTTTTTTTTTTGTGGTAAAATATACATAGTATAACATTTGCCAGGTTATACCATAGTATAACATTTACCATTTATCAGTGTGCAGTTCAGCGGCACTGAGTACATTCACAATGTTGTGCAGCCAACGACACCCTCTGTCTCCAGAACTTTTCTCTCTCCCCAAACTGCACCCATTTCATGAACTCCCATTCCCGCCTCCCCGCCAAACCCTGGCAAACTCCATGCTACTTCCTGTCTCTGTGAGTTTGATGGCTTTAGATATCTCATATGAGTAGAATCATTTGCCCTTTTGTGACTGGCTTATTTCCCTAAACATGGTGTTCTCAAGGTTCATCCATGTCGTGACATTTGTCAACACTTTCTTCCTTTTAAAGGCTGAATAATATTCCCTTGTATTTGTATACCACATTCTGTTTTCCATCCATCCATTCATGGACACACGGATTTTCACTTCCTCCCTTTGGCTATTGTGAATAATGTTGCTATGAGCATGTGTATGCAAATACCTGTTCATGAACCTGCTTTCAATGCTATATACACCTTGTGTTTTTATCAATAAAGCTTTATTGGAGCACAGCCACACCCATTCATTGACCTACTGCCCATGGCCACTTTCATATTACAATGACAGAATTGTGTGCTACTGAGACCCTCTGGCTCAGGAGCCCAAAACATTTCACATGTGGCCTTTACAGAAAATGTTTGCCAACCTGTGATTTATGGCATTTGCTGCTGAGCATACTTTGGGAGTCCAGCAAAGTCTCTGATGATGAACATGGCTTCTCCAAAAGTTGGGGACCACCAGTCCACATGCTGAGGGGCTCTGCTTAGAAACATAGGTGCAGCTGCTGTCCCAGCACCTGTGGCGTCTCATGTGGCCATTGAGCTGCCCTTTCTCCAGGAGCCCTCTTTGTCGGATGCCCCAGGAGGTCACTCACATCTGTCTGACTCACACTATCCTGCCCTCTGCCATGGCCCTCCCCTGGTATCAGGCATGGGTCAGGAATATGAGGTTTTCATCATGGCCAAAAGGTCAGAAAGGATCAAGGAGGGGGCAGTAGATGGGTGCACCTGACTGCTCATGGAACACAGCCAAGCGAAAGTCATCTCGCTTGGCTGATGCAGCATTTATGATTTAGGAGCTATTTCCTACTTCCTTCTCCTCCCCCACCCCATCTAAATATTCCTCTGGTTCTCACCTTGCCTGCCACCCCAGTTAATGCCCCTCCCAGCTTAGGGAGCTGCTTTTTAAGATCTCCAGGTACCTACATGAGCTAAGAGGACAGAATGGCTGGGAAGCCTCCATTCTCTAGCAGCATCATTGGGGACATGGCCACTGGCCTGGTTAAACGTAAGAGACATGTCCCATGTGTCCCTGTCACATGGTCCTGACCTACAGAGAAGGGAAAGAACCTTGGGAATGGTCCCATTTTATAAATGGGAAACCACCCAGGGAGTTATCCCCAGTTGTTACTCTCAGGGTTTCCCAATTCCTGAACCAACAATCCCTCCCACCCCACCTGGCCACAGATGAATAGGTGACAACATCTGACACCAAATGACACAGAGACACGCAAATTAGGGCTTAGGATTATTGCAACACTTTTGGTACATCTTCAGAGTCAAATGGACAAGAGCTGGAACCATAAGGATAAATAGAAAAGCTGGGGTGGCATAAAGACTTGAATTCAAGGTGATCTTGAATTCACTTTCCTAAGTGAGGAAATATCATTATTTTGATATGACTTCTGCACTGATATTAAGTAGCTACTCCTCCCAACTTGGCAGTCTGGGCCATCCTGTGCTGCTGTCCCTCAGCCACGGCCTGGGACAGTGTTTACCCCAGGCCTCACTGGCCTCTGGGAGTCACCACTCACGTGCTCTGTGTACCGCTTCTCAAGCCAGTATCGAAGCAGCCTGCCTTTATAAACATGGGGTGAGTGGCTTCCACAGAATATCGCTGTTTGAGGGTGCTGGCAGTCTCCTCTTCCTTCTCCTCCTTGACAATGAGAGAGAAATTCTTCCCCCAGCATCCTAGGCTGTCTGCCTGTCCTGCCCAGCTCTGAGCCCTTCCAGAACCTCAATTTGCTCTCCATCAATGAATCTGATCTCTGGTGTGCAGAGTGTTTTGTTTGTTTGTTTTTTTTTAAGTCACAACATAAAATTTCAGTGCCTTTTCTCTTTCCTGTCCATGGTATTTTCACAATGCATTAATTAGAGCCAGTCTGTTAGTAACCCCCTCCAAGAATGTGAACAATCTTCTGAATATGTAACACTCAGGTCTCTTTACTCATCACTGATGTGTAATTATACACATTAGTTGATAAAATTGGTAACATCATTAAAACATCATTAAAAACCCTGCTAAACGTTCTCGGCCAGAGCATTGGGAGAAATGAGATCAAAGAATCCACAGTGAAGACAGTTGAAGCACGGTTTCTCTTTAATGGGGTACTCTATTTTAACAAATCTAGATGGGGCGCCTGGGTGGCTCAGTCGGTTAAGCGTCTGACTTCGGCTCAGGTCATGATCTCACAGTTTGTGAGTTTGAGCCCCGGGTCTGGCTCTGTGCTGACAGTGCAGAGCCTGCTTCAGATCCTCTGTCCCCTGTCTCTCTGTCCACCCCCAAAATAACTAAACATTAAAATAAATAGGTAAATAAATAAATAAAAGTCTAGATAATGTCTGCACATGGTACAAAATATACATAGTACAAAAGCACACAGAGTTCGCAGGGAATGGCAATTCTCCGTCCTTCCCATCTCCCAGCCACTGAGGGTCCCCAACATTTACTGGGTGCTCCTGGCTCACGTCAAGAGCAGCTGGCACTTGCTGAGCACATGCCATGTGTCAGGCAGTAGGAGAGCAGTTTTAGATGCCTTCACTTGTTTGACTGTCATGACGCCCTTATGCTATCCTCATCCTGAAGTTGGGGAAACTGAGGCACGGAGTGGTGAAGTAACTACTTCAAGACCATATCTTGAGTGAGTAGCACAGTGAGGACGTGACCTCGGAGTTCCCATTCATAACCATCATGCCTTCTGCCTCTTGCCACATTCACAGCATTGGTTGCCATGGGGGGGTTCCCAGTCATCTTGGTTCTCATCCTCGATTGCAGGTGTGTTCACACAGGGCCAAGTGGCTCAACAGGCGTCCACTCTCCATTTCAAGCAGAAATCCTGAGAGACATATATTCCATGCACGTATCTATTCCATTACGTCCACATGTGAGTGTATGTGCCCATGTGTACACACGGATATGTGTGCTTATGCATATATATGCACGCATGTATATATGTACGCATTCAAACATGTGTGTATACATGCATGTTCACATGTATATGGATGTGCAGTGTGCAATATATGCGTACATGTATATGGATGTTTATGGGTATATATATGTATGCATTCAGATATGTGTGTATATGTGTGTGCATGTATGAGTGTGTATGTATGTACACAGAGATGTGTGGGTGTGTGTATATACATGTATGTGCATATTCAGATATGTTTGTATATGTATGTATACAGTTGCCTGGGGTGTTTATGCAAGATTCACAAATAAATGGCTCTGAAATGCAACCAGGAAAGTCTTTGGTTTTCCCACAGCCCTGATATCCAATAGGACCTCCTGAGGCTGCTATTAATTGCTCTAATTCAGAACTTCTGGGTCTGAGGGCCACCAAGGCCACTACCTTGGTCAGAATCACCTGATAGCATGAATGCTGGCTGTGAGCCAGGCCCACCCCCAGATGAAGGTTCCGGCTCCTGGGGTCCCGGCTGCTGCCACACACGGGTATGCTAAAGCCTCTTCCCAGGAGATGCTGAGCTGTATCCAGGGACTGTGTCGAGTCCCTTTCCAGGAGGCTGCCCCTCCCTCGCTGGGCCTTCCAGGCTAGCTCCACACCAGCTCTTCTGGGAAGCCTCTCCCACCCACCTGGGTCCTGAGCACATCTGTGCTGTACAGGCTGAGTCTTGCTGGGGCAGGGTCACAGCCTCACCATCTTGGTTTCCTTATTCCAGGCTGAGCATAGAGGGGAGCAGCCCCCAATGTGCACGTCCCAGATGACTCCCCACCACAACCAGAGCCACAGCTAGAGCCGCCATCTTGAGGTCAGCATCTTCTTGCCACCCTCACCTCCTTCCAGATCTGTTCCTCCTCTCTAGGAGTCCCTTGTCTTGGTAAATGGTGCCACACCTTCCACAGGTGTCCAGTGTCACCAAACCCTCTGGAAGTGACCTGCTGAAAGTTTCTCAAGCCTGGCTGAACCCCATCACCCCCACATCAGTGTAGGTGGCCCCACTGCTCTACTAGGACCAAAGCAGGGCCCTGGCTGGCCTCTGACCCTCTTCTGCACCATTGTACTGCCATTCCTACCCCAGCCCTGCCTTCCCTTCCACAACAAAGCCTTGGCCCCTCATGGGGCACATAAGAATCTCCACCACTAGGCCAGGCCACCTCTCTGGCCAAAGGCCTGGCCCTGGTGGCATCACCTCTGTCCTTGGGTGCTGCTGTTGTGTGTCAGCCCCTTCACACCAATAAGACTACCTCCCACTCCATTTTTAACCATCACCTGAGCTATCACTGCCTCCAGGAAGCCCTCCTGGACCTTCCAGGATCAGGTCTGCACACATGTGGCTATCATAACCCACCTTCCCTCCATCCTTCCACGGTAAGCTCTCAAAGGCAGGAACTGTCATCTGTAAATCCTCAGGCCCTGGCAGTGTCTGGTGCATGGCAGAAGCTCAAAACATATTTGGTGAAATGAACAGATTTCAAGTGATACTGGAAGGACACACACGTCTTCCCCTCTCTGCCTTACATATAGTTGTCCGGCGTGGCCCTGGGGCCAACCAAGACCCCGTGCCTCTCAGCCCAGTGACTGCTGTCTTGCCTTTCAGGTTCTCTCTAAGCCTCCCCTCTCATGACGGTGCTGAGGCTGTGGAGTCAGGCAACCATCTACCCGCTGTGTGGCCTGGGCTAGGCCCCATGCAGCTCCTCTGAGCTCCACTCCCACGGGTGCAGGCTGAGCGAGAGGCCATGCAGGACTCTGCACTTCCATCCAAGTGGCCTGGCACCCTTCATTCATGGCAAGCTAACTGGCCTTGGAGAGGAAGACTCTTGGGGACTACAGGAGGGATGAGTATAAACAGCTTGCAAAGCCAAACAAGGAAGGGGCAGAAGCCAAGTGTGTCGGGGGAGAGGCCTGGGCTGGGGATGTTGACAGGAAGAGCCTCTCTTGTCCCGTTTTGGTTTTTCGGGTTTTTTTTTTTTTTCCTGTAAATTTGAGTATTTCCAGCTTCAAATCACCTCCCTGCTCATACAGGGCAGGTGTGAGGCCCGAGGGATCTGTGGGTGCTGGCGGCTGGGGTGTACCCTGCCTTCCTGAAGAAAAAGAAGATGATTTGTTGTTTTCTGCAGATCCCAAGGAATGGTGGAGAAGAGCCCCATCTGATATATTACGTTTGATTTGCAGCAAAGTCACTGAGGAGCATGCCAAATCCACCCGAGATGACATCGGATCGTTCCAAAGGTCCAGCCGCCCACTCAGCCCTCCAATGAATGTGACCTCAGATGCAGGTGTGGTTCCCTGAGCTCTCAAGTCAGCATGCTGGGTTGGGGGGCTGGGGGGTTGGCTAAATGCACGCTTTGGTCAGTGCACAAAAATGCCACTCCCACCTCCCCAGGCTCACACAGTTAAATCTGCCTCACAGGGACAGCTGATAAGCAGCCACGAAATGTCACGATCCAAGGTCTCAGAAATGAATGGGCTGTAGATGAGACATCTGACTTTGCAAAAAACTCTTCACTTTATCACTCCCAAAGCCTGCCCTTGGCTGGAAACAGATGTTTCGAGCCCTGTCTGCTCGCAGCTGCAGCATGCCGGCTTCCGGACCTGCTGGTCTTCAGGGCTGGCCTCTTCTGAGGGCCTCTGGCTTCTGGGGAAGAGTCTATGTTTAAAAGTCACGGGCATCAGAGTTCAGTTATATAATAGTATTGATCCCAGTTGGTCTGCTTAAGAAAAACATAACTAATTAGAGCCTATAAAAAAACCTACACACCAAATTAATTCTGTCTTGCTCTGGTGACTCCTACCTGAAGAAAGTTATAAATATAGATGGCCACTGAACCTATATTTAGCCAGAACTGAGTTACCTGGTATTTATAATTAAGGAAGGCCAAAGAGGGAGAATGGACATTTTGTTGTTATTTTTTAAAGCATTAAAAAAAGAAGAAAAAAACCTGCTTCCCATTTCGGTCACATATACACATAGCAACATTCTGTTACTGCAATAATTACAATTCTGACCCAAGTTAAGATTATTGCACAATTTCCTAGTCTCCTAAAATTACTTTCTTCAACACATATCCACCCAAAGCATGCAATTAAGCTGCTCAACTTCCTACAAATTCCTGAAAAATCATTAATTTTTACTTAGCAGCCTTCATTTTCTCTTCCCTGAAGTTGCCAAACCGAATGGTCTGGCCTCCTATGAGGATGTTTATATATTATATATTGCTTATATATATTATATTATATATCTGGCCTCAACATATACCTTTAACACTCACAAAGAGCCATCTGAAAAACTCTACAATCTTTACTTTGAAGGTCTTCTTTTTAAACCATTTACTGGTTAAAGATTTCTTTGCAGCCATCTAGAATTAGCCACTTTATCAGATTTCTAAACCCAATGCTACTTTTGTATTTATTTTTGTTTCATTTTGATTGAAAAATACAAAAGTAAGGCTCCTCCTCCTGAAAAAATGCAGGTCCTAAAGCCATGTGGGGCACAGCACGGCTTCTGGTGTGTGGGGGAAGGGCACCAAGGGTACAAGGGGAGACCTGGGGTGGCCCTGAGCAGGTTGCAAGAGTGTCTGCCCTGGGAGAGAGCAGCCCAGCCTGGGTGTCAGAGCCCAAGTGGGTGAGGAGCTTGTCCACACCGTGAGACGTAGACAGAACACATGGCACCTTGGTTACCCACAGGGAGAATGATCAAATACAGTTAACACCCTGGGGTAGTGGGAGAGATTTCTCACCGTTAGACAAGAAAACTAGAAAGAACTCTGTGGTGCTGGGATTGGAATTGGACAGCCATGCGATTTTAGTTTTCCAGATACATATATAGATAGATAGATAGACAGACAAAGAGATAGGCAGACACACCAGCGTGTGCACACGTGTCTCCCCTCACTGGACAGGCCTGTGAGAAGCAACACTCAAACAGTGGCAAACCCACCCAGAGCCCGGGTCTTGGCTTCTAAGTACCATTTTCTACTAAAAGGAACCAGGGCTTTTGGAGAAATGGCTGATTCCAGGGTCAGGGCAGGGAAAGTGCAAGAGGAATCTGTAATACCACATTTGGGAAGAGAGTAAGAAATGATGCAAAGAACTCTAGAGACATATCACCAGCACACGGGAGCCAGACTTGAAAGGCACCTACAAGGCCAAACTGAGACCAGTTGAAAATCGAAATAAATAATCCCTCTTGGAGGTTCCAGTCCAAGAATGAACTAGGAAACCATGAGTCCATACAGATATACTTAAGAACAAATCCTAAGTTGTATAGGAATCGGCTATTTTTACATAGTTTCAAAGCACCTCTCCACAAAATATTTACTAATTATAAAGGGGAAAAGAGAAACTTGACAGGCAGACAGAGCCTGTTAACAGAGTGATCAACAAGTGGGCCACCAGCAATGAGGCAAATTGAAACGTGGGCCATGGGGTCAGACGCAGCGAGAACACCGTGTCACCGCCCGAAGTGCAGAACCCAAATCATCGTGAGCAAACAAACAGCAGACAAACCCCCAATGAAGGGGGACCTTCCACAGAGTAATTGGCTTGACACTGGCAAGTGCCAAGGTCACGAAAGTCAAGAGAACAGTGAGGAACTATTCTAGACTCCAAGAGAGTAAGGAACAGCGCTGTGCAAAGCCATATTGAAGCCAGAGGCAAAGGAAAAATCAGCAATGCTGAACTTGCCTTTATTTAACTTTCTGATATTTTGCTCACTGTGCAAATTTCAAATTTTAAAACGTTGCATTAAAATGATATTTCTCTTGGCCACTAAGTTTTTCTTTTCTGGCGTCCATCCCCTTATAGTTTAGTTGAAAGACCCCCATAGCTGTATGTAACACCTGACTCTGAACAGGATCCTTTCCTGTGAAGGCTACTGTTGGGAAGTTGGCAACAGTGTCGGAGGTATGATGGCCAGATGGTGGCAATGACCATCTGTAATCCTCTGGTTTCCAGGGTGCCACAGTTCTGTAGAATATGGTGCTGTTTGTTATGAAAGACACAGTAAAGGATGAGGGGTGATAAGGTCAGCTCAGCGATGTACTTTCAAACGGTTCAGAAAAAGTTGTATACTACAGTCCCAGCTATTTCTGAGACCTCATGACTGTTATCATATTTTTTAAAAAGAATATTATTTTTGAGAGGTGGGGGAGGGGCAGAAAGAAAGTGGGGGAGGGGCAGAGAGAGAGGGAGACACAGAATCTGAAGCAGGCTCCAGGCTCCGTGCTGTCAGCACAAAACCCGATACGGGGCTTGAATTCATTAACCTAGAGATCGTGACCTGAGCCAAAGTCGGTCGCCTAACTGACAGAGCCACCCAGGTGTTCCTATAAAGAATATTTTAATTGCAATACAACAAGGTAACTAGAGTTCTCACTGTCCCCCTTTCCCAAATAAAGCCTAAAGACCTTCTAGTCTAGAATTGAGGTCAAAACCTGAATCACTTCAACAACCGTCTCTTTGGTGAGTTGGTCCTTGGAACCAGGTCTTCCTCCCTCCCCTGAAACTCATCAGGCCCACAACTACTTTGTAAAAGAGACAGGAAGCCAATGAGGTTTATTTCAAGGGTAGATGACCACTGGGGTCGGGAGGCTGCTTGAGGCCTGGCCCCGTCCATCTATGGATCCGGGCCCTGATCCTCACCCCAGCCCCCAAGGCTGCCCCCCACCTCCCGCGTGGTGGCCTGATACTGCAGATAGGTTCATGCCACTTGTCCCTGTTTGGATCTAGTTGGGAGAAGTGCCCTCGCTGCCCTCCAGGCCCAGGCATGGACCCTATGATGGGGAGGAGGCAGGTAGGTGGAGACTCAGGGAACCCAGTTCTGCCAGATCTCCTGAACTCTTCCAGAGAAGTTGACACTTCAATTCTATAAGAGATCTCCCAAGTTTTTAACATTAGCAACTAATTTTAAAATGTTACCACCACTGGTGCAGCCTATGGACCACAGGGATTCCACGGCCCCTGAAACAAGGGGATCTAGACAATTTGGTTTAGATTTCCCTCACTCGAGGAGGTACACTGTTCACTTGTCTCTGAGTATGCAAGACCTAAGTAAGTGGCCTTATCCTTAGAAAGTCTCACCTGGAAAATTCACCAGGGAAGCTCTGGGCATGCCCAGATGTGCTCTTAGCAAAAAGCATCTCAGCTTGTGAATGGAGTAAAGCCATGTCCGTGACCTTCAGCACCAATGGCCGTGCACAGCACACCTGGCGGGCTGGTTACACCACAGACCCAAGAGCAAAGCTACAGTAAGCACCCCAGGAAAATAGGTGGGCTCCATCTGGGGGTCTCCAGAGAGGCTGGCAATGGGCTGCCATTTGGGGCTACTTCACTGAGGAAGGTCAAAAGGCTGCACGATTTGGGGAAAAAAAGAAAAAAGGATTTTTGTCCTTATGAAAGATAGGCTTAAAATTCAAACTTTAATATCTAAAACACTCTCACTAGAGAGCAGTTATCCTGAGGGAAATTAAAAAGGATTTTAGAGAAATTAATCTTCAAATTTTTCCCTTTAAAAATAAATAGCTCCTATACCCCAAAGAAGCAAAAGCAAGGACTTGAATAGATATTTGTACATCCACGTTCACATCAGCACTGTTCACAATAGTCAAAAGGAGGAAGCAACCCAAGTGTCCATCGATGGATGAATGTGGTCTATGCACACAATGGAGCATCATTGAGTCTTAAAAAGCAAGGGCATTTTGACACATGTTACAATATGGATGAACCCTGAGGACATTATGTGGAGTGAAACGAGCCAGTCACAAAGGAACAAATATTGTTATGATTCCACTTCCATGAGGTACCTAGGATCGTCAAATTCATAAAGACAGAAAGTAGAATGGGGACTGCTGGGGGTTGCCAGGGGCTGAGGGAGGAGGAATGAGGAAGTTAAGTGTTGAACGGGTATAGAGTTTCAGTTTGGGAGGACGAAAAAGTTCTGGAGACAGGTGGTGGTGAAGGTTGTGTGACTATGAGAATGTATTTAACGACCCCAAACTCTACACCTAAAAATGGTTAAGATGGTAAATTTTATTATGAATATATTACCACAACGGGACGCCTGGGTGGCTCTATCAGTTAAGCGTCCAACTTCAGCTCAGGTCATGATCTCACCATTCATGAGTTCAAGCCCCGTATCGGGCTCTCGGCTGTCAGCACATAGCCTGCTTCGGATCCTCTGTTCCCCTCTCTCTCTGCCCCTCCCCTGCTCACCCTCTCCCTCTCTCTCGAAATAAATTAACTTTAAAATTAAAACAAATAGGGGTGCCTGGGTGGCTCAGTCGGTTGAGCATCAGACTTCGGCTTGGGTCATGATCTTGTGGTGTGTGAGTTCGAGCCCCGTGTCGGGCTCTGTGCTGACAGCTCAGAGCCTGGAGCCTGTTTCGGATTCTGTGTCTCCCTCTCTCTCTGACCCTCCCCCATTCATGCTCTGTCTCTCTCTGTCTCAAAAATAAATAAACGTTAAAAAAATTAAAAAAATTAAATTAAATTAAAACAAATAATAATAAATGAATATTTTACCATAGTAAAAATATATCTCTTCCACATTCTCTCCCCACCGCTCCTAAAACTCACTCCTCTCTCATGTCACTTGGGGTGCTGGGTGTCAGCTTCCATGACAGGGAGCCCTACAAGGGAGAAGGTGTAGCCAGCCCCAAGGAGCAGAGAACAGAAACCAGAGCACAGCAATGCTGCCCAGCTGTAATTACTAACTACTCTTGGCTCCAGGCAGTTTATCCCCCTCCTGTGTCCCTCTATTATATGGTTTCCCTCACAGGGTAAAAGGATACCAGAGAGGAGGCAGCAACGTTCTTGGCGACAGGCCAAGTCCACCTGACCCCATCACCCCAGCTTCCTTTTACCAGATGTCCATCCTGGGAGTGTGGCCGTCCAGGTCTGCTGACCAGGCAGCCCCGTACCAGCCCCCTAAATCAGCTGACCTCTGGGGGGCTTGCCCTACCGAGACAAGCTTCCATGAGTGAAGACATGGAAAACTTGAGTCCAACCGCATTAGTGCCCAAACTCAATAATGCCAATTAACAACAGATGTAAAGAGAAACACGCTCTATCATTTGGCTTCTGTGACTCAACCCCAAGCCAGTAATTAAAAATGAAGAAGCTACTGATGAGGCAGCTGTCATGATTTCACCAAAACACAACTCGAGGGACACCCTTTCCCGGTTGCAGAGCACATCGTGGTTTGGAAACGAAAAACAGGGCTCTGTGCGATAATTTTCAGTTAGCCCTTTCACTGTGGCATTTGGGACTTTTCCTGCAAAGCTGCTGCACTGAGGAGTCCGGGGACCCAGGCGGCTGCCTGTCTCTGTCCCCTCACTGGCCCCGGCTTCTCCCCTCACAAGGGAGGGGCTGGATCAGCTTTTCTCTCCCTTTCATGCTAACGTTATGGTTTATGGAATATTTGGCAATAAAAAATTTCGACAGAACTTCTGTATTCAAAGTAAAACTTCAGAAGCACTAATTCATAGGCGAGAAGTACTTGTTTGAAGGAAAGCAGGAGAAAACATCACCAGTCTGCCCCCTCCGCCCATGATTCACGAAGACAGTGCATGCGACAGTGTCTTGTGAACGTGGGGCAGATGAACACCCACCCACCCACCCACCCACGGTCGCCGGCTCTTCTGCAGTAACCTTGCTGAGTATTTACTGCTTAGTGACGCCCACACTGACTGCTGGGTGACTGCCCGTTCACTCCTTCCTTCTCTTAGCAAGTATGTGAATAGCTGTTTGACGCAGGCACTGTTCTAGACCCAGGGCATCCAGCAGGGCTTCCATAGGGCGCAGGACCTGCCTCCGGGGAAGAGGCCAGAGGGAGGCCCAAGGGAAGCTTGTGCCCAGCTGGTGCTCGGATAGCAACTATGAGACCTGCCCAAATGCATCCTGAGATAGAAACCGGTGCCTGCATTCTGAGAGGCTGGTGTCCCGCTGGTGGAGCAAACGTTTTCTACCAGGCTTTCGCGGAAAGGTGGGACCAGGCAGAGGGAGGATGGGAGGCGGAGCCAGGAGGTCGCAAAGGGACCCCAGCCATCCCCTTGCATGGACTGCAGGGGGCGCTCTGGTGGGACTCCCCTTTGCCATCTTGGGTCTTGGGGCCAGGCTGCCCAGATCTGAATTGCAGCCCCTCTGTTTAATTGAAAAGAGTTTCTGGGGGCGTCTGGGTGGCTCAGTCGGTTAAGTGTCCAGCTCTTGATTTTGGCTCAGGTCATGATCTCACAGGTCATGGGATCAAGTCCCGCATTGGGCTCTGTGCTGATAGTGCACAGCCTGCTTGGGATTCTCTTTCTCTTCCCCTCTCCCTCAAAATAAAGAAATAAACTTAAAAAAAAAAGTAAAGAACAGAACAGTAAAGAACAGTTCTTTACTGAACTGTTCAGTTCTGTAAGAACTGTTCAGTAAAGAACAGAAAAGAGGCTCTGCGCAAGTGCCTTAATTTCTCTTTGCCTCTATTTCCCTTTCCATGCAGTGGGAATAACAGTATCTCACCCTCACAGTTGTCACGAGGCTAAATGGGGCCTGGCACGTGGCAAGCTGTTGTTCAGGTAGCCCTTTTCATATTATTTCTCAAAGAAAAGAAAATGAATGCATCTCACTTGCTAGTTGCAAAGTTGGTTCAAGAAAAAATCCCATTTGATCTTTAATTCTAATTTAAAAATATAGGGGCGCCTGGGTGGCTCAGTCGGTTGAGCATCCGACTTCAGCTCAGGTCATGATCTCACGGTCTGTGAGTTCGAGCCCCGCATCAGGCTCTGTGCTGACAGCTCAGAGCCTGGAGCCTGCTTTGGATTCTGTGTCTCCCTCTCTCTCTGCCCCTCCCCTGCTCATGTTCTGTCTCTCTCTGGCTCTCAATAATAAATAAACGTTAAAAAAATAAAAAATAAAAAACTAATATATATATTGGACTTCCTTATTGGTAGTTCCTGTGAGGAAAATAGAAACAAAAAGGTCAGTATACACAGTATCGCCCTGCTGGCCAGGCCTGTGCCTGTGGGACATGTGGGAACAGGAGCTGTGCCCTGGGTGCTCAGGAAGGCGCAGGCGCGCGGGGATGCAGCACCCCACACAGGCGGCCCTGACCCTCACCTCATGCCTGCCAGCCCCTGCATTTGTCAGTTCCCTGAAACTAACTTCTCTCTCGCCCCTTTCATTTTTATCAACTGTTATAAACTACAGCCGCCAATACATGATCGATTCCAGGCTGAAACGTTTTTTAGGTTCTAGACTTCTGATTCTGTAAAACGAATTCATGCCTTATGTCATCATTCATGTTCCCAAGTCTGCAAAGATAAATTCACTTCAAATGAAGAGATATGCTCATTAGGTTCTATGAGATTCTGTCTGATTTATGGTCACCACTTACTAAAGCTGAGAACTGGTATTTTTTTTTTTAATTTTTTTTTTTCAACGTTTATTTATTTTTGGGACAGAGAGAGACAGAGCATGAACGGGGGAGGGGTTAGAGAGAGAGGGAGACACAGAATCGGAAACAGACTCCAGGTTCTGAGCCATCAGCCCAGAGCCTGACGCGGGGCTCAAACTCACGGACCGCGAGATCGTGACCTGGCTGAAGTCGGACACTTAACCGACTGCGCCACCCAGGCGCCCCAGAACTGGTATTTCTAATGTGTACCTTCACCTACAGATAACTCAAGATGACACATCTCCTTGACAGGTGGAACTGGATCCAGCAATTTTTTTTTGGTGACTCACAACCCAATGGATACACACCTGCTCTCAGAGGGCTTAGTGGCTGTACTTTATGAGCTGGGTGATCAGTGAGGACCTGACACAGCTGGGCTGCTATCTGCTCCCTCCCAGGGAATGACCGGCAAATTCCCACCACCCTGCCCCCATCTTCACTCAACACTATTTCTATCAGATGTTGCTGGGAGGTTGAGCAAGGGTGTGGCAGGGGGAATGTGTGTCATGAAATCCAACATGACACCAGCACTCTGGTCACTTTCCCCCTTTGCCCTGCCTGCGGCCCTGTAGGGAAGGGGCCAGTCCTTCCTGTTTTTCAAGAGAAGCTAGAAATTCCAATTCCTATCTGAAATCTCCCAATGTTTAAATGTTGAGATCGATTCCAATTTTCTTTTTTTTTTTTTAACATTTTTATTTATTATTGACAGACAGAGAGGCACAGAGCATGAGCAGGGGAGGGGTGGAGAGAGGGGGAGACACAGAATCTGAAGTAGGCTCCAGGCTCTGAACTGTCAGCACAGAGCCCGACGCGGGGCTCGAACCCACAAACTGCGAGATCATGACCTGAGCTGAAGTTGGTCGCTTAACCAACTGAGCCACCCAGGCGCCCCCGATTCCAATTTTCTACAAACATTCTAGTCAACATAAAATACACCTCGGAGCCTCTACGCCTCCCTGGATCACATGTGACCTGGCTTCCCTGGAGAGCCCTCAGTGTGGCCCTGAGCAAGGCTGCTGGCTGGTGTTGACTCACCCACCTGCAGACCATCAGCCATCTCCAGGGGCCAGAAATGCTCTGCATTTCATGACCCATTCCCCCTCAGAGTCTCGGCTCTGCCAGAAATGGACTCCACCATCCTACAGTGTGTTTTACCGCACCAAAGTTTCCAGAATTTGCTGTAGATCGAGAAGTCTTTCCAAGGCTTCCGTTCTGTTTTATTTCTCCCTGGTGACAACTGCAGACATGACCTTTGTCAAACGATCACTCAGATTTCTCTGCAATGGGTCTAACTGTTCAGCACACCACCTCTCTAACCTCTTTCTTTTCCAAATCCAGGCTAAATTTAAGCTGCTTTGCTTATATCTCCGTCAGCTTCTACATAATTCCTACATATCCGCCTCACTTGGAAAAGAACAAATTGCCTTCCATTTCATTTGCTCACCCCTACAAGCCCATGTAATCTTTCCTCAGGTATTCTTTTATGTGCCTGGCTATTTACTACCAGCAGTTCCGCTGCTGTGGTTTTGCACACCACATCTTCAAACAGAAAAGTTATGCATGTGGCTTCTCTTAGCCAAGGAGAAATGCTTTGGGATAGAAGAAGAGATGGGGGTGGGGGGCGTGGAACTAAAAATCAACTTGTTTGACAAGTTATCTTGACCCCAAGTCAAAGAAACCGTTGCTGCCTTGTTCCCAGCATCTGGAGATCCCAGAGCTTAACTGTCCTGCAGGTCCTACCAGCATGCTGGGGGGCCCCAAGGCTGGCTACTGCTCACACAGCTCCTGTGGCATCCAGTCTGCTGTCTCGTCTGCCCATCCAATGTCACAGCCCAACCTCCCTCACTCCAGGTACCCACCTATGAGTCCCAAGTTCAGACACCAACTGCTACTCACTCATCCCACACACTCAAACCCCCTTCAGGTCACCTCTCCCACCTGCCACCTCCAAATCTCCTCACCCAGCCCCACCACTAGCTCCTCCTGCCAAACCTTTGAGAATTGCTATTATTTAAATTTTTTATTAAATGGAATGGAAGAAAATTGCAAATCATTCATCTGGAAAGGGGTTAATACCCACAATATATAAACAACTCCTACAGCTACAACAACAACAATTTTAAAAGGGGCAAGGGAGGAGCACCTGGGCGGCTCAGTTAGTTGCATGTCAGACTTTGGCTCAGGTCATGATTTTGTGGTTGGTGAGTTCGAGCCCCACACTGGGCTTGCTGCTGTCAGTGCAGAGCCCGCTGTGGATCCACTGTCCCCCTCTCTCTGCCCCTCCCCAGCTTGTGCTCTCTCAAAAATTGATAATAAACATTTAAAAAATATAATAAAATAAAAATGGGCAAAGGATTTGAATGTCCCCATTTGACATTTCCCCAAAGCATATGTATAAATGGCCAATAAGCCCATTAAAAATATGCTCAGCATCACCAGCCATTACGGAAATGTAAATCAAAACCACAGTAAGATACCATGTCACATACATTAGGATGGCTACTATCCACAAACCAGAAAACGAGTGTTGGCAAGAATGTGGAGAAATCACAGCCCTGTGCACTGCTGGTGGCAATGTAAAATGGTGCAGCAGCATGCTTCATCAAAAGAGGCAAACATAAGTTTACCATATGATACAGCAATTCCATTTCTGAGTACCATATATGCCCCAAAGAATTGAAAGCAAGAGCTCAAAGAGATCTAGGTACACCCACGTTTGTAGCAGCTTTATTCACAATAGCTGAAAGGTGGAAGCTGCAAGTTTTCATTGACAGATGAACCGACAGCCAAAATGTGATATATCCATACAATGGAATATTATTTTGCTTTAAAAAAGAAGGGAATTCTAACACCTCTACATGGATGAACTCTGAGGACATGATGCTGAGTGAAACGAGCCAGTCATAAAAGACAAATACTGTATGATTCCACCTATATGAGGCACGTAGAGTAGTCAAATTCATAGAGACAGAAAGTAGAATGGTGTTTGCCAGGGGCCTGGGGGTGGAGAGAGTTAATACAAAGTTTTAGTTTTGCAAGATGAAGAGTTCTGGAGATGGGTTGTCGTGGTGGCTTGCAGAATGACATGAATGTAATCAACACCACTGAGCTGTACATGAACAACGGAGAAGATGGCAGATTTTGTGCTGTATGTATTTTACCACAGTTTTTTTTTTTCCTAAGGCCTCAAACAAACAAATGTAAAACTCTTCTAAGATATTTTACAAATGAAAATACCTCTTTGGTATTTGCTTATATATTCCTGTCTTAGTTGAAAGCTCTCATTTACCTGATAACCCTCCCTAACAAATAGCATGTGTCCAGTTTTTCTCACCCTTGTTTTCCTGCCTAAGTATTCATGGCTCTCATTTTCACTTTTAGAAACATCCAGGCTGGATGGTAAGTTCTGTGGCCATAGTCATCCTCCCAGGAAAGGACATCTCCAGGCTTTCAAGCCTCACTGTGTTTCTCCTTCCCAAGTCCATGCCACCTGCTGTCACCACCCCTGTCCCTTGCCATACTCATCATCACCATCATCAAGGAGCTCACCCCTCTCCTTTGTCACCATTTTGCCACCAAGACATGACTTTGACATTCAGGTAAATGACCTTCCTGACACCTGGCCTCAATACCCCTGACTGCCGTTATCCTCTCTCTGACCTCTCCATTCCAGCAACCGTGAGCATGGCCCCAGCCAGGCCCCCAGACTTCAGTCTCCTCCCTCACCACTATTTTCCCTTCCCACTTACGATGGCCTTGAGCACTCCAGATTCTTGGTCCATCCTGCCCCACCCAGTCCTGGGCCTTTGGGGCAGTTTGTTTCAACCATGCTCTCTTTAGAACCCCAGACTGCTTGTCCCTTCACTTTCGGTCACCCTTGCTCTTCCAATCCCCAGGCATGGCTGAGGACATCCTTACCATGCAATCACACCATTACCATGTCAGTATAAAGGCTCATCCAGCTCAAACCACCCAGACTTCTCCTGTCTTCACCCCCGAGACAGCTCCCTCCTGCCTCTTTTCTAAAGAACTGCCTTTCCCAGAGTCTCTGGTCCTTGCCCCAATCACCTCCCTTCCCTCTGGCCTTCTCCCCAGAGATTACACCATTCCCTTATCTCACCAGTATTTATGTTCTTCCCTCTGCTCACCCCCTCCTACCCTCCTCCTACTCCCTCATCCTCCAAGGACAGCCCAAATACCTGCTCCTCCTTAAGGAATCCTTGGACTCCAGAGGCCATAAGGCACAGGGGTATCCCTAAACAACAGAGGTCAACTGTGGTGGACAGGATCTGAGCAGCTCTATCCAGAGGCATGCTCTGGCAGACTTAGAACTCTGCATCCAACATCAGAGGACAATACTATTCTCCAGACACATGGGACATTTTCAAAAACTGACCTAATACCAGGTCTAAAGCAAATAACTGATTTTCCCAAAATATCAAAGAACTGGTTTCATCAGGACAGCATAGGTCTCTGATCATGGAGCGATGATGTGAGACATGAATACCATAAAGAGGAGTTTAAAAATTCCACATGTTTGGAAATTAGCAAACACATGTATATATAACTCATGGATCCAAGAAAATATCATACTGGAAATTTAAAAGTACACGCAAACAGAATGAGTGACAATACTATATATGACAAACCATGAGCATTAATGACCATGACACTGGAAGGGAAGTGACAACTTTAGGTGCTCATATTAAGAGTTGACATGCTGAACATTCATGAGATTAAGTATCTAACAAAAAAGTTAAAAAGAAAATAAATTAGAGGGCACCTGGGTGGCTCAGTTGGTTGAGTGTCCAACTTCAGCTCAGGTCCTGATCTCACAGTTTGTGGATTCGAGCCCCATGTCAGGCTTTACACTGTCAGCACAGAGTCTACTTCAGATTCTCTGTCTCCCTCTCTCTGCCCCTCCCCTGCTCATACTCTCTCTCTCTTAAAAATAAATAAGCAATAAAAAAATAGAGAAGAAAAGAGATAATAAAGTTAGGATAACTCTATAAAACAGCAAATAATTTTATAATAATGAGACTAAACAAAGCCAATAGTAGTTCTTTAACAATCTAGCAGGGCGCCTGGGTGGCTCAGTGGGTTAAGCATCCGACTTCAGCTTGGGTCATGGTCTTGTGGTTCACAAGTTCAGGCCCCATGTCAAGTTCTGTGCTGACAGCTCAGAGCCTGGAGCCTGCTTCAGATTCTGTGTCTCCCTCTATCTCTGCCCCTCCCCCACTCGTGCTCTGTCTCTCTCTTTTGCTCTCTCTCTCAAAAGTAAATAAAAACATAAAAAAAACCCCAATCTAGCAAGATAGGCAGACCCATGACAACACTGATTAGTAAAATGAGAAGGCACAAATAAGTAATATTATAAATAAAAACAGAGATACAACTAAAGATAAAGCAGAGAAATAAAAATAATAATAAGGAAACACTATCAATGATGTTAAGCTAACAAATCTGAAAATATAGACAATAAGAACAAATCTTTGGGAAATTATAACTTAAGAAAACTAACTAAAGAAGAAATGCTTATAGGACTAGTCAGACTTTTCATTAAAGAAACTGAAGCACTAATTAAATATCTTTTCTCTTTCCCACAAAACAGGTCTAGATAATTTTACAGGTAAGCTGTACCAAAATGTCAAGGTGTAGATAATCCCAGTCTTGCATAAACTCTTCCAGAGAATAGAAACGGTAAAATCTAATGAGGCTAGATTATCCTTAATATTGCACCAGACAAAGACAGTATAGGAAAAGATTTTAAGTTCATTTTGCCCATAAATATAAAAGCAAAACTCTTAACTAGAATATTAGAAAACCAAATTCAGCAGTGATGAAAGAAGATAATCCACCATGACCAAGTTGAGTTTATTCCAGAAATGCAATGGTATTTTAACATTAGAAAATCAATAAATGTAATTAACTATATTAACAAATTAGAGATACAGGAAAATATTTTGATAAAATTAAAAACCCATATAATGAAAAACTCTCAGCAAGTAGAAAGAAGAGAGAACTTCCTTAACCTGTTAAAGAGTTATCTGCAAAAAATACATAGCAAATATTAAGCTTAATATACTGAAACCATTCCCTGTAAAATCAAGAACATAATCTATGATCAATGCTTTTACTGCTCATTATACTGAAGGTCTTAGCCAGCACCACCAGCAGTAATTAAGTAATCAGCTTAAATATTGCTCAGGAAGAAACAAAGCTAATGTTATTCATTGGTGAAATGACTACATAGGAAACCATAATATCTATAGACAAATTATTAGAAAAAACAATGGCATTTATAGCAGGGTGGCTGGATATAAGGTCAATATAAAAAAAAGCCAATTGCATTTCTATATACCAGCAATAGCTGTTAGAAAGCTTAAGGTATCTATACATTTAACAAAAGATGTATAAGTCCTGTACATAGTAAATTATTAAACTTTACTAACCTATATTAAAGGAGACTGCAATAAACAAATAAACATACCATATTCATGGATATGAAGACCCCACATCATAAAGATATAACAGATGTATCAAATAGACTTATATATTAAATAAAATTTTAGTCAACAGAGTTTTTGTTGAGTCAACAGAGTTTTTATTTGTGAAGCTTGTCAAATTGACTCAGTGTTAACATGGAAGAACAAAGGACCAAGAATAGCCTAGATATGCCTGAAGAAGAGTAATACTTGCTCTACATGATAGGAAGCCTTATTATAAAGCCACTGTACTAAAGTTTGTGAGACATTGTGTCCAAGACAGAAAAATTAAACCCATGGAACAGAAAAGAGAGACAAAACCCATGCAGATACAAACTTGATCTATGATGAAACATGAATGGTGAAAGGAGGGACTTATCACCTGATGAATCCATATGAGAAAAAAATTAAATCCTTACTTTGCATCAAACACAAAAACAAATGTGAGCTAGAATAAGTACTTTTAAGTGTGACAAAACTAAAACTTTTAGAACATAGGAAAGTGGGCCAGATATCTCTATTTGCCACTCTAAATCTACTTTCCAACTTCCTCTACCTGGCTCTCTGCCCCAGGAATATGGACTACATCAGTGGGTTCCTTTGATCTCTGGCTGTGGATTGGCTTTGGCAATGAAGCACCCTGGGAAGGTATCAGAGGGAAGGCGGAGGAGAGTGAAGCTGGCTTATTTACTCCCCTGACACTCCCTACAGGGTTACTTCAGACTGGTTTTGTCTCTCCCCGGAGATCACTGCTCAATACAGTCTCTCCTTCTCTCTCTATTCCTTTGGGTCCAGAGGATGGGAAAAACTTTGCTGTTAATAACACCCGGTGATTTCTTCAAACTCTGCCCACACCTTTGAAAAGAGTTAATCTACCTATTAACCCTCTTCAAAGTGCCCTAATTTGAGTGTGTCCTACCGATCTTATTGAGACCCTCATTGATAATGTCATTGTTACTGGAAATGGTCTTAAAATAGATCCTCAAAATTGGATTCTGGGTTTGTCCATATATTACAAGAGCACTGGGATCATCACCTTGCTGAGGGCAAGGGTGTGTGTGTGAATAAAGATAATGTACAGCATGTGGATTATATGCAAATCCAGAGCGTTCATGATTACACATAATGATACATGGGAATGAGGTGCAGGAGGAGGGTGAGGCATGGGGAGAACAGGGAGTGTGGCAACAGCAATTGCAAAGGTGGTAGGTTAGGTAGATTCTGTGTATGGCCCTACAGAACATATATAGGGGGAAAAGAGAAGCTAAAAACAATCAACTAAGAACACATATGGAGAACCAGATGGCTCCCATGGCAGCCCCAGGGTGTGATTTTAAGGTTCCGGAGTCAAAAAGCTGTTGAAATGCTCAACAGTCCCAGGTCTCTTACGATGAGGAAAGATGGGGAAGAAGTGGGCCCATCAGGCACAGCTAGACAATGGCTGCAACAGAGAACTCTGACCTCTTTTGTCTGTATAAACAACCTTCCCACCACATGTGAGAGAGACCTCTGCAAAAAAAAAAAAAAAAAAAAAAAAAAAAAAAAAAAAAAAAAAAAAAAAATGGCTGCTACTGGGCCACTGTCTCACAAGCTGGGGCCCTTTTTCCACAGGACCCAGCCCACATCTCTCACTGCCCAAGCCCACAAAATGAGTTGGATCCTAGAAGTCCAGCATCAGCTTTGGAAGGAGAGGGCTGGTGTGTCCTGCAGGAGCCTGGAAAATATGGAGTAAATTCAATGAATGTACAGGGAAGGAGGAAGTTATGTAAATAGCCCAGATCTGGCCAAATTTGAGGATGTGGGTGCTTTCCCCACAATCAGATTATTTCATGCGTAACTCAGATATCTAGGAGGTGTTTACCATCTACAAGATTGGCTAGCCGACATCAAGAATGAACAAAAACCAATAGCTGGTAAGGTCAACCTGCTGGAACTTCCTGATCCCTGTGAAGCAATGGCTCTCCAAGCTCCAGCAAGCACTGTATGCCCTGGAGGGCCTCTTAAACCCCTGTTTCTGGGCTCACCCCCAGAGTTTCTAATGACGTAGGTAGGTAGTAGGGCCCAAGAATTTGCATCTCTAATATGGCCCTAAATGGTGCTGCTGGTGGTGGTCAGGTGGGAATTGGGAGAATGAGAATGTTGGAGGGATCTGCTATGTGAAATCTCCTAAGCTACCCCAACAAACTTGACCAAGAAGTTGAGGATGCCCGGGGAAGGCATAGCAGCATTCCCAAAGAGCTCTGCAGTGGTTGCCCTCTCTATCCTGCGGATAACCAAGGGATGTTCTAATGGCCCTGGGTTCCTTCCCTACTGTCAGTGGGAACCATGGGATCCTAAGAGGTAGAGACCAGTGGCAGGTACAACTGACAGAGGCAAGGAGAATAGGATGCAATGCTAAATATAATTGATACGCTTAAGTGAGGAGATAAGATGAAAGTATCTAAAGGGCCCCATTATAATCAGAGAAGGTAGAAAAGCAGGAGTGGGGAACAATTGCAAATAGAAAACATGGCGGAAGGGGTGCCTGAGTGGCTCAGTTGGTTGAGCGTCTGACTTCAGCTCAGGTCATGATCTCACAGTTCATGAGTTCAAGCCTCGCATCAGGCTCACTGCTGTCAGCCCCCACACCGGGCTCTCTGCTGTCAGCGTAGAGCCCACTTTGGATCCTCTGTCTCCCTCTCTCTCCTCCCCTCCCCTGCCACACACTCTCTCTCTCAAAAATGAATAAACACTAAAAAAATCATGGTAGATATTAACTCAATGTTATCAATAATCACTTTAAATGTGAATGTCTAAGTACACCAATTAAAAGAGAATGAAAGAATAGATTTCAAAAAAAAAAAAAAAACACACAATAGCTTTTGTGCTGCAAAGGGCACCATCAAGAAAGTAGAAAGACAATCCATGGAGTGGGAGAAAATATTTGCAAATCACATAGTTGAAAAGGGACTCGCATCTAGAATATATAATAATAAAAGACAAACCAATTATATATGTGGACAAAAGATCTGAACAGATATTTCACTAAAGAAAAATTACAAAAGGCACATGAAACAAGCACATGAAAAGATGCTCAGCAACATTAGCTATCAGGGAAATGCAAACCCACTAAGATGGCTACAATAAAAAAAGACGTAATAATAAGTGTTCATGAGGATGTGGAGAAATCGGACCCCCATACACCACTGGTGAGATTGTAAAATGGTGGAGCCACTTTGGAAAACAGCCTGGCAGTTTCTCAATAGCTCAAACATTGAATTACCATATGACTCAGCAATTCCACTCCCAGATATAATCCCAGAGGAGTAAATATATACATGAATGTTCATAGCAGCATAATTCATAATAGCCAAAAAGGTGGAAACAACCTCAATGTCCATCAATGGACAAACAAAACATCTATATACTGGTACATCCACACTGTGGAATGTTATTTGGAAATAAAAAGAATGAAGTCCTTAGACAAGTTACAAAATGAATGAACCTTGAAGACACACTAAATGGAAGAAGCCAGTCACAAAAAAGACCACCTATTGTATGATTCCATAATATGAAATGTCCAGTATAGGCAAATCTATAGAGACAGAAAGTAGATTAGTAGTTGTCTGGGGCTGGGGGAATGGGGCAGAATGGGGAATGACTGCTAATAGGTCTGGGGTTTCTTTCTGGGGTGATGAAATGCTCTAAAATTGATTGTAGTGACGGTTGCACAACTGTGAATATACAAAAACAAAACAAAACAAAAAAACATTGGATTGTATATTTAAAAATTTTTTTAATCTTTATTTTTGAGAGAGAGAGAGAGAGAGAGAGAGAGAGACAGCAGAGTACGAGTGGGGGAGGAACAGAGAAAGAGGAAGACACAGAATCCGAAGCAGTCTCCAGGCTCCAAGCTGTCAGCACAGAGCCCGATGTGGGGCTCGAACTCATGGACGGCAAGATCATGACCTAAGCCGAAGTCAGATGCTTAACCGACTAAACTACCCAGGTGCCCTGGATTGTATATTTTAAATAGGGAAATCATATGGCATGTGAATTACAATTTAATAAAACTAGTATAAAAAAAGAGAAAAGATAGATAAAGGTTAACTCTCCTATTTAATCAGAAGACACCTATACAAATTTTTTTAAAAATTCACAAACTGGAAAATGCTATTTCCATACTTGTAACTGACAAAGGGTTGGTATTCATAATATATAAACACAGTCATCCCAATTCTAGGCAAGTACCCAAGAGAAACTCTGGTATATGTGCCCCAGAGGTCACGTACAAGATTATTCTTAGCAACAACATTCTTAATAAAAATCACACACATTCATTGCCAGAAGAATGGACAGATACATTGTGACTTGTTGGCCAACGACTATTGTACAGCAGTGAAAATAAATGAACCAAAGTTAAACAGGGTGGCTACACTGTGGCTGAGTCTTAGAAACATGACGTTAAGTGAGCAAAAAAGCAAGTCCCAGGCCACATGCACACATACATCATTTTTATAGAGCTCAAAAACAAAACTGAGCAATACATCATCTAAGTGTATCTATAACACCTGCAATCCATGCTCCATTTGGACAGGGGAGCAGGACAGGTGGTGGCAGGGTGGTATTAATTAAACAACAGGCCATTAGACTGAGGTGGCTCTAATTCCTTAGCAGCCTATATAAGCAAGCCAAGACCTAAGCCTGTAAATGCCTCAAGGCAAAGAAATCAAAATCCAAGGACAGCCAATCACAAACAGCCAACAAGTCTTTCCCAAACAAGGCAACCACTTAAGCTACAGCCAATCAAATCATTTCCTTGCTTTACCTGGGTACCTTCTTCTCTCTTGCTCTGTCAGCAGGGCACTCCTAACCACTTCCAGTTTGATGCTGCCCGATTCAAATAGACTTGTGCTCAAATAAATTCTTAAAAATTTTAATATGCCTCCATTAATCTTTTAACAGTGGTTAAGGCAGAGGAGAAATATATAGGTAATATTGATGGTTGTCTAGTTTCTGCACAGGGTGGTGGCTTCACAAGGGCTATTATTGCGCTTTTTATAACTGACACATATGGGAACTATTTTATATGTGTCAAATAACATGCTTCAAAGACAACGAAGGAGAAATAACGTGTGTCGTCAGCTCCGGTTCTGCCATTCCTAACCTGAGTAACTCCGTAACTTCTATGTGCCTCAGTTTCCTCATCTGTCACTGGGGACAGAGAGTCAGGGAGGGATACCTACTTTGTGGGGTGGCTATAAGGAGTAAATGAGAGTTTCTAGCCCAGTAAAAGTTTACCATCCTTTTCACCGTCACTATCATCATCATAATCATTATACCTATCATCGTCATCCTCACCATTCTCATTGCCACCATTCTCCTCCTCCTCCTCCTCTTCCTCCTCACTGTTTTCTGTTGCGAAATGGAAGTGATCTCTCACTGCCCGGTCCTACAGTGTCACTTGCATCACATTCTGCTGGTATATGGTTATTGGTGCAGGCATCTCCCTTGCTAGAGAGCAGGGGATGGGACTAGCTGGCCTGTCTTGGTCTCCTCTGCATTTCCCGCAGCAGCCAGGTCAGGGCCTGCCCCTCACAGAATTGCTGCTTAAGCTGAGCCACATTAAGAGTCAATGACTCTCTTGCAATAACACAAAGCTCTCTCTTCTCCCTCTCCTTCCTGATCATCCATAAGATAGTGGAAGCATACTACAGTCAGTGTGATGTGTGGTTGGCTGATGCTACCTCTATTTTCAACAATTTCTCTGCTGCCCACCTCTTCTATAGAGGTTGTAGAATCTAAAATCCTGATATCTCAGACTGCCTTGAAGCTAGCATAGCCACAGACATAGGTCTGCCCCATGAAATGTCACCTCTCTGGGGGAGGTGACCCTTCCTGAATAAAAAGGTAGAAAGACCTTTTCTACCTTTTGACCCCCAGCCTTGCCTGGAACTTGAACATGAAGCCTGAAGGTGCATCAACCACCATGCTGTATGGTCACAAGGGCAGAGACCTCCTGCTGAGTGTGGTGGAGTAGCCAAAGACATCACCAGGCACAGCACCAACCCTGGAGGACCCATTTCCAGACCTGCTGTGTGAAAGAACCGACCCTGGCCACCACCTTCTGGTTTTGCATCTGAATGCATTCCTTTCTACCATCTGACAATGCTTTGAAATTGATGGCGCAGGGTGTATTATTCCCCAGCAGAATGCATGCAAAGTATCCACTCTCAGAGGAGGGAAGGGGGCTTTTAGATTACTGATTAAATTAGATTGCAGCAATCTGACCATTCCAAATTTCAGTTCTCACATCCAAAGGCAGGCTGTGACTCCAAGACTCCCGAAGTACCCAGCCTTCCACAGGTCCACCGAAATCCAATATGGAACCAACCCAGGCAAAATGTTAGGGAGAGGGCTGTAGGGGGTTCTTATAAATGTGGGCAGGTGGCCACAGCATGGATGGTGTTAGACATCCACACGGGGGTGCCTGCACAGAGTGTCTGTCACGCAGGAAGGCCCACTTCCCGTCTGCCCTAATAATGACTGACCCCTTTAGTTACACAGAGGCTTAAGTCTACACTGTGATACAACGGCCAGATGAGAACACTATTTGGGTAATGATCATTACATTCATACTTTACAGATGAATATACGACTTGACATCCAGAGACATTAAGGGACTCGCCAACCATTGAACAATTTGTATACAAAAGCATTGGAATTAGAATCCGCCCCTTCTAATTCGTAAGTCTGTATTTTTGCCACTGGCTCTGTCTGCCGGAGGCACCAGGTCAAAATAGCCCTATAAAATGAAAAACATGCATGTCTTCGTACATCATGGGGAAATTTGGCTATGATGGGGGGAGTAACAGAAGAAAAAACAATCCATCTCCTGCCTTCCTGTTTCCAGAGTCCCATTATGACTCTGGCTCATTTAATTAGGAGAGTCAGTGTTCTGTGCAATCCATCCTGAGTGATGCCCAGACTAAGTTAAGTTTGGAAAAAGCATAAAAATCCAGCATCTCCAGGCACACAGCTCTCCTTTGGGAATGAACGTGGACATGTGTCAGCTGTAATTAATAGGCAAATGCACATTGTAGAGAGCTGCCCCAGGCTCTATCTGGCCACGTTCGGGCAACAGACTACTCCTTCATAAGCTTTACGTGGCTCCCAGATGCCCACATAGGCTAACCGACACGCAAAGTTGCACTTAATCCAAAGTTTTATTTCATGTATCCTCAAGAGAGGATCATGAATTAATTCCAAGCAAGAGGGCTCTCTTTTGCAACAGTGGTGGTGGGCACAAGCCCAGCTGAGCTTGCCAGGGAGGTGGAAGAGCTGAGGAGGGCACCTTGCGCGTGCTGCCAGCCACAGTGGCTACGGGCCAGGCACCTCGCTGGGAGCCCAGGAGCACGCTCTGCAGCCCGGGATCTCCTGGTTTGTAAGCCATGGTTCATTGCTTCTTTCTTGGCCTGGCTTAACTTCTGCCCTTTCCATCTTAAACTTTTCACATCAGTGAATCTTCTCCCGCAAAAAAAGATGAGAGGTAAAACAAACACCCTATCTGCAATCTTCTCCACATCCCACCTTCGACTAGCTCTGATTTCCTACTTTAAAAATAGACAGTGCTTTCCTAGTCTGTCTCCAATGCCTGACATTGAAAGGACGTGTTATTTCCCTCCCTTTTGGTATTAATAATCACCACGATGATAATATTATTAGCATTAATATGCACTGAGTGTCTGCTTCAGGCCTGGCGCTGTTCCAAGCATTTGATTGTTGGAGGTGCTGATAACTTCCATTTTGCAGTAGAAAGAGCTGAGGCACAGAGAAGTTCAGTTACTGGCACCTTCTTTCATGCCTTGATGCACTCAATTTTCATCTTGGAAGGTAGTTCTGTTGCTCTCTCTTTTGCATGTGTGTTTTTAAACTCCTTACTTTAAGGAATCCTCATTCATTCATCAATGCATTCATTTGAAAGTGCTTGTTTGAGTCCAGCCTTTTTTTTTCTCTCTCTCTCTTTTAAATAGGCTTTCTGCCCAGTGTGGAGCTTGAACTCCTGCCTTTCTAATGTAAGTGGCTATTTACTTAGCGTCTTGTCCCATTAATGTGTTATCACAGGAATCAAAAATCTCTCTTTATAGGCAGGAAGACACAGTACTGGCTGCCGGAACAAAGCAGGCAAATGATGTCTATTTACATATTTTATCATATTTAATACATTTTATTTTGCCAACTCTTCTTAACGCATATTAAGTATTTAATTAGTTTGATTTCCTTTTACAACAGTGACATTTTATTTATTTGTCTCTATAATGTAATTAGTATAATCTCTGTCTCTGTTTTCCCCTGGAGTCAGTGTAACACTTTCTCCTTTTCATTATGAAATATTTTATGTTTCCTTCCAAGTTCTCTCCTAACAAAGTCCTTATTTTAATTCACTTTCCCTGTACAGTGTGCTCGAAGACGATTTTATTTCAGAAAAATGTCTTATCTTCCTCTCGGTCCTAAGACTTTCTTATTTTGCCATTGTTCCCTATTTTAGCTTAACGTCCTTTTATTTCTATTATGTGTTACGTGTTCCAAGTTTTATATCCCCTGGCATTCATTTTAATAGAATTAGGAGAATCTATAAATAAAAGCAGCTTCTTAGAATAATGCTTTCATTCTTTTCCTCTCTCCCTACCCCCAACTTCTCACACATGCCCTAAATTTACCAGCAGACCAGGAGCTTCATCTCCCAGGCAGGATTTCTCCCACAGGAACTCTGATGGCCGTTGTCTCTGCTGCAGATGGTCTGGGACAGCCCCCAGGTGACACAGGGGTAAGACTCCAGCTTAGGACACCCACCCATGAGGACTCTGTACGGAATGGGTGCTATTCCTGCCCTCCCATTCGGCAACATAAGAGGGGCTGAAAATTCTACATAAAGTCAATAATTCAAATCCTGGAACTAGAAAACCACTGCCGAGCAAGAAGAGAAGATAATTAGCAGGCAAGCAACCCAGACTACCAGGGCCATGCCAGGGGTATCTGCTGCAGGCTTATCTTTCCTCTGCAGGAAGGTCCTTAAACTGCGGGACTCCACTCATTTACATTTGCTGGGCTGCTTCTCCCCAGGGCTGAATCTTTCTGTCCCTGGAAAACTAACAGCCTAGGGGTTCAGGGAGCCACAGTACTCCTTTCAGATGCTAGTGTGACCAAAACACCCCTTACAAAAGCATTTACTGCCCCCCCAAGTCAGAGTCTATGGGGATTTCTTGGATGGCATCATTTGCCCCATTATATCTCTAGGTTTTTAATCTTCACCTCCAAACACAAACTTATAAGTATGTCTCTAAGGACAGTGGATTTCTCCCAAATCTCTCCTATCTCCACCACTACCTTCAGAACCTTTTTCTTCTAACATTTTATTATGCAATTTTTCAAACATACAGCAGAGTTGAAAGAACTATACAGCAGACACCCACATACCCACCACCTTGATCCTTGATTCTACCATTAACATAATTACTGCAATTACTCTATCACATTTCTCTTCATCTATCCATGTCTCTCTAGCCATCTGTCCATCTGTCTTATTTCTGGTGCATTCCAAAGTAAATTGCAGGCAGTATCAATATACTCTCTCCCAAAATGCTTCAACATACACATCATTACAGAGAGTTCAATATTTGCTTATGGATTTCTCCCTTTGAAGTAAAGTTGACATATGATGAGATGAACAAATGTTCATTATATATTTGTTGAGTTTTGATAAATGTATATACCTATGTGATCCAGAGCCCTATCAGGAGACACAACATAGCCACCACCCCCAGAATGTTTCCCCATGTGCCTTCCCAGTCCATCACTCCTATAGATTAGTTTTTATTCTGCTACAAGTTGGTTTTACCTGTTCTAGAACTGCCTGTAAATGGAATCTGATAGCTTTTTGTGCAAGGCTTCTTTCACTCCATATTATGTCTATGAGTTTGTCCCTGCTGTTAGGCATTAACGATTGTTTGTTCTTCACTGCTGAGTAAAGAGGGCCCATTGTATGAGTACATCACATTTATTTACCCATTCTCCTACTGATGGACCTAAAGAACTTAAAAAATTATGATAAACACGGAACGCCTGGTGGCTCAGTTAAACATCTGACTCTTGATTTTGGCTCAGGTCATGATTTCATGATTTGCAGGATCGAGCCCCACGTCTGGCTCTGTGCTGTCAGCATGGAACCTGCTTGGGATTCTCTCTCCCTCTCTCTCTGCTCCTCCATGGCGCATGCTCTCTCTCTCTCAAAATAAATAAATAAATAAATATTTTAAAAAATTATGATAAACATGCTGAATGTTTCAGGGAACTTTGTAATCCTCTCTGGGGGAAAAAAACCAAACAGATGCAGCACTTCTGATTACAGAAAAACCAACAGGGCAATAGACAAACTGGGGACATGTTTGGGTCAATGCAAGTACTTGTTGGTTTGATTATCTAATCCAAGCACCATGACCTTCCAGGGAAGCCACAGCACTGGCTCCTCCTGGCCACAGGAAGGCCTGGTCATAGCAGTCAACCCTTTGTCTTCTGCTATGGAAGGCTCATGCAGAAATCAAACTGGGCTCAACACTAAGGAACCTCCCCAGAAGACCTCAGGACACAGGAACACCATTTGAAATGGACTGGGAAGGTTCAGCCAGATGTCTGTTCCTATCCAGCTGCATCTATCATCCTGTGATCTTTTAGCCTCATTTTTGTGCCCACAGTACATGCAGAAACACAGCCCTGCCTTGAGACTTGGGATTCAATTCCTGCAGCCTGACCACACAATTCAAATAAGATGTGGATGATGAGGGGAGAAAAGTGGCAGAAAGTGCACAAACATGTTTCCTCGGGCATGGGGGTTGGGGGGACTCTCTTGATGGCAGCAGCTGGTCACTGGGAGACCCCCCTGAGGAGGTCAGCATGCAGGAGCAACCGGGGAGGAGGCTGGGTGGCTGCCTGTCAGGAAGACGAGGCCAGGCTGGCACAGCTCTCAGCACAGACCAAGTACAAAGCACTGTAAGTGACTAGCTGCAGGAAAGGAACCAATTGTTGGAAAGAAAAACCAACTTTCAGTCACCCAAACCAATTGGCTTGAAGATAGGATTTTCTGTCATTTTATGCAGCCATTGAATTTCTGACATAAGGGAAAAACAGAACCCAGTCCAGTGCTCTTTGTGAGTGACTACCAAAATGGAAAGTAGAGGGGTTCTCCCAGTTAGGTTTTGGATAGGTACTTACTTAGAATAGGAATGCTGTTAAGATACAGCTCATCACACAGGGCGCCTTGGTGGCTCAGTCGGTTACGTGTCCAACTCTTGGTTTGGGCTCAGGTCATGAACTCACGGTTCATGAGGGTTCTGCACTGACAGTGCACAGCCTGTTTGGGATTCTCACTCTCCCTCTCTCTCTGCCCCTCCCAACTCACCCTCTCTGTCTCTCTCTCAAAAATAAACTTATAAAAACAAAACAAAAGACGTGGCTCATCATGATGTGGGGTGGTCAGTCCCGCCCCCCGACATGAGCCTTACAAAGATGGTCTTCTGGACTTTGCTAAGTCTCTACCTCTGGGGTTTTGTTTGGATTTGAAGACTATTTAGCGTGAGAAGGAATCAATTTGGTTTTACAACGTTCCCGGTGTGGTCAGATATCAGAGGAAGGTAGAAAACCACGGTCCTTATAAAAGCAAACCCCACCCCCACCTGGCCCTGCAAAAATAATCCTAGAAAGTCCTAACGAGTTCGTTTTGTACAAGAACACGAAACTCTGCGGGAACAGAAAACATTCATTCCCACAAATGGGCTTTTGCATCCTGTGCTCCAACGAAGGGTTGTGGGGGTCTTGAATTGGCAAAGCCGTGGTACATAAACTTGTTTAAGCCCCTGAAATCTTGTCCGTGGCTAATAGTGTCATATTCCTGCAAATGAGAAATTAAAAGACGTTTGTCAAAAGACTGTTAATGAGCTCAGTCATGAACAGTTACTTTGATAGCCGGCTAGAAAGGTTTCTTTTTCTTTTTACAGAAATTAGCTTTGTCAAGAGGAACACAAATAAGGGGTTTTTTGTTTGTTTGCTCAAGTCTAAGAAAACAGCGGAAGATCAAGATGTGTGTTAAACGGCACGCAATGGTGGCCAGAAGGGACTTATTTTTCCGTGTTAAAAGTCTGTCCTCTGACAGACACACCTAAATAAACTCCGGCTGGAACAAGGAGGCACAGATCCAGGTACGTGGGGTCTAACAACCGCGAAACCGCACGCCTCTGCTGTGACCCTCCTAGAGGACACGTGGAAGGCTAAAACTGGCGCCGAGGCACACATCGCTGGATGCGAAGCCAGCCCAACGCATCTTGCAACTAGGTATCTTGCGCAGCGCCAGGCTTCAAGCCAGCCCCCAGATGAATTCCTGTCTCCTCTACTGACATCAGGGTGTTTGCTGAGCTCTTGCTATGCCAAAAATGGTCTGTCTCCTTATTCATACTGTGCTGGTTACTGTTCCCTCTCTGCCTTGCCCCGTGCCCCTCCAACAACCCTACCTGGACCACACTTCCGGAGGGTCTGGCCAGTGGGCGGGGCCAGAAGGAGGCAGCCTCCTCTGCAGCTCCTCCTCCTCCCGCGCTCTGCTGACCTGAGTTCTCCCTGGGTCCCTTTAGCTCAAGGCCAGGAGCAGATCTCCCAGCACTGCTGGTCTTCAGATGCCTCAATACCTTTTGGTGGTTCCCTTATCCCCACTCACGCCTCTATAAATAGCCCCCATGAGAGTCTCTACCTGAGCCAACAGGGTGAGTTGTTTCCCAGTGGGATGCAGATTGATGCACTCACTCAGGATCCACCTGCAGAAACACCACTCCCACTTCTTGTTTCTCTCTCTCTGAAAATCCGGTGGGCCCTTCGAGGTCTGGGTCAAAGCCTTCCCTGAACTTCCCAGGTGAAAAGCAGCCCCACTCCCGTCTCTTATCCTAAAGCATCTGGCTTCCATTAATTTCACTATATTAATTTCAGTATTCCTCACTTATGTTCCCGTCTGCTGTAGGTAAGGACCCTGATTGTTCATCACCGAATTATACCCAGTGACGAGCCCAAAGCCTTGCAGACAGATGGGACCGCAGGTTTAACTTCAGAAAACAAGCAAGCAAACACACCCTGTGAACAGTGTTCAAAGAGAAGTGACAGATGGGAGAAATATCTGTAATATAGTTGCAAACAAGAGATTAATATCCACAATATAGAGACAGCACCTACAAATCATTAAGATAGAAGAAAAATAGCCCAATTGAAAAACGGGCAAAGAATGCAAATAAGCAATTCAGAGAATTAAAATGACTAATAACTTTATGAAAAGGCATTTCACTCTAAAAGTAATCAGAAAAAAAAAAAGCAAATTAAAACAACCACAAGATCTCATTTTCACCTGTAAGAACTGGCAAATACTGCGGCAACTGCTATCTCCACCCAAGGTTGGTGAGGGCCCATCAGACACTTCTGGGGGGTGTCAATTGGTACCACCTGCCCGGAGAGCCACCTGCCGATCCCTAGTACCATATAACATGCATATATACTTTGCCTTATCTTGACTCAAATCTTAACTCTGACATGTATATGCTGTGTATCCATGGCCAAGTTATTCAACCTCTCTGTGCCTTGGTTTCCTCCTGTAAAATGAGGATAATAATAACACCTACTTTACAGAGTTTCTAAGATTAAATGGGTCAATACCAGGAAAACACGTGGAAAATTACCTGGCATACGAGGGCCAGAGGGGTGTCTGTGATCATTATTATTATAACTACTGTTTTTGCAATTGTGTACAGTACAGAAATTCTCATACACATACACAGAGAGGCATCCATAAGGATGATAACCACAACGCTGTTTATAATACCAAAAAAAAAAAAATCAAAAACAAAACTGTAGGCAAATCAATGAACATTAGTATAGGTAAATGATGTAATAAAATGTCACATCCATAAAATAACTTAAAACCATTTCACATAACAGAGTAGATCTTTATGCACTAGAGTGGAAAGCTTTCCAGGATACATGGTTAGGCTTCAGAAAAGCAAGGTGCAGAAAAACATGTTTAGCATGATCCCATTTACATAAAAAAATAAAACCTTTTATGTGCACGTACGTTTCTGAAACAGACACTCATACGCTAAAGTGTGATGGTATCTAGGGGAAGAAGGAAATTGGAGATGGGAGAAGGGGGAAGAAGATTTTGGATTTTTGCTCGTTATACATCTGCACGGTTTGAAATCTTTACGATGGAAGAATATTTACATAATACAGATGTAACTTCATAAAATAAGAAAAAATATGCTCAATAAAATCTTTATGAGTTGAAGTGAACAAATGTCATCAAGTCCTGGACCCTCTGCAAGGCCGGTGACACAGGGGAGACACAGGGAACTGTGATGAGCCACTGTGACCAGGGGTGCAAGTCATGTCAGTGGGAGCGAGGCGGTGACGGAACCCCTTCCGCCTCCCTGCTCGGTGCTCACCTTCCAGACCAGACTCCCCAACGAGTCGCAAAGAATCCACTGACCTAAAATGTCAGGGGAAAGATTAAGTAAGTATGGGCCAGCCACTAAATGATACACTGAGGCAGCCCTTAAAAATTACACCATAGAGTAGTTCTAGGCTTAGGAGGTATGGGGTGCAAAACTGTACACTCTATTTGTATAAGACATGCACCCATGTGTGAGTGTGTGTGTGCATACATATATGCATATGTACATACTTATATATAAATACACGTATGCACATACTCACATGTACATGCATGAGTGTGCACACACACAAAGTTTTTTTTTTTTTTAATGTTTATTTATTTTGAGGCAGGAGAGAGGCAGAAAGAGAGGAAGAAAGAGAATCCCAAGCAGGTTCTAGGCGGTCAGATGCAGGGCTCCAATCCCACAAACTATGACTTCATGACCTGAGCTGAGATCAAGAGTAGGACACTCATTCGAATGAACCACCCAGGTGCCCCCACCTCCATACACAGTTTAAAAAAAAAAAAAAAAACAATGAAAAGGACACGGTCCAAGACATTAACGCTGATTATCTTTGGGTGGTAGGATTATAAATGATTTTTGGAGTTTTCTTTGTTCTTTTTCATGTGTTTCAAATATTCAATATACATGTGTGTATTCCTCTTACACCAAAAAATTTAAGTAATGACACAATTTTATAACTAGGCTGTCCCCTCATTAAGCCCCTTCTCTCCTCGTGGGGTTCCAACCTTCTTGTCAGAGATCTGGCTCCATGGTGTTCCACTCTCCTCCTGGGGTGGGAAACACACAGGTCCCTGGGAGCCTTGGCGGGGGGGGGGGGGGGGGAGCGATGTCCAAGGAAAGCTCCCTGCCCTTGGGACTCTTGGACTCCAAAGTCAAGGATGCTGCAGGCAGCCTTTACGCCTTCAAAGATAAACCTTGGAAGTGAAGCCCCAGGCCAAGACCTGATAAGAAGGGAGGGTTCTACAGTCATCCTCCTTCTGGATAGGACTACATAGTCACCTTCCTAAGTGTCCCTTCTTCCTCAAGCTTCCATCTGCCTGGACTGTACCCCTCTACCTTACCAGTTAGAGGACCCCAACTCAAGCTCCATGGCCAGTCCAGCTGCCGCCAGCTCTCTGCAACCTTTCCTAACATGGACCGTCTGTGAGTGAGGTCTGGAATCAAAGTGGTCCAAGTTGAAAGCCTTGCTCTGAAATTTACTAAGCTATAGTAAGTCACTCAAATACCCAGAGCCTCAGTTTGCTCATCTGTGTAACAGGGTCACTCCTAGGGTTCTTGGGTAATGATCAGAGCAGTGCTTCTTAATCAGTGGGGACAATAATGTCAGTGACTCAAATGCCCCCTCTAATGCAACACAGTCACCAGGTATGTCTGGGAGGTGGTGTGGGGGCAGTGAGTGGGACAAGGGCCTGAAGAAACAGAAATGAACAAAGATGAGGACAAGATGCTCTCACACAATGTCTGTGTGTGTGGTGGACGGCAGGGGTCTAGCTGAGGCCCTCTGTGGAGCTCTGAGAGCACAGTGCTCAGGCCTGCCAGGCAGCAGACAGGTCAGGAAACAGCACTTTCGCTAATTCTGAAGAGCAGTGTTGGCCAGGCAGAATATACAGGGAATGGGCACCGGGGCTAAAATAATAGCAACCAATAGCAGGTGCAAAAGAAAGATAAAGTATAGGGAAAGTTTCCAGAATGGCAAAGGGGTGGCTGGAAAACGGCAAAAGGGAAGGGCTCTGGGTTGAGGCCAGAACAAGAGAGAGGGATAGTTCGCTCCCCAAGAGCCAAAGGAGTGAGGCTTTGCTGCACAAGAGCATTGGCCAGGTTCAAAGCAGGGAAAGGACGGCATGAGGATTTTGGTCCTGAAGCACTGTCCAGTCAGCAGTGTGGGAACTGACCTGGAAGGGGGCAGGGAGAACAGCGAGGCAGTAACCCAGGTATTACCAGAGAGAGTGTGAGTGTCCCGGGAGCAGGCAGGGCTGCAAGGGAGAAGCCAGGAGGCAGAGTGGACAGGGCCGTGGCCAGTGGATGTGGACATGAGGGAAATCCAGAGCGAAGTCCCGGCTTCCAGCGTGGAGAACAGGGCATGAGACAGGGCTAGCAAAGGAACAGCTTTGCCTTCTCCTAGCCAGGGACAACTGCATGCAGGCCCTTACGTGGCAAGCGGGTGGCCCTGCCTGCCTCTCTGCCACCTCCCCAGACTGTGTCCACCCTGGAGAGTCTGACAAGGTCACCGGAGTAGACTCGGGCCCCCCATGGGCAAGAAGGAGGTGCTGGTTGAATGAACACAGGAGGTCATCTCTGAGAGCTATCCTCACAAGTTTTTGAAACAAAGGGGAGAGCCTCTGGAAATCAAGGACCCTTCCAGAAACCCGCCTGCCAAAACTGGGCGCAGACTGATCCACCCCTGTGGCAAATGCAGTCTGGCTCATCATCCAGAGCTTCAAGAGTCTGATCCATTGGGCTGTTTCTTCCCACTGAGAAGTTGGATTCACCCAACAAGGACTCCGGAAATGACTGGATGTCAGCCAGTGACAGGAGTGTAAAGGCCCCAAGGAGGGGTAGGAAGCTGAAGCCGATGGCCACTTTCTGACCCCGATTCCTCAAGCAGGTCATATGCGGCAGGGCGGCAACACAAGTCGGGCCAGAGGCTGTGGGGCCCCGCGGAGCATCGCTGCTTTGCACCCAAGCAACCAAGGGGGAGACAATGAGACTGTTTCTTCCTCTCAGCGGTGCCACTGTCCTGACACTAAGGGCATTGATGGGCTGGTTACCATGGGAACCTGAGCTGCCGATCCCATCCCATGGAGCATGAGGCTCCCTTCCAACAGTTGATGGCTATTCATCCCTGTTCTCCGCAGCACTGGACAGAGTGCCTTGTGCCTCCCACCGGGTCTCCAAAATCCTCCAACAGTACAGGCTCAAGGACATCAGGAAGAGGTGGGATTTGATGGGATGAGAGGGCCCATAGGGTCTGAAGCACCATGGTGGTCTCCAGGGCGGGGCACTGCTGGCCCTTGCGCCCTGTGTAGCTGACCTCACCTAGCAGCAAACTAGGGCATCATGGGGTCATCCCCATGCAGGAACACAGGCACAAGCCCGGGAGGGGCCCGTCTGCCAGGTGACTCCAAAAAACAAGGGATTAAAATTCAAAAAGTAGGGGTGGAGACGGTTCAGCCAACAGATATGGAGATGTACGAGTGTCACCTGCTCCTTCACAAATGCTCACATCCTCCCCCCTAACCAAGAGGTTCTGGTCAGGCAGAGGCTACATCTCTTGCCTCTGAGGGCCCAGCACCAGTGAGAGCACACAGCAAACACAGAATAAGTGAGGGCATGTCCTCTGGCCACCCTGGAGTGGCCCCTCCACGATCAGAGAAATGGCAGGATTGGAACCGATCTTCAAGAGCAGCCAGAGGACCAACTACGGATTGACTTACCCAGGAAGCCCAGAGCCTGGTGGCAGAAATGAACAAGCCAATAGGCAACGTCGGGGTGATGGGGGCTGGGGAGCCTAGGAGGGCTGGGGAAATCAGGGCAGGCCTGCAGGTGTCTGGGAAGGACAAGAGGCTAGCCAGGGGGTGGGAAGGGCATCCCAGGAAGAAAGAATAGCATAAGGGAACCTGAAGGGAAGCAAGAGCGTGAAGTGGTTCAGGAGAGTTGGGGCCAGGGCAGAAGGAGGCCCGGTAGCAGGATGGACAGGTGAGAGGTGATAGAGGCCCCCCGGCCTATGCTGGGCAACAGCAGCAGGAAAGCAGGGGGACCTGAGAGCCATCCAGGAGACCCACGAGACAGGCTGAGTTACAAACCAGACGGGAGGCATGGAAGGAGGGGGAGGCGGCGGTGACTTCCGGTCCTCGAGCTCAGGCACCGGGTTTGCCAATCCTTTCTGGGGACAGGGACCACACAGAGAGGAGAAGGTTTACAGTGAGGGATGATTCCTCCGTTCATAGTGTGCAGAGTTTGAGCAACTGAGTGTAGCATCCATCCTCAAAGGACCAAAAAGGATTGGAGCATACTTTTCCCTCCCAAATGGAGAGATGTAAGTTTCAATACCGATGACAAGGAGCCAGCACCAAGTGTTCTGGATGGAACAGTGCTGACATGCAGCACTGTGTGTGCGTGTGCATGTGAGCCAGGTGGAAAGAAGGAGAAACAGTGGCCAGTGGGGTCCACATAGGCTCTTTGTCAATGGCAGCAGTGAGCTGATGGCTTTCTGGCCCGATGGCTTACCTGTATCTGAGAAACAGGTCCAAGGTCAGTCAGCCAAAGGTGATGACAGTGGAAGGCAGGTCAGAGTGTATGGGTTTAGACCCTGGCCTGTCAGTCACCAGTTTGTGACCTGCACAAGTCAGAACTGAACTGGGCCTGAGCGCTCCTCATGATTAAACAGGCTTGGTGACACCTCTCTGCAGGGGTGGCACGAGGGCTCCATGAGTGGGAGCACCTGCAGAAGAGACATTCATTGGCTAGACACAAGCACGTGCCAGGGCTTCTGCTCAATGCCAAGGCCAAGCCACAATCCAAAGGCCAGAAGGGAGAGAGGCAGCCCTCCACTGCAGGGCCCTGGAAGGAGAGGGAGATGCATCAGCCCCCTTGGCCCGGGCTGTGGAGGCTCAGAGGAACTGCAACTTAGAGGCAAAAATCTGTGCAAAGGCTCAAGACCCAAAAGGCCCCAGGGTGTTCTGCAGTGTGTGAACGGTCCTGCAGGGCCCTGGGGTCACCCAAAGCCCAAGGCCAGGCAGAGGCCGCAGACAGGTGCTTCGGGCTCTCCACCCCGTCCACAGCTCTGTTGCTCACTTGTGCTGTTGGTTTCTGCCTCGAGAGACCCAAACTCTTCCAGGGGACCGTTCGGCTGAGCATCCACTCTGGCCTGATTCAGAGTCTCCTCCTGGCCACCTGGCTCCACGCACAGCCACTCAGCTTCAGTCATCTCTCTCCACCACAGTTCCCGTGACTTATGAGGGCAGTCTATTCAAATAAAACCCTGTCCACTTAACACTGTTACCATCTGAAGAAAGATGTCAAACGGAGGGTATGATACCATATGATACCACGAGCTTCACAATCCCAATCTTATCTCTCTCTCCACCCTCACCCCACCACATCACACCCAGAACCTCTCCATTTCTACTCCCAGGCCAGCCTGCATGCATGGCTCTTGGCTCAGAGTATTAACACAAGACAGCCTCAGACTGAAAATCAAAACCAGATAACTAGGTCACAGGTGACTGCTATTCTGGGCCTCCCCTTGTCCCCCTCAAGCCCCCAACACTCTGCTCGGACTCGGAACAAATGCTGGCCCATTATTCTAACACCTGGCTAAAGCCTCAGCTTTTTTTTTTTGATTGTAAGAACAAGCTGTCTGCAGCATGACAATTTTCCTCTGCTGACAAGTGAATTAAGCAGACCCACCTGAAATTCTGGGCCAGGTATGTCCCGCGCTGTAGCTATTTTAAGCAAAACTATTTAAGGCAAGTTCAAAATCATTTAAGGCTCTTAGATCTTTTAGGGGCCCTGGCAGCCAGCCTGCCTTTTTATGTTCAGACTCAGAACCAACAAATTAGCTCAATACCTCAGGCAAAGCAAAAAATGCAAGGGAAAGTATGGTATCAAAGCACCACCTTTAAGATAAATATCACTTCCAAAAGCTGCAGGTGCTGAAATGTTGTGATTTGGTTGGTGAGAATATCTTGTTGCCATCCCTTTCACATGCACAACCAGTCTTTTCCTGGAGTCATTGGGGTCAAAGGTTACAATGTATATAGGTTAGAGTGAGGGCCATGTGGGCCACCAAATGGTTTGAAAGACAAAGAAGCAGAGGAGGGGAACCTGGGTGGCTCAGTCAGTTAAGCATCCGACTTCGGCTTAGGTCATGACCTCATGGTTCATGAGTTCAAGCCCAACTGACAGCTCAGAGCCTGGACCTTGCTTCGGATTCTGGGTCTCCCTCTGCCCCTTCCCAGCTCATGCTTTGACTCTGTCTCTCAAAAAAACGAATAAACATTACAAAATTAAAAAAATAAAGAAACAGAGGGGGTAGAAGAGAGAGGGTGATGGCTGAGAGCAGGGTTCTAGGGCTCTGGGTCTGGCTCTGCCCAAATAGCCTGGTGATCTGAGCTAGGCATTCTGGTTCTCTAGGTCACCAATTGCTTGACAAGCAGACTGGCCCAGCTCAGGAGGCCTAAATAGGGGCTTCTTCCTCCACCTGTGTGTCCACAGACAGTCTTCAGACAATCCAGGAACACCACGATGTGTGCATGTGAGGTGCATTTTTCTTTTCTTCCCCCCCCTTTAACATTTCATGTGTATTGACATATATGTGTGTACGTGTGTGTGCGTAAGTGTATATATGTACGTGCATGTATACGTGCATGTCTGCACCCACGTGTACACATCACCATATATAAATTTTGATACAAAGAAAAGCACAAAAGCCCAAATTTGTGTTATATATACACACATGTATGCCCCTATATCTGTATATTATGAATTATAACACTGCAGATAAAGTTTGACATTCCTCTCTCAGTTTCTCCCCCCTCCCTCCCTTCTACTATTAACCTGAACTTGATGTGGATGCTTCCTACAAGTGTATGCATTCACAAATAATACAGAATTACTTAGTGTGTTTTTTAAAGTTTACATAAATACTACTACACTGTGCACTGGCAATGTGCCTTTTCACATGTAGAGATTTATCTCTGTAGATACTTATCTGATTAATTCCTTTCTTATCTTTTTTTTCTTTGAGAGAGAGTGTGTGTGTGAGTGGGGGAGAGGGGCAGAGGGAAAGGGAGAGAGAAGAGAAAGAAAGAGAGAGAGAGAGAATCCTGAGCAAGCTCCATACTCAGCGTGAAGCCCAACTCGGGGCTTGGTCCCACAACCCTGCGTTCATGACCTGAGCCAAAATCAAGGGTCAGACGCTAGGCCAACTGAGGCACCCAGGTGTCCCTGGTTAGTTCCTTTCTAGCTATTGTATAATATTCCATCATGTGACCATTTTGATTTATTTCTCCATTCTCCTACTGACGGATATTTAGGACGTGTTTCCTTTCATTTAAAAAATGTTTCTGTGACCTTCCTCTGCAAGGCTCCTTGCGCACTTACGTAAGGTCTTCTCTCCAGTAGAAGCCTAGATATGAACGTGCTGATGCAATTCTACCTCATTGTCAAGGGCCAAATTGCTCTCCATAGTAGTTATAGCGATTTCCACTTCGACCAGCAGCCTCGGGAAGTTCCGTGGCTCCACATCCTTGTCAACACTTGATACTAACACTTTTCCACATCGGTCGATCTGACGGTGTGAAGTGCTATGTTGTCACTGCTTCGTGTTGCACTGTCCTCATAACTCCCAGGAGGCCCAGCAGCTTTCCTCGTGTTCATTGGCCGTTTGGGCTTCCTCTTCATTGAATTCCCTATTCATACATTTCTCCATTTTTCTATGTGGCATTTATCTGTTACTTATTGATTTATATCTTTTTAAATAATCTTGGCACCAACCTGTGTGCTATATGTTGTAAATATGTTTTCTAGTCTACTATGTGCTTTTAAACTCTGTTGTGATGTGTTTGTTACACAGAACTTTTCATGGATCAATCTCTTCCTTTATTTGTTCTTTTTCTGTCTTAAGAAATCCTTTCCTGGGGCGCCTGGGTGGCTCAGTTGGTTGGGCGTCCAACTTCGGCTCAGGTCATGATCTCGCAGTCTGTGAGTTCGAGCCCCGCGTCGGGCTCTGTGCTGACAGCTCAGAGCCTGGAGCCTGTTTCAGATTCTGTGTCTCCCTCTCTCTCTGACCTTCCCCCATTCATGCTCTGTCTCTCTCTGTCTCAAAAAAATGAATAAATGTTAAAAAAAATAAAAAAAAAAAGAAATCCTTTCCTGTCCTAATGTCATAAAAGTATTCCACTCTGTTTATTTCTAGCTGGAATTTACTATTGTGTAGTGCAAGGTGAGGTAAGGATCTGAAGCGCCATTGACTGAAATGCCCACCCTTCCCCACCCATTTGTAACTCTTCCACTTGCACATACATGTTCCCATATGTGCCCGGGTTTGAGTTGATCCCATTGATGGATGGGACCATCCCTGGGCCAATGTCAAACCATCCTTATGGGAAGTTCCGCTCCCTGGCACAGCACACTCCCCTCCTTTTTCTCCCTTCTCAGAGTCGTCTCAGGGATTCTGGGAACTTACTCTTCCATGTGAATTTTAGCATTCAGTTGTATGACTTCATATCCCATATAAAACCCTGTTGGCACTTCAACTAAATTACACTGAATTTATAGATTAATCAGGGGAGGGGGCATGTGATAATCAGTCCTCCCATCCATGAACATGGCTCATCCCTTCATTATTCAGACCTTTCTTTCAAAACATCTTTCCAATATTTTATAATTTTCTGCCTGTAAGTTTCACATTTTTTCAAAAATTTATTCCTAGGTTTCTAACAGCTTTTATGCTACAGTGTTTTATCATTTCTTTTATCTTCTGAGATGTTGCTGTTGGATAGGTAGCTACCGGTGACGAAGCACCCTGTTCAATTCTATAACTAATTCTAACAGTCTCTAGATTCTCTTGGATTATCCACGTAGTTACTTATACCACCTGTCAATAATGACATTTGACTCTTCCAAATCTTTCTTTCTTCCTTCTTTTCTTTCTTTCTTTTCTTTCTTTCTTTCTTTCTTTCTTTCTTTCTTTCTTTCTTTCTTTCTTTCTTTCTTTCAACATTGTGGTGCATTATCTGGGACGGAAGGGTAAAAAAAGAGGCTAGTTTGGTTCCTGCTGATGCATATTTTTCAATGGAGAAGATCCAGAGCCTTTATCAGTCTGAAAGGCATCCATCTCTCTCATTCTCTCTCTCTCTCTCTATTACTTTTGCACCACTTAAAATACATGGAATCAGGTTATCAGTTGCATAAAAGAGAGTAAAACAATCAAGCCAGGAGTTAGAGCATCACAAAGACCCATGAGCACAGCAGGGCTGTGAGTCAGGGCAGGTAGGAGGCATAACACTAGTTGCCCATTAAGGGTTTGGGGAAAGGGTCTCACACAAAGGACACAGACCAGAGAATGCAGCAGGAGACAAAGAGCAGGGAGCAAAGTTATCAGAGGTGACACACACTGTGTGGACCCAAACGGCTTCCATCCCTTGTTTTCCCTCAGTTTACTTATCCATAAATCAAACCTAATAATATCTACATCTTATTTATGAGTCACGAATTCTCCCGGCTGAAAAAGGCAAATAAGGTTTTTAAAAGAGTTCTTAGTGAATAGGTAGAGGTTGGAATGCTCCAGGCCTTTTCCACATTAGCAGTTCACTTGGGGGAGGGAGGGAGAAAAGCTGGTTTTGGAATAAAGAGTAATAGGCTGTCCTTGAGTAAACACACACACACACACACACACACACACACACACACACAGCCTCTGAGACTGCTCGGATCCCCAACCAACTAATCCCTCCGTTTGCGAATGACACCCTGACTCCCTAGCTGGGCGAAGGCACCACGGCAGTCTACCCTGGCTGCATTGGACAGAACTGGAGGGTCCTTGAGAGACTCCCCAGAAGGTCCCAGGTCGGGGCAGGTAGGTACCTGGAGGAACCTCCCCCATGGGTAAAATGACAACAGCACACTGCGTATGAGACTCAGCTCAGTGAGTCTGACAGAAGTTGTTTCAAAGCCCTGGCATTTTTTATTGTGGGGGACAGGAACTGTGAGGGGGAGGCACTGTGTGTGCCTCTCATTGCCATGTCCAGGAGCTTCACGGCTCAACGTCAGTTCCCCTCTGCTCCTTTAATTATAGGAGCCAGAAACCCAGGCACTTTGTAATTTACCGTGCAGTTTGAGAGTCACTTTGAGCTGAAGACAAATTGCCAGGCCACCTGGGCAGAGCAGCGAAGTGTAGCAGGAGCCGGGGGGCCCTAGCAACCAACGGGGATGGCGCCCCGAGGAACACCTTCTTCAGGCTGGACCATCAGCTGGGGAGATTTAGGAACCACAAGTAGAAATGAAGCCAGTGCTACCCAAAGGCAACATCTTCCATCACAGGGTGTTTGAAGAGACCTGAGCAAACTGTATAAAAGATACACAAAAAGATACGGTGGCATTTTTTCAGACACACTCTGATCTGCCGCCTGAAGTACAGAGCAAGCCGCAGAAATTGACTTTTCCGGAAGGCCACACATCTCACATTAGCAGCTTCTGTGCGGGACTTAGGATGCAGAAGAAATGTCATTTACATTGGGGCCACACCACACTTTGCTGGCTTCTGTCACGGATAATGATGAAACTAAATTTAACACCGCCTGGCACTAGGGTTTGAGTTATGAGCTGGCGCTTCCCTGTCGCTTCGCTTCATCCCTCTAAGTGTGGAGTTTGTAGGAGATTTGTTAACTGCACGGAGAGGTCCCCTGGTGGGACCGCACACTTCAGTCTGTTGCCCCTCCACGGGCCACAAATCAATCCCTTGCCCGCTGCCATTCTGTAGGGTTGGCGAAGGGGGGGGGGGAGGGACCTGCCTCAGCCTCCTTTGGGGTTATGCCACCTTCGTGCCCAGGGCTTGTCCTCTCTTGCTAATTGACAGTAATAGCGATGACCCAGGCCGTGGGAGGGCTCTGGGCTCACTGACCAGGGTTAGGGCCCGGCCTGGGGTTTTGCTGCCGGACAACACTGATCTTCCCAACAAATGCAGCCAGTACAAACTGCCACCGTCCCTACAGTTGAAGATGGGATGGGAAAGTGACTCGCCTAAGGTCATACAGCTAGTGTGGAGAGCAGCCCTGAGAACAGCGACAGAAGCTCAGAATCAAAGCCAACTCCCCGGTGCCGGTGCCGGAAGGGGTCTTAAACGCAGGACCGCTGCCTCCAGCCCACCGCGCGGGTGCAGGGTCCTGAGCTGCCTGCAAAGCCTCTCACGGCTGCTTCCAGGCTCCGGGCCGCCCTCCCTCCTGGAGCCGCGGACACCGAGTCAGCACGGGTCCCCGAGCCTCTGGGCCACGCGCGTGTCACCAGCGAGCCGCGGGGCCGCCCCGGCGCGCTCAGGGTCCTGAGCCCCGCGCCGCCCCCCGTCGAGGACAGCGGGTCCGGTGTGGCGGAGCGGGGATCCGAGGCCAGGGAGAGCTTGGTGGGCACTGAGGACAGCGCCCGCGGGCAGAGCGCGGCGCCCGAGACCGGCTCCCTCTCCCGCCCCGCCGGGCAGGTGCCCGCGCCGGGCCGCCGGGCCGGCGGAACTGCCCGCGGCGCTCCAGGCCCGAGTGGGCGCTCTGGGGCCACCCGATGGGTCCCGCCGAGCGTCCCGCGTCCCCAGTCGACTCCCCGCCGGGCGCCGGGGCCGCCCCCCGACCGCGAGGGCCGAGCCGATCCGGACCCCTGCCCGCGCGCGGCCGCCGCGCCGCGGGCCGGAAGGAGGCGCCCCCTCGCGCCGTGCCCACCGGCGGCCGGGAAAGTTTTGGGCGCGCGGGGCCGGCCGCACTCACCTGGCCCAAGTTGAGGTAGCCGTGCGCCGCGGCCACGCGGTCCGCCGCGGCCGGGCCGCCCAGCACTTGCACTGCCCAGTGGTTGGTGTAGACGGGGCGCGGCGGCGGCGGCGGCGCGGAGCAGGCGGCGGGCAGCGCGAGCAGCAGCAGCCAGCGCCAGGGGCGCGGCGCGAGCGGCCGGAGCCCGGGCCCGCCGGCGCCCCCCGCGTCCACGGCGTCCACGGCGGCGGCCCGGGGAGGCGGCCGGGGCCCGGGCGCAGGCGGCGCGCGCGGAGGCATGGCAGCGGCAGGCTCGCGCGGCGCCCGAGCGGCGAGTGCGCCGGGGGGTGGGGTGCCGCCTTTTAAAGCCGCTCCGCGCCGGGGAAGCGCCGCCGCCGCCGCTGCGGGCGGGAGCGAGGGAGGAGGAGGCGGCCGCGGCGCGTTCCCGCCCGCGCGGCCCGGTGGCGCCCCTGGGCCCGCGCTCCAGCGGCCCGCACCAGGACCAGCGCGAGCCGGGGGGTGGGGGGAGGGGGGCACCAGGCGGTGCGGGCGGGCGGCGGGGGAGGCCCGAGACGCCCCCCACCGGGGAACTTCTCGCAGACTTTTAGGGCTCTCGGGACACAGGCCCAGGGCGGCCCCGAGCGGCGGCCCTGTCCGCCCCCCGCACGTTCTACCAGGAGCCCCGAGAGGCTCCCCACCCCCCGCCCCCGCCTGGGGCAGCTCAGGTGAGTCCAGACCGGGGAGCTCAGGCCCGAGCCCTCCCACCCGTCGGGCAGCCTGGAGGCCTCACCCACCGGGTCGAGTTTAATCTCATTGAAGGGTGGCCTTGCTCATCTCAGTGTGAGATGGTGGGTTTGCAAGGGCTCTGGGTTCTAAAGGAAAGAAGCCCCAAGGAAAGACAGGGTCGTGGCCCGGTGGAGAACGAGGCCTGATTGGAGAGGCACGTTAAGTGGGGCCAAGACGGCTGACAGATTAGCCGGACTCAAGGAGTGCACAGCAGAAACCCCGAGGCGCAGCCGACCCTGGAGAAGCAGGTGGTACAGGTGAATCCCCAAGCTGTCTGCTTCGTTTTCTGTGTGATTCTTGGGCACGTCGCTGTCCCTGCTGAGCGCAGGGCTCCACCTGTAAATGGGGATGACAACAGTATCCACCCCATAGGGCTGTTTTGAGGATGACATGAGCTCTTGCGGGGCGATAAGCTGTCCATAAACAATTGTTTTTATGAGCCCAGGGCCTGCCACATGGTAGGTGTTCACTCGTGTAGACTCTTAAAAGCTCCTGGTGAGCTGGTACCAGTCAGTGGGAAAGTGAGTTGAATCATCCTTGCCCCTGCTGCCTGGAGCAGCCTAGAATGCAGCAGGTAATTATTTGGTGCACCCTGGAGAATTATGGAAGTGTTCACACTGTGAACAAGCAAGTGGGGAGAGGTGAGGACTGCTTCAGGATCTCTTCTCCCATTACTTTCAGGACCCCTTGGTCCCAACTGGCATCACGTGGAAAGCAAGACTTTACCCGGATGAATACAGGAGAGAAAACAAAACATAGGCCCCAGAAGGCCTTGAGGTGGGAAGGCAAGACGACCACTGATCCGATGTCCCGTTTCCAGAAGAAATTCCTATGGAGAGCTCGCTCGAGTCTGTGGCTTGGCAGATAGAGGTGGGGCAATAGGGGGCAGGAGGGGTGGGGAGAAAGCAGGATCTGTGGAGGTGGCTTCCCCGGGTCCTTTCCAGCCTCCCTCTCAGGAGCCCTTTGGTTTCGTAACTGACATGATTCATCCTTTCTGCAGGCGTGAGTCACCCTGAATGGAGGTGAGAGCACGGGAGGTATGGTAGGAGGCCCCACAGGGACAAACCAAATCCTTGTTCACAGGGCTTCTGCCAGGGAACCTGGAACCTGGGGATTCATTTCCCTCACATTTTTCTCTTTTCTGCGTTAGATGCAACTTCTCCCACCTCACTCCCCCTGGCCGAGTGTGATCAGCTCCCTGGACAGACACTCAAGGCCTGCCCCATGCTGCAGAATCAGGCCCCTTGCATCCCCCTTACAGACGGCCTAGACGCTAGCCTGCCCCTACCCACTTAAGAGACAGGAGGCCCTGAGGCAAGCCGGGCTATCCTAGAGGTCACACCCCCCCCCCCCCTTAGCCAAAATCATACCCAGAACCCTCACCCTGTCTCTTCCAGAGGTCGCCTAGCTGTCCACAGAGAAGGGATGCTGGACTGATTCAGGGGGCTGGATTAGAAGTCGCACTCTGTCACTTTTCAGCAATCCATGTGGGAGACACCCGTCTCCCTTCTGGCCCCTGTCACCTGGACTGGGTCGGCTGTGTCGCAGATCCTGTGTTGTGCCTCTTCAAGTATGTGGCACTCTTGAAGATAATGCTACACTGCACATAATCTAAGTTATTATGAAGCAATTCGTCCCTCCCCAGAGGGCCCACACACACACCCTCCCACCAAGACAGCAGTGATTTTTGACAGGCAGAGATAAGAGTTTTTCCATAATAATTTAGCAGATTCAGGGATTCAGCCCACTGAACTGAGGAGCCTAAAATGTGTCTGAATTTTTATTTGGAGGGATCTGAATTTATTTTATTAACAGATCTGGTCCTTGTGAGCTACACTTGGCATTTATTGTGGAAGTGCCCAGGCACTATTTTGGCTTCAATGTTCTAGGAAGACTAGCTTCCCCAAATGAACATCCTAAATCAAATCACCTCCTGTGGGTCTCCTATTGATTTACGTGGTGACGGGATTAGCTCAATCACAGAAGGACCAGCCCTTGTATTGTGATAGAATCTGTAATAAAACTTGGTTGGTCTTCCTGCAGAGAGATTACTCCTCACTTAAGCTCCAGCCCTCCAGATGGGCCTTGAGGGTCCAACAGTTTGGGGCAGGGGCCAGGGTCGGGGTAGGGTGGGAAGAGGGCTGATCCTGCTTCCCTAGGTCAGAAGGCCTGGAGATGGACCGAAAGGTGACTGGAAGCTGGTCATCCATATTTCAGAAGTTTTAGAAAATGCTAGTACAGAGATGTGGTATTTATACTAGAATCCTCCCAAAATCAAAGAATAGGAGGAGGAGCCGTCACTGGGAAGATGTTATGGAGTTATGTGTTCTCATGCCCACACTTGACCCCTGTGCAGCAAGTACAGGATTGCATAGCTGGGGCCAAGCAACGCCCCGTACTTCCAGGACTGCTGGATAGCAGAAGACTGCACACAACCTTCTGAGGTGTGTTGAAGCAGAATTTGATGCAGAAGTTGTTTCTAGTTTAAGTAACAAACACTTTACTGAAAAATCGCATGTTGGAAACGTGCTAGGTTCCGTGAGCCAGGGTGGCATCCATCAAACAATGTCTGATGGGCACCACCTTCAGGATATTGGAGAAGAGCGTGCACTCAAAGCTCGGCCTCACCACGAGTTGTGCGAAGTCTTAGGCAAGTTGCTCCAGCATCTTCTGCTGGAGAGGGCAGTAATGATGCTGTCCCCGTGCAGGGCCCTGGGAGGCCGACAGGAGCTGTTCTATGCAGAGCCCCTGGCCCAGCACCTGATGCCGAGTAAGCACTCAACAGTGGTAACAATGGTGACCACGCTGGGCCCCGGGAGCCCTGTAGTGAGATGGGATGGGCAAGGCTGCATATTCTGTCCCTCTGTGGGGTTCACAGGCATGTACATGTTCCACCCTTCGGCCATGCCTGCTTGCATGTTTTCTCAGATTTTAACATCCCTCATAAGGGAGGGCCTGGGAAAGATCAGACCCCTGCCTACCTGCAGCCCCTTCACCCCAGTCCCAGAGAAGGCTTCATCCTGCCCTGGGTTTCTACAAACTAGGGGTCCCCCAGCTGGTTCCACTGTTCTCTCCCTTCCATCCATCCCGAGCCCCATCCACAGCTTCTCCCTCTAAGTGGTGGGTCAGGGGTCTTTCCCTCTCCATCCTTCTCTGAGCTCTGCCTTCCACTCGTGTTAAAGCCCATGTATCTTGTCATCTCCTCAGTGCGGGCTCTGACTCATGTTGGGCTCTCCTCCTTTCTGGGGGGATGTTTGACCATCTGTGGTGGGGAGGGCATGGAGCGGCACCAAGCCCATTCTCGTCCCACCCACTCTTTCCCTCTCTGGTTAGACTTTCCCTTTATATCTAGATCCTCATTGTCTTAAGAAAGAGCCTTGTAAAAACTGCTTCTCCGGCAAAACAATTATCTTGCAATTATGTATCTCAGTGTTCCTTTCATAAACTCCCACGGGGAAATTTAGTGTCAAACAAGGAATTTAGGAGCAAAAAAGCAGAAGCTCCCTGAGAAGCTCTTCCCAACTAACAATGAGAGCATTGCAATTTATCTGCTTTCCCTTTTTGCCCTGGCTTCCAGGAGGCCCAGAGTCACATGTGATAGAAAAATCACAATTGTTAATTTTGTCCTTGATGCAGCAGTTTTAGAATGCCTTTAGTTTTAAGTACTAGAATACTCAACCAAAAGGAGCATGAACAGTAAGGACAGCTCATTATGTCACAAACAGGAATTTGGTGATAGGTGCATCCAGGGATGTTAATTCAGCAGCTCGGTGGTATCAGGGCTCAAGATAGCTTTTCTGTACTTTGCCTGGCTTTCTCCTCCTGTGCCTAAATCACGCGCTCAGATTGGAGCATTTTATTGTCTCCAGATAGCATCCAAGGAAGGAAGGGCAGGACACCCAGCTCATTTCCCCTCGGGCCCTATGGATCAGAACTGGGTCACAAGCTCACCCCGTCCGCCAAGCCGTCATTGACAACGTGAATGGGTTACCCAGGTTGGTTCCTAGCAATCTTGATTTCTCTCCTGGCGAAACATTACTGCCCCAGATTGAGCAAAATCCGAGATCTGTTTGCAAGAGGCTTCTCTAGGAAGGCTGTTGGGTGGGCGCCCAGCGGGTCTACGGGCTCCTCCTGTTTCTATTGTATCACCTTCCTGTGGATCCCGGGGCACAGGGCAGCCGCAAATGAATATTTATCGAAAGGAGGGAGGGAAGGAAGGAAGAGGCGGGGAGTTGCTCCCAAGCCACGCCCCCATCTCCTTACCATGCAGACCCTGGGGATCACATTGCCTGTTACCGAAGTCTGGCATACCAGCAGCAGGGTATGTGTGAAGACATCACTCTGACTCCAGGATGAGTTTTGGGTTCGTTGCCTAAGTACTCTTCCCGAGTGAGAATAAATTAGAAGTTGGCTCCCTTCATAGTCACGGCAAACGGAGCGAGGCAGAAGACGGGGTGGGAGTGGGGGAGGGGGGCGGTTTGCAGTCACAGACCAGGAGAGAAGAGCTAGACAAGAATCATTTTGGGAACCTGAGCGTATAAATCGGGAGTGGGGGAAAGTGCATCCCGGGGGACGTAAATGAAGTAACCTGGCTGCATAGGGTGGCAGTATTGGCGGTTTGGAGTCTTCCTGGAAAGTTCCTCTACCTGGGAAGTGCCCACCCCCCGCCCCAGCTTCTCTCTTCCTCCAAAGAAACAAAGGCCAGAGGCATGGACACCGTTACCCTTCTATCCTCCCGCCCCTGGGGAAAGGGGTCTCCCTGCCCCTCTCCAAAGCCATCCCTCCCCTGTTGGCTGGTCCCCACAGCATCCCTCTCCCTGTGGGGTCTTGCTTTGCCTGTTACCCACACTCCTGAGCAGTTCATGGCTTCCTCTCCCCAGACCCTTCCCCGGCAGCAGATTTCCCAGAGCCCCTCACCCTACAGAGGCACACTTACCCCCACCCCCAACCTATGCCCCTTCCTACCACCTCTCTTTCTCTCCTCCTCCCTTCACAAGCAAGGTCCTGGAAAAGGTCACTTTGCTCTTCACCTGAGTGTTGCCCTGGACCCAGCTTCCTCCTGACTCAGCAGCTGCACCCTGCAGTGCAGTTGGAGAAGAAACAAAACCACCCTGGGTCTCCCCTGACACTCGTCATCACACACCTCTGCGGGCATGCTGAAACCCAGAACGCACTGTTCTCAGTGACTGTGTCTACCTTCCCGCCCTCCCCCACCTCCTTACTTGCTTCCTTCTAAACTCTTCCCAAGGAGAGACCTCTCCCCTCCCCCACCTGCACCTGCCCTGTGGCTCTGCCCACCCTCTGCCCCTGTGGCACACCCCCACTTCAGTCCTGCCTGACCCCACCCCACCTCAGGCACCAAGGGTGTCCCTGTGGCAACTGCTGACTTATCTCTGTGCACTTCACTTGGATGAGTTTCTCCTGCTGAATTATCTCTGTTTCATTACAAACATGCTGTCATTCCATCCACCTTTAAAAAACAACCTGGGGGGCACCTGGGTGGCTCAGTCTGCTAAGTGTCTGACTCTCAGTTTTGGCTCAGGTCATGATCCAGTGTCATGGGTTCAAGCCCTGCATTGGTCTCTGTGTTGACAGTTCAGAGCTTGCTTGGAACTCTATCTCTCTCAAAATAAATAAATAAGCCCCCCCCAAAAAAAAAAAACTTGGAAAAAAACCGAAGCTACCCTTCAATTTCCTTTCTTCCCATCATAGCAAAACAAAATGCTCAAAAGTTGCCTTCATCCACTGTCTCTGTTTCTCTCATGCTATCTCTTACACTCACTCCAATCAGGCCATGCCCCCACGCCCTGTCCCTGTCCCCAGCAGCCCCCAAGTTGCTAAGTCCAATGGTCAGTTCTGAGTCCTCATCCTAGGAGCCCTTCCCCGCAGCATATGACATGCAGAGTGCCTCTTCTCCTTGAAGATTTCCTCATGTGGCCTCCAGGATACCCCTCCCCACCCGCCTGCTTCTCTTCCCGGCTCTGTGGCTGCCTCTCTGCCCCCACTGACATTCTTCTTAGCATCGGGTACCCAAGCCCCAGTTCTCGATCTTCTTCTCTCTCCTTTCCACCCTCACTCCCTGGGTGATGTTGGCCATTCTCATAACTGGGGTGCCTGGTACATGCTAATGGTTCCCATCGTGTGTCCCTGGCTTGGACCTCGCTCCTGAGCTCCAGACAGCTGATGACTTCTCCACTGGGGTATCTAAGGCACATCACAAAAACTGAACTCCTGATCTTCTCCACCCCACCTCTCCACCCCCAGTTTCCCCTGCCACAGTAAAGGGCAACTCCAAAGCCTTCTCGACCCCTCTCCTCAAACCTGCTCTTGGGCTGTCAGTGAATCTGGTTGTTTCTACCTTGGAAATCCTATTTTTCATCACTTCTACTGCTACCACCCTCATCCCTCACCTGGTGGAACTCAACAGCCCCCTAAATACCTACCCTATTCTGCCCTTGCCCCCTTGAAATAATCCTCAACACAGAGGGTCACCTGAAAACCAAGGTTTGACAGGCTGCTCCTTGGCTCTGACTTCTCCCAAGGCCTCGGGTCTCACACAGCAAAATCAAAGTCCTTATGATGCCCCAAAGATCTCATATGATCTACTCCCACTACACCCTGTGGGGTCTGCCAGATACTAGAAAAGTGTTGAACGAGGTGGTTCAGGCTTCTTGAAGGAAGTGACTTTTAAGCTGAGCTCCAAGAAATCAACAGGAAATACCCAGATGAGTGGACCATCAGTCAGGTCTAAGTGGGAAAATAGAAACCACACCAGTTATTTACAGTAAAGGGAATTGGTCACACAGGTGATTGAAAAGCTAAGATGGTGGGTGAAGGAGCAAACTGAGATTAACAGTCTCCTCCATCCCTGGGGGTGTTACCCAGGTGTTCCCCACCTGTTGGCAGGGCACCTGGCAGTGGGACTGGCATGTGCAAAGGCCCTGAGGCTGGAGGGTGTGATAGAAAAGCTAGAGAGGCAGAGGGGTGGAAGCATTGATACTGAAAGGAGAATGGATTAAGAGGGGGCAGGAAGGACAGCCAGAAGCTAGGCTGTGATGGCTTCATCAACCCTGGCAAGAATTTGGACTTGATCCCAAGAGGACTGGAAAGCTGAGGAGGAACGCTCCCACTGTTCCAACCAGCCTCTCCTCAGTGGCTCTCAAACCCATATCTGTCTACAGCCTAACTCAGTCTTCAGAAGGTCACACCTTGGCTCCCACATCTTTATCTCTTTACTCAACATCTTCATTGTCTCTGGCCCCTTAAGCCCACAGTGACCTACATCAGCCTCTTCACCTCCAACCTGCCCAGCTCCTGGCCTTGAAGGTCTTCTGTGGCATCAACAGAAGTGCCATTACATCAGCAACCCCGAGTAGTTCTGCCTGATTCTGACCTCTCTTCCTGTTTTGTCCTCCCCATCCCTGTTGAGGTCCTCATCATGCACACATGAGGTGTTGTGATCACTTCCCATGTGGTATCTCTGGCTCCGACCCGCTGCCCCCCACTCCCACCCCCAACCACTGACCCAAGGCTTAGTTTCCTTAGATCATTTGCAGCCAATAGGGTGGAGACCAAGCTCAGCCCTGAGTCTCAGCGGTGAAGACACAGCCCTCACCGCCTTTGCAAGCTGCTGCTATCTTTCTTGCTCTTCCTGTCCCACCATGGGGCTAAATGTTGTTCCCAGCTGGACTAGCCATTCTGGCCTGGGCAGCTTGACTTTCACCACCTTCCTTCCTGGGCATGCCTTTCTCAGCCCTCTGCACACACAGATAGATTCATGCTCACAGGCTCCACCACACGTCCCCTCCTCTGTGAAGCTTTCCTTAACCGAAAGTACCCCTCCCACATGCCAGCCCTCCCGTCTTTGTCCCCAGGCAGAATTGCTCACCCTGACTATATTGCCTTATGCGTTGTGGCCCAACCATGATGACTGGTCATGGGATCTCTCACGCTCAGCTCAGTGCCCGACTGGTGTTGGGTCTCAGTAGCTGCTTTTCATCTCATGGGGTTCCCTAGGCCCCCCTATCCTCCCTGGAAAGATGAAGCCTTAGCCCTAGTGGTCTTGCTTGACACTTGTTTAAACAAGATAGGACCTGGGTCTAGTATTTTCCTCTTCCAGAACCTTGTGGAAGGGATTGGCTGCTCTGATGTTGGGTAGGCTGTGCTGTGAAGGGAATGCAATAGGTGAAAAAAAAAATCAGTTAGAGGGGCACCTGGGTGGCTCAGTCAGTTAAGTGTCTGACTTCGGCTCAGGTCATGATCTCACAGTTCACGGGTCCAAGCCCCACTTCGGGCTCTGTGCTGACAGCTCAGAGCCTGGAGCCTGCTTTCGATTCTGTGTCTCCCTCTCTCTCTGCCCCTTCCTTGCTTGTGCTCTGTCTCTCTGTCTCTCTCATTCAAAAATAAATTTAAAAAACACTTAAAAACATTAAAAAAAAAATCAGAGCCCTGGATTCTTTTCCATAAATGTGATAGCCAGCTATAATCCTAAATGTCACTCTTTCCAGGTTATCTTTCCCTCACGATTAGGTGGCAGTGATTTTTCTTGAGAGTCAAGAACAGAAGAGCTGATTGTAGATATCCAGGAGCCAGCAGCAGACACAGGGCCAAGGGCCATAAGATCTGGGTCTCGGTTTCTGCTGAACAGGCTTGTGATCAGGGCAGGCTTCAGGCTGGCTGAACTGGGACCCACATAAGTGCAAAGTGGCTTTATGACAAGTCAACGCATGAAGTGAAACAAGGTCCAGACAGATAAGAGAAGGCTGGTGACCACAAGGCCCCAGGAAGCAAGACACAAAGGCATTCATATTCCTTTGCACATGCTGCTTTGGTTTCTCCTGATTTTGGTGTAACTTCCCAGTCTCTGGGGCAGGGTAGGGCAGCGGTTAGGGCTGTGGGCTCTGGGCTGAGCGTGGAATCCAGCCTGGCCCTTGCTGGCTGTGTCACTTTGGACAGGTCACTTATGCTCCTGTGCCTCAGTTTCCTCCGCTGTTCATGATACTTAGAGTGGCACCTCTTTGTAAAGAGTGAGTGAGGTCACCCGTGTGGGATAAGGGCAGCCCTTGCCACTCGTAAGCTGGCATCAAACCTCCCCAAGATCTGTGTCCTTGGTTTGGCAGACGCTGGCGGGGGTTGTGGTGACAGCAGAAGCGTGGGGTGGTGGGGCACCATGCCGAGTTACATTTAGACGTTACTAAAACCTAAGTGGTTCCTGTTATCTTGCTTGGATCTACATGGTGGATTTAGGGCTTCCAAAATCCACTTGAGGCTTTTTACATCCTCCTCACTATTTATAGTCTAAGCGCTCCCAAATCCCCAGTGCCGCCAGAATCCTTCCCGCTGTGTTTTCTCTGCACCCAAGCTCACTGGCGGCTGCATGATCCGTGGCCCCTCTAAGCCCCTCACTCTGTCTCTTCCAGGATCGACACCATCCTCCAGTTCCTCCCACACATATGCGCTCCAACAATGCTACCAGTTTCTGCCATCCCAGTCAATTTTGAAGGTGGAAAATTCAGTAACCAAACAACAGTTCTGTGGCTCGGGTGATTTTGTGTCCGGCTCTTTTCCCTCTGGACTGGAGCTGAGTCCCTTACTCTTTTTCTTCCTCCTTCTAAGCCCTTTGCACCTCCATCCTGGAAAATTGATCTTTCACTAGAAACCAGTAAAATGAAGCAGCATGCCAATGTGGGTCACAGGTGGTCGCCATCGTTAAGAGGGAAACCGAATTCATTCCTCACCCTTGGGAACCTTCTCACTCATGGCCAAACTGTGCCTCTCGAAGCTCATGGAGGGCTCATGGCACACAGGCCACGTGACAGGAGGTGACCGTCCCATGGAATAGACAGGGAATGGTCCGAATGGAGTAGGATTGCCCAGGCAGGAATATGAGAGGCAGCATTCACTGCGGTTAGAGCAGAGATTCTTGAACTGACCATCTGGGTTCTCATTCCAGCTCTGCCATTTCCTAGCTGTGTGACCTTGGGCAAATCGATTAATCTCTCTGGGCCTCAGTTTTCCCAATTGAGCATAAGATGGGCATAATATGTGTGTTCACCTAGAAAAAATGAGTCAATGTGTAGATAAAGTGGTCTGACTTGGGCCTTGCACTTAGACAGCCATGTAAAAGCTATGATTATAAGACCAGAGGTTTGGTGATAACCAACTGCTTCTTGTAAATGTAGATGGTGCTAGAAGTGTCTGTGTATGTGCAGTTGTGTTAGCACAGATGTGCTCTGGGCTGGCCGTCCCCACAGGGCTAGCCTCCCATCTCTACCAGGAAAGATGCTCCATATCCCAGGCCTAGAAGGAGCACACAGCCCAGGCAGCATCAGCTCCCTCCCAGCATGTGCGTGATAAGAAGAAGGGAAGCAGGCAAGGAAGGTGGGGGTGGGGGTGAGGTGGGGTGCGGGGTGGGGTGGGGGGGGTGGGGAGGACGGGGAGAGGACTAGCCAAGGAAGAGAAACACACTCACACTTATTGAGGCCCCCTAAGGCTTTCTTGTGCATCTGCATCTGATTTGGTTTTAAAACTGCCCTGTGCAGTGGCTATCTTTTCCCTTTTTTTACAGATAAAAAAGCCAAGACTCAGAGGGAAGAAGGGCCTTACCCAAGGCCTCCCACCCCCTGAGATTAAGTGAGCTAGCAAATATTCTGATGGGGTGGAGGGGGTGGTTGTGAAAGTCTGAGACAAAAGACAGAGGGAGGAAGCCAAGCAGTGCTCAGAGGTCCCTGTCTCTTCCTGCCAAACAGCAAGGGAAATCCTTGGATGCCGATCAAGGCACGAGAAGCCTTGAGGGAAGGGGAAGCTGATCTACCCGTGGGTCAGTAGAAACAGAGGGCAGACCTGGGGGAGTCACTGATCATCAGGGACTATCTGTGGCATCCTCATCCCAGGGCTGTGCTTCTGGGGCCCTTGGAGTCCCTCCAGAACTGCTCCCTGGGGATCAACAGGCTGCACTGTCGCCTCCTAGAGGAGACAGAAGGAGGGGGATGGTGTGCCTGAACTTGCTGGCCCTTAAGCTCATGAAGGAGGCCAGGACACCTGAGCTGGGAATAAGAACTGTCAACTCAGGAGCTGCCTTGACTGTCTGTGTCACTCTCCGGACCTCTCTGTCAGGGAGAACTCAAGAAAGTGAGTCCCTTGAGTGGTGGCAAAACCAGCCCTTTGGAATAGAAAGACCCGAGATGCACCAACACCCTCTTCCAGAAGCAGGGACGCTGCCACATCTGAGGGCATTCATGGTCTATGAGCCTGGGGTTAAATGTCTTCGGGGCGCCTGGGTGGTGCAGTCGGTTAAGCGTCCGACTTCAGCCAGGTCACGATCTCGCGGTCCGTGAGTTCGAGCCCCGCATCAGGCTCTGGGCTGATGGCTCAGAGCCTGGAGCCTGTTTCCGATTCTGTGTCTCCCTCTCTCTCTGCTCCTCCCCCGTTCATGCTCTGTCTGTCTCTGTCCCAAAAATAAATAAACGTTGAAAAAAAAAATTTTAAATGTCTTCGTAGCATGGTTGAGGGATTTGCTGGTGGGGTTGCCAGATAAATACTAGGTGCCCAGTTCAATTTGAATTTCAGATAAACAATAAAAAAAATTGTTGAAGTATAAGTATACTCCACACTATAGTTGGGATATACTTATACTGATAAAACGATCTGTTATTTACCTAAAATTCAAACTTTCCTGGCTGTCTTGTTCTTTTATTTGCTAAATCTGAGGATCAAATGCTCAAGTTGGAATTGAGGAAGGCAATGTATCACTAATAATTTAAAAAGAAGTGCCAAACTGAGGCTTTGATTTAAAAATTCAGACTACTTTCTGATGCAGCCAGGAATCAAGGCAACTCGAACCATTAAAAGTGTCTCGCTTTCATTCTTTTGATACCTCCCTGCTGAGGGATAAGTCACTCTGTCTACTGAGGATCTAGAAACTTCTTCCTGCCCCCAATGTCTGTTTAGAAGTCAAGCTTATCCCTGCCAATAGCATTTGGGTATTGAATTATACCTTCTTAAAAAGAAGAAGGAGAAGGAGAAGAAGAAGGAGGATGAGGAGGAGTAGGAGGAGGAAAAGAAAAAGAAAAAGTCTTCTCTCCAGGGTGGCATTCAGATGCCCATGAGCTCTGCCATCCAATATGAATATTCTCTTAAAAATAAAAATTATGGTGCACTTAAAGAGGAGCATGTTATGTCAGCACTGGTGATAAGACAATTTATTACTGTCTACAAAAAGAAGGCTCAACCGACGTGCTGGAAGCTGGCTCAGCGGGCCGTAAATTATGAGCCATTCTCTCCCTGGCGGAAATAAAGCCTCTTGTCAGTCACCGCACTCTTCTTGACAGGCCGGCAGGCTGCAGGGAGCGGGCCGTCAGGAACTATGTGCCCATTACCTGCGAGAGCTGCCCGACCTGGCTTCTCCAGGCTCACCCCCCTCCCCGGCCCTGGCACGGCCTTTACTCATGTCTTCGGGACACATGTCCTTTTTGACATGAGAAAAGAAGGGTTTAGGGTCTCCTAGCAGGCAGGAAGAGAGCAAGAAAGCAAGAGCGGAGCTGCGTGGAAAAGGAGGAAGATTCCAGACGGGAAGTCCTCGGCAGAACTAGCCTCTCGGAGGGCACCTCCCTCGGCCTCTCAGAGCTGGGCTTTCCTGGGCGGGAAGGTGGCGTCGCCAACAGGCAGCGCTGTGTCCACCCGTGGCAGCCTGCTGCCTGTGATGTGGTTTGCCTCCTGAACTGAGCGGGGCTCAAAGAGGGCCGTGGGGGACCTGTTGGAGACGGTGAGGAGGGGCTTCCTCTACCCTCCAAGAAGGTGGCCTCCCAGGGCCTCCCAGGGCCAGCTGCACAAATCCAGAATGTAGTGTGAGCAGCACCAAATCCCTCTCCCACGGACCCCACGCCCGCCTCTGACAAAGCTGGTGAGTGTCCCACATCCTCCCTTCCCTCCAGCAGATGCACCACCTTCCAAAAGCAATCTGCGCCATTAGCCCACTATGAGGGCAGCATTTTAAGCGACACTGAGACATATCTGGATACATCCAGGCAAACAGACACGCACACCAGGAACAAATAATATGGATAATTGGTAGGGAGCGAATGTGGCTAAATGTGCCTGTTGTCTGTGAGAATAGGGTTAAGCATCTTCAGAGAATGGTTGAGGGATTAGTTGGCAGGGTTGCCAGATAGATACTAGATGCCCAACTGAGTTTGAATTTCAGATAAATAGAAAAAAAATTGAGTATATGTCCCACACAATGTTTGGGATATACTTACACTACTACAATGATTTGTTATTTAAAATTAGAACTTGCCTGGCTCTTCTGTACTTTTATTTGCCAAATCTGGCAGCCCTAGATGGGGGTCAAATATTCCAACTGGAATTGGGGAACACAATGGATCATTAACATTTTATTTTTAAAATTTTTTAAAAAGTGTATTTATTTATTTTGAGAGAGAGACAGCATGAACAGGGAAGGGGCAGAGAGTGGGGAGGGGAGAGAGAATCCTAAGCAGGCTCCACGCTGCCAGCACAGAGCCCAGTGCGGAGCTCAAACTCATGAAGCCGCAAGATCATTTCCTGAGCCGAAACCAAGAGTCAGATGTTTACCTACTGAATCACGCAGGTGCCCATCTCACTAACATTTTAAAAGAAAAATGTCAGGCTAAGTTTTCAATTTTAAAATTCAGAACACTTTTCACGGCTAGGAATCAAGGCCTGTGTCCCACTGAGCTCAGGTATGGCCCATTAGGCATCTAGACAGATTAAAACAAAAATAAATAAGAACAAAGAAAGAGACAGAGGGGAGGGGAGATCACGACTAAATGGGACATCTGAGACTATCTTAATAAGCGGGCAGCAGCATCCATGGGAGAGGTGGTAGCTCCCTCCAAGCCTGCACACTATAGGGAAGCTTTGTGAGCCGTATCTGGAAGAGTTTGGAGGGTCTGGGGAAGACCTCCTTTGCCTTCCCACCCTGGCTTCAGTGGGCTCCATGGTGGGAAAGAGCAGAGTTGAGAGGGGCCCGTTCTCCATCGCCTGTGAGGGCCCAGGTCAGGAGCACCAAACACCAATGACCTCACCCTCCTCTCTGCACCCTGCCCTGCTCTCACCGTCAACTCCAGTTACCTCAGCACAACAGACAGCTGTCCAAGTCAGGGGAACCCCTCCCAAACAGTTCTTACTTCTTCTATTTTGTCCTTTCCCTTAACAACTTACCTGCCCTCCTTAAGTTTTCCATTATGTTTTTCCTCCATTTTCTCCTGACTTGTTTCCCCTCCCCCACAATATAGTTTTCTGATGGTCAGCGAGACACTTGTCCTCCCTGCATAACCCAATGTGAATTGCCAGTCCGTCGCCCTTTCTGACCTGGAAGACAGAACTTTTCCGTGCACTGTGTTGGGATAGAGCAGGTAAGAACAGAATGCCCATCTGCTGCCCTGCAACACCCATGAGCTGCCCTCAGCATGAGATACACTTAGCACGTGAGAAATGATTCATTAGGGCAGACACCAGGCGGGAGGCCACGGGGACACACATTGCCCTTTGCAACGAGGAATCCAGCACAGTGGAGAAAATGTCAACAGCACTGTCTTCTAGCTCCAAATGTTAGGTTGTTGAGGTAAAGGGGGAAAGGGCAGGGTTATGGATGATTTTTCTTTTTTTTGAGGGGGGGGGGTTGTGGACTATTAACTGTAGCTCTATATGAACCAGCCCTTTTAAGGGTCTACAGAATAATGACAACGTTCAGGCCATCGATGTCAAGGGTGCAAGCAGTCCCAGGGCTGTCCGAGTCATGGATTAAATAGAATCCATGATAGAGTATTTTATCGAACTGTTTCCTAATTACTCGGAAATTAGTCGTTCGTGTCTGCCATACACAGTAATGTGCTAAGCATGCATTCTGTATAATCTGCATTTTGTAGGGTTAACAGAGAGCTGGCTGTACCTGCCACCACTGGGCCCAGAACTCTTTCCATTCTGTATTATCGTGTGCTTTTGCCCAAAGAAAAGGGATGGATTGGGGCCGAGAAGTAGGGAAAAGTGCCATCCCCAAATGAGCATGTTTAAAGGCAAGGAACTATCGAAGTGTCACACACTTTTGCTACCAGCCCGTCATTTGAATGCTTTTCCAGCCAAGTGCATCTGCAGTGACATTCTCCCCTCCCTGGCTCCATCAGGCAAGGGGAGGCTCCTTGCTGACCGTTGGGGACAAGGACCAACTTCTGACAGGGTGAATTATTCCTAGCACCTGAGGAGTAGTTAGGACATGTCATGTCAGGGGATGTCTGGGCACCTTTTAGATCAAACATTAATAGCCCATCCTGGCCCCAGTAATTCTCTCACATGGTTGCAATCCTGCTTTTATTTTTTCTGTATGCTTCGCATAAAGGCAGTGTTGGCGCTTATTTTACATGATGCAGAAAGACACATTGTCCTGCCTGGGAAGATGTTTCACTCAGGGCTTTTCCTACAGATGCCAGGCAAAAGGTCCAACGCACAGCCCAAAGGGAAGAATAGCCAAGTGGTCATTAAAACTAAGAAAAATGCCATTGTAGTACGATTCTAAGCGTTAGTTGAATAGACAATGACACTAAAAATAACTTGAGGGAGTTAGTGAGATGGCCTGCACTTTTGGCCAGGGGAGAATTTTTCCACGTGTAACATGTAAGTGATCGTCAGGATTTTGACATCAGCTGGAAACACCAGATTTGACTGAAAAGCCAGAGCATTCACTGATGCTGAGATTCAGGGGTCCTCCAGGTGGCCCACAGTGTCCTTAGGCAACTCGGCTATCAGGGTGGTAGGTGTGATCAGGGGGAGTTAGATCTCTCTGAGGGCTTGTACCCATGTGCCTCCAGTTTCAGAGTCTATGGGACATCGTACCCATGATCTGGGATGTTAGATGTGGTCCATGGGATGTTTTACTTGGTGTGTAAGAAGTCATACAAAAATAGGAACTTCTTCCCACAGCTAAAGGGGAGGGACAACTGGGAGAACAGGAGGCCATGTGCACCTGCCAAGTGGAAAGTCAGCTCAACTGAGAGTTTGTCTCTTGGGACTCAGGGGTGGTTGGATGGTTATGGAAACAGAAAGCAAAAAGAGTCTCCAAGTCTCTTGAACTAAATGGGGCTTTCTTACATGATTCTCTCCTAAGACCAGCACACATGATCTTAGGGTCTCTCATTATAACCAGAGGCCAATGTAGAAATCTGTCAGAATGGAAGGTCCCAGCTGGCAGTTGGCTGTATCACAAGAAGTCACAATCATGGACTTTCACTTGTACAGAGACTTTTTTCTTAGGTCTTTTGAATCACATTGCATGTTGAAAAACCACTTGGCAATTTTGATTTGCAACTGAGACACTTCACTTTTCATGTAAACCCCCTGGTACCTACACGTATGTGCACACAGGCATGGCCATCAGGGCAGTATCTCATGCCCACTGTAAGCTCATCCTTAATTTGGGGGTAGGAAATACTAATGATGAAGAGACTGTCCCTTCTACCTACAGCAAGGCCACCATCCTGGAGACTGATAACAGATACCAAATATACTACTTGTGTCCTGATGGTCTAAGAAACTGAGCTTCACTATCAACACATTTTTATGTCTAGTTTTCAGAACATGGATGTATCCATAATTCAATGTTTATTTTATTAATTTAATGCATTTTAAAATGTGTTGCTGAATATGCACGGTAGAAGAGGACATCGGATGAAAAACAAAAATTGCCCACTCCATTCCCTTTCGTCACCCCTAGTCCCAGAAGCCACCACCATGAACCATTTCTGCATTTGGCTTTTCTGATGGTTAGTATTCTAATTCTCAATAGCATACTTATATCTCTATCTTGATATTCAACTTAGGCACTAGCTACTGACTCCTTGCTGGGAAACATGAGGACTTACACTACATCCTCTCTAAACGTTAAGTTATTATTTTTCTTTTCTTTTTTTAAAATTTTTTTAATGTTTATTTTTGAGACAGAGAGAGACAGAGCATGAATGGGGGAGGGTCAGAGAGAGAGGGAGACACAGAATCTGAAACAGGCTCCAGGCTCCGAGCTGTCAGCACAGAGCCCAATGCGGGGCTTGAACTCACAGACCACGAGATCATGATCTGAGCCAAAGTGGGACGCTTAACCAACTGAGCCACCCAGGCACCCCAACAGTTATTATTTTTCATTTTTCTGTTGGTTACCTTTGTAAGTTTCAATCTCACACCTAAATCTCATTTCTTGTTCTATTATTTTCAGACAATCTGTTAATTTCTTTCAACAATACCATGACAACTTTCACTTTGATAGAGTTGATCATTTTATGTACTATTTTATGAACATAATTAACTTTTCATGTTTTGTTCACAGGATGGTTCTAAAAAAGAATAAATACTGTTTATGTTATTATGACTTTCTAAATATTGTTTCTTCAAAAGTCAATCAGTATGGTAAGAATTTATTCCCTTCTCTGTGGGTCCTGTGTCATTAACTACAAGTCATGTGAAGGGTCATTTGTTAAAATCATTTTGCATTTTTGTTTCCTTCGTATTTAGACATGAGTTTCTGACAACTTTTCATTTTTCTTGGGATTTTTATTTGCCTGAATTTTTGTTTGTTAAGAAAAGAAACATGCCTTTACCTGATCTTCATTATTTATAAACCTCTTAATTACACTATTTCTTGAAGCCTTTTACTGGACTACATCCTACAGTAACAGAAAGGGTGCTTTGGCACAAATTTTCTAAGTGATTATAAACCTAAAACTCTATGATGCTCACATACATAAGAATTTTCTGGGTATAGAATATTGGGTTTTTAATTCTATTTCCCAGAATTTTTTATTCTACTATCCAAAGTTCTGGATAAGATATCTGAGGCTAGTATTATTTTTGCTCTTTTGAGGGTGACTTTTTCTTTTCTCTGGAAGTTTTAGGAATTTCTCTTTATGCTTGATGTTCTGAAATATCTTGAGTCTGAATCAAGGCATGGCTCTTTTATTCTTCACCTTCTTGGAACTTGGAGGATCTTTTAGTCTGGAAATAACTATCTTTCTTCAGTTCTGGGAAACTTTTTCCTAGCATGTCTTTATTCTTTTAATTTTAATAAAATCTGTACATTTACATGATTTAAAAATTTGAGTAATTCAACAAGTCTTACAATGAAGCTAGCAGTTTCTTTCCTACTCCCTAGAAGCCACTATTTTCAATGCTTTTAGCTTTCTGGTATTTATGTCCATATTTCTAAATAGCATACTTACACTGCTGTTTATTAATTTTTTTGTTTGCTTGTTTTAAATATAATATATTTACTTCAGGCAAGGGACAATAAGGGCTTAGCTTTCCATACTCTTAAGTATATTTTTCCTTCCTATTCTTCTAATAGAATTATATCATAATTTTTGGACAAATTAATATTTAGAATTTATATTGTTATGACTATTATGACTACATAAATATTATTTGAGACTGTAGCCCTGTAGCACATTAAAATTTCCTTTCTTATACATTTTTAGTTCTTGTTGCAATTTTTTGTTTACATATTTATTTATTAAAAAATTTTTTTAAATTAATTTTTGAGAGAGAGACACACACAGCATGAGTGGAGGAGGGTCAGAGAGAGAGGGAGACACAGAATCTGAAGCAGGCTCCAGGCTCTGAGCTGTCAGCATAGAGCCTGACGCAGGGCTTGAACTCATGAACCGTGAGATCATGACCTGAGCCGAAGTCAGACACTTAACCGACTGAGCCACTCAGGCACTCCTATTTGTTTCTTTTTTAAAAATTAATATCTAAGTTAGTTAGCATATAGTGCAATGATTTCAGGAGTAGATTCCAGTGATTCACTTACCCATTTAGCTCATCCCCCCACCCTCAACCCCTCCAGCAACCCTCAGTTTGTTCTCTGTATTTAAGAGTCTCTTATGTTTTGCCCTCCCCCCATTTTTATATTATTTTTGCTTCCCTTTCCATATGTTCATCTGTTTTGTATCTTAAATTCCACATATGAGTGAAGTCATATGGTATTTGTCTTTCTCTGGCTGACTAATTTTGCTTAGCATAATACCCTCTAGTTCCATCCACGTTGTTGCAAATGGCAAGATTTCATTCTTTTTGACTGTCGAATAATATCCATTGTATATATATACCACATCTTCTCTATCCATTCATCTGTCAATGAACATTTGGGCTCTGTCCATATTTTGGCTATTGTCTATAGTGCTGCTATAAACATTGGGGTGCATGTGCCCTTTGAAACAGAACAACTGTAACCCTTGGATAAATACCTAGTAGTGCAATTGCTGGGTCGTAGGGTAGTTCTATTTTTAATTTTTTGAGGTATCTCCATACTATTTTCTAGAGTGGTTGCACTTGTTTAGTTTTTTAATGTGCCTTTCACAAATCCACCCTCACACTCTTCAACAGAAGAGAAAAATCGAGATACGCTTGCACCCTCTATATCAATAGTTCATTCTTTTTAATTGCTATATGTGCTTGATTGTATATTGCTTATACCACAATTTGTTTATCCATTCACCTGTTGATAGACATTTGGGTTGTTTCCAGTTTGAGACTATTGTTACAAATAAAGCTGCCATGAACATTCATGTACTAGACTTTATGTGGACATATGCTTTCATTTCTTTTGGGTAAATACTTAAGAGGAGAATGGCTATACCATATGGTAGGTGTGTGTGCTTAACTTTTTCAGAAACTGCCAGTATTCATAATCTATTGCTGTGTAACCAACTACCCCAAATCTTTCTGGCTTAAAACAACATAATTTATTATCTCAGAAAGTTTGTGGGTCAGGAATCCAAGCATAGTTTAACTGAGTGCAATCAAGGTGCTGGCCAGCCCTGAGGTTTCATCTGAAGAGTTGTTGAGAAAGGAGCAGATTTTAAACTCACTCAGATGGTTATTGGAAGGATTCAGTTTCTTGAGAACTGTTGGACCGAGGGCCTCAGTTCTTTGTTGGCTGGAGATCTCTCCCAGTTCCTTACCATATAGGCGTCTTTGATACAGTGACTAGCTTTATCAAGGCCAGCAAAGGAGAGAGTCTGTTAACAAGATAGAAATCACTATCTTTTGTAACCTAGTCATGGAAGTGACATCCTTTCAGTGCTGTTGCATTATATTGGTTAAGAGAGGGAATTATACAAAGCCAGACTGCTAGGAGGTGAGGATCATTTGGAGCCCTGTCAAAATAATGCCAAACAGTTTTCCAAAGTGGTTGTATCATTTTACATTCCCAAAAGAAGCTCTGAGAATTCTAGTTGCTCCTGTCCTCACCAATATTTTGAGTCATCAGACTTTGTAATTTTAACTATTCTAAAAAGTGTGTAGTGGCATCTAATAGGGATTTTAACATCCATTTCCCTACTGAACATCTTTTTATGTGCTTATTTTCTATCTCTGTGTGCATGTATTTTTCGTGTGTGTGTGTGTGTGTGTGTGTGTGTGTGTGTGTGTGAAATGTCTTCTTAAATTTTTTGCCCATTTAAAAAAATATGGACTGTTTGTTTGATTATTATCATATTTTGAGGCTGCTTTATAGGTTCTGGATACAAGTTTTTATCCGATGTGGACTTCCAAATATTTTCCCTGAGTCTGTGCCTTGTCTAATTTATTCTCTTCACAACATCTTTCAAAGAAAAGACTTTTTTTTTACTCTAATGCAATTAAACTGATTAGTTTTTTCTTATATGGATTTTGCTTTTGATGCCTTATCTGAGAGATCTTTACCTGACTCAAGCTCACAAAAATTTTCTCCTGTTTTCTTCATCTAGCTTTGTAGTTTTAGGTTTTACATTTAGGTCTAGGATCCAATGTGAACCAATTTCATTTTTTTGCATTTGTGTATTTAATTGTTCCAGTGCCACTTGTTAAAACGATATCCTTTTCCCCTGAATTGTCTTGGCATCCTTTTCAAAAATCAGTTGCCCATCTGTCTGGACTCTGTATTCTCTTTCATTGAGCTGCTTGTCTGTCTTTACACCAACACACATTGCTTGATCATTGTAGCTATATCATGAGCCTTAAAATCAGGTAGTGAAAGACCTTTGTTCTCTTCAAAGTTGTTTTGGCTATTCTGGGTCCTCTGCATTTCTATATAAATTTTGGAAATAGCTCATCAATACCTACAAAACAATCTTCTGGGATTTTTATTGTGATAGTGTTAAAAAATATATATCAATTTGGGGAGATTTGCATCTTAATAATATTGAGTCTTCTGATCCATGGATAAGGCATATCTCTCCATTTGTTTCTATCTTTCTTAATTTCTCTCAGCATTGTTTTCTTGTCTTCGGTGTAAAGATCTTTCCCAGTTTTTCTCAAACTTATTCCTAAATAGTTTGTATTCTTGATGCTATTGTAAATGGTATTGTTTTTTGGAATTTCAATTTCTAATTATTCATTGTTAGTATATGGAAACATTTAATTTTTTTAATGTTTATTTATTGAGAGAGAGTATGAACGCATGTGCCCATGTGCATGAGTGGATGAGGGGCAGAGAGAGAGGGAGAGAGAGAATCCCAAGAAGGCTCTGTGCTATCAGTACAGAGCCCGACACAGGGCTCAATCTCACAAACCATGAGATGGTGACCTGATCTAATCGTGACCAAAATCAAGTCAGACACTTAACCATCTCAGCTAACCAGGCACACCCACACTTAATTTTTTTGTATGTTGATCTTACATCCTACAATTTTGTATAATTACTTCTTTTTTTAAAAAAAAATTAACGTTTATTTATTATTGACAGACAGAGAGACACAGAGTGTGAGCAGGGGAGGGGGCAGAGAGAGGGGGAGACACAGAATCCGAAGCAGGCTCCAGGCTCTGAGCTGTCAGCACAGAGCCCGACGTGGGGCTGGAACTCACAAACTGTAAGATCATGATCTGAGCCGAAGTCGGTCGCCTAACCAACTGAGCCACCCAGTCGCCCCTTGTATAATTACTTCTTAGCTCTAGTAGTTTTTTTGTAGCCTCGTGAAGATTTTCTACATAGATGATCATGTTTATAAAAGAAGACAGCCTCCTCCCCCCCACCCGCCCCAAATCTGGATGCCTTTTATCTTTTTCTTGCCTTATTAAATGGGCTAAAACTTCTAGGACAAGGTTGAACAGAAGTAGTAAAAGCAGATATCCTGAATTGTTCCTAGCTTTAGAGGGAAAGGATTCAGTTGTTTTTTTTTTTAATGTTTATTTATTTTTGAGAGAGAGAGAGAGACAAAGAGTACAAGTCGGGGAGGGGCAGAGAGAGAGGGAGACACAGAATTCGAAGCAGACTCCAGTCTCTGAGCTTGTCAGCACAGACCCTACGTGGGGCTCGAACTCACAAACCATGAGATCATGACCTGAGCCGAAATTGGACACCTAACCGATTGAGCCACTCAGGTGCCCCCATTCAGTTTTTCTTTAATTTAAAAGATTATTTAATTGGAAGTACAAAGTAATAATCATAAAAGAAACTTTGTGAGGGTGAGGTGAGGTCTTCTAATAGAACACAGTATACTGAAACATAACACTGTGCTTGCTTCCTTTTCTTTCTTTCTTTCTTTCTTTCTTTCTTTCTTTCTTTCTTTCTTTCTTTCTTCTTTCTTTTTTAATAGACTTTAGTTTTCAGGGCAGTGTTAGGTCCACAGCAAAAATGAGTAAAAAGTACATAGGTCACCTATACCTCTTGTACCCACACATGCACAGCCTTGGCCACACATTCTGCACCAGAGTGGTACATTTGTTACTGCCTTTTTATTGCCCCTATTGTTTTGCCTTTTCCAGAATGTCATAGAGTTGGAATCATATGGTAAATATCCTCTTCAGATTGGCTTCTTTCATTTAGTAATATGCATTTAAGTTTATCTGTGTCTGTTCATGGCTTGATAGCTCATTTCTTTTAGTGTTCAATAATATATCATTGTCTGAATATACCACAGTTTATTTATCCATTCACCTACTGAAGGACACATTGGTTGCTCCCAAGTTTTGAATGATAAATAAAGCTGTTATAGATCCATGTGCAAGTTTTGTGTGGACATAATTTTTCAACTCATTTGGGTAAATAAATACCAAGGAGTGCAATTGCTAGATTGTATGGTAAGTGTATATTTAGTTTTGTAAGAAACTGCCAAACTATCTTCCAAAGTGGCTATACCATTTTGCCTTTCCACCAGGAATGAATAAGAGTTCTTATTGCCTGACATCCTTGACAGCATTTGATGTTGTCAGTGTTTTAAATTTGGATGCCACTAGGTATGTGGTAGTATCTCATTGTTTTAAGTATTCAGTTTTCACCATTAAGTTTGATCCTAACTATAGATTTTTCTTAGATGCCCTTTATGAGATTGAGGAAATTCTCTTCTCTTTCTAGTTTGTTGAGAGTTTTTATCAGGAATGGATGTTAGATTTTGTTAAATACTTTTTTTTTCGTCAGTCGAGATGGTCATGAGATTTCTCTTTTTTAGTTTGCTAATATGATGAATTACACTCATTGATTCTCAAATGTTAAATGTTGCATTCCTGGGATAATCCCTATTTGGCAATGATGCATTATTTTAATTTTTTGTTAGATTCAGTTTGCTAAATTTTGTTAAGTATTTTTGCATCAATTTTCATAAAGGGTAGTTGTCTGTAGTTTTATTTTCTTGCAATATCTTTGTCTGGTTTTGGTATGAAGGTGATGCTGGCCTCATAGAAAGATTTGGAGAGTATTTCCTCTTCTTCAATTTTCTAGAAGAGTTTGTGTAGAATTGGTATTATTTCTTCCTTAAATGTATGGCATAATATACCAGTGAAGCCATCTGGGCCTGCAGTCATCTTTTGGGGAAGGTTTTTTCTTACAAATTAAATTTCTTTAATAGATCTATTCATATTCAGATTATGTATTTATGATTCATATGATCTATTTCAGATTCAGATTATTTCTTTAAAAAATATTTTGCAATAAAATATTCATAACATACAATTTACCATTTTAAGCATTTAATTATATAATTAAATGGCATTAAGCACATTCACAATGTTCTCTAACCATCATCACAATCTATGTCTATCTATGCATCTATCTTTTTTTAATCATTCTAAATAGACACTTTGTATCTATTAAAAAGTAAGTCCTTTTTCCCCCACCTCCTGTCATTCCCTGGTAATCTCTATTTCTCTCTATGAATTTGCCTAATCTAGGTAGCTCATACATGTGGAATTATACAATATTTGTCCTTTTGTATTTGGCTTATTCACTTAGCATATAATTTTCAAGATTTATCCATAATGCAACTTTTATCAGAATTTTATTTCTTGTTATAGCTATCTCTTCCTCTTTGAGAGAGTTTTGATAACTTCTATCTTTCAAAGAATTTGTCTCTTTTATTTAAATTTTTAATTGATTCACATGAAGTTGTTTATAGTATTTTCTAATTTTCTTTTAATATCTATAAAGTCTGTAGTGATGTCCCCTCTCCCATTCCTGATATTGGTAATTTGTATCTTCTCTCTTTTTTTTTCTGATACTTCTGGCAAGAAGCTTATCAATTTCATTTGTCTATATCAAAAAACAAACTTTTGCTTTCATTGATTTTATTTTGTTTTTGTATTTTCTATTTCATTTAATTAAGCTCTTACCTTTATTGTTTCTTTTCTTCTGCTTTGCATTTAATATTTTCTTCTTTCTCTTATTTATTATGATATGAATTGATTTATTCAAGACTTTCTTTTTTTAAAAATGTTTATTTATTTATTTTGCGAGAGAATAGAAAGCAAGCAGCAGAGGGGCAGAGAGAGGGAGCCAGAATCCCCAGCAGACTCTGCACTGTCATGCAGAGCCTGATGCGAGGCTTGAACCCATGAACTGTGAGATCATGACCTGAGCTAAAATCGAGAGTCAGATGCTTAACTGACTGAGCCACCCTGTTATCCCAAGACTTTTTTTTTTTTTTAAATATGAGTATCTGGTACTACAAATTTCTCTCTGCATACTGCTTTCATTGAATCTCACAAACTTTGATGTGTTCCATTCATTTTGATTCAGTTATCTTTGGATTTCTTTTTTGAGCCATGGGTTATTTTAAAATATGTTATTTACTTTCTAAATATTTGGGGATATTCCAGCTACCTTTGCAATACTAACTTTTCATTTAATTTCACTGTGGTCAGAGAATATACTTTATTAGACTTAAATCTAGAGATTTTTTTTCTTACCAAGACTATAGCCTATATTAGCAAAATTTTGCACTAAAAATTAAGTGTATTCTTTTGTTAGTTGGAATGTTCTATAAATATCAATTAGGTCATGTTGGTTGAATGTCTTGTGCAAATCTTCTATATCTTTGCTGATTTTCCATCTACTTGTTCTGCAAATTATTAAGAGTAAGATGCTGAAATCTTTTAATTATAATTTGGATTTGTCAATTTCTCCTTACAGTTATATCCACTTTTGCTTTATGTATTTTGAAGCTCTATTGTGATGTACATTGATGTTTATGTTTGTTTTGTATGTTCTTGGTAAATTGCCTCCTATATTATTATGAAATTACCCTCTTTATCTCTGATAATATTCTGTGCTCTGAAATCTAATTTATCTGATAGCCACTCGATTTCTTTGTACTGGCATTAGAGTAATGTATTTTTAGGTCTGTTTTTCACCTTTTATGCCTTCTTTCAACTTTTATATTTAACTTGTTCATGTCTGTAGTCTAATGGGTTTCTTATAGGAAGCATATAGTTAATCTTGCTTTTTTATCCATGTTGACTGTTTCTGCCTTTTGATTGGGGATGTTTATACCATTTACATTGAGAGTGATCATTGATATGTTTGGGTTTCAAAATATCACCTTGATATTTGTTTTCTATTTGTTCCATCTTTCCTTTGTTCCTGTTCTCTTCTTCTATCTTTTGGATTGAGTATTTTTATTATTTAATTTATTTCCTTTGTTGGTTTATTAGCTATAGCTTTTAGTTTTCTTATTTTAGTGGTTGTTTAAGGATTTATAGCATACATCTTTAACTTATCACAGTTAACTTAAAGCCATATTATACCATTTATGTTTAGTATAAGAACTTTACAAGAGTATAATTCCATTCTCTCTTCCCTGAACTTTATGCTATTGTTCCTACATTTTACAGATGTTATAAATTTTACCCCTATGGTTACCATTTTCATATTTAAAAATTAAAGAATACTTTTAAAACAAGAAAATAAGTCTTATATTTTTTCACATATATATCATTTATGATGCTTTTTATTCCTTTGGGCAGATTTGGGATTATTCCAGACCTAGAAACTAGGACTATTCTCTTTATATATCCATGACTTCTCTTAAGACTTCTATAGTGTGTCTGTTGGTGACAAATTCTTTCTGCTTTAGCATGTCCAAAAAAGTCCTCATTTTGCTTTTGTTTTTGCAGGATATCTTCACTACGTATAGAGTTCTAACTGGACAATTTTTTTTTCTTTTAGTACTTAAATATGTTGCTCCACTGTCTTCTGGCTTGCTTTGTTTCCAACAAGAAGTTGCTAATACTTGCATCTAAATGCAATTTATCTCTGATTTTAAGCAATTTGATTATGATGTGCATTTGTGTAGTTTTATGTTTCTTGGGATTTACCGACTTCCTTAGATCTATGGATTTATAATTTTCATCAAATTTGGGGGAATTAGGGTGATTATTTCTTCACATATTTTTTCTGTCTCTTACCCCCACCCCACCCTGCTATCGTCTCCTTGTCAAGTGTGAATTGCATATATAATAGGCTCTTCAAGTTGTCCTGCAGTTCACTGATGCTATATTCAGGGTTTTTTGTTTTGTTTTTCTGCTTTTTTTCCCCCTCTATATTTTATTTGGATAGTTTTTTTGTTATGTTCTCAAACTCTTCTTCTTTTCCTTTTATTTTCTTAAAATTTATTTATTTTAATTTTTTCAACATTTTACTTATTTTTGAGAGACAGAGATAGAGCACGAGTGGGGGGGGGACAGGGAGAGAGAGAAACACAGAATCCAAACCAGGCTTCAGGCTCTGAGTTGTCAGCATAGAGCCTGATGCAGGGCTTGAACTCATGAACCATGAGATCATGACCTGAGCCCAAGTCAGATGCTTAACTGACTGAGACACCTAGGCGCCCCTCTTTTTTTAAATTAAATTTTTTTTTTTTATTTTTGATAAAGAAAGGATGAATGGGGGAGATGCAGAGAGAGAGGAGAACAGAGGATCTGAAGTGGGCTCTGCACTGAGCAGCAGACCTGATGCAAGGCTCAAATTCATGAACTGTGAGATCATGACCTGCTGAAGTTGAACATTCAATTGACTGAGCCACCTAGATATTTGTCTTCTTCTTTTTCAGTGTCTAATATACTAATTCATATTTTGGAATTCATCTAATTCATCTTTTGAGTTTTGACTGGTTCTCTTTTCTGTCTCTGATAGCTCTACTTAGCATGTTACATCTTTCCTCTATCTCGTTGAACATATGGAATGTGGCCATAATAACTATTGTCTACTTCTGTCGTCATAGTAATTTCTGGGTTTCTTTATATTGATTTTTCTCTTCATTATGGGTTATATTTTCTTGTATATTTGATAAATTTTTAGATGATTCCAGACGTGAATTGTACCTTATTGGATAATGGATGTTTTTCTATTTGTGTTAATATTCTATTCTATTCTATTCTATTATTTATTTATTTATTTTTAATATTTATTTTTGAGAGAGAGACAGAGCATGAGTGGGGGAGAGTCAGAGAGAGAAGGAGACACAGAATCCAAAGCAGGCTCCAGGCTCTGAGCTGTCAGCACAGAGCCTAATGTGCGGCTTGAACTCACAGACTGTAAGATCATGACCTGAGCCAAAGTCGGATGCTTAACCAACTGAGCCACCCATGTGCCCCTATTTGCATTAATATTCTTAAACTTTATTCTTAGATGCACTTAAGTTACTTGGAAACATTTTGATTTTTTTGAGGTTTGCTTTAAACTTTGCTAGGCTGCACCAGAACAACCTTTGCCCCACTACTAAAGCAATACCCTTTTGAGTACTCTACCCAATTCCCCATGAATCATGAGGTGTTCTACTCTGGCTGGAGACAATATGAACTATTCCCAGCCCTAAGTAAGTTCCAGAGTTGTTCTCTGCTCTTTTGGGGCAGTCCTTCCGTAGCCTCATGTCACTTCCTCATATGCATACATTTATCAGTACTCAGCTGAAGACTCTGGGGGTCTTTGAAGATCTCCAAAGCTCTGTACCTCCTGCAGCTCTCTCTTCTCCAGTATCTTCCCAGTGAACTCAGCTGCTTTGACCATGATAGGCTTCCAGCTCTGTCTCTTCAACTCAGAGAGACCAGTAGGCCCAACCTAGGTTCCTCCTTCCTGTGCTGAGATCTGGAAACTCTCTGCAGGTAGTACTCTGGGCCAACCTGAGGGCTCACTTCTTTTGTTGCCCCTCTCTATCACCCCCAATGTTGCCTAATGTCTAACGTCTGAAGGTCAGTTTCATCTATTTTTTCAGAGTTTTAGTTGTTCCAGAAGAATGGAGAAATCTTGTTCCTGTTATACTATCATCAACTAAAACATACATACAGTAATCTTGTTTGATGGATGAATTTATTTTTGAGTTTTCATTTATTATTTTTAAGATTTCTTCTGCCCATTGCATTGTTTCTCTTCCAGGTTTCCTTTTTCCTTTTGCTTCTGCTTGTCTTCTTGGTAGAGCTTTTCCTCATATGTTGAGTGATCCTTGCTTTCTTGCAATAATAATATGAAGGAGGTCCTAAGCTTCTGACTGACAGGGCTTGCCAAATATTGGGATTCACAATGGGTGACCTGGTTGAGCTATTTTATTGGGGAAGTCCCAACTGTCAATATCTGGAAAGCTTATCTTTTTTTTCTGCTCAGAGACCCCAGAGGGAGGAAAAAGTCTCCATTCCCCTGCATTTGTTGTATCATCTTGGATGTCAGTGTTTCTAGAGCAGAGGGAAGTAAGGAAACTGAGAGGTCTCAGCCTTCAATATGTAGACTCTGTCTAAACCTCCCCATTTTAGTTTTGGTACCCTTCCTTCTTGGTGTCTGGTATTCCCGAGTCTAGAGTCTCCATGGTTCAGCTTCTTGGAGAAGAAAGCTCTGATCTTCTGGAAAGGGAAGGTGATGGTGACTTGAATGCACAGGATGAAGGAGGGGATCCTGGGAAGTCTCCCTACTTCTTGTACAGATTTTCAACCAGTCTTCCTCATCTGAGCCTCACTCAATCCCTTCATTGAGAGCTGATGCTTACAAGTCCTGAGTCCTCTTCGGTTTCAGGATTTTCCTAGAGATTAATGTAGGCTTCACTTTTCTTGGGTCTATTAACAGTTACCACTCATCCAGCTATCTCCCAGCTTCTGATTTTGTGGATGCAAAATCACCCCCAAATTTCTGAGGATACTAACTAGATTTGTCAAGTTCTCTCTGTTTCCTGGGTTATCTCTATTTTTCTATGGGGTCAGCTATTCTGTTCAGTATTCTTGATATTTTTCTTTCAGATGACCAGTTTTCCCATGGGCCTGGTTATCCTTGGTCTTCTGTTCATATTTTAGGATGAAGGACCATACTTACACTGGTACGTTGTGTCTCTTCCATAGTCCATACCCTTGAGTTAATGACAGGCTTGAATGGAGGAAACGTGTAGGGATAGACCTGTGCATCTGTAGACATTGTTTTAGGGTTCACAAATAGCATTTTGGTGCTCTTGGCATCATCTCTGGATATTAGAATAGGACGGCACCAATACCTACACTAAACAGCTTGGATCTCCTTGGTCAAATGTCTTTAGGAAGAGCCTTCTGCTTTGTTAGTTTGTCAGTTTGCCTAAGGGATAAAGATCTGATTGTCAGTCTCTCTCTGTGTAGTGGGGAAGGGTTCGGGGAAGGGACTGACTGACACAACTGTTTTTGTTAACAAACCTTTAATTAAACATCCTGTTTGATTTCTTTTTTTCACTTTTTGGTTGTGATCCCACAGCCTCTACATGTTCTGTTGGGAGGATTGGCCACTGCTATGAGCCCACCACAGTGTTCTCTGAGCGTCCGTGCTTGGCCCTGTCCCATTAGCTATCTATGCCCTGTATCCATTTTAATGTCTTGTTTACCTATTACCCCTTCTTCAACCCCCCCTTCCTGTTTTGGGAGATTATTTCATTTTGTACCTCTTTATTGGGATTTGGAAGAAAAAAGAAAAATCCATGCGCAAAATCCACCATCTTAAATCAGAAGTCTGTTTTCCCCTAGTTTTATGAGTCCTTAAGCTTCCACAGAATAAACCCATAATTACTTTTTCCTTACCCCAGGAAAATGTCTAAGTTGGAGTCAATGAACCTTCCAAGTTCTTGAGCCAACCAGTGCAGTGTGTCTGTGATGCTCGGACTTTATGTCCACCGATTTATGGGCGGGGGGGGAGGGTGGGTGGGGGGAAGCATCATCATCTGGGATGGATCTGAAGCCAGACTTGCTGTAACAAGATATGTAACTCTCAAGGATTACAGAATACTGAATTGTTGCAGTGTAGACCCCATAAGGAAACTGAAGCTGCATCTGGGAATCAAACTGAAGTAGAGCCTGAGCAGATTGGTCCTTAGGTGATTCTATCCCACAAATAATACATTATCTGAGGCCCTGTGCTGGAGGGGGATTGCTGCAATAGCTAAGGGACCTGTTGCTCAGGTGTAAGCACTTCCAACCCATCATCCTGGTGCTATGGTTGCACTGATGCCAGAGTCCCCACAGGTGAGGTATTACACAACAGGGGGATGGCTCCCAGAGGAAATAAAAGATCTGCAAGAAAACTCCTTTAATTACTGAAGAAAAAATAGCTACCATGCTGAATATAAAAAGTCTTCTCCTCTGCCCATCAACTAGGAGAGAATATGGATACTCACTTTGCTTCTCCCAGGTCATCTCCTGATCTCATATAATATGTTCAGATATAAGTAAGAGTAATTCCTCAAACCACCCTCCAATTAAAAAAAAAAAATTCATTCCCTGAGTATCTCTGAACCTCCACAGATTTAAGGATGGATACGCATTAAAATGTCACAGTCTCCTGAACTTTGTGCTTTTAAATTTCCTGTTTCACAACTACTGAGATATAATTTCAAGTGCAAAAATATCTGTCAGGGAGGATATTAAACAACTCCACACCTTGAGCTGTTCTGTCTTCAGCTATTTACAGATATGTTTCAAAAACATACCATTTAAATATGAACAGCAACTTCCTGTTAAACTTTGGATGTAGCAACCAGCAAGAAATATGGCCCCCGGTGGTGAGGGAGGAAAAAATAGTTTCTGTATACAAAGCCCTAACATAATAAACAAGCAGAAGCACTTCCTGATAAATAGCGCCAAGCAAACATTCATATCCTTGCCTCTGCTGTATTCAAAATATTTTTACTAGACCAAGTGCAAAGTATTATTATCATTAATATTAAGTTTATCCTTTTTGGAATTGATCCAGGCTCCAGTTCTACCAGAAGGTCTGGTAGGAGCCAAGGGTATGGACGTTTATCATGGCAGTTACTTCAGTTTTAATTCTCTTCATATAAATGTTGCAAAGCTGTGGATGGGTATTAACATTACTGTGCTTGATGAAACCCACGCCCAACAGCCCTGCAGCAACCACCCCACAAAATCATCAAAACGGAAATTCCAGGGCAGTAAACAGGCAGAGCGCAGATCCAGCGACAGTCTCTGAAGGCAGCACCAGGAAGAAAGGCAAGGACAATGGCAAAGACATCTAGGTCCCCACAGGTTCCCTCTAGCCACCACACGAGGAACCCAGCTCGGGCAGAGACATTGGCACCCAGGACCCAGGACCTTAAAGAAATCACTCATTCGTGTTCTCGTTCACCCAAGCGAAATGCAAACCTGGCTGTTCTCTTTATTTAAACCCAAAACAGAACACTTTTTGTTGATATGTGACATATATCCAGAAAAGTGTACACATCATACATGCACAGTCTGATGAATGTTCACAAACTGAATCCAACCCTATAAATAGCACCCAGACAGAGATGCAGAATATTAGCAGCCCCCAAGAAGGCTCGTGTATTCCTCGTGTCCCCTTACAGTCAAGACCTGCCCTGGCTCCAGGGATGACCACTCTCTGGGCATCCTCTTTTTTACATATATTCCTGCACAGGAAACTGGAGCTCCGGAAATTAGATGAAGTAAATTAAGTGCAACTTTGTGCCTATATATTAGAATTGAGGACACAATGCCATACACGACTAGCAGGGATGTCCCCACTGATGTCTTTCAGCATTCCCCCAGGATGGGTGAAGGCTTTGTGCTGGGAGAAAGAGAGGAGTGAGAGGGGATGGGTAACCACTGCTCACATGGAGAGGTGTGGGAGAGGCAGAGTTTCACACGATGTCAAGTCCCTGAGGGAAAATAAGTCTTGGTCAGATGGGCCTGGTAGGGTGAGGGGACATCAGGTAGAGGTGGCAGCCTCAGAGTTTCATGTCTCAGTCTGCCCCCGGCCACCTGGCTCACCAAGCAGCTGGACAGCAATTGTGAATGTCTTGCTTTGACACCACCATCACCACCCCTATGAGCTCTGACTATGGCCCATTGCCCTGCTGACCTCAGACCGTGAGCAACTTCCTAGACAGGTTGCAGTCCTGTCCTCTAGAAGCTCAGAACCAAGTTCAGAAGACAAATGGGCAATGGGGTCAACACCACCCAGTGCAGGGGGGGCGTATGTGATGGGCAGGCAAGAAGCCCACAGCAAGGGCTTCTTCATGTGTATTACTATAACTATTCAACACGTTTCCTGAGTGAACCAATACATGAATGAATGAATGAATGAATGAATGAATGAATTCATAAAGCACCTCCCATCTTCCCTGAACTGGGAGCAAGCCTGATAGCCGGCTGGGTTGACCTGCCAAAGAGTGGCCAAACCAAGGACCAGAAAGCCTGAGTGACCATGGGGCCAGCTGAACTACAGATAGGGCTCAAGGAAGAGCTTTGGTCAAGATGAGGCTCCCGGACCTACCTGGGATTTCAGCTACCAGAGGATCCAATTAACACTGGTTTTGGGCAATAAATACATTATGTTACTTCACACACACACACAAACAAGAACTGAAGAGGCAGGTGGTTCCCAGGTGTGTTCAGTGCCCAGCAAGGTCACTGAGGGCCTCTCCTCCATTCTCCTACTCTGTCCCCTCAGCTGTTGGTGCTATTCATCATATCATCAAATCCTCAGCAGCTTTTTCTCAGGGAAGGAAAAGCAAATGTCGCCCTATTTCTTATTGGCCAAATATGGTCACCTGACCTACAGGGAGGTTGAGAAAGGGAGGATCTGACCGCTTTCAGAGCCATTCTCCCTAATCTTTGGGGCTGAAAGGGACATGATTAGACTATGCTGGCACATCTGAGAGCCTCTGTGCACGGTCTCAGTGCCTCCAAGAGCCAGTGTGGTTCACTCAGTGAAGAACACAGGAGCCCAATGTCCAGGACTGTTGTGCATCCTTGAGCAGGTCTCTTGAGATCTTGACCTTCTCTTCATTCCAATGGTGCAGCTGGACAGCAGAAACAGTAAATCTTCCCAGTCATGAAAGTCATGGCTCCATAATTTCTGTTCCCTCTGCCCAGATGAGATGCCCCAGTGGAACTGTTAGCTTGTTCCAAAAATGACAAGGTTGTGAAAAAAACTAGGAACATAGCTCATGTGTCAGAGGTGGCATTGCTGCCTGTTCTGAAAATTGTTACTTATCTATAACACATGAAGAAAATCTAACACAAAGATCATCATACTGTGGGTTGTGTCCCCAAAAAAGATATACGTTGAAGTCCTAACCCCCAGTACCTGTGAACATGACCTTATTTGGAAATAGGGTCTTTGCAGATGTGATCAAGATGAGGGCATACTGAATTGGGGTGGCGGGGGCGGGGGTGGTTATCCAACATGACTGGTGTCCTTATAAGAAGAGGAGAAGACAGGCACATTCAGGGGGAAGGCCAAGGGACAGCGGAGGTAGGGAAGCTGGAGCCACCAGAAGCTGGAAGAAGGAAGGAGGGATTCTCCCCAGTGTCTTCAGAGGGAACATAACCCTGCAGACACCTTGCTTTTGGACTTCTAGCCTCCAGGAGTATGAGACAACAAATTTCTGTTGTTTTAAGCCACCCAGTTTAAGCCACCCAGTTTGTGGTACTTTGTTACAGCAGCACTTTCATATAGGGGCGCCTGGGTGGCTCAGTCCGTTGAGCATCCAACTTCGGCTCAGGTCACGATCGCGCAGTTCATGAGTTTGAGACCCACGTCAGGCTCTGTGCTGACAGCTCTGAGCCTGGAGCCTATTTCAGATTCTGTGTCTCCCTCTCTCTCTGCCCCTCCCCTGTTCATTCTCTCTCTCTCTCTCTCTCTCTCTCTCTCTCTCTGTCTCTCAAGAATAAAGAAACATTAAAAAAAAGAGAGAGAGAAACCAACACAGATAATAATATTTAGATATCCAGACCTTAGCAGGACAATGTGTTGTCTGTGTTCTCCTCCATATTCCAGGAAACAGGTAGGAGAGCAACGCAGTGGAATTTGTCTTTACCCCAAGCCAATATTGCCAGAAACCCTCAGGAAGAGGCAGTAAGGTGTAGGAGCTAAGAGCCTGGACTCTGGAGCTTGAATTCAAACCCCTTCTCTGCTCCGTCCTGGCTATGTGACCTTGGGTAAGTCACTTAATCTCTCCTGTGCCTCAATAGCCCCATCTATAGGTAGAAAATAAAATTGGGTTGTAATGAGTAAATGAGTTAACATGTGCAAAATGTCTAGGACAGTATCTGGCACACAGTAGGTTCTTGCTAAGAACAAAGGTTGTCATGTCTTAGATGTCTTGTCTGTCCCCTTGTTTACAGCATAGCTCCAGTGGGTCACTTAGTGGACTGCTTTAAAGTGAAAATGGGTGGACACATAGCTGGAAAGATCAAGGCCATATCTGGAGTCATAAAAAGATCAGGAGTCAAAGCTAGACAAAAAAAGCCAAGAGCAAAGTGTGTACAGGGTAAGACCAGGACACACAATGTACTGAAAATGCCAGCGGATGGGTTGGAACTCAGATATTGGAGGACAAAACAGGTGCCTGCAAGTCCTGACAAGCAAGACCTGGAGGCACAAAGAGGTGGAGCCCAGCGGCCAGCTCCCTGGCAAAGGGTAAAACAGGAGGTGCTTGACAACCAAGGCAGCCCTTGGTGGAGGTTGAGGGCTTAAGGAAACCCCTAAACAAGGGATAGTGAAGGGGCTGCTGCCTACTAGGTGCCTGTGCAGGGCATGGCACCATTAAGCCCCACCAGACTGGGAAGTGGATGCTAGCAGGGTAGGGAAACTTGTCTAGGGTCACATGGCTATGGGCCATGGTGGATGTGAGTGCCAGGGAATGGTTGGGCCTTGCTGCTGGTGCTGTCAGGCCCGACATGGGCTACTGGGCATACCCCAGCTCTCCTGCTTCTGTGCTTAGCTATACAAAGCCCAGGGACACCCAGCTGCACACTAGTCACAGCCCAGGAGAGAGCTGCCACTGGTTTGAGGAACAACCAGCTTGCTCTTCTCAGGGCATCTGAAACTGTAACCCAGGCTCACTTTCCTGTCCTGAACAAGCAAGAAAGAGAAGGCAAATGTACCTTTGGCCAAAAGTGTAAATTTGAGAACTAAAGCAAACAACATCTAATTTGTCAAGATACACACAGCCTTGTGGTGGTTATAGTAAGACAAACAGGCCCAGAAAACTCCCCAGCAACCTCTTACAGCTCAAGGAAACAAAAACTTGTGTAAATAACTTTGGAAACAAATGGCAAAGGATAAAAACAAAAGAGAGCACAAAATTGTTCAGTGGCAGTGGGGCACCCAACCCCCTCTAGGGGACTCTGGACCGATAGCAGTCTGTGACATAGTCCTGGAGTTCTTGGCCTTCTTTCCATTCTTAAAAAAATTCATTTATTCATCACCATAACTCCTGGTAATATGCTTTATCTTTACATCTTTCCCTTTCATCTTTAATCTCCTCTGATTCTGCACTATTAAGAAAGGAGAATTTCATTCATTGACCTTAACCCTACCTCCCCCAAATCATGATTGCCAGTTTTCATATTTGTGACACTGACAGTGACAAATGTAGTGTTGAACACATACTGCTTTTCTGTCGGCTGTAGACCGTGCTGAGCGTTCCCCATCTTTCCTCTCCTGCTTCCCTCTCTTCCTCCATCAGCTGGGTTTTCCTTTTACAATATCAAAGATTTAGAATAATCTGTTTGACAACCATAATTAAGTTTTCTGTTCTTTGTTAAGTGTTATCTGTGTGTCAAAACAAGTACATGGCATTTGCATTTTTATAACTCTGTAAGTGCTATTCCTAGCAGACAATTTGCTTCCTTCTAAGGCCTGATGGCTTTCCCAGGCCACAAAAGGAGAATGATTTGAGCATCAAGGTCAGATGGATTCTTTTTCTTATACACATTCATTTTGCTCAAGATCATGCCACATTTTTAGTTTGATTATGATTAAACCATACCTTTTGTAGACAACTTTATGTTTTTTTCCCCTCAATGTTCTAATTGCCTTTCTTTTTTCTTGGCGACAAAGAATACCTGCCTCCCAATTCTCAACCTTTTCAATCCTGCCATCTGCACTGTTTATTTGTCCATGGGCATGGCTCCAAACTTGTCATTCTATTTTCCCATCTGTACTGCCAGGGCTGGAAGACTGTGAGCTATATTTCCCAGGACGGTTCTGCCAGTGAAAGGCACTAGAGACTGGATGAGAGAAAGTATTTCCCCTGTTCTGCTCTGGTGGCAGCAACCGTATGTGACCACAACCTGTAGATTCGTAGAGCTGTAGGTTTCCACGTTCTGCAACAGCAATAGCAATAGCCAGAGGGCTAGCTCCTGGCTTCCAGATGAGTGGCAGAAGTGCTCACAATGCTCATAAGCTCTAGATAAACCCACTTTCTATTTCAGGCTTATACCGACTGATCTCTAGGTGTTAGGGACTGAATTATGTCTCCCCAAAATTGATATGTTAAAGCTCTAACCTCCAATGTGACTGTATATGGAGGCGGAGTCTTTAAAAGGGCAATTAAGGCTAAATGAGATCATAAGAGTGGAGACCTTATCTAAATGGCTGTTGTCCCTATAAGAAGAGGAAGAGACACCAGAGATCTCTCTCTCTGCACACATGCATAGAGAAAAGTCCTTGTGAACGTGGCTGTCTGCAAGCCAGGAAGAGAGTTCTCACCAGAGGCCAAACCTGCCAACACCTTGGTCTTGGACTTCCAGCCTCCATAACTCTGAGAAAATACTGGTTAAGCCACCCAGTCTGTGGAGCTTCTTTTATGCAGTCCAAGCAAACTAATACATTGAGTAATATCAATTGCCCATTTTTGTTTCTCTACTGTTTAGTATTTTCTTTTCCCTTTACATCTTAGTTTTGGAAGTTTCTATTGACATTTCTTCAAGCTCATTAATTCTTTCCTTGGTCATGTTCAGTCTATTGATGAGCCCATCAAAAGCATTCTTCATTTCTCTTATGGTGTTTTTGATTTCTAGCATTTCTTTTTGATTCTTTCTTAGAATCACTTTCTTTCCATCACTTTGCTTTATATTATCGATCTGGACTTGCATGGTGTCCACCTATTCCATTAGAACCTTCCTCATATTAATCATAGTTTTAAATTCCTCATCTGATAATTCCAAAATGTCTTCCATATCTGAGTCTGGTTCTGATGCTTGCTCAGCCTCTTTGAATTCTATTTTTTGTCTTTTAGTATGCCTTGTAATTTTTTGTTGAAAGCCACGCATGATGTATAAGATAAAAGGAACTGAGGTAGGTAGGCCTTTACTGTGAGATTTTGGAATTAGGTTGTGTTTATTGCTTGTTGTAGCTATAGGGGTCAGAGGCTAAAATGTCTTCTGGTGTCCTTGTTTTTGTCTCCCTTGTTGTCTTTGGGTCTCCCTAGAGACTTCTTTTTTTTAAATATTTATTTATTGCAGAGACTTCTTAAATACCATCTGAGATGTGTTGTTCTTTCTATTGTATTCCTTGGTTATTACCCAAGAGCCCTACTTATGTGGTGGTAAGGTGTAGGGGAGGGGAAGCATCCCATAGTCCTGTGGTCAAGTTTCTTTTAGTAAGCCTATGCCCCTGAGCTGTGACTTTCATGAGTACCTCTCAGTCCCTCTACCCCCCTTAGGTGAAACAGAAAGGATGAAGGGACTGGAATTGAGTATTTCTCTCACCCCACGTTAGTTAGACTCTGGTGAAACTCTAGTTGGTTAGGCTCTAGCAAAATCGTTTCTCTTGAGGACAGGCCTTGTTAAGAAGAACAGAATGCTCTGGAAATATCTCAGAATGGTTGCTTTCCAATTGTCCTGCTGGAAGCATAAGGGAATTTTTCTCTGATCTTCACTGTGAGAACCTATAAAGAACCTGGAGGTAAAACTCATAAAAGTGTGGGACCCTCCCTAAGACTGGGGCGCCTGAAGTTTTTAATTCTCAAATTTGTCCACATGGAGTCTCTAGCAATTCATCAGTGACAGTTTTGGTTTTTCAGGCAGGGTACTTGTTCCATGGAGGTTTTCACTCCTGGTCTTCCACGCTCCAGTTTTGTGGTTTGCCCGTGGCCTCAATAGTCCTATAGGTCTAAGAAGAGTTGTTTGTTTTTCAGTTTGTTCAGCTTTTTTCTTGTTGTGAAGATAGAAGTGATGACTTCCAAGCTCCTTATGGGCCAGACTGGAAACTGTAAGTTGCTTTTAATACTTTTTAGAGCCATTCCCTGATTACAAACCCCCTCTGTTAGAAGTATCTAGAGGAGTTTTTGTTTTCCTGACTGGACACTGACCACATGTTATCTTACTGCACTGACTCTTCCCTGCCTGGAGACATCCATGTCAGAGCCTCCCGGACTCAGGCTTCAATCCAGACCCCATGTTCCCCAGTCCTGCCACATCCTTGTCACCTGGGGACTTCCCTTCACTGACAATTTTCTGTAGAGTTCCTGTTTCTTGGATCCTGTGTCTTCCATAGTAGTTTTTCTCTTTGTTTTGGAAGTACTTCTCCAAGAAACATTTTAAGAAAATGTTGCAGAATTTGAGTTTGCAGAATTTGAAATATTATTTCACTGGATATAGAATTAATGTTCAAAATATTTTCCATCAAACTTTTGAAGGCCTTCTCCATTGTCTTCTAGAACCCACTCTCTCGGAGGAAATTTGGTTTTTATTCCTTTACAGGTAGTCCATCTTTATTTATTTTTCTCCCTGGATGCTTTTAGCATCTTTTCTTTCTTAGTACTCTGAAATTTCTTTATAGACACTGTGTCTGGATGTGGCCATTTTATTATTGATCCAGAATAGCACCTGCTAGGCCTTTTCAATCTGAGGACTTCTACTCCTCGCCTTTTAGAAAATATTTCCTATAATATCTGAGATTATTTCATTTTTCTGAGTATTCTCTGCTTGCTCTGAACTGCAACTGTCAGTTGTTGGACATCTTGGACTGATTTGCTACTCCTTTTTTTCTCCCTCATGTTTTCGGTTTCTTATTTTTGTCCTATAATCTGGGAAGTTTCCCAATTTTATTGAATGTTTTATTTAAAGAATCATATTCTTAATTTCTAAGATTTCTTCTTTATTATATAATTATTTTTTTCACAGCATCCAGTTTTTGTTTTACAGATTCAATAACTTCTCATGTCTCTCTGAGGATATTAGAATTTTTAGGAATTATCTTCTGATCCCTGAGTTATTTATTTTTGCTATGGGGGTGGTTGTTTTGTTTGCAAATGTTCATATTTCCCTTTCACGCTGCTGGTCTTCTTATGTGTCTGGTGATCCTTGATCCTTCTTTTATCTTTGGGAGTAAAGCTCCAGGCTGATAGTTCTGGGTGTCTGGTGTGTGGTTCCCCTGGGGTTGTAGTTGGTCTGTACCCCATGCGGCCTCTCCCTTGCCTGGGGCAGGTGACAGGGAGCTTTGTATAAGTAGATAGGCCTTGTGGACTAGAAGGTCCACTTTGGGATGAGCAGTTGGGTAGATGGCTGATATGGGCTAAATGAAGAAGGCCTTATTTTAGACCAGTGGTTCTCCATTTTTTAAAAATCCTAATGCTCAGACCACATGCAGAATCCGTTAAGTCACAATCTCTGCAGGGATGAGGCCCAGGCATCAGGATTTTAAAGTTTTCCCAGGGGGCGCCTGGCTCAGTGGGTTAAGCGTCTGACTTGGGCTCAGGTCATGATCTCATAGTTTGTGAGTTTGAGCCCCACATCAGGCTCTGTGCTGAGACAGTGCAGAGCCTGCCTGGGATTCTCTATTTCTCTCTCTGTGTCTCTGCCCCTCCCCCCACTCATGCTTTCTCTTTCTCAAAATAAATAGTAAACATAAAAAAAAAATTTTCCCAGGATTACAGTAGACAAACAAGAGTAGAGCTTCTATTTGGATCAGTGACTCTCAACTCAGTCTCCTGGAGCGTTGTTAAAACAGGAATGGATGGGCCCTGAAGGAAAGAGTTTCTGATTCAGAAGGTCTGAGGTGGGCCCAAGAATTTGCATTTCTAATTGGCTCCCAGGTGATGCAGATGCGGCTGATGGAGGGACACATTTCGAGAAGCACAGCTTTATGGCTAATCAGCCCGTACTGGAAATCTAGTTCTTGGGAAGTTTGTTCAATTTATCTAAAAAAGAGCCCTTTTTTGGCCTGAGGTCATAATTGCTTTGTGCTTTGAGGGGGCGGGGAGGCCGATTGACTTAGCAGCTTCATAAACAGATTTCCAATTAGTCCTGCCCTTTCCGGCTCTTCTCTCCCTCACCCTCCCAAGCCTGCCAGCTCACAGTCTGTGCCCCTCTGGGGTTCAGGGAGGGATGGGGTGCCTGTCCGCCCCCAGCCGCCATCTGACAATGTTCTGTGCTGAGGGCTCTGCCGTTCTTTCTCCTGCGTCCACAACCCATCCGTTCGCTTTCCAGCCCACAGAATCATATGTTCAAATCTTCTGACTGCTAATGACCCTGCCTCCAGGCCAGCCTGCACGAAGCCCGCTCATCCTCCACCGATGACCCACCTGTGCGTACCGGATGCCTTCCGGCTCCCCCCAGACAAGGCTGTTTCTAGCTTCATACATGCTGCTGGCTTCGGTGTGCAGGCCCCGTGCTTCACGGACAGTCTGGGGCGACGTCTTAACAGCATTGTGAGATAAGCAGTGCCATTCTCTCCCTTTCGAAATGAGGTGAGATGCCGAGAGGTCACACAGCTGGTACCCCAGGACTCCCACGCAGGCTCATGCACCACAGGACACCTGTGCTCTTGGAACAAGGCTGCTCCCTCAGGAAGCGGCCCCAGGCCGCAGGTGGTGCCCCAGCTGGGTCAAGCTAGAACTGCAACTTTGCAACCAAGACCCCTTCTCCTGGGTTAACGAAAAGGTATTTGTTTTAAAAAGGTATGTATATAAAAAAAAAGAACATCTTTTTTTGGAAATTAAAGGGAATTGAAGTTCATTTTATTCTGAGAGCTTCCCCGTAGCTCTTGAGATAAACTAAAGTGAATTTAAATTAGTTTAGCTTTGAGAAGATCTCAGTAGCTTTCGGGATATGCATAATTGTCTTGGGAGCTCACAAAACTAGGTTAGAAATCTCTGGCCCAAAGTGGAGAAAGATGATTCCCTGTCTTCCATTTTCCCATCTTCCACCTGAGGCCTTTCTTAGGCTCCTTGCTGGGAAAGCAAACTCAGGGTGCCCACCTTCCTCTGGGCAAAGGGAGGTCATTGGCTTTCCTGCCCCACCCCCAATTTTTTAAAGCTTATTTATTTATTTTGAGAGGGAGAGAGAATCCAAGTAGGCTCCCTGCTGTAAGCGAAGAGCCTAACGTGGGGTTCAATCTCACAAACTGTGAGATCATGACCTGAGCTGAAATCAAGTCCGGATGCTTAATCGCCTGAGCTACTCAGGGCCTTTCCTGCCCATTTCTATAGAGAGCATCAAGGCCGTGGTCATCGTGGACCCTCAACCAATGAATGTGGAAATCTGAAGAAACTCACTGTCTCATGCCCCCCACCCCCACCCCCCATAGTGTCAGTTTGGGGCTGTATCCACAGAAGTTGTCATGGCTAAGTCCAGGTAAAGTTGTGGTTTTAAGGAGAATGTTCCAAAGTCATTGGTTATGACCCAATGCCACACAGGGACAGAAACACCCAGCTCGATCCCAACTCCCAACACCCAAGGACCCCCAGTGTTCCATTCCCACCCACCCACCCAAGGTCAGCCCATCTCACCCATTCTCCTTGTGGGGAGGCCTCTGAGCTTCTCCAGCTGTGGGGCCAAGATCACACAGCCCTGTGTGGTTCATCGACAATCTGAGCTCTTAATCCTCTTTTCTGTGGAAGAACGCTGACATGTCACACACAAACCCTCACAGGAATGAAGAGGGCAAACAATGAGAATGGTTTACAAGTACCCTGTGTGTACAGTGACGGCGTTTCCATAACCCACTTGGGCACGCGAGCACAGGAGCACACATGTGTGCCCACATGGCACACAGGCACCCCCAGATGTGAGAGAGTGCAGAGGGCTGCGCCCTGGCTGTTCCCATCTGCCACGCGCCTGAGAGATGTCAACACCGAAGGGCATTCTGCTCACGGGGCGTGCCCACACAACCTCCCGGCAGAATGCCCTAGATCCAACCGTGTCACTTAGCGTTCCTGGAGGTGGGAGATCAGCCACACACATTTCATAGCCCTATTCACTGAGAGAGAGAGAGAGAGAGAGAGAATGTGAAAGAGAGAAACGGAGAGAGGGAGAACACAAGCAGCGTGAAGAAAAAATAGAAGTGTTTGACATTTCACACTACTCCATAGCCAGGGAGGCAAGAGTGGTTTCAGAGCCCTTGGAGCCAAACAGTCGCTCAGGGATAGAGCGGCAATTACTGAAATATTTAAAGCAGACGCCCTGTGAGCCGCTGTGGAGGCGGTTCTTTGTTAATATTTAACTCAGGCTGGGCCGTCACTGGGAAAACGACTGTTTATAGGAGAGATTAACAAACATCCCAGATTGCTCAAAGCTGGAGGGGAGACTGTAGGGGACCAGCAGCTGCCGGTGTTGCTAGATCAGAGCAACTCTAGAGGTTGGGCCCGCTCTGCCTCGAGGCCACAGGGGCGGGGAGGCCCATGACCGTCCCTGGGGTGCGGTGAAAACTATAAACACGCATCATGGGGCTGGCTGCCGTGCTCCAGAATTGTGGTTTGTAGGAAACCCAGCCCTGCAGCTGGGGCTGGGAGGTGGCTTCAGGCTAGCTGGCCAGGCCATTCGCTTGGGCAGCTGCACCCTGCAGCCCCTGGCGAGGTTGTGTCTCTGGCCCCGTGCGCTGTCCCAGAAGTACTCCTTGCAGACACCATGTGACAGCCAGGAGCAGGTGCTCAGAAGTGGAGAGGCTCTAACTTGTGGAAAGAATCCCAAGCTTGCTTGAACGTCCTCCAGTTCATACTTGAGCCTTCAGGGACACCAGGTCAGACTGTTTCCCAGAGATGACAACTAGGCTGTTATCAGGGAGTCTTTTTCATGACAGTTTCCACCTTGCATGTGCCAGGCCTTCGTGAACCCAACTACCTTTACCTAGTCTGGATAAATCATCCACCTACCTCAAGACTTATTCCCACTGGACTTCTTTTCCCACCATTTGATCATTCCCAACACCCTTCCACATGGATCCCCTATACATGGGTCACTCTGGGGTTCAATTGGAAGTGAAATTCCAGTTCAGGATCAAGGAATGCTGCCATCTTGAATTCTCATGTTGATCTCCAAGGTGTCATGGTGGTGACCATGTGTAATTGTAACAAACACACTCCCTGTTTCATCATCCAGGGCATCGATTGTGAAGTTGCCCAACCATAAACCCACAACCCTGCGCACCTCCTGGCATGTTACTGCTCATCCTCCCCAAACCACAGTTGACTTTGACCCATGGACAACTCTCCAAACAGTTGTTTACACACCTGGCCATTTATTATAAAGAATGAAATGCCAAACACTGTCCCACTCCTACAAATCTGGACAAGAATTGGGGCCCTGCATATTAATCCTTGTTAAAATAACTTTTAGTTTATTAGAGCCAATGTTTAGGTCGATACTTGGCCCTGGGTCTCACAGCAAAAATATATTTTTATATTCTGAGAACAATTGGCACAAGGCTGTTTAAGGTATTGGAAGTATCTTTTCAGTGTTTAACACCTACTTCTTTTTTCTCTTTTTAAATGAGAGAGAGAACATGTGAGTAGGGGAGGGGTCAGACGGAGAGAGAATCTTTTTTTTTTATGCTTATTTATTTTTGAGACAGAAAGAAACAGAGCATGAGTGAGGGAAGGGCAGAGAGAGAGAGGGAGACACAGAATCTGAAGCAGGCTCCAGGCTCAGAGCTGTCAGCACAGAGCCTGACACAGGGCTCGAACCCACCAACCGTGAGATCATGACCTGAGCCAAAGTCAGATGCTTAACCGACTGAGCCACCCAGGCACCCTGATGGAGAAAGAATCTTAAGCAGGCTCCTTTCAATCAACTGAGTCACCCAGGTGCCCCCACAGTCTACTTCTAAAAACTAGAAATTTGTAGGAACACTGGAAGGGGATAAAACACATCAAAACAATACCAACACAGTCAGTAATTATTCTGTCTCAGCAAAAGAGAGGCCCACAGAGTCTAGAAACATCTATGGTCACTGAGTGGTCTCGATCATTCTTGGGGTTGATTTTTATTTCATGGTTGTCCAGCATCAGGATGGCCTTCTCACTTTGGGCGAATCAGCCGTTTTGGTGGGAGGCAAGACACTTCTTCTTTTTACAAAAACCTAAAAGGCCAGAAAGGTGCTCCCCCCAGCCCCTGGAAGGGGAGCCGGACTTAGCAGTTGCCCAGCAGTGCCCTGGGCCACTGAGCAGCAGAGTACTTGGCACCAATCACACGCCCTGGAGAGGGACTTGGACAAACGGTGTGGTCACCCAGCACCTCTGGGATCCTGCCCATATCACCAAAGTGATTTTCAGCTATGCAGTCTCCTTTTAACAAATGCCTCTCCTGATGATTATCCAGAGTTGTTTTGCGACAGGAGCCCCTATCAGCAGTCACGGTTCCGCCCTATATTGCTGGTAGAAGAGGACCCCTCCTGTCCTGGCAGCTTTCTTGTTCGAAGCCACCAGGGGCCTCCTTGATATAATGTTCACCTTCTCATCTCTTTTCCTGTGCGAGACACAACGTCTGGCACTGCCTCCCACCCCCTTCCACCTGGGAATTCTGATGGATCCACTTCCAAAAGCTGCACACATCAATCGGAATTTGGCAGCATGCGGGGGCTCCTGGGTGGCTCAGTCGGTTACACGTCCAACTCTTGGTTTCAGCTCCAGTCATGATCTCATGGTTTCATGAGTTCGAGCCCAGGGTCAGGCTCGTGCTAGCAGCACAGAACCTGCTTGGGATTCTCTCGCTCTCTCTCTCTGTCTCTGCCCATACCCCACTCTTTCAGCCTCCATCTCTCTCAAATAAATAATAAACATTCACAACAACAACAAAAAGAATTCGGCAGCATGCTGTCTGTCACAGTGGATTGGAAAGGGGATTGCGAACCTGGAAGGGCCACAGTGAACTTCTGTTTTTAGCCACTGTATGAGAAGGGCTTTTCTGAAGGCTGAGTCAGGGCCAGAGGTCCAGGCTGCACGTCTCCCAAAGCAACCGTCCTCATTCTTAGTTGGGTAACTAAGCACACACATGGTTACTCAGGGTGTCTCTGTCCCCGGCCGAACCTCCTGCAACAGAAAACTGTAACAGAGAAGGAGGCAATGTAGAGAAGGCTAGATCGGCCCGAACACTTAAGGCCGCCACTGTTTGGGAGGAAGCCCCGTCACCAGGTGGAATCAAGGTTTAAAATCAAAATCAAGTTCAAGCGCTGAAAAATAGCAAAAGTGGAAATTCTTATGCTCCTGAGTTTGGGAATGAGATTTATCCGACCGGATTTGTGAGGTGTCATCCACTGGGACTCCCAGAATGGAAAACATCCTGTCATTTTTCTAGGTCAGCAGAGGTCCCCTCCTTTTTGATTCCCATCCTTCACTCATGCACCAGAAGCACGCTCAGCACCTACTGTGCACAAGCCCCGCTGGGAGTCCCCCAGGCGGAGGGTGCACGGAGGTGTGGGAGGGGGTGTGGCCAGTTGGCTTGTCCCGCGCAGCTGCTGTTTGGGCTCCTCCTGGCTGCCCGGCCTCACAGAGGAGAAGGGGAGCCCCAGACAGAGGTCAAGGTGTTCGTGGGAACTGAGTTTGAAAGGGCTGGGGTGGGAGGTGATGTGCTGGGACACAGGGGAGCCATTTCTATCTCACATGAGCCACCCCGAGGCCTCTTGAGATGATCCTGTCCCCCCACCATCTGCCAGCTGCTCCTTCCCTGGAGAGGTGGACTGGGCAGAGGGTTTCTATGTGCCCTGCACTGCAACCCTTTGGCTCATTTGCCTGCTTCTCACCTTTTATGCCCTCAATAGCTTAGCATGATCCATGTATGTCCTCCTGTTTGCATGTGTCCATGCATAACACAGTGGTTTTTTATGGGATGTCTTTATTAGATCTTTAAATTTTAGTTTAAATTTTTTTCTAATGTTTATTTATTTTTGGGAGAGACAGACAGGCAGAGCATGAGTGGGGGAGCGGCAGAGAGAGGGGGAGACACAGAATCTGGGGGAGACACAGAATCTGAGGCAGGCTCCAGGCTCTGAGTTGCCAGCACAGATCCTGACATGGGGCTTGAACCCACGAACCATGAGATCATGACCTGAGCTGACATCCAATGCCTACCTGTCTGAGTCACCCAAATTTCAGTTTTTAAAAAAATAAAAAAAAAAGTTTTTATTTATTTCTTGAGAGAGAGAGAGAGAGAGAGAGAGCAAGCAGGGTAGGGACAGAGGGAGAGGGAGACACAGAATCCGAAGACAGGTCCAGGCTCTGAGCTGTCAGCCCAGAGCCCGACGCGGGACTACAACTCACGGACCTCAAGGTTATGACTCGAGCCGATGTCGGATGCTCAACTGACTGAGCCACCCAGGCGCCCCTTAAATTTTAGGTTTTTATTGTGGTAAAATATACCTAACATAAAATTTACCATCTTAACCATTTTGAGGTGTACGTTTCAGTGGCATTAAGTACATTCATGCTGTTGTGTGACCATCGCCACCATCCCCATCCAGAATTTTTTCATCTTCCCAAACTGAAGCTCTGTCCCCATTAAACACTGATTCCCTGTCCCTTTTTTCCCCTCTCCCCCAGCCCTCAGCAACAACCACTCTACTTTCTGTCTCTAGGAGCGGGGCTCCTCTAGTACCTCACGTAAGTGGAATCACACAGCACTTGCCCTCCTGTGACTGGCTTATTTCACTCAGCGTAATGTCCCTGAGGTTTATCCATGTCGTGTACCTTGTGTCAGAATTTCCTTCCTTTTTAGGGCTGAATAATATCCCATTGTACAACTAGACCACAGTTTGGTCTTCTCCCCATCCGCTGACACACAACATTGTTCTGTATTTTTACTTTATGTAAGAAATGTTCCTCTACTGGCCTTGCTTGGTTTCTTTTGCTCAGTAGCTCGACCTTAAGATTAATTCCTGTTCTGTGTGCCCACCGAGGCCTTTGCTTCTAACAGAAGCCCAGGGCCTAGACTCCCAGGTGCACCTCCACAGTTGACTCACCCCTTCCCCTATGACAGCTGCCAATGGATGCCAGCCCCTCCCCACCACAAGCAGTCCTGCCAAAAACATGTGTGTACGGATCCCATCTATCATTATCCTTCTTTCCATGTTTATATTTCTCACCCTTTGCTTCTTTTTATGACTTCTTGTTTCTGCTTCATATTATTCATACTGTCCCTGGGCTGAGAATATTTATTATACTTATTTAAATTTTTGGATCTGCCTGAAGATTCTGCTCCATGAGGCGCTGGTGGTCAGTGCATAGTCTCTGAGTGAGAGATGCTGTACCTCTTGGGCTTCTTTGTGCCTTCAGCTTCTGGGCTCCTGCTCTTCGGGTGGGTTGGGGACAGCTAATGGGGAGGACCTGCCACCCAGGCCCTGATCTGGGTGTCTGTGTCCCTCCTGGAGCCATTGACAGGAGGGAGAGATGAGCCCTATTTGCTGTTGCTCCACCAAAATTTTCTTTAACTCATAGATGTCAGTGGCCACCAGTTGTGGGGAGCAGAGTAGGAGGTGAGGAGGAGGTGTCTGAAGAGGCTGATCTGATAGTGCCCGGCTTTCATTAACTCCTCACCTGGCTCCACTGGGGCCAGTCTTGACCAGACCCTCCCCAGTACGAAGTGGCTGGACTGGGCTGCTGGTCTTGATGGTCTGTATCTCAGAGGAGCAGACCCCCTCCAAGGCAAAGTGGGGCAGGAACAGAAACAGAACTTCCGGCTTCCCCCAACCCCCTCCTCTGCTGCCCTCTGCCCTGGTGGCTATGCCTGCCCCTCAGCACCCCCATCACCTCCCACCCCCAACACAGTTCCCATCAGCCTTGCATCTCCTCAGGACTTCTCAGGTTTGGGTTCGTCCTTCTCCTGAGGAGTCTCCAAGGTTGATGCTGGTGGGGGCACGAGGGCAGCCCATGCTTGGTCTCTATCTTGTCTGGACCCAGAAACCCATTGTCCATCCTTGGACCTCTGCCAAGTCCAGCTGGATTCCACATCTGTGGCAAAGACACATAAAGGTGGTTGGATGAATATGATGAAGCGGCAGACGGAGTCCCCTTTGAGCCCACATTCTGCACTTATTTGAGGACCTCCTATTAACCTCCTCCTTCCCTGACCCCTGGCTCTGACCTCTCCTGAGAAAACATTGCCCCCAGCAGTCCTGACTCACCTGGCCAGCCAGAGGATGACTGGATCTGAGTACAGTCATCTAACGTGAATCCACTTAAAGGCAGACCACATTCCACAGTCAATAATGAAAAAAAGGGGCTTGGCTGGAACCTTCTTTAAAAATGAAACAATTGTGGGGGTGCCTGGGTGGCTCAGTTGGTTGAGCGTCCAACTTCAGCTCAGGTCATGATCTCACGGCTTGTGAATTTGAGCCCCACATCAGGCCCTGTGCAGACAGCTCAGAGCCTGGAACCTGCTTCTGATTCTGTGTCTCCTTCTCTCTCTGCCCCTCCCCCACTTGTGTTCTCTCTCTGTCTCTCAAAAATAAATACATGTAAAAAAAATTTTTTCAAAATGAAACAATTGTGAACATTTCTAAAGATTCCTAAGTGAAAAGTCTATCTTGTCTTAGATTTAAAAAAAATTACTCGATATGCAAGTATGAGCTACTTCTTAGAATGAATGATGAAGGAATCTATTAATTTTTTGGCATAATTTTGTAAGCCTGCACAGTGTTAATAGCAAATACTTCTATGGCATTTACTATGTGCCAAGCACTGCTCTATATGTTCTGTGGATATACGTAAATGATAGATGGATTGGCCTACTGTATGTATATACATGTATGTATATTATCTATATATACTCATTTATGCAAAGAATAATCCTATGAGACAAATACCTTTACTATCTCCACTTTACAGATGAGAACACTGAGGCGCAGAGAGGTTAAGTGACTTGCCGGCACACACAGCCCCTGGTAGGAGGACGCAGTCCCAGCGTGTCCCCGCCTGGACTCAGTTGCACCCTTCACTTCCTGCTTGACTTCTCCAACATGACTGTGACGAAGGTCAGCCTTGCAAAACCACAAGCGCCTCTTCGAACACAGCGTCTTTGAAACTGTTCTCTCTGGAAGTGCTGGCTGGCCTGCCTCACGGACTTCAGTCTGAACGATTTTGTGTGTGTGACCCGAGAGCCCCGCACACTTCACTTCCACTCTTCAGCGGGTCCTCCCTGAGCTGTGCTGTATTCTTCCATGTCTGATACCCTGTAATGGTCCAGAGCCCGAGCCCGGGGGAACCTGGTGCTGCTGGCTGGGCAGGGCGAGGGTGGGAGGGCTGCTGTTCACTCACTTGTGGAGGGAGCTGGCTTTGTGTCTGCTCCCATCTGGGCCCTGGGGATGCAGGGGTGGACAGAACAGACACAACGCCCTGTTTTCATGGAGCAGACATTCTATTACACTCTAACGGGGGAGGCAGGCATAAACAAGACACTTAAGCGAGAGACACACGGAGAGAGATACATGATAAGGGAGAAATGAAGCAGAAAAAGAGGATAGGACGTGCTCCCCACCCCATCCCAGCCCCTGCCCCCTGGGAAGCTACAATTTAAACAGTTTGGTGGGCAGGTGGGTGGTGGGTGGGGACTCCCTAAGATTGTGAGATCTGAGTGAGCACTGAAGGAAGTGTGTCAAGGGGCCCTGAGAGGGACAGCAAGGCGCTGAGGTGGAGAACAGCCAGGAGGCCATCGAGGCTGGGGGGAGGGTGGACAAGGGAGGCAGAGCAGGGGAGGTGATGTCACCAAGGGAGCAAGGCCAGGTCACGTCAGCTCACATGATTGTAGGGACTTTGGCTCTGTCTCTGCATGAGCCAGGGAGCTGCAGGGGACTTGGAACAGCAATGGGACAGGTTGACCTCTGTGTGAAAGGGCCACTCTTTGTGTGTGTTGAAGCAGGACTGCCAGGCACATGGGGAAGGAGGGAGTAAAGCTGGAGGCAGTGATGGAAGGGACCTGCCTGGGGGCAATGATGGTGGGGACAGTGTTCTCATGGGGTGAGTGCACCTCAGAGTAATAGGGTCTGAAAGAAGGGGAGTCGAGAGGACTCCCACATGTCATTTGCATAATGCTAACCACCCAGATGGGTAAGACTGAGGGGCAGGGGCACTGCAGAGCGCCAGTTGCAGACACACTGAGCTCGAGCTGGTTAGACTTGATGCTGGAGATTGAAGCGGCTGGTGGGAGACAGGCACTCAGGGTCATGACATTTGAGGCCATCTTACTGTGGACATGAGGGGCCAGCAGGGGAGGCGGAGAAGGAAAGTCAGGTCAAGGCCACGAGGAAAGAGCTTGAGGGGGAGAAGGACCCACTGGGTCCGAGGATGCATGGAGGGCAGGAGGAGGATGGCGCCAGCCTGTGGGTTAGCAGCATGGGTGGCAGCATCCACCTGACCCAGAGCCGCTGGTGGCCGCAGGGGGGTGAGAGCCCAACTGCCTTCTAGAGAGAATGGTGAAGAGGAACAGACGACCGCAGGTATAGACAACTCCTTGAGGAATTTTCTGGAAAAGAAAAGGGAGAAAGAGAGTAGTAACTGAAGGGGAAGTGAGTCAAGGGAAGATTTTGTTTGTTTGTTTGTTTGGCATTGGTCTTTAAGACAAGAAAAAATAAATAACCACGTGTTTCCAGCTGGTGAGCATGATGGAGGAGGGAGTTCAAAATACCTGGGACCAGAGAGGGAGCCCGCTGGAGGGATGCCCTCGAGCAACGAGGAAGTGGAATCTGGGGCTAGAAAGAGGCGTTGGAATCCCGGAGGGTGGACAGAAGGAAAGGCAGAGCCGATGGGCCCAGGACTCGGGAGCTGGGGGTTTAGGCCCTGTGCCCATGTCTCTCAGTCCTCATTGGCTCTGTCCCTTCTTCCTGCCCACTGTGGAGGCTTCCTAGAGCTGTCTTATGAGTGGCAGAAAGGCACCGGTTGGCGACTGCCAAGCAAACCTCTCCTGTGATGAGCCAAGGGTGATGTGGCAGGTGGTGCCCACATTGGGGTCTCTCCTGCAGGAAGACAGGGATACGGTGACCGCTCAGCATGACAGAGGTGGCGGAAGTGGTGGTGGGGCCCATCACAGCGGTGCTGTGGTCCTGCACAATCCAGCGACCACCCCTGATGGATGTGACAATATCTTTAAGGGCAGGCAGGAGCCCAGGCCCCCCTCTAAAGCTCCAGTCCTTGGGTCCAAAAGGCATTCTCTCCTGCTGCTGTTCTCCCTGCTAATTGGGATCGATCTGGTCTGCGTTTTCTAAAAGGTGCTACCTGCTGATGCCCTTCTTGCAAATCTGCAGGGACGGGGGTCAGGATTGAAACATGCAGACTCACTTTCTCACTGGACACTTGTTGCCCCCTCAGACATTCTAATGGGTGAGGCTTTCTCACCCCATTATGGAGTTATCCCATGGGTTTCCCATTCCTGCTGGCCCTATACCTCTGTCCTGAAGCGGCACCCCTCAGACAGTGTCCTCATTCCCACTCACCAGGGGAGCCCCTCAGTTGGGAGGGGGGCCTGTGAGGGGCTGCCTTCAGGGCCATTCAAATGAGGGAAGGGGTTTCCTTTCCATTTTTCCTGTCTTCCCATGTAGTGTTTGCTTTCCATTTGCATGTTGTTTTCTCTAATTTTGGCTTCGACTTTAGTGGATAGCTTCCGTTCTTATTTAAACGTTTAAAAAAGCAACTCAAACTCGAATACAAATGAGGAATGTGGCTAAAAATGGGAGATGTGAAGAGAGTAAGTTTTTTTTTTTTTTTAAGTCCGTGAAAATATTTTTGGAATTTAACTTTCCTTAGGAAAAAAAAAAAAAAAACGACTTGCAGACAGAGAGTCTGCATCCTGTGTTTGAGCACCAGTGGCCTCTGATGTCTTTATTTGTAAACCTAACATGGTGATATATGACTCCACAAACCCGCGCTTCCCTCCCAGCAAAATGAGAACAATGACCCCCTCTTCCTCCTTCCAAGCCTCCGCCTCTGTCTCCCTCTTCTTCCAGTGCTCTCCTCTCCTCCCTTTCATCTTTTCTGGTGATTGTGGGCAATAAGACACCTTACAGGAAACACTTAGAGCTATCAGATGATCAGAGTCTATAAAGCAAGAATCACTGCCACTTAATTATGAAGCATATTTCAGCATAAAGCATTCTGAAGGCGGCACAGACAGGTGGGAAGTGCCATCTGCCATGAGCAAACAGAGAAACACGGGAGAGCGTGTATGAAAAGGGGAACAGCAAGCTGCCATGGAAATCCGTATGGTCAGCCATTGGGTCATGTTGTTCATACTTCATTACCCCATAGGTGTTAAAATGGTGTCAGTAAAATAAATCCTCCTTCCAGGTCATTTGGGCCAACCCGAAGATGGTCCATCCACATGGCTAAAGGGCCCCTTGTGGTTCATAGACAGTGTTTTCTGGTTGCCCCAAAAAGTCCAGGGCTGGGGTGAAGGCATCCAGCTGTTTTCATGAGTTGGGTCAAGAGTAATAGTGCATTAAGCAGGCCCTCAGCCCAGAATAATTTGATTTTCTTTGGTGGAAATCATAGCACCCCAAAAGGTCAGCCACAGATTATTGGCTAAATAAACTATAATATTTCAATAAATTTGTGAACTGTGTAACCATCCAAAGTGAAGACTGGCATGGGAAGCCATTAATAATACATCTGGGGGCGCCTGGGTGGCGCAGTCGGTTAAGCGTCCGACTTCAGCCAGGTCACGATCTCGCGGTCCGTGAGGTCGAGCCCCGCGTCAGGCTCTGGGCTGATGGCTCAGAGCCTGGAGCCTGTTTCCGATTCTGTGTCTCCCTCTCTCTCTGCCCCTCCCCCGTTCATGCTCTGTCTCTCTCTGTCCCAAAAAAATAAATAAAAAAACGTTGAAAAAAAAAAAAATTAAAAAAAAAAAAATAATACATCTGGGGGGCTCCTGGAGGGCTCAGTCGGTTAAGCATCCAACTTCAGCTCAAGTCATGATCCCACAGTTGGTGGTTCGAACGCCGTGTCAGGCTCCATGCTGACAGTTCAGAGCCTGCTTGGGATTCTCCCTCTCTGCCCCTCCCCAACTCATGCTTTCTCTCTGTCTCAAAATAAATAAATAAACTTAAAAAAATCCCAATAATACATTTGGGAAAAACACAGACTAAAAAAAACTTATCTTTGGTAATAATGTCAGGATAATGGGGAGGTGTTGGGGGGGTGGTATTGACAAGCAAGGGGCACTGGGAGGCCTCCAGCTGCTGGGAATGTTCTCTATCTTGATTGGGTACTGGGTCCATGGAAGTCTCCACTTACAAAATCATTAAGCTGCATAGTTGAGATTAGAGCACTTACTGTGTGAATGTTATACGTCAATAAAAAAAAGTAGCAGACTAAATGGTCCGCAAAATTATATGTATAGTATGAATATTTTTAAAATTTAATGTGGCAGATTGTATTTTCCCAAAATGGCAACAGCAATATTCCTGTGTGTTCTTCCAGAACTCCATCTGGAGTTAGAGTCTTATCTCCTCTGCCCTTGAACCTGGCAGGCCTTTGGGACTGCTTCCATTAATAGTATGCACTGGAAGTGATGCCAGGCAACTCCTGAGGCTAGGTCAGAGAAGCTATTCTCACCTGGCTGTCTCTATCTCTCAGGATACATGCATGTGGAACACAGCCACCATGCTGTGACAAAGCTCTTGTACTTGAAAAGGCCAAAAGCATCTTCTGGCCAGCACCAGCTTCCGGCCATGTGAGGGATTGAGCCTTCCTGTGACTTTCCAGCCCCCAGCCCTCCAGTTTTCCTCCCGAGGCCCCCGACATCATGGTGCAAAGATGTACCATCCCCACAGTGCCTGGTCCAAATTCCTTTCCTGACCCATAGATTCATAAATGGCTGTTTCATGCTACTAAATTGAGGTAATCGTTTGTTACATGGCTGTTTTTGTCTGTTCAAACTGCTGTAATAAAAAATGCATAAACTGGGTGGCTTATAAACAATGTCTATTTCTTACATTTCTGGAGTCTGGGAAGTCCAAGATCAAGGTGCTGGCAGATTCAGTGGGTGGTGAGGACCTCCTGGTTGGTTCATAGACGGTGACTTCTCACTGTGTTCTCACACGATGGAAGCTGGAAGCAGGGAGGGAGCTCCCCACAGTTTCTTTCGTCAGGACACAAATCCCATTCATGAGGTCCGCATCCGCATGATCTCCCCAAATCCCCACTTCCAAATACCATCACATTGGGGATTAGGTCTCAGCATATGAATTTGAGTGGACACAAGCCTTCAGACCATGGCCATAACAACTAGAAACGGATGTTTATGTGTAAGTGTGTATAACTGGAGGAAATTCCTGAATATCTGAACAGAGGGATGAGAGCGTTATTTACTTATTGTTTCCCCATATTTTCTAATGCTTCTCTAATAAGCTGGTATTATTAATGTTACGAAAACTTAAAACAAGGAATGCCTGGGTGGCTCAGTTGGTTAAGCGTCTGACTTGGGCTCAGTCATGATTTCCAGGTTTGTGAGTTCTAGCCCCAAAGAGTCTACTTCAGATCCTTTGTCTCTCTCTCTCTCTCTCTCTCTCTCTCTCTCTCTCTCTGCCCCTCTCCTGCTTGCACTCTCTCTCTTTCAAAAATAAAATAACATAAAACATTTTTAAACAACATGGATGAATTTCTCAAGTGGAAACAGGGCTGCAACAAATATTCAAGGGTGCTATGCCAGGTCAGCCAGTGTCCTACTGCCCTCCTGGTACTGGGTCAACTCCAACCACCAAGGGTAGAGTGAGCCCCGGCAAAGGAAAAGCAGCCTCTGCTCCAGCAGGAGCGGCTTCAACACCTGCCCTTGCTGGACAGGGCTCAGCCTTCAAAGGAGGGGCTGGTGTGCACGTGCGTGCATGAAGGCAGGCGGGGCTCCCTTTGGGCCAATAATGCTTTCCTGGCTAAACTCTTTCTCCCCAAACACCTTCCAGAAATCCAGTTAATTAAGGAGACTTGCCTCAAATGCTGCATCTAAGAACAGTATTAAAATATTCATATAAATGCCCACATTCTGAGTTGTAGGAATGTATGTTGCCAGATAATGAGACAAACAGACCTTCTTGCAAATAGTGGGTTCAGCACATCCCTGGCCATGGAATAATAACGTCATCAAGGTCAGGCCTGCCTTGCAGTGTCTGGAGAAACAAGCCTTTCTTCCCCAAGCTGAGGTCGTTTTATATACCTTCCTATTCCCTTCCCACTATGTCTGGTTTCTTAAATTCCCCTAAAACATCCTCTGTGTTCAGTGTTCAAATTAGCCCCTCATTCAAAGTTTTTTAACTGAAGAAGACCACTTGGCTTAGGATTCATACTTCAGTAGAAATAGGGGATTTAAGGCTTTCTTGCCTTTCCCTCCTTCTTTACCCATAATTATTTACTTACCAGGACTCTCTGAAAAAACCTCAAGCAGTCAAGGTGGGTTTTGTTCTTGATCTACACACCTGATGAAACATGGAGTCCAGAGGATTGCCAGACTATTGGTTTCTACCAATAGTGGCTCCAAAGGTTTATTACAGGGACTGATATGGGGTGGGGGGCACAGAGGGAAAGGCAGTGATGGCTGAAGGGGAAGCCTCACCAGAATGGCCATCTCTGGGTGCAGGTAAGTGGCAGCCAGCTGCCAGCAGTGCTGGGCTCTTCACAGGAGCCCTGATGCAGAAAGGTGGAAGGGCCACAGGTCATGTCTGCCCAGCAGAGGGCAGCAACTGTGGCAGGGGGCTGGTGGAGCCTGCCCCGCAGCTCTTCCAGCGAGGGGCAGAGTCAGGACCACCCTGGGGCAGCACCACAGGCCTGCTGAGGCACAAGGTCATTGGAGAGCCAGCAGAGGAGCAGGGAGCTAGAACTCACTGGCCCAGAGCCAGCTTGGGGGTTGGGGATCCAGATCCATGTAGGTCTGGATCTGCATTGGTGGTGGTGCTCCAGGGCATAAACTAGAAAACCAGCGAGGACCCGATCAGGACGGGCCTGCTGGGGGGAGGGTGAGGAGGGGAGAAGGGCTCCAGGGATGGCTGGAGGAATTGCTGATTGGAGGCAGCCCACCAATGGCTGCCCACCTAGAACTGGAATTCCAGGACCCTCGTGCCCCCTCCTTCCACGCGCCACAAAAGTCTGGTGACTCTGACAGTGGAGCGGCCAGGGCATTCCCAAATGCCCACCAACAGTCCTAACAAAGTAGCCCAGAGTATCTGTGGAAAGACTGGATGAAAACACAAGGATCCATGGGGTGCCTGGGTGGCTCAGTCGGCTGGGCGGCCAACTTCGGCTCTGGTCATGATCTCACTGTTTGTGAGTTCACGCCATGTGTCAGGCTCTGTGCTGACAGTTCGGAGCTGGAAGCCTGCTTCAGATTCTGTTATCTTCCTCTCTCTCTTTCTCTGTCCCTTTCCTGCTTGCACTCTCTCTCTTTCTCAAAAATAAATAAACATTAAAAAAAATTAAAAGGGGTGCCTGTGTGGCTCAGTTGGTTAAGCGTCAGAATTAGGCTCAGGTCATGATCTCACAGTTCATGGGTTCGAGCCCTGCGTCAGGCTCTGTGCTGACAGCTCAGAACCTGGAGCCTGCTTCAAATTCTATCTCTCCCTCTCTCTCTGCCCCTCCCCCATTCGTGCTCTGTCTCTTTCTCTCAAAAATAAATAAATATTAAAAAAAAATTTTTTTAATTAAAAAAACACCAAGGTTCCAAGACGTTTTTTGGGGAAGAAGAACCTAATGAAGGGCAGGCATCTCCCCATGCACAGAGACCATCAGACCCTTGTGGGGCCTCAAGGCCAAGGAGCGGAGAGCAGGACAGGAAGAGGCAGGCCTGCACAGGCCTGGGGGTCTCTGAGACAAGACCACCTGGGCCCCTCCCCAGGGAGAAGACTGGTCATGCTGGTGCTGAGTCACCTAAGACATTTGATGTCCTCATCCTGTGATGACTGCCCCCCCCCCCCCGAGGTTCCCTCTGTGTCTGGCATCCTATTCTTGGAGTCTCTCTTCCCCATTGGGCACAGATCTGCAGCCTCAGGGAAGGCAGGTGAAGATTCATGCATTCTCCTACACCAGAAATCTGGCACTGGGGACCCCAGTGATGGGGTGAGGCCTTAAGCACTGCCTATCTACTGCTCCAGTCCCCCTTGATTAGATCACTGGGAGCAGTATAGTCTGAGACTGGCTCTCTGGAGGATTCCGGCATCCTCCCTTCATCCTTTCCTGAGACAGTCTGCTATTCCCCTTTGGCTGGGGTCATTGTTTCCTGAGCCAGGATGCTGGGCAGTCCCTGCAGAGGAGTGTCTGCTGGGTACCAGGAGGCAGGCACAGGTAGAGAAGGCAGTTTCCCTGTAAAAGGGCTGAGGCTCCAAGTCCTGCCCATTGTCACCAGTTCCCTTTGGTCCCCTTATTGAGCACCTTCTCTGCCTTCTCACCATGCTCATCTTAGCCCAGGCCAAACCTCACGTGGAGGTCACCCCCACCCCACTGTCCTGTTTACTGTTCTGTTTGCCATTCTCATGGCTACTCCCATGCTCTGAAATTGTCTGGTGGACTTGTCTGCTAGCATCCATCTCCCCTCTAGGATGTCATCTTGGCAGGGACGGGGACCTGTTGTCCGTAGCCACTGCCCACTCATCCAGCTCAGTGCCCACTTCTGCGCAGGGCTCACACCACCCGTGTTCATGGGGAGGGTGAATGAGTGAGTGACCCAGGCCCCAGGGTGGGTGCTGCTGATGCGGTAACAAATAACATATGGCCACAAAAGTCCTGAAGGGCTCAGTGCCACGTGTGTGTGATAGCCCTGTCAGTCCTGCAGACAGCCGAATTATTGGCCTCTGGGTGGGCATGAGGGGGCCACACACAGAGATCCTGAGTAGGGTTTCCAAGAGCAGGAAGGAGGTGGGCGAATGGCATATGCACACCTGGGGCCCTTATAGGGCAGGCTGAGGCCAGCTGCCAGGTTTTGGGTTATCTGGGCCTCCTTCCTTCCATTGCTGGTTTCCTTGCACACCCTCATGCCCCCCTTTACTCCCTGCTTCTCCTCCCAGGCACCCTCCCTGCCCCTCCTGACGCCCCCCCCTTCTGCTGGGTTTTGGCCTTTGCCTGAACCCCCAAGGCTGTACTCTGTCCAGGACCAAGTGGGCACAGCCCCCACTTCCTACCACCCCAGGTTTTCAGGGAGAGCGCCCTGCTCTGCTGTGTCAGTCCTGACCACAGTCACTGTCTGCACACAGGGCCCAGAGAATCCTCATTCCAACTCTTCCCCTGCCCGGCCTGACCCTGCATCACCCCTCAGCACTCCTCCCTTCTTCCCCTGCACTGCCGGCCACCCAAAACCAGCGTCCTGGGCTGGGGAGGACTGGGGCAAACACCCGGTTGGGTGGTGGCAGTCTTAAGGCTCAAGGAGGGGTACTCATCCCCTGGCCTTGGCCATGCTCTGCTCCTTTCCCCGAGGGGGAGGCGGTCTTCTTCTAAATGCAGCCCTCTCCCCAGACAGTGCCCAGGCCAGGGAACATGTGCATCTGAGGTATGTCTGGGAGCTGATGGGTGTTCCAAGGGGGACAGCTCTGGTCATAGGTCAGACTCGCTCTGTGCCAATAGCCTCACCTCATATACTCACAGCTGTGCCACTGGCCCCCTTGCCAGAGCCTGGGGTCCTCGGTCTGCACAGAAGGGCTTCACCTGAGCCTGCAGCCAGAGCCGAGGGGCAGGTCTTTGCCAAGCCAGTCCAGGTTGGTTCTGGAAGGACTCTGCTCACCAGAGGGAAGGGGCTGGGGGGCAACCCTGCCCACCTGGAGCTGAAGGACAGGATGGGTTAGGTCTGAAAGGCAGGTGTTGCTAAAAAGGGGCAGAAAGGAATAGACCTGAGCGAGGACTCAGAACCGCAACCAGAACCAACTGTGCAGGAAGGACTGGGCTCCTCTTGTTCCTGGGGAGCAGCCTGGCGGGGAGGCCTCTCCACAGGGCCCTCGGTGTTGGTCCTGCCTCCACACTTCCCCACATCCTTTTCACCCTCACCTTCCTCCCCCTGCTGCCTCTGAGGAGTTTCATCCCCTCAAGGCTGTGTTCCTGATTTTTGTATGTTGGCCACATACTGTGTGCTGGGCCCTTTCCCTTCAGTGTGTTCGCTCCTCACAGTGTCACCAGAGCCACGTCACCTTTTACCGGTGAGGACACTGAGTCCAGGAAGGCCAGCAGCCCTATAGCCAAGGCAAAGAGACTGGAACCCCCAGGCTACACCGAGACCCCACATTTCCCAGAGCTTGGGGCTGGATATTTCTTATTTAATTCAAAAAAGGAAATGGTTTAGAGGCCATGACAAATAGCCTTTTTATTTTCCTGTGGTCCTGGGTAGATGTCCCCCTGGAGCCCGCAGGGGTCTAGCCAAGAGTATTCGGTACCTAACAGGAATGGAGGATTCTAACAACAATCTGGAGCCCCAAAGCACTGAGTCCTGGCAAAAGTTCACATCCACGTTCACTTCCCTGGCCCACAGCAGCACCTGAAGCCAGAGGGATGGGATTTCCGATGAAGTTTTCAGTTAATATAGACATGTCCCTGCCGGGGAGTCCCTTCACTGACTCTCCAGGCAGATTTTACTTCCCCTCTGTCCCTGTCACCTACCCAAGTGCTGCCTGCATGACTAAGTGGCTGTCACACAGGCTGAGGTTGGATGGCAAAGAGCATTCTCTGCTTCCTAGCAAGATGACAAGAAATCCTTGGGGAGCCTGGGTGGTTCAGTCAGTGAAGTGTCCAACTCTTGGTTTTGGTTTAGGTTAAGACCTTGACGCTTCATGGGTTCAAACCCCACATCAGGTTCTGTATTGGCAGCATGGAGCCTGCTTGTGATTTTGTCTCTCTCCCTCTCTCTGCCCTTCCCCTGCTTGCACTGTCTCTGCCTCTCTCAAAATAAATAAATAAACTTAAGAAAAAAAGAAAAAGAAAGCCTTAGTTAATAACCAAGACTGTGAAGGTCTGATACCCCACCCCATGTCCGTCCATATGTGTTCGGGCCCACAGAAGTCTGTGCTGCTGTGCACGTCTCAGCCACTGTGGCCAGAAGCCTGCCCCCCCGCACCCCCCATCCCCGTGTCATGGACCCCCCCTGCCCACAGAGACTGTCTGGACGGCCAGTTACAAGCGACCATATGTGTGGGTGGAAAGAAGTCTGCAGAGAAAGCCAGTCTCCAAATAACAATATGGAAAAAATGTTAAAGGGACACGCACAAACAGGGCATCGCTGCAAGCCTCATTCATTAAAATAAAAAGTAAGGAAAATTGGCATGGGAAATAAGGAAAATTACAGGCTATTTCCTGTAAGGAATATATGGGACATCCTTGGAAATTTCTTGAGGCATAATAAGTTTACTGTTCCTCTTCTTAAAAATATATATATATCTCGCTGTGGCTCACCTGTCCCCCCTCCCTCCCCCAAAGCAGTTATTTATGGCTGTAAAATATTCCCTGTTTAGGGCAACTTAAGAGAACAAACACTGCTGTTAGAATTTCCCCTAGCAGTGAAGAATTTGGCACTCGGTCAGGATCTGAGGTTTGGGTATTTGCTTGAAGCCATTAATTGCTGTATAAAGCCTTTGAAAAAAGCCCTGTATCTGGAATTTCAGCTATAAAAGCCCATTTAGAACCAGTGGGAAGCTGGTCTTCAAGTTCTTGTCGACAGAAACTCCAGTCCCCAAGCAGGAACTCCCAATTACACATTTACTGGAGAAACATATGGAGGCTACCTGGGGGGTCATTAACTGTGAAAATCCCTCTTGGAACCTTCCATTGTGGGATGCCCAGGTCTGGCCCCTGAACCACTGCCTTTGTGACCACAAGGGAACCCAATGAGATTGCTGTGGGATTGAGGACAGAAAGGTTTCTTTCTCTCCTCCGAAACTTAAGAATGCTTTGACCCACCCCCTTATTTAAAAAAAAAAAAAAATTACTAATTAAATGCCCAAGTACAGCTGCTTTGGCACATGCCAAGGGAATTATTTAGAAAGCAAACACCTAAAATAAGCCCAGACAGAAACTCCTCTGCTACAGAAGATGCTGTCTACGTGCCCTCTGCTTGAGAGGGGCCAGGAGAGATTGCGGTTTTGAGACTACATATTCCAGATGGGTTGCTTGGCACAAGATGTAGTCAAGGTCAAAATAATCTTCTTGCAAAAGCAACATTCTCCTTTGTCCGTGATGATGATAGCCACTGAAATGAAAACCAGTGGAAAGCAGAATGCTTCCCATTTTGAGCCTGAGTCATTTCTCCACAGGATTTTGAGTGTTGACCCTGCTTCTTCCTTAACCACTACATTTATTAGAGTCTTTGATTCCTTCAGAATCTGGCACCCCCTCATGTCAGGACCCAGTCTTCGTGGTCAGGATTTCGTTGAGCCCAACAGGCTCAAATAGGAAGAGACTCCCATCAGCCAGGACACTGATGTTGGAGTCCTTAACAAGGAGTGAACACTGATGGTTTGGAAATGTTTTAATTAATCAGGTCAGTGGGTGAACTTATGACAGAGGGATCCCTGTGTGTAAATTCATCAACAGCTTTCCAATTTCCATCCATCAGCTTTGTTTGGCAATGTTTAATATATATGGCCCAAGTGAACATTTACACTAAAAACATTCTGTTGAGTAATGGCCAATAAGCATAAGAAATAAGGCTCCACCTCACTAGGGGTCAAGGAGAGGTAGCACCTAAAACTCCATGTCATTCTAGAAATAGCATATTGTAAAAGAGTCAAAGATTAGGTACCTTAATATAGCTGGTGACATCCGATGTTAGTGAGATGTGGAGAAAAAGGTTTTCTTCTTTTTTAAAAATTTTATTTATTTTGAGGGGCGCCTAGGTGGCTCAGTCGGTTGGGTGTCTGGCTTCAGCTCGAGTCATGATCTCACGGTTTGTGAGTTTGAGTCCCGTGACGGGCTCTGTGCTGATGGCTCAGAGCCTGGAGCCTGCTTCAGATTCTGTGTCTCCCTCTCTCTCTGCCCCTCCCTGCTCATGCTCTGTCTCTCAATAATAAATGTTAAAATTTTTTTTAATTTTATTTATTTTGAGAGAGAGAGAGAGAGAGAGAGAGCAAGGGAGGGCAGAGAGAGAGGAAGAGAGAGAATCCCAAGCAGGCTCCACACTGTGATCATGGAGCCTGACGCAGGGCTCAGTCTCACTGTGAGATCGCGACCTGTGCCGAAACCAAGAATTGGATGCTTACTGACTGAGCTACCCAGGTGCCCCAAGAAACAGGCTTTCTTGTCCACAACTATGAGCAAGGATTGTTGTCATCTTTCTAGAAGGTATTTTGGAAGTATTTTTAAAAGCTTTAAAAGTACAGAAATCAATTTGTACTTCTAATGCTGTTGGACTAGCTTGTTTCAGACCAACCCTTCCATCAAGAACAACTAGAAAAATGGACAACAATATACAAAATACCTACTTGAAAACATTGGAGTGACCCCAGGACAGTGCATACTCAAGATCTTGGAGAAGGTCCTGGAGAGAAGGAAACACAGAATGATAAGCCTGACATTTTTGTGCCTCTTTCTGTCTTGAGGCATTTGCCAACTCACAAGCAGTGGCTGAGAGATTGAGAAGCTGATCAACTAACAGAGATTGAGAAGCTGAGAAATTGAGCAGAACTACTGGCAGTCTCATAGGACAGGGAGAAAAATGCAGTAGAGGGTATGCAAAGGAGGAGTCCAGGTAGATATCCCAGGTTTAATTCTGGAGCTCTGAAGAGCGACCTAGCAGGACCAACCATCCTGGTTTGTCTGGGACTGTCCAGCTTTAGCACTGAAAGTCTCTTGTACCAGGCAGCCATTCAGTCCAAGGCAAACTCAGATGGCTGGTCACCCTCAGTTCACCCTGGAGCTAATACTGAAGTCCAGTTTCAAATGGACTAAGTCCCTGATTAGATAAACTAATTTTTCCCCTCCTATATGCCTGCCAGAGGCACAAATAAATCTTCTCTGGAGAAAGATGTCACTTGGGGCCTCAAATTTTCTCTGCAATTGTCATCCATAATGTCCAACATTCAGTAAAAAATAAACAGGTCTGAAAATGACAAGTTTGCACCAAAAGAAAAAAAAAGTGGACAAGAGAAACAGAGCCACTGGAAATTCTGATATTGCTATTGTCAAGCTTTGAGAAACTAAAACAAATGAAATTAACATGTTCTACAAATTAAGTGATGAGATGAATATTTTCAGTAGCATCCTGGAACCAATCAATGACAATTTTAGAAGCTAAAAATATGGTACCTAAAATTAAGACACCAATTAAGTTTAAAGATTAGACACAGTTGAAAAAAATAAGTGATAGTGAAGGTAGATGAGAAAAAATATATATAGACTAAAGAAGAAGAGAAAAAAATTTAAATATAGAAAAGAATTTAAGAGAAATATATGTAATTTGAGTCTCAGAAGGAGAAAAGAGAAAGAATGGGGGCAAGAAATAATATTTGAAGAGATAATGGGTTGAGAATTGTCTAAAAATGATGAAAGACAGATAGCCACATATTTAAGAAGAGCTATAAAGTCCAAGCAATAGAAATGAAAAGGGAACCATACCTAGACACAATCTAGTTGAATCTTGAAAACCAAAAAGAAAATCCTGAAAGAAACTGTAGGAAAAAATAAAGTCTTGTTTCCTTCAAAGGAATCAATGAAAGCTAATGGACAATGGAAGCATATCTTCAAAGTACTGCAAATAAATTTCTGCCAACCTAGAATTCTATGTCCAGTAAGAATATTCTTCAAAAGTGAAGATGATATGAAGACATTTTCAGACAAGTGAAAACTAAGAGTTTTTCACCAAAGCGCTGGCACTAAAGAAACTATTACAAGTTAAAGTAACTATTAACAGGCAGAAAGAAAATGGTCATAGATGAAAGAACAGAGATGCAGGGAAAGAATGAGAAGAAATGGAAAGAATGTGGGCAAAAGAAGACCAATTGTACAAAACAATATTAATGTTTTGGGGGCATTATAAGACATTTCATAATTATGAAAGATCAACCCACCAGGAAGACATAACAATTCTAAATTAGCCTTAAAATTGTGTAGCAAAAATTGACAGAACTAAAATGAAAGGAAAAAAGCAACTAGATAAGTCTCCCATGATACTGGGAGAGAAACACACCTCTCTTAGTAACTGAAAACACCATAGACCAAACAAAAAAAAAATCAGTAACAACATACAAGATTAAAGCAACACATTTAATAAATGATCCAACTGGGGCTCCTGAGTGGCTCAGTCAGTTAAGCGTCCAACTTCGGCTCAGGTCATGATCTCACGGTTCCTGAGTTCGAGCCCCGGGTCGGGCGCTGTGCTGACAGCTCAGAGCCTGGAGCCCACTTTGGATTCTGTGTCTCCCTCTGTCTGCCCCTCCGCTGCTTGCACTCTGTCTCTCGCATTGTCTCAAAAATAAATAAACATTAAAAAATTAAAAAAAAATAAATGATCCAACTGATACATGTAGAACTCTGCACTCCCAGATTGCAGAACGTGTATTCTTTTTAATTGCACACATGTATTATTTTTAATTGCACATGAAATAGTAGCTAAATATGACCAGATTCTGGGACATGATGTAAATCTCAACACATTTCCAGTCACTGAAATCATGCAGGGTGTATTGCCTAACCACATTAAATGAAGCCAGAAATCAATAACTAAAAACAAAAAAAAAATCAATAACTAGAAATCCGCAAATGATTTTACCTTAAATAATATGCTTCTGAATAACTCAGGGGTCAAAGAGGAACTCACAATGAAAATTAGAAAATAATTTGAATGGAATGATAATTAATAACACAGAACAAAACCTATGAAGCAAAACTAAAGCTATACTGAAATGGATGTTTGAGAAGGAAAAAGGCTAAAAATTAATGACCTGGGACAAATACTGCACTCTTCTACCTCTGTGAGGCACCTAGAGCTGGAGTAGTCCTAATTACAGAAACAGAAAGTAGAATGGTGGTTGCCAGGGACTGGGGGAAGCAGAAGGGAGAAATGTTGTTTAACAGGTACAGACTCTCAGCTTTACAAGAGGAAAAGAATTCTGTCGATGGCTGTTGGTAATGGTCACACAACAGTGTCAATGTTGGAAGGCTACTCAGCTGTGCACTTAGGGCAATGAAGACAGTACATTTTATGTTCTATGTATTTACCACAATTTTTAAAAAATTTTAATTAATGAGCTAAGCATCCATCTCAAGGAGTTGAAGAAAGAAAACCAAAGTAAGCATAAAGAAAATAAAAAGAAAGGGATAACAAATGCAATGGCAGAAATTAACTACATAGAAAACAAATTTACAATTACAGGTGATTAACAAAGCTAGAGTTTTTGTTTTGTTTTGTTTTTTAAATGAGGGATAAAATTGATAGCAAGTTGGATTTCCCAGGAAGCAGATTCTGGGATGAAGATTAGCACATGGGAGATTTATTAAGGGGTGCTCCTGGGAGCCAAGCCTGGGGAGGGAAGGGTTGGCAGGAAAGCACAATTGGACAGAGGGAGAAGATGAGGTGCAATTCAGTCTAAAAACAGGCCTCAGCCAAACATTCAGGCCAGTCTGAAGCTGAATGATGGAAGAGTTGTCCCAACTTGGAGCCAGAGGTGAGAACTATCTTTCCCCTATTGATCAGCTGTGGCCTTCAGGCCACCCTAGTAAGGGAGTGTGGTCTTGGGTAAGGTGCCTGCCCTCAGTCAAGGCAACCCTAAGAAGGGCTTGACAGGAGCGAGCTGCGTGGGTATTCATTTCTGCCTGGGTATTCTTGGTGGCTCTTCACATTGTGAGTAAGAAATAAAGAATGTCACAAATTACCACTACAAGGCATGCAACAGGGAGCAGTGCTAAAGATCCTGTGAAAAGAAAGAAAGAGGATTTTATGGACAAAATTATGCCAATCAATTTGGAAATGTAGATGAAATTGACAAGTCCTCCCCCAAAGCAACTTTCAAAACTGATATGAGAAGAAATGGAAAATATGAATAATAGTGTATTAAATACATAATTAGAAAAACTTCTTATAAAGAAAACTCCAAGTCCAGATGGCTTCCTTCCCCAGTGCATTCTTCCAACATATTTAAGATGGAAAGAATACCAGTCCCACATAAATTCCTCCAGAGAATAGAAAATAAGGAAATAATACCTGGTTTGTCATCAAGCAAGCATAACCTGATACTCAAACCTGACAAGATTGTTACAGAATGGTGAAACTACAGACAAATCATTGTTATAAACATAGGTGTAAATATCTTAAAATATTTGTAAACCAAGTCTTTGATATATAAAAAGATATCCCAGGAATACCATTTAAGAAGTCAATGTAATTCACCACGTTGACTGAATAAAGAAGGAAGTCCTATAATTATCTCACTGTGTAAATTAAAAGCATTTTATAAAACCGAACACCTATTCATAATGAAAACTCTCTATAATATAGCTTGAAATAGAAGGGAATTTCTTGTCAGAGAAAGAGTATCTACAAAAACTACTGTAAACATCAAACTTAAACACGAGATATTGCAAGTTTATCCCCTTGAGACCAAGAGGCACATCAGGACTAGAGAGGAGCAATCTGGATGCCCACCCAGCCTTTGGTCAGGTAGACTCTTCCAGACTTCAGAAGTCGTGGGGGCATGTCAGTGGTGGAGAGTGCTCTGGCTGTAGGAGGGTGTGCAGAAGATCTTTGAGAAGCAGTCAGGAGACTTGACATGGTTAAGATGCAAGGAGTGAACTCTAGGCAGGTGGTGGTGACTCTCCCCAGGCTTGACACAGCTGGCCTTTTGAGATGGAGAGTGACTGAACTCCAGGACATTGTTGGAGCACAGGGTCCAGGACAAAAGAGGACCTCAGCAATTTGCATCTTGTACAAGTGGTGGCTTGGACACAACACAGCCTCCTTGACTGAGTGAGGGCCAAGGGCTTGAGCATCTGGCCAGGCTGTATCCCCACGTGGGTGTGCTGTGGGGCCAAGCAGGGGTAATAGACAGTAGCCAACAGCAGCAGGGGGTGGCCACACAGAGCATCCCCAGGAGCCTGAGCAGTAATCCGTGACTTGGTGATAAATTGTTGGGAGCAAGGCAACTCAGAGACAAGTAAAGCCTGTGCATCTTTTGAATAAAGGCAGAGTCCATGTTGTACCCCTGAGTTCCATGGCTGGGGGAACTATAAAATCCCGTGGCTGCTGGCTGCAGAGACCCTCTGAAACCAGGGGAAGAGGGAGTTTCACCATGGATAAGCTATGCCTTGGGACTTTGGGTTCCTTTTATTCCCTCCAAAGAACAGCCTGAGAAGACCAGATTCAGTGCTCCAGTGCAGTGGCTCCAATCTCTGGGTGTCGGGGGCACAGGGCTCCCTGCTCATGAGCAGGAACATGGTGACAACGGGCAGATCTGGTTGCTTCCACAGGGAACTTAATCTCCAGGAGAGCATATATGGTCTGAATACCCAAGTGTAGGCTGAAGGAGAGAGAGTGGATATAGAGAAGAGAAGAAGAAATGGACATGTGCAGTTTTTAAGGAATAGATCACAAAACTAAGTTCTTCAGAGTGAGGCCCTTGAGATTGAGAGCCAAGGGTTGTTTTTGACCCTCGGGTACACACTCCTGAAGCCTGGCACCCATGTTGCAGCATTTTGGCCTCAAAATAGCAGAAATGTCCCTTCTCTCAGAGACTCTTCTGCTCAGGGTGTAGAAAAATCAGTAAAACCAATTCAAGCAAGATGGCACCACAGGGACATCCCATCATTCCTCTTTCCAACCCGGGGGACACAGGACAGAGGCCCTGAAGAGAGATGCTCCATGGCCCTCCCTTCTGGACCAGCTTCCAACATTCCCACAGCAGGACCCCTACTCTCCACCATGTACCAGGGCACCTTGCTCCACCCTGTCCATTTGTAGCTCTCAGGGACAGCCCACTTATAACAAATGTGATCATAGTAGAAAACATTCTAAATATGGGGAAGCAACAAGCTAAAACTTAAATCCCTCCCAATGCTGTTGATATTTAGCCTTCCAGAGAATTTTCTTATGTATACATGTACCCATGGTTAGCTTTTATTTATTTATTTTTTTTAGAAAATTGAGCTTATTTCCAACATATAGCCAGGTATTTTGCTTTATTCACTCAATCTCATGAAAATTCCATATCATTACATGTTCTTCAATACTTTTGATTGCACAGTATTCTATTTTCTGGATTATTTCAACTGAGCAAACATCCTGTTGTTGGGCATTGAAATTGAAAATTACTCTGAAAATTCTTTTGCCATTGACACCCAATGATTTTACTCTCTTCTGTAATATTTCTAAAAATTGTCATGAACATTCTGATTATTTCATTACTTGGGGGGGGCACCTCTTGTAGCTCTAATACTGTGTTATGACATTTGCTCTCTTTCAAGCAGATACATATTTACTACACACTCATATTTCTTGGAGGACCCAAAAAGACATATAAATGTGTGGCTCTGATCTCTAAGGAGACAATAGTCCTATTAATAATCATTTTGATTATATTCGTTTCCTTTTGATACTGTAACAAATTGCCACAAAGTGGCTTCAAACAACACACATTTATTACCTACAGTTTTGTAAGTCCAAAGTCCAGCATTGGTATCAATGGATTAAAACCAAGGAATTGGCAGGCTGCATTCCTTTCTGCAGGGTCTAGGGGATAATCCATGTCCTAGCCTTTTCCAGTATCCAGAGGCCAGTCACAGTCCTCAGCTCCTGGCCCATTCCTCTATCTCCAAAGCCAACAGCATTGCACCACTCTGTGCCTCCTTCCAAGGGCACAGCTCTCCTCTGCTCACACCTGGTAAAGCTTCCTCAGTTCTAAAGATTTGTGTGATTACCCTGGCAAATCAAGGATAATCTCCTCATCTCAAAGTCCTTAACCTTAATCACACCTTCAACGTCTCTTTTTTCCTGTGATCTAACATATTCATGGGTTCCTGGGATAAGGGTGTGGACATCTTCTGTGGTGATGGGCCCTATTCTGCCTACCCCATGATAACCACTGCCATTTGTTGAGTAATTGCTATTGTCAATGTTGAATGAAGCACTTTATCTCACTTAACCCATGAGGCAGGTGCCATGATTTATCTTCACTGGACAGATGAGGAAACTGAGACCAAGAATAATGATTTGGAAGTCAAGGCTAATTCTCAGGAGGAGCACAAGTCAGTGAGAATTGTGAGCCTTCTCTATTTATTTACTTACTGGTTTGTTTGTTTAAAAAAATGTTTTTTAATATTTATTTTTGAGAGAGAGAGACAGAGCATGAGTGGGGGAGGGACAGAGAGAGAGGGAGACACAGAATCTGAAGCAGGCTCCAGGCTTTGAGCTGTCAGCACAGAGCCCAACGTGGGGCTCAAACTCACAAACTGTGAGATCATGACCTGAGCTGAACCGACTGAGCCACCCAGGCGCCCTTGTTTATTTGTTTGTTTGAAGACAACATTAAAACCTTAAAATAGACCCAGAACTTTCTGGGGGAATTTCTGCTTATAAACCCTGACCCTGGCCAACTGTTTTTAATCTGTGGGGTTTGTAAAGGGTTAAAAAATCCTCCCCCTTTGGGGGAGCTTTTGAGCTGGGTCAGGCATGAGCTTACACGACCGGAGGCAGGGGTTTGGGCCACCATTTTGCCAAGACTGGCATATTATCCATGGAACCAGACACGGCTCTGTGTGACTTACAGACCCCAAATAATGCTTCTGAAAGCTGTTAGGTTTCACTTGGGCCTTCTTTTAAAAAGGGGTGAGGGGTTGAGTGACTTAGCTGCCATCTGTTGGAGGGAGACAGGTCTTATTCAGCTTTCTGAAAGGTTTCTCTACAGTCTGTGGACATGGGAGTTTAGTTCATTGGCTTAGCCACAGCACAACACAGACTGGAACACAGCCTCCAGAGAGAATAATCGTATGTCCTCAGACTGTGGGTCATCATCCATCAGAGGGATACAAGAAGTATAAAAGGAACAAGTCTGAGTGGTAGCCTCCTGGTGCCTCCAGGGCAGATGAATTTTCTCTTCCTTGGAGGAGCTGAAATGAGTGTGTGTTGATATCCCTTGGGAGCAAGGTTGTCAGATTTAGGGGGGCGGGGGGAACAGAACACCGGCTAAATTTGATTTGGATTGAATTTCAGATAAACAATGATGTGTGAACCTTTGCTTGGTCCACATCTTCAACAAAGAAAGCTACATGGCATGGATCCCCTATGACTGAGGAAAACCAGAGAGAGGAAGCTGTATTTCACTTCTGGGGCCATGTGGGGCAGAAGGAAGTTCCGGCAGGTGACAGGAGGAATCACAGGTCAGGATCAGGAAATTGGAGCCCTTTTATAAAACAGGTGTGGACACAACCCCTTGGGGAGAGCATTCAATGTCTGATAAAATGTGGGATGCAGGCACAAGGCAATTTTTGTGAACCTCAAAGGACAGGGTGATCTCCGCTGACACTCGGGCTTCACAGAAGAATGTACTAGATTGCTGTAGGCACGCAAAAGAGTGCGTAGCTCTATCCCCAATGGAATTTGAAGGGATTCCTTCCAAAGCAGGGTATCAGAGGAACTAATAGGGGGCTCAGGGAGATAGTGAGAGCTGATGGGGTCACGAGGTAGAGGGCATAGGAAAGCACTCACCTCACAGGCAGCTCCTGGGTGGCTTTCATTCCCTTTGTGGGCATGCAACCTGCATAGCAAGGTGGGGGTGAAAGCGGGGTATGGATGAATGGTTGGGTGGGATCAGCATATCTGAGCTTGCTCGTGAACAGCTTCAAATGCCCTGCGGAGATAGTTGGACGTAGTCCCCAAATTATGAGTGAAGGGACAGAGGGGTGTGATCGGACCAGTGATAAACAAACAAACCAAACAGAAAGCACCTCCAGCAACTGAGCAGAAGACTGCTGGGACAGATTTGTGTCCAGCCACCGGTGAGGCAATGTGTCATTTTTCTCCCTGGTGTGGTCCTCACTTCCCCAGCTTTGGAAATCCTAAGGAATCTAAAGTGAATAGAACTGAAATCCCTATGGGTTTAAATGATTTGATTTTATGTGCCATTTGGAATTGTTCTCCTACTAGGACGTATTTACCCTTGAAAGAGAAACTTCAGTCTTAAGTCATAATGGCTGGTTGTACAAGAGGTTGTCAAGAACTGGTTAACTAACAAACGTGTTGACTGGACAAGCCCAGGTCTTAATTGGGAGGAAGCAGCAGGAATTTCGAGGACAAGCAATGATGGCAGAGAGTCTGTCCCATCTGCCAACAGGCAGCCTCCAATTCCAGGAAGAGCTGGAGAGGAGCTGGGGGTTGGCCAAGGAGGAAGTTTTATTTTGGGTCATTACGAGCTCTCCATTAATACTTGAAATAGGAGTGTGTTTTTATTTTTATTATATTTTGATGTTTATTTTTTATTAAAAAAAATTTTTTTAATGTTTATTTATTTTTGAGACAGAGACAGAGCATGAACGGGGGAGGGTCAGAGAGAGAGGGAGACAGAATCTGAAGCAGGCTCCAGACTCTGAGCTGTCAGCACAGAGCCTGACGTGGGGCTCGAACTCACGGACTGTGAGATCATGACCTGAGCCAAAGTCGGACGCTTGACCGACTGAGCCACCCAGGCACCCCTTGATGTTTATTTTTGAGAGAGAGAGACAGAGCATGAGCAGGGGAGGGGCAGAGAAAGGGAGACACAGAATCCAAAGCAGGCTCCAGGCTCTGAACTGTCGACACAGAGCCCAATTAGGGACTCGAATTTATGAACCATGAGATGATGACCTGAGCTGAGGGTAGACGCTTAACCGACTGAGCTACACAGACACTCCATAGGAGTGGTTTTTAAAATGGATCAGCTTACCAATGAACATTAAAAGCATTTGAGGATGTTGCGTATATCTTATCAGACCTGGAAAGAACAGGACAGACCCTTCCAGCTCAGCAGTGAAGGAAGCACTCTGGTGCATAGGAGCAGACCTGTGGACGTGTGTGGCTGCAGCATTCGCTTTGTGAATTCACTTCTCTCACTCACTTGATAGTCTCTGGGGTTCTCCAGGCAGCTGCATGGCCCTGCCAGTGTGCGGTTCTGAGGAAAACCTTCGCTGCTTCCCGAGATGCAGGCATTCAGTTCATACTCCCTAACTCCAGCATCTGGGTTCTGAATGGACGCCTCTTTGAGGGGCCACATCTGTTCTCGTCCTTCTCCCTGGCTTGGCCACACTCTTTGGGCTTATGACTGGAAGATAGATCACCTCCCCACCCCAACCGAGAAAGCATTGGTTCTGGCAGTAAGTAAGGGACAAAGATTTTAAGTGACAAAGTCCAGCTTTTGCTACATTCTCTCTTCCCAGTGGCCCATTAAAAAGCTACAGCAGCCTTTTTTGAGGAACCAGTGGTCAGATGTCTTCAGCTTTAAAAATGTTAATCCTCCCTGAATGTTGCCATGGAATACAAAGCCAACTTTTCCAGGATTATACTCTTGTGACCACAAAGGATAAATAATCGTAGGAGGGTATTCTCTGCATGAATCAGGGGTCTCTCAGAGCATTTGAGACATTATAAACACAAATTCTTGAATCGTCGCCGAGCCTCGCAAGCTGGACAGGAAATGGTTAGGATTTGCTTCAGGTGCACTGTGGTTGTTATGTATTCCCTGTAGCTCTCCAGAAAAATCCGTCCAGTCTGATTCAACTGACCAGACAGCTATTTTTGAAAACTGTTTAGCAATCGATGACTATGTAACATCAGCCTCTGTGCACGCATCAACAGGTGAGAGCAAATGAGGGCACATGACCGACCGTTAACAGCAGGTGCTCCCTAGAGTGTTTAAACTTGGGCTAATGCCCCAAAACCAAGGCCAACAGGAATGAAGTACCTCCCTTATTTTCAAAAGAGCACCAAGCAGCTATCAGGAATCCATTCTAGGGTTTGCTAAGTCTACACTGGTTTTGCAACCCTTGCTGCAGTGGCATGAGCCAACAAACTGCAGAGTATTGAGAGGAACGGAATCAGGGATGTATTCGATAGGAGTGGTAGGGTCATCTCCTGATGGGAGGTGCTGAGAGGAGTCCCTCAAATCATGTCAAGTGGTGCCAAGAGACATCTTTAGAGATCGGGGTGCTTGCCAAAAAGGGAGACGGCCATTGCATTTTCTGTTTAAACATTTGCCCACTGGGTGCAATTAACCAAGCTGTCCCTAGTGGAAGATTTTCTGGGATATATTTGGTAAGCGTGCCCTGGTGTTTGACAATGGAAATGGGCAGAGGGAATGATGCCTACTTCTCTCTTAGTAAACTCCAAGGTTGAGAGACCAGCTAGACCAGTCCAAGGCTGCAGTGTGTGGGCAGTGGTGGGGCAGTCTGCCCTCAGGCCATTGGCTATGGCAGGGTGTAGCGGGTAGCCACAGAAGGTGGTCTGCTCTAGCAGTGTTAAAGGTGCCTTGTCCCAGGGAATGGTCTGCTGGGACAAGGAGGCTCCAACAGAAGCTTGGAAGGACCTGCCAGGTGCTGGGGGTAAGGGAAGTGTGTTTGCTGGTCAAGGTCCCAGCAGAAATCCACCCCAGATGATAGGCATGAAAAGGTTTGTACAAATTGGGCTTACTGAGGTAAAATTTGTGTAAAATGAAATTCATCCTTTTTAGACATATCATTTAATGAGTTTTCCTAAATGTTTGCAGTTGTGTAACAACCACCATAAACACAGTATAGAACATTTATATTGTCCAACAATATAAATGTCCAACATTTATATTGTCCTCATGCCCTTCCACAGAGAATCCCTTCTTTTACCTCTGGTCCCTGGGTACCACTGGCAGGTTTTCTGTCCTTAGAGTTTTGCCTTTGCTAGAACACCATGTAAGTGCCATCATAGAGTATGTAGCCTTTTGTATCCAGCTTCTTTCACCTGGCATAATGTTTTTGAGATCCATCCACATTTTTGCATGTGTAAATAGTTTGTTCCTTTTTAGTCAGAGGATAGTACTCCATTGTATGGATGCACCTTTGTTTATTCATTCATTTGTTAACGGCAAAAAAGAATGGCATTTTGATTGTCTCTGCTTTTGGTAATTATGAATAACATGTCTATAAATTTTCACATGCAAGTCTTTGTGTATACATATGTTTTCATTTCTCTTGTATAAATATATAGGAGTGGAAATTCTGGATCATGAGGTAAGTGTATGTTTAGCTCTCTGAGAAGCTGGCCAACTTTTTTCCAAAGTGGTTGTCTCATTTTGTATTCTGGTCAGCGTTATACGAGAGTTCCATTTCCTCCCCATGCTAGTTAGCACTTAGTATTGTCAGTATTTTGAATTTTAGCCATTCTGATAGGTGTGTAATAGTATCTCATGAGGTTTTAATTTGCATTTCCCTAAAGACTAGTGATGTGAAGCATCCTTTCATGTACTGCCCTCTACATATCTTTGGTGAAGTGTCTATTCAAATATTTTGCCAATTTTTGAGTTGCTTATCTTCTTATGGAATTAAAGAATTCTTACATAATTTGGATACTACAAGTCCTTTGTCAGATAAGTACTTTCCAAATATTTGCTCCCAGTCTGTGACTTGTCTTTTCATTTTTTAAACAGTGTCTTTTGAAGAACAAAAGTCTTAAAAAGTTTTATGAAGTCTGATTTATCAATTTTTTCTTTTGTACTTTATACTTCTTGTGTTGTAGCTAATAAATCTATGTCTGATGCAGATTCACACAGGTATTTTCCTGTCATTCCTTCTCAAGGTTTCATTACACACATGTTAGCTCTTATATTTAGGTCCATGATCCACTTAGAGTGAATTCTAAAATATGGTGTGAGGTGAGGGCTGAGGTTCATTCCAAATGGATATCCAGTTGTTACAACTCCATTTGCCAAAAAGAGCAAAGAGTCCTTTTATTTTAAATGTTTATTTTTTATTTTATTTTGAGAGAGAGAGAGAGAAAGAGAGAGAGCTCGTGACTGGGGGAGGCACAGAGAGGGAGATAGCATCCCAAGCAGGCTCCATGTGGGGCTCAATCCCACAACCCTGGGATCATGACCCGAGCTGAAATCAGGAGTCAAATGTTCAACCCACTGAACTACCCAGGTGTTCCCAAAGAGTCCTTTTCTATTGAAAAATAAAGTACTGGCAGAAGAGCACGTGTATCATAAAGTGTGTAGCTCAATGAATTTTCACAGACTGAACAGATCTATGTTATCACACCCCAGATCAGGAAACAGACCATTTCTAGCTCCCTAGAAACCTTCTTATTCCCTTTAGGCACTACTCACTAGCCTCACCCTACCCTTGATAACCACTACCTTGACTTCCAATAGCTAAGATTAGTTTTGCCTATCTTTAAACTTTGTATAAATGTGATTATATAACATTTTTTTTTAAATCTGTGTTCTTTAACTCAGCATTATATTTGTAAGATTCATGCATGTTGTTGCCTCTTCTTGTAGATCACTGATTCTCACTGTTGCTCTGCATTCCACTGAATGACCATACAGCAATTCATTTATCCATTCTTTCATTAATATTCATGTGTGTAATGTCCATGTGGGGGCTTTTATGATTGTGAACATACACATGTTTTAACTGGGTGTATTTCTGGGAATGGAACTGTGGGTGTGTAGGTTTTGCGTATGTTCAGTTTTAGCAGACGTGTCAAACACAGTTCCAAAATGCTCATACCACTTTACATGGCCCCCAGCAGTATAGGAGAGTTCTAATTGCTCCACAGCCTCATTGACACTTAGAATTTTCCACCGTTTTCATTTTAGCCATTTTAGTGAGTATGCAGTGGTGTCACACTGCAGTTTTTCATCTGCAATTTCCTAATTGCTAACAAGGTTGAACTCCTTTCCATATATTTATGAAACACATGAAAGAGGATATTTTGTTATGTTCTTTCATAAAGTGTCTATTCAAGTGTTATGTTCATTTTTATGTTAGGTTATGTCTTTTTCTTATTGGCGTGTAGGGGTTAAGTATGTATTCTACATAAAAGCCTTTTGTCATACTTCTATGTTGCCAATAGCTATTTCCAATATCCCATTCTATGTGCTGTTTTTTGAAGAATTTTCCTGAAAGCACAACTTCAGGTGGGATGTTGAGCACCTCGGTCTGGTAACAGCAGGAGCCATTCCTGCTCTAAGGATGAAGGTCAAGGGGATGAAATCGTATTACCTGAGCCAAGCAAGGGCTGGGGCTGGGGAAGTGGGGAAGCCCAGCTGGAGCTATGGTCATGAGTGCCACACCACTGTCAGGTGCTTCCCTTTAGCAGGGATGGGCAGGAAAGAAAGTTTCCAATCCCCCTCTCCTCCCAACGTCCCTTCTCCTGCTGCAGCCTCCATTGGCTGAAACCAGAAGTTATCAAGGAGCTCTGAAAGGTGCAGTCCCCAGGAGTCAGCCTCTGGGTCACAGAGGAATACAGGGAAGGAGGAGACACGGATCAGGGGAGAGACTGCAGTGGAGATTAACCAACAAAGAGAAGGATCGAGAGACTGCCCAGAAACCCTATCTCTCAGATTAAGACAGATGCAGTGTGTATGTCCTCAGCCTCTAAAGCATCCACAAAATATGGTCCTTGAAGGAGCCAGTGTTTGGGGCATTGCTATGTAAGGATTATGACAGCAGAACAAGTTCAGTGAAAAAGAAAAAAGGTTTTTTGCTCCCTCCCTTTAATATTCCACTTTCCCTAAGCCTAGAAGAGCCAGGAGAGAGGGAGAGTAAGGGAGACAGAAAACTAGGAAAAGGACACATGATGCCTCTTGCCACCACTGGCCCCACCACAGATCCAGCCTGCACTGACGCTGGGCCAGGGTAGAGCTTGACTTGGATATGAGATTCAAATTTTGATTGAGACTGGACTGGACTGAATACCTGAAAGCGAGCCATCTTTACAGAAATGAGGCTAGTTCTTACCATTAAAAATGCCTGGAAAGCTGAGATGGGCTGGCTCACTAAGAGGTCATCAAGGGAAGGAAGATGTGAAAGAACTTACCTGGAGGCCGGGGTGGAAAGAAAATCAAGCCATTTCCTGTTCTTCACTGGTTCAGTCTGTTCAACAAAACAGTTTTTTGTTGTTGTTGTTGTTGTTGTTCATTTATTGTTGAGAGAGAGAGACAGAGCATGAGCTGGAAAGGGGCAGAGAGAAGGAGACACAGAATCTGAAGCAGGATCCAGGCTCTGAGCTGTCAGGACAGAGCCCAACGTGGGGCTCGAACTTGTGAACTGCAAGATCATGACCTGAGCCGAAGTGGGACGCCCAGCTAACTGAGCCACTCAGGCGCCCCAACAAAACTGTTTAACTCAAATCTGTCTCTCTTTTCCAACAGGCTTGAGGCTACGTACTTTTCATGCATTGTCTTACTAACACAACCACTCCGTGGGAAAATATTAGTATAATCTCTGCTTTATAGATGTGGAAATTAAGGCACGGGGAGGTTACAAGGCCATATTAGCCTGGTTTCAAGTCCAGCAAATGTGATTCCAGAATACAAGCTGAACTTTCTTTTTTTAAATATGACTATATTTTTAGGGCAGTTTTAGGTTCACAGAAATTTTGAGAAAAAGGTACAGAGTTGCTGTTTAACCCTTGCCTCACACCTGTACAGCTTTCCCCACTATCACTGTATCACAATGGTACATTTATTGCAATTAATGAACCTAAATTGACACATCATTATCATCCAAAGTCCACAATAGGGTTTACTCTTGGTGTTCCGCATTCTATGGGTTTGGACAAATGTATAATATGTATTCACCATTAAAGAATCATACAGAGTTATTTTCACTGCCGTAAATTTCCTTTGTGGTCTGCCTATTCATCCCTCCCACTGCCTTCAACCCCTGGAAACCACTGAACTTTTTAATGTCTCCATAGTTTTGCCTCTTCCAGAATGTCATATAGTTGAAGTCATATAGTATGTAGCATTTTCAAATTGGCTTTGTTCACTTAGCAACATGCTTTTAGGTTTCTTCTATGTCTTTTCATGGCTTGATAGCTCTTTTTCTTTTTAGTGCTAAATAACATTTTATTGTCTGGATGAACCACAGTATCTTTATCCATTCACCTCTTGAAGGACATCTTGATTGTTTTCAAGTTTTACCAATTATGAATAAAGCTCCTAGAGACATCTGTGTGCATGTGTTTGTATAGACTTACGTTTTCAGTTCACTAGGGTAAATTAATACCAACGAGTACAATTGCTGGATAATGTGGCAAGAATATGTTTACTTTGGTAAGAAACCACCAAACTGCCTTCCAAAGTGGCTGTACCATTTTGCATTCCCACCAGCAACGAATGAGAGTTCTTGTTGCTCCACATCTTCACCAGCATTTGGTGTTGTCAATGTTTTGAATTTTGGCCATCTAGTATGTGTGTAGCAGTATTTCATTGTTGTTTTAATTTGCATTTCCCTGATGATATATGATGTGGAGCACATTTTCATGTGCTTATTTACCATCTGTATATCTTCTTTGGTGAGATGGTGATAGGGTCTTTGGCCCAGTTTTTAATTGAGTTGTTTGTTTTCTTATTCTTGAGTTTGAAGAGTTCTTTGTATATCATGGATAACAGTCCTTTTTCAGATGGTCTTTGCATATATTTTCTCCTAGTATATGGCTTGTCTTCTCATTCTGTTGACATTATTTTTCACAATACAGATATTTTAATTTTCATTAAGTCCAGCTCATCAATTGTTTCTTTCATGGATTGCATCTTTGGTGTTGTATCTAAAAAGACATTACCATACCCAAGGTCATCTAGATTTTCTCCTAAGCTATATTCTAGAAATTTTATAGTTTTAAATTTTACATTTAGGTCTATGATTCATTTTGAGTTGATTTTTGTGAGGTTATAAAGTATGTGTCTAAATTTATTACTCTGCATGTGGGTGTACAGTTATTCCAGTGCCATTTGTTGAAAAGGCTGTCTTTGCTCCATTGTATTGCTTTTGTTCCTTTGTCAAAGATAAGTTGACTATAGTTATGTGGGTATATATCTGGGCTCTCTATTCTGTTATTTTGATCTAGTTGTCTGTTATTTTGCTAATACCACACTGTCTTGGTTACTGTAGCTTTATATTAACTTTTAAGTCAGGTAGTGTCAGTCCTTCAACTTTGTTCTTCTCCTTATATATTGTGTCGATTATTCTGGGTCCTTTGCCTCTCCCTATAAACCTTAGGGTCAGTTTGTCAATGTCCACAAAATAACTTTCCAGGATTTTGATTGGAATTTCAGTGAATCTAGAGATGAAGTTGGGAAGAACTAAATCTTGACAATATTGAGTCTTCTTGTCCATGAACATGGAATACTTCTCCATTATTTAGTTGTTATTTAATTTAATTCATCACAGTGTTTTATTTTTCCTTATATTTTGTACATATTTTGTTAGATTTATACCTGAGTACTTCATTTGGGGGAGTGCTAAGGGATATAAATGGTACTGTGTTTTTAATTTCAAATTCCACTTGTTCATTGCTGGTATATAGGAAAGTGATTGACTTTTATATGTTCTAAGACTTATGGGAAAATAAACTAGTATCATCCACAGACAAAAAATGAAATCTGCAATATTGGAATTATGAATGTTCAAATCAGCCCAGACAAGAATATAAGTCCAAACCACCAATAGACGAATGAAATACCATATGGTCCAAGATATATCCTTAAAGTTTTGACACAACCCTCAGTCTGAATTGTGAGGACTGATCTTCAGTTCAGTCCAGCCAACAGAAATTGTGCAATTTTCTGTTGTATTTATTATACAGACTGTGTATATTCTAGAAGGTTCTTTTAGTACTACACTATTGTACTTTCTGTCCCAGCAATTAGAGGGCATGCAAATTCCACAAAATCATCAATAAGAACAGGCCATGCTCTTTCTTTGTGATAATTAGGCATGTTATCTGCAATCATTGTACTGAAATCTAAAAGAAGATTCCAAGTATTTTTTGGTATTGATCATTTATCATGTTCCAATAAAAATTTATTCCATAAGTCTAAGAATGCATATCTCCCTTAAACACTAAATTCCAGCAGGCAATTGCCATTTTTAGATCTAATCCTTTTTGTCTTGGATTCTTTGCAAAATTAAAAGTAAGCTTGTAAAAGTCCTTAAATCATCCTGGTTCTTTCAATTCTTGTTCCATTTTGGGTATCTGGGCATTTAGTTTTTCTATGTCATATCATTCATGAACTCCTGTTTGGAAAACTTGCACTGTGTTGCTGCTCTGAACTTTCACACAATAATCAATGCACTGATGCTGGCTGGATCAAGTACGAGGTCATCACATATGTTCTGTATACCATCTATTGCAATTTTATTTTCATCTTGAGGATCTTTGTATCTATTGTATAGCTGTTCTAATTTCTTCCTGTCCAGTGATCCTTTTATACTCTCACATATACAAAGTTCAAGATTTTGGATAAAAAAAAGTCTGTTGCAATATCTAACCTCCAGTCATTTTGAAACAGACAACTTACTACTGTTTTTTTCACTTGAGTGTGTGAAGCTAATAAACTGATGAATTTTATCCTTCTGTGATGATTTCAACTTGCTCATGTTGGTGTCCTCTAGGCCTCTCCCCTCCTCCTTTGGCTCTGCAGTGAATCAGATCCTGGATTTTTTTGTTGATTCTTTGAGATTTTTGACATAGATGATCATGTCATCTGTGAACAAAGATAGTTTTGTTTCTCCCTTCCCAATTTGTATACCTTTATTTTCTTTTCTTGCCTTATTGCATTATTTTAACTTCTAGTACAATGTTGAAAAGGAGTGGTGAGAGGGGATATCCTTGTCTTGTTTCTGATCCTAGTAGGAAACTTTTGAGTTTCTCACAAATATGATATTAGCTACAATGGTTTTTGTAGATATTTTTTACTAAGTAGAGGAAGTTCCCCTCTATTCCTAGTTTACTGAGGGTTTTTTTAATGAATGAGTGTCAGATTTTGTCAAATGGTTTCTCTGCACCTATTGTTATAATCATGTGATTTTTTTTTCTTTTTAATTTGTTGATGTGGTGGATTACATTGATTGATTTTCAAATTTTGAAGTAGCCTTCCAATCCTTGGAATAAATCTCACTTGATCATGGTATATAATTTTTAAAATACATTGTTGAATTCAATTTGTGAATATTTTGTTAGGAATTTTGCATCTATGTTCATGAGAGATATTCATCTGTAGTATTATTTTCTTGTAATATGTTTGTCTGGTTTTGGTATTAGGGTAACACCAGCCTCTTATAATAAGTTAGGAAGTATTTATTCTGCTTGTATTCTCTGAAAAAGATTGTAGGGAATTGATGTCATTTCTTCCTTAAATGTTTGGTAGAATTCACCAGTGAACCTATCTGTTTCCAACAGAACCTATCTGTTATTAATTCCATTTACTTAATAGATAGAGGCCTATTTGGACTACCTATTTCTTCTTGCGTGAGTTTTGGTAAATTGTGTCTTTCAAGGATTGGTCCATTTCATCTAGGTTATCAAATTTGTGAGTATAGAGTGGTTCGTAATTCTTTTATTATTCTTCTAATGTCTATAGGCTCTGCAGTGATGCCCCTTCTTTCATTTCTGGTATTAGTAATGTGTATCTTCTCTTTTAGATAAAAGAGAGTTGGCCTGACTAGAAGCTTACTAATTTTATTAATCTTTTCAAATAACCAGCTTTTGGTTTTGTTGATTTTTTTCTATTGATTTCCTGTTTTCAATTTTGTTGATTTCTGTTCAAATCATTATTTTTTTTTCTTTTCTTTTCTTTGATGTTTATTTATTTTTGGGAGACAGATACAGAGCACAAGAGGGGGAAGAGCAGAGAGAGAGGGAGACATAGAATCCAAAGCAGGCTCCAGGCTCTGAGCTGTCAGCACAGAGCCTGATGTGGGACTCAAACCCATGAACTGTGAGATCATGACCCAAGCCCAAGTGGGACACTTAACCAACTGAGCCACCCAGACTCCCTACTGTCTTTTCTTATGCCTACTTTGCATTTAATTTGCTCTTCTTTTTCTAGTATCCTAAGATGAAAGCTTAGATTTTTGATTTTAGATCTTTCTTCTCTTCCAATATATGCATTCAATGCTATAAATTTCCTTCTAAGCACTGCTTTCACTGCATCCCACAAATTTTTAAAGTTATGTTTTCATTTGCATTTAGCTTAAACTATTTAAAATTTCTTTTTCTTTGGCCCATGTGTTATTTTGAAGCGTGTTATTTGATCTACATATATTTCAGAATTTTCCAGTTACTTTCTGTTATTGATTTCTAGTTTAATTCCACTGTGGTGTGAGGTCAGATGTTGTGATTTCAGTTCTTTCAAATTTGTTAAGGTGTGTATTATGGCCCAGAATGTGGTTTGTCTTGGTGAATGTTCCATTTGAAGTTGAGAAGAATGTGCATTTCTGTTGTTACATGGAATAGTCTACAGATGTCAATTATATCCAATTGATTATAGGTGTTGTTGAGTTCAGCTGTGTCTTTACTGATTTGCTGTATGATGGATCTGTTCATTTATGAGAGATAAGTATTGAAGTTTCCCACTATGAACATGGACTCAACTATTTCTTGTTGCAATTCTATTAGTTGTTACCTCACATAGTTTGACACTCTGTTGTTAGCTACGTACATGTTAAGGATTACTATGTCTTTTTGGAGACCTGACCCCTTAATTATTATTTATCCCTGATAACTTTCCTCGATTTGAAATCTGCTCTGTCTGAAACTAATGTAAGTACTCCCATTTTCTTTTGATTAGTGTTAGTATAGTATTTTTTTCTCTATCCATTTACTTTTAATATATATGTGTCTTTAATTTAAAGCAGATTTCTTGTAGACAGTCTATTGTTGGATCTTATGTTTTATTTATTTTATTTTATTTTAATTCCAGTAGAGTTAACATACAGTGTGTTATTAGTTTCAGATGTACAATATAGTGACTTAACAATTCCATACATCACCCAGTGCTCATCATGACAAGTGCACTCCTTAATTCCCATCACCTATTTAACCCATCTTCCTGCCCACTTCTGCTCTGGTAACCATCAGTTTGTTCTCTGTTGTTAAGAGTCTGTTTCTTGTCTCATCTCTCTCTCTCTCTTTTCCCTTTGCTTGTTTGTTTTGTTTCTTAAATTCCACATATGAGTGAAATCACATGGTATTTGTCTCTCTAGTTGGATCTTATGTTTTGATCTACTCTGATAATCTGTCTTTTAGCTGATGCGTTTAGACCATTGACATTCAAAGTGATTATTGATACAGTTGGATTAATATGTACCATATTTATTACTATTTTATTTTTGTTGAGCTTGTTCTTTGCTCCTATTTTTTTCTTCCATTCTTTTTATGCCTTTTATGGTTTTAACGATTATAATGATTCCATTTTTTCTCCTTTCTTAACATACAAGTTATACTACTTTTGTTTAACTTTTTTTAGTGGCTGCCCTAGAATTTGAAATATACACTTGCAACTAATTCAAGTTCACTTTCAAATAAAACTACCATTTCATGGGTAGTGTGCATACTTTATAATAACAAAATAATCCTAATCCCTCCCTCCCATACCTTGTATTATTGCTGTTATTCATTTCACTTGTATTTAAGCAGACATATGATATATACACAAGCATACATAAATACATTGCTACTATTATTATATTAAACAAACTTATCTGTTAGTTCAATTAAGAATTAGGGGCGCCTGGGTGGCGCAGTCGGTTAAGCGTCCGAATTCAGCCAGGTCACGTTCTCGCGGTCCGTGAGTTCGAGCCCCGCGTCAGGCTCTGGGCTGATGGCTCAGAGCCTGGAGCCTGTTTCCGATTCTGTGTCTCCCTCTCTCTCTGCCCCTTCCCCGTTCATGCTCTGTCTCTCTCTGTCCCAAAAATAAATAAACGTTGAAAAAAAAAATTAAAAGAATAAGACAGGGGCACCTGGGTGGCTCAGTTGGTTGAGCTTCCAACTTTGACTCAAGTCATGATCTTGCAGTTTGTGAGTTCCAGCCCTGCATGGAGTTTGCCACTGTTCACCGTTAGCACAGAGCCCACTTCAGACCCTCTGCCCCTTTCTTTCTAAAGAACTTCTTTACATGCTTTGTTCAAGGCAGATTCACTGCCAAGAAATTCCTTCAACTTTTGTGTTTCAAAATTTTTATTTCTTTTTTCACTTTTGAAAAATAATTTTTCAGGATATGGAAATCTAGGTTGAGAGTCTTTTTCTTTCAACACTTTAAATATTTCACTCCATGTTCTTCTTGCTTAAGTGGTTTCTGAGGAGAAGTCAGATGTAATTCTTTGTTCTTCTATCGGCAAGGTGTTTTTTGTTTTTTCCATCTGGAGGCTTTCATGCAGGCTTTTTTTCTTTATCTTTGATTTTACAAAGTTTAAAAATAATATGCCTAGAAGCAGGTTTTGTTTTTTGTTTTTGTTTGTTTTGTTTTGTTTGCATTTATCCTGCTTGGGGTTCTCTGAGGTTCTTAGATCTGTGATTTGGTATTTGGCATTCATTTAGGGAAATTCTTAGTCATTTTTGTTTCAAATCTTGCTTCTCTCTCTTCTTTCTCATTCTGCTATTACCATATGTTATACCTATTGTATTTGTCCCACAGTCCTTGGATATTCTGTTTTGCCTTTCTCAGTATTAGTTCTCTTTGCTTTTTGTGGATTCTGTTGATATGTGTTCTAGCTCAGACATTCTTCCCTCAACTACGTCTAGTGTACTAACAAGCCCATTAAAGGCATTCTTCATTTCTGTTAGTGTTTTTGACCTCTAGCATTTCTTTTTGATTCTTTCTAATGCCTTCCACTTCTCTGCTTTCAAAGCCCAATTATTCTTGTATGCTGTCTTCTTTATCCATTAGAACTTTTTGCATGTTAATCACAGTTGGTTTAAATTCTTGGTCTGATAATTCCAACATTGCTGCCATATCTCAGTCTCAAGCTCTCTCTGTCTCTTCAAATTGTGGGTTTGGGGTGTGTGTGTGTGTGTGTGTGTATTTGCCTCTTTATATGCCTTGTAGTTTTTTTCTTGATAGCCAGACATGATGTACCAGGTAAAAGGAATGGCCATAAACAGGGCTTTAATAATGTGGTGGTAAGGTGTGGTGGGAGCAGAAGTGTTATATGGTCCTACGATTAGGTCTCAGTCTTTTAGTAAAGCTATGCCTCTGGACTGTGGAGTTCACAAGAGTTTCTCAGTTATGATCTTCCCCCTTATGTAGGATAGGAAAGCTAGAGCTCACTGGAGTTGGATATTTCCCTTACCCCAGCAGGTTAGGCTCTGGTTAACTAGTTTTCCCTGAAGGCAGGCTTTGTTAAGGAGAAGAGAGTGCTGTAGCATATATCAAAATGCTTCCTTTCCCCCTCCTCCTGCCAAAAGTGTGGAGAAATTTTTCTTCCCTGATATTTACTGTGAGAACCTGGTTGAGATCCTGGAGCTAAATTTCACAGAATTGCAGAGGACCCTTCCTGACTGGGTCCTCCAGAGTTTAAGTCTCATACTGTCCACACTGAATTGTCCAGCACTTCACCATGTAATGTTCAGGTTTCTCTACCCTGGCACTGGTTCCTCGGTGGTTTCCAGCTGTGGGTTTGCTCATGTAAGCTGTGACTCCTTGTATTCACCTGTCTCTGCGGTCATGACAGCAATGGTTTTCCCTGTGTTCTTTCCTAGAGATCTAAGAAGAGTTGTTGATTTTTCAGGCTGTTCAGTTTTTTTTTTTTTTTTTAACTTGTGAGGATGGAATGGCAACTTCTAAGCTCCTTATGTCCAGAACTGGAAAAACTCCTGAGTTAAACTTCTAGTGGATCTGCACACACTTTGTGCTTCACTTAGTGGAGTGAAAGGGTTAGTGTTGTGAAATATTCTACTGGTTAGAAGATGTGGAGTCTGATCTGGTCTCCAAGGTCCATTCAAGATGAGTGAGCATCTGAGCAAGCAGGGATGGGCCAATGCATCCAACCAGAGCTGGTGGAAGGGTGGGGGAGGCCCCACATCCCCAGGAAGTTTGGGAGGGAAGACAGATGGAGGCCTTGTTATGTAACCACCCCTATAGTAGCAAAGCCACTCCTCCAACCAATGTCTCCACCTCTGGCTTCCAGGTGACATAGAGAACCCCATTTAAACCCTCCCATGGTGCAGGCTGTGCCTGGAGAAGCTGCTTGGCAAACAGGGAATGGGTGCAAAAAGTTCTGGGGCTGCACCACTTAATGGGGAAGCGGGGGGTGGGAATGGGAGAGCAGAGGAGGAATCATTAACTGATGATCAGACTGTGGAGGCTCCATAGCAAAGAAACAAGAAGATGAAATCAGAAATGAAGGTGGAAGCCAAAAAGGCAGTCACTAGGTAAGCTGGAGGGGCAAAGGAGCAATGTACATGATATGGGTGATATTAATGGGAGGCAAGAAGCAGAGGAGGTTCATGTTGCCCTCCTGCCCATTACAAGCTAGCATTTATTGCCCTGAATCTGCAAGCACAGATTGGCTTTCACTGTTCCTAGAAGGTGGTAGTCTGATGGTGCAGAGCATTTCCATGCAGCTGTCCTGGTCCTGGGAGAGATGTCCATTTAATGGCTGTATTACCTAAATTACCTCCTTGAGAGTCACATTGCTTCCTCCATTCATGTACATCAGCACTCCACTAAAAAGGCAATTTTCTTTCACCCACGCTGCCATTCGCTCAAAGGGCACTCATTTTAGACATGTATCATCTGGTTTTGAATTCAGCCCAGAACCCAGTCCCAACCAACCTTGCTTTCTTATGCAATCAGGCCACCCCTGGGAAGCCTGTCTCCCAGAGCACCTTCACTGAATCTGCCACTGGGCACCGCACACTGGCTCTTCCCAATCTTTGCCCCAGAATGCCCTGGCCCCAGACAACCTCCCACACAGACCCCTCCAGATGTGAACATGTTTTAGGGTGTGACTGTGCTCCCTGCCGTAAACCTGCCTAGGTATAACATGACCGATTCCTCTGCCCTTGTCACAAAGATGTGACACTTTAAGTAACAGACCATGCTGAAGTAAAAATGCACTATTACAATGATAGGACCGTATGTTCACTAGGGGAGCAGGATCCCTATGCTCTTCCTGTTTTCCATGTGATTATTCATGCGTCTCAGATGTGGCTGGCAATCGAAGGCTAGAGTTTCTGGAGCCCACCTTTCACTCTGTTTTAAGAACTGGGATTACATTTACTCGCTACCAAGCTTTTAGTCCATCTCCTGTTTGGCAGAATTCTCCTTAAGGATCAAGGACAAAGTGTTATTTATCACTTCAAAAAGTTCTCAGAAAAGCAGAGCAAAACCACAATGAAGTACCACTTCATACCCACTAAGATGGTTGTACTTTTTTTTTTTTTTAAGGAAAATAAGTGTTGGCAAGGTTGTGGAGAAATTGGAACACCTGTGCACTGCTGGCAAGAATGTAAACTGGTGGAGCCATTGTGGAAAACAATCGGGCAGTTCCTCACAAACATAGAGTTACCATGTGACTCAGCAATTCCACTCCTAGGTATAGACCCAAGAGAATTGAAAACAGGTATTCAAAAATGTACATGCACATTCATGTTCATAGCAGCACTATTCATAATAGCCAGAAGCTAGAAATAACACAAATGTCCACCAATGGATGAGTGAATAAGCAAAATGTGGTATGTACATTTGATGGGATATTACTCAGCCGTCAAAAAGGAGGAAGCATTGATACATGCTACAGTGTGGATAAACTTCCAAAACATTACGCTGAATGAAAGCATAAGTGAAAGAAGCCAGACTAAAGGTCACATTATGCCCTTCATGGATTGGTTCCACTTATATAAAATGTTCAGAATGAGTAAATCCATAGAGACAAGAAAGCAGGTAATGGTTGCTAGGGGCTAGGAAGATGGGGGAATGGAGAATGGTGAATAATTGTTTGATAGGTATAGAGCTTCTTTTTAGGGTGATGAACATATTTTGAAACTAGATGGAGGTAATGGTTGCATATTATCATAAATGTACTAAATACCACTGAATTGGTCATTTTAAAATGGCTGGTTTTGGGGGCGCCTGGGTGGCTCAGTCGGTTAAGCGTCCGACTTCAGCCAGGTCACAATCTCGCGGTCCGTGAGTTCGAGCCCCGCGTCAGGCTCTGGGCTGATGGCTCAGAGCCTGGAGCCTGTTTCCGATTCTGTGTCTCCCTCTCTCTCTGCCCCTCCCCCGTTCATGCTCTGTCTCTCTCTGTCCCAAAAATAAATAAACGTTGAAAAAAAAATTTTTAAATGGCTGATTTTGTTAGGTGAATTTCAGCTAAATTTTTAAAGTGTCAGGAGTAAGGTTGAGTCTGGAGACCCAAGGTCATCTGGAATCTCCTTTTCCTCTGTTGAGCAACTAACTGGGTGCTCAATCAGATTCACTCATTACTGTTTTCCCAATGAGTCCTTGTTTATCAATCTCAGGATGCCATGGAGAGGGGTCACTGTATCTCTATTTTAAATTCCATCTCTATTTTAAATTCTATTTTAAAGGCCATGGAATTTAAAGCCCATCTTGCAGATAGAGAAGACAGAACTGAAGTGACTTGCTCAGGCCACTTGTGAGGGTAACAGTGAGGCTAGTTTTGAGCTTGCCCAAGCCCTGCTGACTTGCTATCACCACTATGCTTTGCTCCCAGCAGCTATAATGTGGAAGGACAGAAGGCATACAACAGTCCAAGAAAACCACACTGCTATCCAGCAGGAAGACTGAGCTAAGCACAGCCCACAAGAACAGAGGGGGTAACGCTGCTTTAACAAAATTTCTTGTCTTCTTGATACTGCCCAGTTTGCCCTGAAACTCCCAGCTCACTTCCCCACTCTGCTACCATTCTTTTCTGAAAACTGTCTTCCTTTGCTTGCAAATGAATGGCTGCCTGGGGCACTGTGGCCCTGCTCCTGTCAGGGGTGGGCAGCGGACTCTGGCTCTGACAACTCATCACCTTCCTGAGGAGGTTGGAACTGGGACTTAGACCCCCTCTGGGACCTGGACCCTAACATGTAAAATTCCTAAGCTACTGGAGGTTGTGTTACCCCAAGGTAGTAGCCAGAGAAAGAGGCAAAGGAAACATGGAGATAGAATTTTCTCACTTCCCTACAGTGCCCATGCATGACTATGTTCCTGAGGCCCAGCTCCCTCTCCATTGGAATCTGAGGAGTGCCCCAGGTTGCTGCTGGGGCAGGCCATGCACATTAGCACCCTCACAACCCACCCAACTCCTATACAGTAATCTAGAGTATGGAAACTAATGTCCACATTTCCCAGAATCCCTTGCTGTGAAGTTTCTACATGTGACCAAGGCACGTACACCTGCAGAACGCTTGGAAGTTGATAATGAGCACCCCAGAGTGGTGGCCACACTCAGGGGGATCAGACCTTCTACAAGTAAACTGGACCAAGGGCTCAGCTTTCCTGAGCAGCTGGGGTGGGAAAGTCTATTGCCCAAACCCTAAGAAGTAGCAGGGGCAGAAGTAGCTGTGGGGTTTTCAGAAGACAAGTCCTGTGTTCTAGCTGGGCATCTTTTCTGGCTGTAGTATCTAAGCTTGGGTCCTTGACCTGCGCAGAAATCCTATCCACCACATAATATGCTGTAATAAATTCCTTATTCTTAAACGAACTTGTAGATTCTGTAGTCTGCAGCTTACAAAGAATACATTTATACATCCAACAATCAGAGATACCTCCGGATAGTCTAACTTGGGCATCTGTCACTTGGAAGCAAAATAGTTAATCAATACAATTGCCAAATTCACTATCCAAATTGTCTATTTTTTAAAGCAACTTCGTAAGGGGTTGAAAAAATTATTTTATCCAAATAAATACATGTTTCCATTTTCAGGTAGCTTGGACAATACCCTCTAAGTTAAAACATGTGAAATTTCATTTTTATAGAATGGGAAATAAGTGAGCGATACAAGTTAATCCACTTGTGGGGAACACTGACTAGTTGAAATTTTATCAATAAAAGTTTAAAATTTAAAAAGCATTTAAAATAAAAATACTCATTTTTATTGGGTCATTAGCTCTAATGTGCTTGAGTTTTGAGGGCATGAGGCCCAGAGAGTTGCTCAAGAACACACAGAGAGTAACAGGATTAGAACAAGAAGACGTATCTCTTGGCACTGGTCTCGTCTCTCCCCTAAAGCACAGTATCTCCAGAGGCTAAGATTTCAGAGCTTGTGACTTAGCCAGAAACAACAGAAGAAAGAAAAGAGAGCAGAGCCTCATCCCATATTTTTTATTTATGACTGTGCTAGTAGAATTACAAGTCAGAAGAATGGATCTGTGAAAGATGTATTTGGCCGAATCCTTGTTTGTTATACCTTTTCTGAAGGGAGTTATCAATTCATAGGGAGGAGTGTGAGTTCATGCCCATTCTTCCCTTTTCCCATCGCCAGGCTTGCCCACACTGGATGAGCTGTACCTCGATTTTTCACCCAGCCCTTCACAAAGATTGGACTAATGTGTCTAAAGTTTCATGAAGTTTCTGCTGAAAGAAATGTTGCTTCTTTCCTAAAGATACTCCAACAGAAGCTCTTTTTTTTCTTTTTAAACAAAGCATGGGAACAGTCTGTAGCAACTATCATAAATAGAGATTTGTCATGTCAGGGAAAGGTGCTGCCGGAACCGATGGGCAGGCTGAAGTCATGATTGTGGTGTCTCTGAGAAGCCCGCCAGGTGCTTACAAGAACTGAAGTATAAGCGGGGTTAGCAACTGGCCCCAAAGGGTGGCTACTCCTCATACAAATGCTACTGAAAATTCACTCAGAGGAGAGGCAAGAGCCTTCATCAGAGTAGCAGAGAAAGAAAGAAACAATGACTTTGTAATGAGCAAATCACTGAAAAATGAGAAGGGCTGCTTGTTACCTAATGTGTCTTCTGGAGATAGATGGTATTTCATGGAGTCAACCAAACAGGAAATGAATCAGTGTTTGAAATAACAGTAGCTACACAAGATTTTTCTTAATTCTCTCCAGACTTGAAAACAATAACAATGTCAGCATCCAGGAGACATAAGTTCTCTGTCGTGTATTGAGGAATAACACCAAGTTCAACAGCCCTTAAAGGTCTTGGAGTTGGGTGTTTTTGAAGCAGTGGATCTCACACTTTAAAGGAAACCTTGACTACCTATTTATCTTTGCCAGAAAGACCCAGGGTGGCAGAAACTAAGAGTTCTGCTTTGAATGTCCTTTCTTAAATGAATGGTGATAGCATTATCTGACCATTTTTTAACTAATGTAGGAATGGGAAGCCATATTGCCTACTTTGACTTCTTCCCCTCAATGGACGGAGGGACTTTCCCTATAGGACTGGACCCCATCCCCAAACCAGCAGGCTCAACAGGTGATCATGTGTCTAGCCATGGGCAGGAGGGTGGGGCATTGAGGGGAACCTGCAAAGGAAAAAGCCACCATGCAGGCCCACCAGGGTCCTAATGGTTTCTGGCAACAATTAATGCTATTTCTAAGGATATAGTGAACCTGAGGTGCAATCAGGTATAAAAAACATATTATAACAACTGGATTTATTGCCCAAAGAACAAAGGAATAGAAGGCAGAATGAAAGGGGCAGACACATAGAATTTGAGAAGAGATGAGAAGCATGAGGGATTTGTCATGATGGAAACGTACCTCAAGGTTCCCAAACACTCTCCAGGGAGGCCAGCAGAGAGGGTATGGAACAGAAAGGCTCACAAACCATACCAAGTTTCTCAAATCACACTTGTATGAGCCAGTTTAAAACATACAGAGAGAAGCCAGTGGAAGAGATGGAAGAGGTTGAGACACTCAGGATAGAAGCAAACAGGGCACTTGCATGTCTGTCTCTGCCACATCAGCCTTCCCTGTGGTTATAAGGAACAGAACTGAAGATGGGCAAAAGGGCTCAGCAGATGGAAGGTGCCTGAAGTGAATACACTTTCCTCTATCAGAGAGATGCTGGACAAGTGTACTGGGTTGTGTGTCAGCTAAGGCTCACTAATAACCACTGAAGAGCCTACACTGCATGTTTCAGGTAACTAAGGCATGGCTGTATCAGTTTGCTAGGGCAGCAATAGCAAAATGCCACAGACTGAGCAGCTTAAACAATAAGAGTTTATATTCTTATGGTTCTGGAGTCTGGACGCCTAAGATCAAGGTGCCTAGCATGCTTGGTTACTTCTGAAGGATATAAGAGAAGGATCTGTCCCAAGCCAGAATCATAATGCTATTGTTTAAAAAAATTATCAGAAAACAAGAAATAACTCTTAGAGATTATAAATATAATGCAAAAATTAAAAACTCAACAGAAATCTTGAAAGATCAACTGGAGAAATATTCCAGGAATAAAAGACAAAGGTATAAAACAGAAAAAAAAAAGATAATAGGAGCATGCAGTTGATGCAAAAGTGGCCATAATTCTCTACCCTTCCCTATATCCATACTGTCATAGTCAGTTCAGACTGTTATAAAAAAATAGCACAGGCTGGGTGACTTAACAAATACTTATCTTTACAGTTCTAGAGATTGGGAAGTCCAAGATCAAGGTGCTGGCAGACCTGATGCCTGGTGAGAGCCTTTTTCCTGGTTTACAGATGGCCATCTTCTCATTGTATCCTCACAGGGCAGAGAGAGAGAGAGAGAGAGAGAGAGAGCAGAATCAAGATTTCTCTGCTTATAAGGGCATTAATACCATCATGAGAGCTCCACCCTTATGACTTAATCACCTCCCAAAGGTCCCATTTCTAAATACCATCACATTGGGTATTATGGTTTCAACATATGAATTTTTAGGAGGACACAGATATTCAGTACATGGCACCTGCCTTTTGCAATATGACTTTGTAGTTTCTGCCCACAAAAAGTGGAGTTTATTTTTCCTCCCCTTGAATATGAGCTGGACTTATAATTTGCTTTAGCCAACAGAATGTGACAGAAGAGACATACGAGTGCTGAGTCAAAGCCCTTGAGTCTTGTACACTCCTGCTTGCTTTTTCAGAGCTCTATCCAGCTGCCATGTGAACAGAGCTAGATTAGCCTGCTGGAAGATGAGAGTGTGTGGAGGGAGATGAACTATACTAGCTGACACCATCCTATACCAGCCAATTACTAACAAGCCCAACAGCTGACCACTGATGCATGAATGAGCCCAGCCAATACTAGGAAGGCTGCCCACCTAAGCCCAAACCAAATTACTGACCTCCAGAATCTTCAGCTAAATAAGTGGTTGTTTTAGTCACTAAATTGGGGGATAGTTTGCTACACAGCAACACATAACTGATATAGAACATCAGGAAGCAAGAACAAAGGCAAAAAAGAGAAGAAAACTGCCACAGGCATAGTACAACAAATTTCCCAAACCTAACAGATGAGTTTCCATGTTGAGAGAGTCCACCAAATATCCACTCTAATATGTGAAAAAAAAAATCCTACACTAAGGATATCTTTGTGAAATTTCAGAATACTAGAAGAGAAGTTCCTATGAACTTTCAGAAATGAAACAATGGTCATATAGAAAGAATCTGGAGTAAAAAGTAGTACAAATGGCATTGGAGTTCCCAGAGGCAACCCTGGAAACTAGAAGACCATGGAGAAAATGCCTTCAAAATGCAGAGAGAATGATTTCCTCCTGATAAGTGTATGATCAAAGTGTGGGTGTGTAATAAAGACATTTGCAAACACTCAAGGTCCCCAAAACGTGTTGCCCTGCATCCTTTCTCAGGAAGCTACTGGAGGATGTGCCTCAACAAAATGAATAGGTAATATATTTATACTTATGTATGGGTCGTGTACTTGAATTAGTATACTTACACTTACCCAGGAGAATTAAAAACATGCCCACAAAAAAACTTGCATAAACGTGCATATGAAACTAGCAGCATTATTTATAATAGCCAGAAAGTATAAACAATCTAAATGCTTATCAACAGGTAAATGGGTAAACAAAATGTGATAGATCCGTACAATGGAATATTATTTGGCCATAAAAGGGAATTAAGTATGGATACATGTTATAACATGGATGAACCTTGAAGACATTATGCTAAGTGAAGGAAGCCAGACACAGAAGGTCATATATTATATAGTTCTATTGATTCGAAATGTCTAGAATAAGCAAATCCATACAGACAGTAAGTATATTAGTGGTTTCCAGGACCTGGAGGGAGGAAGGAATGGGAAAATGAGTGCTAATGGGGTTTCTTTTTGGGGTGATGAAAATGTTCTGGAATTAGATAGTGGCACAATTTTGTGAATGTAATAAAATCACTCGGTTGTACAGTTTTTGAAGTGGCCACCCTACAAGGGTGAATTTTATGGGATCTGAATATTATTTCAATTAAAAATGCCTACATACATTGACAGAGTTGAATTCTGCAGATTTAGAAAATAAGGGCTTCAACATAAGAAACAGGCAAAGGGATGGGGCGCCTGGGTGGCGCAGTCGGTTAAGCGTCCGACTTCAGCCAGGTCACGATCTCGCGGTCCGTGAGTTCGAGCCCCGCGTCAGGCTCTGGGCTGATGGCTCGGAGCCTGGAGCCTGTTTCCGATTCTGTGTCTCCCTCTCTCTCTGCCCCTCCCCCGTTCATGCTCTGTCTCTCTCTGTCCCAAAAATAAATAAACGTTGAAAAAAAAATTTTTTAATAAAAAAAAAATAATAAAAAAAAAAAGAAACAGGCAAAGGGAATGCCAAGGATAGTATTAAAATCTTAGGACTGTGCAGCAGTGGAAGTGACAATGCCAGATTAGAACAGTAGGCAAGGGACTCTGAGAAAGATGTCTCCAATTCAAAAATGAAGCTGGTGTTGTATAAGTTCTTTATATATTTTGGATATTACCCCTTACTGTGTATATAATTTTCAAATATCTCCTCCTATTCATTAAACAGTATGGAAGTTCCTCAAGAAATTAAAAATAGAAATATTAGGTGATCCAATAATTCCATTATTGGGTATTTACCCAAAGAAAACAAAAACATTAATTTGAAAAGGTATATGCACCCCTATGTTTATTGCAGCATTATTTACAATAGCCAAGATAGGGAACCAACCTAAGTGTCCATCAAGAGACAAAAGGAAAAGGGGCGCCTGGGTGGCGCAGTCGGTTAAGCGTCTGACTTCAGCCAGGTGACGATCTCGCGGTCCGTGAGTTCGAGCCCTGCGTCAGGCTCTGGGCTGATGGCTCAGAGCCTGGAGCCTGTTTCCGATTCTGTGTCTCCCTCTCTCTCTGCCCCTCCCCCATTCGTGCTCTGTCTCTCTCTGTCCCAAAAATAAATAAACGTTGAAAAAAAAATTAAAAAAAAAAGAGACAAAAGGAAAAGACACACACACACACACACACACACACGAGAAAGGAAGATATAGGAAGATATATATCCTGTATCTCCCACTCCCCTTCACCCATTTTTCCCAATCCATGCTCCCACCCACCTGCCACACCCAGCGACCATAAGTATATTCTCTGTATTTTTAGGCCTGATTCTGCTTTTTGTTGTTTGTTCATCTGGATTTTGGGGGATTAGATTCCACTTATGAATGAAATCCTATGGTATTTGTTTTTCTCAGTTGATTTATTTCACTTAGCATAATACCTTCTTGGTCCATCCATGTTGTCTCAAATGACACAATCTTATCCTTTTTATGGATGTGTAATATTCCATTGTATGCATGTGTTATCTGTGTGTATGTGTGTGTGTATATATATGTATATATACACACACACATATAGTCACTATATATATAGTCACACTGTATGACTCAGCTGTGAGGAACAGTTGCACATTAATAATGTAAACACAAATACATACATACTTAAAAACTGATATAACAATATTACCAGGAGGGGAGGCACATGTGTGTTTGTAGACAGGAAATGGAGAGGGATTTATCAGTAGATGCTATCTAAAATTGAAAACTCAAGAAATAGAAGTATAGTCAAGTTATATAGAAATATGGATATAAATGCCAGGAAAAAAAACAGCTAAAACAGTTTAAAAACATTTGCTTCGGAAGTCTTTTCCTGCCTTATCCATCAAACTTCTAATTTTTACTTGAAAACAGTCTTCCCATTGGGCAAAAGCCATATTCTCTTTCTGTTAAAAATGCAGAGGATGGGTTGGAAGGATTAATAGTGATATACTTACTGATGAATTGGTTCTGGCTTTCTGTTATCTATCTATCTGTTTGTCTGCCTATCTGTTCATATGTCCCTCCAAGAAAACCATGTCGTACTGATCACGCCATTGTTTAAAGAGGAAAGACATAAGAGAAATGCTTGTAAATATTATGAGTTGTTTTGCATCGTTTTGAGATGATTGGTGTCAGAATTCTGAGCTTTTATAGCTCAAAGCATGAAATGAAAATTGAAAACATAAAAGAAATGGGCTACTATTCAACAGTAATTCCTCCCTTTTTTTTTTTTTTTTTTAATAACAGAACCTTGATTTTTTTTTTTTAAGTCTTCATGTTCCTCTGTGCAGCCCTAGCCCCAGAGACTGGCTCTAATCCAGTCATGATCATTCTTGTCACCAGCATAGGAAGAGGCATGTGGCCCAATTCTAACTGATGAGATATTAGAAGAGTCTCCCAGGAGGGAGTCTGTGGTCAATTTCATAGTTCTTAAAATAAAACACAATAACATGGCTCCCTCTTTTACTCTGAATACTACAAGAATGTGGTGCCTGGAGTCACTACAGCCCTCTGCAGGTCGGGAGAAAGAGAAGGTGGAGATAAGATAGGGCCTTAATGGCAAGGTTGAACCAACTCTGGAACTACCTTTCTTTGGGGCTTATATGAGCCAATTAATCTTGTCTCTTTTTTTATTAATTAATTAACTTTTTAATTTACATCCAAGTTAGCATATAGTGCAACAATGATTTCAAGAGTAGATTCCAGTGATTCATCTCCTAGCGCTCATCCTAACAAGTGTCTTCCTTATTCATTTAACCCATCCCCCCTCCCACAACCCTTCCAGTAACCCTCTGTTTGTTCTCCACATTTAAGAGTCTCTTATGTTTTGTCCCCATCCCTGTTTTTATATTATTTTTGTTTCCCTTCCCTATGTTCATGTGTTATGTATCTTAAATTCCTCATATGAGTGAAGTCATATGATATTTGTCTGACTGACTAATTTTGCTTAGCATAATACCCTCTAGTTCCATCCACGTAGTTGCAAATGGCAAGATTTCATTCTTTTTGATTACTGAGTAATACCCCATTGTGTGTTGTGTGTGTGTGTGTGTGTGTGTGTGTGTGTGTGTATACCACATCTTCTTTATCCATTCATCTGTCGATGGACATTTGCGCTCTTCCCATACTTTGGCTATTGTTGGTAACACAGCTATAAACATTGGGGTGCATGTGCCCTTTCAAAAAGCACACCTGTAACCCTTGGATAAATACCTAGCAGTGCAATTGCTGGGTCAAAGGGTAGTTCTATTTTTAATTTTTTGAGGAACCTCCATACTGTTTTCCAGTGTGGCTGGAAATTTTAGCCACTCTGACTGATGTGAGGTGGTACCTCATTGTGGTTTTAATTTGTATTTCTCTGATGATGAGTGATGTTGAGCATTTTTTCATGTGTCGGTTGGCCATCTGGATGTCTTCTTTGGAGAAGTGTCTATTCATGTCTTTTGCCCATTTCTTCACTGGATTATTTGTTTTTTGGGTGTTGAGTTTGATAAGTTCTTTATTGTTTTTAGATACTAACCCTCTATCTGGCATGTCATTTGCAAATGTCTTCTCCCATTGCCTTTTAGTTTTTCTGATTATTTCCTTTGCTGTGCAGAAGCTTTTTATCTTGATGAGGTCCCAAGAGTTCATTTTGCTTTCATTTTCTTTGCCTCTGGAGACGTGTTGACTAAGACATTTTGCAGCCGAGGTCAAAGAGGTTTTTGCCTGCTTTCTCTTCTAGGATTTTGATGACTTCCTGCCTTATATTTAGGTCTTTCATACATTTTGAGTTTATTTTTGTGTATGGTGTAAGAAAGTGGTCCAGGTTCATTCTTCTGCATGTCGCTGTTCGGTTTCCCCAGCACCACTTGCTGAAGAGATCGTCTTTATTCCATTGGATATTCTTTCCTGCTTTGTCAAAGATTAGTTGGCCATACATCTGTGGGTCTATTTCTGAGTTCTCTATTCTGCTCCATTGATCTGTCTGTTTTTGTGCCAGTACCATACTGTCTTGATGATTACAGCTTTGTAATACATCTTGAAGTCTGGATTTGTGTTGTTTTTCAAATTGTCTTATGTTGAGAGTTGTATTACTTGAAGCTAAAAGCATCCTGAATGAAACAAAGACCCATATCTAAACACACATGGTTAATTTTCAGAACAGCCAGGATCAAGAGAAAGTCCTAAAAAGCTTCCAGAGGGGAAAAAGCCCTCTAAGAAATGGGAGTCAGACAAGTAGTGGACTGGCAGCACTGCCAGATGCTGGAACACTATGGAACAGAGCTTGCAAATCTAGAAGGAAAATGGCTCCAATCTAAAAAGCCCAGCCAAAGAAACCATAAAGTGTGAGGACACATTAAAGAAACTTTTAGATTCCTGTGAATTCAAAAAGTTCACCTCCCATGCATTTTTTCTTAGGAAGAATACTCCAGCAAAATAAGGGAATGAACAAACAAATGGGAAAACTAAGACTCCAGGAAACAATGGTTCCAAACCCAGAATAACAGTCAGAAGAAGCCCCAAGTCTGCAAATGAACAGTAAGGCATCACACTGGAGCAGGCGGTCAGAGGCTTGGGAAGGAGAACCTATGGGGAAAAAAAAGGCTCCATGAAGTACAACGTGCTTCCAGCACAGGAAGTTATGAGAGGGGCAGACCATGTAAAGATGGAAACAGAAAGGCATCAAGATACTCCGTGAAAATATATATGAAGCACCTGATCCAAATTAGCATAGGATTTGGGTGGGATTCAAGAATAAGAATGAAATGAATTCTAAGCAATATAGAATGGTAGGAAGCTGGGAACTAGCAGGCATGTGTTGAATAAGATGTATGCTTCTTCTCTTCAAAAGAAAAGCAAACTGAGCATAAAAGATATGATCCAGGGGCGCCTGGGTGGCTCAGTTGGTTAAGCATCTGATCTTGATCTCAGCTCAGGTGGTGATCTCACGGTTTGTGAGATGGAGTCCAGCATTGGGCTTTGCGCTAACAGTGTGGACCCTGTTTAGGATTCTCTCTTTCTCCCTCTCTCACTGCCTTCCTCTTCTCCCTCTCTCTCTCTCTAAGTAAAGAAATAAACTTAATAAAAAAATTTAAATATATGATCCAAATATGAAAAACCAAAATATATCACGATCTTGAATAGTAGACAATGTGAAACACAGACCAAGTGAAACATTTTTTTCAGTGACCCGAGGATACTGACAGTAGATCCAAAAAGAAGGAAACCTAATTCTGGCACATGACTTGCCTTGGCAGTGGCAAAATTTAAGCAGTGAAAATCACATTAGCTTGATTTTTGCTTGTATGTTGGTTTTCACCTTTGAGAATCAACCTATAAATAAAACTACAGATAAACTTTATCAATCTTGACAGTGTAAGAGTAGAGATGTGTCAACACAAGCTGGTAAGCAGAGCTGAGTGTGAGTGGAGACATAATGTCCCCATGTCACAGAATAAGGAATTAAGAAACACGGACTATGGTTGCCTTGGAATAGGAAATAATATAGGAAAAGATATTTATATCATCTAAATGACTTATTTTGATTTTAATGAGAATGCTTACAATGTTTCACCAGTAAATATGTTTGCTGTGGTGTGTTATTTTAATTTTATTCCATTTTTGATTTTAAGCAGTTTTACATTTACAGAAAAAATTAAGTGGAAAGCACAACGTTCCCATAAACCACTCACCCCACTAATTTCCCTATTTTTAACATCTTGCATTAGTGTGGCACATTTGTTACAATTGATGAGCCAATACTGATAACTATGGTTTTTTTTTTTTTTTTTTTTTAGGTTGAAAATGTTTTCTTTTACTTTTAACTTGTTGAGAATTTTGCTCAGGGTTAGTGTCATGTTTTTAAATTTAAGAAATGTACCAAGATGAGGGGTGCCTGGGTGGCTCAGTCGGGTAAGCCTCCAACTTTGGGTCCGGTCATGATCTCACTGCTTGTGAGTTCGAGCCCCACATAGGGCTCTGTGCTGACGGCTCAGAGCCTAGAGCCTGCTTCAAATTGTGTGTGTGTGTGTGTGTGTGTGTGTGTGTGTGTGTGTGTCTGCCCCTCCACCACTCGCTATCTCTGTCTCTCAAAAAAATGAATGAACGTTAAAAAAAAAGAAATGTACCAAGATGACTATTTATCTTCCCCTTAACATGCTAGTAAATTACATTAATAGATTTCCAATATTGAAATAACAGTGAGAAAAAAATGGACTCATCAATAACTAGTTTTTGGATGATTTGGAGGAAAAAAATAACTTTGATTCCTTTCTCACACACCACAACCAAAAGTAAATTCCAGACCTATTAAAGATCTAAATGTAAAACTCAAAACCATGAAAGAATCAGAAGATAGTAAAGAATATTTTTGTAATCTTGGGATTGGAAAAGACTTCCTAACCAAGAACCAGAAGGAAAAGATGAACAAATTTAATGACATAAAAACATAAACATTTTTACTACAAAACAAGAGAAAAGAAAATAAAAACTGCCACTAACAAAAAGGAAAAAGAGGGGCACCTGAATGGCTCAGTCAGTTAAGCATTGGACTCCTGGTTTTGGCTCAAGTCATGATCTCATGATTCGTGAGTTTGAGCCCCACACGGGGCTTCATGCTGACAGTGCAGAGCCTGCTTGGGGTTCTCTCTCTCTTCCTCTCTTTCTGTCCCTCCCCACTCGCTCTGTCTCTCTCTCAAAATAAATAAAGTTAAAAAAAAAAGGGAAAAGATAAGGGTCCGGCTGAGAAATAATATTCACTATACATAGTAGACAAAGAATTCATATCCATAATATATAAAGAGGCTCTGCGTATTGGCAAAAGAAGCAGCAACATGATAGAAAATTAACAAAGGATATAAACAGGCAATTCACAGAAGAACTCCATTTATAAGCATGTAAAGAGATGTTCAGTATCCAAATGTAAGTGAAACCCAGAGACCCATCAGAATGGATAAAAATTAAATGGGTTGTGTGGCCGGAGGGTGGCGGGATAGGGTGGGACAGCAAAGAGAGACCCTAGGGAAGACGAGGGGAGCTGAAGGGCTTGCGCCAGGCTGTGAGGTTGGCCAGAAGCAGAGCTGAATGCTTCTGAGACTTCCCAGCATGGAAGGCTGGTGGGAAGCTCCAGGCACAAGGCCCATAACTAATCCCATGTGGCAGTTGGCTGTGGTCAAGTGGCCGTGAATGGTGGGGGTCTGGTTAGAAAACTGGGTGCTTGGTCTTCTTCCCTCTCAATGCCCCCCCACTGCCCCTTACCACCCCCCTCCAGAGGCAGAAAACCCCAGTACTCCAGCTGTGCCCAGCTCTCTTGAGGTCTGACGGGGGGCCACACACACAGAGCAGTAGCAGATGGAGAAAACAAGGATCGGAGAGGAACAACAATACCATTTCTTTCCACCGCATTTTGCCCTGCTAAAGACTTTTTTCAAAAATCAGCCACTATAAATTCATCAGGAAAAAAAAATTAATGACAAATGGAAAATCATGGACCAATTTAATGATCTATAATTCATCATAGGACCACAGCAAATGAAACCATTTCCATTTCATTTTATTTGAGGGTTTATTTACTCAAATTATGGATGGGTGGGCTTATTCCCAGCCTCAGAGTTAACTTGCAACCCAGCAATGGGCAGAGAAGGGGAAGTATCATCCCAGGGACAGATGATGCCACTTGTCTCCATTCTCTTGTTTTTGTCTCTACCTTGGGGTACCATAGACACACTCATCCTCACTGTCAGTGCCCATCCAGGTCCTTCCACAAATCCTTCCTTCTTGGCCTGAACAAGTCCTTTTCTATGGTAAATAATCTTGCTTCTGTGTCTCTTTCTCTTCCTGGATCAAAATAAGCCTGAGGTCTCCCCAGGGTCTCCATGCTGGGATGTCTTCTTGGGTGAGACTGCTGTCTCCCCCAAGTCCCACAAATTTTTATAACTTTATAAGTTGTGTTTTCATTTTTTCACTTAGTTTAAAATATCTTAAAATTTCTCCTGAGATTTCTTCTTTAGGGTTTTCCAGTTACTTTCTGTTATTTCTAGTTTAATTCCATTGTGATCTGAGACCAGATGCTGTGTGATTTCTATTCTTCTAAATTTGTTAAGATGCATATTATGGCCCAGAGGGGCAGGAAGAAGGATGCACACATCCTGGAGCTGCATCTAGAACATTGTTTCAAGGTCATCTCTCCAGAACTGCTCTCTTAGAAATTCTGCACGATCCACTCTCTCTCCCCATCCACATTACCCAAGACACTTCCAGACCTACTCCAACTCTTCCTCACACAAGGTCCTTCAGAGCACCTAGTCCTCTAGAATATTTCTTTCTCTTTATTCTAAATGACTTCATGCGCTCCTGTGATGCTCAGGGTCCATGTGCAAATCACAGAAACCACCTTGCAGGCAGGGAGTTAATAGAAGGGATTGGGGATGCACAAACTCATCTGGGTCAAGTGTGGCTTCAGGAATGGTTCTCCCATTGCAGAACTGGACCCTAAGCGAGCAGCCACTTCTGGTACGATTAGGAAGTGGGAGATGGGGAGTCAGCCACTGGCTCCCAGCACAGCCCCTGTGCTCAGGAAGCCCACCCAGCTCTCAGCAATCAGCCACAAGCCACACCAGCCATATAGATACGCTCCACCTGCCTTTCATGTCCACTGCTGCAGATGAACCTAATGTCTCCTTCACCGTACTTGCCAACAGAGCAGAATGGAAGCAGCAGAAATGAAGCCTCAGCCTCATCTTCTTTTCCAGGTATCTTGTACCTAATTGTCTAATTGTCCCTGCCTCTGACAGTCCAGATGCAAGTGAGTCTGGGAAATTCAGTCTTGAAATTTGCGGCCTCAAGAAGGCCTTCCATCTAAGGAAGCCAGGATGGAGAGAAGGTGGCCAAACATTATCTGCCACCAGTGCCCATTCCTGGCTGGGACCTGTCATCACTGGCTCCCCCCACCTCTCCCACCCCTGCCTGCATTCTTCATAACTATTCATTCCTTTGAATCCGTAAGTAATAATGTTGTGTCTTACTCTTCCCACCCCAAGGCGGTGTGTGTGTGTGTGTGTGTGTGTGTGTGTGTGTGTGTGTAAGAGAAAAAGACAGAAGGGAAAAGGGAGGGAGAAGAAATCTTATAACCACCTTGAAGACAAGGACAGATGCACTTTCTCTGAGTAGGGTGTGAGGCTTGGTTCCTTTTTCTGAGTGACATAGAAAGCCACAGGAATCAGACGACATTAAGTGAGCATTGAGCAGATCAAGCTGGAAGTACTTTCAGGGGAGACTCAAGGATATGAGGAGCCCCAGAGGGATGGGAGCTATCATAGACTATATATAGACAATCCCATGTCACTGCAGGTCAGTTTTTGGCTATCAAGAAAACTAGGAAAAAAACCTCCAGTTTCAAAACTGGTTGGACATGGGAATTACAGGTCAGGGATTGTCAGACATTGTACTTTTGTGTTATCTCTGGTTTCTCATTTCAGTGTCACATATTTGTAGGTAGGCAACTCATTATATAGCAGAGAAAACCAAAGCCAGGGGCAGGAAAAATTACCCTCATGTGCTCCTGGCAGGCGTGCAGTAGTAATGCTGAAAAGAGGCTGCAAGTCTTCTGACACTTCGAATGCCAATGTTTGTGGAGGAAGACCTGGGGGTGGAGGCCAGTGTTGACGTCATGAGGAACACCTAATGCATACCCTAGATTTAGTATTCAAAAGACTCATATTATTCAAGACTCTTTCAGTTGCAAGAGACTACACCAACTCAAAATCACCTATAAGTTTAAAAGGAGGGCAGGTGGGGTACTTACTGCTTTGTGAAATGGGGAACGCCATAGGAGCATCCAACTTCAGGCATAGCTGGACCCAGGAGCTACGTTGCCCAGCAGCTGCAGTGAAGGCTACGATTGGCCCCGCTTTGGTTGCTCCTGCCCATTGATGGGGTGGAATTCTCTGATTGGCTGGATCTGGGTCACATGTGAACCCTGGAGCCAGAAGGTGGGGTCATCTCCAACTGAGAGAAGGAAGGAGGGGTTGTCTCCTCAAAAGAGCTGGCCAGACAGAACACATGCACCTTCAATCCTACACCACATGCTAATTTCAGCCCCAAACTGGCCTGACACCCACAAAGAGGGGGAAGGACTGTTTCTGAGGCTGAAATATGTCTCATGGGGTGGCAGACTCTTCTCCACTACCCATTTCTCTCCTTCACCTGACCGTCAGGCTCAGCAAGTCTGCAGGGGCATATTAAAGTATAAAAGCCACAGAAACAAAATTGAAAATAAAATTTATGACCCTTTTTCAAACCAATATCCTAAAGCTGACCAAGATAGCCAACCAGATGTAGTCCTCTAAATTGCAGGAGAAATTTAACGGGCACTTATATTAAACCGCACACACATGGGGGAGTCTTGGGCATTTTCTAGCTCCCCAGGGAATGAATGAAGAATGTCTTAAAGATCTTGCTTGAGATAGAGAGATAAGGTGTACTTGCCAACTATCAGCTCATCTCTTTCTTATTTCTGCTAATCTCATTGATGCTCATCCATTACTGGGTCCTCAGGCCACCTTGGCAGGCCCGTTATTGCTACAGAAAAGTTCTGAGGAAGCCAGAGAACTTCTGTTTCTCTGGCATAGAGATACAGGTGGTGGGGCAAGTATCTGAGCCAGATGTCTTGCCAAAAATGGCCCATTCTATTTTGATGTATGGATGGATACACTGGATGGATAAGAGGCCATAGTGTGGGCTGACCACAAAACCCAGCACCTCACAGCCCACTGTCCCTCAGGGAGAACCTCTCCAAGATTTCAGAGGGAAGACTATGCATAAGCAGCATAGATCCTTCACCCAGAAGACTCAGAACCATGAGGCAGAGGCCAACTTTCCACTATGGCAGGCCTGTTGCTTGCCCATCCAACAGTTCTCTGTTCTTTCTTCCTGACAGAACTCCAGTTGTTTCTGGGTGGCTATTCACTCAGCAATAAAGAATGAATCACGAGTCCCTCCACCAGTAATCAAGGGGGTAGAACAGGTATATGACTGTTTTGGACCAATGACCTCTCCAAAAGGAGAAATCTGGTAGGAAATTGTGGGATCATTTTCTTCCCCAGTGAGAGAAAGGGATGAGATGAAAAGATTCCTATTTTGCTGTCCTCTTTTCTGTGGCTTTGCACACGTGGCTTGACATAACAGGCTGTGTGGCTTTAAGTTGCTGCACCCATCTTAGAGAACTCAGGCCAATTAATAAGCACAGATCTACCTTGTAGCTGCCTATCCCTGCTTCCCATTGGATTAGATAATAATACCTGTATTGCATGAACTGGTACTATATTCTGTTATTTGCTGCTCAAAGCAACCAAATACTACACTCACAGTTAGCCAGCTGGTTTGAGACAGAACCTGGACAAGATGACAGATCCTACCTACTTGGAATTCCACTTTTAAATGTTGTCCACATCCACTTGGGGCATGCACCAAATGATGGATACACACTTGCATTGGGGTCATATCTCCGCTCACATCTGGAATTGTCAGGGAGAATTTCTACTGACACCCACTGTAGGCTCGTATCACACTGGTTAGCACTACTAGATAATTTGTATATTTCTTGCTTTTTAAAAATTAAGCTTTTAATTTTTATATCATTGCAGGTTTATATGCAGTTGTAAGAATACAGAGAAACACAATATACCCTTTACCCAGTTTCTCCCAATGGTAGGTAACATCTTGCAAAACTGTGGCATGCTATATCACAACCAAGAAACTGATATAGATACCATCAAGATTCAGAACATTCCCATCATCACAAGGATTGTGGCCCTTTATAGCCACTTCACTCCCACCTTAAGCCCTGGCAAGGTGGATTAGCCCTGGCTACTCCATTTCATATTCTCCATTCTCATTATTTGGTCATTTCAAGAATGTTACCTAAATGAACTCATATACTAAGTAATCTGTTGGGTTTGTTTGTTTGTTTTTCCCTCAGCTTAATTCCCTGGAGATTCATATGCATTGTTGAATGTATCAGTAGTTATTCCTTTTTGTTGCTGAGTAGTCTTCTTGGGGGTGATGTACCACAGTTCAACTTTGTGCTCATGGACAAACCTCTGGTTGGTTTTCAGTTGTTGGCTATTATGAATAAAGCTGCTATGAACATTCATGTACAGGCTGTTTACATGAACCTAAGTCTTGATTTCTCCAGGATAAGTGCCCAGGAACACAATTGCTGGGTTGTATGGTAATTGCAGGTTTATTTCTTAAGAAACCGCCAAACTGTTTTCCAGAGTGGCTGTCCCATCTACATTTCCACCAGCAGTGCATAAGTGAGTGTGCCAGTTTCTCTGCATCCTTGCTAACATTTGGTATTGTCACCACTTTTTATTTTAGCCATTATGATAGGTGTGCATTAATATCTCATTGTGGTTTCAATTTGCATTTCCCTAATGGTTGGTGGTATTGAACATCTTTTCATGAGCTCCTCTACACCTGTAGATGCCCTTCAGCGAAATGTCTATTCATGTCTTTTGCCCAATTTTCTAATTGAATTGTTTATTTACTTACAGTTGAGTTTCAAAAGTTGTTTATCTGTTACAGATACTGGTCCTTTGTCCTTTATGTGGTTTGCAGTGCTTTCTTCTAATCTGTAGCAGCTTATCTTTTCGTTGCTTAACAGAGCCTTTTATAGACCAAAATTTGATGAAGTCAGATTTATCAATTTTCTCTTTATGGATTGTGCCTTTGGTATTAAGATCTCTTTGCCTAGCCCAAAGTTTGTATCCTATGATTCTTTTTTCTTAAAATTTCATAATTCTACATTTTATGTTTAAATCTATAATTTATTTCAACTAACTTTTTTTGTGTAAAGTATGCAGTATAGGTAGAGGCTCATTTTTCCCCCCTCCAGATATCTAGTTCTCCAGCACCATTAATTGGGAAAAGTCTCTCCTCCCTGCACTGAATTCTTTTTTCACCTTTGTAAAAAAAAAAAATCAGTTTGGCATATTTGTGTGGGTCTATTTCTGGGTTTTCTTTTATGTCCCATTGATATATGTTTCTGTCCCTTTACCAATACCACAGAGTCTTGATCACCATTGCTAAACAATAAATCTTGAAATTGGATAGACTTGTTCTTCCCGATTTATTCTTCTTTCTCAAAATTGTTTCAACTCCTCTAGTTCCTTTTCCTTTCCACATAAATTTTAGAATCTATATTTCTATCTGTATATATAGCTACCAAAACACAAAAACAAAAACAAAAAAACTCCCAGGGTGCTTGGTTAGCTCAGGCAGTTCAAGCATCTGACTCTTAATTTCAGGCTCAGGTCATGATCTCACAGTTGGTGGGATTGAACCCTGCATCAGGCTCCTCGCCGACAGCACAGAACCTGCTTGGGATTTTCTCTCTGCCCCTCTCCTACACATGCACACTCCCCTCTCTCTCTCTCAATAAACTTAACTCCTGGGATTTTGGTAGGAATTTGCATTTAACCAATAGATAAATTTGGAGAGAATTGGTATCTTTACGATATTGTGTTTTCCAATCCATGGACACGATATGTCTAACCATTTGTTTAGAGCCTCTCTGAATTCTATCATCTGTTTTGTAAATTTTCAGCATATGAGTCCTATATGTGTTTTGTTAGATTTACATGTAAGTTTTCCTTTTTTTTTAGCAATTGTAAATGATACTATATTTTAAATTTCAGCATCCATATGTTTATTAATAGTAGAAAGGAATACAATTGATTTCTGTGTGTTGATCTCCTTGTGTCCTTGCTTAGTTCAGCATTTTGGGGGGTAAATTCATTGGGATTTTCTCCATAAAAAATCATATAATCTGCAAATAGGGATACTTTTAGTTCTTCCTTTGTGGTTTGTATAATTTTTACTTCCTTTTATTACCTTATTTCACTAGTTAGAACTTCTCTACTATGTTGAGTGAGTGATGAGAATGGGCATCTTTGTCTTATTCTCAAACTTAGAGGGAAAACATTCAGTTTTTCAGTTAAGTATTGAGTATAATGTTAGTTGTAAGTGTTTTGTAGTTGTCCTTTGTCCAGTAGAGAAAGTTCTCCTCTACTCCTAGGTTTCCGAGAAATTTTAAATCATTAATGTGCATTAAATTATGTTGAATGCTTTTCTGTATCAAGTGATATAATTATATGATTTTTTCTTTCTTAGTCTAAACAGGATTAGGATTGGATTATATTGATTGATTTTTGAATATTGAATCAGGCTTGCATTCTTGGAAATAATCCTACCTGGCACAATTCATTGTTGGCTTTTTAAAGATATATTACTGAATTGGGTTTTCTAATACTGTGTTAAGAACTTTTGTATCTATATTAAAGTGGGATATTGTCTGTAGTTTAACTTTTTTGTACTATCTTTGGGTTTGCATTAGGATAATATTGGCTTCATAAAATGAATTGGAATGTGTTCCCCCCTCTTCTATATTTGGAAAGATTGTGTAGAATGGGTTTTAAATATGCTTTAAATGCTTGGGGAAGCCATCTGTTCCTGGTTATTCTTTTTTGGGAATTTTTAAACAAACAAAAATCTCTGAAACTAATAACTGATAAGAGGAAGGTTGTGATATACAGGATAATATAAAAATTATCAATTGATTTTCTACAAACTAGAAATGAACAATAATAATTTGAATTGAAAACATAGCACCACTTACATTAGCACCAAAAAATGAAATACTTAAGCATAAATATAACATAACATGTACAAAACATTTATAGAAAGCCATAAAGCTTTGATGAAAGAATTTAAAGAAAACTAACCAAATGGAGATGTATTCTGTGTTCATACATAGGAAGACTTAATGTTGTTAAGATTTTACTTCTTCCCAACTATTGTTGATGCATAGATTCAACACAATTTTAATAAAAATCCAAGGTATTTTTTGGACACAAATTAACTGATTCTAAAGTTAATATGGAAGGCAAAGGACCCAGAATAGTCAATACAATCTTGAAGAAAAAGAATGAAGTCAGAGGACTGAGACTATCCAGTTTCAATATTTACTGTGAAGATACAGTAATCAAGGAAGTATGGTTTTTGTGAAAGAATAGACAAATGGAACAGAACAGATAACTCAGAAATTGACACCCACAAGTATAGTCAACTGCTCTTTGACAAAGGGCAGCAAAAGCAATTCAATGGAGAAAGGAAAGTCTTTTCAGGGCATGATGCTAGAGAAACTAAACAAACATATACCAAGTAATTCAAACACAGACCTTATGTCTTTCACAAAAATTAACTCAAAATGGATCATAGATCTAAATGTACAACAAAAAACTGTAACACTTATAGGCTATAACATAAGAGAAAAATCTAGATGACTTTGGGTTTTGCAATGACTTTTTAAATTTTTTTTAACGTTTTTTTTAATTGATTTTTGAGATGGAGAGAGACAGAGCATGAACGGGGGAGGGTCAGAGAGAGGGAGACACAGAATCTGAAACAAGCTCCATGCTCTGAGCTGTCAGCACAGAGCCCGACGCGGGGCTCGAACTCACGGACCATGAGATCATGACCTGAGCTGAAGTCGGCCGCTTAACCGACTGAGCCACCCAGGCGCCCCTGCAATGACTTTTTAGATACACCAAAAGCACAATGAAAATATTGATAAGATGTATTTTATTAAAATAAAATAAACTTCTGTTCTATGAATGACACTTTTAAGAGAATGAAAAGATAAGTCATAGACTACAACGAAATATTTGCAAAACACATAACCAATAAGGGAATTGTATACAAAATGTGCAATGAACTCTTCAAAGTCAATAATAAGAAAACAAACAACCCAATTAAAAAGTTGGCAAAAATCTAAATAGGCATCTCACCAAAGAAGATACGCTTATGACAAGCATATGGGAAGTTGCAAAACATGACATATTATTAATTAATTTCAAATTAAAACAACAATAAGGTACCACTATATACCTATTAGAATGACCAAAATCCAAAATACTGACAATACCAAATGCTGGTATGTGAAGCAAAGGAAGCTCTCATTTGTTAGTGGTAGATATACAAAATGGTATAGCCACTTTGGGAGACAGTTTTGCAATTTCTTACAAAGTTGAATATAGTTTTACTACTCAATCCAATTGCAATTCTTGGTATTTACCCAAATGAATTGAAAGATTACATCCACACAAAAACCCACACACACGTGTCTATAGCAGTTTCATTTATAATTTCCAAAACTTGGAAGCAACCAAGATATGTCAATGGATATATTATTGTGTTGATGGATATATAAATTGTGGTATATACATATAATGGAATATTATTCAGCAAGAAAAAGGAAGTGAACTATGAAGCCATGAAAAGATATGGAGGAATCTTAAATGCAAATTATTGAGTGAAAGAAGCTAATCTGAAAATCCTCACACTATACAATTCCAACTATATGACATTTTGGAAAAGGCAAAACTATGGTGATGTTAAAAAGATCAGTGGGGGGGGGGTGGCTGGGGAAAAATAGGGATAAATAGGCAGAACACAGAGGATTTTTAGGGCAATGAAACTATTCTGCATGATACTATAATGGTGGATACATGTCTTTATGCATTTTTCCAAACCCATAGAATGTACAACAGCAAGAGTGAATCCTAATGTAAGCTATGAACTTTGGATGATAAGGATATGTCAGTGTAGATTAATCAATTACAACAAATATGCTCTAGTGTGGGATGTTGATAGTGGAGGAAACTGTGAGTGCATTGGAGCAGACAGTATATGGAAACTTTCTGTACTTCCTGCTCAATTCTTCTGTTAACCTAAAATTGCTCTAAAACTGAAAGTCTGTTTTAAAAAATCTGTAGAACTGTACAGATGAGTGCCCCTAATGTAAATTATGAAACTTAGTCAATAACAATATATCAATATTGGTTCACCAATTGTAACATATATACTACATTAATGCAATAATATCAGTAATGGGGGAACCTGGAAGCAGACTGTAGGGAAAATCTCTGTACTTTCTGCTCAGATTTTCATAAACCTAAAACTGCTCAAGGGGTGCCTGGGTGGCTCAGTTCATTGAGTGTCCCCCTCTTGATTTCAGCTCAGGTCATGCTCTCACTGTTCATGGGATTGAGCCCCATGTGCTGAGTTGAGAGCACAGAGTCTGTTTGAGATTCTCCCTCTCTCCCTTTGCCCCTCCCTCACTCTTTTTTTCTCTCTTTCAAAATAAATAAATAAACTTAAAAACGTAAAACTGCTCTAAAAATGCAAGTCTATTAATTTTTAAAAATTTAATCTCCCTAATTGCTATAAGGCTATTCAAGTTATCTAATTAATATTGGCAAATTGTGGTAGTTGGTACATTTCAAGAAATTGATCTGTTTCTTTTTATCTGTCAAAGTTATGTGTTTGTAGTATTTTAAAAAAATTGTTTTGATATCTAACAAAGCCTGTGGTAATATCCACTGTTTGATTCCTGATATTGGTAATGTGTGTCTTTTTTTTTTGTCAGTCTTGCTGAAGTTTTGTCAATTTTATTGGTCTTTTATTGAATTTTGGATTAATTTTATTGTTAGTATTATTGATTCTTTGAAAAAATGCATTTTTTATCTTTTAAAAAACAAGATTTTTGTTTATTTTTTATTCTTTTTCTATTTTCAATTTTATTTATTTCTTCTTTGTCTTTATTATTTCCTTTCTTTTACATGCTTTAGCTTCATTTTGCTCTTCTTTTTCTAGATTCTGAAGTGAGAGCTTGGGTGACAAATTTGACACTTTCCTCTTTTCTAATGTAAGTATTCAGTGCTATATATTGGCCTTAAAGTACTGATTTAGTTACATATCATAAATTTTGATGTATTTTCATTTTCCTTTAGTTCAAAGTATTTTTTAAATTTCCCTAGTAACTTCCTCTATGACTTAGATTATTTAAACATATGCTGTTCAGTTTCAAGTGTCTAGAGATTTTCCCATTTTCTTTCTTTTGTCAATTTCTAGTTTAATTACATTACAGATGGAGAAAACACTGTATGGTTTCAATTTTAAAAAATGTTTTAACGTTTATTTATTTCTGAGAGACAGAGCACAAGTGGGGGAGGGGCAGAGAGAGAGGGAGACACAGAATCCGAAGCAGGCTCCAAGCTCTGAGCAGTCAGCACAGAGCCTAGCATGGGGCTTGAACTCACGAATTGTGAGTTCATGACCTGAGCCAAAGTCGGATGCTTAACCAACTGAGCCACCCAGGAGCCCCTGTATGGTTTCAATTTTTTAAATTTGTTTGTTTTTTATTTAATGGGCCAGGATATGATCTGTGGTGGTGTATGTCCTTTGGGCATTAGCAAGAGTGTGTACCATATGTTGTTGGGTGGAGTGTTCTCTACATGTCAGTTCTGCTGGTTAATGGTGTTGAGTTCTATATTCTTCTTCATTTGCTCTCTAGTTGTCCTATCAATTGTTGAGAGAGGGGTGGTGAAGTCTCCAACTATAATGTGAATTTTTCTATTTCTGCTTTAAGTTCTATTAGTTTTGCTTCACATATTTTTCGAGCTCTGTTGTTTGGCACATGCACATTTAATTTGCTATGTCTTATTGATGGATTGACCTATTTATCACTATATAATTTATCTCTACTTAGCAATTTTCTTTTCTCTGAAGGCTATTTTATCTGATATTAATATAGTTACTTGTTCTTTCTATTTACTAGTGTTGCATGTAATATTTTTTCCCATCCTTTAACTTTTACCCTACCTATATAGTTATATTTGAAATGAATTTCTGTTAGCATATAGTTGGGTCATGTTTTCTAACATGCTCCAAATTTCTGTGTTTTAAGCAATGTGTGTATATCATTCACATTTAATATGATTGTTGCTATGTTAGGGGTTAGGTTGGTGATTTTACTTTGTTTTCTGTCATCTTTATTTTCTTTTTCCTGCTTTCCTGTGGGTTACTTGAACATTTTTTTTTTAAATTCTGTTTTATATAGAGTGTTTTTCAGTAAATCTCCTTGTATAGCATTTTTAGTGGTTATAAATTATATATATGTAATATATCAGTCTACTCATGTGAACGTTGTACCAGTTTGCATGAAGCACAGGAATCTTACCTTCCCTTACATCCCTTTTCTTTCTAATGTTTATAGTACAATTTTCTTAAATATTTTTCTACATTTAGAACTTCATCACAGTATTATAATTTTTATTACAACTTTCAAATATAAGAAATGGAATAGGTGAAGTAAAACGTATTATATTTATATTATGTTCAACCTTATCTTTACTCATTCATTATTCTTTCCAATGTTTCAAGAGTCCTTTTAGGGGCGCCTGGGTGGCACAGTCGTTAAGCGTCGGACTTCAGCCAGGTCACAATCTTGCGGTCCGTGAGTTCGAGCCCCGCGTCAGGCTCTGGGCTGATGGCTCAGAGCCTGGAGCCTGTTTCCGATTCTGTGTCTCCCTCTCTCTCTGCCCCTCCCCTGTTCATGCTCTGTCTCTCTCTGTCCCAAAAATAAATAAAAATGTTAAAAAAAAATAAAAAAAAAGAGTCCTTTTATTATTTTCTTCCTCTTATAGAACATCCATTAGCTGTTCTTTTAGGATAAACCTGCTGACAACAAATTCCCTTAGTTTTACTTCATCTAAGAACAGTTTGGTTTCCTCCTTTATTTCTGAAGAATATTTTCTCTGGATAAAGAATTCTAGGTTGAACGTTATTTACTGTCAGCACTTGTGCCACTTCCTTCCATAGTTTCCTCCCTAGTTTCTAAAGAGGAAATTTGCTGTCATTTGAATTGATTTCTTCCCTGTAAGTGATGTGTTGTTTTTCTTTTGCTGTCAAGAGTTTTACTTTGTCTTTAGTTTCAAGACATTCAATTATGAAGTGTTGGAATGAACTTCATTAGATTCATCCTATTTGGAAATAAACATCTTGAATTTGTACATTTCTACATTGGTCTTTTGCCAAATTTCGAGTGTTTTCAGCTATTATTTCTTCAAGTCCTGCCCTTTGCCCCTCTCTTTCTGGGACTCCAATGACCCAAATGTTAGATCTCTTATACCCCCAAAGATATCTGAGATTGCTGGTTGTTTTCAGTCTATTTTGCCTCTGTAGTTTAGATTGGGTAATTGTTATTCTTCTGTATTCAAGTTCACTGATTCTTTCTTCTTTCCCTTCCATTCTGCTGTTGAGCCTACCCACTGAGCTTTTTATTTCCATTGCCATATTTTTCAGTTCTAAAAGTCCCATTTTCTTCTTTATATCTGGTATTTCTCTTCTGAGACTTTACACTTTTCATTTGTTTAAAATGTATTTCTAATTTCTCATTGAAACATTTTTGTCATGCTTGCTTCAAAGTTATTGTCATAAGAAGCTTTTTCTGCCCATGGATCCTGTCTCTGTGCTTTAATAAAACCACTTTTTGCACCAAAGACGTCTCAAGAATTCTTTCTTGGCCTAGGCTCTGGACCTTTACCACTCCACAACCCCACCACTTAATATATAAAATATATAATACAAAAGACTGTCAAATAAAGTTATTGTCATATAATTCTATTATCTCTGTCATCTCAGTGTTATCATGTATTGATTGTTTTTTTCATTCAGGTTAAGATTTTCCCAAGTTCTTGGTATAATGAATGATTTCAGTAGAAACCAGGACACTTGGGTATTATGTTATGAGACTCTGCATATTATTTAAATCTTCTGTTTTAGAAGGCTTCTGTGACACCACTCTCTAGCAGTTAAACAGAAGTTACTGCCTTGATATTGCCAGGTGGGGAGGGAAGTCCAGGCTCATCACTCAGCTTCCATTGGCACCAGGGAGAGGAAGAATTCCTTGTTGCTGCTGACAGGGGTGGAAATTCTGGCTCCCTAGTAGGCCTTTCTGGGAGAAGCAGCAGTGCTTCACTACTGTTTTACTCATGGTTTCTTCTGACACCATATGTCAGGAAGTGTTGTGCCTCATAACTGCCTGGTGTGGATTAAAATCCCAGTTCTCTACACAGGCTTCTATGAAACCATTTCATCAAGGAAGTTGGAGTGCTTTGCTTTACAACCTGAGAAGGGTGGAAGTCTAGGCTCCCCTACCTGGCATGGGTAGGGATGGTGCCATATTTTTCCTGGGGTGTTTGGCTGGACTACAGCAGTTACTGACTAAACATTTTCTATCTTACTAAGCTATTCCCTTTAGGGTCCTTTGTCTAGAGGTAACAGGCTTTAGTTGGAACTTTTTTTGTTTGCACTTGGTGTTTTTAAGTCACCTGCTTCTTTAGCTCCATGCCTCGGTATGTGGAGCAAAAAGAACTCAGAGAACTCATTGCCATGTTGTTTCTTGGGTCCTGCAGACCCTAGTTAGTCTTCCTTCTTCTCTCAAACTTTCAGAGGCTTCTTATATTGCTTTAATATATAATGCCCAGTGTTTAAATTATATTAAGTGAGGGAAATAGCAGAAGTATGTGGATGCCACCTTCCTGGGCAATGTGCATTTTTAAATGTCAATTTTCCTTCATTTACTCAAGATCAGGAACCTGAGTTGATTTATCACAGTACAGAATGAATATCCTTTAAATATTTTGTAAATCTCTGAGACCACATTATAATGCTTTGCTTCTGAGGCAAATTTGCAGAACAAAAACTGTCCTAATTCTACTGTAGTGTTAGGATGTAGCACAATGGTGTAAAGCTCATGGAAATGTTCAGATAATTTACCAAGGATTTCAGGATACTAATTCACTTTTTTGTAGGTTGGCTTTTATATAAATGTGAGACCAAATTTATTCGTTTGTTTATTTATTTATCTATTTGTTTATTTCATTTCTGTTACTATTGGACACTGAGACAGAATTAGTGAAGTCAGTCATGCCATCTAGCCAGACAACCTCTTACCCCCAAGTTGCATAGGTCCTTCTGAGTCTTTATGAGGGACCCTGGCAGTGCTCTCCATGGTTGCATATTTTTATGAAACTTACAACAAGAGGGATGTAAATTGTATTTTCTTGTGATCACTTTGTTTCCACTCTGATTTCCTCTCCATTACATGTTCCCTATTGTTGGGTTATTTTGGGGTGGCTACAGATCTGTTAAGAGGAAGTGAGCTGGGGAATACACTTAATTTGAGTTCAGTGGGATATATTTATATGATTCATAGTTACTTCAGTGTCTAGTTAAATTATTGGAAGCTATAGAATGGCTTCCAAAAGTTTGCTTACTGCCCATTGTGTTGACACTCTTAGCAGGTTACAAGAAAAGACTGCAGACTAACTGAATAAAAGATTTATTTTTTTTTTATTTATACATGAAATTTATTGTCAAATTGGTTTCCATACAACACCCAGTGCTCATCCCAAAAGGTGCCCTCCTCAGTACCCATCACCCACCCTCTCCTCCCTCCCACCCCCCATCAACCCTTAGTTTGTTCTCAGTTCTCAACAGTCTCTTATGCTTTGGCTCTCTCCCACTCTAACCTCTTTTTTTTTTTTTTTTTTTGTTCCCCTCCCCCATGGGTTTCTCTTAAGTTTCTCAGGATCCACATAAGAGTGAAACCATATGGTATCTGTCTTTCTCTGTATGGCTTATTTCACTTAGCATCACACTCTCCAGTTCCATCCACGTTGCTACAAAAGGCCATATTTCATTTTTTCTCATTGCCACGTAGTACTCCATTGTGTATATAAACCACAATTTCTTTATCCATTCATCAGTTGATGGACATTTAGGCTCTTTCCATAATTTGGCTATTGTTGAGAGTGCTGCTTTGAACATTGGGGTACAAGTGCCCCTATGCATCAGTACTCCTGTGTCCCTTGGATAAATTCCTAGCAGTGCTATTGCTGGGTCATAGGGTAGGTCTATTTTTAATTTTCTGAGGAACCTCCACACTGCTTTCCAGAGCGGCCGCACCAATTTGCATTCCCACCAACAGTGCAAGAGGGTTCCCGTTTCTCCACATCCTCTCCAGCATCTATAGTCTCCTGATTTGTTCATTTTGGCCACTCTGACTGGCGTGAGGTGATACCTGAGTGTGGTTTTGATTTGTATTTCCCTGATAAGGAGCGACGCTGAACATCTTTTCATGTACCTGTTGGCCATCCGGATGTCTTCTTTAGAGAAGTGTCTATTCATGTTTTCTGCCCATTTCTTCACTGGGTTATTTGCTTTTCGGGTGTGGAGTTTGGTGAGCTCTTTATAGATTTTGGATACTAGCCCTTTGTCCGATATGTCATTTGCAAATATCTTTTCCCATTCCGTTGGTTGCCTTTTAGTTTTGTTGGTTGTTTCCTTTGCTGTGCAGAAGCTTTTTATCTTCATAAGGTCCCAGTAATTCACTTTTGCTTTTAATTCCCTTGCCTTTGGGGATGTGTCGAGTAAGAGATTGCTACGGCTGAGGTCAGAGAGGTCTTTTCCTGCTTTCTCCTCTAAGGTTTTGATGGTTTCCTGTCTCACATTCAGGTCCTTTATCCATTTTGAGTTTATTTTTGTGAATGGTGTCAGAAAGTGGTCTAGTTTCAACCTTCTGCATGTTGCTGTCCAGTTCTCCCAGCACCATTTGTTAAAGAGACTGTCTTTTTTCCATTGGATGTTCTTTCCTGCTTTGTCAAAGATGAGTTGGCCATACGTTTGTGGGTCTAGTTCTGGGGTTTCTATTCTATTCCATTGGTCTATGTGTCTGTTTTTGTGCCACTACCATGCTGTCTTGATGATGACAGCTTTGTAGTAGAGGCTAAAGTCTGGGATTGTGATGCCTCCTGCTTTGGTCTTCTTCTTCAAAATTACTTTGGCTATTCGGGGCCTTTTGTGGTTCCATATGAATTTTAGGATTGCTTGTTCTAGTTTTGAGAAGAATGCTGGTGCAATTTTGATTGGGATTGCATTGAATGTGTAGATAGCTTTGGGTAGTATTGACATTTTGATAATATTTATTCTTCCAATCCATGAGCAGGGAATGTCTTTCCATTTCTTTAAATCTTCTTCAATTACCTTCATAAGCTTTCTATAGTTTTCAGCATACAGATCCTTTACATTTTTGGTTAGATTTATTCCTAGGTATTTTATGCTTCTTGGTGCAATTGTGAATGGGATCAGTTTCTTTATTTGTCTTTCTGTTGCTTCATTGTTAGTGTATAAGAATGCAACTGATTTCTGTACATTGATTTTGTATCCTGCAACTTTGCTGAATTCATGTATCAGTTCTAGCAGACTTTTGGTGGAGTCTATCGGATTTTCCATGTATAATATCATGTCATCTGCAAAGAGCGAAAGCTTGACTTCATCTTTGCCAATTTTGACGCCTTTGATTTCCTTTTGTTGTCTGATTGCTGATGCTAGAACTTCCAGCACTATGTTAAACAACAGCGGTGAGAGTGGGCATCCCTGTCGTGTTCCTGATCTCAGGGAAAAAGCTCTCAGTTTTTCCCCGTTGAGGATGATGTTAGCTGTGGGCTTTTCATAAATGGCTTTTATGATCTTTAAGTATGTTCCTTCTATCCCGACTTTCTCAAGGGTTTTTATTAAGAAAGGGTGCTGGATTTTGTCAAAGGCCTTTTCTGCATCGATTGACAGGATCATATGGTTTTTCTCTTTTTTTTTGTTAATGTGATGTATCACGTTGATTGATTTGTGAATGTTGAACCAGCCCTGCATCCCAGGAATGAATCCCACTTGATCATGGTGAATAATTCTTTTTATATGCCGTTGAATTCGATTTGCTAGTATCTTATTGAGAATTTTTGCATCCATATTCATCAGGGATATTGGCCTGTAGTTCTCTTTTTTTACTGGGTCTCTGTCTGGTTTAGGAATCAAAGTAATACTGGCTTCATAGAATGAGTCTGGAAGTTTTCCTTCCCTTTCTATTTCTTGGAATAGCTTGAGAAGGATAGGTATTATCTCTGCTTTAAACGTCTGGTAGAACTCCCCTGGGAAGCCATCTGGTCCTGGACTCTTATTTGTTGGGAGATTTTTGATAACCGATTCAATTTCTTCGCTGGTTATGGGTCTGTTCAAGCTTTCTATTTCCTCCTGATTGAGTTTTGGAAGAGTGTGGGTGTTCAGGAATTTGTCCATTTCTTCCAGGTTGTCCAATTTGTTGGCATATAATTTTTCATAGTATTCCCTGATAATTGTTTGTATCTCTGAGGGATTGGTTGTAATCATTCCATTTTCATTCATGATTTTATCTATTTGGGTCATCTCCCTTTTCTTTTTGAGAAGCCTGGCTAGAGGTTTGTCAATTTTGTTTATTTTTTCAAAAAACCAACTCTTGGTTTCATTGATCTGCTCTACAGTTTTTTTAGATTCTATATTGTTTATTTCTGCTCTGATCTTTATTATTTCTCTTCTTCTGCTGGGTTTAGGCTGCCTTTGCTGTTCTGCTTCTATTTCCTTCTATTTTCCTTTCCCAAGAAAAATTTGGGATTTTTCTTGTTTCTTGAGATAGGCCTGGATTGCAATGTATTTTCCTCTCAGGACTGCCTTCGCTGCGTCCCAAAGCGTTTGGATTGTTGTATTTTCATTTTCGTTTGTTTCCATATATTTTTTAATTTCTTCTCTAATTGCCTGGTTGACCCACTCATTCGTTAGTAGGGTGTTCTTTAACCTCCATGCTTTTGGAGGTTTTCCAGACTTTTTTCTGTGGTTGATTTCAAGCTTCATAGCATTGTGGTCTGAAAGTATGCATGGTATGATTTCAATTCTTGTAAACTTATGAAGGGCTGTTTTGTGACCCAGTATGTGATCTATCTTGGAGAATGTTCCATGTGCACTCGAGAAGAAAGTATATTCTGTTGCTTTGGGATGCAGAGTTCTAAATATATCTGTCAAGTCCATCTGATCCAATGTCTCATTCAGGGCCCTTGTTTCTTTATTGACCGTGTGTCTAGATGATCTATCCATTTCTGTAAGTGGGGTGTTAAAGTCCCCTGCAATTACCACATTCTTATCAATAAGGTTGCTTATGTTTATGAGTAATTGTTTTCTATATTTGGGCGCTCCAGTATTCAGCGCATAGACATTTATAATTGTTAGCTCTTCCTGATGGATAGACCCTGTCACTATTATATAATGTCCTTCTTCATCTCTTGTTACAGCCTTTAATTTAAAGTCTAGTTTGTCTGATATAAGGATGGCTACTCCAGCTTTCTTTTGGCTTCCAGTAGCATGATAAATAGTTCTCCATCCCCTCACTCTCAATCTAAAGGTGTCCTCAGGTCTAAAATGAGTCTCTTGTAGACAGCAAATAGATGGGTCTTGTTTTTTTATCCATTCTGATACCCTATGTCTTTTGGTTGGCGCATTTAATCCATTTACATTCAGTGTTGTTATAGAAAGATATGGGTTTAGAGTCATTGTGATGTCTGTATGTTTTATGCTTGTAGTGATGTCTCTGGTACTTTGTCTCACAGGGTCCCCCTTAGGATCTCTTGGAGGGCTGGTTTAGTGGTGACAAATTCCTTCAGTTTTTGTTTGTTTGGGAAGACCTTTATCTCTCCTTCTATTCTAAATGACAGACTGGCTGGATAAAGGATTCTCGGCTGCATATTTTTTCTGTCTAGCACACTGAAAATCTCGTGCCAATTCTTTCTGGCCTGCCAAGTTTCAAAAGAGAGATCGGTCACGAGTCTTATAGGTCTCCCTTTATATGTGAGGGCACGTTTACCCCTTGCTGCTTTCAGAATTTTCTCTTTATCCTTGTATTTTGCCAGTTTCACTATGATATGTCGTGCAGAAGATCGATTCAAGTTACGTCTGAAAGGAGTTCTCTGTGCCTCTTGGATTTCAATGCCTTTTTCCTTCCCCAGTTCAGGGAAGTTCTCAGCTATTATTTCTTCAAGTACCCCTTCAGCACCTTTCCCTCTCTCTTCCTCCTCTGGGATACCAATTATGCGTATATTATTTCTTTTTAGTGTATCACTTAGTTCTCTAATTTTCCCCTCATATTCCTGGATTTTTTTATCTCTCTTTTTCTCAGCTTCCTCTTTTTCCATAACTTTATCTTCTAGTTCACCTATTCTCTCCTCTGCCTCTTCAATCCGAGCCGTGGTGGTTTCCATTTTGTTATGCATTTCGTTTAAGGCGTTTTTCAGCTCCTCGTGACTGTTCCTTAGACCCTTGATCTCTGTAGCAAGAGATTCTCTGCTGTCAGCTATACTGTTTTCAAGCCCAGCGATTAATTTTATGACTATTATTCTAAATTCACTTTCTGTTATATTATTTAAATCCTTTTTGATCAGCTCATTAGCTGTTGTTATTTCCTGGAGATTCTTCTGAGGGGAATTCTTCCGCTTGGTCATTTTGGATAGTCCCTGGCATGGTGAGGACCTGCAGGGCACTTCCCCTGTGCTGTGGTGTATAACTGGAGTTGGTGGGCGGAGCCGCAGTCAGACCTGATGTCTGCCCCCAGCCCACCGCTGGGGCCACAGTCAGACTGGTGCGTGCCTTCTCTTCCCCTCTCCTAGGGGCGGGATTCACTGTGGGGTGGGGTGGCCTGTCTGGGCTACTTGCACACTGCCAGGCTTGTGATGCTGGGGATCTGGCGTCTTAGCTGGGGTGGGTAGGCAAGGTGCACAGGGGCAGGAGGGGCAGGCTTAGCTTGCTTCTCCTTAGGTGATCCACTTCAGGAGGGGCCCTGTGGCAGCAGGAGGGAGTCAGATCCGCTGCCGGAGGTTTGGCTCCGCAGAAGCGCAGAGTTGGGTGTTTGCGCGGAGCGAGCAAGTTCCCTGGCAGGAACTGGTTCTCTTTGGGATTTTGGCTGGGGGATGGGCGGGGGAGATGGCGCTGGCGAGCGCCTTTGTTCCCCACCAAACTGAGCTCTGTCGTCAGGGGGCTCAGCAGCTCTCCTTCCCTTTGTCCTCCAGCCTTCCCGCTTTCTGAGCAGAGCTGTTAACTTATCACCTCCCAGACGCTAAGTCGCGCTTGCTGTCGGAACACAGTCCGTCAGGCCCCTCCGCTTTTTGCAAGCCAGACTCGGGGGGCTCTGCTTGGCCGGCGAGCCGCCCCTCCGCCCAGGCTCCCTCCCGCCAGTCCGTGGAGCGCGCACCGCCTGGCCGTCCTTCCTACCCTCTTCCGTGGGCCTCTGGTCTGCGCTTGGCTCCGGCGACTCCGTTCTGCTAATCCTCTGGTGGTTTTCTGGGTTATTTAGGCAGGTGTAGGTGGAATCTAAGTGATCAGAAGGACGCGCGGTGAGCCCAGCGTCCTCCTACGCCGCCATCTTCCCTCCCCAATCCTGAATAAAAGATTTAATCAGTTGAAGGAATATTTCAGATTGGCCACTGCACAAGAAACTTGATAAGATTTTCCCAAAAGTGGAAATAATCAAGTAATGACATTATTTGGTAATGACATTACTGAATTCAGACATGTCAGACCATGAAGTTGTGAAGCTGAAAATAACTTTTCTAACCTATTAATAAGGAAATCAAATGTAATCATCATCGCTAAAAGAAAGCTTCATTTATTTTTCAATTCTCTACATGGAAAATACCATTGCAAAATTATCATCCAGAAATATAAGAAAGAGATACCTAGAGATAAGTTAGGTTAGAAGAGTCATTTTTAAAAGTACATTATTTTTCAGAATGTTGTGATATTTGTTGTTTAAAAGTTGTAATTTCTTATGATTTCTTTTCTCATTAAATAGATATTCACTTTTTATGTAGTACCTAGTTTTATTTGCATCATTTTATGTTCTTTTTTAAAAAGCCTCCCAATTATATAAACTTTGAGCCCCATGAACCTCAATCTGCCTGGAGGAGGCCATTCTTCCAGCTTGTGAACACCCACAGAACCACATAGTTTGGTTTAGTCAGGAGGGGATTTATTGATGTGTATGAGAAGTCTCACAGCACCATCAAGAAGATTGAAGGTCTTGGCTCTGGCTGAGTTTCCAGAACCACAGAACCACAGAACCACAGAGCTTGGCTTGCTAAGCTCAATGCCAACCCACTTCCACCACGCTGGGGCTGATGCCTCCAATGCCACTGACTCTGGAACGACCACTTCAGCTGCCCTCGGCATGCTCTACATGGATGTCTGCCTGCCTGATGCTTCACAAGCTCCTTCTAAGTCACACTCACATTATGTCTCATGGGCAGTCACCAAACCAGGCTGGGAAAGGAAGTCAGTTTGGAACTCAGGAGTCACAATGCAGGAGGCTGTGAAAATATCTGGAGGGTGTTGAAGAGATTACAAGCAACTCCAGGGACCGATGTCCATCACACCTACTGCAAGACAAAAATCCACGAGGGTTCAGGCGTAGATAGGTAACTAAGACACGGTCCTGACTTCCAGGACTCCCAGGAGCATGGGGGAGAGAGACTCATGCCCAGACACTCCAAAGAATAGCACAATGGCTCTGGCCACAGGCGCCTTTCACAATTCTCAGACTGTTTTCTAACAAGGGAGGGCTACTGACTTAGACAAATCTTCTAACTGGTTGATCCAGAGGGAGCAGAGCCAAGAGATGACCTCCAGGGCACCGTGACAGGCAATCAGCAGCTTAGAATGTCTTACTATTGTTGCTGCTGCCTCAGGAATTCTCAGTTGCTGATAAATGTTACATCCCATCACACATGTGAAAAAAGAAGGGGGGTTCTAAAATCTAAAAATATAATGTATACCAAACAGCCTGTTCTTCCCTCACCCACATAGTCACAGAATATAAATTAAGGTGTTCATTCAGAGTTTCTAAATTTGTATGTATCTACAGGATCAACAAATGCAAGGATAACTAATAGTTCAAAATACAATCCTCCAGCAGATGAAAGATAGAACATTTGTTAAGAACACTGCTTCTGTAATCCAGGATGGGGAAAGAAGGAACCCTGGAGATAGGCAACAGTGATTATCTCAAATACAAAGACTGCAAGGAGAGACTCCCACAGACAGAAGCAGGTAGAAAGGTAGAGCTGACTCGGACAAACTCAGGGCCCAGGAAGTCAGGCAAAAAGCTGAGGGCTGTGCTGGGTGGAACCTGAGGGAAGGTAGTAACTTGGTATAGGAGTCAGCCACAGATCATCGATGGTTGCATTCAAAATAAATACAGACACCTTGGGATGCCTGGGTGGCTCCGTTGGTTAAGCATCTGACTCTTGATTTCAGCTCAAATCATGATCTCCCTGTTTGTGAGATAGAGCCCTGCGTGGGGTTCCATGCTGAGCCTGCTTGAGATTCTCTCTCTAGCTCCCTCTCTGCCCATTTCTTTCTCTCTCTCTCTCTCTCTCTCAAAAATAAATAAATAAACTTAAAAAAATAAATGCAGAAAACTCAAAGCCTCCTCTACTGAAACACAGTCACACTTGGGGATAGTTGTCTCAGATCCTTTTAATGCTCTGTGAACAAGAGAAGGTGACCATCATCAAACTCAATATAAAATGGGTGGAGGTGCTACAAACTTCACCCCAGGGTGCAAAGGACATGTCCCTCCCATTGCAGGGGCCTCAGGCTCCCCCTGTTCCCCTTCCTCTTGGAAATGGGCACTAAGTAGTTGTGGGCTAATACTTAATCACTGACTTTCAGGAATATATAAATATAAACAAATATATATATATTTGTGTATGAATCAAATATATATTTAAATGTATATGTAGATAGATATATAAAGAGATACACACACGTTTATTATCAATTTTACTGATATAAGAATGTGTAGCACATAAATTATAAATAATAATAAAACATACTATGTCCTATCATAAATTCTAGATAGTACATTGATTCTCATAGAATTTCTATATTCAGTTTCCCCAAACTCTTGTATGGGTGGCCGATGTTTGATGATTAAATGTGATTCAGATATGACAGTTGGTTGATATTTCATTTAGGCTAATGAGTAAGACAAAAATGAGGCAACAAAGATAAATGCCGGAACTTCGCTTAAGCACTAATGTCGCAAGTAATCTCGTTGCTGAATCAGGTAATTGTGTTCAAACCCTGGAAGAGTATTTTCTTGTATTTTTGCGCTAGGTGCAATGTAATGGCATGTCAGTGTGGTAAGCTAAGCGATGGCCTCTAAAGATATCCAGGTGCTAATTCATAAAACCTGCAGAAGTTGCCTTATATGGCAAAAAGGACTTTGCAGATGTGACCAAGTTAAAGGTCTTGAGATGAGGACCTTATCTTGGAATGTGTCCTCATAAGAGAGGTGCAGAGGGACATTTGACAAAAAGACAAGGCATTGTGAATACAAAGCAGAGAAAGACTTGAAAATGCTAAGCTACTGGCTTTGGAGGTGGAGGAAGGGACCATGAGCCAAGGGAAGCTGGCTTCTAGAAGCTAGAAGACACAAGGAAATGGATTCTCCCCTAGAGCCTGCAGGGGGAGGGTGGCCTTGCTGACACCTTGATTTCAGCCCAGTGAAACTGATTTCACACTACTGACCTCCAAAATTAAGAGAATAAATGTGTTGCTTTATGCCTCCAAGTTCATGGTATTTAGTTACAGCAGCCATAGGAAACTGATAGTTATCAATGTATTGTGTCTTGGCTCTGAATGAGCCTTTTAATTTTTTTAAGTTTATTTATTTATTTTGAGAGAGAGACAGAGCGAGCAGGGGATGGGCAGAGAAAGAGGATCCCAAGCAGGCTCTGCGCTATCTGTTCTGAGCTCAATGCGGGACCCTAAACCCACAAACCATGAGATCATGACCTGAACCCAAACCAAGAGTTGGACACTCAACAGACTGAGCCACCCAGGTGCCCCTGAATGCACTCTTTAATAAAGGCTTTATGACAAAGAAAGAGGCCCAGTAAGTATTTCTTCTGTATTTTTTAAAAAAATTATTTATTTAAATTAGAGGTAGTTAACATATAGCGTAGTGATGGTTTCAGGAGTAGAACCCAGTGACTCATCACTTTCATGTAATGCCCAGTGCTCATGCCAACAAGTGTCCTCCTTAATGCCCATCACCCATTTAGCCCATCTCTCCATCCACCTCTTCTCCAGCAACCCTCTCTGTTTTTATGGTTTGCCTCTCTCTCTGTTTTTATCTTATTTTTCCTTCCGTTCTCCTATGGTTCATTTGTTGTGTTTCTTAAATTCCACACATGAGTGAAATCATAGGATATCTGTCTTTCTCCGACTTATTTCACTTAGCATAATACACCCTAGTTCCATCCACGTTGTTGCAAATAGCAATATTTTGTTCTTTTTGATTGCTGAGTAGTATTCCATTGTGTATGTGTGTGTGTATGTATGTATATATGTATGTATATATGTATGTATATATATGTATATACATACATACACACACACATACATATACCATATCTTCTTTATCCATTAATCAGTAGATGGACATTTGGGCTCTTTCTGTAATTTAGCTATTGTTTGATAGCACTGCTATAAACATTGGGGTTCATGTTCAGCAATTTTGTATCCTTTGGATAAATTCCTGGTAGTGCAATTGCTAGGTCATAGGGTAGTTCTATTTTTATTCTTTGAGGAAACTCCATACTGTTTTCCAGAGTGGCTGCACCAGTTTGCAATCCCACCAGCAGAGAAATAGGCTTCCCCTTTCTTTGCATCCTTGCCAACATCTGTTGTTTCCTGAGTTGTTAATTTTAGGAGACATGAACACTTTTTCAAAGAAGACATCCAGATAGCTAACAGACACATGAAAAGATGCTCAACATCACTCATCATCACAGAAATACAAAGCAAAACCACAATGAGATACCACCTCACATCTTGTCAGTGTTTCTTCTTTAAAGTGAGCATAAGCTTACCCTATTTCAGAAGAGGGCACTGGAGGTTCACTGCCAGAGAACCTGGCTTTCCACAGTTTCCAAGCTGGCTGGAGGAAGGGTGAGGACATCTGGTGGTCTTGGAGCACCAGCCCCAGAAGGCTTCCCTCTGTGACCTTTCTTGGTGATGACTGTCTACAATCCTCTCAACACAGAAACCAGCCCCACCCCCATCAAGACCCCGCTTAAGGGGGAAGGGGGACCATGCTGGATGGGAAGGGGAGGGACCCATCCAAAGTAACAGCTCACTCTGCAACCTCCCCACCCCACCCCCTGTGACCCAAGCACTCTGAGGGCTTTCTGCCCCCATGGGTGCTCAGATTCCCACTGCACACACACACCATTTCTTGCTTACCACCTACAACCTGCCTGCACTCTGGAGGGTGGCCTGCTGTCTGTCCAACAACTTGAGATCAGCTCTGTCCTGGCTAAACTAGAGAATGTCTCTGGTATCTGTGGTGGAACCACACCTCCAATAAAGTCAGAACCCCTAACAACTTTATTCGCACCCTAGCTAATTTCAGGCTGCCAACATGACATCACAGACTATACCACTGGGAAGAGACAGCCAGTAGCCACCATTAATGTAGTGTTTCTGCTGTATAGATGTAAATAACCCGCAAGCACAGAAAATAGCAAAATGTAGTAAAATCATTGGGAGGAGTTTTTGTTTGTTTTAATATAACATTTCCTTACCAGTTCATTAATTGTTATTGACACTTGTCTTTCATGATTGGCTCACAAAGTTCCAGCACATTCTCTAGCTGGCTCTCATGGAGTGGAACACACCAGCTCCAGCACAGCCCTGTGATTAAGGGCCCCATCAACAAGCCATGGGCGCTGAGGATTCTTGGGGCTGGGACTGGTACCTGCGGCGATCAGGACAGGCTCTGGGCGTGGCCTCTAGCAGTGGACCCTGCACGGGCGGAGGTGCGGGCAGGAATTTCTCTGCTGTAGGGTCTCACTCACTGCCTCCCCATTGCTCCTGACATGACCACTCCTCATTTCCATGCCCTGAATGTGAAGGCTGAGGCCCTACCCCTTGGTCAGACCCACCATTCTCCATGTATCAGAGAGTTGTCCTCACTATGGCTGCTGCTACTTTACTCTTGATTACTGAAGCGGCCCCTGCAGAAGTGATGTAGGGCACGTGGGTCCAGGAGCCAAGGGTCTGGTTCTGATGTCACCATTGGCTGCTCGAGGGACTTGGGCCAACTGCTCACACCACCAGGCCTGTTGTGTGCCTCAGTGAGGGTGGACATGAGCTCTCCCCCAGCTCCAGGACAAAGCGTTGCTTCAGGTCCACCTTGATGGCAGGATGATGTGTGGACCTCTGCAGTTTCTGGGAGCTGCAGCAGCATCCACAGGTGCCGCGGTCCTGCTGGGAAACTTTATCCCTGGGAACTGGATGAGGGCCCTGGTCAGAGGACCTGCTATCAGATAGCTCAGGCTTCATCCAGAGAAATCAAAACATGGGCAAGATATGTGATCTTCCTTTTCCATTTTTCCAGGGACCAAAGTCTCTGTAACAACACCCAGCGGAGACAGACCCTCCCCAGAGATAAAACTGTCTCTGCAGCTGGGGTAATGCCAGGCTTGAAAGGGAGACCTGAGAGCTCTTCACCAAGGGGCTGAGCTGGGCTGGCTGGGTCAAGGTCTGGACGAGTTGCCTGGAGCCCATGCAGTAAGGCATCAAAGTGGGGGACAAGCTGGGGAGGTGGTCACCATAAGGAATATCAGAGAAGACCAACAATCCCCACAATTAAGGGGCTAAAGGGAAATCTTGAAATGGTGATGCCAGGTGCCTCAAGGGTCAAAGGGCAGACACAGAAAGATCCCGCCCAGGATCCAGCCTATAGATCTCCTGGCCAACAGCTGCATGCCTTCCCTTCCTGCATTTCCCATCTGCACACTCCTTCCTGCTCAGGCCAGGGCCCCAGGTCCAGCCATCAGTGCCTTGGGAAAGCTCCCTGTTGCATTCTTGGAGAGATTTTACTCTGGCAACTCAAAACCAGTGCCCGAAGGGCTCTCTTAGAAAAGGCTCTCTTTGACCTGACAGCTCCCACAGCCCTCATTAGCCACCCCCACCAGACCATCCCCATCCCCCTCTTTTATTTGCTTGTCTCAGGCCACCTGCCCCTCTACTCCCTCACCTGTGCTTCAACCAAAGACTCTCCTTCAGGCCACCCTTTCTTCCCTGAAACAGCTTCCAAGGTCTGACTTAGTCCAAGAAAATCTGCCAACTGGGGTGCAAGACGAGCCCAGGCTGCGCGGATCCCTTCCAAGGAGTCTGGCCTGCACACCACACCCTCCGCCCACCTGGAGTCGGGCCTCCCTTTGTGTATACAGAGCGTCACTGTCACGGAGCTCACAGGTGCATCTAGCAGGCTGGCATCCATGTGCTCCTTTTCCTGGCCTCACTAGTGAGAGGTCAATGAAACAGGAAAGAGTTTAATGGACTAAAAGGTTATTCTGGAGAGAGGCAGACAGACGGAAAGAGATAGATGGAATTATAAATAAATATATACATCAATACATATAAACACTGTATATATTATATGTCTAACATGTATATATGCATATATGTATGTTTACCTGTGTGCGCACACACACATATATATAGGAACCTCTGTGTGTGTGTGTGTGTGTGTGTGTGTGTGTGTGTAGCAGCTATTATAAATGCACAAGGCTCAACCTGACCAGTCATCTGTTCCAGGGCTTGGCAGTGCCCTCCCAAAGAGAACATTCTACCCTCAGGACAGGCAGCCCAGTGAGGTGAGTGCCCATCACATGAGGCAGGCAGAAGGAAGCGGGTTCCAGGCCAGGAGGCTGAACATCCTGGTTTTCACACCCCTTGTGGCAGAATAGGTGACTCTTGTCATCTTACTGTTCTCTTGCTGAGCAATGCTGGCTGTCCCCATGGCTTCAGTCACCACGAGATACTAAGGACCCTTGGCTTGGCTTGTACGGCTGGCCCGACTGCTCCTGGGCTCCAGATCCAGAGACCCAGCCACCGCTTGACACCTGCCTGGGATCTAGCTAGCCTCATATGATTGTCTTTTCATTGTCAGCCAGAAGCTGGACATGGCCTCTCTCACCGCATGCCCATCCATCACCCGGCTTTTCTCAGTTGTCTCTCCCAACTAGACTTTGGATCCCCCGCTTTTCAGCATTGGCACCAGAATGCTTTATGGGACCCACATGCTCTCTCCAATCAGAGCAGCCAGAGCGGTCTCTACAGAACTCAGCTCTTCCCCACAGTGGGGTCCCTGTCCTCACTGCTCCCTCACTGTGGCCCTGGGCAACTTTCTCAGAGTCCACGTCTTTAAAGTGGTTGATGTTGGATGAGCTTCAGAGAACCAGTCGCTAATGAGGGTGACACATCCCAGGCCCCATTTCCAAAGTCAGACTGGTCACAGGGGCCGGCAGAGGTACTGAGGCCTCAGCATGGCCACCCCACCCCATTCCCTCTTCTAGGGATGCACACCCATGGGTCTGTGGGTGCCCCTCTGTGCAGAGGGCGACCATTCCTGCCCACTGGAGTGGCCATCTCACAGTCCGGGACCCTCAGGGCCACGGGATCTCCTTCTTGGCTCCTTCCAGTGCATTTCCTAGGCACGGTGGCATCTCCCTGTGGGTGTTTCTGGTGTGCACAACATTCCAACCATTCCTGGCTCTCTCCAGGCTTCCTCAGCAGCCAATAGGCCCAGAAACCACCCACATGTGTCTGGAGCAGGGAACCAGCTTTAAAGAGATGCTGGCCCCACTTCCTCCCCACCTTGTGTCCAAAAGAATCGGGAGCTTCAGCAGGAGAGGCCCGTGCCACCCAATCTCTCGGCACATCCCAGCCAAGGAGCAGACATGCCTACTTGTGGCCATCAGACACCAGGGCTCCCAGTGGAGGGAACCAAGGTACAGACGCCCAGCCCTGGAGCTCTGCCCCGCCTGACAGAAGGTGCACCTTTGGCATTGTTATCTACCCAATAGGACACCTGTTCCTAATTCACATGGAGGTACCATATGTGCTAATGGTGTCTCTGCCTATCTGCATAAAGACGGAGGCATCTGCTAGGACAGAGATGTCAGGCTTGGCCAGCTAGATCTATCCAGACAGTCAGGTCACTGGGGGAGGGAAACTGAAAGGGCTCTTGCATTGGAGATTCCAGAGGGACATGGAAGCATGACCAGTACAGCTGGAGAGCCACCCAACAGGGCACATGAGTGAGGGGACAGCCATCCACACCATCATGCACCCCCTAAGACACAGAGTGCCACAGCAGTGCTCAGGGAGAGACATTCCTGCAGAGCACAGGGGTGAGGGATGGGGGGCAGTGGGAGGGGGGCAGACTAGCTCCTAGGTGTTGTGGGAATGCCAGGGGATGCCCAGAAATATCGGTGCGGGGTGCAGGGAAGTACCACTAGAAGACTTAGATGTCCCCACAAATGCTCTGCTCCAGGCAAGGTGCCCTGGTCCACACATGCCTCGGCCCCATTCTTCCTCCATCTTAGGGGAGCCATCCACCAGGGTTCTGACTCTCCTGTGCTCTTGGCAATTATTTAGAATTGGGAGTCTGAGTCCATTGCTGCACAAACATGTTTGCAAGAGAAGGCAGAGCAGCAGCCATGCTCCCTGAGGGCAGCACCATATGTTAATCCCCCTACCCCTTCCTGGGAGCGTCTGTGACTTTGGCTCAGCCAGGTCGACCCAAGCGACCACATCATCCTTTATCAGCCTTTGCATTTCTTCCTGATAGCCTTCTTCCGACTCCTCAGACTAGCCTTGTCCAATGTGATTACGACCAGGTGAGTGACCATCACCCTCTTTCACAGGACTCCACTGGAGCCCAGGGAGCAGGGTAGAGAGCTGGAGCATCGGGCCACCAAGGGTCACTAATTCACAAGCACAGACCAGTGACGTGGATGCGGACTGCAGGTGCCTTGTGGGACACAAGTGAAATAGGGACCCACTTTCACGACTGTCTCCTTCAGGTCTCTTCACACCTGGGCACAAAGGTGGAGGCACAGGGTTCTCATTCCGGTGAATTTGGCGGCAAAGGCACATGCCATCGGGGGATGGACTGGTTTGGGAACTCGTGAACAATGCCGTGGAGCCCTGCACAGCCATGAAAACACAAAGCACATGGTGAGACACTAGTGGATGGTCTCTGAGACTGATCACGCTTCAGAAATGAGACTCATGAAAGTGCTTATGGTGTGTCCAGCAGGACACAGTGCCACCCCCTGAGGCTGCCACCCTGACAATGAGAAGAGCTGAGGGCCCCACTCCCCAAGGATGCCGGGTCGTACACCCCAGCACATGGCCTATGGGTGTCAGACCCTACGGGGGGGCTACCCTTTCCAGGCAGACTTGCCAAGAGGTCCTCAAACCACTCAGCCCTTCTAGAAGGCTGTTTGATCATGGAGGCTGAGAAGGGAGGGTGTCTGGTCAGAGAGCTTTGGGGACAGTTTGGCCAGAGCTCTGTGATGTGTCTTTGCTCCCACCATGGGGAGTGGGGAGAAAGCTGACACTCTTGTCCCACCTCAAGCCCAAAGTAGAGGCTCTGAGGGCCCTGGCACCCAGGACAGGAGCAGAGCATGGAGAGGGACTCAGGAAGTGCAGGGGGACCCTGGAATCTGAGTACATGGACTACACCTTGGCCCTTTGCCAGAGTTAGCTGGCTGACAATGTGGACAACTTACTTGTCCACCTTAGCAGGACAAGGGAGATGATGCAGAAGGGGTCTGAGTTCAGGCCATCTTGACCAGACTCTGCTCAAGAAATGACCTGTAGGGGTGGGGGTCATCCACAGGAGGTTATATGTGCCACAGGATGCAGGAAAGGGTCCCCAAAGAGCCCCTACAATACCTGTGTCCTCCATGGAGGAGCTGAGGAAGGCCTAATGAGTGGAAAAGCCCACGGAGGAAGAGGAGGAGAAAGAGGAAGAGGTGGAAGGTGGGGATGTGAGATGGGAGGGAGGGATGCAGGAATGGAGGGATCCAGGGATGAAGGACTCAAGGGTGCAGGAGGGAGGGGATGTAGGAGCCTCAAGGGTCATGCAGGAAGCAGGGATTGGGGACGAGGGCATGAACAAAGCTGGGAGGCAGAATTTGATCTGTGGGGTTGCACAGCTAAGGGATACAGAATGCAGGTCTGAGAGATGGAGGGAGGAGGGATGCCATGTTGAGGAAAGCAGGTGTAGGGATGCAGGGACATAAACAGCGGGAGCCCAGGGATTAGGGATGTAGTGGTGTGGGGGGATTAATGCAAAACAACCATGTAGGGCTAGAGGGTGCAGTGATGGGGGAGGGGGTAAGGGATAGGAGAGTGACAGGTACAACAATGATGGAGGTGGCACTGAAAATCTAGGTTTCTTTTTTTTTAAGTTACTTTATTTTGAGAGAGAGAGAGAGAGCAAGCAAGGGAGGGGCAGAGAGAGAAAGAGAGTCCCAAGCAGGCTCCAGGCTCTCAGCACAGAGCACGTTGAGGGGCTTGAACTCACGAACTGTGAGATCATGACCTGAGCAGAAATCAAGAGTCAGACACTTAACCGACTGAGCTACCCAGGTGCCCCCCAGGTTTGATTTTAAATGCTGCCAGTTGTTAAATGTGGGCAACCAATTCCAATTTGGGTAAAATACTGAGCCGGCTGACCAAAACATAAGCCTCAAGCTCAGGGCCACCACCCATGCCTTTGGAGGCCAAGGCGAAGGCCGTCCCGGGGAGCACAGTGTTGGTCAGGGAGCCCTCGCTGAGGCTCGGCTGTGCCTGCAGGGGCTTGGGTTTCTGGGTGCAGAGGCCGCCATGCCCCCAGCTGAGCTGCTCTTGCATATTGCAGGCCGAGACTTGAAGGCAGTGTCCCCACCAGCCACACAGGCAGAGCCTGGGTGGCATCATCTTTGTAACAACTTAGCTGGGATGGTGTGATTTTCCACACGTTCCTAGTGTTGGCGCCCTTGTTTTATGGGAAGGATGTGGCTGGAAGGTTAAGTGTGGGGCAAGAATTGGTTGGCAGGTGAAGGCTGTCCCATTTCCCCTGGGGGAGCTTGGAGCCTGGGGGACAGAGGCCCAGCAAGGATGATGTACCAGTCCAGGCCCCTTGAAGCCCTGGCTGGGCTGGTGCCTGGGCTCACAACAAGATGTCCCCAAGGGCACCAGCTGGAGTGTGGAGAGCATGGCGCTGGCTCACAGGGCAGTGTGAGCACTACGTTGGCCCAAGGAGCCCTGATGAAGGATCTGGCCCCAAGGGGGGGTCAAAGCAAGCACTAGCCCTAGGAAACACAGAGCCCAAAGCAGGCAGGTGGGGACAGGGCTGACCTGAGAGCATCCTGCTTCCAGGCACCAGCCAGTATCTCTGCCCTCTCTGTCCCCACCATCCCCACCATCCCCACATAGCTGGAGATATGTCCTTCTGCCAATAGCCTCTATCCTCACTGGTCCGTCTGCCCTCCATAGTGCCAAGCTCCATCTTGTCCTGCAGCTTGGCAAAGAGCGTCTCATCAGTGTGAGTGAGAGATGAGGCACCAAGGTACATTTGAGAGAGGAGGACACTGGGTGCCCAGAAGAGCATTCCTTTGCCCAACATCCCCAGGTAGTAATGAGGTCACCTGGAATTCATTAGGCTTCCTCCATTAGGCTAAGGTCCTGGGGGTGGGGAGAGTTGGAGCTGGCCACAGGACAGCAGCCAGATCAGAGTCAGTGTTTGGAACCAACTACTTGAGCCACCAACGAGAGTGGCGCCATCATAGTTAATGTCAAGTTGATGCCCGTGAGAGCTGGAGACAGGTGCGGGGACAGGTGTGTGTGCCAGGTATGGGGTGGGGTTCAGAGGAGGAGAGAAGGTCGAGGTGGGGTGGGGGTTCCTTGGAGTCAGCTCGGAGCCAACTCTCCCCTGATGACAGTGGCCTGGGCCCCCTGAGGTCCCAGGCATGCCCGGGGCCCTGCTGTAGTTCAGGGTGAGGTGTCTGTCGCTGATGATGGCTGACAAGCAGCTACTTCCTCAACACCCCTCATTCGTCTGGGAGGGAATTTTCAACTCTCAGGATTCACAGCTGCTTCTGATACATGGGGTCTCTGAAAATCAGACAACATGGGAGGTTTTCATTTGCATGTATCGACAGGATGGCAGTGAATTAACAAAGACTAAAGCAGCATAGTGCTGGGCCCACCCACCTGGCTCAGGAGAGGAAACACCTAGAACATCCACCAAGGGCTGCAGCTTCCGTAGAGCCAGTTCCTTGCCCCAGCAGAGACTCAGGGGCGAGAACCCATGTGTGGTCCAGGATATCACCTGGGGGGGGGTTGGAGGGGGGCAGACCTGGAATGGAATGGGCGATGGAAACATCCTCTCTGATCCCATGGTACTCGGCTTCCGGACTGCCTGCAGGCTGAAGTGAGCTCCCCAGAAAGAAGTCATCTCACTGTGCTGTAGCGGGACCCCAGGCACCCCGGCTTGGGAGATGCTGCCTTGGCCACAGGGAGATGCTGCTGGGTTCCAGGGCCACGGTTTCTGCCCTTTCTTCAGTTTCACCCTTCTCATTGCCCCAAGATACACCCACACCATCTTGATATGTCCGTGGCGAGGGCTTCGTCCACTCTAGAAAGGAGGTGATGCTGCTGTGGTCACATTGTGCACACTCGCTGTGTGTCCACCACTGTGACAATTAAGAAGGACCATGGTCACCTGGAAGCATCCTCCCTGGGCTCCAACAGCCATCCAACAATTGAGCACCTACTGTGAACAGAGCATGGTGGCAGCCGCTGAGAATCAGCTAGTGAACGGGGCAGATATGGTCCCTGCCTGAGTGGGCTCACAGACAGGCGGGAGGCAGCACACCCAGGCCTCCACACCAGTAACACACAACCTCATGAAGGAAGGTCCTGGGGAGTGGGCACATCTGGGTGCTTGGGCAGGAGTCCCAGGTCCCACTACTTGCAGTTAGAGCAGAGCTGACCACGGAGGGAGGCCCAGAGTGGCAGAGACTCCTGAGTGGATGGGTAGGACCAGAGGGCAGAGCATGCTGGCTCCATCGGGAATTTTGAACTTTATCCTGAGAGCCATGGAGGTGACCTGCAAATTTCAGAGACTCCTCGCAAGCAGGCGGGTCCAGGATGGTCATGATTGGGTGGTGGAGGAGGCAGAGGAAATGGCTGATGTCGAGGGAGGGATACATAGGAGGTGATAGGCAGTCCCGTGGTGTCTGGGTCCTTTGGGCCCTCAGGTCGTGGCTCTCATGGGCTCACAATCCTCAGGCTGGCCTTTATTCCCCACCCCATCCCACATAGCAAACACTTCCTAAGAGGTCTTAATTGTACCAGATGACCACGGCATGGGTCCTGGTCATGCAAGATCCTAAGTACCATCTCACCAAAGTCTGGGAAAGGAAGGAGCTATTTGGTCTTTGGTTAGAACCCTCACAAGCAGACAGGTGCCCTCTGTTACCCCCTGAAGGTGGTATTTCCTGTTCCTGTGTCCTTCCTAAGCTTCCAACTTCCTGGAAAACTTCTCTACCCACCTAGCACTCTCACCTAGCCAAGATCCTGCCTGGGGTAACTCAGCCCTCCCCAAGCCCCGAGTCTGGCTTCCCCCCACCCTAGCTCAGATCTTCCCGGGGCTCAAGTAATTTCAATAGAATACATCAGGGGCATCCAAATCATTCGGTCCCTGATGCCACCTTTGGGGCAGGGTTCTGGTAAACAGAGCAGTCTTGAGGAGGCCACCAAGCAGACAGGTTCCCACTCTGCCACCAAGGCAGCACAGTGAGGGCAGTGGACATGACTTCTGGGGGCTTGGGAAGAGGCATGGTCACAGCCTTCAGGGGCAAGAAACTGAAAGAGGGTTTGGGCCACATGCTGGCACTACAGAGCTGAATGGGTGGAGTGTGGGGGTCTCAGGGAGGTGACCCCCCCCCTTGATGTGGAGAGGACTTGACAAATGCCACCCATAGAGGCAGGAGGACACAAGATGAGGACTTAGGGTTCTGCCACTCACAGAGCAAGTGACTTCACTTCTTCCAGCCTTGAGTCTTCGCTGGGACCACCCAATGAAGATTTATAAAAGGGACTCAGGGGCAAAATCAGCATTATTGCTAGAGATCAATAGTTATGTAAATTACCGCATATGGAACAGACAACTCACCAGAAGTGCCCTTTTCTCACCCACTTGGGGGTGCCCACCACGATTATGTTCTGACCTCAAAGCAGGCAGCACAAGGCAGGCGTTGCATCGGGAAGCCAGATGTGAAACAGATGTGTGCCAAACTTCACCATTAGCGTTTGAAACTGATGTAAGCAGCCATGCAAGAGGCCCCAGGTAGTATCACAGAACTGAATCAAACATCCCATGTGGGACACACGAGCTACAACCCGAAGTCATGGTTAAGTCACTCAGGGAGGAGCAACGGCTCCTCCTTCCCATCAGGAATCTGGTAATCTGGTCTCATTTAAAGGCATTCTACCCCCCACCCGCACCCCTCATGTCCCTTCTCTTTCCCTGCCCTTTATTTACTTCCCTGCTGCTTTACAAACTTGTGCCAGTGTCATTGTCTAAACAGCAGGCAGCGGCTTGCAAAACAAACATGTACATGTGCATAACATGTGTATCTGATCAGTCACCAGTAGGTGAGCAAAATAAAATTGAATTTACAACCCAGGGGAGGTGTGATGTGTGAGTCAGTGTGTGCTGGGGTGTGTGTGAGTGTGTATTTGGTGATGGCACGATGGCCTCTTATCTGTATCAGAAGATGCATGATTTGTAGAAACACAGACAAATGTGTTAATTGTAGGATGAATGGCTGTGGGCATTGTAGGTCCGTCAGCCTCAGATTATACATCATAAAGGAGATCTTGATAAAAGAGTGAGTTCACGGTGGTGACATCTCATTAATTCAGCCCTGGCAGGAAACAATGAAATCTAATTTTTCCAGATAACTTGGGTTACCCCTGTAATCACTCAAACTTACAAATTAGCATCTTATCAGAAACATTGCTATCCTTAACCGAAGTATTCCAACCACAATTTAATCTTCGTCTGGTAACTCAGGGCCGCCTGTGGAAGATGGGTCATTCTGCAGGCTGTGCTCAGGATAGCTTTAGCAGTAAGGGTGACCATTTGGCCCTGAAGACTAGGGCTCCAGGTCACTGCACATTTTGGCTTTGCATCTATAGTGTGGCTGAAGCAATTGACAAAGGCCCATAGGGATCAATTACAGCAAAATGGCTGGGGTTAACAACATCATAATCAATTGAAATGCTCTGGCTGAGCTAAAACATAATGGATTGCATCATAATCCATCTAGACTTTGCCGAGGGGCAGAGAGGCTGGAGCTGGGGTTCAGGGAAGCAGCCACACGTATCCATCTCATAACCCCAGGGAGTTGGGAGTGAGCGCCCAGCGTACCCTGTGCCTGGGGCCGATCCTCAAACTCTGGCAGTTTATACACCACAGCCCTCAAAACCATTGGGCCCTGTTGTTACTGGTTGGCTTTTACCCCGCCATGCTCCATGGAGGACTTGAGGTGGCAACCACTTGTCACCCTGAGCTTGGACCCTCTGCTCACCATCTGCTGCTTTCAGGGAAGGGGTGCCTGGCTGCAGGTGGGTCGTTCTCTGTGGGAACACCAGCATGGTGCATTGTTTGTTTCTGCAAGTCTCCAGGAGTTTGCTGGCTGACTCAGTCCTCCTTCCAGCCCCCAGTACCCTTCTAAGGGCCTTGACTAAACTGAGGGCCAGGAGCTACATAGCTGAGGACCAAACCCTGGCTCATGGTGACTGTCACCCTAGAAGGTGAGCTGTGAGAACAGTCATAGGCCATTGCAACTGATAACAGTAAAAGTAAACAAAAGTTTGCAATCTTTTGGTTTGGAAGTTAGAGTGGATTATATAAATTTTATTGATTTATTTATTTGTTTATTTATTTATTTAGAGAGTGAGCGGGGGAGAGAGGCAGAGGGAGACAGAGAGAAAAAGAGAGAGGGGAGAGAGAGAGAGAGAGGCAGAATCTCAAGCAGGTCCACACTCAGTGAGGACCCGACACAGGACTCGATCCCACAACCCTGGAATTACAACCTGAGCTGAAATCAAGTCAAGAGCTCAGCCAGATCAACACTGAACCATCCTGCACACCTAGAAAACTGATCTGAGGATTAACACAACAATTTGCACAACCTGAACCACAGAACTCAGCAGGTATGTGGGGCAGAGAGGTGAACTGGGGTAGAGAGAAGCCATGGAGGGCAGGGAGTTGTTTTTGTGTGTGGAGAGAGGACAGAGATGGGGTGGGGGATGGGGCGGGAGAATATGGGAAAAGCATCCCCTCCAAAGCAGCTGGCGAGAAAGTGGAAACAGCCACAGGGACTGAACTAAAAAGGGAGAAAGGAGAGGGTTTAAATTCCATTAAGACTATAAACAGGGGGGTCACAGAGTCTGAAACTCCACAGCTCGATACCTGGCGGTGCTCTGGTGGGAAGGGCGAAGCCCCAGGAGCTGAGTGGAGTCTGAGGCTCTTCAGGCCACACGGGGACAGGCGGTTCCCCTGCTGGGAGGACAGCTGGTAGAGGCTCTGTGGGTCCCCCAGGGAAAAGGCCCCAGTGGACCTGGGAGAACAACCACATTTGCTGGTGCTGGGACAAGGTCATTAAGGGTGAAGCCTGGTGCCAGATGCATGTTGTGATTTGCCATAATCCCTGAAATGCTGCTGCTACACAATCGCGTGAACTTTTTCTGGGGTGGGTGGGCACCCGGCCACAGTCTCCGGGCATTGGCAGCAGCACGGTCCTGCAAACGTTCCTGGGTGCAGCCCGCACCCGGCCATCGCTCCGTGAGAGCCTCCCGCAGAGGGGCAGAATGGGTCACAGCCGTAGTCCCTCAGAAGTAAGGGGTCAGGAAACACAGCTGCATCTGAGATAAAACTCAGGAGGGAGGTTCTCCCTGGGGCTTGGTCAAGAGTCAAGCGCTCAACCAACTGAGCCAACCAGGTGCCCCTAGAGTCTATTGTAAATGTCAAATGTTGAGATCATGCATAATGCTGTTTTATATAGATTTATATGACTGTTTTATATAGATTGTCTCATCTGGTGTTCACATCAACACAATGAGGTAGCAACTAATAATACTCCCATTTTATAGATGAAGAAACTGAGGACTTGAGCAGTCAAAGACCACACCGAGGTATTCGAGAGCTCCGCAGCCTAAGCTTTCCACAACTTTGCTGCTTGCCTCATGAGGTCTAACTGCCTCACCATTTCTGTCACATCACTTGTACTCTGGTTCAGGAGAGAGAGGGACAGAGTGATGGCCGGCCCCCTGGACCTTGCCTGCCTCCCTCCTGAGTGTTGCAGACCAGCAAAGGTTTTTTTGATGTCTGTTTTCATCATCTACTTTCAAATGTCCTCATGATATTCACATAAAAAAATTAGCTGACTTATTTGTTTCTTCAGATATTTTCCTTCCTTATGCAGCCCAGACATCAACTGTTCCCCTTTCCATTGGATGCCATATCAGATCCTATAGGGGCAGGTCACTTAGGATTAGCCCTTGTAGCGAGGAGTTGACAGGTGTAAACAAAGGAACATTTTGTTTCTTGCTCCTGGAAATGAAGGCAGAGTTAGGGTGGAAGCTCCCCTGTGTCCTCAGGGACCTGCCATCTTTTGGTTCTGCCTTCCTCGGTGTGGGGCTCTGTCACGAAGGTCATTGCATCCTGGTCCCAGCCAGTAGAAAGAGCTAAAAAAGCAGGCGGACAGGACACAGGCTCATTCTTAGGGAGTTGTGTTTGTCAGGGTTCAACCCAAAAAACAAAACATCCAGAAACTACACTTGGGATATCAATCTGAAGGAGGCTGACACAGGGAGCTGGCAGGTGGAAAGAGGGAAAAGAGCAAACACAGATGCCCAGGTAGCCGTGACACCTTAGCCGCCCCAAGCAGCATTGCCCCTGGGGCTGGGGGACAGAGGAGACATGTGGTAGGGCCACAAGCAGCAGCTCAGAAGAGGGTTGTGCCATAACCTCCAAGGGAGCAGCAGGGCTGACCCTGCGAGGGCCTGAGGAAGCAGAGGCGGACTTGTATTCCGCTGCACAGCAACGGAGCATACACGCAAGCAGAAATTCTGTGCAGTTTGTGGAAAATTACAGCAACCTAGTAAAGTCACAACCACTGAGGAATCAGATGCAGCAGGAGTGGTTTCTCCCTTGCAGCAGCAAGCTAAATAAGCTTTAACTTTTCTGGTCGTTGATGTGATCCTGGTGGTCTTAGGTTAGCACGCAGTGACAAGCGGAGGGCCCACCGTGATTCAGCCAAGACCCTCAGTCCCGCACACCAGGTCCTTGATGCAGTGATGGCATGCACATCCGAGACCCCTTGAGTTACCATCTGTCAGAGGCCACATCCTGCCTGCGACACCAAGGTAAGTGTCAGCTCCAAATGTTTCACTACGCCCTGAGTGAACTGAGTGTTGTTTGTCTATAAGGGGCTATCTACAGGGAGAGGGCAGATGTAGGTCTAGAAGTTCCCTCCTCAAGCCAGCCCCAAGGACTGCGTCTGCCCTTGTTCTATACATGTCTTCTTACAGACGAACAACACTAAGGGCGCAGTCAAGCCAACCGGTAAGAGGAGGGTCCTTGGCTCCACAGTTGAGGACAGCTGGCTCTAGGCCAGGTTCTGCAGACACTAGATTGCATCCACATCATTCCTTCACCATAATTCTGGAGGGATCATCTCGGTCCAAGTCTGGGCCCCTACCAGGCCAAATACCTGTTCTTCCATATTTCCACACTACAAGTCTTACTCATGTAAATGTCATTATTTCCCTGAGGACAATGTGAAGTCACAGTGGCCACTTTGGGTAACTTTTTTTTTTTTTAATTAATTAATTTATTTATTTTTGGGACAGAGAGAGACAGAGCATGAACGGGGGAGGGGCAGAGAGAGAGGGAGACACAGAATCGGAAACAGGCTCCAGGCTCTGAGCCATCAGCCCAGAGCCTGACGCGGGGCTCGAACTCATGGACCGCGAGATCGTGACCTGGCTGAAGTCGGACGCTCAACCGACTGCGCCACCCAGGCGCCCCAAGGGTAACTTTTTTAAAAATTTGTTTAAATGTTTATTTATTTTGAGGCAGAGAGCAAAGGGGGAGACAGAGAATCCTAAGCAGACTCCATGTTGTCAGCACAGAGCCTGACGTGGGGCTCGATCTCAGGCCACGAGATCATGATTTGAGCCAAAATCAAGAGTTGGCTGCTTAACCGACTGAGCCACCCAGGTGCTTTTGATGTGGACAAGATTGCTATTTTGACTGACATCTGAAAACACAGAAAAATAACAATCCTGAATATCCAATGGCTTACACTTTTTACTTGACATGAGGGGATCTCTAAACTCAATTGCAATTCTAAAATTGTCTACCTAGAAGATCTCCTAAATCCCAGGTGAGAAAGGAAAAAGTTCAGTGATGAATTCAGGCTCATGCTTGGCACAAACATGGCTTTTCTGACCACCCCCCACCCTGCCAGCCAGTCCATCTGTGGTTGGGCTAGGAGATGCAAATCCTTGGATGTGAGAACCTACTAGCTTGCATGACCCTAAAAGGGACACAAGGCTGACAAATCCTTAAAAACACAAAGTAGAAACTCTGCTAGCAGGGCCACTTATCAATTTTGCAAACAAAAGAGTAGCTGGCAATTAATGCTCTCACCCTAGCCATAAAGAAGTAGGAACTTGAAAGGTCTGATTGGTATTCTGAAGTGGCTCCAAGGGAGAGTATAGCCAGTTCCTTCTTCTCTTCTTTCCCCACTCTCTTCCCTCTTTTGTTCCACCACATGAAAGACTTTGGAAATTAATTGCAATAGATTGTATTTTTCTAAAAATGTCCACTGCAATATCTCTCATTTCCTATGTTTTTCCTGAGTCTACCTACTCCCCCAGTAGGAGATAGAGCTTATGTTCATTCCCCTTGAGCTTGAACGGGCCTTTGTGACTGATTTATGGATAGGCTGGGGTAGAAGCAATGCTACGATAATTTCCAGAGCTTGGCTAGAATAGGAAGTCCAGCTTCCACATGTAGCCAACAACCGTGCTGTGAGGACACCCAACCAGACCCATGCAGAGACCCATGGAGGGGTCCACATGGGAAGGAAGCACCAGGCATGAGAAGAATGAGTCATCAGGTGATTCTGGCCCCATTCTTGGAGCTTCCCAGCTGCGTCCCAGTTATCACAGGACACAACATCCCATTCTGCCTTGCCATGTCCAAATCTCTGATCCACAGTATCTGTGAGGTAAGTGGTTGCCTTATACCACTAAGGTCTGAGGTAATTTGTTTTACGTCTGTGGAAATTCAAACATATAAGTAACCACAAAAATGTTCTGTCATCATGTGCACACTCCAGAACTAACCACCCAGGTTCACAAACCTAACACAAAAGAAAAATAAGCTATATTGTAAGGTCTCTTAAAATCCACAGGAGATACTGTCCAAACTGGTTGTAGAGGGCTTATGTAAGTTTGAAAGAAGGTAATTCAAGAACTTCCAAAGGAAAAAGAAAAAAAATTAACCCACTGATTTTGTTGTTGATTCAGATTTTTTCAAAGGGAAAAAGTTTAACTGTGATATTCATTAATGACCTTGGTTACAAAATAAGAATAAAAGCAGGTCATTCACAGCTCTTAGCTTTAAATATGGCTAGGAAATTCTTTTAAAGCCATTTTATAAATATAGAAGGATATAACTGAAAAAAAAACATTCACAAAGTGTTCTTGATAGAACACTCTATAGGCAAATTAAAGTGAGTTAGAAATTTTAATTGAAAACATCCAATTTCTGCTTCCATATAGGATATAGAAAGCTGTGAAGAACAATGAGAAAAATCTGGATAGTCTACAAATTAGGAGTGTCCAATTTTTCTCGAATCTATCAGAAATATAAGGTTGCAAAGGAACCAAATAAGCTGAATTCCAAAGAAGCAGACCCTCCTACAAAGGGAAGTGGAGCACACAGCCGGTTTCCCCTTCAGCCAAGCCCAGGAGAAGCATGGAGACATCACCTCCAGGAGGTATGAAGACATCAGCTTACATTTCAGCAAATCATTGAAAGCCAAGTGTGGGCCCAGATGTAAGGTTGGAATAGCTGAGGAATGCAGACTCAGGGGAGTTGGCACTCACTTGCAGATCTCTGAGTGTTCTTGGGAGAAGCTGAGCAGGAGACTGGGGAGAGACAGGCAATGTGAGGATGCAGGAGGAGGCAAGCTGCTGTTGGAGGGCAGGCACAAGGCCTTGCCCCTTCCCTAGATCCATCCCCACTAGGAAGCAAGATCCTGAGACACTGAGGGAGGGGCACAGGTAAAAACCCACTGGTTTTGAAGAAAGAGTAGAAGCAAAACCCATTTGCCTCTGGGAGAGAGGTAGGAAACCTGTTGCCCCAAGGACACAGGGAAAAGCCCATTTCTATGATGGGAGGGAGAGGCAAGAAATCATTTGGGGCCCAAGAAATTATACCAAAAAGGCAGAGGTCTGCTACCCATGAGTGGGGAGGGACAGGAAACTCGCATGTAAAATCAGAATTTAGTGACAAGGCAGAACTGAGTTGCCATGGGAAGGAGGGGAGGAATGTTGAGAAAGCCCACGCTGAAGTTCAAGATCTGCCTAACAGTGAGGCTGGATCAGGATAACAGAGGAGCCCCTCTCACCACAGGCCTAGTGTCAAGAAACAAGTCATAGCATAACTCTTGATGGAGAGGCAAGAGTATAGGAAGAGCCCCGCAGTAGCAGAGGCATTCAGAAAAGGCTAAAAGTTGAAGGGATTATCAGAAACACCAAGAGAAACTGTCTGGTACCCCGGTCCCCCCTGTCAGCATGGGTAAAAGCATCCCACATTTCAAGAAATTGGAAGCCTCACCTGCGCAGCAGGTACCAATAGCAACAACAAAACCCAAACCTGGTCCAATGCTTAACTGGATGGACTGAACCTCTAATACAAAAATCCAGACATAAGAGGCATGCTAATCTGCAGGTGTCAATATCATTTACTTCAGTCTGCATTGTTCTTCTACACATAATGTCTAGCATACAATAAAAAATTACATTTTTTTTAAAAAAAGAGAAAACAATCTAAAGATAAAGCAATCAGCAGAAAAGATTTGATGACCCAGATAGTTGGAACTATTAGGAATTTAAAAATAAGTAATATGTTAATGCATCAGTGGAAAGGGGCGGGCAACAAGCATGAACAGATGGAGAATTTCACCAGAAAGATACCAACTATAACAAGGAGTAAAATAGAAATGCTAGAAATAAAATACATGATATCATAGATGAAGAATTCTTGTGACTGGCATGTAAGGAAAATGAATATAGCTTTGGAAAAATCTACAAACTTGAAGATAGGTCAATAGAAATGATGTGAACTGAAACACAAGGAGAAAAAAGTGGTGAAACCAAATCAGAGCTCCAAAAACTGTAGGTAGGACATCATCAGATGGCCTAACACACAGGTAATTAAAGTCAGAGATGGGTAAGAGAATTTTAAGGTAATTTGAAGAGAAGAAATATTTGAGGATAATAGTCAAGAGTTTTCCAAAAATAATAATGGACATCCAACCACAGAGCCAGAATTCAGAGCACTCCAAGCAAAATAGCGAAAAGAAAGAGAAAGAAAAAGAAAAAAACACCACCACCACCAGCAAAAAAAAATACACACACCCCCCTATACACATCATTGTCAAACTGCTCAAAGTGGAAGATGAAAGTTTCAAGGCAGCCAGAAAAGAGAGGGAAGTTACACACAGAAGAGTGACGAAAGAGTTACAGAGCACTTCTAATCAGAAACTATGTGAGCTCAAATACAATAGAATGGCATCTTTAGAAGTGCTGAAAGAAAAAAAAAAAATCTGTCAACTCAGAATTCTGTACTCCGTGAAAATACCTTTCAAAGTTAAGGTAAAACAGAGACATTTTCAAACAAACAAAAGCTGAGAGAATTCACTGACCGCAGACCTGCATAATAAGAACTGTTAAAAGACTTCTTGAAGCAGAAGGAGTGATAGTCACCCCAAGCAGGGCAGGATGAACCTCCCCCACCACCGTCCTGGAATAGTTGAGATGTTGAGACTGAGAATGAGTGCCACATACACCAAGAAGATATGGAAAGATTTATTATTCATGGAATTTCCTGAGGAGAGGAGAGAAGGCACAAGCCAGTCCAAATGACAAGAGCAAAGTGGGGTCAGTGACTCTGGCTTACACTGTGGCTGAGGGTGGGGCCAAGAAAAGGATTCAGGCACTCAGGCTGGAGTTTGTGTGGTTTGAACTTCCTGTTGGCACCATCAGAAGGAATGTACAGGATTTCTTTCAGGACCAGCTTTCTATTGGCTTTTGCCCCAGATGTGGGGCAAAAACAGAAGGAGTTGGGCTTGCAAGCTGTAAGTGGTCCAACATCAAAAGTGGAATCTTATTTTTTATTACATGTAGTATGATGGCAGGTGGAAACTTGGATCTATAGAGAAATAAAGAGCATTATTATTTTTTTTTAATTTTTTTTTTTCAACGTTTATTTATTTTTGGGACAGAGAGAGACAGAGCATGAACGGGGGAGGGGCAGAGAGAGAGGGAGACACAGAATTGGAAACAGGCTCCAGGCTCTGAGCCATCAGCCCAGAGCCTGACGCGGGGCTCGAACTCACGGACCGCGAGATCGTGACCTGGCTGAAGTCGGACGCTTAACCGACTGCGCCACCCAGGCGCCCCGAGCATTATTTTTAATCACAGTAACAGATAATTCACAGCTTCTGGTTCCAGACAAATTGGAGTAATCGCATTTCACCTTATTGCCCCCACTGTTTGCAACCAAAACTCTGAACAAAATACATAAAGGGGCACCTGGGTGGCTCAGTTAAACATCTTGACTCTTGATTTTGGCTCAAGTCACGATCTTACGAGATTGAGTCCCACGTCAGGCTCTGTGCTATCAGTGTGGAGCCTGCTTGGGTTTCTCTTTCTCTCCCCCTCCCCCACACCCTCTCAAAATAAATTTAAAAAAATACATAAAGCAACCATTAGAAGGCTCTGAGAGATGGAAATGAAAAGTTGGGCTGCTCAAGGACCTTGGGATTTGAGGAAAAAACAGGCAGTGATTTCCTTGAGGGTTTTTGTGTTTTGTTTGTGTGTGTGTGTGTGTGTGTGTGTGTGTGTGTGTGTGTGGTTTGTATGTGTGTGTGTGTGGGGGGGGCATTTTAGCCCCCTACATATCCTTGTCTGAACACTAGAGACACCTAAAACCCAGAAATGTCAAGAAACAGACCAAAAAAATAAAAGCTCCAAAGAAAGCTTCTTCTCTCTGGCCAAAAGCTTTGACAAAGGGAAGCCCTGCATGATGGAACCCACTCTATTCCAGATGGAACTCTGCACAAAATTCTACCCCACCCCTACCCAACCTGCAGCTGCAGGGACTGGAGGCAGAGCCATCAACCACCCTGCCCTATACTGACGAGGAGGCAGCCTCCTTCCTCCCATTGGGAGGATGGCAATGAGGATTGTAGGCAGTGACCTACTGACCATGCTTGCCCAGCACTAATGAGGAAATCCACCTCGTCCACACTGGGATTTGGGGCAGACTTTGGGGTGAAATCCCAATAACCTTTCTTTTTTTAAATTTTTTTTTAATGTTTATTTATTTTTGAGAGAGACAGAGACAGAATGTGAGTGGGTTAGGGGCAGAGAGAGAGGGAGACACAGAATCCGAAGCAGGCTCCAGGCTCTGTGCTGTCAGCACAGAGCCTGACATGGGGCTCGAACTCACGAGCTGTGAGATCATGACCTGAACTGAAGTCAAATGCTCAACCGACTGAGCCACCCAGGCACCCCCCAATAACCTTTCTGATCCTACACTAACATGAGCATAGGTGGCACCCCTCCCCCTCCCTTTCTAGCACTGCAGAGACTGTGGAGGATCCCTGTCTACCATCTCTGCCCTACTAAGCAAATATCAGCAAAAGGTGGTGCTCTTCCACCACCCACTGGTATATCAGCTTCAGAGATAATGACCATTCCCCCGTGCAGTAAGCAAGCAGCAATAAGAAGGCACCACCCCTTTCCTCCAAATCAGAAAGTGAGTGAGGGGTGGGGGGCAGTTTATAGGAAAAAGAAAAACTAAGACAAGGATACTTTACATCTGTGTAGGAAGTCCTGGACAGACCCCAAAGCAGTCCAGCCCATGCATGAGCAACCAGAATGAATACATCAAGAGAATGGAAAACTTGACTATAATGTCAAATACTGCTCTCATTGCAGATTGGCCTCTGAGCGGCACACAAGCTGGACACACCAAAACGGCACTGCAAACTAAGTTGGCATTTGAACCACAGCCCACAAAAGTGTGTCAGAACATGCACTCTGGACCTAAACAGGTTGACTGCCTGCTGAGAAAGATTTAAATAGAAACCAGAGTCTCGTAACAACACTCAAAATGTCCTGGTTACCCACAATTACTCATCATACTAAGACCAGGAGAGTCTCAACTTGAATGGGAAAAGACAATCAACAGACATGAATACCAAGACGATACAGATGCTATGACTATGCGACAAGGATTTTAAAGGATCACCCACAAAAATGTTCTGAAAAACAAGTACTAACACTCTGAGGGAAAAAAAAGAACAAATACAAACCTTAGTAAGCAAAGAAGATGAAGACTTAAGAAGAACCCAATAAAAAACAGAACTGAAAAATGAGGTAAGTGAAATTTTAAAACTCACTGAATGGGCTGAATAGCAGATGGAGATGACATTAGAAGGAATTGATGAACCTGAAGATAGAATAATAGAAATTATTGGGGCACCTGGCTGGCTCAGTAGGTTAAGTGACCAACTTCGGCTCAGGTCACGATCTCACAGTTTGTGGGTTTGAGCCCTGCGTCAGACTCTGTGTTAACAGCTCAGAGCCTGGAGCCTGCTTCGGACTCTGTGTCTCCCTCTCTCTCCACCCCTCCCCAACTTGTGCTCTGTCTCTCTCCCTCTCTCTCTCAAAAATAAGCATTAAACAAATTAAAGAATGATAGAAATTATCTACTTTGAACAGACTGAGAATAGATTTTTTAAATGACAAGAATCTCAGAAACGTGGGACAATAACAAAAAAATCTGACATTCATATCATCAGAAATTCAGTAAGAATATGGTGCTAAACATAAATAATGAGTGAAGACTTCCCAAATTTGGCAAAATACAAACTTACAGATTCAAGAAGTTGAGCAAACCCTAAAGAGGATAAACTCAAAGAAATCCATGCCTAGGTATATCATAATCAAATTTCTCAAAACTAAAGACAAAGAAAAAATATTGAAAGAAGCCAGAAAAAAATGTATTACCTGCAGCAGTTAACTACTCAAATGACAGCACATTTCTCATCAGAAATTATAAAGGCCAGAAGAAAGTGTCATGACATATTCAAGTGCTGAAAGAAAAAACCTGTCACCCAGAATTTTGTATCCAGCAAAACTATCTTTCAGAGATGAAGACAAAATAAAAGTATCCTCATATGAAAAAAAAGTAAGAAAATTTTTCATCAGAAGACCTGCACTTAAAAAAATTATTAAATTTTTTTTTATGTTTATTTATTCTAGAGGGGAGGAGAGGCAGAGAGAGATAATAGAGAGAGACAGAATCTGAAGAAGACTCCAGGCTCTAAGCTGTCAGCACATAGCCTGACACGGGGCTTGAACTCACAAACTGTGAGATCATGACCTGAGTCAAAGTTGGACACTTAACCAACTGAGCCACCCAGGTGCCCTCCAAAAAAAAATTCTAAGGAAAGTTCTTCAGACAGAAAGGAAACCTGGAATGATGTTAGGAATGAAAGAGCTATGTAAAGGTTGTATTAGTTTTCTATTGCTATACAACTAGTCATCAGAAACTGGGAAGCTTAGAACAACACATGTGGGCTCAGGAGTCTGGGATGATTTAGTTGGCTTCTCTGCTTCAGGGTCTCAACAGGCTGCAATCCAAGTACCAGTGAGGCGGTTCCTTCTGGATCTTGGGGTCTTCTTCCAAGCTCCCATGGCTGTTGGAAGAATTCACTTCCTTGCAGTTATAGGATTGAAGCCCTCAGCTCCTAAGAGTCCAGTTCCTGGCCATATGGCCCTCCAAATATGTTCATCTCATAGCAACTTGCTTCTTCAAGGACTCCTGTGATTAGGTTACAGCCACCTGCAACAAGGCAATGTCAATCACTGCCAAAAGTGGTCCACTTTTGTCAGGGTGAAGTCAATGAAGCCTAGCAGGGAGCTGAACATGCTCCCCAACTTGTACCTACACACTACACCTAAATAGAAGGGTTTGAAAAAAAAAAAGAAAGAAGACCAAACAGGTCTCACAACACAATACTCAAAATGCCCAAGATACAATTAAAAAAAATCACCTGTCATATAATAATGAGGGTGATCACAACTTGAGTGAGAAAAGGTAATCCAAAGGTGCCAACACTGAGATGACTCAGATGTTGGAATTATCTGACAGGGATTTTAAAGCAGCAATAAGAAAAATGCTTCAATTATGAATACTCTGAAAACAAATTAAAAAATGCAAAATCTCAGCAAATAAACTGAAGATAAAAAAAGAACCAAAGGGAAATTATAGAACTAAAACTCAATAATTTATTTTTTTCAACGTTTATTTATTTTTGGGACAGAGAAAGACAGAGCATGAACGGGGGAGGGGCAGAGAGAGAGGGAGACACAGAATCGGAAACAAGCTCCAGGCTCTGAGCCATCAGCCCAGAGCCCGATGCGGGGCTCAAACTCACGGACTGCGAGAGCGTGACCTGGCTGAAGTCGGACGCTTAACCGACTGCGCCACCCAGGCACCCCATAAACTTCAATAATTTAAACTAAAACCTCACTAGACAGGCTCAATAGCAGATTTGAGATGAGTGAGGAAAGAATCAGTAAACTCAAAAACAGATCAATAGAAATTTCCAATATGAACAACCTGAGGAAAAAGACTAAAGAAATGTTTAAAAAGAACAGTGCCTCAGGAACCTATGGGACAATAAAATAAAATCTAACATTTGCATCATTAGAGTCTTAGAAGAGGAGAAAGTGTATGGGGCTGAAAAAATGAAGAAAAATGGTTAAAAATCATTTTTAAAAATTCAACAAATCTAAAAGCAAGCAGGAAAAGAGGGGAAAGAATGGAACAAATAGAAAACAAGTAACATGATGGCAGAGTTAAATCCAACCATATTGCTAGTGATGTTAAATGTAAATGGTCTAAAACCCCCCAATTAAACAGCAGAGATTGTCTAAGGTGTTTAATTGGGGGATTTATACAGCCAAATATATGCTGTCTAAAAGAAAATATACAAACATAGGTTACAAAAGTAAAAGGATGAAAAAAGATATACCCAACAAATACTAATAAAATAAAAGGAGAGGTGTTTATACTAATATCAGACAAACTAGACTTCAGAACAAGGAATATTAGCAGAGACACATCATGATAATAAAGGGGTCAATCCATTGAGAAGATATCACAGGTTCTCAAAAACTGAAACATAGAATTACCACATGATTCAGCAACCCACTCTGGTTATATACCCAAAGTAATTGAAAGCAGGGATTCAAACGAATATTTGTATAACCATGTTCATAACAGCATTATTCACAATAGCCAAATGTAGAAGCAGCCCAAATTTCTATCAACAGATGAATGAATAAACAAAATGTGGTATATACAAATAACGGTATGTTATTCAGATTTACAAAGGAATATAATTCTGACACATGCTACAATATGGGTAATCCTCAAAGATATTATGCTAAGTGACACACAAAAAAACAAATATTGTACAGTTCCATTTATAAGAGGTACCTAGAGTCATCAAATTCATAGACAGAAAGCAGAATGATGGTTGCCAGGGACTGGGGGAGGGGGAATAAGGAATTGTTTAATGGGTACAGAGTTTCAGTTTGGGAAGATGAAAAACTTCTGGAGATGGATGGTAATAATGGTTCTACAACAATATGAATGTACTTAATCCCACTGAATTAAGCACATAAGAAGGTAAAAATGCTATGGGGTGCCCGGTTTGCTCAGTTGGTTGAGCATCCAACTCTTGATTTCAGCTCAGGTCATGATCTCACGGTTCCTGGGTTTGGGCCCTGTATCAGGCTGTGGGCTGGCAGTGAGGATCCTGCTTGGTATTCTCTGTCTCCCTCTCTCTGCCACCCGCCACTCATGTGCACAGTCTCCCTCTCTCTCAAAATAAATAAATATTTTTTAAAATGGTAAATTTTGTTATATAAATTTTACAACTGAAAAAAAAAGAAGTCATCACAATCTTAAATGTGTATGCTTAACAAGAGAGTAACAGGTGACAGAACTAAAAAGAAAGATACATAAATCCGCCATTATAGTTGGAGATGACAATACTCCTCTGTCAATAATTGATAAAGTAAGTAGGTAGAATATTGGCAAGAATGTAGAAATCCTAAAAAAGTACTATCAACCAACTTGACCTAATTGACATTAATAAAACAATTAATTGGGAGAAGAATAATACATTCTTTTTAAGTATGTATTTAACATTATCATGACAGATGATATTTTGAGCCATAAAGGAAACCAATGAATTTAAAACAATTAATACAAATTTTATTCCCTGACCCCAATGAAATTCAACTAGAAATTTAAAAACGGTGTCTTGAAAATTCTCATATATTTGGAAATTAAATAGTACATTTTAAAATAACCCTTGGGGGGCGCCTGGGTGGCGCAGTCGGTTAAGCGTCCGACTTCAGCCAGGTCACGATCTCGCGGTCCGTGAGTTCGAGCCCCGCGTCGGGCTCTGGGCTGATGGCTCAGAGCCTGGAGCCTGTTTCCGATTCTGTGTCTCCCTCTCTCTCTGCCCCTCCCCCGTTCATGCTCTGTCTCTCTCTGTCCCAAAAATAAATAAAAAACGTTGAAAAAAATTAAAAAAAAAAAAAAGATCAGGGAGAAAAAGTTAAATAAATAACAACCACCATAAGGAAATTCTTTAAAAAAAAAATAATAATAAAATAAAATAAAATAACCCTTGGGTCAAAGAGGGAAACCAAATGACGACTTACAAAATACTTTTAATTGGACACAACAGAATTAGTGAGATATACCCAAAGTTTGGGGGGGCGGGTAGAATTTACAACATTAAATACTTATATTAGGAAATGAGAAATGGGGCACCTGGGTGGCTCAGTTGGTTAAGAATCCGACTCTTGATTTCATCTCAGGTCATGCTCTCATGGTTCATGAGTTCAAGCCCCACATGGGGCTCCATGCTGGCAGTGTGGAGCCTGCTTGGGATTCTCTCTCTCCCATTTTCTCTGCCCCTACCCTGCTTGCTCTCTCAAAATAAATAAACTTAAAAAAAAAGAAAGAAAAGAAAAGAAAAGAAAAGAAAAGAAAAAAGAAAAGAAAGGAAGTGTCTTGAATCAATGGCCCAAACTTCCACCTTAGGAAACTAGAAAAAAGTCAGGGAGTATTGCTTGTATTCTATGTATTTTTTTATATTTAGAGGCTAAAATTACAGTCTAGCTACTAAATGTAGTACTGGTTACTACCTTTTTCCCCTTCTCAACATGAACTCACATTTGCTGCCACATTTTTTTGCTGTGAAATGATTTCCTTGATCAGAAGCAATTTTGTGTGAAGCAGTAAACAAGATTACGGGAGGCAAACTTCATATCCACAATGTGTCTATATATACACTACAGGAAATTGCCATTTGTTTTTTAAAAATAGCTTTTTATATTTTATTTATATAAAATAGCTTTTATATTGAGATATAATTCATATATCATAAAGTCTACCAGCTTAAATATAACTGGCTCTTTTTCACTTTAGCACAGTGTTTTTGAGGTATGTCCATGTTAAAACATGTATCAGTACCCCACTCTTTTCTAAGACTGAGTAATATTCCATTGTATGGATATACCACATTTACTTCTGCCATTATTCTCAGGTGATGGATACTTGGGTTGTTTCCATTTTTTGACTATTATGAATAATGCTGCTAGGAACAAGTTTTTGTATGTGCACATATTTTCATTTTTCTTGTGTATATACCTAGGAGAATTGCTGAATCACGTGGTAACTCTGTTTTAAAAATTTAAGGGGTACTTCCAGGGGTACCTGGGTGGCTCAGTTGGTTAAGCATCTGACTTCGGCTCAGGTCATGATCTCACGGTTCATGGGTTTGAGCCCCATGTCAGTCTCTGTACCTCCTTCTCTCTCTCTCTGCCCCTCGCCTGCTCACGTTCTCTCAAAAGTAAATAAACATTAAAAAAAAATTTTAAGAACTTCCAGACTGTTTTCAAAAGTGGCTGCAATCATTTTATATTTCCATCAGCAATGTAAGAGGGTTCCAATTTCTCCACCTCCTCACTGATGCCCGTTATTGTCCTTTTTATTATAGTCCTTCTAGTGGGTGTGAAGCGGTGTGTCATTTCTTGTGTTCCTGTGTAATGTGGGCAACTTCATGAGATCATGTGAATAAGTTCCTATTTATTTTTTCTCTCTGAGCAGTTTGAAAGTCGTATTGTGCGTTCTATTCAATGTTTTGTGGTGTGACAGCGAGAGGTAAGGCAGGGAAAACTCAGCTTAAACTATCTTTGCTAAACTGGTCTCTTCATTGAGATTTGCTAAATGTTTTTTCTTCCCCTAGTTACTTAGTGCATTTCATGACCCATGGAGGTCATCTTGGGCTTTGGAGCCTTTCTCTGGTTCAGTGCAGAACCCTCAGATCCAGCAGAAAATCAGTCCTGGTTGTTCCCAAGTTCCCCCCTCCATCTCTTTCCAGAAATCCTTTCCACTGCCCTCTCGCAGTAACCGGGGAAAGATAAGGATATTCCCCTTGCCCCCAATCAGTCTGTTCCTCTTGTGAGTGGGTTCCTGAATTTTGCTGACTCACCAAGACCATTTGCCTGAGTAGCCTGGCACTTGAGCAATGTACTTTTTCTTCTCTTACCAGTTTTTGACATTTTTGACATTTGGTTAGGTCTTTTTCCTTGTTTGCTGATGGGTTGTTTGTTTTTTGCAGGAAGGAAGTGCTGGTTTTTACTGTATTGTGTTTGTGTCATCAGGCATTTGAAAGGGATGTGTTGTAACCCAGCTGCACTCCACCACTTTATGCAGTCTTAGCAATACTTTTAGGTATTTAAGCTTACTGCTGGAGATTCCCCATTATCCACTTTTTGAACAAACAGTTCCTGTGTGCCAAGCAGGGATCTCTAAGTGGAGCTATTGCACAGAACCAGAGCCCTACCATTGTGGAGCCTCTTAGTAAATTATGCCCAAGTGTCTCCACCAAAACATCGTTATTTTGCATAAAATTGTTTGTAGAAAACAATTTCAATTTTTGAAATCTAAGGATTTATACCAAATTCACCCAGGTTATAAAATTAACTCACATACCCCCTAACGTTCTGTGACACTTCCAGCAAATATGGCATGGTCAGAAAGGAAGCTTCAGAGCAGAAGTGAAGGAATCTGCCCTTCATTTTTAAGCACCTGATTGTTATATTTGAAAAGCTGCATCAGATACAGCTCGTGTTCCACTCGTTGCTTGTGGGATGGATTGAAATCATTTGCAAATTCCTTAGTTGATGATATGCCAAAAATAAAAGCGATTCTGGCAGAAAGTATTAAAGACTTGGGGCAAAGAGAAGACATTTTAAAATCTTGCAAGTATTAAGATCTTAAAAAAATCTTTTTATAAGCACCATGAACCAGAACTGTTCATCAGCAATTTGCAGAAACCAGATGAACACGGTGCTACAGCCAGTGTTTACTAAAAGCCAATTTCTGTGCATTATTACCTCCCTGCAGCCACCTCAACTGCAGTCCCTGTAACACCTCAAGTGTTTCAATACCTCTAACACACCCATGGCATTAACTCAGCAAATATATGAACCACTGTGCAAGACATTGTGCTCAGGACAATGGGGGAGATAGAAATAAATAACACAGCACCTGCCCAGGAGGAATTACTAAGGCGAGTAGGAAAGCCCAGACATAGCAAGGGAGAGATTCTTAAGACGAGGTAGTGACATATGGCATGCTGCAGTGATAAATTCTAGATTTCCAGAGAACCCTCAATAGAGGATGAGGACTGACAGGGTCTCCACCCATGTAAAGCTTCCTTAATTGTTCCTTGACAGAGCTCACAGCACACAGGACTACAGCCTGAAGGTCAGATCCAAATGACCTTTTTGCTGCTAGCAGAGGCCCATGGAATTTTCTAGAGATCACACCCACCTTCTGTGGTATCCTTTGAAAGTAATTTTATTAGTTTTTTATGGGCCACATGAGTTCATCATTCATAAATTTGTTTAAACTGTATTTGGAAATCTCATTTTCCTGCTAGTTGTATATCTCAGAGGCCCTCGGCTCCACCGAATCCTGGGTAGGAGGCATCCCAGATTTACTTATATTTTTTAGGTCCCAAAGTATCCTCTTGTCAAGGTTTCTTAGGACTTTAGAACAATTTCATTTGTATGTCTCCTTTCGTGGATTCTGCAGCTTTCAGTTTTCATCTCTCAGACACTGGAACTTCCTAATTTAACTCAGGCCCCAAAGCCATAAAGATGGTCAACTGTCAAAGCAGCTGCTGCCTACTTTCTCCATGAGCACGGTGCACAGCCAGCCACTCCTGGTAGTTCCCTGGCTCCTCGTGTGGTCGCTCAACAGGGAAATGCCAGAGAGTCTCTTCCGCATAGAGCTACTCTGGAGGAGACTCGGGGAATTTTTTGTAATAGGACTAATATATTAGTCCCTCTTTTCTAAGTTTATCTATTTTTTGAGAGGGAGGGAGGGAGGGAGGGGAGGGAGGGAGAGACAGAGAGTGAGTGGGGAAGGGGCAGAGAGAGAGGGAGAGAGAGGATCCCAAGTAGGCTTTGTAGTGTCAGCGCACAGCCCAACTTGGGGCTTGAACTCATGAACTGTGAGATCATAACTTGAGCTGAAATCAAGAGTCCACACTTAACTGGGCCACCCGGGTGCCCCAGGGGAAATTTTTAATAGTTAGCAAAGGGGCTGTTTCCTTATAGGGACAGAACCTCTACTAAAGAAATACTGGCTCAACCAAGAGTCTCATATATCCATGACAGATAAGAAAGTGGGTTTCCCCAGAAAAGAAAGGTCCATGCAAACTGCGCTAATTCCATCTGGAAGCACTGCACCAAGCTCTGTGGTCCTAGGAAAGAAGTTAACATCTGCTGTTTTTGGAAACATAATGGAAATGCGCCACCTAGTGACCACAGATGGAACCGCTACTTTTCAAAAAAAAAAAACCCAAAACAAAAAACCCACCTTGGCTGAAGATTCTGAGCTTCCAAAGAAGCCCATTCTTAACTGGCAGGTTATCACACCAAAGTGATTCAATACCCTTGTATTTTATAGGTAAACTATAATTAATAATCTTGTGAAGAAAATGTTTTTTTTTTTCCTCATGAGATTTATGGAGACATTCTGAAAAATATTTTATAGCTTCTAGATCAGATAGGCTGGTTATCTATCTTCTAGCTATTAACATAAATGTTTAAAAAGTCAGATACTCAAGTTTGAAAGGAAAAAATGCTAAGAATTTTTTAATGTTTCAAAGGAAACCTTGAATAAACTGCATTTGCAATAACTTTTTCTTTCCATTAAAGGGTCTACAAACAGATTTATAAAGACTCAAAAACACTTTTTAACACTTCCACTGTGTCAATAAACCAGCCAATTATGAATATATCTGTTGAAATGGAGTAAGGCTCTGGAAAAGAAATATTTTACCTCAACAACAGTTATGATTACTTAAGATCGTATCTTAATACAGAAAACAGTTCTACATGCTTCTTAAAGTAACTTGTAATTATTTTAATTTTTTTGGTGCTCTTGCAAATACGTGACTAACAAAATTCAAACCACAGCAACTACACGTAAGAGTTCTGTGGTTTACTTCAAGCATCTGTATATAAAGAACCAAACTACATAGATAGACACTGCAAAACTTATAGGTGAAGTTTAGGTTAGACAACTTTATTAGCTAAAGAACAAAAACACGTTCCACTTTCTGCAATCACAGCTGAAAACGCTTTTCAAGGAGATCCAAGGATGTATGGACTTAAACAATCTGAAATTAAAGTCATAGATATTCAGTAGATTCTCAATCACTGCATTTGTTCTAGTTTAAGTCAGTTTAAATTTTTTCATAGAAAAAAACAGATTTCAGGCAAGTAAAAACAAATTCCAGATAAACATGGTTCGGTGTTTTTTTTTTTTTTATTATTATTTTACCTTTATCAAGGCAGGCAAAGTACAGATGCTGTACATTAAAAACATACAAATACATTACTCACAGCACATCAACTCCTACAGGCAAAGAGACTGGGAAGCACTGCTCCTCTGAAGCTCGGAGCCGCAGCTAAATGTACAAGGAGCCATCTGCTGGTCCCACGTAGCCAACGCCAATCAGCAAGACGTCTATCAGCGTCCATATCCCCAGGCCGCCGAAGCTGAAGAGCTTGCCAAGGCCTTCCCGCCACTGACCCAGGTAGAAACGGTCAGCGCCAAACCCCCCGAGGGTGATGCTGCAACAGCAAACAGGAAGGGGGTCCATCAGCCATACCCCCCAGGGTAGCTCAAAAATGGCACAGAGTCGCACTTGTAAAAGGGCCTCAAATGATCACAACCCCTGATGAGAACACAAACATACAACGTCAAATAATCATGGGCCAGAAGACTGTTTTAATGTCAAAAGGAGGGGCGCCTGGGTGGCTCAGTCGGTTAAACATCTGACAGCAGCTCACTAAGGTCATGATCTCGTGGTCCAGGAGTTCGAGCCCCACGTTGGGCTCTATGCTGACAGCTCAGGGCCTGAAGCCTGCTTTGGATTCTGTATCTCCCTCTCTCTCTGCCCCTCCCTGCTCGCGGGTGCACGTGCACTCTCTCTCTCAAAATAATAAACATTAAAAGAATTTTTAAAAAAGCCAGAAAGTAAAAAAATTTTTAGCTATACTGAATCTGAAGTTCATCTTCTGAAGAAAAGTAATCCGTCTCATTGCTTTTTCATCTAGAAAATGGCATATCCAGAACAAAGCAGGGAGCCAGTCCAACAGGAAGTACACGGACAGAGTCAGGAGGTGGTGTCATCATGAAGCAGCCCAACACCTCCTGACTATCCCAGATCAAGTCGCCTGAGCTCTGTCACTCATCTCCAAGCAATGAGTGTCGAGAATAAGTGACTTTAAGGTTCCTCCAAATTCTAAGATCTAATGCTATTCAGACAACTTCTCGTTGTGCTTCTTTTAAATGTTTCATCATGGAAAATTTCAAGCCATGTAAGAGTAAGAAGAGAAGAGAGCAGTACCCATGACCCAGCTCCAACAATTCTCAGCATGTGGTCAACCCTGTTTCACCCGTACTCCCACCCCCCCAACCCCCGCATTGGAGTACTTTGAGGTAAACCCTGGACATTCTCCCATTCAGGGAATATTCTGAAAGAAATGATGCTGAGCTCTGAGCAGAAAACTATTCTTACATTTTAAAAGTCAAGCTGTTAAATGTACCATGGTAATTTAAGATGTTAACAATCTTGGGGCAACCAGTTGAGAGGGGGACAGGAACAATCACTGTAACTTTTCTGGAAGTCTGAAGTCATTCCAAAATAAAACATTTACTTAAACAAAAAGTCAGTTGTCAGTTTTCATTTGAACCACTGCTGACAAAGACCCTGGCCAGTTAACAAATCTCGTTTTTGTTGTATCTAATTTTCTATTTTGGACGTTTACTTTCCAGCTGTGACTTCCTGCCAGGCAGGATCTGGTCTCTCCTCAGCCCAAACCCTAAAGCAGTGGTTCTCACAAAGCAAGGGGCTTTGCTAAGGGGCAACTTAGCAGTATCTAGAGACACAGGAGTGCTACTGGCATCTAGTAGGTGGAGTTCAGAGATGCTAACCACCCTACTGTGCACAGGACGGTGCCACAACAAAGAATTATGTGGCCCGAAAGTCAACAGTGATGAGGGTCAGAAACCTAGCCCACATCACACAGGCCACAGGGTCTCAAGCTTTAATGCTAAACCTTCAACTGTAGGTGCCCCGACTTTTAATTAGTGAATTGTTTAACCAGCATCCCACCTGCCTTCCCACTGAGGGAAAGAATTGGTACAATTTTTTCCCCCAAAGCTGTTGAAAAGTTTCACAAATTCAAGCACATTTTAATGTTAAAATTGTAAGTCCGTGCTTATCTCTGGATGGTGGAATTACAGGTGATTTTTAGTGTTTTATTTGGTCATTTTCAATTTTTCCAGTTTTACTAAAAACCGAGTACTGGGTAGGTATCAGTTTTTATAATAAAGGAGGAAATTACTAAAAATTAACGCTATGAATCATAAACCTATCCATCCGAAATAGCATATAGCATTTTTGCTGAATCACAATACATTCAGGATGGGGAAACCATGACTGGTTCTAATTATCTATAATAATGATTCGGTAAGTCATCTCAAAAAGTATGCAGGCATCCTGGGAGAAAGGCTAACATCCTGCCATTAAATTCCATAAAGGGACTGGTCTGATCATCTCACTAACCCCATGCAGCTTCATTTCCTAGGCCTAGCCAACAAATGTGAAAGAATCTGAGTGAAGGAGGAACTCGGCTGAGTTCAATGTATGGAAGATTCCACTGATCCCAATGGAACCCAAATGGCACCCTCAACTTACCAGTAGCCACGCTTACCTCAGAGCCAGAGCAGTAGACCACTTATAACCTCCAGTCCAGTTGCAGTATAGCATTTTTGGAAAAGTACGGTTACCTTAAAAAAAGGGAAAATACTCTACATTAGAAACATGGGTAAACAAATACTCTTACACAGAGACTAATGGCCTTGTAATGTGAAACCTAAAAATCAACTCTTTATGGTAATTAAAGTTTGCCACGGTCAATGGTAGAAAGAAAGTCCTTACCATCTCTAAGCATACATTTAATATTTAATCAGAGAAGGAAGGATTACAGTTTGAAGTATGTGAAACGCCCTACCAGCTATCAAGGCTTCAGCGAAGTTTAGGGTCAGACAGTGTGGTACTGAAACAGACAAATCAAGCAATGGGAAAAGGAGAGAGCCCAGTGTCCCCGCCCCCTCCCCGACACACACACACACACACACACACACACACACACACACACACACACTCTCTCTCTCTCTCTCTCTCTCTCTCTCTCTCTCTCTCTTCCTGTGGGAGACAGGGCACACGCAGACTGGCCTAGACACTCGGGAGACAACTGGCTATCCACGTGGGGAGAAAAGTAAACCTGCATCTACTTCACACCACATTCCCAACACCAATTCCAGGTGGATTACAGACCTATATGTGAAAGGCCAAACTTCCAACTTTCAAAAGAAAATATAGGAAAAAAAAAGGGCTATGAAAGGCTAATAACTTCAACTAACTAAAATTTTCAAGTTCTACTAAAAAAAAAGTCAAGTTCTATTCAAAAGACACACACACAAAGTGGAAAAACTAAAAATCTGGGAAAGGGTTTTAGGAACACCAAAAGGTTATTATCCAAAATATAAAAGAATTTCCAGAAATTTTTAAGAAAAAGACAAAACTTATGAACAGTAAGTACTGGAGAACATGTCGATTAAGAATAGTTATGTACCAGGGCATCTGGCTGGCTCAGTGGGCTAAGCATCTGAGTCTTGATTTCGGCTCAGGTCATGATCTCAAGGTTCATGGGTTCAAGCTGAGCCCCTGTCGGGCTCTGCGCTGACAGCACAGACTCTGCTTGGGATTCTCTCTCCCTCTCTCTCTGCCCCTCCTTTGCCCTCTCTCTCAAAATAAATACATAAACTTAAAAAAACAAAAAAAAAAGGAACAGTTAGTTATGTACCAATAGTGGGAATGTAAATTGTTAAAACCATTTTGGAAAACAGTACATGCTAGAGAGTATATGCTACACAAACTTGTGCACACCTGCAACCAGGAGAGGATACGTACAAACACTTTAAAAGCACCACAATCTGTGAGAGCAAAAAACTGTAAATAATCCAAATACACAGGAGAATGGATAAACTATGATACAATTTCACAGTGGATATTATACAGAAGAAAATAAATAGATAAAACACATGGATGAATCTTAGAGACATGATGTTGAGAGGAAAAAAGAAACTACAAGAAGATCATAAACAGACTATTATTTTACAAAAGTCTAAAAACATGCATCATTGAATAATATATCACACTATATTTTGTTATATACAAGTGACAGAACTATACAAAATGTAAAGCAAAGGAAGTGGGATGATGATGAAAAGAAAATTCACCAGGGCAGTCACCTCTTGAGAGAAGGTAGGGCACTGGGTGCAGGAAAAGCACTCAGGTAGTTTCAGTGGCATCAGACTGTTTTAGTTGTTAATTTGGGTGAAATGCTATTACTATACATCAGGCTTTATACCTTACACATTTTTTTCTTGTTTGTTCAAATATTACATTTTAAAAGATAAGAGAATTACAAGTTTTCTAGGTTTTTTTTAGTTCATTGAGTTTATTTATTTTTCAGTTGACATATGATGCTGTATCAGTAATTCAACAACGATCTGTTAAGCTGTTCTCACCACAAGCGTAGCTACCGTCTGTCGCCACTGAGTTTATTAGTGAGGCTTGGCATAACTAATAAATGTTTCTGATTAGACAACTGAATTGTCTAATTGCTAATTAAAGTTCCACATGCAAGCTTAAAGGAAAGTTTTCTGCTCACGAACTTCGCTGAACCCCACTTACCCAAGCAGTGAATGTGGTCCCGCACCGTGCAGTTGGCAGTGTAGCGTTGCCGAGGACAGGACACGGTCATGCAGCTGGTGGAGTTGGAACACTCATAATCAGTTTCTGGAAGCTGCCAGCAAAACCTGCAAGTCATGTTGATGACAAAGTTCTTTTGGGATTTGAAGTCTTGATCCTAGATGCCCAAGGACGTAAAATGAATCAATCATCATATAGCAGTTAATATGCCAATAAAAATACAAGGCACAAAGCTTCTAAAAGACTTCTCCTCCTGGTAGAAAGTGCAGAAAAACAGGTACAAACCAATATGTGTGCAAAACAAATGTATATGGTATGATCCTATAGTCATGAAAATATACACCCCAAAACATATACCTAAGGGAAAAAAATCTACATAAAGTTACATCAAAATAACAACAGTCATTCCAGGATGGTAAGATTATTTTACCACTTTCACTTGTATAATTTTTCATAATGAGCATGTGTACTTTTGTAATACAACAAAAAGGGGGGGTGTATTTTATCAAGCCAGAGTCACAGAGAGCTGGAAGGATGGATGAGTACATCTGTTCAAGGTCACTGAGCTGCAAGTGATGTGTAGAACCCATGTTCCCCAACTCCAGTCCGATGCTCCCAGGAGTACAACACAGATGGGCTACCGAGTCTCAAATCAAGTCTCAAATCTCCACTATGGCCCAGTACCACAGGGCTGTTACCACTGCTCACATCTCTACTGGGTAAGCACTCAACTCAGAACCACACTCAACAAAGGTTCACTGTTGGTGCTAAGCTTTTAAGACCAGAGGGTTTTTCACTTTGATTTAAAAAAAAATCATTATTTTGTTTTCTGCTTGTAAGAGTAGGACATGCACTATGTGTGTTGCACATTTGGAACTTACAAGAAAAAACCTGTAACCTCCCCAGAGTGAACCACTTTCAATCTTTCCTTATTTCTTCTGGTAATATAGATTTATGTAAGTGCAATTATACTGAAATCATTTCGTATCCTTTTCCCCCCATTTGACATTACACTGCAATATATAATTTCCAAAATCATTTTTAAATGGTCAATCACCTCTGGAGGTATCAATTTATTAATTTTTTTCATCAACGCAAAACTGCTTTTGTGAATAGCATCCAAAACTGGGTAAGGCACCACTTGACTTAGGCAATATTGTTTTATGTATCTAGTGATACAGTGATAACACATGCTTATCAACTGTTATTTATATTTATTTATTTTTAATGCTATTTTTGACAGAGAGTGAGCAGGGGAGGGGCAGAGAGAGAGGGAGCCCACAGAATCCAAAGCAGGCTCTAGCCTCTGGACTGTCAGCACAGAGCCTGATGTGGGGCTCGAATTCTCGAACCCCGAGACCATGATCTGAAACAAAGTCAGACGCCTAACTAACTGAGCCACCCAGGTGCCCCTTGTTATCAATTGTTTTTTAAAAACTAGACAATACATGGGGGTGCTTGGGTGGCTCAGTTGGTTAGGCGTCTGACTTCAGCTCAGGTCATGATCTCACAGTTCGTGAGTTTGAGCCCTGCGTTGGCCTCTGTGCTGATAGCTCGGAGCCTGGAGCCTGCTTCAGATTCTGTGTCTCCCTCTCTCTCTGTTCCTCCCCCACTCACGCTCTCTCTCTCTCTCAAAAATAAATAAATAAAAAAATAATTAAGAATAATTATTAAGAATAAGAATAAATAATAATAAGAATAAATAATTAAGAATAAGAATAAAAAAAGAATTAAAAAAAATCCCAACAACTAGGCAATACATGTGGTACAAACTCCCAGACAGGACAGGAGCGAGGAGGAAGCTGGTCCAGCCCAGCCATCAGCAGCCACTGCCCTCTCCAGCAGCAAGTGCTGCTTAGCCTCTGGCCTTCCAATGAATCTATTCTACGCATGAGCATGTTTATGTCACATATATTTCTTTATTTTTTAAATTTAAGTTTCCACTGATATTTACTTTTCACTTAATTTTGTAGCTATCAGTAAATAGCTCAAGATCTGCTTCATTCTTTTTAGCAGCTGCTATTTATTTCATTTCATAATGAGTCATAAACAGTTCTCTCTTGGACATTTAGCTTGTTTTAAATCTTCCGTCTAGGTGAACAATGCAGCTAAGAATATCCTCAGGCATATTTGTTTGTAACCACGTACAGTATCTGTGAGATAAATTTCTAGATAGGGAACTGCAGTCACAAGTTCTATATATCTGTAGGTTTCATACATATGACAAGTGCCTACATAAGAGGCTGGCCATCTGCCTACCCACTAACAAGATAGGAGTGTCCCTGGCATCCTCACGAACTCACACTGTTGCTAAGATTTATTACTTTCTTGCCACCTGGTAAGTTTAAAAACACATGCATTTTTATTGCTTTAATTACAAGGAAAATTAAATAGTTTTTTTCGTGTGTTGAAAGCCCATTTACCTTTCCTTTCCTATGAACCATCTACTTATGTCCTAATACCATTTTTCTATAGGACTGTCATCTCTTTCTCATTTGCTTTTAGGAAATCTTTTTTTTTTCTTTTATGTTTATTTTGAGAGAGAGAGCATGTAGGGGAGGGGGAGGAGGAGGAGGAGGAGGAGGAGGAGGAGGGGGGAGAGAGAGAGAGAGAGAGAGAGAGAGAGAGAGAGAGAGAGAGAGAGAGAAGAGGAGAGAAGAGAGGATCCCAAGCAGGCTCCACACTGTCAGCACTGAGCCCTGATGCAGGGCTCGAACTCAAGAAACTGAGATCATGACCTAAACTGAAATCAAGAGTCAGAAGCTTAACCAACTTGAGCCATCCAGGCGTCCCTGGAAATGTTTAATGCGTTATTTGTCACCCATGTTAGAAATGGTTTTTTTACTTAGTTTGTCATTGATCTTTTGCCTTTATGCTTTTTTAGGTCATTTTTAGTAGTCAAATGTATCAATTTGTTCTTTTACGGCTTCTAAATTTTACTTCATACTTAGGAAACTATTCCTTTTGAGATGATAACAAAACAATCTCAAGCTTTCTCTGCTACCTCATGGTTTCCTTTCATCACCTTAAATCCCTGATCTTTCTGAAGTTTATTTTTAACAAAATAGGGATTCCACTTTTTTCCACACAGTGACCCAGGCATCCCAGCACCGACTGCACCTGCCTGCTCCTCAGGAAAGAACGGACCCCTTCAAAAGCTGATCTATAGGAAAAGTTATCTGTTACCTTTCCCTCTGTGAAACAGCTGTCATTACTTAGAATCCAGAACCCATCAGAAGGAATTATACTGCTTCAGATACACTGGCAGACTGATCACTTCTCCAAGTGATACAAAACTGCATTTCTGACAAGCACATTTCCAGCTGACCTCAACTGGCTTGATGGTTGCCATTACAACTGGAACAGGAGGGGTTGGCAGGAGTTGCTGGATTTTTACATTCATTTCTATAAAAGAATCCAGATGAGATTCCCTTAGCCTGGGAGTCCCTAGTCAGTATGCATGGAGAAGGACTCGAAGAGTTAATTTTTTTTTCCATTAAGTTCAAAATAAGAGGGGGCAGGAGGCACCTGAGTGCACGCACATGCCAGTGAGAGAAAACAAGGATTTGCAGGTGAAGGTCGTGGATTATTTCTTTCTGAAACAGTAACTCAGTTACCAAGAAGGGACCCTACAGATCTTCATTAACAAACAAGTTAAAAACACATGACTTGTCATGGACAGCCTGGCGACAGCAGTCCTAAGACTCATGTCTCCAGGTAGTCAATTCGTGCATTTTACCACTCTCTAGTTTTCAGAACAGACCAAAAAACTCCCTTGGCGGCAGACTTCAAATTCTACACCTGACAACCAGGCAGCTGCAATTTTACAGGACTCACTATTATTGGCTAATAGAGGAGGCAGGTGATGTGAATTCCTCTGGAGAAGAAAAGAAAAAAAATCCCACCCAGCCCTGGTGAGGGCTGTACCAGGCACCATGACCAAGGAGTTCCAAAACTTCCCTAAGCTTTATAATTTCTCTACCTTTGTTATTTTTTGATATCTGCTGCCATTTTCTACTAAATGAAACCGTTTGTTTTTGGAACATCTAAAGAAGAAAGAAATTGAGAAGTATGTCTTACTCTGTAACCAGTTTTCGGAGATGAAAGTCAAAGCAGCTGAGGCAAACAACAAAGGAGGCTAATTCTGGACAAGTTCCCCTTCAGAGTCTTTCCATTTTTCAGTAAGTAGCTACTATCTGTCAGACCCACGAGACATAAATTTTTTTTGTACTTTTTATACTTGATTAGAGTTGTCACACAACGTTACATTAGTGTCCGGTGGAGATAAAAATCTTTAAAGCCTTCAAATAAAGAAGTTTAGCCAGACTGCATTTAAGACACAGTAACAAAGACTAATAATTCAAGGGCAGTCATCAAGACTATCTGACTCAATTTTCAAGTGTGCTGATACAGTATACAAAATGGTAACGTGTTTATAAAAAAACAAATTCAGACAACGACAGCGTAAAATCTCATTTCCCCTATGAAGTGAAGCCTTCCTCACTCCCTTTCTGATACTAGACTTCATCAGGAAAATTACAGAAAGAGTCTAGGGGTGGAAGGAACTTTCCAATCTAGCCCTCCACAGATTAAGTTCCAAACAACGCAGTGGGAAGGAACCCTGCTCAAGCGACAAAAATGCTAGAACTGCCAGGTCAAAAGAGATCTGCAAAAGAGGACATAGTATGGAATCCGTTCCTTCCTTCTCAACAAGTTCCCAAAAACAGGGTTCCATGGACACATGTTAGAAAAAGCTGTTCTGGGCCCATCCGCTCATTCATCTTATTTAACAAGAAACAGATTAATAAATACTGCAGCGAGTTACGGCAGGGTCAAGAGTAAAACACTACTTCATTATTCGTTTTTAGTCTTCATCTCACCCAGACACGAGGACTGTCGCCCCAAACAAGGGAGTGTGCAATAATTTACCTGGTCCAGTTGTTAAAACTGCAGACACCAGAGTCTCCCTAACCTACTCACATTCAGCGGGTCTGGGGCTGTCTCCAGGAATGATTGTAACGGCAGCCAAAGTCAGGTAGCTCAGAAGCAGGTACCCCTAGAGAACTCTATGGAACACCAACTAGGAGAGCCTTTCTAGGCTCCTTCCTCTCTCTGTCAAAATGCAAGGAGACAGGATATAGGTGTGATGACTGTAACAGGGTCATTTCTAATAGGCCTTTTCTATTTCTGGCTTTCTCTAAGAAGTCTGATAACTGCTCCAATTTAATCTGTCAAAAAATTCCCATCTGGGGGCGCCTGGGTGGCTCAGTCGGTTAAGCATCCGACTTCAGCTCAGGTCATGATCTCGCGGTTCGTGAGTTTGAGCCCCACATCGGGCTCTGTGCTGACAGCTTGGAGCCTGGCGCCTGCTTCGGATTCTGTGTCTCCCTCTCTCCCTCTGCCCCTCCCCCACTCATGTTTGGTTTCTGTCAAAAATAAATAAATAAATATTTTAAAAAATTTGTTTTTAATTGCCAGGCAACCAAACCTTCCGTGGCAATGAAAGATTCAGTCTTCTGATCAAGTTGTCTTTGTTCCTAAAATATTACTTGTAGAATGCAGAGCACCTTCTTTCAGGATTTCCCCTACAGTCACATCTACACTATACTTATAACTTGAGGTTTACAATGAGTTCATTTAAAAGAATTAAGTTGCAGTACTTACAACACAGGTAACAGAAGGTTTGACTGTGCAGTCAAAAGTGACAGGCTTCCCATAGACACAGGAGTAATTTGTCCTGCATTCTACACAGTCTGCAGGAAGTCTGCTACACAAACCATTACTTGGACACTTCATCACATAAGGTGGGATATCAGTACTTTCTGTGAAAAGTAAGAGAGAAGCTCATTTTCATATAATATTGATCAGAATCCCAGGAGAATACAGTTTCCTAAGGTTAAGGGACATGGTTGCTAGCAATGAACTACTGGGCTGGAATGGAAAATGCACGGAGTTGGGAGTCGGAGACACCTGCAGTTCAAGCAAAGTTCTGCCAACCAAGCTGTGTGACCTGATGCAACAACAGTTCAACAGCTAAGTAAAAAGGATTTAATTACTGCCCCCGCAAATGGGCATGAAAAGCAAAGGTGCTTATGAACATATAATGTAGACACAAAGCTAGGTGTAAGTTAGGGCCTCAGAAAAATCTACTCTAACAAGATGAACAATTAAAAGTTTAGCAATGGCAAAGTTTGTTCAAGATCACAGAGGGAGTGACAAAATTGGAACAACCCAAACCCGTTTCTAATCCAATATTCTTTTCACCTGAATTCACGAATTTGGTAATTACACCACTGACCCTTTAAGCGAATCAAACAGTACAATAACGGTACCAACTTTGGAAAATGTTCTCTGTCGTTATTCCACATTGGTACTTCAATAAGCCATGATTTGCAGGTAATAAGGAAATTTAAGTTTCAGATTACAAAGCTGAACATAGCCCTCTATATTAGTAACTGGTTCACTGGGTTGCAATTTTTCCCCCAGCCAGCCTTGCTGGGAGTAAAATATATTTATCAATTAAGAGAGGATCAAATTGCAAGTATTCTTGGGGAGGAAGAGAGGCTTTCAAAAACATCCAAAAGAATAAAAAAAATTTTGTGCTCTATAATTTTAGATTCAAGAATGGTGCTGTCTTGTCGTGATCTTTACATCCATATAAGAATCAGTAAAACACCTCTGCCAGTTTCAATTCATTGAAATAATGGAACTGTAAAGGGATGACCTATAGAGATAAAGGTTCTGTTAAGCAAAACACACTAATACTCATTTAAAACTGGTCCCACTTAAAGTCACTGAATTATGTGGGCAATTCTACAAATATCATTTTTCTTTTCTTTTATTCGATTATTTTTGGGGCTGGGAATTGGAAACTTAGAAATCACAAAGCCCAAAAGACTTTAGAGGGCCAGGCTAACCTCACCACCCTAAAGACAAGGAAAGTGAATCCTGAAGGGTAAATAATTTGCTCAAACTTCCAGTAGTTCAACCAAGCAGACTGAGACTCCAAGTCTTAGTCCCTCTCATCCTTCCATTTCACACAGCCTTGGGAGGAACCTTTAATATCCAACATCAGGAACGGGGTATAAGAAGAAAAAGAAATTTTCTGAAGGGAAAGAAGCATTGGTTGAAGGTGATCTTGATGAACGAGGTGGCAAAATAATAGAGAGATAGAAATGAGGAATGTGGAATTGGAAAAAGAGATGTGGCTGGAATGTCAAAAGGAATTGCAATATCAAGACAGTCAACAGAATACATCTGGGTAGCTGTCTTTAGTTCACATAACCTAAAATACAATAAAGAGTTCAAAAAAATGGAAAGTGATTTTTATCTTAAAAAGAGGAAGAAATAAACCACTAGATATAAATACACACATTTACTAGAATAGAAAATATCTAGTACCTGCTGCCCTGGGAACTACTGTGAAAGTACGTGTTGGGCCCGGATCCTTTATTGACTGAGCCAGCGGCTGCGACTGCTCTAAATTTAAGGATCCTACAATTAGAGAAACATGTTATCCTGGGATATGAAAACCTTGGTTTGTGTGCTTAAGACGCAAGGTCCACACCAGGCCCGTAACTGCTCAGAAAAACTCACAGCTTGACGACCCAGAAAACTAAACAAAGAAACGCCAAATAGGGTCGACACCTATTTAGATCAATAGGCAACTAGGGAACAAAGCGTTGGTGTCGGGCTCCAGGTCCGCTTCCCCGGCCAACACCCGAGCCCTGGGTCTCCTGCTCGAGGGCTCCCTGGCCCAGCTCGGCGCCTCCGGGGTCCCGGGGCGGAGTGGGCGGCCAGGACCCGCCAGACGGAGCTACAGCGATCAGCCTCCGCCCTTCGCCCTCCGCCCACGGGCCTAGCGCGGACACCTCCCGCCGCTCCCGGGGTACCATTCAGCCGGACCCCGCGTGGACCCCGGCCTTTAACTCACCCCCGCCCGACAAGATGTAGAACTGGGAGAGGAACAACAGCACGCGGCAGAGGCGGAGCAGGACCCCCAGCTGGACGCCCGCCGCCACCATCTCGCCGGTGCGCGCGCACTTCCGGGCCACGAGGCGGGACTGGGCAGAGGGGCGGGGCGCCGGCGCGCGCGCCGTAGGGGCGTGTGCGAGCGCGGCCTCGGAGAGCCCAAGGCGCAGGCGCGCGGCGGGCGTTGCGTGGGTTCGGCTGGGCCGGGCAGCTGGCGTCTGGCAGGTGCGCGCGGACTTCCGTGTCCCGAGGCGGACTGGGCAGAGGGTTCCCGGGGCTGGGGTGGAGGTGGGGTAAGGTCGCGACGCCTAGAGGTTGTTTGCTTCCCTAGTGTACCCCATGCCCGCTGGACGAGGCGCTCGCTTCGCCTTCCTTGGCTAGCGACTGGCGAACGTCACCCGGGACCGAAATTCACACCTGAAGTGGCTGCAATCAGAGGCGGGCAAATTTGGGAAGTTGGCCACCATTTATATGGGCTGGCTGTGAGGTTGAAAACTGCTTTGTGCTCGGTACTCTGCGAAGGTTTTGATGATGTGTTTGATTTCATACTGAAAAGGTACTTATTGACAGATGAAGAAACTGTGGCACAAACCCAGTTGGGGAAGTGACCCCCAGGGTGTGGTAGGCAGCCCCAAAAGGACCCCCATTCCCTGTGTTGCCGACCTGATCAGTGCCCAGCTAGCATCTCTCTCTGGTCAGCTGTTGGTTTCATCACTAGCCAACTCCTTAAAGACATACATTACTTCCAGAAAGTTCCTCAGAGCCTGGGAGAGGACAGTAAGTATACCTGTCAAGTATTCAGGTCCAGAAGCACTGGGACAAGAACCCTGGGATGTGAAAGGAGGGTCCAAAGCATGAGCCCCTCCCTGGTGAAGGCCAGCCTTGGGGAGGGGAGCTGAACCCCAGGACTCTGGCTCCCTGCGTGCTCATAAGGCAGACTGTACCTATTTTTGTCACACTATTCTTTGTCCTGTGTTGCTGACCTGCGTTCCCCTTTTCCACCCACCTGGCCCGAAATTCTTTTGGGGGCCTCCTGACTCCCCATTCCCTCACTAGCCAGTTTGGATGAATGAAAAGAGTATATTGAATGGTGGCTGGCACACAATAAGACCTTAATAAATATTACCCTAAAAATTATATCACACAATTTGCACACCTTTTAGCACTATACAGGTTTGATATAAAATGCAGTTTTGTTTATTAACTGTTCAGGATGCTAAATAATAAATGTGTTGAGAAGAGAGAGCATGTCTTCAATTTATTTTGAATTGCACAGCACCTAGCCAAATAAGCACCCAATAAATACTTCTTGATCGGTAGCTAAATTCTCTATTGGCATAAAGCTATTTCAATCCTGTTCTGAGCAGTAAGGTATTCCTCTCAGTTAAAAGCAAAACTCCATTTACATTGTGAAACTGACTAAAGGAAACTGTATTTAAGATGGAGTCAGGAGGCCAGAAGGGCCAGCTCTTATGCCCTACCACTCCTAATGGACTACACATCCAACTGCAAGAGAGGCACCTTGCATTCCCAACAGGAAGAGCCTATACTTTGCTACCCCAGCAAGAGGAAGATTTTCTCTTTGCTGCAACAGCCCCGCCAATGAGAAGCAGTCACAACTCACTAAAGAAAAGCCACTACAGTTGAAGCTCCCAGTTTACTCCAATGGACTTTTTGATCACAGCAGTCCTTCCCAATTCCGCCTCCCACCTTTGCTCTATAAAAAAACAGCCCTCTCTCCTGTGTATGGTTTTGCCATAGCTAACCTGTCCCAAATTATAATTATCTGCTATTCCCGAAAGAATCCATTTCTGCTGATAAAATAGCTGACAGTTTTGGGGCACCTGGATGACTCAGTCAGTTAAGCGTCCAACTTGGGCTCAGGTCATGATCTCGCACTCCGTTGAGTTCGAGCCCCACCTCAGGCTCTGTGCTGACAGCTCAGAGCCTGGAGCCCACTTCAGATTCTGTGTCTCCCTCTCTCTCTGTCCCTCCCCCCACTGCTTGCACTCTGTCTGTCTCTCTCTCAAAAATTAACTTATAAAAAATAACTGACAGTTTTATTTTTAAGGTTAACCGAATGTGTTAATCAGTAATGCGTCATCTCATCAAAAAAGCAATTTAACTCTAGGGGAGCTGCTTACTTATAAGCCAATGGATGAAATACTGGAAACACTGTGTGCTGCATTTTATATAGGAATTTATTTTTTCTACAGATGAATAAGGGTCGATTGTCAATTAGAAGCATTCAAACAGCAACTCTTAACCTATACTGCAAACAACAGTAGATTCTACAACACTGAATTTGAGGTTCAGAGTCCTTGGTCAGTAATCCAGTATTTAGTACTAGCTTCTTGTTTTGAGGTTGTTGGTTAGTTAAGTGATGATTCCAATTTTGGAGATAAAGTTTCAGTGTGAACTTTAGTAAGACAACCATAAAAATACCTGAGGTGTAATGTTACTAGAAAATAAGATTTTCCCTTATATTTAAAAAAGCTTTGCAGATTTTTATTTGAAGCCTATTGTTTGAAAACCCAGTCTCAGCAATAATATCTCATAATCTTCATATCCCAGTATTTCCCCTCTTTCAATGAATAATATTTTCCCATTTAAGTCTTTCAAGGCATTTAGGAAATTAAGAATTTCCCAAGCTTGTCCTCTTACTAGCTTCAGAGACATTAAAGAATTAAACTTTTAATATCAGCTACTCATTCATTGTCTCCTTTCTCACTGAGCCCATCAGTGGGTCAAAAGTTCTCAGAAGTACTAAAGATAATTAAGAAAAATGCATTTTTAGGGTTCAAAACAAGGTTACACGGAAGCAAGAACAAGGAAGAATTTCAAAAGTCTTCCTCAGCATTTAGTGTACGTGATTTCTTGAGAGTCTTCAATTTATCAATGGCAGAAGTTACAGAAATCTCTCCATGAATTTTGTTGTCTCTTGTTCGAACATTTACAGCATTATTTGTCTTTTCCTTTTCTCCAACCACTGTGGAAAAGAAAGGGAAATAAACCTATTTTAAATAAATGATATAATAAATATTAAGTCAACAGTCACATGACACATCTTATTGAGTTCTTCTTCAGTATTAATCACTAATTACCAGTCTAATGACCATGAGGTCATCGTCTGATAGTAAACCCTTCAAAGAGGAATGACTTCTAATCCCTTCTCCTTATTGTCCACTTGCAAGAACATATATTGTGGTCTTAGGGTACAAATCAGAACAGGGAGATCTTACAGACCCCCTGACTCCATGTGGCATCTGGGGAGGCACCAGACCCATGCCCAACCAGACAACCAGAATTTTCAGAAATGTAGGTAAAAAGAGTTTCTCTCTAGTGCCCCTTAGTGGGATGATGCCAGAATCTGCTGGCATGTTTCTTGTCATGTAGAAGGAAGAAATAGGTCACCAGTTAAGGGGAATAAAGTAGATATTCAAGAAAAACATAAAGAACCAGAGCAAAGTAGGGGCCAGAAATGAAGAGATTTAGTTGACCAGCTTGCTCCAATTACTCTTCTAATGGTTTGGCTATGTAATTCTACCTTCCATGTCATGAGATACTTCATTACACTTCCAAATAAATTCTGTCTTTGTCTAAGTCATGAGAGTTCTGTCACCAGAAGGAGCCTGACTGAAACATCACAATACCTACTACACAAATACTTTCAATGACAAATGGCTGATAGGACAACACTATGTGTATTTACTTTACCTTCTACAGAATCTTTCAACTTAACTGGAGATAACAGTATCATGCCTGGAGGAATATGGTATCAGTTTCTCTTGATTTCTGACTCATTTTAAAGTCAAAATTTTAGATGCTCATCCAAGTACTCATATGCCTTCAGGACACTTTTTCACTTAAATTCTTTTCTTTTGATCATCTTAAATTTGGACTCTCTCCCACTCATTAGTTTAATCCCAAAGATTTGTAATAAATCAGAAAAGCAAAGGAGAATATTTGAGGCCTGTCACATGGCTGACACACAAAGAGCGTAATTTTACTGATGCAATCATTTTCACATTTTTTTTTTGTTGTTGTTGGTTTGCGATATTAACTACTGCTAGTAATACTAACAACTAACCAAGAACACCATGGACTGTTCTTGGTGCATACGTAACAATCAAACTGTCTTAATCACATAGTTATACCATACTCATGTAGTTATACTATATTCACATAGTTATACCATTTTGTTTTTTAGAATTAGAGTGAAAAAACAAGCATTTGATAAAATTTAAACTTAAGTTACCCAAAATGAAATTATACTGAGCCAGCTGCGCATTTCGTATTTTCTTATTTAGTGTACAACTATGATCTAAGTCAACGTCGGTCATGAATCCTTCTTCAAAAAATGCATTGGATACCTACAAGAAAATGAAACACTTTCATTATTACAATATTTGTGGTAGCCAGCCTCCGAGAGGACCCACGGGATCCTCGCCTTTTGCATTCACACCTTGCGTCACCTCCTCCACCTTGTACCAGGTTACTCGATGTGACCACAGAGAAGGGCAGAAGTGAGGGTGTGTCACTTTGGAGATTAAAAGACTTCAGCTCCCACATCTTTAACATCACTCCCTCTGGGGAAACCAGCTGCCATGTTGGGAGGACATTCAGGAAACCTTTGGAAAAGCCCATGTGGTGAGGAACTGAAGCCTCCAACAATGATGTGATTGAGCCACAAGGCTGCAGCCCTGGCTGGCTGACAGCACCACTGGCATCCTTGTGAGGGGCACTGAGCCAGAATCGCCCAGTGAAGCTGCTCCCAGGTTCTGACTCTCAGAAACTATGAGATAATAAATGTTGTCTCAGGCTGCTAAGGTTTGGAGTTAACTGTTATGTGGCAATAGATAACATAAGTATCTTCCTTAACAGAGCCATGTGGAAAAGAATAATTTAAGTATGAGACATGTATTAAAATCCCAATTTCTTGGGGTGCCTGGGTGGCTTGGTTGAGCCTCTGACTCTTGATTTCAGCACAGATCATGATCTCATGGTCATGAGATTGAGCCCCGAGTCAGGATCTGTGCTGGGCATGTAGCCGGTTTAAGATTCTCTCTTCCTCTGCCCCTCCCCCCACCCCACGTGCTCACCCTCTGTCTCTCTCAAAAACACAAAAATAAAAATAAAATCCCAATCTCAAAAACATTAAGAAATAAAATAGTTTTAATCCGCTATACAGACATGATTCAGATGTTACTTTCAATTACTGAAAATGTGGGTGGTTAAAGTAATGTATTAGTTATGCAGTATTTTAAGGTATGAATAATATTCCAAGTCAATAACCTTCACAGACTACATGCCGAGATTATTATGTACTTTATATTGTCTCTGATTTTACCTGAAGTGCATAGTTTTCACAAGTTGGCCCCACAGGGATGACCATTACCTGACGAGGAGATAGCCAGAAAGGCCTGAAAAATATATAAAATATATATTTTCAAAATCTAATGATGATCATCTATTATGTGATTTAAAAAATAACCAAAGATTTTCTTTATAAGTAAGACTTCACGAGAGAGCAGATTCAGTAGAGTGGTATGGAAGTAAACTAAACCATACAGAGAGCTAAAAAGGAACAGCGTAGACAAGAGGAGAAGCTAGGGATTATGGTAGGACAGGGAGGGAAGAACAGGGCAGCAGCTGGGAGGAAGGACTAACCATCACTTATTGTACCACTGGACAACTGCACTCCCAGGCCCTCACCCAAGAGAAATGGAAACATGTTCACCCAGAAACCTTCCCACTAATGTTCATGGCAATTTTGCTTAGAATAGCCCCAAACTGGAAACACTCCAAATTTCTTTCAGTGGATGAATGGTCACATGGGTGCCTCCACACCATGGAACACTACCAGCAATAAAAGGGGACCAACCACTGATACTTGAAACAAGTTGGATGGATCTCAAGGGAACTCCAGTGCATGAATAAAGCCAACCCCACACGTTTGCACACTGTATGATTCCATTTATGTAACATTCTTGGAATGACAAAATCATGGAGATTTTGGAGAACAGATGAGTGGCTGTCACAGGATGATGAAGGGGGTGGGGGAGAAGGTATGGAACAATAAATTGGTAGCACAAGGAATCCTCATAAATAACAGAATTGTCTTATATCTTGACTGATGCTGGGTACCCTGATAAAATTTTATAGAACTAAACACACACATGCACACAAATGCACATAAACTGGGAAGACCTAAATAACTAAATAAGGCTGGTGGACTGCATCAAAGTCAATTTCCTGGTCATGATACTGTACAGTTTTGTAAGATGTTACCATTGGGGAAACTGGGGAAAGGGTATGCTGGACCTTTCTTATTACTTCTTACCACTACCTATAAATCTATAATGATCTCAAAGTGAAATAAAAAAATATATATTATACATATATGTGTATGTGTACATATATATATACACACACATATATATACATATATATACACATATATATGTGTGTGTGTGTATATATATATGTATATAGGAAGTTGGGTATAAGTATTGTTGGTTTTTTTTTTAACATTTATTTATTTTTGAGACAGGGAGAGACAGCATGAACGGGGGAGGGTCAGAAAGAGAGGGAGACACAGAATCTGAAACAGGCTCCAGGCTCTGAGCTGTCAGCACAGAGCCTGACGCGGGGCTCGAACTCGCGGGCTGCGAGATCATGACCTGAGCCGAAGTCGGATGCTTAACCGACTGAGCCACCCAGGCGCCCCTAAGTATTGTTTATTGTGGGAAATATTTCTTCATCAGTATTTTGTTTGAAGGTGAAAGTAAATGCAGTGGGGACTATTAGCTGGTGGCACTTTATGAACATACACATTTATATATTTATTCTTAAATTACAAAAGCAAAGTAACATGTATGATAAAGCAATAATACATATGATAAAACACAGAAAGACAGCTCTGTCCCCACCCTGTCCCCAGGGGAGCCACATTTTAACCATTGCTATTGTGAGATCTTGGGGAGGTTTTCACCGCAACTCTGGCACGTGTCTTGAACTCTTGACTGATGAGCTGAAGAGCCTGTGCCCTGAGTCTGGGCAATGCAGGACAGCACACTGAGTGCATGGCACCATCTCCTGATTCCACTAGTTCTTTTCACCACCACTACTTGAGAGCAAGACACCACCATCTCCCACCTACATTAAAACTATTTAAAACAATCAACTGGAAAGAAATATCGACATGTTAACTCATACTTAGGTAGCGTGCATACTCATATCTATGTTTTTGGCTTATCTGTAACTTCAACAGCTTGGACACCCCATGATACCTAAGTACATTTCTCTAAGGTCACAAATAAAACCTCAGGGATATACACAGACTCTGGCTTCCCAGGACCTTTGGATGAGCTCTCTGCTTGGAGAATTTCCCACCTTGTACTGCCTGCTCAGAAATTTGCTTTCCCAGCTTCCCTAGACATGTTAGAGTCCAGGCCTATGACCTGGCATGTGCAGGCATGGCATGTTGATTTGGGACAGAGTGGCACATGGAGGGAGGTACTATAGGGAATCAGTTCTGGCAAGGGTGATGCAGAGACATGGAGCTTTGGGAGGGACCTGAGGCAGTGACGCCAGCAGTAGCATCCAGGGCCCAGTGTCAATGGTGGGAGCTGCAGGGACTGTGCCCAGTGACAGCAGAACAGGACTAAAATAGAACTAAGCTCTAAGAGCAGATCTCAATTTCTTTTTTTTTTTAAGTTTATTTATTTTTGAGACAGAGAGAGAGAGAGAGAGAGGAGGTGCAGATAGAAGGGGACCGAGGATCCGAAGTGGGCTCTGTACTGAGAATAGAGAGCTGGATGTGGGGCTTGAACTCATGAATTGTGAGACGATGACCTGAGCTGAAGTCAGATGCTTAACTGACTGATCCACCCAGGTGCCCCTAATTTCTTAAACATAAGATGGGAGGCAAAGATGTCCCATGTGGTTGCTGGGCTGTAGCATTTCCACATGCCATAGGACATGCCATCACAAGACATGTCGTCTGCCAGCTGGTGTCTTGACTGCTGATATGGCAATTCCCTAGTAGCAAATCCCACAATTCAGCTCAGTGACTTACTTCTTTTGCTAAAAAATTACTTCCATGGTCAGAAGGATTATTGTGTTTCTGACAGTCAAGGCTCAGTAAGTATTTATATGGTGCTGTTGTCAGAGGTATGGCAGGAAAGAAGAGCTAAGCAAAATCCAGAGTTGGTATCTTTGCCAGCAAGGAGAAGTCACTGGTCCTTGTATGATGAAAAGGATCCAGAAAGCTGACTTTTCCCCTGGGTTATGGTTCCATACCGGCGATCAGGATTGATCACTACTGATGGCAGATTGAGTCCTCGGAAGAGGCATAGCCAGACGGAACTTGGTGAGGCTCATGTTGTTGAACCCATATCCCCTAGTGGCCGCTTCATTCATGAACCACTGAGTGGTCACTAGGGGAAGATGGAAGCTGATGGTAACCACAGAATGGGTCCTCTATATTTGAATATTAAACTCCTCAGGTTTGGACTGGGCACCACCAACTTCATGGCTTATTCTGAGCAAATATCCACATTCCTCTCCCCTAAATCTACTTGTCATCTATTTTCCAATCCAATTACTTCTAAGTCTCTGACCTTGTGGCCAGAGCAGTAACCAGAGCCTATGCATCAGTGGAAACCCATACCTCTGGCCATTTTTCCTTCCAGAGGAAGAGGACTAAGAGATGTACCACTCAAATTCCTGCACTTGAGGGCATTTCCCTTCCACATGTCATCCCTAAGTGGTACCGTGCTACAGTAGCTGTCTGGCCTCATTAGGTTTGTGCCAAAGTATTGTTCAGACCCATTTGTGAACCAGGTTTAAATGTTTTTCTTCTAATGTTGACTGGGCGCCCCCATTAGGTAAACAACATGGACTGAAGGAGGGATGGTCATACAGCAAGAGGTGGTAATCTCAGTGTCCAGATGCAACTAGATCTTTGAAGGGCTTGGAATTGATAAAGATAACTCTTTAATTCTACCGAGTTCCAAAAAAGGCAAATGATGCAGTTTTAAGTCATTGTGCCTTTGTTTTCTTTGTTTTGGTTTCCTGATCTGGAAGATTCAATAAGAATTGATTACTTGCTGTTTGGATACTTGCTAATTATAAGGCAGGAGCCACCATTTTTTTCATAGTAATCTTATCTTGTTAGACATGATATTTAAGAATAAAAGGCGCCTGAGTAGCTCAGTCGGTTAAGTATCTGACTCTTGGTTTCAGTTCAGGTCATGATCTCATGGTTTTGTGACTTCGAGCCCTGTGTCAGGCTCTGTGCTGGCAGTGCGGAGCCTGCTTGGGATTCTCTCTTCCTCTCTCTCTGCTCCTACCCCCTCACAATCTCTGCCTCTTGCAAAATAAATAAATAAACTTTTTAAAAAAAGATTAATAGACATATAGCTTTTTTTCTCCATATCACTTACCATTTCCCCCCATAGTTTTCTGAGAGAATGGCTATCATTCTTTCCACTGATCCCAAAATGGCTCGATGAATGATCACAGGGTTCTTCTTATCATCTCCATCCTTACTAAAAATGAAAATTATACATTTATGTATTTTCTTAAGATTCAGGAATAACTTTATCTTCTTATATTTAAAAGTTATTTTCCTGAACTAGGTAAAACAACGTTTTCCTCATAAATCATCTTTAAGCCTATAATGTGCCACTTATTAGAAATAATAATACAAACCAAAGGGAAATAAAGTACATTATGTAGGAAAAAGCAAAATTATAATAGATCACTATTTCCATTATAAGTCAACTTATTATTTTTATTCTAAACTACTGGCTGATATCAGTTTACAAGCAATCTTGCAAATCATAATTTTTAAAAATTAACTTGATTTTGAACCATGGCTTACTCCACCAGTACTATATTGAACAGTTGTCAAAGACAATGAAGAAATAAGGAAAATGGATTTCTACAGTTGACGTGATATTATATATAGACCTGAAAGGCACCATGAAAAACCTGCTAGAACTGATAATATAATAGTAAAAACTGATAATATATTTAGTAAAGTCACAGGATACAAAATCAATGTACAGATATCTGTTGCATTTCTATACATCAATAATGAAGCAGCAGAAAGAGAAATTAAGGTATCAGCCCCATTTACAGTTGCATCAAAAACAATAAGATACCTAAGAATAAACTTAACCAAAGAGGTGAAAGACCTGTACTCTTAAAACTATAAAATACTGATGAAAGAAACTGAAGAAGACACAAAGAAATGCAAAGACGTTCCACGATCATGGATTGGAAGAACAAATACTGTTAAAATGGCTTTACTACCCAAAGCAGTCTGCATATTTAATGCACTCTCTATCAAAATACCAACAGCATTTTTCACAGAGCTAGAAAAACAATCCTAAAATTGTATGGAACCACAAAAGACCCTGAATAGCCAATGCAATCTTGAAAAAGAAAAGCAAAGCTGGTGGCATCACAGTTCCAGACTTTAAGTTTTATCACAAAACTGTAATAATCAAAACAGTATGGTACTGGCACAAAAATAGACACACAGATTAACAGAACATAACAGAAAACCCAGAAATGAACCCACAATTATATGGTCAATTAATTTTCAACAAAGCTGGAAATAACATCCAGTGGGAAAAAGACAGTCTTTTCAACAAATGGTATTGGGAAAACTGGACAGCTACATGCAAAAGAGTGAAACTGGACTGCTTTCTTACACTATACACAAAAATAAATTCAAAACAGATTAAAAACCTAAATGTGAGACCTGAAACCATAAAAATCCTAGAAGGGAACACAGGCAGTAACTTCTGTGACATTGGTATTAGACTTTTTACCAGATAGGTCTCCTGTGGCAAGGGAAATGAAAGCAAAAATAAAGTATTGGGACAGCATCAAAATAAAAAGCTTCTGCACAGTGAAAGAAACAATCAACAAAACTACAAGACAACCTACAGAATGAGAGAAGATATTTGTAAATGACATATCCAATAAAGGGTTAGTACCCAAAATATATAAAGAACTTCTAAAACTCAACACAAAAAACTCCCCAAATAATCCAATTTAAAAATGGGCAGAATGGGGCGCCTGGGTGGCGCAGTCGGTTAAGCGTCCGACTTCAGCCAGGTCACGATCTCGCGGTCCGTGAGTTCGAGCCCCGCGTCAGGCTCTGGGCTGATGGCTCAGAGCCTGGAGCCTGTTTCCGATTCTGTGTCTCCCTCTCTCTCTGCCCCTCCCCCGTTCATGCTCTGTCTCTCTCTGTCCCAAAAATAAATAAACGTTGAAAAAAAAAATTTTTAAAAATAAATAAATAAAAAAAAAATAAAAATGGGCAGAAGACATGAATGGGCATTTTTCCAAAAGAAGACATCCAGATGGCAAACAGATACATAAAAAGATGTTCAACATCACTTACCATCAGGGAAATGCAAATCAAAACTACAATGAGATATCACCTCACACCTGTCAGAATGGGTAAAATCAATAACACAGGAAACAATTGGTGTTGGTGATGTGGAGAAAAGGGAACCCTCTTGTACTGTTGGTGGGAATGAAAACTAGTACAGCCACTCTGGCAAACAGTATGGAGTTTCTTCAAAAAGGTAAAAACAGAACTACTCTACAATCCAGCAATCAGACTACTAGGTATTTACCCCCAAAAGACAAAAATACTAATTCAAAGGGATACATGCAACCTGACATTTACAGCAGCATTACCTACAATAGCCAAATTATGGAAACAGCCCAAGTGTCCATCAATCAATGAATGGATAAAGAAAAAAAAATCACACAATAGAATATTATTCATCTATAAAAAAGAATGAAATCTTGCCATTTGCAATGACATGGATGGAGCTGGAGAGTATTATGCTAAGCAAAATAAGTCAGTCAGAGAAAGACAAATGCCATATGATTTCACGCATATGCAGAATTTAAAAAACAAAACAAATGAACAAAGGTGGGGGAAAGAGAGAGAGGCAAATCAAGAAACATACTCTCAACTATAGAGAACAAACTGATGGTTACCAGAAGGAAGTGTGTGGATGGGTTAAATAGGTGAGGGGGATTGAGGGCACTTGTGATGAGCACCAGGTGTATGGAAGTGTTGAATCACCATATTGTACACCTGAAATTAATATTACATTTATGTTAATTAACTGGACTTTAAAACTTAAAAAATAATTTTAAAAAATGAGTATATTGCAGATATACTACTAGACATTTACTAGCCTGTATATTAATGTTTATTTTTATATTGCTAACATTCAAATGACAAATAATTAGCATATTAGTATTACATTATTTATCATATTCAATTACTCACCTAACATATGTAAGGTTAAATCTCACTGGTAGTTGGAAGTCCAGCTGAATTGTAGCACATTGATGGTATCTGCCAATAGCATCCTTGATTTTTATATCAATCTGTAAATTAAATGGTGTTTACTTAAAGACAGCTTTTCCTTTTCCTTTAAATTTTACTCTTTTTGAGGCATAGAGTCTACTTACTTTAGGGCCATAAAATGCTCCATCTCCAGGGTTCATCTTCCATGGTTTTCCAAATTCCACCAAGCTGTTTTGTAGTTGCTATTTTTTTTTTTTTTTAAAGAAGAGAACATTTAAAACTTCCTTTCATTGTACATTTTTTTTTGGCCACATAGCTCAAAAAAGTAAGTTATTGCAAATTTTAATTATATTCTATTTTAGCTCAACATATATTTATTGGGCATGCTTTATATCCAATAAACTACTGAGCAAGGACTACATAAAGACAATTAAGTTGGTACTTGCTCTTATACACACTGTAACTGGGAAAATTAAAAGATAATGTACTAAGTTGTTTCAGTGAATTCCAGGCAAGTGTTTAGGGAGGGATTACTTCACCCTCCTGCCAGTGCAGCCCACCCTGCCCACACACTTCCCAGCTCTTTGTAGGTGAGGCCTCCACACATTAAAAGGCATGAAAGCTTTAATCTTTCTCCTTCATCCACTCTGTGTTTAGGTGGGTAAAAAGGCCAAAGGAAAGGGCCTTGCCACTGGTCTCTTGCTTTTCTTCCACCTCCATATGTGTGGCTGGGGACAGGTATCCTTTATGATTTATTCAGGGGTGGGAGCAGGAGGCCCACTTGGATCTTCAGCCTGACACATATGTTCTTTCACTGTAGCTTCTAGTGAAGACCCTCAGTACTTATGGGTGATTGGGTATACACGTAAGTATTAATAAAAGTGTCTTTGGGTCTTCTGGCTATTCCCTATGCCAGCCTCCTTGAGAAGCACCTGTGCATTCCTAAGTCCCTGCCCAGCATACCACCAAACCACTATCCAAAGTCCTGTCAACACCTTGAGATATTGGTGCCCATGAAGGGGGCAACATCTGGGAGTAAAATGCTGCCAAGAGAAGTCAAAGCAGTGGTGATGCTGGGGGGCTAAAGCCAGAGTAATCAACAAAGCTGACTCCTGGGGTCCCAGCAGGCTTCCCCAGGATCTCAGTCAGAGTGCATCAGGTGCTGGTCTTGGCTGAGATCCCAGGAGGCTCCCTCAAGGGCCTGATCCTACTATAGCAGCTTGCATTCTACTTTGGACTGGAGAGGGATACCACCACAGACGCACTTCACAGGCTGGCAAGCCAGCCTCAGCCTTACTCTGTTTCTGAAAGGAGAACAGACACTGGAATATCCTCCCAGAAAAAATGAGGGCCTGCTACAGCAGGCAACTAAGTGATGGGGAGAAGTTAGGGAGCTCCCAGGGAGGAGAAAGAAAGGCCAGGTTTTGGAGAAGAGCATAAAGCAGGTGGCACTGATCCTCAGTGAGCCTCTGAGGACACAGTAATCATAAGGCCTGACAGGAATAGCCAAGGCTAAGAAAGCTTTCTGTTTATGCAAGGTATGGGAGGAAGTGTCTGTCTGAGAGGAGACTGAACCATTGTAATTCACATATGTGGACACTGACTGCACCCTGGTAGAGGAAAAATCAAGATCTCCTTCTCTCTCTTGATGGTTCTCTATTCTCCTTTTCCAGGTAAACCAAGTCTCTGGCTCCTGATACACTGTGGTATGGTGCTGGGCTCTGCACATACTGATTTGTTTGGAACTGTGATGTGGGCTTGTAAGGTTCTTAAGGATCTTAATGACTCTGGAAACTCTGGAAAAGTGGGATGCAGGAGAGATCTGGAGTGGTTCTAGCTCCCTGGAGCTTGTAGATTTACATAAGTTCCAGTAGCAGAGGCCAGACCAGGTCTGCTGAAGCATCAGCCCAGACTCCCTTCAGACTTATCTGAGTGGGAACTCTACAGCTGAATTTAGGTTAAATTAAAAATTTGGAGATAGAACATTCAATTCCCATTTCTTTTGGGTTTTAATTTCCACAAGAAAAAGTTGATTTCCTTTAGGTCACAGATTTCCTGATGAAACTTAATAGGAAGCAGGACTCACATCATTTCAATCTAGGATATTTTTTGCTCCTGACATTTTGGTTATTTGGGCAAGCTTTCATCTGATGGTCATGCTGTATAGCTCCCTAGTGATCTTTGCTGGGTTCCATAACTACACACAATCTGAGACAGAAAATAAGGTAATGGTGAATTGCTGACCCAGGAACAATTTGGCCTTGGGGCTGACTTAACTAATGTCTCTTTCAAAGCATTTTATATATATGAATTTCATATATATGAAATATTATATATATAATATATATGATATATGAATATATATCATATATATATGTATATTTCATATATATATGAATATATATATAAATACATATTCATCTCACTGATTCCCAGATCAGGGGTAGACATCATGAGAGAAATTCCCCCAGAGTGGAAGGATTCTCATCTCCTAAGGGAACAATCAGTCAGCTAAAAGAGCAAAACAATGGTGGAACTGCCCACCCATTCTCCCTGTGCCAGGCCCACACCTGGTCCATCCACCTTTTAGCCCCCTGCACTCCATGAATGGAGTGATGATGATGATGATACTACTACTACTATTAATAAAACGAACATCTAACATTTACTGAACACCTACATGTGGCTGGCACTATGACAAACTTCTCATATAAATTATTTCACTTAAGCCCATCATAACCTTATGAAGTAGGTGTTATCACCATTATCATCATCATCATCATAATCATCATCACCATTTCACAGACCTTAATGCTTCAAGATTTCTATAATTCACTCATGGAGCTAATCTCTGAAACTAGGCAAAAAAGAGTCCAGAGCCAAGCTTTGTGGCCTCATTTCCTCTTCCTACTTCCATGTGGCTAGGCAGGTAAACTGAGTCAGCATCCTGGGGCAGGGTGTCTAATTTGACTTTCTTCCTCCATGCAAAAGACATGGAAAAAGGTCTATTTAGGATGGGCATGGGGCAGTGGGGAGGAGAAGGGTCTAATCAGATCTCAAACCTAAACTGCTTCTACCCAGTCTCTGCCTGCCTCAGTGCCTAATAGAAAACTAATTGTTACACTATCATACAGTGCTCCTCTGATTCTTATTCCTTAAAGATTTGTGTGATAAGCATTTATGAGTATTCCATGAAGAGGTGGACCAAAAGGCTGGTCAGGGATTAGGCATTCCTGGGGTGTCTGGCCATAATACCATATTCATTTCTAGTAAAATCTGACACAGGAGATACACTATAGCCTTTTCAAGTTTGGTGAGAAAAAATAAGCAGCATGGTGAGCTCCTTAATCTTTATTTTCCAAAGCTGAGATGTGATATGTGAGTCTCTGGGTGCCTCTCGACAGAGGACGGCACTAGAGGCTGTGACTTTGCAGGAGATTCAAGCATTGGGTGTGTGCATCTACATCTATGAGTCACACTAAGATGGATCAATGAGCAATAGCTTAAAATAAGCTGCACACACACCAAGAGTGCCTGCAAAGCAGAGGATTCCTTTAAAAACACGGGAAACTGGTATTAGTGACTGACATTGAAAGAGCACAAATAAAAAGTGTTTGAAACAAACGTGAGGTATTGTTATTATCACTGTTACAAAGAAAACTGGACAACCACATTCTACAATCTTCATATCCTGTAACTTCCAATTTAAACATTTCTGTTGCAAAGCACTGTCACCTCATGCAGGGTACCTGCAGAAACTCGGGTGGTTTCCATGCTCACAGAAATGAAGGGGCGCACTTTGTCTCTCCCTACCTTTTCAGCTTCATCCCATATCTCTACTTCTCCTAGGAAGTTTTCAGGCCTTGTTGACAAATTTAATTGAAAGGAGAAGCCAAATGTTGAGTAAACAGATTGCAAAAACTGCAAACACCCCTTTATTTCTTCTTCAATCTGAAATGAGAGCAAATGACATGTTCTAAATAGTTAACACCAAATCAAATCAGTTTCTGGCATTTAAAAGAATTCTCCGTGTCAGATAGAAATAAGGCATGTTTTTACTACACAGCTGATGACACTGTTTTGGTTGTTCATCCATTCCTTACTCAAATACTCAAGAAACGCCCACCGCACTCCAGGCGTGACCAGGCAACCAGCAGCTCCCAGTCCAGACAAGGCTACCTCACCATGAGCAATGCCACACAAAAGGGGGAAGAGTGGCTGTCCAGAGGGAGTGATAGCCAAGCTGCTGTGACAACAGGATAAGTAAGAGTTCTCCATGGAAAGCGAGGGGGAGGAGCTTCTGGAGCAGAGGAAATGCTAAGAGTGAGGGCCTAGAGGAGAGAGGGGCAGGCTAGGGCAGGGCAGCTCCAGGAAGCTGCTGTGGGACCACGTTGTGTATGAGACGGAAGAGCGGCACAGAAGGGAAGGGTAGGTGATCAGTCTAGGGGCAGACAGGGACCAGAGAAAATTAAGGATCTTCAAAGTCAGGGTAGTGTCTGCACTTTTTACCCTGAGAGCAATGGGAAACCAATGAAGGGTTCTTCAGCAAGAGACAAACACAATCCCATCGGTTCCTTTCATGGGAAGTGGACTGGCAAGACTAGAAGCCAGGCACATTGGGAAGCTGGTAGGGTCATTTAGGAGGGAGATGATGGTAGTTTGAACCAAAGAGAAGCAGCTGGAATGCAAGGAATTTGTGCCAAGTGCTGGAAATTCAGGAATGGATGAACAAAATTACTCAGGAATTAACAATACATTTAGGGAGAGCTATCAATAGGGCTTATGGTTAATTGGACATGAGGAGTAAAAAGTAAAGGGCACCTGGATTCCTGGCCTGGGCAGTGGACAGGACGTTGGTGCATCCACTGAATGAGTGACCAGGGAAGGGTGAGGCAGTGGTGTGAAGGCAAAAGCGGGGACTGATTTTACACATGGCAAATATGAGGATGCTTGTGATGGCCAGGGAGACATGTCTACCAGGCCCTGTCAGATTGAGATCTGGTGCTCCAGAGGGACAGCTGAGATGCAGGTGAAACTGGCAGCTAGCTGAGCCTACAAAGTAACTGAGGCCCCAGAGAGTGTGGTGAGATCAGAGCTAGGGGCTGTGAGGGTGTGGGGAAAGGAGGGCACATTTAAATGCAAACGGGATAGCTGCCCCCAAAACCAGACACATTTAGGAGAGAGGAGACAGGCAAGGATCTGCGTTTTGTCACTATGGATCAGTTTGAATTTTTCAGATGTTTTATCCATGGAATCATGCAGTAGATGCTCTATTTTTGTCTGGCTTTTTTTCACTCAGAATAATTATTTGGAGATAGATACACTTGTGTTATAAGTATCAATAAATCATTCCTTTTTTTTTTTAAGTTTATTTATTTATTTTGAGAGAGACAGAGAGAGAGAGGGAGGGAATATCCCAAGCAGGCTCTGTTGTCAGCACAGAGCCCAATGCAGGGCTGAATCTCAGGAACAATGAGACAATGACCTGAACCAAAATCAAGAGCCAGACACTTAACTGACTGAGTCACCCAGGTGCCCCTACATCATTCCTTCTTGTTTAGTAGTTTTCCATTGTACCACAGTTTCTTTTTATTTCCACCTATTATTGGGCATTAGGGTTATTCCTATATTGTGGCTATTTCAGATAAAGCTGCAATAAATGTTTGTGCTCAAGTCTTTGTAGGGATGTGTGCTTTCTTTTTCTCTTGGGGAAAAAAAAAAAGGAGTGAGATGGCTGGGTCATACAGGAGGTGTGCATTTAACTTTTTAAGAAACTAGTGAACTCTTTTTGAAAGTGATTGTACCATTTTACATTCCCATGAATGGGCCTGTCATATGGTGGATTACATTGACAGGTGTTCTGACACTGAATCAGCCTCACATCCCTGGAGGCTAAACCTCAATTGCTCATGATGTGGAATTATTTTTATATATTGTTTAATTCTATTTGCTAATATTATGTTAAGGACTTTTACATCTGTATCCATGTGGGATACTAGTCTGTAGTTTTGTCTGGTTTTGGTATTGGTTAAAAGTAGCTTCATAAAATTAACTAGGAAGTATTTTCTCTTCTATTTCAGAACAGAGTATACAGAATTGGTACTAATTCTTCTTTAAATGTTCAATAGCATTCAGTGAAAAAATCTGAGCCTAGAGATTTCTTTTGGGGAAGTTTTAAAATTATAAATTCAATTTCTTTAATAGTGACAAAGCTTTTCAAATGATCTATTTCTATCAGGTGATTTTATGGTAGTTTGTACTTTTTAAGGAGTAAGCTCATTTCAACTAAGTTGTCGAGCTGATTTATGTAGAGTAGTTTATTACATTCATTTATTATGCTTTTGATGTCTTCAAGGTCTTTAGTGATATCCCCTATTGATTCCTGATATTGGTAATTTCTGTCTTCCCAGTTTTTTTCTTTCTTTGTCTTGAAGGAAGTTTGCCAATTTTGTTAATCTTTTTTAAAAAAGTTTTTTAACTCATTAATTTTTCCATTGTTTTTCTGTTTTCAATTTCATTGATTTCTGGTCTTGTCTTTATTGATTTATTCCTTCTTATTTTGGGTTTATTTTGCCCTTCCTTTTTTCTAGGTCTTGCAGTGGGAGTCTAGATATTGATTTGAGACTTTTCTTCTTTTATAATACATGTATTTAATGCTATTAACTTTTTAGCACTGTTTTTGCTGTGCCCCACAAATTTTGAAATTATATTTCCATTTTAATAGATTATTTTAACCATCTACATTTAATATGTTAGGACTTAAGTTTGTCTTTTTTGTTGTTTATATTGTTTCCTTCTTGTACTGTCTTATTATTCATTTTTCTTTTCTTTTTCCTGCCTTTCTATCGCCTAATTTAGTATTTTTTAGAATTCCATTTTTATTTATCTATTTTTAGCATATATCTATCTGTGTATATTTTTCCCCCAGTGGTTTCTCTAGATATTACATAACAGTTTACTGATGTCATCATTTTATCACTTCAAGTACCCAAACCTTACGTCCCTTTACTCCATTTATAGTATAATTTTCTTAGATGTTTCTTCATACATATGCTGAGAACCATATCAGACAGTGTTATAATCTTTGCTTCAACCATCAAGCATAATTTAGAAAACTCGAAAGGCAAAGGGAAATATATTTATCTTTCTTAGAGTACTTCCTAGAGCCATTATTTTAAGGTAGGTTTTGATTTCCCCTTCATTCCTGAAGGGTATTTTTTATGGATATAGAATTCTGGGTTGACAGTTCTTTCAGCATTTAAAAAGTGTTGTTCACTTCCTTCTAACATCCATGGTTTTTGATGAAAAATTTCCTTTTGTGCAAAAAAAATTTTTCTTAAAGATAATGTTGATCACTCTCCCATTGCTTTCAAACATTTTCTTTATCATTAGTTTTCAGAAATTTGGCTATGATGTGCCTTGGTGTGGATTTCTTTGGGTTTATCCTTTTGGGAGTTTTCTCAGCTTCTTGAATCTGTAGGCTTATGTCTTTTGCCAAAGTTGGAAGTTTCAGCCATTATGTCTTTGAGTACGTTTCACCTACATCCTTATTCCCCTCTTCTTCCAGAACTCTGGTAACATAAATATTAGGCATTTTGTTTTAGTTCCACTAGTCTCTGAAATTTTGTTCATTTTTATTTCAGTCTCTTCTCTTTGTTGTTCAAACTAGGTAATGTCCATGGTTGTTTTCAAGTTCACGGATTTTTTTTCTCTCTCCCCTCCATTCTGCTCATGAATCCATCTACTATTTTATTTCAGTTATTATGTTTTTCACTTCTAAGATTTACATTTGGTTCTTCTTTAGATCTCTTATTTCTTTCCTGAGATTTTCTATTTCTTTGTTGAAACTTTTTTATCATTTGTTTCAAGTGTGTCTGTAATTGCTTGCTAAGGCATTCTTATGATGGCTCCTTTAAACGAGATATCTTAGTGAGATAATGCTAATATCCTTGTCATCTCCACATTAGTGTTCATAGATTGTCCATTTTCATTAAGTTGAGATTTTCCCAGTTCTTGGCATGATGTTTGACTTTTGATTTATAAAATTTAAAGTTTGGGCAGTATAAGACCTTTAATTTTATTTAAACCTTCTGTTTTAGCTGGCTTCCACAGACTTCACTCCAACTAGAGGATGAAGTACTTCCTGGTTACTGCAAAGTGGGAATAGATGATCTAGGTTTCCCACTGGGGGGCCATGACTGCTGGTGACAGTGGGATTTCTGGTACTCCACTAGGTTTCCTCTGATAACACCTTGTCAGGGAGGAGTATCTTGTTACTGTGGCCATTACTGACCACATTGAGTTCGTGGCCTCATTACTGTGGGGTGGTAGTAAAAGTCCTATCTTTCCACTAGACCTTCCCTGACACCACTCAAGCAGGGAGGCACCTTGTTACTGCCAGATGAGGGTGGAAGTCTATGCCCACATGATACTCCACTGATACTATAAGGTGTGTGGGAGGTCTTTGTTAACGTCCAGCAAGAATGTGAAAAATAGGTATTATTTTTTCTTCCAGTGCTTGGTAGAATTCACCAGTGATTCCATAATGGCTTGAAGTTTTCTTTGTGCAAAGCCTGTTCAGTTCCAATTCAACTTCTTTAATAGACACAGGGCTAGTCAGATTATCTACTTCTTGAATGAAGTTTGGTAGTTTGTCTTTCAAGGAAATTTGTCCATTTTATCTAAATTGTCAAATTTACTGGTATAAAATTGTTCATAATATTGCCTTGGTATTCTTTTACTATCTATAGAACCTGAAATAATGCCATGTCTCTCATTTCTAGTATTTTTAATTTGTACCTTCTCTTTTTCTTCTGATCAGTCTAAAAGTTTATAAATTTTATTGATCTTCTCCGAGAAATAGACTTTGGTTTTTACTGATATTTTCATTGTTTTTCTTTTTTTATATTTCACTGATTTCTGTGTTATTTTCTAATATTTACTTCTGATGTAATTTGGGTTTTTTTGTTGTTTTTTTTTAGTTTATTAAATGGAAGCTGATGTCATTGATATACATATTTCTGATATAGGCATTTAGTGCTACAAATGTCCCTCCAAGTATCATTTTAATGGCATCCCATAAATTTTGATGTATTGTATTTCATTTCATTTGATATATAATACTTTCTAATTTCCTCTTTGATCTCTTCTTTGATCCATGTATTATTTAGAAGTGTGTTATTTACTTTCTAAATATTTGAGGATTTTCCAGATAGCTCTCTGTTACTGATGTCTACTTTAATTCTCCTGTGACCAGAGAACATATTTTGTGTGAATTGAATCCCTTTAACTTTGTTGAGAATTTATTTAGTCCCAGAATATGGTCTATCTTGGTAATTTGTGTGCATTTTCAAAGAATGTATACTCTGCTGTTATTGGTTGAAGTGTTCTATGAATGTCAATTAGGTCAAATCATTTGATAGTGGCCTTTTTCATGACAATTTTTACTTGAAGTGACCTAAAAACCTGAAAAAGTAAACTCTCACTTCCACACAATGTTGAAAAACAAACAAAAAACCACAAAATTCTACCAAATCCCTTAAAATATTCCACTTAGTGTATTTAAGTTAATAAAACTGGAGGAAACTTTAAAGAAAAAAATAATACATTTCATGACTAGAGATTACTGATCTGTTACCCAAATTAGAGGATCGCAAAATGTTAGATCTGAAGGAGACTTCAGAGACAAGACCAAAGATCTTATTTTACAGCGACTCTGAAACTAAGAGATGTGTCCAAGGCAACACACTGAATTTATGCCAACCATGCTTCATCCTGTATTACTGTTTACCTGCTCTACTGTGCAGAAGATGTGGGCATCATCCTGCTGGAAGCGTCTAACTCGAGTCAAGCCACTTAAAGTTCCCGACAATTCATTCCTATGAAGAACTCCAAAATCAGCAAATCTTATAGGCATTTCCCTCCATGATCGCGGACGATGGGCAAACATTAAACTAGAAAAGATGCAACGACACATAGCTTGTACTTAGCACGGCAAAGATTAAGTAATTATCTAAATAATAAGTTACAATGACGCCTCAAGACTTGTAAACACCTTATTCTGGTTCTTAGATCACCAGTTTAAAAACAAATTCTAGGAATTATTGAACCTTGAATTTATATCACTGCAGTACTCTGAGAAAGGACCCTGTCTGTCCTCTCTTCCAGAAATTCTGTTCCATATTCTTATTCACCCAATGAATTTCCACTTACTGTGTACAATTTACTTCAAAGTCTACTTTTTTGTGTGTAAGTTTATTCATGTGGAGAAAGACAAAGAGAGTGAGTAGGGAAGGGGCAGAGAGAGAGAGGGAGAGAGAGAATCCCAAGCAAGCTCCGCACTGTCAGTGTGGAGCCCAATGCGGGGCTCAAACTCACAAAACATGAGAGCATGACCTGAGCCAAAGTGGGATGCTCAACCGACTGAGCCACCCAGGCGCCCCCTCAAAGGCTACTTCTTAAGTGAAGCCCTCTTGGACACTTCTGTAGGCAGGGCTGGGCAGTCTGCCCTCAGGCTCCAAGAACATCTGGAATGTGCCATTATTTTGGCACTGAACCTAATTGTTTTTTCAACATTTTTATTTATTTTTGAGAAACAGAGAGAGAGAGAGTGCAAGCAGGGGAGGGGCAGAGAGAGAGAGAGGAAGACACAGAATCCAAAGCAGGCTCCAGGCTCTGAGCTGTGAGCACAGAGCCTGATGCGGAACTTGAACCCATGAACTGTGAGATCATTACCTGAGCTGAAGTCAGATGCTTAACCGACTAAGCCACCCAGGCACCCCAGATTTGCTTCACTTTTAATACTCACCAATGCCCTGGACAGTTCATGGGCTTAAGGGCAAAAGTGTCCTTTTCAACATCAAAGGTAAACATGTTCTCACTGTAATGCTGCCAGTGGCCTGAGGTTTCCCAAAGCCTGCTGTTGTACATGTTGGGAGAGAGCACCTCTGTGAAGTTACGTTGGTGATATTCCTCCTTTAAGATAAATGCGTTGAATGTTAAAATGTGGCACGACAGATCACAATTCCACACGAAGTAACACCAGGTGCAAATATTTTTAACTTAGGATTACATCTTTTTTTTTTTAATGTTTATTATTTATTTTTGAGAGAGGGAGAGGCAGAGTGCAAGCTGGGGAGGAGCAAAGAGAGAGAGGGAGACACAGAATCCTAAGCAGGCTCCAGGCTCCCAGCTGTCAGCACAGAGCCCGACGTGGGGCTCGAACTCACGAACCAGGAGATCACGACCTGAGCCAAAGCCAGACGCTCAACTGACTGAGCCACCCAGGCGCCCCTGGGATTGCATCTTATATTAATTCCTGGTTAAGGTGCCCTCAGTTTTAGGTGTCGTACTCTCTGGGTCATGAAGGTTAGATTAATGTACTCTCAGTATAATTTTCATATTAAGTATCTTTATTTTATATTATACAACTGCATATAGTCCATGTTTTAATTCTTTGAAAATTAGTAATTGAAATTATATATAATTACATATAACATCTATTATATGTATTATATACTATTATATATTATATTATTATGTATACATAAGCTTTCTATAACTACAAACTCCCAAATCCTGCTATATTCTAGATAAACAGCAGGATTTTTTCTATACTGAAGAGGTAAAATAATTTCATAACTCAATAAGCCTGAATGCTACATTGCATGCAAATTTACTTTTGATCTATTTAGTTTTATCATTATTTTTTAAAGTTTATTTACTTATTTTGAGAGAGAGAGAGAGAGAGAGAGAGAGAGAATGAGCAGGGGAGGAGCAGAGAGAGAGAGAATCCCAAGCAGGTTCCAGGCTGTCAGTGCAGAGCCCAACACGGGGCTTGATCCCACAAACTGAGATCATAACCTGAGCTGAAATTCAGATTGGTTGCTTAACTGACTGAGTCACACAGGTGCCTCTGATCTATTTAGTTTTAAATAGAAATGAAGCTGAGAATTTTAATTTTTATCATATGAAGTGTTTGAAATCTATAAAGTCATGAACTGGCTTTTCTCCCTCCCTCCCTGTAAATGGCTTCCCTACTTCAATCACTGAGGACAGGAAAAGAGAGTCAACCGAAGTACTTATTTTAATTTTTGTTTCTTCAGATAGCAATCAGATGACCTTTGTTGCTGGTTTCCTAGGTTCTTAACCTCTGTTAATCACTTAAGAAATACCTGGTACAAATCTAGACCACCATATTTTAATGAAGTAAAAAAAAATATTTTTCACAATTAAAAAAGTCTGAAACATGACATTTTAAAATTACTAACACTTAAAAGGATGCTATTTGTTACTCTTTGGCAGAGCATCTTTTCAGCCACTCGTGGATAGCTGGGTGTCAGCCATTCAGTAAGCTGCTTTACCTAGCCTTCATTTTTACTAAATGAGAAAGTTTTAACAAAAGTATAGGTTATTACAAATAGCACTAATTATTTTGTGGCTATGTCAGATACCGCTATATATTCAGATTAAACAAGGTCCCCAAAATTGAAGAACTGTTGGTGTGTTTGCTTATTTGTTTTTACTAGAGACTAGTTTAAAGCTTGGCTCAGAGATGATGATGAATCGATTTTTAAACCACTCTGGGTACAATGCTACTCATGTTAGCAATTCATGTATTTGGGAATGATTTTAAAGTATGTCTTAGGGGTGCCTGGGTGGCTCAGTTGGTTAAGAGTCCAACTTCGGCTTAGGTCATGATCTCGCAGTTTGTGAGTTTGAGCCCCGCGTTGGGCTCTGTGCTGACAGCTCGGAGCCTGGAGCCTGCTTTGGATTCTGTGTCTCCTCCTCTCTCTGCCCCTCCCACGCTCATGCTCTGTCTCTGTCTCTCAATAATAAGTAAACACTTAAAAAAAATTTTTTTAACTATGTCCTATGAAGGGAATGTCATTATGTCTACTGCTTACTTAGTTTAGCAAAAACCAACTATAACTACCATCTACATGCCTCATCTCTATATATTATAACATACACATGAAATATATGTATTGTTTTGTCTTTCTTATACACACATGCATACATGTAAGAGAAAGATAAGGCAAACTGGCAAAATGTTAAAAATTGATGAATCTAGATGAAAGATACATGGATGTTCAGTGTACTGCACTTTAACTTTCTGTAGATTTGAATTTTTCAAAAGAAAAAGTTGGGGAAAAATATATCTCATACCATTTCATCAATTTATTTCTCTAAAGAGTAAAGAATATCAAGTGCTGGCAAAGAATACAGCCATGCTGGTTGAGAGGTCTACAGCTCAGTCTGGTCTCCTGAAGAAACCCTGATCACTTATTCTGAAGATTAAAAATCATATTTCATCCATGGGAATGCAAGCTGGTATAACCACTCTGGAAAAAAGTATGGAGGTTCCTCAAAAAACTAAAAATAGAACTACCCTACAATCCAGCAATTACACTACTAGGCATTTATCCACAGCATACAGGTGTTTCAAAAGGACACATGCACCCCCATGTTTATAGCAGCACTATCAACAATAGCCAAAGTATGGAAAGAGCCCAAATGTCCATCAATGGATGAATGGATAAAGAAGATGTGGTGTGTATATATATATATATATATATATATATATATATATATATACACACACACACAATGGAGTATTACACGGCAACCAAAAAGAATGAAATCTTGCCATTTGCAACTGTGTGAATGGAACTGGACGGTATTATGCTAAGTGAAATTAGCCAGAGAAAGACAAAAATCATATGACCTCACTCATATGAGGACTTCAAGAAACAAAACAGATGAACATAAGGGAAGGGAAACAAAAATAATATAAAAGCAGGGAGGGGGACAAAACAGAAGAGACTCATAAATATGGAGAACAAACTGAGGGTTACTGGAGGGGTTGCGGGAGGGGGGAAGGGCTAAATGGGTAAGGGGCACTAAGGAATGTACTCCTGAAATAATTGTTGCACTATATGCTAACTAATTTGGATGTAAATTTTGAAAAATAAAAAATAAAATTAAAAATAAATAAATAATTTAAAAAAAAGAAGGAAGCCCTATACTCAGCTGCTGCTTTATGTAGCCAATGTAGATCATGATTTCTTCCAGCTTAAAAATGTTTCATGTCTTTGACTTACTTCAGGCTTCTAAGGGAAACTTCCATTATCTCTGAGAAAGCAGTAACTGAATGTGGCCTCCTCACTACAGGGAGAGTAGCTCATGGCCAGTGATGGCACCCTGCCTCCCCCACGTCCTGACCAGGCAATCAGAATGCTGGCCAAAGAGACACACTTGCGCTGTTCAGAATGCTTGTATAAAAATCTCACAAACAGCAAAATGGGTGAAGGGGAATGGGAGATACAGGTTTCAAGTTGTGGAATGAATAAGTCATAGGAATAAGATGCACCGTTAAGGAATATAGTCAATGATATTGTAATAACAATGTATTGGCTAGATGGTAGCCACCCTTGTGGTGAGCTTAGCATGAAGTCTAAACTTGTGCAATCACTATGTAGTACACCTGAAACTCATGTCACATTGTGTGTCAACTATACTCAAAGTCTCAAATAGCAGCTTATTCACTGATTGAGTTCCCACTGTGGTCTGGCATTGTTGCCAGGGTAGCAAGAGTGAGCAAAACAATCCTATCTGTGCCATCCGTAGGGACAGTTCACCATTGTCCTCTGGTGGGGGACAGATGAAAAAAGATACAATTCCATTATTAGAGTTTAACGAGGGCCTGCATAGGAGAGGTAGAAGTTGCTATCTAAAGCATCTCTATGTCCACTTTGTTGGTTCCACATTGAGTTTTTCAGTCAAAATTGTAATACATGTCACGACAGAGCACATAAAATGGCACACTGGAAATTATCTCCCTAACATAAAAGAGACACGGATGGTGGGGGAGGGTGGGGTGGGAAAGGGAGCAAGAAATGATGTGATGATGAAAATACTATAATCATTTGACCCTTTTTGACTTTTCAGAGAAGCTTAAATATGTTATATCAAGGGAGGCCACTTAATAAGTGAAACATTGGTACATTTGTCTGACATAAAGTGGGAAAAGGAAGTGAAGAAAACTTTTAGTTTGGAACTAAGGAATCAAATTTTAGTATATTTCCATGTTAACAAAACAGTCTTATTTTTAAAATTAATTACTTATGTAAAGAATATTTTTAAGGCAATGGAAATAACTCTCTATGATATCATAATGCTGAACACATGTCATTATACATTTGCCCAACCCATAGAATATATATCACCAAGAGAGAACCCTAATGTAAATGAGGGACTTTGGGTGACTGTGATGTGTCAATATTGGCTCATCGATGTAACAAATACATCACTCTGTGGGGTGCTGTTGTGATGGGGCACACTATGCATGTGTAGGGGCCAGAAGTATATGCGAAATCTGTACCTCCCTCTCAATTTTGCTGCAAACCTAAAGCTGTTTTAAAAATAAAGTTTTAATTAAAAAAATCATATTTCATCCTGCAATACTAGTTTCAGGCTATTGAAGGTACTGAATCTCTACCTGTACCTGGTGATCTGGCTACCTGAAAGCACCTAAATATCAAGGCCACAGAGCAATGCTTCCCAGCAATTTTCATTATAAAAACTACAGAAATTCCACTTAAATGGCTCCTTCCCCAAGCCACACTAAAATAACAGAATTTTTATAAAAGCAAAAATCTACAAGGTCAAGGGGGAAAGGAGGAGAGATGAAAGCTATATAGTTAAGAATCTGTAAAGTAGATGAACAATTGCCTTGGCAGACCTGGGGAAGCTGAAAACTGAATGGGAGAATCCCAGAAGCAAGTCTGCTTTAGCTGGGTATAGACTTCTAGGTTTCACTTTTTTTTTTTTTTTAAGTTTATTTATTTTGAGAAAGAGAGCAGAGGAGAGACAGGAAGAGAGTGAGAACCCCAAGAACCTCTGCATTGCCAGCATGGAGTCTGATGAGGGGCTTGATCCCACAAACCATGAGGTCATGACCTGAGCTGAAATCAAGAATCAGACACTTAATTGACTGAGCCACCCAGGAGCCCCATTTAGGCTTAATATTTTTAAGGCATTGTTTTGTCTTCTGTTTTTTAGTGTTCCATTGAAAATGTCATTCCATTCTGATACCTAGTCCTATGTCTATGGCTTTCTCTCTGAGGAGACTTAGGATCTTTTCTTTATCCATAAAGTTTTGTAATCTCTCAGTAAGGTACCTTAGTTCCCAAGGAAAGAATGCTTTCACCAAAAATCCCAGACATACTTCTGTTGGGATTTGCAACTGTCCCTGGCCCATTTGGGGTCCCCTATGCTAGTTAACCAAAAGGCAAAGAATGACTTGCTCTTCTGGCCAGGATGACTGACCCAAATTATTGAGAAGGATTGTGCTGCTGTTAAACAACGGAATAAGAAGGGCTGTGTCTGGAATCAGTGAGGAGCCTTAAGCATTTCCACATCTAACAGTGATAGTCAGTGGGGAAACCCTGGTAACCTAAAGAGGAGAGGATCATGAAGAGCTTGGATCCTGTGGGAAGACAATTTGGGTCATCCACTGTTATGAGTTTAATGGTGTCCCTCAAGAAAGGCACATTGAAGTCCTAACCCCAGGACACCAGAATGCGGACTTTTGGGGAAACGGGGCCTTTACAGAGGTGATCATCTTAAGATTTGGTCATTAGAGTGGGCTCTAATCCAATATGACTGGTGTCCTTATAAAAGGGGGGAATTTGGACAGAAACAGACACATATAGAGGGAAGATGATGCAAAGCCACACAGGGAGAAGGCCATGTGAGGGCTGGGGTGGAGGCATCAACAAGCTGAGCATCGCCAGCAATGGTTGACAAACCACTGCTAGCTGGGAAGAGTGGAAGAAGGACTCACCCACAGGTTCCAGAGGGAGCATAGCTCACCAATGCCTTAATTTAAACGTCTGGCCTCCAGAACTGCAAAACAATACATGTCTGTTGTTTTAAGCCACTCTGTTACAGTGCTTTGTTAGGCACTCTATGAAACTAATGCATTCACCAAATGAAATGCTCTTTCCATCTGAGATATTGGAGGGACAAGGAGAATATGGAATGGGTGGTGGAGGAAGGAAGCTCTGATTTATTAACTTAGGCTTTGTGTCCATCTACAGAGCCTGGGGCTGGAACTGTTAACACTGAATTATTTCTTTTCTCTGAATACATGAAGAACACTGATGGTGGCTAATGTCACATTTTAATTTTTGCTGAGACTGAACTGATATAAATGATACATTGGCTGATGGGACTTTGTGTGAGGAAATAAATAACTTCATGCAAGCAAAGGACAAAAGTGGACACCAAGTAGCAAAGGGATTGGGCTGTGTTGGTTTTTCTCCATTTACCAACCTGAGCCACCCCATCCTGGGATATCTGCCTCCCTTCTCTGCTCTGCTCTGTGTTCCCCAAAGTCGACTTCTATGGACTCCGTCACCAGGCTTACTTGCCTTGAGTTCTAGTTGGGTTTGACTAAGGAGAGGTTCCAAAAGGATCCCAAGGGTAGGAGAAGAGAGTGGTCAGGGTATTTACTCCCTCCTTTCCTACTTCTTCCTTGCCTTGGGTTTATTCTGTCTCTGGCTGTAATCTCCAGTTACAGCCTCTCTTCCACACTTCAAGCTCTAAGTTCTGGAACACTTTCTCCTCACCTGTTTGGGCCTAGGGGTGGAAGGTAAGGGAGCCTGAGGTTGGTAATCCCTGGATACTCTACATTCCTTTCTTAGTTACCTCAACTGGACCCACACCTCTGCAAATATTTTCTTCTCTAGATTCCCTAGAGTTAAACCCTTTGAGTGCACTGTCAGGACTCTCCCTGCACAGGGCTAAATGTTTTGATATCTTATATGTCTGCAAAGACAAGTTTGGTTTGGAAATCCACTGAATCCAAGGTTGTGGCAACAGGAAGCATAAGTTCTCCAAGTGGGTTATTAGAATAAAAAAACAAGAGAAGCCACTCCCTTCTATTCCATGATTTTTCTTCTAAAGATAAACATAAATTTACCATAGGACCCTGAAATCACACTCCTACATATTTACCCAAGTAAAATGAAAAACTATATTCATACAAAAACCTGTACATAACCATTTATAACAGCTTTATTCATAATTGCCTAAATTTGGAAGCAATCCAAATGTCCCTCACCTAAGGAATCTGTGTTATGTCCATACAATGGAATACTGCTCAATAATAAAAGGAGACTACCATTAATATACCTATTAGCCTGAGGGAAAGAAACGAGTCTCAAAAGATTATATACAGTGATGATTCTGTTTATATGGCAAAATTTTCAGGATGGAGAACAAATCAATGGTTTGATCAAGGGAGAAAGGGTTTGACTCTAAAGAGGTAGCATAACAGAAATTTTTTGGGTAATGAAGTTGCTCTGTAACTTGAATGTTGTGATGATAATACAGTTCTGCACATTTGTTGAAAAAGTATGAGTTTTATTGTATGAAATTCTAGAATGAAAAAATTTAAGGAAAGTAAGAAAGATAGAGAACCAGTTGATAGACATGTTCCCGAATACAGGTGGGAAGAGTTTCAAGTAGTGTAACAACAAGATGTCTCTATTTATTTACTATCAGTTTTCCATACAGTCAGTAACCAATATACATCCAAACGTTCACCCACCTTGGCTTGAACATAAGTGGAGGTCATCTCACCCCAGAATCAAAGACTCAGAAACTTTGGAATTTCCTTCTTACTGGGAATAATATGCCCTCCTGCATGACCTTCCACAGAAAGGCAACAGTTCTATTTCTGAGAAAAATGGCCCCACACGATGGACTGTTTCTGCACTATGCTCAGTATCACCTACCCCACTACTCTGGCTACAGTTGACAGGACCTGGCACCAAGCCACAGTCTGTTGATACTGGACGGGCCAATGGCACCTGAGGTGGCCTGATGTGAATGAGAATCTGCCCCGCATGTACACCCTCTACTGCCTGGTGATTAACCAGAACTGGATCTCTGTTGAAGGACTGTGAGACACACAGAAGGGGTACAGAAAAAAAAAAAGGACACAAATGATCAGACTGAACAAAAAAATAAGACCCAACAATATTCTAGTTTTCAAGAAATGCACATTCAATATAGAAACAGAAATAGGCAGAAAATAAAAGGACAGAAAAAGATATATCACACAAGCCCTAACATAAGAAAGCAGTTTTGCCAATATTAATATCAAAGTAGACTTTTAAAAAAATTAGCTTGATGAAGGTCAAATACTGTATGGTTCCACTTACATGAGTTACCTAGAATACCCAAATTCATAGAGACAGAAAGTAAAATGGTGGTTATCAGAAGCTGGGGGAGGTGGGAACGGGGAGTCATTGTTTAAGGGGTTCAGAGATTCATTATGCAATGATGAAAAGGTTCTAGAGAGTTTCAGTTCTGCAAGATGAGAAGAGTTCTGGAAATGGATGGTGGTGATAACTGCAAAACAATATAAATGTATTTAACACAACTGACCCATATGGTTAAAAAGGGTTAAAATAGTAAATTTTATGTTATATATGTTTTACTACAAAATGGCTTTATTTAGGTATAATTTATATGCAATAAAATTCACCAGTTTTGAGTACATGATTCTTAATGATTTTTGACAGATGTATACAGTCATGTAATCTCCACCATAATCAAGACATAGGATATTTCCATCAGATCAAAAAGTTCCCTCCAGATCCTCTGTAGTCACCCCCTATCCCTGTCCCCAGGACCCCTAATTGTCTTTCCTATCACTATAGTTTTACCATGTCTAAAATTTCATATAATGGAATCATACCACATGTGGCCTCTGACTGACTTCTTTGGTTTAGCATAAAACCTTTGAGATTATTCCTTCTTGTTGCATGTATCAGTACTCCATTCCTTTTTATTGCTGAGGAGTAGTCCATTACATATCAAGGTTATGCTTATCTGTTCACTAGCTGATGAGACTCTCTGTTGTTTCCATTTTTTTGCCACAATAAATAAAGCTTCTATGGACATTCAAAGTCTCTGTATAGACATGTGTTTTTATTTTTCTTGGGTAAATAACTAGGAGTGAAATTGATGGGTCACACAGTTAAGCATATGTTTAACTGTAAGAAACTGCCAAACTGTTTTTACAAAGTAGCTGTACCATTTTGCACACAGGCAATGGGAGTTAGAATTTCTCCACATTCTTGCCGAGTTCTAGTGTTTTCAGGGTTTTATTTTTGTTTTTGTTTTGTTTTGTTGGCCATGGGGAGTGTGTGTGTGGAGGGGGACATTCTAGTGGACATGTAATTATACCTCACTGCAGCCCTAATTTTCATTTCTTTGATGACTAATAATGATGAGCACCTTTTTTATCTGTTTCTCTGTCATTTCAATTAAAAAAATCAAATATCTAGGCATAAACCTGATGAAAAATGTGCAAGACTTCTAAAATAGAAATTACAAAATATTGCTGAAGGAAAATAAAGAACTAAATGAACTGACAAAATTTCCATGTTCATAACTCAATGTGGTTAAGATGTAAATTATCTACAAATTAATCTATAGAGTGAAGGACATTCCAATAAAAATTCCAGCAGTTATTTTTTAGAAACTTGATAAGCATCATATAAAATTTATATGGAAACACAAAGAATCTAGAATAGCCAAAATAATCCTGAAAAACTTAAAATTAAACTGATATTAAGACTTAAAATATAGTTAAAATAAGTACAGTAATCAAAGCAGTGTGGTGTTAGTGCGAGGACAGACAACAAAGGGACAAAAGAATAGAATAAATATCCAGAAATACATAATGACTATTATATGCATATGATTATACAGTTTAGGACAAAGACTCTACTGTATTAATAAATGGTATTGAAGTTCCTGGCTAACCCTGTGGAAAAAATGAACCTTGATCCCTCTACTGCACAGAACCTAAAAATGAATTCAAGGTAGATCATGTCCTTAAGTCTGAAAACAAATTCAACCAAGCTTCTAGAATGGAACAAAGAAGAATATTTTCATGACTCCAAAATAGGCAAAGATTTCTTAAACACAGCATGAAAGCACTAACCAGAAAGGAAAAAAAAAAAGCAAAACAGGACTTTGTTAAACACGAGAACTGTTGGTTGCAACACATCATTAAGAAAGAGAAACAGTAAGCTGCAGCCTGAAAAAATATACTCATAATATGTACATTTAGCAAATGATTCATATCAGAATACAGAAGAACTCCTAAAAATAATTAAGAGACTAACAATCCAATTTTTTTAATTGACAAAATACTTCACAAAAGAGGATTCCAAATGACCGACAAGCATATGAGAAGGTTGTCACATCATTATTCATCGGGGAAATGCAGAATAATACCACGGTACCAACCAGAATGACAAACTGAATACCAAGTGTTGAAGAGAATGTAGAGTAAGTGACAGCTCATATATTTTAGAAGGAACATTAAATGGTTCAACCACATGAAAACTTTTCAGCATTTTGTTAAATTAGTCAATAACACTCTACAACCTAGCAATTCCACTTCCACGTATATACCCAAGAGAAGTGAGTACTGTGCCCACCAAAAGACATGTACAAAATGTTCACAGCAGTTTCATGTCAAATAGCTCCAAAGTGGAAACAACTTAAATGTATACCTACAGGAGAACGAATAAATACGCTGTACTATATTCACAAAATGAAGTACCTCAAACAATAGAAAAATAATTATATGCAAAACCTGGATGACTCTCAGACATTAAGTTGAACAAAAGAAGCCAGAAACACAATAAATAGCTAATACTGTAGGAGTCCATTTACATGAAGTTTTGAAGACCAGGAACAATTGATCTATGGTGGACAGAAATCAGCAAGATTATCCCAGGTGAGAAGAGGGGAGGTGGTATTGACTGGGAAGACCCAAGAGGACCTTATAGGATGGAGCTGTTCTATGTCTTGATCTGGGTGGTGACTGTGTAGATGTACACACATGGGAACATTTATTGACCTGTATGCTTCAGATTTATGCATTTTAACAAATGTAACTGAACCTCCAATCAGCAACTCTGGCATCAGCTTCCACCTGAATGTGGCCATATAAGGAATTCAACGTAAGAACCATGCTAATTAAGTCTAACACTTGGAACCATTAGAAATAACAATGGGAAAAAAAATGGCCATTTTAAGCCACTAAGCTTTGGGATATTTTGTTATGCTGCGACAGACAGCCAGAACAGAATTTGTTCTGGTCGTGGGTGCTGCTATAATAGCAACCTAAAATAGGCAGCCTTGGCTTTGGGGCCAGGTGGTGGGCAGAAGCTGGGTGGCTAGAGACTGTGGGAACTTGAAGGACAGTGAGGAAAATATATTGGAGGATGAAGAAAAGGGGACTCTTGTGGTGCCAGAAAACTGGTAACACCATCACCTGAGGTAAATGAAAAACAGAAAGAGTACCCAAAGAATTCACGAACTATAGCTAGGGATGTGTCTAGGCAGAAAGTACAAAGGAACAACTGACTACTTAGAGCTGCCTACGATAAAATACAGGAGAGACAAAAACTAAACAGGGTACTATTTTTGGAGAGGAGATATCAAAATGCCAGGACCTGTTGGGTTCAAAAATAAAACTATTGCGTCCTCAGACTCATCCAGCAAAAGACTCATAAGGTAAGAATGGCTTTAGCACAAAAATAAAATACAGGGTACAGCCAATAAAGCATGGCCTTACAGTAAAGCTCTTGAGGGTATAAAAGTGTACCATTTATGAAGACCTCACAGTGATCTGAATGAGTATCTACAGTGATCTGAATGAGTCTTAAGATGGTGCTTTGTAGACTCTGTCAGCTAAGCCTTAAGGCTTTTAAGAATCTTAAGTGTATAGTCTTGCAGCAGCCTCACAGGCAGGCTTAAGTAGAGAAGAATTTGGTTCATAAAGAGGCACAGCTGTGGTTTTTATAGAAGTGTTGATTACAAATGTATATAAAAGACCCCACAAAGTTTTTAAAGGAATTGTCCTGGCTTAGACTAAAATGGACAGAGACAGCACAAAATGAAATGAGGCCTTGGGATGCCCAAAGTCCTACTGAAAGAAACAGGTTGAGAACACTGAGAAAGCTACTCAGAGGTCCGCGTGGGCTATTTCTCATGGTAAAGGAAGGATGGTTCAAAGGGCAGAACCATAACCCAGGAAGAGACAAAACTAAGTCCTACCCAAAATGCACTTTTTGACCAGGGAGAAAGAACAAGTAGGTTGCCAGGGTATCCACAGATCAGTGACAACTACTCTCCCCTGCCCCTTTTTGAATGGCAGTATGTACTGCCTCCTATTTCTCTATCATCATTTTATAATGTTGGGGTGGGGTTGACCCAGACACAATTGTCCCTTTAATTCACAGATCTTAAGATGAGCAGAACTGCATTTGGTAATCTGTACTTTGCACCCGAAGACCCTCATCTATACCTAGACCTGATTCAGATGACATATTATTAGATTTTGAGCCAATGCAGTGATTGGATGAGATGTGCAATCATTTGCTTAGCCAACAGTAGAACACATTTGAAGAGCAGAATTGGACCTCCACCAGTTTTTTGGAGCTGAAGAGACCACAGACTGTCAACTGGAAACCCCACAGGGCCATGCCCTAGAAACAGGGATGAATAAGAGACAGACTCTGTCTTATCAAAATGGAAGCCCAGCCCTAACTCAGCTCCATCTTTGAATGGATTAATTAGGCTTCAATCTTGACAGAGGGTAAATGTTCTAGTAGGAGATGACATCATCTAAAGCCTCTGAAGTTATTTTTATATACAGTATTTGGCATATAATAAAAAATTACCAAATATGGGAAAAGGCAAGACCATATAACTGAAAACCAAGAGAAAAAAACAGGCAAAGTTTCTGAATTTTTTTTGTTTTGTTTTGTTTTGTTTTGTTTGCATGGAAAGGCCAGTTTCTTCAGACAAAGGTATCTGGGAGTTCAAAGTCCTCTGCCTCATCCGTGTCTGCCAAATATTCTTATTCTAAAATTCAAGGACCCACTCTTTCCCAAAAGTGCCCTTACCTTTGCATAAGAGACCACTGGGGTTGTGAATTTAAATGGCTTTACAATTCTGCAGCCCATACAATCAGGCCTTGGGCCTAATCATCAGCCATGTGCGTCTTACATCTATAAAGATAAGAGATTCCTATCAGGCTACCACAGAGGCTTTCTGTTTATTCTCCATACACTCAATGACCAACCTTGAGAGTTCAGGGTGCCAGGGGCTATATTGATTTTCTGGAAGACAGCCTATCCAAAACAGTGGCTGTGATGGTCATCACCACCTGCTATAGTCTCGGATAATCTTCAGTGATTCTTCAGGCCCTCTGGCCGCCCATGGCTTCACACTGGCAGATCCCTACTGGAAGGTATGTAGCTCAGGTGACAAAGTCCACAGAGCTTAGCCTCCAGGGACACAGAACAAGAAAAGAAGGAATGGAGATGAGACAGGTGAGGCAGACAGAGAATAACCAGCTCATGCCAGTAACCTTTTCTCAGGAAGTTGCTGAAGAAAGTGCTTCCCCAAAGGAGAGGGATAAGGAAAGAAGAGGAAGGCATGGGATCAGGGAAGAAGAGAATCAACATAGCAGAGACATGAGGGAAGTAGCCAGAATGATGAGGAAAACAAGTACGGAGACATCAGTTGGCAAGAATCCTTGCAGCAAGTTAGTTCTGGAACAAGGGGACCAAATTTTCAAAAATTACTGAGAGATTACCTGAATACTCAGAATATGCTGTAAGGAGTTTTGCAGTTTTGAGAAAAAGTTTGAGGATGAATTAATGATAGGAACTAAGTAAGTTAGTGATATAAAACTGAGTAAATGAAAATTTTAGGTAATTACTAGTTACAGGAAAGAAAAAAACACAAGAAAGGAAACATAATCCTAGTAGTTACATGGATCACCTCTGAACAGTATCTGGAGTTCAAATGAGAGAAACACTTAAGACTTTCTCATCTACAGACTTTATTACAAGAAGGTATTTTACATAATTGCTCTGGATGGAGGTGCCAAGCTACCTGGGAGTCACACCAGTGAGGGACACCATGGACCCCTGGGTCAGGGACGGTGGAGGGGGACCATGGACCACATTTTGAGAATCAACAGTTCATCATTTAGCATTCTGTGCCAGATAGGACACTTCCTCCTTTCTTCTCCTTTCCCAGGGAGTTCCACATTTAGTCTAATTCTTATCTTTGTATTGTTCATGCTCTAGAAACTTTTATGGACAACAGGTGCACTTACTGAAATCCAAGAATGTATTTTATTTAGGAAATATAGAAATTATTTCAATTTTTTTGAGGCACAACCCAGTATTTCTCTTTAGTTCAAAATTCTTATTAATATTACTAAAAGTTAATGAAAATACTTGGCTATTTTATTACAAAAGTAGGAAAATAATAAAATGTACAATGGAGCTGAATAAAAAAAGTTTTAAAAATTAACTTACTCGTATGAAATCCATAAGTGTGTTATAAATGAAGGCTCCTCTGGGAAGAAAAAAGCAGCTCCCAGGACTCAGATCGTGGAAGAAGAATAGTTCTTGTTCCTAGATTAAAACAATAACTGCATCTCAAATCTCACTGCCATTGATCAATATTTACTGTATGCACATGACATTGAAGGAATGAGACTTATACTCAGTTATGACTTCCATCTTCTAACAACTAAAACCCCTCAATACTTACCTCTAACTAGAATTACTACCACATGTAAAATTACAATTCATATTTATGGTTACTTAGCTCTTCATTCACCTTTTATTCACTGCTAATTTCTGACGTGGCATCTTGGAATGTGGATCTCATGGGGAGAGAACATGGCCAAAGATCAGAAAAGTTCACTCCAGGGGGAAGGCCCCACATGGCGGTGGCCATCCTCATGGCTGTCACTACTGAATGCCTGCCCCATGCTGCTGCCACCGTACAGCGTCTGCCCTCCCCATCAGCCCTACAAGGCCACCGAGCAAGAGATGAGCACATGCAGTTCCATAAGTGAGCACATGGCCCGCCATATAACATAGCCCGTAAGTGGCCAAACTGACACTCAAACCCAGGTCCACACACTCTTAAATCTCATTCTGTCTCTCTGCTCTGTTCCCCCAAAACAAAGTATGTTGTTAAGTACATACAATTTTTTACAACATTATTTTTACATCATGGTATGAGTGACAGAAAGCTGTAATTTTAAAATCTAATAAAAGACACAGGAAGGAAGCGATGAGGAGACATTTGGAGTATTAACATGAGGTTGCAATAGCAAACTCTGAGTGCCAGCAAAACAGAAGATAGGACAAGGGAAGAAGAGATCCCATTTTCCAAACAATTAAATCATAGGCCAACAAAGAATGTCCTCATCCTGCTAGTGATTAGGACGCAGGCGTACCTTTCCGATTTTCCTGTGATCACGGTTCCTGGCTTCCTCTTGGAACTTTTCCCAGGTTTTCATCATCTTGTTATCAGGAAAGGATATCCCATAGATCCTCTGCAGTGTTTCCATTTCGGGGTTGCCCTCCCAGTATGTTGAGGAATTCTAAGCATCAAACAAAAGTTGGGTAAATATACCAAACATTTGGTTATAAATAAAACCGCTCTTAAATCTGTGCACAATTTTCCACTACGCCATCCACATAGCTTACGATGACTTTTTGTAGCACCAGGAAGACTCTTAAATTGATTCTAATTAAACCTCCCCAGCCCAAATTCATCAGAAAATTATGTAGAGTCTGCCATGGATTCTAGGAATGAATAGTGAGAAGGAAGGGGAAGGTGGGCGGGGCCAATAGTAATTGAACCACAGAGGAGAGGAACAGCATACAGTACAGAGACATGAAGATCCCAGCCAAATGTTCTTGCTCACACTAGGGTGATTCAAGGAAGTCATCAAGTGCAGAACAGTATCTTAAAATATATGAGAAAGAAAGGCACTGTACCATGTATAGTAATGTTAAATAATAAACAATTAAAAGCTACATGTAAGGTCCTAATTTTCAAAAGCTACAGTATTTTTAGAAGCTTCTGTAAAAATTGGGGTGCCTGGGTTACTCAGTTGATTTAGCATCTGACTTCGGCTCAGGTCATCTCATGGTTTGTAGGTTTGAGCTCCTCGTTGGGCTCTGTGCTGACAGCTCGGAGCCTGGAGCCTGCTTGGGATTCTGTGTTTCCCTCTCTCTCTTTCCCCTCCCCAATTTGTGTGTTTACTCTCTCTCTCTCTTTCTCTCTCTCTCTCTCTCTCTCTCTTTCCCTCTCTCTCAAAAATAAATAAATAAACATTAAAAAAAGAAGCTTCTGTAAAAATCAAATAATGAGGTATTTTAAAATACTGTGATACTCAGATTATAAAAGATATGATTGAAAATTCCTCATTATCTGGTTTATCTTAAGTTTGCTGTATTAAAAAAAATAAATGCTTACCTTGAAAATTTTTATGGCTTTAATTTTTCCAGTGTGTCTTACATGGGGCCCTTTGCAAAGGTCAATTAGTGGACCACACCTATAATGAAATATTTCAGACATGCCCAGACACAGTTATAGCTTTTTGGACCGTTCATTACAAATCATGTTTTCATATGTTTTAAGTGAAGGATCTTACTTATTCGTACATCTTGAGGCAATTTTTAACTTGGGGGGCAATTTAAAATAATTTAATTCTTAATTTAGGATGAAGAAAGAGGCAATTTATCTGGCCTCAGATCCCAGTCTTGCCTCCTTTGCTCAAATTCAAAAAGTTACAGAATCTTCTGACAGAAACCACGCAGTCACCCACCACTTTTCAATGTCATGTCCCAAGGCTATTGAAAACCTTCCACTGTCATAAAATCAAAAAGCCATTTCCCTGTTCTACACTGATTTGCAAAGCCAAAATTATCTGCAACTTATACAAAATGTGCAAACTTGATACTTTAAAAATAAACTTCACCAAACCTATAGAATGTACACCAACAAGAGCGAACCATAATGTAAACTCTGGACTCTATGTGATTATGATGGTCAGTGCAGGTCCATCAACTGTCACTAACGAGCCACTCCACGGGGGGCATTGATAGTGGCAGAGGCTGAGCGCGAGTGGGGGAGAGGGTATGTGTGAAATCTCTGTACCTTCTCAATTTTGCTGTGGACTGAAATCTGCCCTGAGAAATAAGGTCTGTTCAATAAATAAATAAATAATAAATAAATAAATAAATAAATAAATAAATAAATTTCAAGGGTCTTTTGTGTATTTGTTTTTAGGTCCTCTGGTGTTATGACAAAAGCCTTAACTGTCTTTTGGTTTACTAAAACGGAACACTGACTTCAGTGCAACTCTCAGGCACAAGTTTAGGTCAGAGATGACGCCATTATTAAAACACACAGTGTGGGGTGCCTGGGCGGCTCAGTCGGTGAAGCTTCTGACATCCAACTCTTGGTTTTGGCTCAGGTCATGATCTCACAGTACCTGAGTCCTGGGTCAGGTTCTGTGCTAACAGTCCAGAGCCTGCTGGGATTCTCTCTCTCTCTCTGTCTCTGTCTCTCTCTCTGCCTGCCCCTCCCCTCTCAAAATAAATAACATTAAATAAAAAAACCACGTGGTGCGGTTGCTGGGGATTCACTTGCACCTCTAACCAAGAAGGACCCCCAAACCTTAATAAGCAGAGACTTTTTTTCAAGCACAGAGACACTTAAAAAATTAAAATACTAATGGCACTGGTCAGAGGGAAGGTACTTAACATCAACTAATTTAAGGAAAATTTAGTAAAGAAAGTAAGTTCTTCCTTAACTATTCCAACCAATTTTAAATACTTTTAAAGTTCACTGGTTAAAGAGTTAAAAATTACGATGAATACATAAAGAGGCTGGTTTATTCACCAAAGTGGATAAATATGCTTTAAATATGAAAATGTCATTTATTTGAATGGCCAGGCTTTATTGTTCTCTGTCCAAGATGGGAGTGGTAAATCAAAGCTCACAGGTGTGGAAGGAATGCCTAATTAGCATGGAAGACTTCAATACGCTCATCTTAAAATAACCCTGTAGAAGAAAATACAATTCATTTTCTAAAAATTAAATTGACAGAGTAAGAAGTGTCAATATTGACCTAAGGAAGGTTCAAAAAATAGCCACAAGAGCTCAAGTATTAGGAGCCTGAATTTTAAAACTTCGCATGTCTTTTCTATCTCTTCATGTATTAAACTTCAAAATGCATATAGTAACATTTATTTGAATTATAAGTAATAACCAATAAAACCTTATCAGGTCACTGGAGAATAGCAAAGATGAGGCAAGCATGGTATCCCACTTCAATGTCAAATGGCAACGAGTTCATATTATAATGTAAGAAATGCACTGAGCACATCTTTGCTTAAAGGGGAGATGACTTCCCTTACAGTACAATGAAACTACAGACCTGTAACTATGTGGAAAGTAAATGCTTTGTGGAGGGTTTTTCTGATACCAGATCTCCTAAGATTGGACCATGAAGGTCATAGCATCAGCCAGACATCCAGAACACACAGAAATGGGGAACAGCAATTACCTACAAGGCAGCTTTAAAACCACACGAATAAAATAGGGGCTCCAGATGTTAACAAACAGAACTGAGTTGTGGTGATATTGATTTCACTTGCCTCTTCCTATCACTTGATTTGCCTTCGGTTCCTAACACTGTCTTTGTGTTTTATCATGAACATCCTGCTAACGCATGAAAGCTAACACCTTTGGACTCCAGGAAACGGGGAGTATGTATAGTAGGAGGCAGGAAATCACTGCATGAGGGGATGGTCCCTAACAGCTCCCACTGCCACATTAATAAGAATGTGAGGATGAAACAAAATTCCATTCCTAACAGCTCCCCTTGAAATGTAAAGCACTGGGCAAACACAATCTCACCCACATGGGGAAAGATGCTGTTACAGCTAACATCTGGAAAATGAAATTCGGGTTTCAGCAGCAGACTGATAAACACAAATGAAGACATAATAATTTCCTTTTGCTGATAACATTTTGGAGTCTCTAGCTAACATAGTATACCAACTATGCAAATTGACAAATAGACCACCCACCCAAGGACCAACTGCTTCTACTGCTAATGCCTTAAAGTTTACCACTGAGCGCCACTTAAAATTTACACACACTTTGGGGCGCCTGGGTGACTCAGTCAGTTAACCTCAGGTCATGATCTCATGGTTCCTGAGTTTGAGCCCCGCATCAGTCTCTGTGCTGACAGCTCAGAGCCTGGACCCTGCTTCAGATTCTGTGTCCCCCTCTCTTTCTGCCCCTCCTATGCTTGCACTTTGTCTCTCTCTCTCTCAAAAATAAATAAACATTTTTAAAAATTCAAAATAAATAAATAAATAAATAAATAAATACTATCTACACACACTTTACCTGTAAACTGTCGTAGTTGGAGTGTTAACCTTCTCATTCAGGATGCGGCATTTAAATTTATTGTACTATAAAGAAAAACATATTTACATATTATTATGTTATTACGTAAAATGCTTAAGTAGGAAAAAAAATTTTTTTTTAGGAAAAAAACTTATTTTTTTTCAACAAACACTGAATGGGTGTCTACTATGTTCTAGTGCTGAGACCCCAGGAATACCAAGAGCTCATAGCTTAGAGCTGTACTGTCCAAAACAGGAGCCACAAGCCCGTGTGGCTATTGAACACTTGCAATGGAACCAGTCTGAAATGAGATGTGTGTAAGTGCAAAACACATTGGATTTCAGAGACGTGCTGTGAAAGAATGTACAATAGTTTAGTAACTATTTTTATGTTGGTTACATGATACAGTGATATTTTTGATATAATGGGTTAAATACGATATTATAAAAATTAATTTTGCCATTCTTTTACTTGTAAAATGTGGCCACCAGTAAAAGATTATATCCATGGCTCAGATTTGTGAATCACATTATATTTTTATTGAACAGCACTGTTCTAGAAGATTCCAATTTTTTTCATCTCATTTTTAGAGTGTACTTTTTAAAGTTTTTATTTAAATTCCAGTTAGTTAATATACAGTGTAATACTAATTTCAGGTGTACAATATAGTGTAATTCATGACTTCCATATATCAGGTACTCATCACAAGTGCCCTTCTTAATCCCCATCACCTATTTAACCCATCCCCACCCCCATCTACCTCTGGTAATCATCAGCTTGTTCTCTACAGTTAAGAGTTTGTTTCTTGGGGCACCTGGGTGGCTCAGTTGGTTGAGCGTCCAACTTTGGCTCAGGTCATGATCTCGCAGTCCATGAGTTCAAGCCCTGTGTTGGGCCCTGTGCTGACAGCTCAGAGCCTGGAGTCTGCTTCAGATTCTGTGTCCCCCCTCTCTCTCTGCCCCTCCCCCACTCATGCTCTGTCTCTCTCACTCTCAAAAATGAATAAATGTTAAAAACATTTTTTTAAAGAGTTTGTCTCTTGGTTTGTCTTGCTCCTTCTTCCCCCCTCCCTTTTGCTCCTTTGTTTTGTTTCTTAAATTCTACATATGAGTGAAATCATATGGTATTTGTCTTTCTCTGACTTATTTCTCTTAGCTTAGTACTCTCTAGCTCCATCCACGTCTTCAATGGCAAGATTTCATTATTTTTTATGGCTGGATAATATTCCATTGTGTTGTGTGTGTGTGTGTGTGTGTGTGTGTGTGTGTGTGTGTGTATATATATATACACACACACACATATACCACCTTTTCTTTATTCATTCATCAGTCAATGGACACTTGGGCTGTTTCCATAATTTGGCTATGGTAGATAATGTTGCTACAAACATCGGAGTGTAGGTATCCCTTTGAATTAGTATTTTTGTATTCTTTGGGTAAATACCTAGTAATGCGATTGCTGGATCATACAGTAATTCTATTTTTAATTTTTTGAGGAACCTCCATATTGTCCTTCAGAGAGGCTGCACCAGTTTGCATTCCTACCAACAGTGCAAGAGGGTTCCTCTTTCTCCACCAACACCTATTGTTTCTTGTGCTGTTGATTTTATCCATTCTGACAGGTGAGAGGTGGTATCTCAGGGTGGTTTTGACTTGCATTTCCCTGATGATAAATGATGTTGTGCCTCTTTTCATCTGTCTGTTGGCCATCAGTATGTCTTCTTTGGGAAAAATGTCATGTCTTCTGCCCATTTTTTAATTGGATTATTCATTTTTGGGGTGTTGAATTTTATAAGTTCTTCATATATTTTAGATACTAACCCTTTATTGGATATGTCATTTGCAAATATCTTCTCCCATTCCATAGGATGCTTTTTAGTTTTACTGATTGCTTCCTTTGCTGTGCAAAAGCTTTTTATTTTGATAGAATCCCTATAGTTTATTTTTGCCCTTATTTCTCTTGCCTCAGGAGACATCTCTAGAAAGAAGTTGCTACCGCCAATGTCAAAGAAGATATTGCCTGTGTTTTCTAGATTTTACTGGTTTCGGGTCTCACATTTAGGTTAGAAGATTGCAATTTGAACTACATGAAATAAATAAAATTCTGAGGACACAGCTGCATTTTTAATTTACATAAACAAAAACTAAGTTTACAATAAATGATCATATTGTTACATTAAAAACTCAGAAGACACTATTCTTTCCTGCTTTCATCACTATTGCCTTGGAGACAGGTACTTTATATTAAATAACTACTTGAGGAAGGTAGTTGTTGGGAGAAAAAAATAGATATGTATGATTGAACTGTCTCATACTTTTATGTTCAAACAAAATTATTTTTCTTCACAAACTTTGAGGTGTTTTTTTTTTTATTGAGTTTAATTCTTTTTTTTTTTTTTTTTTTTTTTAAGAGGGAGTGTATCTGAATTTTAATGCTTTACTTTCCGTGTTCTGTAGTTTCTACCACTGACCTAAGGAACAAAACTGCTTGAACAGCTTGTTTCTCTACCAAAGCAGATGGCAGTTTGACCTCTCAGAGAATATGCAAACCAGAAGAAACGTCACATTTTTCTTCCCTGGGCCTTTTGAGAAACTAGACCAAAATGTTAAGTTATTCAAGGTTCTTATTGAGCAGTGGTGCTTTACTGTCTAGAGAAGCTAATGAAACTCCCCCCCCCCCCCCCCCGCAATGGCACTGCACAGGTGTGGACTCGGGGCACACTAAACTAGGAATCGAGAACCTTGAGCAGCAGTTCAGAGTTTTATCCACCTCAATTTTTCCTGCTTTTTGCCCACTATTATGGCCAATGTGGGCGGGTGGGAAGGGGGCTATTCCTGACAACTTATGCTTTCCAAGATCCTCTTAAAGAGAGTTCTCTAGTTGAGTGGAAACTCTTCTACAAAAAGTTGGCCGGTTCTGTGAACCTGGAAAAGAATTTCTCTCTGAATGCTTATGTTGCAAGTTCCTCATAGGGAAAGAGCCTTAGAATAACATGAAGTTCTATTTTATCGGCAACTTAGAATGCAAAGTATTTTATTTTTAAACTTCTAAATTTGAAAACAAAACAGCCTAGGTTAAATAATGGTTTTTCCAAAGCTGAATGTGCTCACATGGAGATCCATTTTTCTGCTTGCAGCACAAAACAACTTCCTACAACTCCTAGGCAGGAACACTACTGATTTTGATGGTCTGTGATTGGATGAATGGATCAATCTCAGTTGGTTATGTCCCTTTTTTTTCCTTGGTAAGGGCTTAAAAAAATTCTAGAACAGATGCATTTTTCTAGTCTTACACAGACACTTTGATTCCAAATGTCTCCTGAGAGGCATATACCATATGCAGGAACCCATCTTCGTCCTTCTCATGTTCATACACTTCAGAAATCAGAGTGGACACACTCACCATGCTGTGTCCATTGACTAACAATAAGAACTCCCGATTAGCGTTGAGCTGTTAAGCGCCTCCTAATGATCTTGATGAGCTCACTCATGTTGACGTGATCAGGTACAAGGAACTTGGTTTTGTCCAGTACAGGAAGTTGCTTCTCACCCTTGTATCGTTCTGTGATCACTGGGATTTTCGTAGGATGCTGCTCGGATAAGTCGGACATCTACTCTTTGTTCAAAGGTGCGGCGCTGCTTGAAGGTCTTCTCCGACAGCATGGCGCGGGAGGCGAGGCGGAGGGTCCGGCTGTTCCAGACGGCAGTGGCAGAGACTCCGACCGTGGCGACAGCAACTTCCCTTGTCTGATTGAGTTTAATTCTTAAGAGGAGATGCAAAAAGGCAACCCACGAAGAGGAGAAAATAACTGCAAATCACATATCCAATAAAGGATTAATATCCAGAGTATGTAAAGAATTCCTACAACTCAGCACCAAAAAACAAACAACCCATTTAAAAAATGGGCAAAGGACTGGGATAGACTTTTCTTCCAATCGGATATACAAATGGCCAATAAGTATATGGAAAGATGCTTAATATTACTAGTCATTAGAGAAATGCAAAGCAAAAGCACAATGAGATGCCATCTCACACCCATTAGGATGACTATTACCAAGAAAACAGAAAACTGCAAGTGTTGGCAAGGATATGGAGCGGCTGGAATGCTCGTGCACTGCTGATGGGAATGTAAAATGCTAACAGCTGCTGTGGCAAACAGTATGGCAGTTGACAAAACTGAGAATTTCCATATAATCCAGCAATGCAACTTCTGGAGATATACACCCAAAAGAATTAGAAGCAGGGACTCGATCAGATATTTGTACACCAACATTCACAGCAACACTTTTCACAATTGTCAAAAGGTGGAAACAACTCAAGTGTCCGTCCACAGATGAATGAATAAACAAAATACAGTCTATACACACCATGAAGTATTATTTAGCCTTAAGAAGGAAGGAAATTCTGACACCTGCTACAAGATGGACAAACCTTGAGCACATTACACTGGTAAAATAAAGGAGGTCACAAAGGACAAGTATTGTATTATTCCACTTATATGGTTCTTAGAGTCATCAAATTCATAGAGACAGGGGCGCCTGGGTGGCGCAGTCGGTTAAGCGTCCGACTTCAGCCAGGTCACGATCTCACGGTCCATGAGTTCGAGCCCCGCGTCAGGCTCTGGGCTGATGGCTCAGAGCCTGGAGCCTGTTTCCGATTCTGTGTCTCCCTCTCTCTCTGCCCCTCCCCCGTTCATGCTCTGTGTCTCTCTGTCCCAAAAATAAATAAACGTTGAAAAAAATTAAAAAAAAATAAATTCATAGAGACAGAAAAAGGGGAAGTGGGAACAGGGAATTAGTGTTTACTAGGTGTGGGGTTCCAGTTGGAGAAGATGAAAAAGCTCTGGAGACGGATGGTGGTGATGCTTGCCCAATATGAATGTGCCAAATGCTACAGAACTATACACTTAAAAATGATTGACGTAATAGGAACTTGGTCAGTTAAGCGTCCGACTCTTGGTTTTGGCTCAGGTCATGATCCCATGGTTCGGGAATTTGAGCCCTGTGTCGGGCTCTGAGCTGACAGCATGGAGTCTGCTTAGGATTCCATCTCTTTCTCTCTCAAAATAAATATATAAACTTAAAAAAAAATGGTCAGCATAAATTTTTTTTTTTTTCCCTTTTGGGTATTTTACCACACACACACACAAAAAGAGTAGCTGCAACTTTACCAAGCCCAAATCTATCTTTTTATTTCAAGCTCACAAAATTAACAATATTGTGTGTTCAAATTATGTGCTTTCTCTGATATGATTTAAAACATAAATTTAAGTATTCTTTTTTTTTTTTAATGTTTTTATTTATTTTTGAGACAGAGAGAGACAGATCATGAGCGGGGGAGGGACAGAGAGAGCGGGAGACACAGAATCCGAAGCAGGCTCTAGGCTCTGAGCTGTCAGCACAGAGCCTAACGCGGGGCTCAAACTCATGGACTGTGAGATCATGATCTGAGCTGACGTCGGACGCTTAACCAACTGAGCCCCCCAGGCACCCCTAAATTTAAGCATTCTTAAATTTATTTATGCTTACGTACATTGGTCAAAACAGTATAAAGAAAAAACAGAAGTATTGTTGAATTTAGTAGTCAGGATATTAACAATACTCAGAATGAATCAGATTTATAAACACATATATGAAAACTATTCCCCTGGTCATTTACCTACATATATTGGCATTAAAATGTTCAGGAAATGGGGAACCTGGGTGGCTCAGTTGGTTAAGCATCTGACTTCTGCTCAGGTCATGATCTTGCAGTTCACGAGTTCGAGCCCCATGTTGGGCTATGTGTTGACAGCTCAGAGCCTGGAGCCTGCTTCAGATTCTCTGTGTCCCTTTCTCTCTGCGCCTCCCCGCTCACACTCTGCCTCTGCTCTCTCTATCTCAAAGGTAAATAAACATTTAAAAAAAATTTTTTTTAATGTTCTGGAAAAAGTAGGGAAATATCACATTGAGCGACTAGTGACAACCTCACAACAGGTTACCAACCTGGAACAATGTGGCAAGCAACATCCAATTATTTGTTTAAAAAAAAAAAAAAAAGCTGTCTATATTGATTAATTGTTTTTACTATTCCTGGCAAAAGGTTTTCTTATTCCAAAGAGTTTCCTGAAATTACCTCAAACATTTCGAGGAGCACTTCCTTGCTGACTTCCAGTCTTTCAAAGGGTTGCTTTTCTTTTATGATAGTCTTACATATGTTCTCCAGGGCCGACAGTTGTGTGCTGGACACGGCTCTAAAAAGAAGAGTAAGTGATAGTCAACACAGATTTCTCAGACATCACGCATGTATGTTCCTTTTTGTGGACGCTCGTCATTAACTGAGGAATTTGTGCCTTATTGCACCGGACTTCAGAAAGTCATACATTCATATGCAGGGCCGATAATCTTACTTCTCAAGGAGGAAAACGGAGGCACCAACAGATGAAGTGATTTGCCTACAAATCTTCTCTGCGATGAGGTGTGCAATTTGAAAACCCTGTTAAAATACTCGCTGGTTAGAGTGTAAGCTCCTTTGAGGCCTGTTCTTCTGTGTGGTCTACCTTACACATCACACATCTACATTTTTTGTTCAAAAGAGCTATAGTAGGGGTGCCTAGGTGGTTCAGTTGGTTAAGCATCTGATTCCTGGTTTCGGCTCAGGTCATGATCTCATGGTTTGTGGGTTCAAGCCCCATGTCGGGTCTGCACTGATAGTGTGGAGTCTGCTTGGGGTTCTGCCTCTCTCTTCCTCTCTGTCTGCCCCTCCCTGCTTGCTTGCTCTCTCAAAATAAATAAATAAACTTAAAAAAAAAAAAAAAGGCTGTGGTAAGTGCTCACACATCCCGGCCCTCGCTGACTGTTGAATCTAGGTTGGGAGAAAGATCTGTGAGTGTGAACTGCTGAGTCCAGTCTGGCACTCACAGGGAATGGCCCACTGTGAGCCATCAGCTGACCTCTTTCAGCCACTCCCTGGTTTGCCCTCATTCCCCTCCATGCACACAGCCTTCCTTACCTTTCCTCAAACAAGCCAGGCGTAGGCCCACACCAGGGAGGTCCCAGAGGCCTAGAATGTTTCCCCCAAATGCCCCAAAATACACCCCCACACACAACTGCCTCAGAACTTGCTCCCTCCATCCTGGTCCCCACTGCAACATCACTTCCCCCGTTCATGACCACTGTCATGGCACACACCTCCCCACAGCTGGTTTATTTTCCTTCACACCACTCATCACCACCTGACAGCAGAGGGCTGTTTGCTTTTGTCTAAGCTAGCTAGACTGTTAGCTCCATGGGGACAGACTGATCTGCTCACTTATGAATCACCAGCACCAAGCACAGAGCACATAAGAAGCAGTCAAAAACTCTTGTTGAATGACTCTCTGGGTGGTGGTGGTAACAGGAGATAAAGCTGGACAAGCCTGTACGCAGGAGCTACGGAGTTGGATGCTCAGTTAGGGAGACCATTTAAGCAGTCGGGGTTGGGGGAAGGGACAGGTAAGGACAGAATGTACCATAGTCATCCAGCAAGAGATGCTATGGGTCTAAACTGAGGCAGAAGTAACAGAGGAGGAAGGGAGGAAGGGAGGACCAGAGAAACTATTGAGGAGATAGAACAGGAAGACCTGGATGGAATGACTGGATAGTGTGGGGTGACAGTGAGGAACAGGAATTGGAAGGACCCTCAGGTTTCAGTTTTAGCAGCTGGTCCTTAAGGACTATGGGGAGTACAGGGAAGGAGGTGGGCTGGGGCTGGGCACAGAACTCTCGAATGTGAGGCCTCTGTGCACCACTCTGCCTGGTATTTATCTGTGTGAGATGTCTGGCTGAGGCAGATAGCGCCCTCGGTTATCATGGAGCAGAACTGCACCCACTGCTCTCTAAGGATTAAATCTGTGATTCTGGTCTTAATTTACTACTATGATGTAGCAAGTCCCGGATTAGATAGATACTCTATCGCTTCCTTCTGAGGAAAAGAAAGTTGGATACGTTGCTCTGGAATCTTAACTCATAAAAAATTAATTTTCAAACATAGCCAATCTACAGCCATGTTATATAACACACACATTCAGTAAAATAATACATAACCATCATAAAACAACGGACTGTAAACACATGCCTCCAGAAGTGAATATTCAGTGGTATTACCTGTCTTCAATGAACATGTCATAATAAAATCCATTTTCAATGGGTGGACCATAGCACAAGTGGCCCCCATAGTAAAGCTCCATGGCTTCCCCAAGAATATGAGCACTGGAGTGCCAGTACACCTGCAGGGCATGAAACACAGAGGGCAGAGGAAATCAAAATCATGTCATGGAAAATTATTAGTCCAGTAACATAAGTAAGCAAGTGCATACACCTTAAGGGGATAAACATCAAGACACAGAGTAACACTGGGGTGCCTGGGTGGCTCAGTTGGTTACGTGTCCAACCTCAGCTCAAGTCATGATCTTGTAGTTCGTGAGTTTGAGTCCCGCATCGGGCTCTGTGCTGATAGCTCGGAGCCTGGAGCCTGCTTCAGATTCTGTGTCTCCCTCTCTCTCTGCCCCTCTCCTGCTCGTTCTCTCTCTCTCTCTCTCTCTCAAAAATAAATAAACATTACAAAGAAAAAGACATCAATTTGAAAAGAAAATCTTCAATGCCCACTGAGAAGAGAACATTTTCTGAGTGCTTTGCAATTATACCAGAGCCATATGCTTGGTTCTAGCGTGAAACTGCTGCTCTGAGCTGCTCCTACACCATTTCCTTCTGCACATCTTAACTTGCAGAGAAGATGTGACAGCCTCAACCATGGCTTGGACCACTGAGGGGGAAGCAGCAGCATGCAAGCCCAATTCAGCCCAGAGTGGAGGGAAGCCAGGCGTGACAGACACTGATTTCCTTTCTTTTTCTCCAGAGGCAGCAGCTAAGCTGAACGCAGAGGGCCGAAGTAGTTTTCTGTCTCCACAGCAGTCTCCACATGCTTTTGACAGAATGACTTTTTTGGGGGAGAAAAGTATAGCCTGGGAATGCCTGCTGGTTGCCTGAGACCCCTGGGCAGGAGGACACACATGAGTAAATTCATAGTCCAAGGGCTGGTCATCACATCTACAAGTTCAGAAAGTTTGGTTTTGAATTCCTAAGGAATCAAAGGTTTATGGATAAACTAAAACTAACTGAAGTCACTAGATACATAGAGGTACCAGAAAAGCAAGACAATGGAGTCCCCTGGCAGCCCTTTCTTTCCCTTATTAAATAAAAAAAACCTTACAATTAGAAAGCTGTTTGACAAATAAGTCAAAGCACAGGGAGTCCTCTGAGCAGGCTATGTGCAATCCCAACCCATAGCATTAAGCAGGGATATGATCCACAAACTGCCCCAGAGCCTCCGTCCTTGGCACAGACCTTTGCTTTGGATGGCGCCAGGGGGGTAGGCTAACTGCCAACAGGAACCCAAGTGTCTTCTTTGGCGCGCTGTCTGCACCTAGATGTTTGTTGAGCTAAACACTGTGTTGGGTGCGGAGGATACAACAGTGAAAGAAACGAGTCACTGGCCTCATGCAGTCTACCGCCCATTGTGAGGGAGACAGGCAGAAACAAACCAGTAAGTGCGTAATCACGAGAGAAGAAGAGGATGTAAAAGGAGATGAACAGAGCACTGTAATGATAAATAACAGAGAAGGCTCTGCATTCACAGGGAGTCAGGAAGGCCTGTGTGGCTAACACGTAAGGGATAAAGTAACTTGAGAAAAGTTTGCAGAGGTAAGAAAGGGCCAGTAACCCTGCGGGCCTTCTGGGGGAATCTGGGTTTTATTCCAAATGCAATGAGATGCACTGAAGGGTTTTAGGCAGAAAAGAAATTATTCAATCTACATTTTAAAACATCGTTTGGTAGCAGGAATGGATTTCATGGGAATGGAACAGCAGGTGGACATTTTCTTGGGCAGTACTATAATAACACCATTGTTGAATCTCAGTAATGGCAGCAGAAGTGGACAGAGTCCAGATATGTTAGGACAGTAATGGCTTACCAATTAGAGACTTGGAGTTGAGGGAACAGGTAGCAATCACATACAATCTCCAAGATTCTAGGTTGAGTAACTGGGTATGTGGTGGAGTTGTGCCCTGAGATGGGCAGACAGGGAAGGAGTAAGTTCTGGGGCTAGAATCAAGAGTTGTCACCGTGGACATACTACAGATTCCTGTATGATATCTGGATGGGGATATTACATGGGTGGTAATGTACACAAGACTGAGGCCTGTCTAGCTACAGACAGAAGAACTGACAGCGGACAGTTAGCAGACAGGACAGCTTAGAACAGGAGCATAAAGACAGAGGGTACTATGACTGAGCACTGAGGAATTCTTCACTCTGGAGAAAGATGAAGAAAACGCCAGCAAAGAAGACTGAGAAAGATCCAATGGTGGGAATAAAGCCAGAAAAACACTGGTGCCGTAAAGAATCTTAAAAGAAGAGTGTGGTTAACTGTCATGACTGCTGAGATAATACACAGGATGCAGGGGGCAGCAGCCACTGAAATTGGGGGTGAAGCCTGACTCACGCCATGATGTACTGGAAGAGACCACTGAATGGACTACAAGCACAGAGCTAGTGGCTTCAGTTCCTACATAAATCTGCTTGTTTTGTTCACCTCTAAATAAAGTGCCCTACATTTGCTTAAGCCTGAGATCACCGCAGCACATCACTGATTTCCCCCGGGGTTTCACCAAAGCTTTAAAGTAGAATATATATCTATGTATATTCTTTTACCAGATGTTAGGCTTACAAAAGGAAATATCATGAGATATATTTGAAACCAGCAAGCTGTGTCACTTTATAAAATTCCCCTTGTTTCTGTTGTGCATGTTCGTCAGCTTTATGTGGATATTCTTCCTGTCATTTTCTACATGAATTTATCTAGAAGGTGGAGAGTATTTCTTCTGTATGTTACATTATGCACTAAAATAGTCTTATAAATAAAATCACCTTTAAAATAGAAAGGTGTTGGGGCGCCTGGGTGGCGCAGTCGGTTAAGCGTCCGACTTCAGCCAGGTCACGATCTCGCGGTCCGTGAGTTCGAGCCCCGCGTCAGGCTCTGGGCTGATGGCTCGGAGCCTGGAGCCTGTTTCCGATTCTGTGTCTCCCTCTCTCTCTGCCCCTCCCCCGTTCATGCTCTGTCTCTCTCTGTCCCAAAAATAAATAAATGTTGAAAAAAAAATTAAAAAAAAAAAAAAATAGAAAGGTGTCTTGAATGTTTCCATAGAGCAAAAAAAACCTTTAAAAAATCATTATCACTTTTTAAGTTTATTTATTTAAAGAGAGATTGTGTGTTGGGGGGGTAGGGGGTGGGGGGTGTGCATATAAGCAGGAGAAGGGCAGAAAGAGAGGGAGTGAGAATCCCAAGCAGACTCTGTGCTTTTGATGTGGAGCCCACCGTGGGGCTCGATCTCACGAGCACTGAGATCATGACCTGAGCCGAAATCAAGAGTTGGACCCTTAACTGACTAAGTCACCCACCCAGGCACTCCAATTTATCATTGCTTTAGATCTGAGTTTTCAAAATTTGTTTCCTATAGGGTTTCTTTTTCATGGATATGTATTAAATATTATAAATTAGTTTATGTTCAATATCTTAGTATATTCACAGTAACAGGAAAGTAAATTCCAGGAAAAACAACAACAAAAAATATTTGTTACTAAGTTACATGAAAAGAAGCATCAAGAGCTTAGAAATGTTACTTAACTATTTTGATACTGGTTGCTTCATCTGTAAAACGGGGATTAAAACAGTACCTGTGTGCTAGGGTAACTTGGGACTCAAGGAGATAATACATGTGCGCATAATGGGCCAGGCCAGTGCTTGGCTCCGGTAAATGTTTATTACTATTATCATTTTCATCAACAACCACAGATATTTATGAAAGCCCTATAATCTGATGTCAGATACCATGTTACGAGCATGGCAAGCAAACACTGGTTAGGCACTCTAGAAAGATTTCCCATGATAAAGAATGTTTCTTTTTTTATGATGTTACTGAATGCCAGGAGGAAAGGACTCCAAAGATACCAACACCTCCATGGAACATTAAATTTGGTAGTTCTCCCATTCCCCGAACACCCCAATGCCTGACACATTGAAAAAGTTCAATAGCCAGCTATTATAAAAGAGTCATAGGAGCAACACCTGCAGACAAACCAAGAGCCAGCCAGTGTAGGCAAGCACAAGGCTTTCGGGTAGGATTTGGGCCTTTAGTTGAGGATCAAAACTAACTGCCCCACCAACTATCATGGCTGCTCTTGGTTCCAGCCCCTATTTGACTTTCTCCAGAAACTGACACTATCTGAAAACCTCTCATTGGTTGTTTTCTTGTTTAATACCTCCTCCTACTAGAGGTAAACTCTTTGAAACAGGAGTCTCCATGTTCTGTCCACTGCAGCCCTACAGGGTCTGGCACATGCGTCCAGCACTGTCGATGCTGGTCAGGTGACTAAGGGAATATATACAATTGTAAAGTCTAGGGATGACATCTGGGATGATGCTAGGCGACAGTTGTTAACAACTAGTAAGAAAAACTAAATAATACATATATGTTTTGTGTTTCTCCTAAAAATTGCTCTTTCTGAATCACTTTCAACATGATTTTATTAATATTGTATTATTTAGCTACTTAATTGTTATGCTTTGCATATTTTAAACAGGAAAGTAATTATAGTATGGTTCTTATAAGTTTGGATTAACAAATCAAGAAATCAAGTGTCACAATTAATAGAACCTAAGCTAAGCTTAGGTTAGGTTTTAGGCAGATAATGGACACTGCCTGAAGAGAAATTGCAAAGCTAAGGTAACAATGTATATCAGAGACCTACATGAAATGTGGTATCTATTTTATAGAATATTACATTAATAAGTATTTAAAGGATATCTAAGGGGTGCCTGGGTGGCTCTTTGGCTCAGGTCATGATCTCGTGGTTCATGAGTTTGAGCCCCACATAGGGCTTTCTGCTGTCAGCACAGAGCCCGCTTTGTCCTCCTCTCTCTCTCTCTCTCTCAAAATAAATAAACTTAAAAAAATAAATAAAAAGATATCTAAGCTTTGATAACTTTTCCCAATTCTCCTGCACATATTATATTATAAAGTAGACCCATTTCTAAGAATCTATTAAAAATTCATGTCAAATGTACATTGATTTTATAATTAAAGCATTATAGCATAAGGACACAACTATCTTCAGAAATGATAAATAAGGGCTACTTTAAAAGCTGATATCTATTTGTATGTATTCATTCCACAAAAATTCACTAAATACTTACTAAACACCAATACAGAAATTTTAAGTTCTAGAAGGTTACAAAACTCATCATTCTTGACTTCAATGTGTGTCTTTGTACATAATATAGTTCACAATATCCAAAGTTTAGTTGATTCTTTTTAAATACTTACAGCTTGGGCTTCCTCATTATCAAACATAAGCAGCTCTAGAGTGGAATCCCCTTCCAATGGACGGTCCAAGTCCCATAATTCACCATTGACTTTGGCTACCACTGCGCTTTCAGCCAGTTCCTGACTGGTAAAAGAAGAGTCATGTGAGAGTTAACCTTATCACATGCTGCAATGATTTGTTAAAACAAAAGATTAAAACAATTTTTAGGGCTTTTTTTTGAGTGAATAGAAAGTACAAATGTAAACTAAAAGAACAGGTTTTTCAAATTTTGTAACATTTATTTTAAATAAAAAAATAGTACACATTCACTGTAAAAAAAAAAAAAGAAGAACTTGGAAAACAGAGAAAAGACAAAGAATAAAACAAAAATCACATTTAAATCTCACCACTCTGAAATAAATGATCCTAACATTTTGGTACATGTCTTTCTAGTCTTTTTATACATCTACCCCTCCTCCTCCTCCTCCTCGTCCTCCTCCTCTTCCTCCTTCTTCTCTCTCTCTCTCTCTCTCTCTCTCTCTCTCTGTTACACACACACACACACACACACACACACACACACACACTTACAGTTTTTTGAAAATTATGGACAAAAATAACACATTAAGAAACCTGGAAAGCACAGAAAAGCAAAGAAAAACATATCACCTTCAATCCCACCACCCAGAAATTACTGTTAACATTTTTCTGTATGTCCTTCCACGTTTTTTTTTTTTAATTTTTTTAACGTTTATTTATTTCTCAGACAGAGAGAGACAGAGCATGAGTAGGGGAGGAGCAGAGAGAGAGGGAGACACAGAATCTGAAGCAGGCTCCAGGCTCCGAGCTGTCAGCACAGAGCCCGACATGGGGCTCGAACTCACAAACCGTGAGATCATGACCTGAGCCAAAGTCGGTTGCTCAACTGACTGAGCCACCCAGGTGCCCCTGTCCCTCCACGTTTTTAGGTAAATACATACACCAATATAAAAATCATAATAGTACCATTCTGTATATGTTACTTGGTAATGTAATTTTTAAACTTAGTAAGTCACACATTTTCCCAGATGGTAGACAGACTTGAAAATCATGCTGGTTGATAGCTGCAGCAGAATCAAGAATTGATTAATGGACCCTCCATGGCTGGGCACTTTGGTCATTTCTTGGCAGGAATGTTTTGTTTTGTTTTGCTTTGCCAATGACAAATAACACTGCAGCGGACATTCTTGAACACACATCTTCGTTCCCAATTATTTTTTCCCAGGAAAAACCGGTCAAGTAAAACTGCTGGGTCAAGGGCAATGCGCTTTAATGAGCTTGCTGGAATATACTGCCAAATTTTCCTCCCAGGAAAGGCACAAGAATACCTTTTCTCTGTGCCCTCACAATGTCGGGTACTACTAAACTGTGTCATCTTTACAATACAATGTTTTAACTTGCCTTTCTGTGAGCAACTTGAGCAGCAGTACAGTGCTGTGGTGAAGAGCACCTGCTCTCATGTTAGAACAACCTGGACTTGAACACTGGGCACTTTATTCTAAGCTTCAGTTTCTCATCTGTAAAATGGGAATTTATACAACCTTCCTCATACATTTATTCTAAGGATTAAATAAGGTGCACTCTCATAATACAAACTTAATAAATGTTAGATATTGTTATTAAGGAAGTAGAATTTTACTTCATTCTTACTGGCTGTGATGGGCTGCTAAGGATTCTTCAAATCCATTCCCTCCTTCTGGTACAGTTTTCCAGGTTCCCCTGGAAGTTTGGAAGCAATGGGTACCAGCAGAAGTGGCCTGTAGCACTTCCATATCTCAGCCTTAAGGCAGTGGAGACCCCTCTTCCACCCTCTCCCCGCCTTCTGCGGACTACAGCACACTGGTGGGGTTCCCTGGACCATGCACACTAGTGCAACGTTGTACATAAAGATGGTCCAGCAACCAAACATAAGGAATTCTGGTCCCCAAATGACTTATGGAGAATTGCTGCCCTGTCAAGCTGGACCCCGCACCTCCAGGTTGCTACCTACCTACCTGAGAGAGACTTTGATCATATTTAAGCCACTGAAGCTGTTGCAGCAGCCTAGCTTCTATCTTAACTAATACAAAAAAAAGTAAAGGGGCACCTGGGTGGCTCAGTCTGTTAAGCATCCGACTTTGGCTCAGGTCATGATCTCACGGTTCATGAGTTTGAGCCCCTCATTGGGTTCTCTGCTATCAGCATGGAGCCCGCTCCAGAAACTGTACCCCTCTCTCTCTGTGCCCTTACCCCACTTGTGCTCACTAGAGAGCATAAGACAGAGGTCTCTCTCAAAACAAATAAGCTCAAAAATTTTTAAGTTTAATTAAAAAAAAAGTAAGAACTTGGAAGTAACAAAAACAAAACACATGGCACTGGCTCAGCAGATAATCTGATATTTGACAAATATAAATATTGGTAGATATTTGATAAAATATTTGATACAACCTGCAGGCAAACTCATGTGCTTACAATGCCTGGAGCATATAAAGCAGCAGTTACAAAAAGGCAGAAGGTTGGTAAACACTGGGTAGCTATTGCAGTTTTTGTAAACACCACCAGACCGAGATAGGCTCCAGTGAGGATTGTCCCGTTCACAGGCAGAGATGGAAGGGACAGGCCTCCGCCAAGAGGCTGTGCCTGTGGCCTGTAATTCAAACTGATTAAGAGTCCAGAAATGTGGGGCCGTGCAAGATTAGAAAAACAGTCTTTTGTCCCAAACAGCAGGAGGGACTGGCACTTAAAACCCCTCTCAAAAGCCACACATCAAGACAGACAAGAGGGGCCAGGCCAACCACACGGATTAAGGGGTGCTGCCCTCCCACAGCCTGTTGTTTCCTAGGACCTCAGTCCATTAAATTGAGGGAGAGAGAGGAAAGAGTCAGGCACAAAAACCAAGGAACAAAAGCATGAGAAGTCTCCGTCTAGAAGAATTCCTTCTTGTGGATTACTTCTCGCGGATTACTCTCGGAGATTACTTCTCTTGGAACTGATTAGAAGCAAACTGACTGGAAGTCTACCACGCTGGAGACAACTGTGCTGCCCAGTGACAAGCCCAGCTTACAAACACCTGTGACTGTTGGCTCCTCAGAGGAGCTCTGAGCCCCCCCAGTGTGACTAGTGAGGATGAGGGACAACTAGGACCTTCCCACAGAGCAAAATCAGGGCCCTTGGAGGACAGTGGACAAGCAGGCTGCTCGCAGAAAACAAGGGGTGGCCGGGTGGGCTGATCTGGCACTACCCATAGCCAGGCTGTGGGCCTCACAGTCCCTGCCAGCAGGACCTGATGCCTTCCGTACATTGCTGTCTGTGTTATTCCTTCTTTTCCTCCAAACACGCTTCCCTGTGATGGCCTTGTGAGTACCCCACCACTGCGTATACGTGCGGGATGGGCAGCCTTGTCAAGTAGTGTATTTGCTGCCAGAGTGTAAGGAGCCAGCCTGACGGGGGTGTTCTGCAACTCACTTGGACATCCTGCGCTTTCAGCTGATGGGACCCAGAGTTGTCTCACCTGGGGAGGGACTGAGCATGTGGGATGATGAAAAGAGGGTCTCACAGATCTCTGGATGTCAGAGGGGCACACTGTGGCAGATGTGGTCCCCTAAACCATGCTTCCTCTCTTCCATGGCGAGAAGGCTTTATAGCTGGACATGCGGCTGGCAGGCAGGAGCTACATTTCCATTCTCTCTTACAGCCAGGGGTGGCCATGTGACTAAATGTGAGCCAATAGGATGTTAAGTGGAAATGAAAGTGCGCCATTGAGGGGTCTGGGCCTCAAAGCATCATTGTTCTTCAGCTGCTCCTCCCCGCCCGCCCACCCACCCTGCAGGAGAGTCCGTGGGTCCATGAACTCAGCTTCCACCCCTCCCCGTGGACAAACCCTGCCTAGGGAATGGCAGGCGACAAGACAGAAGGAACCCAGGTCCACCAAGGAATGCATGGCCCAGAGACGTCCTCCACCAGCCTGGGCTGGTCATCTCTGGACTGCCAAGTGAGAGAATGTGATGTCTACCTCATTTAAGCCATGGTCGTCGGGAGTCTCTTGCCACAGCAGTTTAGCCTAACTCAGGGGTGCGCAAACTTGGACTTCATCAGAGACTCCTGGAGGGGCTCATAAATATACAGATTGCTAGTTAATTCAAGAGGAGTGGAGCAGGGCCCCAAGAATTTGCTCTTCTAAGTTCCCAGATGGTGCTAGTGCTGGTGATTTGGGGACCATATTCTGAAAAGAATTCTTTCATCAACTACTATGAACTGTCTTTTGCCCATTTCTTTCTACTGGGTATTTTCTTAGGATAAATGGCTATGAATAGAATTACTGGGTCCAAGGGTTAGGGTTTGCACGTTTTTAAAGGCTTTAAAAGTCTGAGAGACTGGACCTATTTATCTGCCCTACACCAGAGTCACTTCCCCAAGACTGTATCAGTATTAACGTCTATTCATAAATCTTGGACAAATCAGTAACACATAATAATTTCATTTACATTTCTCAGATAATCTATTCCTCTGTTGAAGTTTTCTTCTTTTTCCTATTAATTTGAAAAATACTTCGAGAGCAATCATTTGTTCTATATGGTACTTTTTTTCACATCTGTCATTTCCTGTTTTATGTGTCATTTTTACACATAGCCATTTTTCTTGTTTTATTTTTTGTGCAGTTTGAATCTTTCCATATTTTCCTTAATGATTTCACTTTACATGTTATGCTTAGAAAGGCATACACTTGCTCAGAGCAGGAACAATCATCTATGCAATCAACTCTCAGTTAACCAAGACAACAGGCAGTATAATTTAATAAAGCTATTAATTTCTCATTTATTTTATATCCAGACACCTCACTGAACCCTTACGTATTCAGATAGTTTTTCAGTTAATATTAATCTCTAATTCACTTTTTTAGAGTTCCCTCCTTGTTAAACTGTTCTTTTTCTAACTGCCTGAGTTGAACTCATAGTCTGTTTCTTTCTATTCTTATCAGAAAAACCTTCAACACTATAAATCACTACTTTAGATATATTTCACAGATTTCTGTGGAATGATCACTACTTTAGATATATTCCACAGATTTCTGATATATATTTTTTCCTCATTAGAAGTACTTTCTAAAATTCTGTGCTTGTTTTTAGTTTGTTTCACGGGAGTTATTTTGAAGAGGTTTTTTTTTTTTCTTTCTAATTTTCAAGTTTTATTCTGTTTTGTCTTGTCATTCAATGTTTACTGAGTTCATAACTGGTATCATTTTACTCATTGACTGTGAACGGTATGTTTCTGCATTTTTTTATTAAGGTTCTGAGGAACCAAAAACATGACCACAGGTCTGAGAGATCTCTGTCTATAGACCACAGCGACTGGTGAGCAACCACTAAGTCTACCTTACAGTGTTACTATTCAGACACATGATCTTTTCAGAACTGAGAAAGGCAGGTTAAAAGTATACCATTCCTGAGTGTCTATAATTTTCTATTTCTGATTTGATGCTACATTATGTAACTCAAAAAGGTTCATGACGAATAGTTATTACAGATTATACTGTTTGTCTACTTTGGAAATAAGTCCCAGTATCCCATGTGATGATTTTGGCCCTGAAATTCTGAGGTCTGATAGTAATATTATGATCACTGCTTTCTTCTTACCAGGTTTGCCTGATACAAGCTTTGGTTAATCTTTTAGTTTGGGATAACTTTACTTTTGGGCACTCTTGCAACCCCTCTATCATGAAACTTGATTGTAGGGGTTGTAAACTGGTACCCTGTAGAAATGCATATTATTAAGGTTACAACAAAGAACATCTTCTATAATCAAGTAACTTTGTTTCCCAAGTTTGAGCTGGTTTTTTCAGTGTAGGACTTCTCAGTCTCCAATATGCTAACATGAAAACTGACTCTCCATGAAGAAACATAAACTTATTTTGCCTCAAAGCCCATTTTCCCAGCACATCTATTCATGGAGAGCCTGAAAAACATGGGAACAGGTTGGGAGGGGGCTGCAGAGTACAGGACATGATAGGATGGGGAAAAAAAAAAACCCCCACACAATCTTAACCATAGTTTTCAAAGGAAACCTGAGTACTTCATTTGTTGAAAAAACTTGCTTTTTATATAGCAAGTTGATTTACATGGCAGTTTTGAGCTTTAGCTTCCATGGAATTATATTTAATGCTAGGAATTAACATTGGTCAAAATAACATAACTTCACTAATGTATCTACTTTCTAGGAAAGTCAAAGTACTTATTCCAGGGTTTATACATACACCCTCACATACATCTTCAATCTGTATGTAAGTCATTTTGTACATTTCTGGAGGCACTTTAATTTTCAGAGTATTTTACATATGCAGTATTTCAGTTAATTTTAACAACCTCATTAGGTAAATGGGAAAAGTAACATTTCCACAGAAGATGTAAGGAAACAGGCTTGGAAAGATCTGCCCCACTTAGTTTGAAGAACCACCCATGGTTATTTACTGGTGAGACAATAACTTGACTTGAAATCAAGTCCAGCAAAAGATCTGTAAAATCTCATGGTAAAATCTTGATGACCAACGTCAATGTAATGGGACCTGTCAAGGATTAAACGTTTTTCTCTACTGTATATTTTTATCAGAACTTTAAAATGTGGACATTTTAAAGAGGAAGAGGTTTTATTCTGATATTCAATTACTTATTTAAATGCCCTCTTTAGAAGCCAGAGGGAAATAACTAATGACATTTAATTTATTCAACTGAATGGGGTGCCTGGGTGGCTCATTCGGTTGAGCGTCCGACTTCAACTCAGGTCATGAACTTGTGGTTCATGACAGCTCAGAGCCTGGAGCCTACTTAGGATTCTGTGCCTCCCCTGCCGCTCCCCTGCTCGCTCTCTCTCTCTCTCTCTCTCTCAAAAAAACAAACAAACAAAAAACAAACAAAAAAAAACCCATTAATTTATTCAACTGAGTAAGAAAAAAAACACTTTTCACAGCCCCTGAGAACACAGTGTTACCAAGCGCTGGCACAATACTGAATAAAGAATATCTTCTCCAAATTATGGTTTACCTAATTTCAGCAGCTACTTGATAAGGTGTTGTTTTCCAAACTTCCCCTTCCACTGTTTTCCCATCAGCCACTCTCACTGTGATCACATTGCTTGTATTCCCCTTTCTGTCATTAATGGCAAATAAGAGCTGATGGTCTCTCTTCAATATTTCAAAAAGCTTCAACCTTTCCTTTATGAAATTTGGTTGATTTTTCACCTGAAAGTCATCAGAATACAAGAAAGTGAACATACACAGCCCACTTTGTTCTAACTGTTCAACCTCCAGTAAGTCTCACCCATACTCTGCACACCACAGGTCATTTCCAAGTCTCCTTCCAGTCACTTCTTTCCTCCTTCTTAGCTCTCAGGGTCCAGCTCAGAGCCCACCTTGTCTAACTAGCATGTCTCCCTACACTACATGTTTAACACCTGTGTGTGCACAGTCCCCTGATTCAGCACCTATTTATACACCACACTCCTTTGTTCTCTACTGTCCTTCCTGTTTGTCTGATCTCAACCAGACTGACCCCTCTGAGGCCAGGTATTCCTCCTTAGCTCCTGCCAAGTATTTATGCTGGAAACATGCTATTTTGATGATTTATACAGTAGCTAATTTCTTTAACACAAAAGAACAGCTGGGCTATCTCAACTTAGACAAAACAGCACTTAAATACAGCTGACTGTCTAGCTCATCTCAAAGTTAAGACAACTTGCATCTAAAGCTAGCAAGGTTTTAAATATACTACTGTGGCCCAAAATAGCAATTATGTTTTAATTAAAGATCTTGGGCAATTAACTGTATAAGCATATTTAAATTACAAGTCGTATTTTACATTATTTCCATAGCAACAGCTTACCTCACTCTCAGGCCCACCTTCCTCCTCCTTCATTTTAGTACTCTTTTCTTGGCTTTGACTAGAAGGAGGCTGAGAAATAAAGGTGAATTATAAATAACTCACAGCAATGACAGGAAAGAGCGACGCATTTGGAATGTGCAGAAGAGAGGCACATGCCAGCAGTCAGCAAGTGTCCCATGTTGCAGGCTGGGCTTCCCTGACCACCACCTACAACTCTCAGCGGGCAAATAATTTTCTGGGTTCCATCCTTCCTGTCTGTGCATTTTCACACACTCTTGCTAAGTACACGTAATATGTTTGGCTCTTGAAAGTTTCACCCCTAAACTTTCAACAGATAATGTCGCTGTAAAACGGTTGTGTAGCTGCCGCCGGACTTTAAATGCACTATTTTAGGAAGATGTTGCCAGTGCACCACAGTTACCCTTGGTGAATAACTCAAGAACACCCCTGAGAACAGTCTGAGAAAGCTTTCAACACAACACTTCAACTTAGGTTGCACGAAGATAATTTGTCCTTCACCGAAACAAAATATTAAAATATTGTTAAATAATAACGTTAAATATACAGACCGTACCAAGAGAACAACAAAACCACCTGTCGTCAATAGCTTAGAACCAGCCATTCATTAGAGGGAATGGAAGAGTTTATATATGTAACTGTTGGTCTTCCTGCTCAAGGAAAGAACAGAGAGTTTTAAACGCTCCAGCATTTTTTTTTTTCAAACAAAGGAAAATGCTATTTCTGCCACTGAAGAAAATGTGTGACAGACAATTTACTGGAAGAACTGCGAAATCACACCATTAAGTCAGTCTGGCGACTGCTGGAAATACGGGGCTCCAAAGGGTATCCAGGCTACTCACTGGTTCCCAGGCCTTAGCAGGTGCACAGAGCAGCGCTCCGCGAGGGGCGGGTCCTGCAGCGCACAAGGACCGCACCCGTACTTCCTGCGGGACCAGCGCTACCCGCACACCGTCGCTACCCGCACACCGTCGCTACCCGCACACCGTCGCAGCCCGCGGCACCGCCCTCCCGGGGCTATAGGCGGCAGCCGCCCGCCTTCCCCAGCGAGCCCTGCCGCCCCGTTACCTGCGCGCCGGCAGCCGCGCGCCCGGCCTCCTCCTGCGCCGCCGCCGCCCGCGCCGCGCTCTCCAGCTTTGCCTGCTGGCTCAGCTCCTCGGCGAGGCACAGCCGCAGGCGGGACAGGCGGTGGCGCAGGTCGCGGTTCTCGGCCCGGAGCTGCGCCACCTCCCGCGTCAGGCACGGCCCCTCGACCGGGCAGCGGTCGGGAGCGTTCAGCTGCTCGTCCCTCAGGCGCTGGACCTCCGCCCACAGCCAGCGGATGTCCTCCTCCTGCCGCTCCAGGCGCGAAGCCACGGCCTCGGCCGCCAGGGCCTCGGCCGCCATGGCAGCCGGCTCTGCACCGCACCGACGCCGCTCCGTGTGCAGCCTCTACGGCCAAGAGGGTAGCAATACCCCAGGCCGGCAGAGCGAGACAGCGGCCGTTCTATATATAAGCTGAGGGAGGGCTGCGACGGGGAGAGGCGGGGCGGGGCTCTCTGCGGGTCGTGGGGTGGGACTCTAGGAGCTACAACGAGGCGGGGCGACAGGGAGGGGAAGGACTATCTGGGGGGCGGGGTTACGGTGAGGGGCGGGGCGACGTAGAGGGGCGGGACTATCTGCAAGCAGGGACAACAGGAGGTGCGAGGAGGCGGGGCGGCAGGTAGGGAGGGCCGACGAGCGGAGGAGTGGCGGCAGAAGGGGCGGGGCGGGGCTCTCTTCAGGGCTGGGACTGTAGGAGCTGTGGGTAGGCGGGGCGACTGCAGGGGTGGAGTTGAGGCCGGGCACACTGCTGGGGTGGGGACACACGCCGGTTTAGGGCCTGGAGAGCGGCGTGGGGACTGAATAGGGTCACAGTGTTTTCATAGCTAGCCGCATATCACCATGCATTGGTTGAAACGCAAGTTATCCAAAATCTTGGGAAGGCTAATATCTCACTTCTCAGCATGGCTCTGTCTTTACTCTGGAATTCTGCCGGTCACTATTCTTCCAACTTGCATCTAGGTTCTGAATAGTGGCCACTGGCTTTCAAGCCAAGGCTGACCAAGTGCAGAGGCTGCTGGGCACAGAAGATCTCTAAGAAAAGGCGACTAGCAATTGTTAGCTTCTCGCTGGAGACCAGGGCAAATGCCACAGACACTCTGTATACCCCGTGACTGTGAGCATGAACCTTAGTATAATTGGAACACAAATTGATTTTTTTTTTTTTAAGTACGCTTCACCCCCAGCACGGAACCCTACTCAGGGCTTCAACTCACGACCCTGAGATCAAGACCTGAGCTGAGATCAAGAGTTGGAGCTTAACTGGCTGAGCCACCCAGCTGCCCCATGACACAAATTGATTTTTATTAACATTCTTAGGACTTGGAATGTGTCATACACTATTCTATGCTCTTTACAAATATTAACTCCTCTAGTACTCATAACAAAAAACACTACTGTTATGTCTGGTATATTGATGGATAAACTGAAGCCACAGAAAGGCTAAGTGACTTGACCAAGGTCACACAGCCACTGCATTACAGAGCTGAGATTCAAACTCAGACAATTTGATGCCAGTGTCTATGGGCCTAACACTGTGGTGCCTTTCAGTGTTGGTAAACATATGACCATTTCATATGAGATACAGATAATAAATGCCATTAGAATTCCAAAATAGGAGAGCTTAGTTGGGCTGATGAAGTTAAGACAGAGAGTAATTGCTCTGGAAAATAAAGGTTGGCAGTTATTAGAAAGGTCGCGAGGTGAATGAATGCCACTCTGGGAGCAGATTCAGCATTCCAGAGGCTGGGATGGGGCAACTAATGGGAATAAGCTAACTGGAATCACAACAGCTCCCAGGAGGAAGTTTCATAAAGTATGGCACTAAAACCACTGTATCTTTTTATTCTCTTCCCTGGTAGGCTTCTGGACACAATTACACAGACTTTTTGGCCACTTCTGAACCAGCTGCCATCTGGTTTCTGATCCTTCCATCCTGCCATGACTTATGTATTGTCAAATGCATAGAAGCCTGGCATGGGGAGCCTGGCTTAGAACCCCTCTACCCCCAAAAAAGTTTTCTCAGGCTCCTTTGTAATTTTTCTCTCTTGGGCCTCCATCCCCAATCTTTGGCAACCACTGATCTTCTTTTTGTCACCACAAATCAGTTTGCATTTTCTAGAGTTTTCTATAATGGAATCATATGCTATGTACTCTTTTTTTTGGCTTCTTTCATTCAGCATAATTTTAAGATTTACCCATGTTTTGGGGTGTATATATTGTCCATTCCCTCCCTCCCATTCCCAGTAGTATTTCATTGTATGCCTATACCACAATTTGTTTTTCCATTTATCTGTTTTTGGACATTTGGGTTGTTTCCAGTGTTGGGCTAGGATCTACCTGATGGTGAGCTTATTTGGTTACTGTGGTTGTTTCCAGTTTCAGAAAGCAGAGTTTAAACAGACATACTCAGCAACCGGCAGAATTTCCACAGTGGTTCCCTGACCCATGGGCTTAAAGCTATTCTAGTAGGAAAGACCAAGTGGAAGCCACTAGAACTTTCTCAATCTTAGAAAATAGTAAACCAAAAGCAATACCACAGTCCGGGGGGAATTGCAGAGAGTACTGCCACGCTTAATGTCTTGAAAGATGCAGCATTGTGATTCTCACCAGACGTCCATTTACCTTACCTTATTTGGCCTGTGTAGTGAACAAATGGATGTTGAAGAATTACAGTAGATTTGTCATAAATCTAATTAGACAGTGGCTCTAGTTGCAGCTGCTCTTCCAGAGATGCTATCATTGGTGGAGTAAATCAGCATAATCTCTGGCACCTCATATGTAGCTATTGATCTGGCTAATGCTTTTACTTTATACCTATTAGTTAAAGGCCATCAAAAGCAGTTTTCATTCAGTTGGCAAGACTAGCAATACATTCCATAGTTCCGCCCCAGGACTCTCTAGCTTCACATCATAATCTAGCCCACAAGGATTTTTGATTGCTCCTGCATTTCAAAGGCATCATGCTGATATCCTATCTTTCATAATATCCTGCTGATTCTACCTGGTGAGTGGGAAATACCAAACACAGTTCACTTCTGAGCAATGTGGGGGTTAGGGGCATCTATGCCCTGTATAGTGAAAAACCTGCATATAATTTTTGACTCCCCAAAAGCTTAACTATGAATAACAGAAGACTTGAAGTTGACCAGAAGCCTTACCAACAACATAAAGTCAATTAACTGTATGTTATATGTATTATATGCTACTCTTACAATAAAGTAAGCTAGAAAAACAGAAAGTGCTATTAAGATAATCATAAGGAAGAGAAAATACACTTAAAGTACTATATTGTAGTTATAAAAAAATCTGCATATAAGAGGACCCATGCATTTCAAACTTGTGTTGTTCAAGGATCACCTATACTAGAGTCACCTTGGGAAGACACTTGAAAGCTATAGGGAGGCAAATAAATCCCAAAATTAAAATTTGCAGGAGATTGCCATTTAGTGAAATTTTTAGGGGTCCAGTAGGTCAGGGCACCTAGAGATGTCAACTCTAGGGTAAAGAAAAGTTGTTGAATCTTAGCATTTTCTTGTTAAGAGACATAATGCCTACTGGGCCTTTTTGGATTTTGGAGACAACGTACATCTCATTTGAGCATGTATGTTACCCTCACCCAATTACTTTATAACTCAAAAGACTGCAGTTTTGAGTAGGAGTGAGGAGATTCTAAATCAGGTCAAGCTGCTATGCAAGCTACTTTTACCCATGGACCACAATGATTCAACATTTGATGGTGCTTGAAATGTCCATTGGAGATAAGGGAAGTATAGGTAACCTTTGACAGAACTTAAAAGGGAATCACAGCATAGTCCTTTAGAGGAAAAACAAAAACATGTCATTCTTTGTTTTTGAGAAGCAGCTTAAGTTTTGCTTCTGGACCACAATAGAGACTGATCTCTTAATCCTGGGCGATCAAGCTACCAAGCTACCTAAGTTGTCCATCATGAACTGGGTGTTGTCTGACCCAGCAAGCCCTAAGTTTAGGCATGTATAGAAGCACTGTGTCATCAAATAAAGAGGTATGTCTAAGATCTTAGACTCTTCTGTATTTAGGGTTGCAATAAAATACATGATACACAGTTAAATTTGAATTTCAGATAAACAATAAATAATTGGGGGTATATGGATTCCCCATGCAATATTTTGAACATATTTATACTAAAAAATTATTCAAGCCAAAAAATTAAATTTGAGACAAAGGAAATTTTATAATATAAGAAATGTCACATTCTGCAATGACAATATAGCAATTATAAATATCTATGAGCCAAACTACACAGCACTCGCCTATATAAAATACAAACTTCAGTAAATGCAAGGAGAAAGAGATCAAACACACTAATAATAGGAAAATTTATCACACTACTCTATTCAAGATAGGTCAAGTATACACACACAAGTGTAAGAATGTAAAAGACCCCCCAAAATATAATAAAGAGATGTGTGTGTGTATACACACACACACATATCTATACATACTATTTAAGCACACACACACATTCTTCATAAAAATTAAATTGTATACCAGGAGCTAAAGAAGCTATCTCAGTAGCTTCAATAAACTAGACATATGCATGCAACACTCTTGGATCCCAATTTAATAAAATCAGAAATTAGAAATGAAACAACTTTTTATTTTTTTTTTATTTTTTTATTTTATTTTATTTTTTTTAATTTTTTTTTCAACATTTATTTATTTTTGGGACAGAGAGAGACAGAGCATGAATGGGGGAGGGGCAGAGAGAGAGGGAGACACAGAACTGGAAACAGGCTCCAGGCTCTGAGCCATCAGCCCAGAGCCCGACGCGGGGCTCGAACTCACTGACCGCGAGATTGTGACCTGGCTGAAGTCGGACGCTTAACCGACTGCGCCACCCAGGCGCCCCATGAAACAACTTTTTAAAAACGCCTTCCACATGGAAATAAAGAGATCTCTATTTTTTTTTATTTTTACTTTTATTTCTTTTTTTTTTTTTAAGAGAGAGAGTGTCTGTGTGTGCATGCACACACAAGTGGGGGATGGGCAGAGAGAAGGAGAGACAGAATCCCAAGCAGTCTCCATGCCATCAGGGCAGAGCCCGATGTGGGGCTCGAACTCACAAACTGCAAGATCATGACCTGAGCCAAGGTCAAGAGTCAGATGCTAACCCAACTGTGCCACCCAGGTGCCCCTGAAAGGGTCTCTATTTTTTTTTTAATTTTCTTTTTTATTTTTAAAAATTTATATCCAAATTAGTTAACATATAGTGAAACAATGATTTCAGGAGTAGATTCCTTAATGCCCCTTACTCATTTAGCCCATCCCCCCTCCCACAACCCCTCCAGCAAACCTCAGTTTTGTTCTCCATATTTATGAGTCTCTTTTGTTTTGTCCCCCTCCCTGTTTTTATATTATTTTTGTTTCCCTTCCCTTATGTTCATCTGTTTTGTCTCTTAATGTCCTCATATGAGTGAAGTCATATGATTTTTGTCTTTCTCTGACTAATTTCACTTAGCATAATACCCTCCAGTTCCATCCACGTAGTTGCAAATGGCAAGATTTCATTCTTTTTGATTGCCGAGTAATACTCCATTGTATACATATACCACATTTTCTTTATCCATTCATCCATCGATGGACATTTGGGCTCTTTCCATATTTTGGCTATTGTTGATAGTGCTGCTATAAACATGGTGGTGCATGTGTCCCTTCGAATCAGCACACCTGTATCCCTAGTGGATAAATGCCTAGTAGTGCAATTGCTGGGTTGTAGGGCAGTTCTATTTTTAGTTTTTTGAGGAAGCTCCATACTGTTTTCCAGAGTGGCTGCACCAGCTTGCATTGCCACCAACAATGCAAAAGAGATCCTCTTTCTCCCCATCCTCGCCAACATCTGATGTTGCCTGAGTTGTTAATGTTAGCCATTCTGACAGGTGTCAGGTGGTATTTCATTGTGGTTTTGATTTGTATTTCCCTGATGATGAGTGATGTTGAGCATTTTTTCATGTATCAGTGGCCATCTGGATATCTTCTTTGGAGAAATGTCTATTCATGTCTTTTGCCCATTTCTTCACTGGATTATTTGCTTTTTGGGTGTTAAGTCTGATAAGTTCTTTATAGATTTTGGATACTAACCCTTTATCTGATATGTCATTTGCAAATATCTTTTCCCATTCCATCAGTTGCCTTTTAGTTTTGCTGATTGTTTCCTTTGCTGTGCAGAAGATTTTTATTTTGATGAGGTCCCAGTAGTTCATTTTTGCTTTTGTTTCCCTTGTCTCTGGAGATGTGTTGAGTAAGAAATTACTGCGGGCAAGATCAAAGAGATTTTTACCTGCTTTCTCCTCGAGGATTTTGATGGCTTCCTGTCTTACATTGAGGTCTTTCATCCACTTTGAGTTTATTGTTGTGTATGGTGTAAGAAAGTGGTCCAGGTTCATTCTTCTGCATGTCGCTGTCCAGTCTTCCCAGCACCACTTGCTGAAGAGACTGTCTTTATTCCATTGGATATTCTTTCCTGCTTTGTCAAAGATTAGTTGCCCATATGTTTGTGGGTCCATTTCTGGGTTCTCTATTCTATTTCATTGATCTGAGTGTCTGTTCTTGTGCCAGTACCATACTGTCTTGATGATAACCGCTTTGTAGTATAGCTGGAAGTCTGGGATTGTGATGCCTCCTGCTTTGGTTTTCTTTTTCACGATTTCTTTGGCTATTCGGGGTCTTTTCTGGTTCCACACAAATTTTAGGATTATTTGTTCTAGCTCTGTGAAGAATGCTGGTGTTACTTTGATAGAGATACATTGAATATGTAGATTGCTTTGGGTTGTTGACATTTTAACAATATTTGTTCTTTGTATCCAGAAGCATGGAAGCTTTTTCCATTTTTTGCATCTTCTTCAATTTCTTTCATAAGCTTTCTATAGTTTTCAGTGTATAGGTTTTTCACCTCTTTGGTTAGATTTATTCCTAGGTATTTTATGGGTTTTGGTGCAACTATAAATGGGATTGATTCCTTGATTCCTCCTTCTGTCGCTTCATTGTTGGTGTATAGAAATGCAACCGATTTCTGTGCATTGATTTTATATCCTGCAACTTTGCTGAATTCATGACTCAGTTCTAGCAGTTTTTTGGTGGAATCTTTTGGGTTTTCCATATAGAGTATCATGTCATCTGTGAAGAGTGAAAGTTTGACCTCCTCCTGGCCAATTTGGATGCCTTTTATTTCTTTGTGTTGTCTGATTGCAGAGGCTAAGACTTCCAATACTATGTTGAATAACAGTGGCGAGAGTGGACCTCCCTGTCTTTTTCCTGACCTTAGGGGGAAAGCTCTCAGTTTTTCCCCATTGAGGATGATATTAATGTTGGGTCGCTCGTATATGGCTTTTATCATCTCGAGGTATGATCCTTCTATCCCTACTTTCTTGATGGTTTTTATCAAGAAAGGAGTCTGTATTTTGTCAAATGCTTTCTCTGCATCTATTGAGAGGATCATATGGTTCTTGTCCTTTCTTTTATTGATGTGATAAATCACGTTAATTGTTTTGCGGATATTTAACCAGCCCTGCATCCCAGGTATAAATCCCACTTGGTCGTGGTAAATAATTTTTTTAATGTATTGTTGGATCCAGTTGGCTAATATCTTGTTGAGGATCTGCATCCATGTTCATCAGGGAAATTTGTCTATAGTTCTCGTTTTTAGTGGGGTCTCTGTCTGGTTTTGAAATCAGAGTAATGCTGCCTTCATAGAAAGAGTTTAGAAGTTTTCCTTCCATTTCTATTTTTTGGAACAGTTTCAAGAGAATAGGTATTAACTCTTCCATAAATGTTTGGTTGAATTCCCCTGGAAAGCCATCTGGCCCTGGACTCTTGCTTTTTGGCAGATTTTTGATTACTACTTTGATTTCCTTACTGGTTATGGGTCTGTTCAAATTTTCTACTTCTTCCTGTTTCAGTTTTGGTAGTGTATATGTTTCTAGGAATTTGTCCATTTCTTCCAGATTGCCCATTTTGTTGGCATATAATTACTCATAATATTCTCTTATTATTGTTTTTATTTCTGTTGTATTGGTTATGATTTCTCCTCTTTCATTCTTGATTTTACTTATTTGGGTCCTTTCCTTTTTCTTCTTGATCAAACTGGCTACTGGTTTATCAATTTTGTTAATTCTTCCAAATAACCAGCTTCTGGTTTCGTTGATCTGTTCTACTGTTTTTTTTGGTTTCAATAGCATTAATTTCTGCTCTAATCTTTATTATTTCCTGTCTTCTGCTGGTTTGGGGTTTTATTTGCTGTTCTTTTTCCAGCTCTTTAAGGCATAAGGTTAGGTTGTGTATCTGAGATCTTTCTTCCTTCTTTAGGAAGGCCTGGATTGCTATATACTTTCCTCTTATGACCGCCTTTGCTGCGTCCCAGAGGTTTTGGGTTGTGATGCTATTATTTTCATTGACTTCCATATACTTTTTAATTTCTTCTTTAACTGCTTGTTTAGCCCTTTAGTAGGATGTTCTTCAGTCTCCAAGTATTTGTTACCTTTCCAAATTTTTTCTTGTGGTTGATTTTGAGTTTCATAGCATTGTGATCTGAAAATATGCACAGTATGATCTCGATCTTTTTGTAGTTACTCTAGGACTGATTTGTGTCCCAGTATATGGTCTATTCTGGAGAACGTTCCATGTGCACTAGAGAAGAATGTACATTCTGCTGCTTTAGGATGAAACGTTCTGAATATATCTGTTAAGTCCATCTGGTCCAGTGTGTCATTCAAAGCCATTGTTTCCTTGTTGATTTTTTGGTTAGATGATATGTCCATTGCTGTGAGTGGGGTGTTGAAGTTTCCTACTATTATGGTATTTCTATCAATGAGTTTCTTTATGTTTGTGATTAATTGATTTATATATTTGGGTGCCTCCACATTTTGGTGCATAAATGTTTACAATTGTTAGGTCTTCTTGGTCTATAGACCCCTTGATTATGGTATAATGCCCTTCTGCATCTCTTGATACAGTCTTTATTTTAAAGTCTAGATTGTCTGATATAAGTATGGGTACTCCGGCTTTCTTTTGTTGACCATTAGCATGATAGATGGTTCTCCATCCCCTTATTTTCAATCTGTAGGTGTCTTTAGGTCTAAAGTGTGTCTCTTGTAAACAGCATATAGATGGATCTTGTTTTCTTATCCATTCTGTTACCCTATGTCTTTTGATTGGAGCATTGAGTCCATTGACGTTTAGAGTGAGTACTGAAAGATATGAATTTATTGCCATTATGATGCTTGTAGAGTTAGAGTTTCTGGTGGTGTTCTCTGGTCTTTTCTAATCTTTTGTTGCTTTTGATATATATATGTATATATCATATATGTATATATATATATTTTTTTCATCTTTTCTCCCCTCAGAAAGTCCCCCTTAAAATTTCTTGCAGGGCTGGTTTAGTGGTCACAAACTCCTTTAATTTTTGTGTTTGGGAAACTTTTTATGTCTCCTTTTATTTTGAATAACAGCCTTGCTGGATAAAGAATTCTTGGCTGCATATTTTTCTGATTCAGCACACTCCTTTCTGGCCTGCCAAGTTTCTGTGGATAGGTCTACTGTAAACATGATCTGTCTTCCCTTGTATGTTAGGGACTTTGAAAGGATCTCTATCAAACAAGTCTTTAGTAAAAGAAGAAGAACAAAAGAAATCACAGAATTTCTTTAAAATAATGATAATGAAAGTACTCCCACATAAAAATCTAGGGGATACATTGAAAGCTGTGATCAGAGGAAAATTCATAACCCTAGTACCTGTATTGATAAAAACAAAACAATGAAAAGAAATAAATTAAATTCTCAATTCAAGGCCTAGAAAAATAACAACAAAACTAAAAGAAAGAACATTAAAAGAATGAAGAAAAAAGAAGAAATTCATGAGATAGAGAACAGAAAACATTTTGTTCAGATTAGTACACCAAAATCTCGACTCTGAAAAATAGACAAAATGGACGAAACAATGACTTCTGCAATGACTTGTGCTCTGTGTTGCAGAGCACAGAAAATAAAGAAAAGTATTTAAACTGTTTTTTATGAAACAAGTATAACGTCGATACCTAAACCTGATAAATCTAGCATTGAAAAAGAAAATTCATCAACATCACTTATGAATATTGATGCCAAAGTCTTAAATACAATGTCAGTGAAAATGAACAGGGTTTCATCCTATATAAAGAAAAGTGTATGTCATGATCAAGTAGGGTTTATACCAGGAATACAACAATGATCTGATATTGGAAAATATGTTAATATAATTCATCATATTAGCCTAAAAAGAAAGACCATAAAATCACTCCATAGATGCTGGAAAGGCTTTTGACAGAATGCAGCACCCATTCCTAATAAAACCTCTCAAAAAAGCAGAAATAAGTGTATATTTTTTAATGAATATATATACTTCAATCATAAAAACACAGTTTTACTTAAGCTCTTACTTAATGGGGATACTCAGAGGTATTTGCCCCAAAGTCACACACCAGGTAAGGATGCCCACTCACTCCACTATCATTGAATATTGCTATGGAGGTACGAGTAAATGGGATATGGCTGAGAAAACAATAGAAGAATAAGGGAGAAATAAAATAAATTATCTCTATTTCAAGATGACATAAGAGTATACCTTGAAAACTCAACATAATCCACGTAAAACCAACAAAAAATTTTTAAAAACTCATCAAGATAAAGGGATGTAAAACTAATGTGTAAAAATCAATAGTATTCACATGCATAGGTAATAACCAGTGAGAAGGTACAATGAATAGAAGAATTCTATTTACAGTAAGAGCAATAAAGATAAGTATTAGAAATAAGGCACCAAGGAGTACAGGCACATCTCAGATGTTGCGGGTTTAGTTCCAGACCACTCCAGTGTACAGAATTTTCCAACAAAGCAAGTCAAATTAATTTTTTGGCTTCCCAGACCATATAATACTTATGTTTACACTATACTGTAGTCTATTAAGTGTGCAATAGCATTATGTCTAATAAAAAACAATGTACACATCTTAATTTAAAAATACTTTATTACTGGGGCACCTGAGGGGTTCAGTCAGTTGAGTGTCTGACTCCTGATTTCTGCTCAGATCATGATCCCAGGGTCGTGGGATCATGTCCTGCATTGGGCTCCGTGCAGAGCCTGCTTGAGATTCTCTCTCCCTCTCTCTCTGCCCCTCCCCCCCACTTATTTTCTCTCTCTCTCTCTCTCTCTCTCTCTCTCCAGATAGATAGATAGATATAGATATAGATGTACATATAGATATAGATATAGATATAGATATAGATACGGATATGGATATGGATATAGATATAGATACTTCATTGGTAAAAAATGCTAACCATCATCTGAACTTTCAATGAGTCATAATTTTTTTGCTGGTGGTGGGCCTTGCCTTAATATTGATGGCTGATGGCTGATTAGGGTGGTGGTTGCTGAAGGCTGGGGTGGCCATGGCAGTTTCTTAAAATAAGACAATAATGAAGTTTGTTGCTTCAATTAACACTTCTTGTCACTTGAACACTTTTAGAGACCACTATAAAATTACTATTTGGCATAATTTCAATATTGTTGTGTCTCAGGGAACCGGGAGGCCCAAGGAGAGGGAGAGCCAGTTGGTGGAATAGTCAGAATACACACAACATTTATCAATCAAGTTTGTCGTCTTATATGGCTGCAGTTCGTGGTGCCCTGAGACGATTACAATAGTAACATTGAAGATCACTGATCACAGATCAGCATAACAAATATTATAATAATGAAAAAATTCTGGAAATACTGCAAGGATTACCAAAATGCGGCACAGAGGCATGAAGTAAGAAATGCCATTGGTGGGGCACCTGTGTGGCTCAGTTGGTTAAGTGTCCGACTTTAGCTCAGGTCATGATCTCACGGTTCATGAGTTCTAGCCCCACGTCGGGCTCTGTGCTGACAGCTCAGAGCCTGGAGCCTACTTCGGATTCTGTGTCTCCCTCTCTCTCTGTCCCTCCCCTGCTCGCACTCTCTCTCTCTCTCTCTCAAAAAAATAAACATTAAAAAAAATTTAAAGAAATGCCATTGGAAAAATGGTGCTGATAGACTTGTTCGCCAGAGTTGCCATGAACCTTCAATTTGTAAAAAGTTTCATATTTGCAAAGCAAAATAAAGCAAATTGCAATAAACAAGGTATGCCTGTACTCAAAACTTATATGAAGAAAACCCTAAAACACTTCCGAAAGTCGTCAAAAGTAGATCTGAACTAATGGAAAAACATCTTTGTTCTTGGGTGGGCTATCTCAACATCCGTACAGGTCAGCCCATCCTATGTTTATTTATTGAATTTAATGTGATCCCAGTAAAAAGTCCAGTGACCATTTTTAGGAAACTAGAAAAGCCGATCGAAACATTCACCTGAAAAAATAAACACAGAAGAATATCTAGGAAAACAATGAAAAGGCAGAGTTACAAGGAGAGACTAGCCGTACTAGATATTGAAAGTCTCTAATGCTCTATGCTCTATGCTCTAAAGTCTCTATGCTACAAAGTCTCTAAAATGAAGAATATAGAACTGGTGCAGGAATAGACAGATATATCTACAGAATAGAAAAGAAAGTCCAAAAGTAGACCAAGCTTCATAGTAAAAAAACTAGTAGATGATCAAGGTGGTAACTCATGTAACTGGGAAAACGTGGGCTTTTAAAAAATGGTTTCAGGGCAAAAGGGGTATGAGCTTCCATTTATAAAAGAAATAAGTTGTGAGGATGTAATGTGCAATATGGTGACTACAGTTAACAATACTGTATTATATACGTGAAAGTTGTTAAGAGAGTAAATCTTAAAAGTTCGCATCACAAGAAAAAAATTCTGTAACTATGTGTGGTGGTGGATGTTCACTAAAGTTATCACAGCGATCATTCTGTAATACATACAAATATCGAAGCATTGTGTTGTACACCTGCAGCTAATAAAACGTAGGTCAATTCTACCTCAATAAAAAATAATTTAAAAATAAATTTAATTTTTAAATGTTTATTTATTTTTGAGAGAGAGAGAGAGAGAGAGAGAGCGCACAAGTGGGGGAAGGGGAGAGAGAGGTGGGGAGACACAGAATTGGAAGCAGGCTTCAGGCTCTGAGCTGTCAGCATAGAGCCTGACGCGGGGCTCGAACTCACGGACCATGAGATCATGACCTGAGCCGAAGTCAGATGCTTAACCGACAGAGCCACCTAGGCGCCCCTAAAAAAATAAATTTTAAAACCTCAAGTTGGATCAGGGGCGGGGTTGGTTAAAAAAAGCCATCAAGGGCATTGTTAGATCAACCGGACAAAACTGTAAAAGGAATGGTATATTAGGTAAAATACATAATATGATACTATGTTCATGTGAATTTATGTGGTTGATAATTATTCCAAAGCTATGTAAGAGAACATGTCCATTCTTAGTAAAAACAAGCTGGCCTTATTTAGAGGTAATATCACAATGTCACAATGTATGTAATGTCCAAATAGTTCATGAAAAAAAAAATTGTAGAAGGAAAGAGAACAAGTGATAAAGCAAAGGGGTAAAATGTTAGCAGCTTCTGAAACCATCCATCAGATCATATCCCTCCCCCTGGGTATAGCCTTCAGGAGCTTTTTATTGCAAACAGAGGAAAATCCAAATTTCTTATCGGGACCTGCCAAGCTGGCAAGACTGAGCTCCTGACGGCCTCTGCAACATTATCCCATGACCTGCATTCTACAATCCCCATGTGCTGGTTCATGGAGCCTTCACATTCTCAAATACATCTTTTCCCTGCTGCTGGGATTTTACACATCCTTGGTAGTATTTACACACTGCGTATCTCCTTTTTCCCCTCATATCTGACTTCTTTTCATCCTGGCAGTTTTAGCTTATGTACCACCCCTGATCTCTATTTAAGGTAGCCCTACCCTCTTTTTTCTCTCAGCTTCTTCTGCGGCTATATTGTAATTATTTTATTTGTCAACTTGACCCCCCCTTTTTTTTTTAAATCTCCAGATGCACCTCCTCTCCAGGGTAGGGATATTGTCTGTCTTACACACCATTATTTCATATCATGCAGCAGCACAAAGTGGGCGTCTAGATAAAGAAAATCATAGAGTAAAAATCGCCTGCAACAAAATTTGGAGACAGTTAAACGTTTAGTGGGTACCAGATGTGGGAGGCGGGGACAGTGATGAATGGGTGGATCACAGGGGATTTTTAGGGCAGTGAAACTATTCTGTATGATGCTATAATAATGGATATGTAGCCTACATTTGTCCAAACCCTTGGAATGTACACCACCAAGAGTAAACCCTAATGTAAACTATGGACTTTGGGTGATGATGATGTATCAGTGCAGGTTCGTAATTGCAACAAATGTACCACTCTTGTGAGAGACATTGATAGTGGGGGAGGCTGTGTATGTGGGGTCAGGGGGTGTATGAGAATTCTCTGAACTTTCTGTTCATCTTTGCTGTGCTCTAAAAAACTGCTCTAAAAAAAAAAAAAGCCTTAAAAAGAAAGAAAAAGCAACACCCTGAAAGACTATAGCACACCACAAGATGGCACTATTTCCCTTCCAAGTTTCAACTTAGGGCACATTTACCTGAACTGCTGGTGCTGAAGAAATTTACTGGGGTTCTGTGATTGCCTGCCCCAGTTCTATAGGAGGCCCAGAGTGTTTAACAATATTGTCCCATCCCAGTCCCAGGTTTGTACTTTTAATGGATGTTGTAAAATGTAGACTTTATTGTTTTTCAGGTATATTGAGGCCAACAGATCAAAATACCACTACCATTGAAAGGATAATTTGATACTCAAAGTTCCCAAGGGAACAGGCATGCCACACCCGGCAAAGGGGGGGGGAAGGGGGTGTAGGTCAGGAGGTGGAGGGAGCGGGAGGAAAATGTGGGAGAGCCTTTTTTGTGGTTTCTGTAGGAAATCATGGGCAAATCAGGGGAAGCAGGCCTAGGAGTGGCTAATTTGAATATTTTCAGGGGGCTCTGGGACATAAGGGCTGTCCCTAATTGTCTGGCACCTGGCCAGGGGTGATTAGGGCAGATGGATGGATGGTGGCCTGGAATGTGAGCCTCTGATAAAGGAGGTGTTTGGGGAGGGGCTCTGGACTGGTTGGCTTGCATATGAAACCCACACTTGCAGGCTCATTCTATTCTCTCTCCAGGAATTGGCTAGCCCTAGAGGGGGCTCAGCAACACCCCAAGATGTCAAAACCTCAGAAACACATGGTTGATATAGAGGAGTATGGTGTCAGGAAGCTATGTTCTCAAAGTCACAAAGAGGTCAGAAGCAAAGCCTGGAAAGGTCTTTTCTTGTGGTTATGATGACCAGATCACTCCAAGGGAGTTTTGATTCCTGAAAAATAAATCTCTCACTCAGATTCTGTATAAAAACACCTAATTACTTCTATAAACCAAACTGGCAAGAACATTATAATAACCACTGATCGTTTCATCAGTTTTCCTAACTTTGACCTTCTTTAAATCATTCCTTTTTACCTGCACCTGAACTTAGAGAGACTTTTATTTTATTTTATTTCCTGTATCTTTTTAAAATTTATTTTTATTTTTATTTTTTTTTCAATATATGATGTTTATTGTCAAATTGGTTTCCATACAACACCCAGTGCTCATCCCAAAAGGTGCCCTCCTCAATACCCATCACCCACCCTCCCCTCCCTCCCATCCCCCCATCAACCCTCAGTTTGTTCTCAGTTTTTAAGAGTCTTAGAGAGACTTTTAAAGAGAAGAGTCGTATGATACAAGTAGGAGAAGGGTCCCAAAGCCATAACTCACTCACATGTGCAGATGGAGAGAGAGAGCACAGGCAAGGGAAGAATGGGTCACCCACAGGCCCAGATCAGAACCCCAGGGGCACCCCAGGTTACTCCAGAGCCTGGGCAATTCCAGGCAGGTGGAAACATGAAGGCCGGCTGGGAACAATTCAATTCTATCTGTGCAATCTGCAGTGAGGCCTCCCCTGAGCCATCAATAATCCCCTCTTCTAATCTGGCTTCATTAAGTGGACACCAGGGTCAGATCAGAGGAGAGGGGTCATTTATGGGATTGAATCACTTAACCAGGTGATTACAATAGAAGCATTTGAATTTCTCCGAAGGAAGGGGACTATGCCACCAAGAAATAGCACTTAGGTAGTTGAATAAAACTGAAACACCCTTAAACAACTGGCTTCTGCTACTTTCCTCTCCCGTCTGCAGTTTTCTGCAAAGTCTAACCCCAAACTAGGCTGGCAGGGCGACATGAGTCGCACAGTTCCTGATACAGCTTCTGACATTATAATGAGACCATGTGATAGAGTCGGTGAGCATGTTAGGTTCATAACGTTGAAAGCAACCATTTGGGGGAATCCAAGGGGAAAATGGTCACCTGGGGCTGAGAGGAAGAATTTCAACAGAACAGGTATTAGCCAGACTGTGTTTCTTCTTCATCTTTTAAAGTTAACGGCTGCACAGGGCTAATCAGTGCAGTACAATCCTCTTAGGGCCACGCCAGTCAGCATGCGGGTTTAATCCCAGGCCTCCCCTCTCCCGCAGATCTGTAATAACTGAGGACAGCAGGATGAGTCTGCCTGCAGATGTCCGTGTGGTGCTGTCCTTGCCCTCAAAGGCCACAGAGCAGCGAGGCCCAGGAGCAAGATCGTTCAGCAGCTCTACAGGCATTGAGATGGGTGAGGCAGGGGCCAGGCCCTGGTTCTATTGCTGTGAGTCAACAACACAGGCAGAAAGGGAGCAGAGGACCAAGCAGCTCTTGGAAATGCCGCTGAGTTACAAGGAGAGGATACTGAAGGAATTCAACATCAGCCAGGTGCTCCCACGTCTGGTATATGATGGCGTGTTCTCCCTGAAGGAGTACAGAGAGATCCTCTCCTGGCATTGCCACCCACGGAGAGTGGAGTCCTTTTTTCTGAAGCTTTGCTCCAAAGGTCCAAAGGCTTTCTGTGCTTTCTGCTCTCATCTGGAGGAATTCTGTCCTTACCTGCTCACCTGCTTTTTCCTTTATTACCAAGGTAAGAACATGGCTTGCTCTGGAAAGTAGTGAGCTTAGTGTCTCAGCAAAATCTCTGGCACCCCACCCTCACTGTGTAATAGTGCACCTCCACACAGCATTTGGTTAAAAAAAAGTCCAATGCTGGGGCTCCTGGGTGGCTCAGTCGGTTGAGCTTTTGACGGGTCATGATCTCGCAATTCATGGGTTCATGCCTGTGTTGGACTCTGTGCTGACAGCTCGGAGCCTGGAATCTGCTTTGGATTCTGTGTCTCCCTCCCTCTGCCCCTCCCCCAATCATGGTCTCTCTCTCTCTCTCTCTCTCTCTCTCTCTCTCTCTCTCTCTCTCCCTATCTATCTATCTCTCTCAAAAAATGAATAAATATTTAAACAATTTTTTTAAAATCCAATGTTTCTCTATAAAGTCTCATGATGCAGAAGCAAATGTCTGTGATACCAAATAAAACCTGATGATCTCAGTCAACTAATAGAAAGATTTGCACCATTCTTGTTTTAATACAGACTTTGAAGTGCAAGGCATAAAATACTAATAAGTTAAGGCAGCTGGACTGAACTTTCATTTCACAGGTGAAGGCACAGGAATGATCATGGTTCCTCCAAATATTGTCTTATGACCCAGCAATTCTAATCCTAGGTATAAACTTGAGAGAAATGAAAACATATACCCAAACAAAAAGCTGTGTATGAATGTTCATAACAGCATTATTTAAAGCAGCTAAAAAGTGGAAACAACCCAAATATCTATCAACCAATGAATGCATAAACAGAATGTGCTATATCCCTAAATAGAATATTACTCTGCCCTAAAAAGGAAGATCTGACCCATGCTGTGACATGGATGTACCTTGAAAACTTTAAGATGAAGAAACCAGTCACCAAAGTCCACCTAACTGTATGATTCCTTCTGTTGAAATGCCCAGAATAGATAAATCCATAGAGGTAGAAAGCGGATGAGTGGTTGTGGGGGGCTGGGTGTAGGGAGAATGCCCAGTGACTGCTAGTGGGTACAGGGCTTTTCTAGGGGGTGGTGAAAATTCTCCAAAATCAGTTAGTGGTGATGGTTGAGCATGTCTGTGAATACACTAAAAACCACTGAATTGTATTACTTTAGAAGGATGAATTTCATGATCTGTGCATGAGATCTCAATAAAGCTGCATTTAAAAAAACCAGCACAGGGATCTTCTTAGCTGTTTCTCTTCTCCTGTAATTGCCTATCTCAACGTCCCTACCTCCTAACTTTGAAAGAGAAAGGAGTCTTTCCTGCTAAGAGAGGGTTTGGGTCGGGCCGTATGAAAAGGAATGAAAAGGAGGGAAAGGTGAGCAGGACAGAGGAGGAGCGTTTGGGGGATGTGGGGGGGGGGGCAGCAGGTGTTCTGGGGGCAGTGATAGGAGCCGTGGAGCCAGAGGCAAAAGAAAGGGATCCCTGTTTGTGAAGCTGTGTCCTGTGTGCATGGGTGCTCACCCAAGTCTTTGAGAATCGCAGGGGAGGATTTGAGCTGTTTTGAGGCAGCGTTTTGTTATTGGCCTGTTTGCCCTGTAACACTTCCTTAAGACTGAACATTCATGGTGCCAATGTGACAGGTGTTACATGGATTTTAAGATTTGTCTTAATAGAAAAATTTTCCTTGGTTATTAGGATAGTTGCTGTGAATTAGTCTTTTTTTTTTAATGTTTATTTACTTTTGACACAGAGAGAGAGAGACACACAGAGCATGAGCAGGGGAGGAGCAGAGAGAGAGGGGGATACAGAATCTGAAACAGGCTCCAAGCTCTGAGCTGTCAGCACAGAGCCCCATGTGGGGCTCGATCTCATGAACCTCGAGATCATGACCTGAGCTCAAGTCAGATGTTTAACTGACTGAGCCACCCAGGCGCCCCGAATTAGTCTTTTTAAAAAAATGTTCATTTATTTTTGATATAGAGAGATAGAAAGCAAGTGGCGGAAGGGCAGAGAGAGAGTGAGACAGAGCACAAGTGGGGGAGGGGCAGAGAGAGAGGGAGACGGAGAATCCCAAGCAGGCTCTGTGCTGTCAGCATAAAGCCTGATGCGGGGCCCGAACCCACAAACCGTGAGATCATGACCTGAGCTGAAATCATGAGGCGGACACTTAACCGACTGAGCCACCCAGGTGCCCCAATTATAGTCTTATTATAACCTCTCCCCTACTAGAGGCCCTATAATGTTCAGTAAAATGGCCCGTCCACTGAAAAAGTCAACTTGGCAAAAATGAGTATTTATACATGGCTTCTTTTTTTAAAATTTTTAATGTTTATTTATTTTTGAAACAGAGAGAGACAGAGCATGAATGGGGGAGGGTCAGAGAGAGAGGGAGACACAGAATCTGGAACAGGCTCCAGGCTCTGAGCTGTCAGCACAGAGCCTGACATGGGGCTTGAACTCACAGACCGTGCTAGATCATGACCTGAGCCAAGGTCAGGTGCTCAACCTACTGGGCCACCCAGGTGCCCCTTCTTTTTTTTTGTTTTTAAATGCCTTATTTATTTTTTTTGAGAGAGAGGAAGAGCGAGAGGGAGCAAGCATGAGCTGGGGAAGGGCAGAGAGAGACGGAGAGAGCGAATCCCAAGCAGGCTCCATGCTGACAGCACAGAGCCTGACCCAGAGCTCCCATCTCATGAACTGTGAGATCATGACCTGAGCTGAAATCAAGAGTCAAATGGTTAACTGACTGAACCTCCCAGACACCCCATGGCTTCTCACTTATACACTATTTTAGGCTGCCATGTAAAACATTCTTATAGCTTGTAGTGTAATATGTTTATCAGAGAAGCATTTGACTCCATGCATTTATTAATTCAATACAACTTTATGTAGAGTACCATGACAAAGAAGACCACTGCAGTCCTTTTATCTTTGTATTGCCAAATTCTTTATTTCTATTACATATGTATAACACATTTAAAAAAAAACACCTTGATAAATATTTTTTACCATGTAACTTAAAATTCTGGTAAGTCCAAAACAGACTGAATATCTGTGGTAGTAACCATTTCACTTTTTAGGTAAGGACAAATACAGAGTGAGGTTTGTTTGTTGGTTTGCTACTTAATTTTGCTTGTGAAGAGATAACCCTGGGGGGTGCCTGGGTGGCTCAGCCAGTTGAACGTCCAACTTCGGCTCAGGTCATGATCTCACCCTTCATGAGTTCAAGCCCTGCATCGGGCTCGCTGCTGTCAGTGCAGAACACATTTTGGATCCTCTGTCCTCCTCTGTCTCTGCCCCTCCCCTGCTCTCTCTCTCAAAAAAATCAAAGAAAAAAGAAATAACCTTGGCTGAGAAGGAAGAGGGAGAGGGAAGGAGATCAGGTAGCATTTACCTACCTCTTTAATATTTTAATTCTTTAACAAATTTGACAAAGTGTATGTGTCAAAATGTTAACACCTGTTAAATCCAGGTTAAAACATGAGTATCTATTACATTATTTTTATACTTCTCTGCATATTTGAAAATGTCCATAGTAAAAATAAAATAGAAATGTTTAATTTGAAAAAGAGACCATCTGATTGTTGTGGTGGTTGCACAAATCTACCAATGATAAAATGTTATAGAACTATACGGCAATCACACACGCACATACACAGACACACACACACATGCACACACAAAAAATGAATGTATGTAAAAACTAGTACAGTCTGAATCACATCTGCAGTTTAGTATTGTAACAAAATCATTTTCCTGGTTTTGATTATTGTAGTAGAGTCATGTAATATGTTATATTTGAGGGGAAACTGAGGGAAGGTGTGTGGGAACTTCCTGTACTACTTTTGCAACTTCTGTGTGAGCCTAAAACTACCTAAACATTAAGAATTGTAGGGGTGATATTGATGATAGGATTCTGGGAAGATGGCAGCGTAGGAGGACGCTGGGCTCACCGCGCGTCCTGCTGATCACTTAGATTCCACCCACACCTGCCTAAATAACCCAGAAAACCGCCAGAAGACTAGCAGAACGGAGTCTCCGGAACCAAGCACAGATGAGAGGCCCACGGAAGAGGGTAGGAAGGGTGCTGAGGCGGTGTGGGCTACGCGGACTGGTGGGAGGGAGCCGGGGCGGAGGGGCAGCCCGCCTGCCAAGCAGAGCCCCCCTGGCTTGCAAAAGCAGAGGCGCTGGATGGAGTGTGTTCTGACAGCAAGCGGGACTTGACATCTGGAAGGTTATAAGTTAACAGCTCTGCTCAGAGAACGGGAGGGCTGGAGGACAACGGGAGGGAGAGCTGCTGAGCCCCCGGATGACAGAGCTCAGCTTGGCCGGGAACAAAGGTGCTCGCCAGCGCCATCTCCCTCGCCCATCCCCCAGCCAAAATCCCAAAGGGAACCAGTTCCTGCCAGGGAACTTGCTTGCACCACGCAAACACCCAACGCTGTGCTTCTGCAGATCCATCCCTCAGGTGGGTCTGACTCCCTCCCGGTGCCACAGGGCCCCTCCCGAAGTGGATCTCCGAAGGAAAAGCGAGCTGAGCCTACCCATCCTGTCCCTATGCACCTTGCTGATCCACCCCAGCTAATACACCAGATCCCCGGCACCACAAGCCTGGCAGTGTGCAAGTAGCCCAGACGGGCCACACCACCCCACAATGAATCCCACCCCTAGGACAGGGGAAGAGAAGCCACACACCAGTCTGACTGTGGCCCCAGTGATGGGCTGGGGGCAGACATCAGGTCTGACTGCGGCCCCGCCCACCAACGCAAGTTATTCAAGACAGCACAGGAGAAGTGCCCCGCAGTCCTGCACCACTCCAGGGACTATCCAAAATGAGGAAACGGAAGAATTCCCCTCATAAAAACATCCAGAAAATAACAACAGCTAACAAACTGATCAAAAATGATTTAAACAATATAACAGAAAGTGAATTTAGAATAATAAAATTAATCGCTGGGCTTGAAAACAGTATAAAGGACAGCAAAGAATCTCTTCCTACAGAGATCAAGGGACTAAGGAACAGCCAGGAGGAGCTAAAAAATGCTATCAATGAGCTGCAAAATAAAATGGAGACAACCATGTCTTGGATTGAAGAGGCAGAGGAGAGAATAGGTGAACTAGAAGATAAAATTATGGAAAAAGAAGAAGCTGAGAAAAAGAGAGATAAAAAAATCCAGGAGTATGAGGGGAAAATTAGAGAACTAAGTGATGCACTAAAGAGAAATAATCTACGCATAATTGGTATTCCAGAGGAGGAAGAGAGATGGAAAGGTGCGGAAGGTGTACTTGAAGAAATTATAGCTGAGAACTTCCATGATCTGGGGAAGGAAAAAGACATTGAAATCCAAGAGGCACAGAGAACTCCCTTCAGACATAACTTGAATCGATCTTCTGCATGACATATCATAGTGAAACTGGCAAAATACTAGGATAAAGAGAAAATTGTGAAAGCAGGTAGAGATAAACGTGCTCTAACATATAAAGGGAGAACTATAAGACTCGTGACCAATCTCTCTACTGAAACTTGGCAGGCCAGAAAGGCATGTCAGGAGATCTTCAATGTGATGAACAGAAAAACTATGCAGCCGAGAATCCTTTATCCAGCAAGTCTGTCATTTAGAATAGAAGGAGAGTTAAAGGTCTTCCCAAACAAAAACCACTAAACCAGCCCTACAAGAGATCCTAAGGGGGATCCTGTGAGACAAAGTACCAGAGACATCGCTACAAGCATGAAACCTACAGACATCACAATGACTCTAAACCCGTATCTTTCTATAACACTGAATGTAAATGGACTAAATGCACCAACCAAAAGACATAGGGTATCAGAGTGGATAAAAAAACAAGACCCATCTATTTGCTCTCTACAAGAGACTCATTTTATTTTATTTTATTTTATTTTTTATTTTTTTTTATTTTTTATTTATTTATTTTTATTTATATATGAAATTTATTGTCAAATTGGTTTCCATACAACACCCAGTGCTCATCCCAAAAGGTGCCCTCCTCAATACCCATCACCCACCCTCTCCTCCCTCTCACCCCCCATCAACCCTTAGTTTGTTCTCAGTTCTCAACAGTCTCTTATGCTTTGGCTCTCTTCCACTCTAACCTCTTTTTTTTTTTTTTTCCTTCCCCTCCCCCATGGGTTCATGTTAAGTTTCTCAGGATCCACATAAGAGTGAGACCATATGGTATCTGTCTTTCTCTGTATGGCTTATTTCACTTAGCATCACACTCTCCAGTTCCATCCACGTTGCTACAAAAGGCCATATTTCATTTTTTCTCATTGCCACGTAGTATTCCATTGTGTATATAAACCACAATTTCTTTATCCATTCATCAGTTGATGGACATTTAGGCTCTTTCCATAATTTGGCTATTGTTGAGAGTGCTGCTATGAACATTGGGGTACAAGTGCCCCTATGCATCAGTACTCCTGTGTCCCTTGGATAAATTCCTAGCAGTGCTATTGCTGGGTCATAGGGTAGGTCTCTTTTTAATTTTCTGAGGAACCTCCACACTGCTTTCCAGAGCGGCTGCACCAATTTGCATTCCCACCAACAGTGCAAGAGGGTTCCCGTTTCTCCACATCCTCTCCAGCATGTATAGTCTCCTGATTTGTTCATTTTGGCCACTCTGACTGGCGTGAGGTGATACCTGAGTGTGGTTTTGATTTGTATTTCCCTGATAAGGAGCGACGCTGAACATCTTTTCATGTGCCTGTTGGCCATCCGGATGTCTTCTTTAGAGAAGTGTCTATTAATGTTTTCTGCCCATTTCTTCACTGGGTTATTTGCTTTTCGGGTGTGGAGTTTGGTGAGCTCTTTATAGATTTTGGATACTAGCCCTTTGTCCGATATGTCATTTGCAAATATCTTTTCCCATTCCGTTGGTTGCCTTTTAGTTTTGTTGGTTGTTTCCTTTGCTGTGCAGAAGCTTTTTATCTTCATAAGGTCCCAGTAATTCACTTTTGCTTTTAATTCCCTTGCCTTTGGGGATGTGTCGAGTAAGAGATTGCTACGGCTGAGGTCAGAGAGGTCTTTTCCTGCTTTCTCCTCTAAGGTTTTGATGGTTTCCTGTCTCACATTCAGGTCCTTCATCCATTTTGAGTTTATTTTTGTGAATGGTGTGAGAAAGTGGTCTAGTTTCAACCTTCTGCATGTTGCTGTCCAGTTCTCCCAGCACCATTTGTTAAAGAGACTGTCTTTTTTCCATTGGATGTTCTTTCCTGCTTTGTCAAAGATGAGTTGGCCATACGTTTGTGGGTCTAGTTCTGGGGTTTCTATTCTATTCCATTGGTCTATGTGTCTGTTTTTGTGCCAATACCATGCTGTCTTGATGATGACAGCTTTGTAGTAGAGGCTGAAGTATGGGATTGTGATGCCTCCTGCTTTGGTCTTCTTCTTCAAAATTACTTTGGCTATTCGGGGCCTTTTGTGGTTCCATATGAATTTTAGGATTGCTTGTTCTAGTTTCAAGAAGAATGCTGGTGCAATTTTGATTGGGATTGCATTGAATGTGTAGATAGCTTTGGGTAGTATTGACATTTTGACAATATTTATTCTTCCAATCCATGAGCAGGGAATGTCTTTCCATTTCTTTATATCTTCTTCAATTTCCTTCATAAGCTTTCTATAGTTTTCAGCATACAGATCTTTTACATCTTTGGTTAGGTTTATTCCTAGGTATTTTATGCTTCTTGGTGCAATTGTGAATGGGATCAGTTTCTTTATTTGTCTTTCTGTTGCTTCATTGTTAGTGTATAAGAATGCAACTGATTTCTGTACATTGATTTTGTATCCTGCAACTTTGCTGAATTCATGTATCAGTTCTAGCAGACTTTTGGTGGAGTCTATCGGATTTTCCATGTATAATATCATGTCATCTGCAAAAAGCGAAAGCTTGACTTCATCTTTGCCAATTTTGATGCCTTTGATTTCCTTTTGTTGTCTGATTGCTGACGCTAGAACTTCCAGCACTATGTTAAACAACATCGGTGAGAGTGGACATCCCTGTCATGTTCCTGATCTCAGGGAAAAAGCTCTCAGTTTTTCCCCATTGAGGATGATGTTAGCTGTGGGCTTTTCATAAATGGCTTTTATGATCTTTAAGTATGTTCCTTCTATCCCGACTTTCTCAAGGGTTTTTATTAAGAAAGGGTGCTGGATTTTGTCAAAGGCCTTTTCTGCATCGATTGACAGGATCATATGGTTTTTCTCTTTTTTTTTTGTTAATGTGATGTATCACGTTGATTGATTTGTGAATGTTGAACCAGCCCTGCATCCCAGGAATGAATCCCACTTGATCATGGTGAATAATTCTTTTTATATGCCGTTGAATTCGATTTGCTAGTATCTTATTGAGAATTTTTGCATCCATATTCATCAGGGATATTGGCCTGTAGTTCTCTTTTTTTACTGGGTCTCTGTCTGGTTTGGGAATCAAAGTAATACTGGCTTCATAGAATGAATCTGGAAGTTTTCCTTCCCTTTCTATTTCTTGGAATAGCTTGAGAAGGATAGGTATTATCTCTGCTTTAAACGTCTGGTAGAACTCCCCTGGGAAGCCATCTGGTCCTGGACTCTTATTTGTTGGGAGATTTTTGATGACTGATTCAATTTCTTCGCTGGTTATGGGTCTGTTCAAGCTTTCTATTTCCTCCTGATTGAGTTTTGGAAGAGTGTGGGTGTTCAGGAATTTGTCCATTTCTTCCAGGTTGTCCTATTTGTTGGCATATAATTTTTCATAGTATTCCCTGATAATTGTTTGTATCTCTGAGGGATTGGTTGTAATAATTCCATTTTCATTCATGATTTTATCTATTTGGGTCATCTCCCTTTTCTTTTTGAGAAGCCTGGCTAGAGGTTTGTCAATTTTGTTTATTTTTTCAAAAAACCAACTCTTGGTTTCGTTGATCTGCTCTACAGTGTTTTTAGATTCTATATTGTTTATTTCTGCTCTGATCTTTATTATTTCTCTTCTTCTGCTGGATTTAGGCTGTCTTTGCTGTTCTGCTTCTATTTCCTTTAGGTGTGCTGTTAGATTTTGTATTTGGGATCTTTCTTGTTTCTTGAGATAGGCCTGGATTGCAATGTATTTTCCTCTCAGGACTGCCTTTGCTGCATCCCAAAGCGTTTGGATTGTTGTATTTTCATTTTCGTTTGTTTCCATATATTTTTTAATTTCTTCTCTAATTGCCTGGTTGACCCACTCATTCGTTAGTAGGGTGTTCTTTAACCTCCATGCTTTTGGAGGTTTTCCAGACTTTTTTCTGTGGTTGATTTCAAGCTTCATAGCATTGTGGTCTGAAAGTATGCATGGTATGATTTCAATTCTTGTAAACTTATGAAGGCCTGTTTTGTGACCCAGTATGTGATCTATCTTGGAGAATGTTCCATGTGCACTCAAGAAGAAAGTATATTCTGTTGCTTTGGGATGCAGAGTTCTAAATATATCTGTCAAGTCCATCTGATCCAATGTGTCATTCAGGGCCCTTGTTTCTTTATTGACCGTGTGTCTAGATGATCTATACATTTCTGTAAGTGGGGTGTTAAAGTCCCCTGCAATTACCACATTCTTATCAATAAGGTTGCTTATGTTTATGAGTAATTGTTTTATATATTTGGGCGCTCCGGTATTCGGCGCATAGACATTTATAATTGTTAGCTCTTCCTGATGGATAGACCCTGTCACTATTATATAATGTCCTTCTTCATCTCTTGTTACAGCCTTTAATTTAAAGTCTATTTTGTCTGATATAAGGATGGCTACTCCAGCTTTCTTTTGGCTTCCAGTAGCATGTTAAATAGTTCTCCATCCCCTCACTCTCAATCTAAAGGTGTCCTCAGGTCTAAAATGAGTCTCTTGTAGACAGCAAATAGATGGGTCTTGTTTTTTTATCCATTCTGATACCCTATGTCTTTTGGTTGGCGCATTTAATCCATTTACATTCAGTGTTATTATAGAAAGATATGGGTTTAGAGTCCTTGTGATGTCTGTATGCTTTATGCTTGTAGTGATGTCTCTGGTACTTTGTCTCACAGGGTCCCCCTTAGGATCTCTTGGAGGGCTGGTTTAGTGGTGACAAATTCCTTCAGTTTTTGTTTGTTTGGGAAGACCTTTATCTCTCCTTCTATTCTAAATGACAGACTTGCTGGATAAAGGATTCTCGGTTGCATATTTTTTCTGTCTAGCACACTGAAAATCTCGTGCCAATTCTTTCTGGCCTGCCAAGTTTCAAAAGAGAGATCAGTCACGAGTCTTATAGGTCTCCCTTTATATGTGAGGGCACGTTTACCCCTTGCTGCTTTCAGAATTTTCTCTTTATCCTTGTATTTTGCCAGTTTCACTATGATATGTCGTGCAGAAGATCGGTTCAAGTTACGTCTGAAGGGAGTTCTCTGTGCCTCTTGGATATCAATGCCTTTTTCCTTCCCCAGTTCAGGGAAGTTCTCAGCTATTATTTCTTCAAGTACCCCTTCAGCACCTTTCCCTCTCTCTTCCTCCTCTGGGATACCAATTATGCGTAGATTATTTCTTTTTAGTGTATCACTTAGTTCTCTAATTTTCCCCTCATACTCCTGGATTTTTTTAGCTCTCTTTTTCTCAGCTTCCTCTTTTTCCATAACTTTATCTTCTAGTTCACCTATTCTCTCCTCTGCCTCTTCAATCCGAGCCGTGGTGGTTTCCATTTTGTTATGCATTTCGTTTAAAGCGTTTTTCAGCTCCTCGTGACTGTTCCTTAGGCCCTTGATCTCTGTAGCAAGAGATTCTCTGCTGTCAGCTATACTGTTTTCAAGCCCAGCGATTAATTTTATGACTATTATTCTAAATTCACTTTCTGTTATATTATTTAAATCCTTTTTGATCAGCTCATTAGCTGTTGTTATTTCCTGGAGATTCTTCTGAGGGGAATTCTTCTGCTTGGTCATTTTGGATAGTCCCTGGCGTGGTGAGGACCTGCAGGGCACTTCCCCTGTGCTGTGGTGTATATCTGGAGTTGGTGGGCAGAGCCACAGCCAGACCTGATGTCTGCCCCCAGCCCACCGCTGTGTCCACAGTCAGACTGGTGTGTGCCTTCTCTTCCCCTCTCCTAGGGGCGGGATTCACTGTGGGGTGGGGTGGCCTGTCTGGGCTACTTGCACACTGCCAGGCTTGTGATGCTGGGGATCTGGCGTCTTAGCTGGGGTGGGTAGGCAAGGTGCACAGGGGCAGGAGGGGCAGGCTTAGCTTGCTTCTCCTTAGGTGATCCACTTCAGGAGGGGCCCTGTGGCAGCAGGAGGGAGTCAGATCCGCTGCCGGAGGTTTGGCTCCGCAGAAGCGCAGAGTTGGGTGTTTGCGCGGAGCGAGCAAGTTCCCTGGCAGGAACTGGTTCTCTTTGGGATTTTGGCTGGGGGATGGGCGGGGGAGATGGCGCTGGCGAGCGCCTTTGTTCCCCACCAAACTGAGCTCTGTCGTCAGGGGCTCAGCAGCTCTCCTTCCCTTTGTCCTCCAGCCTTCCCGCCTTCTGAGCAGAGCTGTTAACTTATGACCTCCCAGACGCTAAGTCGCGCTTGCTGTCGGAACACAGTCCGTCAGGCCCCTCCGCTTTTTGCAAGCCAGACTCGGGGGCTCTGCTTGGCGGGGGAGCCGCCCCTCCGCCCCGGCTCCCTCCCGCCAGTCCGTGGAGCGAGCACCGCCTGGCCGCCCTTCCTACCCTCTTCCCTGGGCCTCTCGTCTGCGCTTGGCTCCGGCGACCTCGTTCTGCTAATCCTCTGTTGGTTTTCTGGGTTATTTAGGCAGGTGTAGGTGGAATCTAAGTGATCAGCAGGACGCGCAGTGAACCCAGCGTCCTCCTACGCCGCCATCTTCCTGGAACCTACCAAGAGATTCATTTTAGACCTGAGGACACCTTCAGGCTGAGAGTGAGGGGATGAAGAACTATTTATCATGCTACTGGAAGCCAAAAGAAAGCTGGAGTAGCCATACTTATATCAGACAAACTAGACTTTAAATTAAAGGCTATAACAAGAGATGAAGAAGGGCATTATATAATAATCACAGGGTCTATCCATCAGGAAGAGCTAACAATTATAAATGTCTATGCGCTGAATACAGGAGCCCCCAAATATATAAAACAATTACTCATAAACATAAGCAACCTTATTGATAAGAATGTGGTAATTGCAGGGGACTTTAACACTCCACTTACAGAAATGGATAGATCATCTAGACACACGGTCAATAAAGAAACAAGGGCCCTGAATGATATATTGGATCAGATGGATTTGACAGATATATTTAGAACTCTGCATCCTAAAGCAACAGAATATACTTTCTTCTCGAGTGCACATGGAACATTCTCCAAGATAGATCACATACTGGGTCACAAAACAGGCCTTCATAAGTTTACAAGAATTGAAATCATACCATGCATACTTTCAGACCACAATGCTATGAAGCTTGAAATCAACCACAGAAAAAAGTCTGGAAAACCTCCAAAAGCATGGAGGTTAAAGAACACCCTACTAACGAATGAGTGGGTCAACCAGGCAATTAGAGAAGAAATTAAAAAATATATGGAAACAAACGAAAATGAAAATACAACAATCCAAACGCTTTGGGATGCAGCAAAGGCAGTCCTGAGAGGAAAATACATTGCAATCCAGGCCTATCTCAAGAAACAAGAAAGATCCCAAATACAAAATCTAACAGCACACCTAAAGGAAATAGAGGCATAACAGCAAAGACAGCCTAAATCCAGCAGAAGAAGAGAAATAATAAAGATCAGAGCAGAAATAAACAATATAGAATCTAAAAAAAACTGTAGAGCAGATCAACAAAACCAAGAGTTGGTTTTTTGAAAAAATAAACAAAATTGATAAACCTCTAGCCACGCTTCTCAAAAAGAAAAGGGAGATGACCCAAATAGATAAAATCATGAATGAAAATGGAATTATTACAACCAATCCCTCAGAGATAGAAGAAATTATCAGGGAATACTATGAAAAATTATATGCCAACAAACTGGGCAACCTGGAAGAAATGGACAAATTCCTAAACGCCCACACGCTTCCAAAACTCAATCTGGAGGAAATAGAATGCTTGAACAGACCCATAACCAGCGAAGAAATTGAATCAGTCATCAAAAATCTCCCAACAAATAAGAGTCCAGGACCAGATGGCTTCCCCGGGGAATTCTACCAGACATTTAAAGCAGAGATAATACCTATCCTTCTCAAGCTATTCCAAAAAATAGAAAGGGAAGGAAAACTCCCAGACTCATTTTATGAAGCCAGTATTACTTTGATTCCTAAACCAGACAGAGACCCAGTAAAAAAAGAGAACTACAGGCCAATATCCCTGATGAATATGGATGCAAAAATTCTCAATAAGATAACTAGCAAATCGAATTCAACGGCATATAAAAAGAATTATTCACCATGATCAAGTGGGATTCATTCCTGGGATGCAGGGCTGGTTCAACATTCACAAATCAATCAACGTGATACATCACATTAACAAAAAAAAAAGAGAAAAACCATATGATCCTGTCAATCGATGCAGAAAAGGCCTTTGACAAAATCCAGCACCCTTTCTTAATAAAAACCCTTGAGAAAGTCGGGATAGAAGGAACATACTTAAAGATCATAAAAGCCATTTATGAAAAGCCCACAGCTAACATCATCCTCAATGGGGAAAAACTGAGAGCTTTTTCCCTGAGATCAGGAACATGACAGGGATGTCCACTCTCACCGATGTTGTTTAACATAGTGCTGGAAGTTCTAGCGTCAGCAATCAGACAACAAAAGGAAATCAAAGGCATCAAAATTGGCAAAGATGAAGTCAAGCTTTCGCTTTTTGCAGATGACATGATATTATACATGGAAAATCCGATAGACTCCACCAAAAGTCTGCTAGAACTGATACATGAATTCAGCAAAGTTGCAGGATACAAAATCAATGTACAGAAATCAGTTGCATTCTTATACACTAACAATGAAGCAACAGAAAGACAAATAAAGAAACTGATCCCATTCACAATTGCACCAAGAAGCATAAAATACCTAGGAATAAACCTAACCAAAGATGTAAAAGATCTGTATGCTGAAAACTATAGAAAGCTTATGAAGGAAATTGAAGAAGATATAAAGAAATGGAAAGACATTCCCTGCTCATGGATTGGAAGAATAAATATTGTCAAAATGTCAATACTACCCAAAGCTATCTACACATTCAATGCAATCCCAATCAAAATTGCACCAGCATTCTTCTCGAAACTAGAACAAGCAACCCTAAAATTCATATGGAACCACAAAAGGCCCCGAATAGCCAAAGTAATTTTGAAGAAGAAGACCAAAGCAGGAGGCATCACAATCCCATACTTCAGCCTCTACTACAAAGCTGTCATCATCAAGACAGCATGGTATTGGCACAAAAACAGACACATAGACCAATGGAATAGAATAGAAACCCCAGAACTAGACCCACAAACGTATGGCCAACTCATCTTTGACAAAGCAGGAAAGAATATCCAATGGAAAAAAAGACAGTCTCTTTAACAAATGGTGCTGGGAGAACTGGACAGCAACATGCAGAAGATTGAAACTAGACCACTTTCTCACACCATTCACAAAAATAAACTCAAAATGGATGAAGGACCTGAATGTGAGACAGGAAACCATCAAAACCCTAGAGGAGAAAGCAGGAAAAGACCTCTCTGACCTCAGCCGTAGCAATCTCTTACTCGACACATCCCCAAAGGCAAGGGAATTAAAAGCAAAAATGAACTACTGGGACCTTATGAAGATAAAAAGCTTCTGCACAGCAAAGGAAACAACCAACAAAACTAAAAGGCAACCAACGGAATGGGAAAAGATATTTGCAAATGACATATCGGACAAAGGGCTAGTATCCAAAATCTATAAAGAGCTCACCAAACTCCACACCCAAAAAACAAATAACCCAGTGAAGAAATGGGCAGAAAACATGAATAGACACTTCTCTAAAGAAGACATCCGGATGGCCAACAGACACATGAAAAGATGCTCAACATCACTCCTCATCAGGGAATACAAATCAAAACCACACTCAGATATCACCTCACGCCAGTCAGAGTGGCCAAAATGAACAAATCAGGAGACTGGAGATGCCGGAGAGGCTGCTGGAGAGGATGCTGGAGAAACGGGAACCCTCTTGCACTGTTGGTGGGCATGCAAATTGGTGCAGCCACTCTCGAAAACAGTGTGGAGGTTCCTCAAAAAATTAAAAATAGACTTGCCCTATGACTCAGCAGTAGCACTGCTAGGAATTTACCCAAGGGATACAGGAGTACTGATGCATAGGGGCACTTGTACCCCAATGTTTATAGCAGCACTTTCAACAATAGCCAAATTATGGAAAGAGCTTAAATGTCCATCAACTGATGAATGGATAAAGAAATTGTGGTTTATATACACAATGGAGTACTACGTGGCAATGAGAAAGAATGAAATATGGCCCTTTGTAGCAACATGGATGGAACTGGAGAGTGTTATGCTAAGTGAAATAAGCCATACAGAGAAAGACAGATACCATATGTTTTCACTCTTATGTGGATCCTGAGAAACTTAACAGAAACCCATGGGGGAGGGGAAGGAAAAAAAAAAGGAGGTGAGAGTGGGAGAGAGCCAAAGCATAAGAGACTCTTAAAAACTGAGAACAAACGGAGGGTTGATGGGGGGTGGGAGGGAGGGGAGGGTGGGTGATGGGTATTGAGGAGGGCACTTTTTGGGATGAGCACTGGGTGTTGTATGGAAACCAATTTGACAATAAAGTTCATATATTGAAAAAAAAAAGAATTGTAGGGGTGACTGGCTAGCTCAATCGGTGGAACGTGCAACTCTTGATCTTGGGGTTGTGAGTTCAAGCCCCATGTTGGGTATAGAGATTACTTGAAAATAAAATCTTAATTAAAAATTGTAGGGATGCCTGGATGGCTCAGTCAGTTAAGCATCTGACTCTTGGTTTCAGCTCACATCATGATCTTGCAGTTTGTTAGTTCAAGCCCCACTTAGGGATCTCTCACCCTCCTCTCTCTCTGCCTCTCCCCTTCTCATGTGCTCTGTCTCTCTCTCTCAAATAAACTGCAAAAAAAATTAAAAATTATAAAAATATGTATACATATAGCAATAACATTATCAAAATGTAGATAGAGAGATTATTTTTTAAAACTTCGAAACTATTCCAGGTCTTTTGTCACCCGAATGTCAGATCCATGGGCAGCATTTAGAGTTTTAGATTTACCTTTATGGGTGATTCCCTAGGTAATAATTCCAGGCTATTAAACAAAGGCTCACTTCCCTCCAGCATGGGGCGATCCACTTGTGTTCCATGGGGCTCATCCTTTGTGGGTGCTCCAGAAAGGGGCTGCTTTATTATGAGCTATAATGACACCCACCTTCAGAAGGAAATCCATTTCCTCTCACTGTGTGGAGGTAGATTCAGCTTCTATAAACGCCAAGGAGGCCCTGCAGCTCTTATAATACAAAAAGAGCCAGCTGCCATAACTAGAAATATATACTATTAAACAAATGTATCCCAGAGTGACCAAGCTGGAAAGGCTCCAAATTAGCAGTTATGCCTTGGAGTGCTCTGTGGAAGGCAAAATGATCTAATCAGAATAGGGGTAGAGGCAAGAAGTTATTGCATTTCACTCAATATTACCAGTTCATGGGGCCCAGGAGCACCATAGCATTTCACGTTTTATGTCCACATTTTAATGTTGTTCGTGGACAACATAGGTCATTCCAAACACGTTACTGGTGCCATCAGGGATGAAAAGAATGCCCAATATCCTTGATTACAGGGGAGAAGCCCCCACAACGAAGCAGGAGGCCCATTCCTCTGGCAGTTCCCACCCCTTAAGGTGGTCACTGCATTTCTCTTGTTCCCGCCCCTGTCCCATTGGGAGGAGGCAAGACCTAGAGCTGGAAGGACAATTTAAGTGTGGAGCATGCAAATGGACCGCAGGGAGAGCCATGCCAATGCCATCCTTTCCTATTGCCTGTCTCTTGGGATGAGCCTTTCCACTGCAATGTGATTTAATGTAACAGCACAGATCATGACATTTCTACACTTTGCAGGTTCAGGACCTCGCACTGCGCACACATGGATGGGAGGATAGAGGACACCTTCTAGGAATTCAAGGAAGAGAGGAGGTGTACATGAAGAAGGGCAGGGCAAGGGCGGGCTAAGAGGTTAATGAACTGGGCTTGGATGCCAAAGGGGTCCCCGGAAGGTTTTAATTGTGGGTGCCAACAGCTCTTTGCTAGGAACATAACCTCTTATAACTATTGGGAGGTGGGGTGAAGAAGCTCACAAGGAACAAGTTCTCAGAGGTTTAGAATCAGGTGTGTAGAAAAGGTATTGCCCCAAACTATGGCAGAGATCATGGTCAAGTCCTGGAGAGGAAGAAAATGAGCTTTCCACCTGAGTGTTAAAAGTCAGTAGAAACTCCCTGTGACTCTGGTTCCCAAACCCAAGAAAAAACAAATCCAAACCCAAACCCAAACCCAAGTTCAAGGTAGGGAAGTCTGTGAAGGTCACCGGCCAGTAGTTTAGGAAGAAACCGCATTTGAAAGGGATTCTGCTTCCTCCCTTTCCTTCTATCCCTCTTTCCATGAAACCCATTTTTATATATTGCAAAGAAGGTGAGTGCTTACTGCAACCTCCATAACCAGAAAAATACCAACATGCACTTTTGAAATATGGTCACTGTATTCTTAGCCAAAACAAGCTACTATTTATTTTGAACACCTTGTAATGAACAATCTTTTCAATGAACTAATTGGGTGTTTGCTTAGAAAAATGTCAAACATGAACTGAAAAATCATCTTTTTGTATACAATTTGGAATAGCCAAATCCCCAGCAACATCTAACTTTAAGGAAGAAAAGAAAGGCAGCAGCAAATGGGTGAGCTTCGTGCCAGAGCTGTGATACCTGCTTATGTTATCATACAGAACAAACGTATAGGATCTTACAAGAGGCATCCACTGCAGAGGAAAAAGCAAGAGTTGGAACTCAGCCTGAACCTAGCAGTGTCCTTGAGACAGAAGATCAAGAACAAAGTCTTCAATTATTTAACAAGTATGTTCACATTCTCAGTGCATTTGAAACCTTTAAGAAGTCCTATCTGTTTGCTTTTCATTTTCTTCCTCCCCTTCTCCTTCCACTGTGTCCTCTGGCCACTTACAAATTATTTGACTGATGCCTATATTTTCTGGGGCAAGCCCGGACCACTGTGTCATTTCTTAGCCTGTCCTGCAGCATAAACAGAATAGTACTTGAGAAGCACCATTTTATTCCAGGCAGTTGATGCTGTTCAAGTATGCAACTGACTGTTCTTACTTTTTGTTCTTTGTCAGAGTCCAAAACAGGCTGATGCTGTTCATTTCTCAGCCTCCCAGATAATTATGCACTTCAGTAGTAAAATTCTAACATCTAAGAATTGTGCAGTAGTCTCCTAGCATCCGTGTTAATGCTTCTGTCCCCCAAGACACCTGAATACTCAACTCATTGTGGGATGCTCTGGAGTTGCCCAAATATGAGTAGTCTTCATCTCCTTTCTGGCTCACAAATTCTGTATTTTATGGGCCAGAATAAAATTTGAGCTGTGGTAAGCCTTTATGGCCATTTCTTGCAGGTACAGACTCTCTGACAGGAAGGACTTGAATAAACCAAGAACTCAAATCAACCATGGAAATGGCTCCTACTCCATTCAATGTCCTTTCCCCCCCCCCATGAAAAATGTAAATCATCAGTTTTTTTTGATCTTTTAATGGATTGATTATAAATATCTAAGTTTTGGTACTTAGTAAGCATTGTAGAAAAGTGCACAAGCCAATATTTACTGTGTTTAATTAGCATATATAATTGATTTTCCATTCATCAAGCTTATTAATGCAAATATGTACTTGGGGCCCCATTTTCATGGTCTATTCACTTAGAAGGTACACATCCTGCTTTCTGTTTCTTTCCCTGCTGCATGGTTCTCAGAGGTCCCTTAGACTGACCTGGGTGGCCTTGGGTTCCCTGCAATATGATTCTTCCGCAGGCTCCTCCTGGCTCTCTCTGGCTGGGTCTGGGTTGGTAGTTCAGGGGTGAGCCCCACCCCCCCCATGTGGAGAGCATGACCTCCTGCCAGCCCTGTCCAGGAGATTGAGGCCTGGCCTCCATCTATCACAGCCCTTCCTAGTGCAGGATTCTGCATTAACAGGTGCCTCTGGGGTTTGTTAAAGAGATTATTTTACCCTTCTAGTTTTTGTTTTCGGTAAGGAGAAAGATCTATACACACATATATGGAGAAAAAGAAAGTTATTTTAAGGAATTAACTCATGCAATAGTTTGGGCTGGCAAGTCCAAATTTCATAGGGCAAGCCCTGCCAGGATAGAAATTCAAATATGAGCTGGTGTTACAGTCTTGAATCCAAATTCCATGGGGCAGCAGACTGGAAACTCTGGCAGGTTTCTATGTTGCAGTCTCAAGGAGAATTCCTTCTGTTTGGGGAAACTTCAGTCTTTACTCTTGAGGATGTCAAGTGATAGGGTGTGGCCCACCCGCATTTTGGAGTGTAAGCTCCTTTACTCAGTGTCTACTGGTTTAGATGTTAGTCTCATTCAAAAATATCTTCACAGCAACATCTAGACTGGAGTTTGACCAGACAACTGGGTACCGTGGCCTGGCCAAGTTCACACATACAAGCAAGCATCACAAGTATTATGTAACCTTGGGCGAGCTGCTAACCTTTATCCCTGCATTTCTCTTGTGGTCAGTGAGGATATTGAGTAGTCGTTGTGGGGATTAAATGCACAAAAATGTGCAATGTAGCCTCCCTTCACCTATTCTTCCTTGTCCATGCCCTAGACTATTCTGTGCCTGGCCGAGAGTCGGCACTCAATGACTGCTAAGGGGTTGGTGACTGAGCACTCTGTACACTTGGCTCCTCTTTACAATTAAGACAACCGTCTGGTCTCGGGCTATCAGCATTTTCTCTGTGCAACTAGTCCATGCACAGTGGACCTGCTGACTAGGCACACCCCACCACTTTTGCCCCCTCTGTTTCCCTGGGTCTAGCCACACACCAGCCCCAGGGGCACCTTTGGTACACGTGCTACATTAATAAGTGCAGCAGATCATCCTGGATTTTGAATTTCTGTCTTGTGTGCAAACATAGTATCTAGATTACTATTTCTTGACCCCTCCTAAGTTTCTCCACATCCTAGACCCTTCTTTCCTCTCTCTCTTTCCTTTTTTATCCCCCATCCAGGGATAACATAAGGATGAAAAGAAGAGACCTCAGATCATCACTCTGCGTTAGGTCCCAGGAGAGTGTGAGGTCTGGGCTCCAAAGTAGCCACCTGCTGTGCTTGCTTTATTTGAGTTTCTAAGGCATTTGGTTTTACTGATTCCTGGGGGGAGTCAACACTTTCTCTTTTTCCTCCATTCCCAAGGTCCACAACTGCCACCAATCTTTCCCTTAGATTTTGCACATGGGGTAAGACACACACTGAAATGGTCTAAGAGTAGAGACCCATCTCCACTTGCTTCCTGCCCCCAGCCTCAGGCCCTTCTGAATTTAAGACTAAGCTAATGATATACCTTTACTTTCATTTCCCAGGGAAAACTTGTAGCCAATCTCACCCATGACCCTGGGTTGGTTGTTCTCTCCATGACAATGACCCACACTCTCACCATCTTCCCTGCCCATGCTTTCCTCACAGCTCATGCTTCTCTCTGACTTCACTGTCCTTTTATAGACTAAAATCCCAAACAGAATACCTATAACTCTGCTGGAGAACATGTGGATAACCTTCCGTGCTGGGGCCATCACTGGACATTCTATCCCTATGTAATGTTGGTTTATCCCTATGTTACCACTCCCTCTGAGCTCACTGTTTATTGCTGATAATTTTTGCAAACTTTTCTGTACACTCCCAAATATATCATGCCATGATTTAAAGAGTTAAAACTGGGGCACCTGAGTGGCTCAGTCAGTTGGGCATCCAAATCTTGACTTCGGCTCTGGTCAGGATCTCACGGTTCATGCAATCAAGCCCCTTGTCAGGCCCTGCGCTGACAGTGAGGAGCCTGCTTGGGATTCTCTCCCTCTCTTTCTCTGCCCTTCCCCTGCTCACGCTCTCTCTGTCTCTCTCAAAATAAATAAACTTTGTAAAAATGTTAAAAAAATAAATACAGAGTTAAACTGTCCTACATATTGGATAAATTTTAGAACAATAGTTAAGTCTGTTAGGTTAACCTATGTGGTGCATGATGTAAACCCTGTTTTGTTCATAAAAACAACATGTAGATTGTTCCACTTCAGTGAAACATTGGCCTAAAATTACAATTGATCATCTCATTCTCCTGTTTAAATGCAGGCCTATAGATAATGCACCCCATTAGGGTATTTTATCACACCAGGAACAGCAGTATGGTATTATTAAGCACCTGTGTGGTCAGCTTTTAAGCCTGCCTCTTAAGGAGAACAGTAATATAGATAATGCCGTAAGTAATTTATATTTAGGTTCTGAGTTCATGAATAGGTTAGGGGTGCACCATGGGGTTTTACCAGCAGGTGAGAAAAGTTTCTTTCCTGAATGGGTTTTGCCACACTCACATCAAAACCCACTTTGGGGCGCCTGGGTGGCTCAGTTGCTTAAGCATTCAACTTCGGCTCAGGTCATGATCTCACGGTTCATGAGTTCTAGCCCCACATCGGGCTCTGTGCTGACAGCTCAGAGCCTGGAGCCTGCTTCAGATTCTGTGTCTCCCTCTCTCTCTGCTCCTCCCCCACTTGTGCTCTGTCCTCTCTCTTTCAAAAATAAATAAATGTTAAAAAAAAAGCCCACTTTGATTCCACCAAGTGTTAGAAGACATTTCAACTGCACGATGTTTGCTGTGTGGCTGTCATTGTGGAAGCCCGATCTGTGTCCCATGGGATCACATGCTTTCCCCTCATCCTCACGCTCATCAATGGAAGATAAGACAGAATGGAACACAACCTCTCCCACTTGACGGCTGAAATGAAGGCTGTCAAAGTAGATCATTCCCACTCAGCCCTGAGACCTGATTTCAGAAAAATTATGGTGCGTGCTTTGTAATTTTTATCTCTCCATTCCAGGAGGGGCTGGAGAGGGGAAAGAACTGCGACAAAGGAGACATTTGCTTTTCCTCATTTTTCTGTTCATTCAGCTGTCAATAAAAGAACATTACTTGCTCACAGAAGCATAAATTGAAGAAAAATAAAACAGTGGAAAGGGAAAGTCATAATTTATTTTAAGCTTCATCTGGGGATAACCTCAACTTTTAAGAGCAGAAGATAAATCAGAGAAGCTTCTGCCCCTACCCACACGCAATGTTGTGAATTCACCAAGGCAACAGTATCCAGGACCTGTGGATCCACCAATGAGAAGCCAGCAGCAGTGGTCCTGAATATAGGCAGGTGGCAGCTGGGAATATAGGCATCAGGCTGCACAAAGACAAGGCTATAGGATGCGGGGAGAAGCCAACATTGTGTTTTGATTTATACACATTCAATGCACTGGAAAAAGAACAATGTTGGACAAATGTAAAGAATGCTGGTCATTTTTTAATATCTAAAATTTTACTGATGAAGAATGACCCTCCCTCAGCTGTCTGTTCATAATTCTCAGTGGGTCTAGATGCTTCCATGGAGTACGGAGGACATTCTCATCACACCTACAACCCTCAGGGTTCACAAGCAGTTTCCACATATTATCTTAAATCATCTCTGAGGCACCAGAAAGCATGATTATCCCCCCCCCCAAGGCACACGTGTAGAAACTGAGGAACAGCCATGAAGTGACTTGCTCCATACCTTGGGTTCTGTGCCCTGTCCAGAGCCTTGCTGCCTCCAAGGACCTGGTGTTCCTCATTCACAGAGTGTGTGCTAGACGCAGACCTGAGGATGTGGCCAGCCTGGTTTTTAACACCATTGGATGAAAAGAAATGTAGGTCTCCTGCCCTCCCTTGCCAATTGAGCCTTTGCTGTGCATTGGAAAGGGCTGAATTTCTGCCGACCTGACTTAGCCCGCTGAGCCATAGTGGAACATTTTTTTAAAATTTTATTTAAACCCAAGTTAGTTTAACATATAGTGTAATAATGGTTTCAGGAGTAGAATTTAGTGATTCATCACTTATATATAACACCCAGTTCTCATCCCAACAAGTGCCTTCCTTAATACCAATCACCCATTTAGCCCATCCCCCTGCCCATCTACTCTCCAGTAACCCTCAGCTTGTTCTCTGTATTTAAGAGTCTCATGGTTTGTCTCCCTCTCTGTTTTTATCTTATATTTCCTTTCCTTCCCTTATGTTCATCTGTTTTGTTTCTTAAATTCCATATATGAGTGAAATCATATGATATTTGTCTTTCTCTGACTGACTTATTTCACTTAGCATAATACACTCTAGTTCCATCCATGTTGTTCAAATGACAAGATTTCATTCTTTTTGATTGCTGAGTAATATCCCATTGTGTATATATACACAATGTGTATATATACACAATGTTGATAGTGCTGCTGTAAACATTGGGGTGCATGTGCCCCTGCAAATCAACATTTTTGTATCTTTTGGATAAATATCTAGTAGTATAACTGCTGGGTCAAAGGATAACTCTACTTTCAATTTCTTGAGTTACCTTCATACTGAGACATAGTCATGTTGCTGACAATGTATGGTGATACAGGCTCTTCAGTTGACTAAACCCTTGGGAATCTTCTTGTAAAATTCCCCCCATCCTCCATGAACACAGATCTGGGAAAATGGGATGGGAATCCCCTCTGTTTCCACTCACCCTTGCACTGGCCCCATTCTTCATGTTTACCAGAATAGATTGGTTGTTTCCATTTGTCACCCTTTCCCACAGCCCTCCCACCACCACACCATGCACACACAAGAAGGAACTCTTTCATCCTCTTTGTAATTCTCAGAGCCCAGCACAGCTGGGTCGGAGCTTGCTGGTTGGTCTGCAGTGAGCGGAGGATCTGCTCTACCACCCAATTACTAGCCTGGATCCACATCTCCAGGTGCCTGGCTTGGCTTTCTGGCCTCATTTTCCTGCTTGAACCTACTCTGTACCCTGGACCCTACTGCCCTTGTTAAAGTAGTCTGGGAAAAGGATTTTCATCTTCTGGCCTTTGATTGGCACTTCCCTTGGCTCCCAGGATGCATGGTTTCCTGGGTCTCTCCTGCTCACCTGCACCACCTTCTGGGCTCCTCTGCTGGATCTTGCATCCTGGTGGCTCTTCCATGGCCCAGTCCTGAGCATTGCTTCTTTGTCAACACTCTCCCTGATTATCTCGTGACCCTTTATCTGCCCCCTCCACCCTCCATTACTCCAAATTTTGCATCTCCTCCTAAAGTCCAGACCCTACTGGCTGGAGACTGATGACAACCTAGCAAGCAAGTCAAACAAGGTGTACACAACCACCTGGGAACTAGCCCCCTCAAGCCCTCATTTGCTCAGGTATCAGAAGATGGCAATTTGGTCAAAAACCTTGGATCACACCCTCCTCTCTTCCATTACCTTTACCCCACATCCCAAACCCCACCAGTTCTGCCAGCTCCACCTTCAAACTGTCTCCAAGATCTGACCAAACCTCGGCACACGCCCCCCCTCCCTACCCCAATGATGGCTGGGTGGCTGCAGGAGCTTCCTAACCAGCCCCTGCTTTGTCCCCTGCTTTGTCTGTGTTGCTACAACAGAGGGAGGTTTTGAACATGTGAATCAGCCACTTCACAGCCTGGCCTAGAGCCCTCCAGGAACCTCCATCAGACCATGATAAAGTCCATACTCCTTCAAATGGCGTGGTAGACACTGGCCCTGTGTCCCAGATGCTCCCTCCACTCCCTTCCTACACTGCTATGGGCACATCAGCTTTTTGCTGATTATCATTGCTAGTTTCAGACTTCACACTTGTCTCTTCCCTGGAGCAGCTCCCCACTCTCTCCCAACACTGCCCAGCGCATCCTCAGCCTCTTTCTGATGGTCACGTACCTCTCAAGGAGGCCTTTCTTACCACCCTTTCTAAAACTGTGCCATCCCCATTATCATCCTAACTATTAATTCCTGATGTATTATGTTTTTATTTGCATATCATCCATTTTCTCCCAGTAGAATGCAACCCTCCCTGAGCACAGTGTTCAGTTAACTACTGTATCCTTAGTCCTGAGAGCTGTGCCTGGAACATAATAGGTGCTCAACAAATATTAAATGAATCAAATATCGGACAGAGGTTTAATAAAATGCATCAAAATACCAATTTCCCCATTCATGATAGAGATCAGGGTTAGCAAAGTATGGCAGAGGACCAAATCCAACCTACAACCTGTTTTTGTGAATAAAATTTTATTACAACACGGACGCAATATTCATTTACATATAGCTTGTGGTTGCTTTTGTGCTAGCCACCAAAGTTGAGAAGTTGTGACAGACACTGTATGGGCCCCAGAAGGCTAAAGTATTTACTAACTGGCCCTGCACAGAAAAAATTTGCCAGCCTCTGATAGAGATAATACTTCCTACTTATTCTTTTGGTTTAAAAATTAATACTAATAAATGAAATAATGACTGGCTTAAAAATATTATATAGTTAGGCTCAGTCAGTTAAGCATCCGCCTCTTGATCTTGGCTCAGGTCATGATTTCACCATTTGTGGGATGGAGCTCTGCGTTGGGTTCTGCGCTGGCAGTGGAGAGCCTGCTTGGGATTCTCTCTCTCCCTCTCTCTTTCTTTTTCTCTCTCTCTGCCCCTTCCTAACTTGAGCTCTCTCTCTATCAAAATAAATAAATAAAATATTTAAAAAATATGTTATGTAGTTAATCCATCAATGAGTATTTATTGAAAAAAAATCAAACTGCAGAAATGTGTAGGGTAGGAAGTAGAATCCCCCTTCACCCAGCCCTGGTCTCAGCCCTTCCCAGGAGGAAGCCCCAGTAGGATCCCGATTCCCTCTAAATCACTGGCATGCGTGCACCTCTCAAATGAAAATGAGTTTAAATATTAGGACTTTCTAGACTTTTAGAATGCTATCTGTCCCTGTTCTCAGAGTTAGTTTGAATAATAAGAACCATGTGTTCCTCAAAAGGCCAAAAGAATTCCCCCAAAACACTGCCTAAATCTGGGCCTGATTTAGGATGAGACCTCTGACTACGTCTTCAATTTTTGCAACGGAACCATCAAGGATTTAGGTCTTCTGATTCTGTAGTTAATTTTAACGTGTTTTTTTAAAACATTTATTTTTGAGAGACAGAGCAAGACAGAGAATGAGTGAAGAAGGGGCGGGGCGGGGGGGTAGGGGGGGACACAGAATCCAAAGCAGGCTCCAGGCTCTGAGCTGTCAGCACAGCTGACAGGGCTTGAACTCATGGACTGATGCAGGGCTTGAACTCATGGACTTCAAGATGACCTGAGCCAAAGTTGGACACCTAACCGACTGAGCCACCCAGGTGCCCCCTCTGCAGTTAATTTTAATTAATTCTTGAAAGCCTCTTCTCCATTGGTAGTGATTTTTCTCATTCTTTTTTTTTTTTTTTTTTTTTGGATCAAGGCTGCTAATGGTTTGCCATTGTATTTCTTATTAGTATTAGTTTTCAAAGAATTTAATTTTTGTCTTATCAAAGTTCATTGTTGGCCCATTTCACGAAATTCTGCTTTTATCTGTTAAATTTTCTTTTTCTTTTTTCTTTCTTTCTTTCTTTCTTCTTTTTTTTTAATTTGAAGCATTTGCTAGCTTTTGGACTTCATTTCCTTTCCCTTTGCTTTCTCAGTAACACAAAGTCCTTGTCCAAGTAGAAACTACTGGCAGGTGCCAAGCATGACTTTCCACTTTACCCAAGAGTGACAGAATGCCACTCTGTTTTGCTTTGATCTCCAAGGCCATATAACTTTTCTTCCTTTTTTCTTTTTGAGTGGGATATTATTCTCTGTGTTACTTTAAGTTTTTATGTCAATTGCAGTCAGTTAACATACAGTGTAATATTAGTCTCAGGTGTATAACATGGTGATTCAACGCTTCCATACATTCTGTGTCATTTCTAATCTCTGGTTTTATTACACTGTCATTAGAAAATTAGCCTGAGTGCCTACTACTTTTTGAAATTGGTTGAGACTTTTTTGTTTAAGATGATATCAATTTTTGTAGATATTCCATGTGTGCTTACAAAAATGTGTATTCGCTATTGGGTTCAAAATTCTGTAGGTTACTATTGAAATCAAGCTTGTGATTTCAATACTTAAAAGCCTATGTCATTTATTTTTGTCTATTTAATCAATCATCTTAGAAATTTGCCAGATTCTCTCATTTTGACTATTCTCACTTTGATTCAATACATTTTTCTTTATATATTTTGGTAACATTTGATACCATGTTGTTCAGGCATAAAGGCTCATTGCTATTGTTTTCACAGTTTTTTATTATAAATATAAACTGTGTCCTATTTAATTCTTTTTGACATAGAATTCTATTTTTATGATTTCATGGTTTTTTGTCTTCTGTTGTTTTGAAGCATACGACTACCTTTGTCATCATTACTTTTGAACATTTCTGCATTTTTTAATTTTAGACATATCTTCGTACATGGCATGTGGTAGCATATTTATTTTTCACGTATCTGATGGTCTATTAATATTAATAATGATAGAAACTTAACTAAGAATTGAGTCCTACTCTTTTCAGGCCCTTTTTGAGCACATTACCTGTTATTTTATATAATGCTCAAACCTATCATATACTGTAGTTCCTCTGGTTTTCCCTTATTCACAGCTGAGAAAACTGAGAGATTGAATGCTGATGTGACTTATCCAAGATCAGAGAGCTAATAAAAGATTGGGCAGGATTTGAACTCAATTACTGTGTGAGCCACTACACATGAATAGCATTCATAATACTTGCCTTCAGTTTTATCCCTGACATCTTGATTTGCAGTGCATTCTGGGAGAATTCCTCTGTTGAGTCTTTCAGCTCCTGATTAGACCTTGAATCAGGCCCATTGTATATGAAGCACATCTGCTCAGGTTTTCACTTAAAGTTTGTTTATTTATTTATTTAGAGAGAGATAGAGATAGAGCAGGAGTGGGGAGGGGCAGAAAGAGAGGGAGAGATAGGATCCAAGCAGGCTCCATGGTGTCAGCACAGAGCCCAATGTGGGTCTCGAACTCACCAACTGTGAGATCATGACCTGAACTGAAACCAAGAGTCGGACACTTAATCAACTGAGCCACCCAGGCGCCTTGCTCAGGTTTTCACTTAAGAACTTACTTCTAATTTTCCAGAACTGATTACTTTTGGACATAACAACTTGCTGATTTTAGCAGGACATGTGACTAGACAGGCTGACATTTAGGTTCTGAGGGTCACTTGACTTGTTAGCGTGGGTTCTTCTTGTCCCTCAAAGCAGTTGACAGCTCAGGGCACTGAGCCTTTACTTCTGCCCCAATATCCACTCTGGGCACTACCTGTAGCACAATTTCTTCTTTTACTCAAGAGTAATGTTAGAAGATTGATCTGGAGACAAATTCTAGAGTTGCCACCAAACTGATTCCATCTGCTTCAGATCTTTGAGAAAATTTTTGTGTGTCTTCTCATCTCTTAAAAGCGTCCTTCCCAGATTTCTGATGCTACTATAGACTTACTCTTTGTGTTTCTTTGGTTGTTGCAATCAGACTCTCAGGGAGAAAAGGGGTAAATTCATGTGTTTGGTGGGTCATCTTCAACTAGAAAATCTTTCCATTTTTATTATTCACTAGTTAGAACCATTGTTACCTAAGACATCAAAAGGGAATTGTTTTGTTTCCCCAGCCATTCCTTGGGACTATATCAGGCAAATATTACCTCAGCCTAGGAAGCCAAAACCCACAGTCTTGTCACATGATGGACAGAGCCATGACACTTGCCCACAGTACAAGTGGTACTGATCTCCAAAAGAGATCAGACTGCAGGTGGAGTCTCTCATACATGTGTGAGCTATGAGCTGACTCTGCTCCAGGCAAGATGCTTGTCCCTGAAGGGGTTACATGACCATTGATGCTGAAAGGTAGGTTGTAAGGTAGGTTGTAAGTGCCCAAACTCTAAATGTTAACTATTTTTTATTTTTTACACAGATATATTCACTTGGTTCAAAATTCAAGGAGTTCAAAGTGACATATGGTGAAAATTCTCGCCTCCCCCACCCCCATCCAGTTCCCTTTCCATGAACAGCCATGATGACCAGATTTTTAGACTTCATTCCAGAGATATTCTGTGCATGTAAAAGCTACATACATACATTTTACTCTTTAAAATAAAAACATACAAATAGTACAGTCTAGTGCACACGTGTTCTACAACTTGCCTTTTTCACTCAACAAGATACATGGGCGATAAATCCATGTCTGTTCTTGAACTTCTTCATTCTTTGGTACAGTTATGGTATATTTTATTGTATGGCTGTACTGTTATTTAGGCAATCCCTCATTGGCTGATGTTGGGGAGGAAGACCTTCTGCTGCCCTTTGAGGTCCTTCCAGCTGGACTTAGAATCAAACTGACATGAGACAGAATAACAGGAAAAAATAAAATTTAATTATGTATGTAGGAAGAATCCATGTGGACGTGGAAGTTCCATAGACAGTGAGGCACATGAAGCTTATATGAACTAAGAAGAGTGGTAAGTCCTGAGGTTATGAATGGAGGTTATGAATGCTTCCATTAGCAAGAAGAGATGTTTTGAAAAACAGAGTTGCCTTATTATTCAGATACGTTTCTTAGATAAAAGGGACTCTCTGCTAATTGTCTCTTTCTAGTACACACTCTCCTTTCCAATATAAACTTAGGCAGTTGAGGACCAGGAAGAGAGTTTACCTCCATCTGCTGTGTTTTGATTACTTTTAACTCAAAATACTATTCATGCCAAAGTGGCCCATCTTGACCTCTACACTGACACCTAGCTCATCTCGTCTCTACTGTTACAGTGTTGCCAGGCTGTGCTCATATCCTTTCACTTACCTGCAAATATGGAGAAATTCCTAAAGGAGAGATTGCTGGTTCAAAGGGCATTTGCATAGATGTTGTCAAATCGTGCTCTCTAAGGATTGTAGTAATTTACACAGCCACGAGTAATTTATGACAGTGCTCATTTCCTGTATCCTCAATAATACAGTGTGCTATCAAGCTCTGGGACCTTTGCCAGTGTCTGGTAGGTGAAAAGTGATGTCACCTTGTAGTTTAAATGTGAAATGACTTACTGTGAGTGAGATTGAACATCGTTTTATCTTTTAAGGTCTATATATGCTTCCTTTTCTTTCATATCATTTGCATGTATTCTTGTGAAGTTATTTGCTCTTTTTCTTGCAGAGGAAAATTATTCTTTAGACATGAATTGAGTTGAAATACTTTTGTAGTTTATTATTTGTTCTCTGACTTTGCTTATGGGAGATTTTCATGCGTAGATTTTTCCTCTTTACCTTTATTTTTTTATTTTATTTTTTTCAATGAACTAAGGTCAATTTACTTGGATGATATAACAGTTTTAAATATGTATGCACACAATAACATACATTTAAAATAAAGTAAACAATGAAAAGTGAAACAAAAAGATCCACAATCATAGGAAAAAACATGAATAAACCACTCAATAATTGACAAGCAGAAATAATAGACCGATTTTATGAAAAACACAATAAAGCAATCTACTAGAACTTATAGAACATTGTATTGAACAATGATACAATACAAGATTTTTTCAGAAAAATGCAAAACTCAAAAAAAATGTCCCATAGAGTGAGTCATAAATCTCATCTTAACCCTTTACCTTTAAATAATGGAATGTACCAATATCTGTTTTGATGGCTGCTAGGTTTTACATCATATCCAGAAAAGGCCTCCCCAGTATTTAATTCTAAACAACTATCATTATTTATTCTAGTGTTATGGTATCATGTTTGCATTTAATTATTTGATCAACTAGAATTTATCCTGGAGTCATGTGCAAGATCTGAATTTAACTTTATTTTTATTTAGAATTTTCCTTTCCATAGTCACTTTGGAATGAGATTTTTTAATTCTCTCCTCAAAAAATAATATCCTGTTGGTATATCTATGGGGATGGCATCACCTTCATAATTAATATGCTCTCCACTATGGATACTGTTCTGACCATGAATCTTCTTTTCCAAGAATATAGATTTCCATTTGTTCTTTGCGTCCCTAGGAGTGCTCTAAATGTTTCTTCAGATGAATTGTGCACCTAAGAAATGTTTACTCCACTGAGGGCTGATGCAATTTAAAAAGAAGAAAGAAACTAAAGGAAGGAAGGAAGGAAGGAAGGAAGGAAGGAAGGAAGGAAAGGGAAGGGAGGAAGGAAGGAAGGAAGGGAGGAAGGAAGGAAGGAAGGGAGGGAAGAAGGAAGGAAGGAAGGAAGGAAGGAAGGAAGGAAGGAAGAAACCCTGACAACTTAGATTAGCTCAACAATGTTTGCTTCCTACTCTTATAAAGGCAGGTTAGCAGGTGCCTCTCCATTCTGTGATTCAGGCATCCAGGTTCTCTCCATCCTGAGGTGGTGCTTTTAAACATATGTCCTCCAAAGCTCCTGTGGCAAGGAGACAGCACAGAGGAGTCCCCAAACTCTCAATTACCTGCACCTGGAAGTGATATACTTCTTCCATCACATTTCACTGGCTGAATTCATCACACACCACCTAACTGCAAAGGATCTAGAAGAGTAGTTCCCTTGTGTACCTAGGAGATGGAGGAGGACATTGGGAGTCTCTCTCTGCTTCCAGCAAAACTACTAAGCAAGCATGAAGGTAAACTAAAGAAATACTCTGGTCATACAAAGGCTCAGGACAGAACATTTAATTCTAATACATCTTCTCCCAGGAAGCTACCAGAGGGGATGTGCTACCAAAATGAAGAAGTAAACCGAGGAAGATGGTAACATAGGATGAGGAAACAGAGACTCTAACCCACGGCTGAGTCAAAGGGTATTGCCAGGAAGATGGTGAACATCCCAGGTGAGCAGCTGGCCTTTATCTGAAAGTGTGTAACCTAAAGCTACCACTCTGAGGGAAGACTCATCAGAGAAGGAACCAGCACAGAGGAAGCTATCCAAGAGGCAGAGTGGCACCTGGGCCTGGGGATGTGGGCAAACAGCCTGCATCCAGCTCTGTCTGAAGCTTTACCTGTTCTTAGAGAATTCAGTCACACGAACCAACTTTTCCTTGTGCTCTAGCTGATTAGGGTCCGATTTTCTGTCACTTGTAATAAAAACAAAAAACAAAACAAAACAAAACAAAAAATCTTCAGACTAAGGCCAGGAAACAACAAAAACAGAAGAAATAAATCTTGTCCTCGAGGAATTTTAAATATTTTGGGGGAAATTTTTATCCAGCATCAACTATTAGGTATTGCCTCTGCCTCTAGACTCTAATCTGCAAGGACTATGTACTTTTAGCTAATTTCCTTGCATTCAGTGGGTCTTAGGAACTGGACTGTTTCAGAAATGAGAACTTCCTTGTCTTGATGTTGGTACTCTTTTACAAAAGAATCCACTATTTAAACATTGTAACATTTATTCACTTTTATGAAAAATTTTTCTATTTCTTTATCCAAAGAAAAGAAACACAGATGTTTCCAAAGGTTTATTACAGGTACAAATACTGGGAACAACATTGCAGAGATCATTATGAAAACTGTTATATACCTATACAATAGAACCCTAAATTATTTTAAATAATTTCATTAAAAATGTGTTTCTGGCATTTACTTAACTTATTTAACTTATGAAAGTGATTCATAATTTATTATTAGGTGAAAGAAGTCAGGTGACCAACCAGTTTCCTAGTTTTTAAAAATGGGCAAAACATTTTAAGTTGTTTTCTGAGTGTTGAGATTTCAAGGGAAGTTTCTTTTTTTTTCTTTTTTTAATATGAAATTTATTGTCAAATTGGTTTCCATACAACACCTAGTGCTCATCCCAACAGGTGCCCTCCTCAATATCCATCACCCACCTACCCCTCCCTCCCACCCCCCATCAACCCTCAGATTGTTTTCAGTTTTTAAGAGTCTCTTATGGTTTGGCTCCCTCCCTCTTTAACTTTTTTTTTGATTCCTTGTTTTCTTAATTTTCTGCAATCAATATGGATTAGTTTTACAAGCAAAAGGTATTTATAAGATTGTGAGTTCAAACAAAGGTATTTTGTCAGCATTAAACAGGAGAGTAAACTGCAGAAATATTTTTAGCTGAATCTCGCTACTCTTTTACAAAAGCATGTACTATTTAGACACTGTAACATGTCCTCAACTTTTCAAAGAAGTTACAATTGAATGTGAGAAATTTTCTCACATTCTATAAAACATACCACGATGTGGCATAAAGCATATCACCATCATACGCAGGAAGGTGTTCTTCAAAGAACTGTTAATTCAGTAAGCAAAATAAAATAGATATGTTATGAATTTTTAAAAATAATTCTAGGCCTAGACGTTAACATTTATTCTTCAGGCCCTTTGTTGTTGAGATACGACTGCCAGGAGATTAAATTATGTGGGTTCCCCATGCCAAACAAATCAATGCCACTTTAATAAAGCAACATTTGAAGTAAGAAAAAAAAATGACAGGCTCATACTGAATCTTACCTGTCTGTGTTTAAATTAGAATTAGACCTATAAGTCTGAAAATGTACTGATAATTACAAATATTGCTAAGACGAGTATAAATGCCTTTTTATATCTGAATTTGATCTAAAACTACCTGTAATTTGATCCAAATTACCGGTAATGGTTTTCATTATGACTTCAGGTCTTCATAAGAGAAAATGTCCCTTAAAAAATTATTTTCTCCATCCTCCATAAATCTCATGAAATAAAGATAACTGTGTTCCAGCAACATCTACCATATTCAAAGTGTTTGCTTTCAGGATCGTTTTTACCAGAAGACATGTACAGCCTATGGTTGTTCAGAGTAAGAAAATACAAAGCAGCACTTAGTATCCTACGGTATAACCCCAAATTTCCCTAATTATCGTAAAAAAAAAAGTAACCACAGTACCTTTTCAGTATCCTAAAACACAATTTAGTGAGAATTCATATCAAACATATCTGAGATCTAGGAACATCTTTAAATGTACCTTTAATTAATTAATTAACTAATTAACTAATTAATTAATTTATATCTTTACCTCTAACATGGGGCTCGAACTGACGACCTTGAGATCAAGTGTTGCATGCTCTTCCAACTGAGCCTGCCAGGTACTCCAGAACATCTTTAAATAAATAACATGGCATATGAGTTGCTAATACTTTGCTTACTTTATATTAATTCATTTTACCCTCTTAAATACATTTTGATGATAAAAGATATCTTTTTCCTTGCACACTTTTAATAGTTTACAGTCATCAATTGTGTAATTGACTATTGACCTGGAGTTGCTAGTTTCAGGCTAGGATAAACTACAATCCTCATTTAACACGAGGATGGAGATATATCACCACTAGATGGTAGTATGAAGTAGTCATTAACTTCCATGTTTAAACTTGGTGTTGACAGCGATATTTCTCTTCAAGGAATAAATCACTCCGAAGGCATCCTTGTCACTCCCATTAGCTCTATCTACTCGTCTCCTAACTTTAATTTGCTAAATCACTCCCCCCCGCCCGTGATGAAAGAATGACAGCCTCTGATTCATAATGAAATCTGTTACGTAAAGTTCTCTGGGTTAAATAAAATGAGGGCTTCTGAGGAGTGATATTAATTCCCTGTGTTCTTTCACAGTTACTTTAAAGCTCTAAAATATATTGAAAAAGAATGCAAATAATAGTTTTCATAGCCAACTAAGCAGAAAAACCAAAATAGCATTAACAACAAACAAAACTTCACCATTCTCCATGATATATGTAGTTGACAAGCTAAAGCTTTTGTTTATTTTCATTGCTAAGTCTTGCATGGAAAGAATGTTTCTGGTAGATAGGGTGAATTTTGTTTTTATCAGTGTGGTTCAAGCAATCAGGCTCTGGTTAATACCCTATTTAATCAAAGCAATGCAGTTCCTGGCAGTGCTCTGATGGACATTACTAGTGGGCTCAGTCTCCCAGGAGAACACAATGGTTTCACTCCAGACAGCATTTGCCAACTTCACTCTGTGCTGCTGAATTTTTCCATTATTGATTGAAAAAAAAAAAAAAAGAATTCTACATCATTTACACATGAAGGTCAATCTGGTGCTAATATGTAATATGTAGATATAGCTCCTCTCTCATTTGGGGTCAACTGGTAAGAATGACTCCATTCTTAGGGTGCCCAGCTGGCTCAGTTGGTGGAGTTCTTGATCTCAGGGTTGTAGGTTCAAGCCCCATGTTTCAGTGTAGAGATTACTTAAAAATAAAATCTAAAAAAAAAAAAAAAAAAAAAAAGGATGATTCCATTCTCCAAGGCCTGAATCATTTCAGTTCAACTCCTAGTAACTCCATTAGAACCAATGTTTCAATTTTCCTCCCCCCCCCAAAAAAACCCAAAAATCAAACTCACACACACACACACACACACACACACACACAACAAATGTTTCCCCTACAACCAACTCAGCACTGGAATGATTTGCATGAGTCCGGATAAGAAAGATAGTATAGATAGAAATCTGTTAAATAAGAAATAACACTGAATTGGTAAATACCAAAATTAAGTAACTAAAAAGTTATGTTTACATTTATATTTATTTTTATACTTCCTTCATGAAAGAACACATCCCAGTAATGATCTTTTAGTTCAGTACCTTGAGAAAAAATTCTTAGTATATTTATAAATGTATAAATAAGTCTTATTCCTTTTGGGTTGTTATAACAAAATGCCACAGTCTGTGTGGCTTATAACAAGAAACCTTTATTTCTCACAGTCCTGGAGGCTGAGAAGTCCAAGTTAAGGGTGTCAACAGATATGATGTTTGCTGAGGGCTTCCTGGTTCATAGATGGTCATCTTTATCTCTTCACATGGCAGAAGGGGCAAGGAGCTCTCTGGGGTCTCTTTTATAAAGGCATTTAGGCTCCACCCTCATGACGTAATCACCTCCTAAAGGTCCCACTTCCAAATACCCTCACATTGGGAGTTAGGATTTCAGCATATGAATTTGGGGGGGGGGGATATGAACACTGAGACCATAAGACTATATATATGTGTGTGTGTGTGTGTGTGTGTGTGTGTGTGTGTGTGTGAATATATGACAGAGAGAGAGAGAGAGATAAAGAATACAGCCAATTTTTAATAAGAAAATATTCCATTATTTTCTCAATAACAATCTGAAAAATTGTTTACTGACCACCATAGTTCTAAGTGTTGTGAGGAAAGCAAAGAAGCAAAAGATGGAACCTACCCTCAAGAATACATATCCACACATTCTTATTGAAGAAACTAAGCATGAATTCTTTAAAACAGTACAAGGCCTCATGTAACTAGATAGCAGATTGAAAGCCACACTGAGGGATCAGAGAAAAGAAAGTCCTCTTGAGCCAGCACAGAGAGATATGCCTCCCTGGAAGGGAAGTGACTTAAGCACTTCATGTGCTTCACGTAATGTCTTGTGAGGTTCATCCATTCAATGAATATGTTTTAGAGCAAAGCATTCTGGTGTAGAAAGTGGTGGGTGCAGAGGGTTCACGATGAGGAACAGATTGGGCAAGCAGGTTGGCATCAGCCAATGGCAGACAGTTCTTGAAAGCCAGGAAAAGGAACTTTTACTCAATTTTCCTGGCTCCAAGTCAACAGACTGCTTCATAATTGCTGGGAGGGGCTGGGAGCTGATTCTCTGCCTCCACATTCCACTCCCCACTGTTTTCATGAGTCACCACTGTGCCACTGAGTGGCGGGGCCCATTGCCAAACTCTATGTGGGACTGGTACATCCATATCTCCCCTGAAGAGCTGGTACATTGACAAGTCCCATCCCACACCCCCCTGGAAAGATAGCAAGCTCAGAAGTTGGCACACGCCTTAGTTCACGCCTCTTTAAGGTGGTGGAGCTGGGAAGGTCAGAGTTACAGAAAGCTTAAGAAGAACATTCAGGTGGCTAGGGACCAGGGCTGAGCAGTGGGAGCTAGACAGTCTTGATCTGGTAACTCAGGATCTGGTCTTCTATAGTTGGGGGAGAGGATTGAACCCACAGAGCTGCCAGGTGGTTTTGATTTGTGTGGGTGCAATACAAGGTCAGGAATGCCAGAAACCAACTACCAAATGCAGCAGCAATAAAAGATCTGCTGACCAAGCAAAGCTCAGAAACACAGCAATCAGGCTGTGGAATTGGTGAGGGATGCAGAAAAATACAGTCTGGTCCCAAGCCAAGTTTTTGGACATAGAAAGTCCAAGGAAGAAGAGGGAGGAAATTGTTTTTTCGTTTGTTCGTTTTTTGTTTTTTCCCAGTGAACAGCTGGGGAAGGGTTAGACAGGAGAAACAATTGTCCAAACCGAGGAAAAAGTGCTTGGAGACACCATTTATTGAGTGATCTCTTCCTACCTAAGAAGTACATTACTTACATCAAATGCCAAAAAAGTATAAATTTAGGTGTCTTAGAAAGGGCAGGAGAACTGTTGGTGGAATGAAAACTCATACAGCCACTCTGGAAAGCAGTGTGGATGTTCCTCCACAGTTAAAAATAGAACTACCCTACAACCCAGCAATTGCACTACTAGGTACTTACCCAAAGGATATAAAAATACTGATTTGAAGGGGCACATGCACCTCAATGTTTATAGCAGCACCATCAATAATTGTCAAATTATGGAAAAAGCCCAAATGCCCATCGACTGATGAATGCATAAAGAAGATGTGGTATAGGTATATATACATATAATGTAATATTACTCAGCCATCAAAAAGAACGAAACCTTGCCATTTGCAACAATGTGGATGGAACTAGAGTGTGTTATATAATAAGTGAAATAAGTCAGAGGAAGACAAATATCATATGATTTCACTCATATGTGGAATTTAAGAAACAAAACAGATGAACATAGGGGAAAGGAAGGAAAAATAAAATAAGATAAAAACAGAGATGGAGGCAAACCATAAGAGACTCTTAACTATAGAGAACAAACTGATGGTTGCTGGAGGGGAGATCAGTGGGAGGATGGGCTAAATGAGTGATAGGTATTAAGGAGGGCATTCATTGGGATGAACACTGGGTGTTATATGGAAGTGATGAACCACTAAATTCTTTTTTAAAGATTATTTCTTTATTTTGAGAGAGATGGAGAGAGAGAGAAACAGAGAGTGTTTGTGGGTGGAAGGGTAGAGAGAGAGGGAGTGAGAGAGAATCCCAAGCAGCCTCCATACTGCCAGCACAGAGCCTGATGTGCTGCTTGAACTCACAAACCATGAGATCATGGCCTGAGCCAAAATCAAGAGTCATATGGTTAACTGACTCAGCCACCCAGGTGCTCCTGAATCACTAAATTCTACTCTTGAAAACAATACTACACTATATCTTAACTAACATAAATTTAAATTAAAAAAAAAAAAAGAGGGCAGGAGAACATCTAGGTGCCATATTGTAATTGATAGGAGCAAAGATAACTCTAAGTATTGGAATGTAATACTAATGTATTACTAATTGTATAAACTAATGTAATACTAATGTATTACTAATTGTATATACTAATGTAATACTAACGTATTAGTTATCTATTGCTGCATAACAAATTACTCTCAAAACTTAGTGCCTTAAAAAACACATTTATTTTCTCAGCATGTGTGGGTCAGAAATCTGGGCATAGTTTAGTTGAGTTACCCAGCTCAGCATTTCTTTTTTTTCTTTTTTTAGGATATAATTTATTGTCAAATTGGATTCCATACAACACCCAGTGCTCATCCCAACATGTGCCCTCCTCAATGCCCATCACCCACTTTCCCTTCTCCCCCACCCCCTATCAACCCTCAGTTTGTTCTCAGTATCCAAGAGTCTCTTATGGTTTGCCTCCGTCCCTCTCTGTAACTGTTTTTTCCCCCTTCTCCTCCCACATGGTCTTCTGTTAAGTTTCTCAAGATCTACATATGAGTGAAAACATGGTATCTATCTTTCTCTGACTGACTTATTTCACTTCAGCTCAGCGTTTCTTACAAGATTGCAATCAAACTGTGAGGCAGGGCTATGGTCTCATCTGAAGGTTCAGTTGGAGAGGATCCACTTCCAAGGTCACTCACATGGTTGTTGGCAGGATTCCTTGTGAGCTGATAGGATAAGGGTCTTGATTTCTCACTGGCAGGTGGTCAGAGCTGCCCTCAGTTTCTTGCCATGTGAGCTTCAGCAGCTTGCTTTATCAGATTAAACATGCAAAGAGTCAGAAAGAGACAATGTACAAAAAAGATGGAAATTAATCTCTTATAACCTAATCTAAAAAGTGGCATCCCATCACCTTTGTTGTATTTTATTCATTAAAATCACATCACTAGGTTCAGCTCATATACAAAAGGGTAGGGAACTATGAGGAGTGAATACCAGGAGGCAGGGATCATTGGGAGCCCCATGGAAGTGGTCTACTACTAGGGGATTGGGAGAGTAGAAATATCATGGACCACATTTGGATAGTCAGGATGAAAGTTATTTAGGGACTCAGATAATGAGCTGAGTTGTGTTCCTAGTGCAGCACCCAGAATCACAACACACTGCCATTTGAGCCATGGAGAGCTCAAGAAGGGAGGCAAGCTGGAGACCTAGATTATGAAGCATCCCATTTTGACCATGTGCAGGACATATATACTTAATTTCATTGCACACATCTGCACAGTAAATTGGTCTTCTATCTGAACAATTAAGTCTTTTCTTGAGAACTCCAAAGGACCCCTCCTGGAATGTGCATTTTTCATCAATTTATTCCTGATTCTCCGAGAACTGACTGATGAAACTGACCTTGGTCGCAGTGTTGAACCACACGGCAAAAGAAGCCACTTAGATTTTTTTTTTTTTGAGACAGAATAAGGCCTAAAAATTGTTTTGCCTTGATTGCTGTTGTTACTTTTCTAGAAATGGTCTCTTCCTATTTTAGACAGGGATGTAACATCTGCCTGTTCTCTCAAAGCTCTTGTGGGAGCCAAATGCAATAATGTTCATAAATGAATTTTGAAAAAAAAATTTTAAGGACAAATGTCATATATTCAAACCACATACTGCTATTGTCATTGTTGTTGCTTCAAAATAAAAAAGGAACTGTTGGGGCACCTGGTGGCACAGTTGGTTAAGCGTCTGACTCTTGATCTTGGCTCAGGTCACGATCTCACAGTTCATGAGTTCAAGCCCTGCATCAGGCTCTGCACTGATGATACAGAGCCTGCTTGGGATTCTGTCTCTCCCTCTCTCTGCCCCTCCCCTGCTTGTGCTCTCTCTCTTAAAATAAATGAATAAACTTAAAAAATTAAAAATAAATAAAAAATTAAAAAAAGAACTCTTTATCAGAAAAGATTGAAGCTTTCAAGACAGGTTTTGACTTCTTCCATTCCTTCTGTTCCTAGGATAGCTAATCCCTCCATCCCAACAGGAGACCTCTTCTTTATGACTTTGAGATCTGTACCTTCATCTCACCCTCCTGATGTCTGAATTCAAGACCTTATCTTAGGCCAAGTTCACAGACAGTCCTCATGCTTGTCTCCATGTGCTACTTACTTTTGCCAGATCTTTCTGAAACACTTCTTATCACCATGTCACTCTCTGTGTGAGGCACAGAACTCTCAACCCGCACTTGGGGTCTCTTGTCACCATGCCATTGTCCCTCACTGACTGATCCCCATCCCACCAGTCCCATACCCCCTCTTCCCAGATCAATGGCCCTACTGAGGTCTTGCCCCTGTGTGCCATCTCACTCTGTGCATGGAAGCAGAGGACATGGGTCTATTCTCTGATGCCTTGCACCTACCATGACTGCTCACCCTCAACTTTCCTCAGCACTTTTGTGCTGGATACATTGCAGCCCTCTTCCTGTCTTAAATATTGACTTGAAATCATTATTTGTCATTTAAAAAAAATCCTAGATGTCGGGGCACCTGGATGGCTCAGTCAGTTGAGTGTCCGACTTCAGCTTGGGTCATGATCTTGGGGTTCATGGTTCAAGCCCTGCATCAGGCTCTGTGCTGAGCATGGAGCCTGCTTGGTATTTTCTGTCTCTGTTTCTCTCTGCCCCTTCCCTGCTTGCATGTGCTCTCTCTTTCAAAATAAGTAAATAATCTTAAAAAAAGCTTTAAAAAAATCCTTGATGTCACTAACTGAAGATACATTTAATCACCACAATTGCTCAACAAAGTACATATAATAACCTTTATTTTATGATTGAGGAAACTGAGCCTGAAGGCTACACAGTTAGTAGAGGCCAGAGCAAATACCAAAACCCAGGCCCATGTGTTCTTTCTACCCAGGGTGCCCAGTGATATCTCCCCTATTAAATTGTGAGACACCCTGTTCTCTGAGTCTTTTGACTCCCCACAAGAACTGGGGATTTTGTCCCAGGGTAGAAAACAAAGTGATATGTACAAACTCCTGACAGACACAGACATTTCTGCCACGATTTATTAAATGCTGATAAATTTTAATGGATAAAAAAGGTTCATTTGTATTTTGTGGAAAAAAAAGAAATGTTAATGAAATTTTTATAGTTCTGGTAACAATGCATGTCCATATTAAATATAAAGGCTGAAAATGTTCCATTTCTTGTAGGTTAAGTCTGACGTTGTCTATTAAATACCTACATTAAATGAAGTATCATACTGTCTTAAGATTTCTTCATTTACATGAAGAGACTCCAGGGTGTAACACTTTAATCTATAAAAAGTACTAACTAAAAGTAACCGTTACCATGGCAACACACTGCATGCATTAGTAGCCTTCAAAGGCAAAGCACTTTGGAAATGAGCATTTAAAGATACCCCAGACTAATCGAAACTCCAGGGAATGAATTTTAAATCACTTTTAATGCTTGGAGTTTCATTATTAGGTTCAGAAGTAGATCACAGAGCTTGCCCCATACATACACTATTTTTAAATTAAAGGGCAGTATTTCATCAGTGAGCAACTGCTGATTTTCTATATATATATTTTTTGAGGAGCCCAAAAATGAATTTTAAAATGTGTCGAGATGCATAAGGTCCACAATTAGCTGTGACAATTTGTCAAGAGAAGACCTAGGGGTTGTAGGGCACTCCTCCTATGTGAAGTCATACCAATAGTCAGAGCAATAAGACAATCTCGTTCTGATAGAGGAAACACAAAGAGATAAATACGGCCTACAGAAGAGCCCACAAACTACCACACATAGATCTGGGATGGGCACAGGAGAGCAGTACCACACAGACCAGAGGGGAAAGACTGATGTCTTAGCAGCAATGATTGGGAAAACCACCTCAATAAATGGACAGGACAGAGTTTGATCCCTACCTCACACTATACAAAAAAGGCAAAGTCCTATTGGATTCAATACCTACATATAAAAAGTAAAACCATAAAACTTTACAAAAAGGTGACAGGCAATGTCTTGGACACTTTGGAGAGGAGATTATTTGGACAAGATCTTTTTAAGTTTTATTTTCTTAAGTAATCTCTACACCCAATGTGGGGATCAAACTTATGACCCCAAGGCAAGAGTTGCAAAATCTTCCTACTGAGTCAGCCAGGTGCCCCTTTATTTATTTATTTATTTATTTTATTATTTTTTAATTTATTTTTTTAATTTACAACCAAATTAGTTAGCATATAGTGCAATAATTATTTCAGGAGTAGATTCCTTAATGTCCCTTACCTGTTTAGCCCATCCCCCCTCCCACAACCCCTCCAGTAACCCTCAGTTTTGTTCTCCATATTTATGAGTCTCTTATGTTTTTATCCCCCTCCCTGATTTATATTACTTTTGCTTCCCTTCCCTTATGTTCATCTGTTTTGTCTCTTAATGTCCTCATATTGAGTGAAGTCATAAGATATTTGTCTTTCTCTGACTAATTTCACTTAGCATAATACCCTCCAGTTCCATCCATGTAGTTGTAAATGGCAAGATTTCATTCTTTTTTATTGCCAAGTAATACTCCATTGTATATATATACCACATCTTCTTTATCCATTCATCCATCGATGGACATTTGGGCTCTTTCCATATTTTGGCTATTGTTGATAGTGCTGCTATGAACATTGGGGTGCATGTGCCCCTTTGAAACAGCATACCTGTATCACTTGGATAAATACCTAGTAGTGCAATTGCTGAGTCATAGGGTAGTTCTATTTTTAGTTTTTTGTGGCACCTCCATACTGTTTTCCAGAGTGGCTGCCCCAGCTTGCATTGCCACCAACAATGCAAAAGAGATCCTCTTTCTCCGCATCCTTGCCAACATCTGTTGTTGCCTGAGTTGTTAATGTTAGCCATTCTGACAGGTGTAAGGTGGTATCTCATTGTGGTTTTGATTTGTATTTCCCTGATGATGAGTGATGTTGAGCATTTTTTCATGTGTCAGTTGGCCATCTGGATGTCTTCTTTGGAGAAATGTCTATTCATGTCCTTTGCCCATTTCTTCACTGGATTGTTTTTTGGGTGTTGAGTTTGATAAGTTCTTTATAGATTTTGGATACTAACCCTTTATCTGATATGTCATTTGCAAATATCTTTTCCCATTCCATCAGTTGCCTTTTAGTTTTGCTGATTGTTTCCTTCACTGTGCAGAAACTTTTTATTTTGATGAGGTCCCAATAGTTCATTTTTGCTTTTGTTTCCTTTGCCTCTAGAGACATGTTGAGTAAGAAGTTGCTGCAGCCAATGTCAAAGAGGTTTTTGCCTGCTTTCTCCTCGAGGATTTTGATGACTTCCTGTCTTAGGTCTCTCATTCATTTTGAGTTTATTTTTGTGCATAGTGTAAGAAAGTGGTCCAGGTTCATTCTTCTGCATGTCGCTGTCCAGTTTTCCCAGCACCACTTGCTGAAGAGATTGTCTTTATTCCATTGGATATTCTTTCCTGCTTTGTCAAAGTTGGCCATACATCTGTGGGTCCATTTCTGGGTTCTCTATTCTGCTCCATTGATCTGAGTGTCTGTTTTTGTGCCAGTACCATACTGTCTTGATGATTACAGCTTTGTAATACAGCTTGAAGTCCGGGATTGTGATTCCTCCTGCTTTGGTTTTCTTTTTCACAATTTCTTTGGCTATTCGGGGTCTTTTCTGCTTTCATACAAATTTTAGAATTGTTTGTTCTAGCTCTGTGAAGAATGCTGGTGTTATTTTGATAGGAATTGTATTGAATGTGTAGATTGCTTTGTGTAGTATTGACATTTTAACAACATTTGTTCTTATCCAGGAGCATGGAATATTTTTCCATTTTTTTGTGCCTTCTTCAATTTCTTTCATAAGATTTCTATAGTTTCACTGTATAGATTTTTCACTTCTTTGTTTAGATTTATTCCTAGGTATTTTATGTTTTTTGGTGCAAATGTAAATGGGATTGATTCCTTGATTGCTTCATTGTTGGTGTATAGGAATGCAACCAATTTCTGTGCATTGATTTTATATCCTGCCACTTTGCTGAATTCATGGATAAGTTCTAGCAGTTTTTTTGGTGGAATCTTTTGGGTTTCCATATAGAGTATCATGTCATCTGTGAAGAGTGAAAGTTTGACCTCCTTCTGGCCGATTTGGATCAGGTGCCTCTTTAAATAAGAAATTAAATGCTGAATATGATGGATAAGATCACATAAAAACTAAACATTTCTGTTCAGTGAGGTCATCTTAGTGAAAGTTAGCAGAAACAATAACCTAGGAAAGGATATATAAAATGAATAAAATTGGCAAGGGATTAATAATAGAACAACTCTGTCTGAGAGAATCCACTGCAATGATGGAAATGTTCTAGGTCTATGCTGGCTACTAGCTACTTGTGGCTACTGAGCACGTGAAATGTGATTCACATAGCTGACTAGTGTAACTGAGCTGCTGAATTCTTAATTTTACTTAACTGTAATTAATTATAATTCTAATAGCTGCATGGGACCAACGGCTATCCTATTGGGTGGCACAGATATAGAATATACAAGGAACCCTACCAATCAATAAGACAGAAAACTCAAAATTTAAATAAGCAAAAAGAAAAAAATGACCTTACCTAAACTTTTTACCTTAATTCTCCTCCATTTACATTTCCTTGCTTATCTTATTTTTCTTTTGTTGTATGTATTTCTACAATGTGCCCCAAATCCCTTTCTGGCAATGAAATGGAACCTACATACCTAGGAAGAGCCCCCTTCCAGGGACCAGATACTCTGGCTGAGGCTGGACTTACAGGGTCTTTGAGTTTCTCCAAGTTGGGCCATCACTGGCCAGTGATGAAGCTCCACACTCTCTTGTGATGTACACAGGCCCAGGTTTTGTGGAACTTGTTTATTCAAGTTCACTTTAAAGAAGAAATGAAAATATATTTATCAACTGCTTAATGAGAATCTAAGACAGTGAACAAAAGGCTCAGTGATGTTTCCAACTCCAAACAAGCTAACTTTTAAGGTGCGTGTTACATTCTTTTACTTTTCGTCATGATAAATGTACTGTTTAATCCCCTTCACCTAGTCTTTAAAAAATGTTTATTTATTTATTTTGAGAGAGATAGAGACAGTGCAAGCAGTTGAGGGGCAGAGAGAGCGGGAAAGAGAATCCCAAGCAGGCTCCGTGCTGTCAGGGCAGAGCCAAACATTGGGCTTGATCTCACGAACTATGAGACCATGACCTGAGCTGAAACCAAAAGTCAGACACTTAACCAATGGATCCGCCCTGGCACCCCAATCCCCTTCACCTGTTTGACCAATCCCCCCGCCCACCTCCCCTTTGGTAACCATCAGTTTGTTCTCTATATTTACAAGTCTGTTTCTTGCCTTGCCTCTCTCTCTCCTTTTTTCCCTCTTTGCTCATTTGTTTTGTTTCTTAAATTCCACATATGAGTGAAATTATATAGTATTTGTCTTTCTCTGACTGACTTATTTCACTTAGCTTTTACTTAGACTTATACTCTCTAGCTCCATCCATGTTGTTGAAATAGTAAGATTTCATTCTTTTTTAATGGCTGAATTATATTCTGTGATATAACTCAACATCCAAAAAAACAAATAATCCACGTGTTGCATTATTTTTGCTGTTCACATAATTAAGAAGAAATTTTAACTTTGTGTAAAGCTTTTAGCCAAAGAGAAAAATGAAGAAAGTGTAATTTATTTCTTCAACTGAACAGGAACAATATTTCAGATTATTCTTGTTCTTTCACCATTAGAGATATATAATCCAGGTAGAATGGCCCAGAGGAAGGGAACTAGTCGCAAAAAGGATGAGGGGCTCTTCATGGGAAGCCAGGAAAGAATTTAGTCTTCCATGCTGGGAAGGTGGCATTGAAGCTATGTGGCTGTGCCATACACGTTACCCAAGAGGAAATATGGATACAACAAACATTGTTTCGCTCAGAAAAACGCTTTGAGAGAGGAAATATTTCTTCCCTTTATTAGGTCACAAAAGCAGGTAGTTTACCAAGCCAGAGGTATTAAAAGGAAAGATATGAAATTGTCCTTTACCCAGGACAAAAATGGCCAACAAAAATGACAACTTAAGATGGTCCAACCATTCGGCTCTCAACCAGAAAATGTATCTGAACCTCCCTGAGAGATGAGAGGAGAGGTCGCATGTTTAAGTGTTTGAGTTTCAGGGATGAACAGGACAGGCAAGCTTCAGGTCCAAAGGGTGTGAATGGAGAGGCAAGAACCAGAGCTACAGCCAAGAGTCTGCAGAGCAATTTAGCAACGTGGAGTGAGCTGTCCTGCGCAAACAGCCCTCAGGCATCAGTACTACCAAAATAAAATAAAATAAAGTAAAGTAAATAAAAAGAAGCTGGAAAGTCCCAAATCTATGCTCACAATAGATACCATTGATCTTCAAAACCCCAAGCCAAGCACTGTGGCTTCAACATATTTTTCTTGAGTTGATGAACCTTTAGAGTAAGCAAAGCTGCTATGGGAACAAGCCCTAGTGTTTTGCACAGAGCCTGGAGAACGATGCTTCTCCCTGAATGTTCTCTGGGCTGAGCACACAGGCAACACCCATTGGTGGTCGTGGGTGCTCAGGGGTGAGGGGAACCCTGTAGAAGGGGGCTGCTTTGACCCAAGCATGGGAGAACTGCAGGGGCATCCAATTCTAAACTCTGGTTTGATTGTATGCAAAATCTTCTGTTTCATATTTTATGATGAATAAAAATGGTTCATGTTTTCTTTCATTAAAATGCATCATGAAGTTTGGGGGAAGAATAAGACAAATATACTGGGTGATTTCAAAACTAAAGCTCAGTGTCTATGGAGTTTTAAAAAATGCATCATAAAGATACATCCCATTCAGGGGCACCTGGGTGACTCGGTTAAGCATTCAACTTGGGCTCAGGGTTTGTGAGTTTGAGCCCCACATCAGGCTCTGTGCTGATAGTGCACAACCTGCTTAATATTCTGTCTCCCTCTGTCTGCCCCTCCTCTGCACTCTTTCTGTCTCTCTCTCAAAAATAAATAAACATTAAAAAAAAAAAGAACTATCCCATTCAGTTCTGAAATATCATGAAGTGATTTAATAACTGTAGTAAAAATGATTTAAATGTTCAAAATAAGACTGCCTATATAAAACCTCTTGTGCAGTCATTTGACTGAACTTCCCAAATACCTTGGCCAGCCAACTGGTTAATTTTTTTTTTTTTTTTGAACTGTAAGGATCAAACCTTTGACTTAGAAATGATCGTAGTGTAATTTAAAGCTTTGAGTCAGACAAAGCTGGGTTCACATTGGCTTCAGCCAGTCAGCGAAGTGTGGGCTTCAAGCTTCTTCACTTCTACACACCTCGGTTTCCTCATGCTTTGAAAATGAAGAAAGTGGAAATATCCATGTCTCTTCTCTTCTCCTTGCAAGGGATTGGCATCCACTTGCTGTCACTTTCTTATGCTGGTCTAGAAGAGCGGGTTCTATGATGTGACCTTCAAGGACAGAGGAAGAATTCAGTCCAGAGTTGTCACCCCAGGTCCATTCCTGGGAACAAAGATCAGTCCTGATAGACTCTTCTAGGAGAGGAGCAAGGAAGGGAGGCCATAGCGCAGGCAGGCAAGGCAGTATTTCCCCTGGCCCTGCCTCACCCTGCAGCCCTCCAAAGTCCCAGCCAACTACTTCCAGGGTGTTCTTTTCCTGGAAACCCACTTTCCTCCAGAGCCCAGCTGTGATCTTCATTTTCAGGGCCTGATTTCTAAGGCCCTGGAGAATGTGGGAGATGGGAGAATTTTGCCCCCTCTCTCTTCTGAAATACAAAAAGAGAATTATGTATTAAAGTTATTTCAGAGCAGTGTGTTTTTTGTTTTGTTTTCATTTTTTTATTGTGGTAAAATAATTTAATATAGAATTTATCATTGTAACCATTTTTCAGTGTATAGCTCAGTGGTGTTAAATACATTCACGATGTACAGCCATCACCACCATCCACTTCCAGGACTTTTACATCTTGCAGAATTGAAATTCTGCACCCGTTAAACAGTAACTCCTCATTCCTCCCTTCTCCCATTACTTGGACCCCCTTTATACTTTCTGTGTCTCTGAATTTGACTACTCTAGGAAACTCATATAAGTGGAATCATACAGCATTTGATTTTTTATGACTGGCTTATTTCACATAACACAATGTCCTCCATGAATGATAAGGTTCACCCACGTGGTAGCAGGTGTCAGGATTTCTTTCCTTTTTGAGGCTGAATAAATACATCATTGTATACATAGACCACAAATTTGCAGAGCAATGTTTTTAATATGCTCAATTTTTCTTTGCCTGTATGAAGAAAAGTTATTTTCTAAAACATCTTAGGATTTTTGCTTAGTTTGTTTACAGTAATGTCTTCTGATAAATTATTTTCTTTAGCAGACAGTACAAATAATGTCAAGGAATTTGTTGATGCTTAGATTCAATCATCCACTCATAATGTAGTAACTCCCTTCTGGTCTCTTATTTGCTTTGTGATAAAAATAGATATTTCAACCTCAGAGCAAAGAGCAGGTTATTGTATTTATTTGGTGTGTTATAATTAAAACTGTTGTGAATTCTGCAGCTTCGTTTTGCAGAGGCTGAGAAAACCTTTTTTCAGTTTGGCTCAAGTAAATTCACACTTCCTTAATTCCAGTTTGTGTCTTAAGATCTAAAAATGAACCTAGGATTGAAAACAAAATGCAACCACACCATTGTGGCATGTCTGGGCTCATGCAGGAACTAAAGTGTGTATGCAACCCCTCACACGTGCCCAAATGACACATTCATAAACCCAGCTGAAGCTCTGTGACTAAATTTGAGACCAAGGACATTATTGCTCACACATGTTTTTTTCCCCCACTTTTGATTGAGGTCGGCTCTCTGACCCGATAGTCAACTGTATTCTTACCCATGGCATTGGATTCTTGTTAGATTAATTGAAGCATTATAAGAAAGAAGAAAAAAGAAAATTTGCCACCAAGAGGTCACTGAAGTATAATCATTGTATTTATCAACAGAGTTTTGGAGATGGCAAGAGCCTTAGAGTCTATGGGAACACTTGTCATTGGGGTCTCTATAACATACCACTCCAATGTCCATGGGAATCTTCCAACAGATAAGGGGCACCAGATCCTTCTCTCTTGCCCCAGTGTAGCCTGGAGACTGGCACGTTGAGTTCTGGGATATTGAATCTTGATTGTCATGATGCAAGGAACTGGGCAGGGTCGGAGATCAGAGGTCATATTGTCATGGTGGCAGCAGCTTCAGTGACCATAATTGTATCCCATCAGGGCTCTTCCTGCCTACTTCCTACTTCACAACCTTCCAGAGCTTCCTAGTCCTGCTGCTCCAGAGGGTAGTGTGGGACCTAGTATGTGTTTGCGAGCACACATGCCTTGAGCCAAATCGGCGTGGAGTTCAGAGGAAAATCAGGGAAAGTAACCTTGATATGGAAATAAAGTTGGGTCAGATTCCAGATCTGCTTCTTCTAGAGCATGTGGCCTTGAACAAGCACATGGCCCTGCTATGTTTTCTTTTCTTCATTTGTGCAATGAAACAGGTGTTGCCTTGCATGGTTACTCTCAAATGAGACCTGAATGTCTCTTTAAACTGTAACACACTATACATCAGAGAGGATTTTACTATTATAAACCAAAAGCCCACCAGCCACACGAGACTTGTATTTGAAATGGCTTTGCATTTAATATTATAGCTCCCACATCACTGCCCCTTGACCCCACCCAGGAGTGCTAAAAGTGACATCACCCTTCCATTCTATGCCTGGATGGACAGCAGTAGATCCAGCTTCAGGATTAGCTTAATCCAGGCACTCCAGAACTGCGTTCCGGACTCGCCCGCGGGTGCTACCTCGCATGCGCTGCTTCCAGGCAATTCTAGTCAAGGAAGTTGACAAAGGGGACTGAAACTGCCATCTCAGATTCACAGCTTCTCTGGAGCCTGAATGTCAAAGTCCACTTGACAACATCCAGGTGCTGGTGTCAGCAAAGCCATGCTTCTGAGATTAGTGTGTGAACTTTTGATAAAGGAGGCTGGGGAGATGGTGATGTAGGAGGACACTGGGCTCACCGTGTCCTGCTGATCACTTAGATTCCACCCACATCTGCCTAAATAACCCAGAAAACTGAGAGAAGACTAGCAGAATGGACACTCTGGAGCCAAGCGTAGACAAGAGGCCCACAGAAGAGGGTAGGAAGGGTGGAGAGGCAATGTGCGCTACACGGACTGGCAAGAGGGAGCTGGGGCGGTGGAGTGGTAGCCCCCCCCACCGTAAAGCAGAGCCCCCAAGTCTGGCTTGGAAAAACGGAGGGCCGGACTGCGTGAGTTCTAACAGCCAGTGGGACTTAATATCTGGAATGTTATAAGTCAACAGCTCTGCCTGGAGAGCGGGAAAGCAAGAGGACACTGGGAGGGAGAGGTGTTGAGCCCCAGAAGACAGAGCTCAGCTTGGTGGGGAACAGAGGCGCTGGCCAGCACCATCTCCCTTGCCCATCCCCCAGCCAAAATCTCAAAGGGAGCCAGTTTCTGTCACTGAACTTGCTTGCACTGTGCAAACACCCAACGCTGTGCTTCTGTGGATCCATCCCTCCGTTGGGTCTGCCTGCCTCTCTCCTGGTGCTGCAGGGCCCCTCACAAAGCGGACCACCAAGGACAAAGTGAGCTGAGCCTGCCCCCCCCACCCCTGTGCACCTTGCGGATACACCCCAGCTAATAAGCCAGATCCCATAGGAGCAGCACCACAAGCCTGGCAGTGTGCAAGTAGCCCAACAGGGGCCACACCACTCCACAGTGAGTCCTGCTCCTGGGAGAGGGGAAGATAAGGTACACACCAGCCTGACTGTGGCCCCAGCGGTGGGCTGGGGGCAGACATCAGGTCTGACTGAGGCCCCACCCACCAACACAAGTTACTCCAGACAACACAGGGAAAGAGCCCTGCAATTCCGCACCACTCCAGGGACTATCCAAAATGACCAAACGGAAGAATTCTCCTCAAAAGAAACTCCAGGCAGTAGTGACAGCTAACAAATTGATCAAAAATGATTTAAACAATATAACTGAACATGAATTTAAAATAATAGTCATAAAATTAATCGCTGGGCTTGAAAAAAGGATAGAGGACAGCAGAGAATCTATTACTACAGAGATCAAGGGACGAAGAAACAGTCAGGAGGAGCTAAAAAATGTTATAAATGACCTGCAAAATAAAATGGAGGTGACCACAGCTCAGATTGAAGAGGCAGAGGAGAGAATAGGTGAATTAGAAGATAAAATTATGGAAAAAGGGGAAGCTGAGAAAAAGAGAGATAAAAAATCCAGGAGTATGAGGGGAGAATTAGAGAACTAAGTGATGCGATGAAACGCAATAATATCCATATAATAGGGATTCCAGAGGAGGAAGACAAAGAGAAAGGGGCTGAAGGTGTACTTGAACAAATCATAGCTGAGAACTTCCCTGATCTGGGGAAGGAAAAAGGCATTGAAATCCAAGAGGCACAGAGAACTCCCTTCAGACATAACTTGAAACGATCTTCTGCATGATATATTATAGTGAAACTGGCAAAATTCAAGGATAAAGAGAAAATTTTGAGAGCAGTTAGGGATAAACACGCTCTAACATATAAAGGGAGACTGATAAGACTAGTGACAGATCTCTCTACTGGAACTTGGCAGGCCAGAAAGGAATGGCAGGAGATCTTCAATGTGATGAACAGAAAAACTATGCAGCCGAGAATCCTTTATCCAGCAAGTCTGTCATTTAGAATAGAAGGAGAGATAAAGGTCTTCCCAAACAAAAACTGAAGGAATTCATCACCACTATACCAGCCCTACAAGAGATCCTAAGGGGGATCCTGTGAGACAAAGTACCAGAGACATCGCTACAAGCATGAAACCTACAGACATCACAATGACTCTAAACCCATATCTTTCTATAATAACACTGAATGTAAATGGACTAAATCCTCCAACCAAAAGACATAGGGTATCAGAATGGATAAAAAAAAACAAGACCCATCTATTTGCTGTCTACAAGAGACTCATTTTAGACCTGATGACACCTTCAGATTGAAAGTGAGGGGATGGAGAATTATCTATCATGCTACTGGAAGTCAAAAGAAAGCTGGAGTAGCCATACTTATACCATACAAACTAGAATTTAAATTAAAGGCTATAACAAGAGATGAAGAAGGGCATTATATAATAATTCCAGGGTCCATCCATCAGGAAGAGCTAACAATTATAAATGTCTATGCACCAAATACAGAAGCCCCTAAATATATAAAACAATTAATCACAAACATAAGCAACCTTATTGATAAGAATGTGGTAATTGCAGGGGACTTTAATACTCCACTTACAGTAATGGGATAGATCATCTAGACACAGGATCAATAAAGAAACAAAGGCCCTGAATGATACATTGGATCAGATGGACTTGACAGATATATTTAGAACTCTGCATCCCAGAGCAACAGAATATACTTTCTTCTTGAGTGCACATGGAACATTCTCCAAGATAGATCACATACTGGGTCACAAAACAGCCCTTCATAAGTATACAAGAATTGAGATCATACCATGCATACTTTCAGACCACAATGCTATGAAGCTTGAAATCAACCACAGGAAAAAGTCTGGAAAGCCTCCAAAACCATGGAGGTTAAAGAACACCCTACTAAAGAATTAATGGGTCAACCAGGCAATTAGAGAAGAAATTAAAAAATATATGGAAACAAGCAAAAATGAAAATACAATGATCCAAACGCTTTGGGATGCAGCGAAGGCAGTCCTGAGAGGAAAATACATTGCAATCCAGGCCTATCTCAAGAAACAAGAAAGATCCCAAATACAAAATCTAACAGCACACCTAAAGGAAATAGAAGCAGAACAGCAAAGACACCCCAAACCCAGCAGAAGAAGAGAAATAATAAAGATCAGAGCTGAAATAAACAATATAGAATCTAAAACATTTGCAGAGCAGATCAATGAAACAAAGAGTTGGTTTTTTGAAAAAAAAAAATTCATAAACCTCTAGCCAGGCTTCTCAAAAAGCAAAGGGAGATAACCCAGAGATAAAATCATGAATGAAAATTGAATTATTACACCCAATCCCTCAGAAATACATGCAATTATCAGGGAATACTATGAAAAATTATATGCCAACAAACTGGGCAACCTGGAAGAAATGGACAAATTCCTAAGCACCCACACACTTCCAAAACTCAAACACGAAGAAATACAAAACTTGAACAGACCCATAACCGGTGAAGAAATGAATCAGTTATCAAAACTCTCCCAACAAATAAGAGTCCAAGACCAGATGACTTCCCAGGGGAATTCAACCAGACATTTAAAGCACAGATAATACCTATCCTTCTGAAGCTATTCAAAAAAATAGAAAGGGAAGGAAAACTTCCAGACAAATTCTATGAAGCCAGCATTACTTCGATTCTTAAACCAGACAGAGACCCAGTAAAAAAAGAGAACTACAGGCCAATATCCCTGATGAATATGGATGCAAAAATTCTCAACAAGATACTAGCAGATCGAATTCAACACATATAAAAAGAATTATACACCATGATCAAGTGGGATTCATTCCTGGGCTGAAGAGCTGGTTCAACACTCACAAATCAATCAATGTGATACGTCACATTAATAAAAGAAAAGATAAGAACCATACGATCCTGTCAATCGATGCAGAAAAAGCATTTGACAAAATTCAGCATCCTTTCTTAATAAAAACCCTCAAGAAAGTCAGGATAGAAGGAACATACTTCAACACCATAAAAGCCATTTATGAAAAGCCCACAGCTAATATCATCCTCAATTGGGAAAAACTGAGAGCTTTCTCCCTGAGATCAGGAACACGACAGGGATGTCCACTCTCACCGCTGTTGGTTAACATAGTGTTGGAAGTTCTAGCATCAGCAATCAGACAACAAAAGGAAATCAAAGGCATGAAAATTGGCAAAGATGAAGTTAAGCTTTCACTTTTTGCAGATGACATGATATTATTATACATGGAAAATCCAATAGACTCCACCAAAAGTCTGCTAGAACTGATACATGGATTCAGCAAAGTTGCAGGATACAAAATCAATGTACAGAAATCAGTTGCATTCTTATAACTAACAATGAAGCAACAGAAAGACAAGTAAAGAAACTGATCCTATTCACAATTGCACCAAGAAGCATAAAATACCTAGGAATAAACCTAACCAAAGATGTAAAAGATCTGTATGCTGAAAACTATAGAAAGTTTATGAAGGAAATTGAAGAAGACATAAAGAAATGGAAAAACATTCCATGCTCGTGGATTGGAAGAATAAATATTGTTAAAATGTCAATACTACCCAAAGCAATCTACACATTCAATGCAATCCCAATCAAAATTGCACCAGCATTCTTCTCGAAGCTAGAACAAGCAATCCTAAAATTTGTATGGAACCACAAAAGACCCTGAATAGCCAAAGTAATTTTGAAGAAGACCAAAGCGGGAGGCATCACAATCCCATACTTCAGCCTCTACTACAAAGCTGTAATCATCAAGGCAGCATGGTATTGGCACAAAAACAGACACATAGACCAATGGAATAGAATAGAGACTCCAGAAGTGGACCCACAAAAGTATGGCCAACTAATCTTTGACAAAGCAGGAAAGAATATCCAATGGAAAAAAGACAGTCTCTTTAACAAATGGTGCTGGGAGTACTGGACAGCAATATGCAGAAGAATGAAACTAGACCAATTTCTCACACCATTCACAAAAACAAACTCAAAATGGATGAAGGACCTGAATGTGAGACAGGAAACCATCAAAACCCTAGAGGAGAAAGCAGGAAAAAAACCTCTCTGACCTCAGCCACAGCAATTTCTTACTTGACACATCTCCAAAGGCAAGGGAATTAAAAGCAAAAATGAACTATTGGGACCTCATCAAGATAAAAAGCTTCTGCACTGCAAAGGAAACAACCAACAAAACTAAAAGGCAACCAACGGAATGGGAAAAGATATTTGCAAATGACATATCAGACAAAGCGCTAGTATCCAAAACCTATAAAGAGCTCATCAAAGTCCACACCCGAAAAGCAAATAACCCAGTGAAGAAATGGGCAGAAAACATGAATAGACACTTCTCTAAGGAAGACATCCAGATGGCCAACAGACACATGAAAAAATGCTCAACATCATTCCTCATCAGGGAAATACAAATCCAAACCACACTCAGATACCACCTGATGCCAGTCAGAGTGGCTAAAATGAACAAATCAGGAGACTATAGATGCTGGCGAGGATGTGGAGAAACGGGAACCCTCTTGCACTGTTGGGAATGCAAACTGGTGCAGCCATTCTGGAAAACAGTGTGGAGGTTCCTCAAAAAATTAAAAATAGATCTACCCTATGACCCAGCAATAGCACTGCTAGGAATTTACCCAAGGGATACAGGAGTGCTGATGCATAGGGGCACTTGTACCCCAATGTTTATAGCAGCACTTCCAACAATAGCCAAATTATGGAAAGCGCCTAAATGTCCATCAATTGACAAATGGATAAAGAAATTGTGGTTTATATACACAATGGAATACTACGTGGCAATGAGAAAGAATGAACTATGGCCATTTGTAGCCACATGGATGGTACTGGAGAGTGTTATGCTAAGTGAAGTTAGTCATACAGAGAGAGACAGATACCATATGTTTTCACTCTTATGTGGATCCTGAGAAACTTAACAGAAGTCCATGGGGGAGGGGAAGAAAAAAAAAGAGGTTAGAGAGTGAAGAAGCCAAAGCATAAGAGACTCTTAAAGACTGAGAACAAACTGAGGGTTGATGGGGGGGTGGGAGGGAGGGGAGAGTGAGTGATGGGTATTGAGGAGGGCACCTGTTGGGATGAGCACTGGGTGTTGTATGGAAATCAATTTGACAATAAATTTCGTATTAAAAAAAAATCCAGGCACTCCTGTTCCTCCAGTGCCATGCCTAAAGTGTCTGCCTCATCTTCACTTCCTAGACAACAGTATCCAGAGGAAGTGAGAAAGAGTCCTTTCTATAGCAGTCTCAAAAGAAAAAGATCTTTTCTGGATTGCCGAACAAATTTTTCAGCTTGCTCACTAGCCTGAATTGGATCTTATGCCAATTTGTGAACTGATCTAGGGCAAGGAGAATGGGTCACTCCTTGACCAACCCTATCCCAAGATTGGGGTTGGAATCCACTTGCCCTAAGGTACATGAGAGTTCCGTAGGTGGAGGTTTGGGGGAAAACTGCACAAAGCTAGAGCTCTGTTAGGAAGCAGGGAGTGGTGAATGTATGCTATGTGTGCATAAAAGCGTCTGGATGAAAGTGCAGAACAGTATATCCAGTATGTTGACATTTTTTTCTTAAAAAATAGAAATAAAATTATATATATATATATATTTCTATATACACAAAATATATTTAGAGGGATAAATAAGAAACTGTTCGTGTGGCTACCTCATGGGAAGGATCTAGGTGTCCAGAGACATGGATGGGGAAAACACTTTTCATTCTATACTCATTTATACCTTTTTAATAATATAATTACTAATTTATTACTAATTACTAATAATTACTAATTAGTAATTACTAATAATATATTACTGATTCAAAAAATTAATGAATTAAAAATTATTAGAAAAGTGGACTTTAAGAAGCATGAAAGTCTGATGAGACATAGGCACTTCACATGTGGACACTTTCAAGGACTTTACTCCAGATTAAGTAGGAGCTGTACCTACTTATTCATCCAAGAGCCCAGTGGATAACTGTTGGGTCAAATACACACACATACACATACACACACACACACACACACACATGCACACACATGAACACAGACACCATGAACATTAATTTTCAGAGGCAGTACAATCTGAGGTCAGATTGTTATCTGAACCTTGGCAGTTTGGTTCCAGAGCCTGAGTGCATAATAGCACCCTGTCCTGCCTGCATACACTCAAACCATCATACACTTCTACGTGCTCTTATGGGTACCATAAATTGCCAAGAGATAATGCAAAATTGTCTCCAAAAAGATTATTCTGATACATTTTCCAGTGAATAATACATGAGAGTGAGTGTTTCCCTGCATTCTCACCAACACTGGGTAAAATGAATTTTTAAAATCCTATAGTCAACTCTTATTATTTCTATTTTTCATCTCTTACCTAAGAATGAGGGTATGCATCTTTTCATGTTTATATTTGCTTTTTGTATTTCTTTTCCTGTAAGAAGCTTACCTATTTTTTCTATTGGGTCATTTATTCTCTTCTTTCAGACTTATAACAGTTCTTTTTTTTACTGTGAACATTTAACCATTGCTCATATATATCAGAAATATTTTGTCCAAGTTTATCTTTTGTAGGTTTATTGTACTTTTCTTTTTCTGTGCAAAGGAACTGAATTTTTATGTTCTGAGATTTATCAGTGTTTTCGTACTTAGCTTCTTTAATCTGGTGTCATCCGTAGAAGGTTCTCCCTATTAAAGATTATAAAAAACATTTACCCCTATTTCCCTCTTGTAGATTCTCATGGTAAAACTCTAATCTTTAGTGCTTTTGAAATCTGTACACTAAATTTGCATGTGTTTGTGTATCTTAACATAGTAAGAATCACAAATAGATCATGTATATTCTTAACATAATGCAGATTTCAGTTGAAGTCATTCTGTCTTTGGATATTTACCAAAAAGTTGACTTGAATCCCCACTGCACACCTGAAAGGAAACCTAACACCCTTTCCAAGATTTCTGTGGGCTCCAGAGGGCCAGCCTGATTCTCTGCTCTGGCTGAACTCTCGCAATCCCATATATCCTACAACTCTCACCATATTCTGCTCTGTGATTTATCAGCCAGATGAGCAACTCAACCTCTCTTTTTCTTTGGGTTTCTTCAAAGCAACTCACACAAAGAAGAGCTTTGTATAGGGTTGGAGTGAGAGGTGAAACTTTCCTGCTGCAGCACCAACTATAAATTGGACATTAGACGTATCTGTTCATAAAGTCCTTTGGTCAACTCACCAGTTGGGAATCGCTCGTTTGCAAATTTCTCCAAGAGTCTTAGGCTTCTACCAAGTTTGTTCAACCACACAACCCTCTTCTGCTTCCCTCCCATCTTTTTTCCCCTTCCCTGAAGTTCTGTTTCCTTTTCATGCCAAGCATTGTCACTCTTTCCTCGTTGGTCATTCCAGAACAAAGCACTCTTTAGGGCTTTGCCTTCTAATCAAAGTGTTGTCAAAAACAGAGAGACCATTCCATCATTAAACACACCCTAGTACTACCTATTAAAATACTAAATCATTCTGCTATACTAAGGTTTGAAAGTCTTTACAGTAATGCAAATTGAATTTATTTCAAATGACTTCATAGAATTGAACAAGAGATCATAAGACTTCTATTCTTTATTAGTAATGAATGGAGTTTCTAAGTCAAAGGATTCTTTCTATTCTTAAATTCAGCCTTGCTTAGCCATATTGTATGTTTATTGTGATACACTTTATTTAAGTATATATTGGGATTTTTTCAAGTTTGTTTATTATTATTATTATTTTTTAGTAATCTCTACACCCAATGGGGGGCTCACACTCACTGCCCTGAGATCAAGAGTCACATGCTCTTCCAACTGAGCCAGTCAGGCACACTTACACCGGATATTTTCAGCTAAATCCATATGTAAGATTTAAAAATAGGGTGCTTTGTGAGTGCGCATGTGTGTGTGAGGGCCATGTGAATCAGGTTTTAGATGCCAAAATGCATTAGCTCAGGCAAATAAATTAGTAAGTTTTCTTTACTCCTTTCTTCTTTAGAACAGCTTATCAAATGGCATTGGAATAATCTTTTCTTAGAGAGGCTGTATTATATCACTAGACAGAACAAGGAAAATTACAAGAAACAAAGAGGGAAAACAAACCTTACCTATAAAGGACCAAAGATAAGAATTACATCAAACTTCTCAGAAACCATGTAAATGAGGAAAAAATGGAGTGAAATATTTAAATAGAAAAAAACAATCTAGGATTTTGTATCAAGTGACATTACCCTTCAAAAGTAAAGTAGAAATAAAGACCACACCAAAAAAAGAAAAAAGAAAGAAAGAAAAGAAAAGAAAAAGAGGAATTTTGTTGCCAGGAAACATGCTTTGCAAGAAATGTTTTTAAAAAGATCTTTGGAGACAAGGAAATTAATATAGTCCAGAAACCTGGATCTACATAAAGAAAAGAAAGGCATTAGAGAATTAATAAATGAGAGTAAAAGAAAATTTTTTATTTTTCTTATTGTTAATTTAGCTCAGAGATAAGTTTGTACAAAATAATAATATGCATTATACAATAATTATATAATAATATAATCAATAATATATTTGTTGAATAGATGAAATATATAACATATATTTAATAATATAATAATATATATCAATAATATATTAGATGATTAGAGTTTATGTATAAGTGAAATGAATGACAGAATGTTGTAAGGAATGGGAGGGAGGAGTTGGAAAGACTCTGTTATAAGGTACCTGCACTACCCATGAAGAAGTACAGTGCTAACTGAAAGTGGACTTAGACTAATAGTAAATGTGTATGGTGAACTCTAGAATAGCCATTGAAAAATGTTTTTAAAGTATAATTGATATGCTAAGGGAGGAAAGAGAATGGAATTTATAAAATACTTGATTAAACCAGAGAAGACAGAAAATGTGAATACAAAACACACACATGCACACACACACACACACACACACACACACAAAACAAAACAAAATGAAAAACAAAGAACAAAGGCAATGAATAGAAAGCAGTTATAAGTATGGTGGATATGAATCCAACTGTAATGATAATCACTTTAAATGTGAATGATCTAAATATAACAATTAAAAGAGAGTATCAGAGTAGGTAAAAAAAAAGACTCAGCTATATGTTGTCTATAAGAAAATCACTTCAAATATAAAGATACAGATGGATTAAAAGAAAAGGGATGGATCAACAAATGGTGCTGAAATATTGTTAATCCACAGTTAATGCACACACAAAACAATGAAGTTGAACTGTTACCATAAACTCTTAGAAGAAAACAGGAGAAAAGTTTCAGGAAATTGAATTTGACAAAAGATTTCTTGGTATGGCACCAAAGCCATAAGCAACAACAACAAAAATGAATAGACTACATCAAAATATAAAACTTGTGCATCGGGGTCCCTGAGTGGCTCAGTCAGTTAAGCGTACAATTCTTGGTTTTGGCTCAGGTCATGATCTCACAGTTTCATTGGTTCAAGCCCTGCTATTAGCACAGAGCCTGCTTGGGATTCTCTGTCTCTCTTTCTCTGCCACTCCTCCATTTGCATGTCTCTGTCTCTCTCAAAATAGATAAATAAAAAAAAATTGTGTATCAAATGATGCTATCAGAAGACTTGAAAGACAACACTCAGACTGGGAGAAAATATCTGCAAATCACATATCTGATAAGAGAATAATATCCAGAATATATGGAAAACTTTTAAAACTCAACAACAAACCATCCAATTTAAAAGTGGGCAAAGGATTTGAATAGATATTTCTCCAAAGATGATATACAAATAGCCTACCAGAACATAAAAAGATGCTCAAATCACTGGTCACTAAAGGAATGTAAATCAAAACCACAATAAGATACGATTTCACACATATTAGAATGGCTATTATTTAAAAAAAAAAAAACAGGAAAATGTGTGGAGACATTAGAACCCTTGTACATGGCTGGTAGGCATGTTCAGTGGTGCTGCCACTGTGGAAAACAGTATGGAGTTCCTCAAAAAATTAAGCACAATTATCATTTGATCCAGCAATTCCACTTCTAGGTATATACCTAAAAGAATTGAAAGCAAGATTCAAACAGATATTTGTATACGAATATTCATAGCATTATTCACAATAGACAAAAGATAGAAACAACCCAAACATCTATCAACAGATGAATGGATTTTTTAGAATGTGATATATACATATAATTAAATATTATTAATCCTTAAAAAGGAATGGAATTCTGATACGTGGCACAACATGGAAAACTCCCAAAGTGACATAAGTCAGACAGAAGACAAATATTGTATGATTTTGCTTACATAATTGTTTTAGTTAGGTATGACTGCTATAACAAAATACCATAATCTAGGTGGCTTGTAAACAACAGAAATGCATTTTTCATAATTTTGAAGGCTGGAAAGTCTGAGATCAGGATGCCAGCAAGTTCAGTTTCTGGTAAGAGCCATCTTCCAGGTTGCAGACTGCTGACTTCGCATTGTATCTTCATGTGAGAGAGAGCAGAGCAGAAGAAAGCTCTCTCACGATTCTTATAAAGGGCATTAATCTCATTCATGTGGGCCCCTCTCAAAGTCTCCACCTCCTAATACCATCACACTGGGAGGTAAGGTTTAACGTAAATTTTGAGGGAACATAAAAATTGAATCCATAACATTGAGATACCTAGAATAGGCAAATTCACAAAGACAGATTATAATAAAGATTATTACAGGTTGATGGGAGGGAATAATGAGGTGTTACTGTTTAATGAGTATAGTTTCTGTGATCAATGTTTCCATGATGAAATACTTCTGGAAACAGTGGTGATAGTTGTACATTGTGAATGTATTCAATACCACTGAATTGTACATTTAAAATGGTTAAAGGTAAATTTTTTTTTCAACGCTTTTTTTTTTTTTTTTAATTTTTGGGACAGAGAGAGACAGAGCATGAACGGGGGAGGGGCAGAGAGAGAGGGAGACACAGAATCGGAAACAGGCTCCAGGCTCTGAGCCATCAGCCCAGAGCCTGACGCGGGCTCGAACTCCCGGACCGCGAGATCGTGACCTGGCTGAAGTCGGACGCCTAACCGACTGCACCACCCAGGCACCCCATGGTTAAAGGTAAATTTTATGTTATGTATATTTTACCATAATAAAAAAAATTTAAATGAATGTAGAAAAACATACCATGCTAATACTAAGAAAGTTGGGGTAGCCACATTAATTAAACACAAGGCAGGTTAGAAATCAAGGAAAATTTTCAGCGATAAAAGGGGTCATAATGATAAAGGGATCAATTCTCCAAAAGACCTAACAATTCTTAATGTAAATGTACCCAAAAAGAGAGCATCAAAATATATGAGGAATGATAACTAAAAGAGAGCAGGGATGGGTATACTAATATGAAGTTAGGCCTCAAAACTAGTCTTAACAAATTCAAGAAGATTGAAATTATACCAGGTATCTTTTCCAATCACAATGGAATGGAACTAGAAACAAATAGCACAGGAAAAACTGGAAAATCCACAAATATGTGGAAGTTAAATAGCACAGTCTTCAACAACTAGTGAGTCAAAGTCACAAGGGAAATTAGAAAATATCTTGACACAAATGATGGGGTCCCTGGGTGACTCAGTTATTTAAATGTCCAACTCTTGATTTCGGCTCAGGCCATGATCTTACTGTCCTGAGAGCAAGCCCTGTATCAATCTCCATGCTGAGCATGGAGCCTGCTTGGGAATTCTCTCTCCCTCTCCCCCAACACTCCCCCAATCCCTTTCTCTCTTTCTCTCTCTCCTCTCTCAAAATAAATAAATGAACATCTTTTCAAAAAAGAAAAAGAAAATAGCTTGAGACAAATGAAAATGAAAATACAATATACCAAAACTTAGGGGATGCAGCAAAAGCAATACAAACAAGGAAATGGATAGCTAAAATGTCTATATTAAAAAAGAAGAAAGATCTCAGATAAATAACCTAACTTCACACCCAAAGAAACTATAAAAGGACAAAGTAAGCTCAAAGGTAGCAGTGGGAAAAATCAGAATGGAGATAAACAAAATAGAGAATAGAAAAGCAATAGCAAAAAAATCAATGAAACTAAGAGTTATTCTTTTTATCAGCAAAATTGACAAACCCTTAATTAGATTAACTAAGGAAAAAAATACTAAAAAACTTAAATCAGAAATGAAAGAAGAGACATTACAACTGATGTCACAGAAATTAAATGGATTATAATGATTATAAGAGAATACTATGTAAAATCTATGCCAACAAATTGGATAACCTAGAAGAAATGGGTAAATTCCTAAAATCACACAACTGACAAAGAATGAATCATGAAAAAATAGGAAATTTGAAAAGTATATAGTCAAGAGTTAAATCAGTAACCAAAAACTTCACAACAAAGAAAAAGCCCTTGACTGGATAAGTTCACTGAAGAATTCCACTAAACATTTAATAAAGAATTAACACAGGGGCACCTGCATGGCTCAGTCAGTTAGGTGTCCAAGTCTTGGTTTCGGCTTAGGTCATGATCTCACGGTTCATGAGTTTGAGTCCTGCATCTGGCTCCTCACTAACAGTGCAGAGTCGACTTGGGATTCTCTCTCTCCTTCTCTCTCTCTGCCCCTCCCCCACTCATACTTGCTCGCTTATTCTCCCTCTCTCTCAAAATAAATGAATAAACATTAAAAATATCTTAGACACAAAATGGCATGGACATAAATAGAAAGGCATCCTATGTTCATGGATTGGAAGACTTAATATTGTTAAGATGTCCACACCATACAAAATGATCTACAGATTTAATGCAATCTCCATCAAAATTCCTATGACATTTTTTGTCAGAAATAGACATTTTTGTCTTAAAATTCATATGGAATCTTGAGGGACCCTGAATAGCCAAAACTATTTTGAAAAAGAGGAATGAAGGTGGAGGAGTCATACTTCCTGATTTCCAAATATAGTACAAAGATATAGTAATCAAAACCGTGTGGTATTTGCATGAAGGCAGACAAATAGACCACTAAAATAGAATAGAAACCCCAGAAAAATACCTTTACAAATATGGTCGACAAGATCTTCAACAAGAGTGCTGAGATGACTTGATGGGGAAAGGATAATATCTTCAACAAATGGTGTTGGAAAACTGGATATCCACATGCAACAGAATGGAATTTTATCTTACACCATTAAAGCACTCCTTTTTTTTTCTCAACCACTCTGTCTCCCACACACTTCTGGCCACCCAATGTATTGATTTGTCTACACCAGCCAATTCTCTAGTTCTTGGTAGATGCTGATTGATTGGTGTCCTACAACTTAACTCAGTTCTCACACTAACCTTCCTGTAGTTAGCACAGACCCCATAAACTAAGGGCTCAGTCTCACAACTCATATGCCGGTCACAGCTCCCAAGTTTTCACCTATACTTCTGACTAATTGGCCATAAATTGGAGATTCCCCTCCCCTCCCACAAACTAGAGTGGCTCACAGAACTCAAGAAAACACTTACTTACATTTACCATTTTATTATAAAGGATATAACTCAGAAACAGCCAGTTAGAATAGAAGCATAGGATGAGTATGTGGAAAGGGTTGTGGAGCTTCAATGCTCTCTCCAGGCACACTACTCTTCTAGTAACTCCATGTGCTCACCAAACTGGAAGCTCTCCAAACCCCTTCAGTTAGACTTTTTTATGGTAGCTTTGTTACATAGGCATGATTGATTAAGTCATTTGCCCATTGTTGATTACATTGATCTCTAGCCCCCTTCCCTTCCTTGGAGTTCAGGAGGTAGGGCTGACATTTCTATCTAATTACATGGTTGGTTCCCCTGGAAAACATCACCCTTCCCATTCCTGTGGGGTTTCTAAAAGTCATCTCATTAACAGAAGCTCAGGGTGTGGTTCAAAGGGGCTTTTTATAAAAAAACAAAAGTGAATCTTTCACCTTTATCACTCTTACCACTTGGGAAATTCCAAGGATCTTAGTAGCTAAGATCAGGAAAAGGGATGGAAACCAAATAAATATATATACAAATCACATTATTACACCATCTACAAAAGTTAACTTTAAATGGATTAAAGACCTAAAACTATAAAATTTCTAGAAGAAAACATAGGGAAAACTTCATGACACTGGGTTTGGCAATGATTTCTTGGATATGACAACAAAAGTACAGGCAACCAAAACAAAAATAGACAAATGGGACTACATCAAACGTCAAACTTTTGTTCATCAAAGGATTCAGAATGAAATGAAAATTTCTGAATATGTGAATCATTATATTGTACACCTGAAACTAATATAGCATTGTATTTTAATTATTCTTGAATAAAAGAGGAATATTATGAACAACTTTATGCTCACATATTTGACAACTTAGATGAAATGGATCAATTCCTTAAAGACACAATCTACCAAAACTCATACAAGGAGAAATAGATAACTGAATATACCTACATCTTTTAAAGATGTTGAATTCTTAATTAATAATCTTCACAACAGAAAACATCTAACTCAGATGGTTTCATGTGTGAATTCTATTAATCGTTTGCATAAGATGTAATACCGATAATTTACAATCTATTCCAGAAAATCAAAGCAAAGAGAACACTTCCTAACTCCTTGTGTAAAGCCAGCATAACACTAATACCAAAACTAGACAAAGACTTTATAAGCATATAAAATTACATGAACAAACGGAAGGCTGATGGGGGTGGGAGGGAGGGGAGGGTGGGTGATGGGTATTGAGGAGAACACCTTTTGGGATGAGCACTGGGTGTTGTATGGAAACCAATTTCACAATAAATTTCAAAAAAAAAATTACAGACCAACATTTCTCATAAACATAGACATTTATAATTGTTAGCTCTTCCTGATGGATAGACCCTGGAATTATTATATAATGCCCTTCTTCATCTCTTGTTACAGCCTTTAATTTAAAGTCTAGTTTGTCTGATATAAGTATGGCTACTCCAGCTTTCTTTTGGCTTCCAGTAGCATGATAAATAGTTCTTCATCCCCTCACTCTCAATCTGAAGGTGTCCTCAGGTCTAAAATGAGTCTCTTGTAGACAGCAAATAGATGGGTCTTGTTTTTTTATCCATTCTGATACCCTATGTCTTTTGGTTGGTGCATTTAGTCCATTTACATTCAGTGTTATTATAGAAAGATATGGGTTTAGAGTCATTGTGATGTCTGTATGTTTTATGCTTGTAGCGATGTCTCTGGTACCTTGTCTCACAGGATCCCCCTTAGGATCTCTTGTAGGGCTGGTTTAGTGGTGATGAATTCCTTCAGTTTTTGTTTGTTTGGGAAGACCTTTATCTCTCCTTCTATTCTAAATGACAGACTTGCTGGATAAAGGATTCTTGGCTGCATATTTTTTTCTGTTCATCACATTGAAGATCTCCTGCCATTCTTTCTGGCCTGCCAAGTTTCAAAAGAGAGATCGGTCACGAGTCTTATAGGTCTCCCTTTATATGTTAGGGCACATTTATCCCTTGCTGCTTTCAGAATTTTCTCTTTATCCTTGTATTTTGCCAGTTTCACTATGATATGTCATGCAGAAGATCTATTCAAGTTACGTCTGAAGGGAGTTCTCTGTGCCTCTTGGATTTCAATGCCTTTTTCCTTCCCCAGTTCAGGGAAGTTCTCAGCTATTATTTCTTCAAGTACACCTTCAGCACCTTTCCATCTCTCTTCCTCCTCTGGGATACCAATTATGCGTATATTATTTCTTTTTAGTGTATCACTTAGTTCTCTAATTTTCCCCTCATACTCCTGGATTTTTTTTTTATCTTTTTCTCAGCTTCTTCTTTTTCCATAATTTTATCTTCTAGTTCACCTATTCTCTCCTCTGCCTCTTCAATCCGAGCCGTGGCCATTTCCATTTTATTTTGTATCTTGTTTAAAACGTTTTTCAGCTCCTCTTAACTGTTCCTTAGCCCCTTGATCTCTGTAGCAAGAGATTCTCTGCTGTCCTCTATACTGTTTTCAAGTCCAGCGATTAATTTTATGACTATTATTCTAAATTCACTTTCTGTTATATTATTTAAATCCTTTTTGATCAGTTCATTAGCTGTTGTTATTTCCTGGAGATTCTTTTGAGGGGAATTCTTCCGTTTGGTCATTTTGGATAGTCCCTGGAGTGGTGCGGACCTGCAGGGCACTTCCCCTGTGCTGTGGTGTATAACTGGAGCTGGTGGGCGGGGCCGCAGTCAGACCTGATGTCTGCCCCCAGCCCACCACTGGGGCCACAATCAGACTGGTGTGTGCCTTCTCTTCCCCTCTCCTAGGGGCAGGATTCACTGTGGGGTGGCGTGGCCCATCTGGGCTACTTGCACACTGCCAGGCTTGTGGTGCCGGGGATCTGGTGTATTAGCTGGGGTGGATCAGCAAGGTGCATAGGGGTAGGATGGGTAGGCTCAGCTCACTTTTCCTTCGGAGATCCACTTCGGGAGGGGCCCTGTGGCACCGGGAGGGAGTCAGACCCACCTGAGGGATGGATTCGCAGAAGCACAGCGTTGGGTGTTTGCGTGGTGCAAGCAAGTTCCCTGGCAGGAACTGGTTCCCTTTGGGATTTTGGCTGGGGGGTGGGCGAGGGAGATGGCGCTGGCGAGCGCCTTTGTTCCCTGCCAAACTGAGCTCTGTCGTCCCTGGGCTCAGCAACTCTCCCTCCCTTTGTCCTCCAGCCATCCTGCTTTCCGAGGAGAGCTATTAACTTATGACCTCCCAGATGCTAAGTCCCGCTTGCTGCCAGAACACACTCCGTCTGGCCCCTCCACTTTTGCCAGCCAGACTCGGGGGCTCTGCTTGGCCAGCGGGCCGCCCCTCCACCCTGGCTCCCCCCCCCCCCCCGCCAGTCCATGCAGTGCACACCACCTCTCCACCCTTCCTACCCTCTTCCGTGGGCCTCTCGTCTGCACTTGGCTCCGGAGACTCCGTTCTGCTAGTCTTCTGGTGGTTTTCTGGGTTAGTTAGGAATCCAAGTGATCAGCAGGAAGCGCAGTGAGCCCAGTGTCCTCCTATGCTGCCATCTTCTGAAAAGCCAATAAAGTTAAATTTAAAAAAAGAATTGGAATTTATTTTAATTGAGATATAATTGACATATAGCATTATGCTCATTTCCAGTGTCATATAATAATTCAATATTTGTATATGTTGCAAAATGGTCACCACAATAAGTTTAATTAACATCCATTATCACACATAGTTAGAATTTTTTTCTTTTGATGAGAACTTTTAAGATCTACTCTGCTAGCAACTTTCAAATATACAATATAGTATTATTAACTATAGTCACCATGCTGTACATTATATCCCTATGCCTTATAACTGGGAGTTTGTATCTTTTGACTATTTTCACCCATTTTGCTCACCCCACACCACTGACCCCTGGCAACCACCAATCTATTCTCTGCATCTAGTAGTTTGGGTTTAGGTGTTTTTGTTTTTTTGGTTTGCTTTTGTTTTAGATTCCACATACAAGTGACATCATAGAGTACTTGTCTTTATCTGCCTGACTTATCTCATATGGCATAAAGGCCTCAAGATCCATCCATGTTGGCAGAGATGGAAAAGTGGGGTAAGAGGGAGCCGTGTGTCCACAGAAGTCTCTGAGAGAGCCTCCACAGAGGAGCAGAAGGAAATGGAAGATAAAGTAACTAGTCCAGAGAAAGCTGAAGAAGCAAAATTAAAAGCAAGGTATACTCATCTAGGACAAAAGCTTGGAGGTTAAAATTTCTTAAGGAAACGATAACATAAAAGGCAAAAATATTTTGATTCTGGGGTTACAATATGGCTAAAGCAAAAATCAATAAGCCACTTCCTACTGCAGCTCTGGATAAGACAGAAGTTACTGGTGACCACATTCCCATTGCACAGGACCTACCTCAATGGAAACCATCCCTTGTTACTAGCAAGCTGTTGACTGATTAAAAATGCTGAATTGGAAAAAAAAAAAAAATCCATCCATGTTGTTGCAAATGACAATGTTTCATTCTTTTTTATGGCTGCATAATGTGTGTGTGTGTGTGTGTGTGTGTGTGTGTGTGTGTGTGTGTGATTTTCTTTATCCACTCAATCATCAAGGAATGTTAAGTTGCTTGCATATGTTGGCTATTGTAAATAATACTGCAGCTAACATGGGGGAGGGTGGCCCAGAGATCTTTTTGAGTTAGTGTTTTTGTTTTCTTTGGCTAAATAACCAGAAGTGGAATTGCTGGGTCATATGATGTTTCTATTTTTTAATTTTTTGAGGAATCGCCATACAATTTTCCATATGTAAATATAGCATTTACATTCCCACCAACAATGCATGAGGGTTTCCTTTTCTCTACATCCTCACCAACACTTGTTATTTCTAGTCTTTTTGATAATAGCCATTTGGTGTGATATTTCATTGTCATTTTGATTTGCATTTCCCTGATGATTACAGATATTGAGCACCTTTTCATGTACCTGTTGGCCATCTGTGAATAATTAGAACTTGAAATTAAAAACACACGCCATTTAAATGGGCACCAAAAATTGTAATGCTTAGGAATAAGTTTAACAAAATATGTAAATTATTTATATGAAGAAATCTAAAAAATTTTGATGAAATAAATCAAAGAAGATCTAAATAACAGGATAAATACTGTGCATGAATGGATGAGATATTTTTTAAATACTAGTTCTTCCCAATGTAATGTATAAATTCAATGCAACCCCAATCATAATCTTTGCAAAATATTTTGTGAGTATTGCAAATTCAATTATAAAGTTTCTGCACAAAGGCAAAATATTTAGAATAACCAACACAGTATTACAGAAGAAAAACAAAGTCAGAGGAGTGACCATACTTGACTTCAAGACTTACTATAAGTGGAACTAGAGTGTATTATGCTAAGCAAAATAAGTCAGTCAGAGAAAGACAAATATCATATGATTTCACTTGTATGTGGAATTTAAGATACAAAACAAATGAACATAAAGATCTCTTTATAATTTCATAATATAGAAACAGAGAGGGAGACAAACCATAAGAGACACTTAAATACAGAGAACAAACTGAGGGTTCCTGATGGGGTGTTAGGTTGGGAGAAGAGCTAAAGGGGTGAGGGGCATTGAGGAGGATACTTGTTGCGGTGAGCAATGGGTGTTATTTGGAAGTGATGAATCACTAAATTCTATTCCTGGAATTATTATTACATTATATGTTAACTAACTTGGAATTAAATTTGAAGAAAAAAAAAGACTTACTATAAAGTTTACTATAAAGTTACAGTGACCCAGGCAGAGTGGTATTGCTTAATAGATAAATAAGTCAATGAAACAAAACAAAGAGTCCAATAAAAGTTCATACAAACACAATAGATTGTCTTTGACAAAGAAGCAAAGGCAATTCAATGGAGAAAGGATAGATGCTTATTAAACAAATGGTGTTGGAAAAATTGTAAATTCACATGCAAAAAAAAAAAAAAAGAAAAAGAAATAGAGTGGCTGAGTGAATTAAAAAAAAAGACACAGACCTAATATCCTTCGCAAAAATTAACTTAAAATTAAACCTAAATGTAAAATGCAAAACTGTAAAACTCTTAATAGATAACAGGAAAAAATTTGAAGCGACCTTGGTTTGGCAATGACTTTTTAGATACAACACCAAAAACTCAATCCATGAAAGAAAAAAAAATTCAGTTATTCCAAAGGAAATAACAAGATAAAATCTCTGGGAAAAAAATCTTAGTAAAATAAGAGACAATAATTTACCTGATAAGGAGTTAAAAGTAATGGTTACAAAGATGCTCACTAAACTGGGGGAAAGAATGGATAAACACAGTGAGAACATCAACAGAGATGGAAAATATAATAGAAATCATAGAACTTCTGAACTGAAAAATACACTAGAGGGGTTCAACAACAGACTAGATGCAACATAAGAAAGAATCTGTTAACTCAAAGATAAGGCAGTGGAACTTACCCAATCAGAGCAGGAAAAAGAATGAAAATGAAAAAAAAAAGAGAAAGAAATAAAAAAGAAGATAGGTTAAGGGAAAAAATGGGACAACATCAATTGGACTGACATTCACAACATTGGGCTCCTAGAAGGAGAAGAGAGAGAGAAATGGGCAGAAATCTTATTTGAAGAAATAATGGCTGAAAATCTCCCTAACCTGGGGAAGGAAATGGCCATCCAAATGAACATCCATTTGGAGTTCAGAGAGCTCCAAATAAGAAGAACCCAGTAACTTTGCCATTAAAATGACAAAAGTTAGAAACAAGGAGAGAATATAAAAGCAGCAGGAGAGGGGCACCTGGGTGGCTCAGTTGGTTGAACGTCTGACCTCAGCTCAGGTCATGATCTCACAGTTTGTGAGTTTGAGCTCTTCATCAGGCTCACTGCTGTCAGCCTGTAAGCACAGAGCCTGCTTTAGATCCTCTGTCCCCCTCTCTTTGCCCCTCCCCAACTAGTGCTCTCCCCAAAAATGAATAAATATTTAAAAATAAAAATTAAAAAAGCAGTAAGAGAAAAAAGACTTGTTACATACAAGGGAACCTCCATAAGACTATCACTAGATCTTTCAGCAGAAACTTTGCAAGCCAGAAGAAAGTAGTACAATATTTTCAAAATATTGTGGAAAAAGCTTCTAGGTTTTTAGGTTTGCAAATAAGTTCTTTTGAGTAATACACAAAAGATAAAGAGAAAGGAATATAAGCACACCACTAAAGAAAATGGTCAAACCACAAAAGTAAGGAAACAAGAGAAGAAAGGAACAGAGAAGAACTATGAAAACAGCCAGAAAACAATTAACAAAATGGCAGTAAGCACATTCCTATCAATCATTACTTTAAATGTAAGTGGACTAATTCTCCAATCAAAAGACATAGAGTAGCTGAATGGATTTCTTTTCAGAAATATCCATCTATATGTTGCCTGTAAGGGACTCGCTTCAGATATAAGGACACACAAAGACTGCAGGTAAAGGGGTAGAAAAAGATATCCCATGCAAGCAGAAACCAAAACAAAGCTGGAGTAGCTATACTTATATCAGACAAATAGACTTTAATTTATTTTTTACAGGGTTTTTTTTGAAGGAATCATCATCATCATCATCATCATCATCATCATCATTATTCCTACACAAAAACATAAAACTTGAATGGTTCTAGATTTTTCCTCCTGTTGGGTTGTGGCCACTTCCTCACTGGGAGGGAAAAAGTACATCCATATTGGTTTCTCTGAGGACCCTGTGCAATTCAAGCAACAAAACCACAACTTACCAATTTTAAAGCCATTCCTAAAGATTTCTTTGTCCTCCTCATATTTTCAGGAATAGTGTAGCTATGTTCCAGAACATATTGGCAACAGTTCTGAATACCCTCCCAAGTCCACACCAAACAGGAAACCAAGAATGTTCTTGGATCTGTTCTCACTTTCACCCCTCAAGAACTCAGGAGTTCAACAAGACAAATAGACTTTAAAACAAAGACTGTAATAAGAGACAAAGAAAGGTGTACATTATGATAAAGTGGTCAACCTAACAATAAGCTATAACATTTTCAAATATTTATGCATCCAATGTAGGAGTGCCTGAGTATATAAAGCACACATTAACAGAGTGAAAGCGAGAAATAGACAGCAACACAATACTAGCAGGATACTTTAACAACCCACTTACATCAATGGATAGATCCTCCAGACAGAAAATCAATAAGGAAACATTGGCTTTAAACAATACATTAGACCAGATGGACTTAACAGATATTGACAGACCATTCCAAGCAAAGAATACAGATTCTTCTCAAGTATACATGGAGCATTTTCCAAGATAGATCATATGTTAGACCACAAAATAAGTCTTAATACATTGAAGAGAGCTGAAATCATATCATGCATCTTTTCCAATCACAATGGTACGAAACTAGAAATTAATTACACAAGTAAAAGTGGAAAATTCACAAATATGTGGAGATTAGACCATGCTACTGACAACTAATGCTTCAAAGAATAAATCAAAGCGGAAGTCAAGACATGCTTTGAGACTAATGAAAATGGAAAAATAACATACCAAAATTTATGGGATGTACCAAAGGCAGTTCAAAGAGGGAAGTTAACAGCAATAAATGCTTATGTCAAGAAATAAGAAAAGACTCAGAGCACCTGGGTGGCTCAGGAAGTTAAATATCTGACTTCAAATCATGATCTGCCAGTTCATGAGTTTGAGCCCCATGTCAGACTCTCTGCTGACAGCTCAGAGCCTGGAGTCTGCTTCAGATTCTGTGTCTCCCTCTCTCCACCCCTCCCCAGCTCGCATTCTGTCTCTCTTTCAAAAATAAATAAACATTTAAAAAAAGAAGAAAAGTCTCTGGGAATGCAAGCTGCTGCAGTCACTCTGGAAAACAGTATGGAGGTTCCTCAAAAAACTAAAAATAGAACTACCCTATGACCCAGCAATTGCACTACTAGGCATTTATCCACGGCATACAGGTGTGCTGTTTCAAAGGGACACATGCACCCCCATGTTTATAGCAGAACTATCAACAATAGCCAAAGTATGGAAAGAGCCCAAATGTCCATCGATGGATGAATGGATAAAGAAGATGTGGTATATATATACAATGGAGTATTACTTGGCAATGACAAAGAATGAAATCTTGCAATTTGCAACTATGTGGATGGAACTGGAGGGTATTATGCTAAGTGAAATTAGTCAGTCAGAGAAAGACAAAAATCATATGACTTCACTCATATGAGGACATTAAGAGACAAAACAGATGAACATAAGGGAAGGGAAACAAAAATAATATAAAAACAGAGAGGGGGACAAAACATAAGAGACTCATAAATATGGAAAACAAACTGAGGGTTACGGGAGGGGTTGTGAAAGGGGGATGGGCTAAATGGGTAAGGGGCAGTAAGGAATCTACTCCTGAAATCATTGTTGCACTATATACTAAATAGTTTGGATGTAAGTTAAAAAAAATAAAACAAGTTAATAAGAAAAAAAAAAGATTAGGTCGGCACAAAACCTGCTTCTTGACTAAGAATAATGGCTTCATAACAAAGTCCTTGTCCATGTTAATCTGATTTTCCTCTATAACCTAATATTGTCTTTTTTTACTGCCTTAAAGTATTAAATATAAATAAAACATAAATTCTGATATGTTTCCATGAAAAAAGGAACCACAGATTTCAATGTTATCAAGTACCAATCTTCTCATTACATACCCAGGATTTCCAAAGGATCTCACATTCTAAAAAGTAAAATTTTCCTTTATTTCAGTGTAAAAATCCAAAATACTCTAAAATCTAATTTTACTGAAAGCATTTAATAAAATATTAACACAATAAAATAGAGACATGTAAGCTGGCAGAATCCAGGTTTCAAATAAGCAAATGAATTCAACATGGTCTAATTCATATCGTGTTAGAATCTATACAGACAGTGCTAAATAAAGCCATCTATTTAAAATCTTTTTGGGACTATCTAGTCTTCAAGATTTTGTTTCAGAGTAAAGGACCTTCTTGGAACTTCCCAGAAGCCTCTGGTTGACCAGAGAACCAAAGGTAGAAGGACATAGTGAAACCGCAGAAGATAAAGATGGTCCCTGTGTAGGCTGTGCTGCTCTACCCTGCTTTCTCTGGAGAAAGGCCATGACAAAGGCCTCAGGGAGTCTATTAAGAAAGACTTTCCATGATGCTTACTGGGGTATCCTATTCTATCATTTATATAGGTAAATTACATGTATAATAATAAACTACTGCTTCTTTGAAGACTTTGATTAAAAAAAAAAGTCTCAAATAAACAATCTAATTTATAGTACAAAGAACTAGAAAAAGAACAAGCAAAACCCAAAAGTAACAGAAAGAAGGAAATAAGAAAGATTACAGCAGAAATAAATTAAAAGACAATTTTTAAAGATCAATGAAAATAAGAGCTTGTTCTTTAAAAAGTAAACAAAATTGACAAACTTTTGGCTAGATCCACTGCGAAAGAGACAGAGATAGACACAGAAAGGGAGGAGACTCAAATAAATAAAATCAGAAATGAAAGATGAGATGTTGCAACTGATACCACAAAAATACAAAGGATCATGAAAGACTGATATGAACAATTATACACCAACAAATTGGAAAACCTAAAATAAAAAGATAAATTCCTGGAAACCCATAATCTACCAAGACTGAATCATGATGAAAAAGAAAAGCTGACTACTGATCACTAGTAAAGAAATTGAATCAGTAATCAAAAATCTCCCAACAAACAAAAGTCTAGGACCAGCGAGCTTCATTGGTGGATTCTTTCATATATCCAAAGAAGAAACATTCAAAGAACCTTCTCAAAGTCTTCTAAAAAACATAAGAGGAGGGAACTCTTCCAAACTCATTTTACAAGGCCAGCATTAGCCAAATACCAAAGCCAGACAAGGATGCCACAAGAAAAGGAAATTATAGGCCAATTTCCCTGATAAACATAGATGTAAAAATCCTCAATAAAATATTAGCAAACTGGGTACAATATATTAAAAAGATCACATTTTATGATCAAATGGCATTTATTCAAGCAATTCAAGGATGTTTCAACATCCACAAATCTGTTAATGTGATACACCACATTAACCAAATGAAGGATAAAAATCATATGATTATCTTAATAGATGCATAAAAAATATTTGTCAAAATTCAACATCCATTTATGATAAAAACTCTCAACAAAGTGGGTATAGAAGGAATGTACTAACATAATAAAGGCCATATATGAGATATCCATAGCTAACATCATACTCAGTGGTGAAAGCTGAAAATTTCTGCTCTACACTCAGAAACAAAGTAAGGATGCCCCCTCTCACCACTTTTATTCATTATACTACTGGCAGTACTAGCCACAGCAATTATATAAGAAAAAGGAAAGGCATCCAAATTTAAAGATAGGTAAAAGTGTCACTATTTACAGATAACATGATGCTATATAGAGAAACCTGTAAAGACTTTAGCAAAAAACTATTAGAACTAGTAAGCAAATTGAGTGGGATACAAAATTAAATACATAAATCTGTTCCATTTCTATTCACTAAATATGAACTACCAGAAAGACAAATTAAGGAAAATCCCATTTACAATTATATCAAAAATAATAAAATACCTAGGCATACATTTAAACCAAGGAGGTGAAAGATTTTTACTCTGAAAAAATATAAGGCATTGATGAAAGAAATTGAAGAAGACTGAAATAAATGGAAAATATATCATGCTGGTAGATTGGAATAATTAATATTGTTAACATGTCCTTACTACCCAAAGCAATATCCAAATTCAATGCAGTCCCTAACAAAATACCAATGTCATCTTTCAGAGAACTACAAAAGAATCCTAAAATTTGTAAGGAACCACGAAAGACCCCAAATAGCCAGCCAAAGCAATCTTGAGAAAGAAGAATAAAGCTGATGGTATCACCCTCTCTGATCTCTAACTATCCTCCAAAGGTATATTAATAAAAATAGTGTATTGACACAGAAATAGACACATAGGTCAATAGAACAGAATAGAAAGTCCAGATATAAGCCCATCCTTATACAGTCAATTAATCTTTGACAAAGAAAGCAAGAACATAAATGTTGTCAGAGAAAATGGACACCTACAAGCAAAAAAGTGAAAGTGTACAACTTTTCACACCATTTATTTATTTATTTATTTAAATTATTACTTTGATTATTAATTATTAATTGTTATTAATTATTAATTTAATATTAATTATTATTAAATTTATTTATTAAAATAAACTCAAAATGTATTTAAGGCTTAATTAGAAGACAAGAAACCATAACAATTCTGGAAGAAAACATAGGCAGTAAGCTCTTGAACATCAGTATGAGCAATAATTTTTTGGATCTGTCTCTTTAGGCAAAGGAAACAAAAGTAAATATAAACAAATGGGACTGCATCAAACTAAAAAGCTTTTGCACAGCAAAGGAAACCTTCAACAAAATGACAAGACAACCTACTGAATAGAAGATGTTTTCAAATGATATAACTGATAAGGAGTTAACATGCAAAATATATAAAGAGCTCACATAACTCAATATAAAAAAATCCAATTAAAAATGGGAGGAGGAAGTGAAAAGATATTTCTCCAAAGAAGACATACAGATGGCCAACAGACACATGAAAAGATGCTCACCATTACTAAACATCAGGGAAATGTAAGTCAAAGCCACAATGAGATATCACCTCACACCTGTCAAAATAGCTGTTGTCAAAAAGAGAATAATTCACAAGGATGTCCTTGGGGCACTGCTAGTGGGGATGCAAAATGGTACAGCCATTATGAAAAACAGTATAGAGTTTCCTAAAAAAAATTGTTCAAAAAGAGAATAATTCACAAGGATGTCCTTGGGGCACTGCTAGTGGGGATGCAAAATGGTACAGCCATTATGAAAAAACAGTATAGAGTTTCCTAAAAAAATTAAAAATAGAATGACCATTGAATCTAGCAGTTCCCTTCTGGGTATTTATCTGAGGAAAAAGAATACATTAATTTGTAAAGATATAGGCACCCCATGTTCATTGCAGCATTATTTACAATAGCCAAGACATGGAAACAACCTAAGTGTCCATCAATATTACTCAGCTGCAAACAATAAAAAAGAATGAAATCTTGCCATTTGCAACAACATGGATGAACCTAGGGGATATTATGCTAAGTTAAATAAGTCAGACAAAGACAAATACTGTATGATTTCACTTATGTGTGGAATCTAAAAACAAAACAGAAACCAACTCATATATACAGAGAACAATTTGGTGATTTTCAGAGTGGGGGGGGGGAGGAAGGAGCAAAATAAGGAAAGGGGATTAAAAGATACAAATTTCCACTTATAAATAAGACATGAAGATGCAATGTACAACATGGAGAATATTGTTAATAATATGTAACAACTTTGTAAGGTGACAAACAGTAGCTAGATTTGCCATTGTGATTGCTTTGTAAGATATATAAATGGTGACACTATAGAATCATTGAAACTAATATATTATGCATCAACTACACTTCAAAGGAAAAAAAATGATCAAAAAAATGTCTGCTATGGAAGACAGTTTGGCAGCTTCTTACAAAGCTAAGCATATTCTTACCATATGATCCAGCAATCAAACTTTTGGTATTTACTTAAATGAGTTGAAAATTTAAGTGCATGCAAAAATCTGCACAAAACAGTTTATTCATAATTGCCAAAACTTGGAAGCAATCAAGATGTCCTTTAATAGATGAATGGATAAATAAACTGTGGAACATACAAAGATTATTATTCAGCAATAAAAAGAAGTGAGCTATAGAGCTACAAAAAGACATGGAGGAAACTTAAGTGAATATTGTTAAGTGAAAGAAGCCAGTCTGAAAAGGCTATATAAAGTATGATACTTATGTGACATTCTGGAAAAGAAAAAATTTTGGAGACAGTGAAAACATCAGTGGTTGCCAACGGTTCATGGGGAGAGGGAGAGAGATTGACAGGTGGGACAGAGATCAATTTTTAGGGTGGTGACACTATTCTGTATGATACTGTAATGGTGCATATATGATATAAGGCAGTCGTTAAAATGCATAGTACTGTACAACACAAAGAATGAAGTCTAATGCAAACCATCAATTTTAGTTTTTTTTAAATGTTAAGTTCCTATTTGCATTTCATAACTTTTTTGTCTTCAAGTGTATTTTATCTTTTATTAATGTAGCCACTTCAGCTCTCTTATTGTTACTGTTTGCACATTATATCTCTTTACTTTAATCCTCTGAATCTAAAGTGTATTTCTTATCAGCAGCATATTGCTGGATCTTGGATCTTAATTCTAATCTGACATCTCTGCCTTTTGGTTGGCGTGTTTAATCCATTCACATTTATTTTTTTAATTTGTCTTGTTGAAACTATCCCTGACATTTGGATATTTGTTTTGTTCTTTTACTCTTCCCCACTGCCATCTTTTGTAGTAAGTAGATATTTTCTAGTGTATCGTTTTCATTCTTTTGTTGATTTTTTTACTATTTTTGTTTTAGTTGTCTTCAGTAATTGTTTCAAACCTGAAGCACTTAGGGAGGCAGAATGGGTGTCAGAAGACTTGTCAGAGTTACCAGGTAGATGCAAACTGCTGTCTATGCTTTCTCCTGCCTGCTGGAGCTACTGACTTCTGGAAGCCTATCTGCTTCAGTCTTTCTCTCTGGGGATTAATTTTGCCTCTAGGTCCCAATTTGGTCTGTTGCAATCTGAGCCTGATGTACTCAGACTTTTTGACCTGGGTTCCGTTTGCAGTCACCAACTGTGATCTCAAGGCTTTCTGATCCTTGAACAGCCCTACTTGCTCTAGTAGAAGTCAGTAAGTAAACTTTTCTAGGTGCAGAAAGTGGGGATCTGAATCAGATAATCTTGAAGTTTCTTTCAAATTTCATTATTCTCTGATTGCCTTAAAATAGTATTGGAAACATTTCTTAGCTTCTACTGTTCCCATACATTATCTTCTTAAATCTCTGCAAAGTTTCAGGTGGGTGCTTTAAACACCTTTATGCCTGATAAACTGTTACTGAAATCATAACCCTTTATGATATGATTGTTCACTGTTAGACTTTTGTATTATAAAACTACAGGATATCTTAAATATGTTTTCTGATAGATCTAGGGCAGCAAATCCCTTCTGGATATTTTTCTCAGAAATTACATTGAAAGAAATAAACAGCTGTCAGGAGTATGAAGGCTAAACCATTAGATTGCTGAGTCAGTGCTCTGGAAGTTACAATATGTCCTAGAATGCAAGTCACGTGCCCTGACATTCAAGTACTCATTTTCTTTTTTGAGGGTCAACATAAATTAGTAGTGGGAGGTTGAAAAGAAGACAGGGGAATTACTGGCAAATACAAATGCATGTAGAAGTAGTGACCAACATTCTAATTGTGCAGGCATGGTCAAACATACAGATAATATTCAAAATATGATTAATACCTAATTTGTGGAAAGCCATTCTTAAGTAAATGGTTCTCTTTGTCCATTACAGCTATTGAATTATATATTTCTTTGTTGGCTTGGTCTTATTTTTCCCTGCAAGACCCCATAAAACAGTTGTAATGAAACATAGTATTCTAAATATATAAAACCAATGCACTTATCCTTAAAACATATTTCATTCTAATGAAGTAGAGTCAAAAGCCTTATTGCCAAATATGTTCCCTCTTTGGCAAGATACTAGACTTGAAATCCAGGCTTTGAGGATTTGGTTGATTTTTTTTTTTTTTTTTTTTTGCCTGCTATTTAAATGGCCTACACTTGACTTACAGCTTAAACCATATGCTAACGAGAGAAGAGAGTCCTGTTATCTGTCTCTGCTGGCTCTTGGGGCCTTCTTCTGTCTGGTAGAAAAAAGGTCTCATAAAGGAGGTGTAAAAGAAAGCCTTCTTCCTTCCCTCTGAAGGGTGGTTGGTAGAAGAAGAGCAAGAAGGGTCTGCCCCAGTGGTCAGCCTGATGTAGGCGTTGAACATGCTTCATGGATTTCCAGCAGGAAGGGACGCAGAATGCCTGGGCTCCACAAGGAGCACCTGAGTGGGGTCCCTTGAGCCAACATGAGGTGACCCTGCCTACTTAAGAGCACTGAGTGGTCAGGCAGAGAGTTCTGAACCCAGCACGGAGCTGAGCTGAGATCCACTGGGCTGGCCCTGAGTCAATGGTAGTGTGGTGATGCCAGGCTGCAGAGGGTCCAACAGAGTGGCATGGAGGACACTAGACACTAGATGGAGGAGAAACAGGGTCTCAGGGCCCATGCCCCATACAAATGGCTCCTGAGCTTACAGGTCCCACCACAAATCTACCAGCTCCAGGCCTCAGCTCAGAAGCCAGCAGGACCCCAGCAACCAGGCAGCCAAGGGTATCACTAGGACCCAGAGGAAGACGATAGCAGATGAGTACCCCAGGCAAAAGGAAACTGGGAAGCTGATTAGTGTCCGCAGGGTAATTTAAAGTATTGTGTGCATCTGAGGTTTAAACTTGATGCGCCTTTTAGTTGGGTTCTGTTGGTTTGTTTGCTTTGTTTCCCTGCTAGAAATAGAAAGTATTTAAAGAAGGCAAGAAATCATATGGGATCTGTCTTTCTCTGTGTGGATCCTGAGAAACTTAACAGGAACCCATGGGGGAGGGGAAGGAAAAAAAAAAAAAAAGAGGTTAGAGTGGGAGAGAGCCAAAGCATAAGAGACTGTTGAGAACTGAGAACAAACTAAGGGTTGATGGGGGGTGGGAGGGAGGAGAGGGTGGGTGATGGGTATTGAGGAGGGCACCTTTTGGGATGAGCACTGGGTGTTGTATGGAAACCAATTTGACAATAAATTTCATATATAAATTAAAAAAAATAAAGAAGGCAAGAAATTATATAAACAAAATAAGAAACGATGTTTTCTCTTCACATGCAAACTGTGGCTTATATCATTGCAAGTAGGTTACAGGTTGACAGGAAGTGTACACATATATGTGCACGTGCACACACATACACACACACACATACCTGCTGTAACCCAGGTACAGAACTTAACAGAAATCAAAGTCAAAGCAGAGCTAGGCAGACACAGCCTTCTCTGCATGGCTTTCTCCTGCCCTGAAATTCCTTCCAGGGCTCACAGTTGCCGGTGAAACCTTTTCCTGCAAAAGAAGTTCTGTCCAATTCTTGTTAAGTCTAGTACACTGGAGCTGGTGGCACCATTTCAGAAGAACTTCCACAAACCATTTTAAGAGAACATTCACCAACATAGACAGCTACTAGTTTTTGAAGCTAAGTTGGCACCAGTGCAGCCAATACTCATCCAGCATTATTGTACACAATGTACATGTATACAGATGATTATGGGTGTTATGTACACATTATTTTACTTATGAAACTAATTTTTTATCAAGTCAACATTTTACCCATCTTAGAATTTTTAGAATGTAGTGATCAGTGTCAGAGTATCTCCTTCGGGAAAAATAAGATAAAAACAGAGAGGGAGGCAAATCATAAGAGATTCTTAAATACAGAAAAACTGAGGATTGATGGAGGGGTGTTGGGTGGGGGGATGGCCTACATGGGTGATGGGCATTAAGGAAGGCAATTGTTGGGATGAGCACTGAGTGTTGTGTGTAAGTAATGAATCACTAAATTCTACTCCTGAAACCATTACTACACTATATGCTAACTAGCTCGGATTTAAATAAAATTTTTAAAAAGTTAAATTAAAAAAAATAGTATCTCCTTTGGGTCATTGCAGTGTGGTCAGGGTGGACTTGGAGTCTTGGCACAGAAACTGCTCCCCTGGGGTCCCTGAGACATTTCCCATCTAATTAGCAATACCCAAGACCAAGACCAGATGAAGAAAGCTTTCCCAGACAGAATCAGACTGACCCTGCCAAATCCTTTCAGGAGTTTTCCATCTCTTGAACTTAATGTGGAAGTTCAAAAAGCTATACAATTTTTTCCTTACATTGTACTGAATATACTTATTGCAATATGCTTATTGAAATATTATTTCATCTTTTTTAAAACTAGTCTCTGAAATAACAGCTGTCAAGGCCTCTTTCTTATCACACTAAGTTGATTTGGGTTTTCCTTTTCAATAATCTCTTCCTGCATCATCCTTCCTGAACACTGCCCTAAGTCACTTCTTCATTTCCCTATTTTATTTCTCATATCTGTATTTATTTCTCATATCTGTATTTTTTTTTTACCCCAACTAAGTTACCACAAGAATTTCCAATACACACATGGTAATATTTGACACTATCTGTTGGGATCAGAGGTCAGAATCTGTTTGACCTTGGGAAAGCTTTTATGACCCACAAATTGAGTACTGTGGGACTCTCCATTTTGTGGAAGAAGAATTTGGTGGGAATTTGATAGACCCAAAAGCATTGGAGGCATATGTGTTTGGAGTTAGGCACCCTGGTCATGGCACCAGGTTTGGAGGAAGGTGAGCACCAGCAAGAGCATTTGAGAGTGTTGTCACCTCAAGGGGGACTCTGGAAGTTCCCTTTTCTGATTTTTCATGTGGAATATTGATCAATCCAGATTCTGTAGGACTTTCTGAAGTCCTTCCTGTTGGACTCATTCTCTGTTGTGGGAATGGCCATGACTTTATCAAGTTATGGTACCACGTAGACAGAAAGGCCTTGCTTCCCACTGGAAAATTCTAAAGTCTGCCAAAACTCTAAAAATATGAGCTAAAACACATGAGTAGGGTCTACTGTTCCAGGATATAAAATAAATATGTTGAAAGAACTAACTGGCCGAGGTTTCAGGAATGGGTACATTTGTCTCCACTGGTGTTGGTCAGATAGCTAGTGGGGGCTTTCTTAGCATTTGGATGGGACAATTCTTTGTTTGGAATTTTCCCATGTATTATCAGACAATGAGAGTCCTGGGCCTCCAGGTACCAAATGACAGTAGCACTTCTATGTTATCATGGCAAGCAATAACACCATCTATACATTTCTGAATGCCCTGCTGGAAGTGGTACCTTCTTCCAGTTGAGATCAACTAGCTCTAGCCTAAGAAGTATGAATGATTTCAGAGCAATTTGTTAAAGTTAGAATTTCATGTTTGTAATAGATTTTTTTTAATGTTTTTATTTATTTTTGAGAGACAGAAAGAGACAGAGCACAAGTGGGAAGGGACAGAGAAAGAGGGAGACACAGAATCTAAAGCAAGCTCCAGGTTTTGAACTGTCGTTACAGCGCTCAATACAGGGCTTGAACCCATGAACCGTGAGATCATGACCTGAGCCGAAGTCGAATGCTTAACCAACTGAGCCACCCAGGTGCCCCTGTAATCAATTCTTTAAATCAAAAGTTACATTTTTAAACTTTCAGTTAGTAGAACTACTAAGTCTAACTGGGATCATGCTAGTCTCCACTCAGTTGGCCCCAAGCTTTTTAGAGTCTTTCTACATGAAGTGTGGTCCTCAGACCAATAGCATCAGCATCACCTGGAAGGTTGTTAGAAATGTACAACCTACTGAATCAAAAACAATATTTTGACAGGTCCCTGCTTAATCCATACATATGTTAAAATTTGAGTGGGATGCAATGCTTTAGAGAATACCCTGGACAATCTTGTGACAGCTTCTTGTAGTTAGACTCCCCCATCCCCGCCCCAGTGGCACAACTGATTTGCATCCCAACCCCCAATGATATAAACCCTTTTGATTTGTACTTTTCCATTGTAGGTGAATGTAGAAACTTCTCTACCCAAGAATCATCAGGTTCTTCCTGGTGATTCTAACCTGGGTTCCAACCACATCAGCTGAGCTATCTGGTAATTACAAGGAAGCCAGGATATCAGGCTTCTTAATTATTCCTATTACAGTCTGTGATGGTCTAATATAATCTGTCCCCAGGCCTGGACTTGTGCCAGATCAGCCTACATTTTAAGGTAAAATCTGGAATTATTTATTCAGGATATACGCTGCCTGGTGGTGTCTGCCTTTCCCACGTGTTGCTTTTGTTATTTTATTTTTTTAAATGTTTATTTTTAAGAGAGAGAGAGAGCAAGCAGGTAAGGGGTAGAGAGAGACACACACACAATCCAAAGCAGGCTCCAGGCTCCAAGCTATCAGCACAGAGCCCGATGTGGTGCTCAAACTCACAAACCGTGAGATCATGACCTGAGCTGAGCTCAGATGCTTAACGACTGAGCCACCCAGGTGCCCCTTGGTATTTTATTTTTAACCCAACCTATTCCCTGGTCTAAGAAAACCCTACTATCAGATTCACCCACTCCTATTTTCTGTCATCTGCAGCAATAAATATCCAAAAGGCCCCAAGACCACAAACGTCCAAAGGAACAAATGAATGGGGGATTGTGCCTCTGTGTTACCAGCAGGGATCTCGCATAAAGGGCCACTTGTACCAGTCCCATTTACAATCAGCTGACTCTCTGGACACTCTGAGCATCTGTAACTCTTGAACTTGCCTGCTCCTGTCTGCAACTGGTTCAACAGTGAACTCAGACCGATTAAAATTTCCAAAGATAACCTGAGTATAAGTCTGCCTGGGCTCAAGAGCACATCACTTCTTTCTTACTTGTGCCAGTGAAACTCACACTTGCCCAGAAATTAGCAAACATTTTGCAGGTTGTTAACAAAGAAAAGAATGGACAATCCTGGCAAATTCACTTTGGGATTATCCTTTTTTTCTTTCTGCCTAAAATCTGATTTAGATTTTAGATTCCTACCCAAGAAGATTTTAAGGCACATTTAGATGTATTGTGGGTTTTATTTTGAAAGGGCATTTTAAAAATTACAGTAAAATAAATAAAACAAAACTTACCATTTTAACTATTTTAAAGTGTACAAGTCAGAGGCATTCAGTACATTCATATTGTTGTACAGCCATCACCATCATTTTCAGAATCAATTTTTAAAAAGATTTCTGTAATTCTGACAATCTTCTATCCTCTTATTGACCCATAACAAAGGGTCATGTCTTATACGATGTATTTAGGAAAATTATGTTTTCTCACTTTTTTGTGTTCAACCAGGACAACTTTGGCTTATTTATTTTTAAAGATCTTCTCACATCACTTATGCACTAATGATGAAAGGTGAATGGAAAGAAATATCTGGAACTATCTTCAAACTAATTGTTTGCATAGTACCATTTTTGATTCTCTAATAGTCCCCATGAAGTCTTTATTATTACATATACACATTATTTTCCCCTATATATAGCCCTTCTACTAAGCCTGAAAAAAATCTAAGCAAGTACAATACAAATAAAAGAGGAAAGTCATTAATTATATATGTGTTATTCTTCATAGATTCAAAGCAACTGTCCCACTTCCTTTAATGCTTTAAAAAACATTATACAACAGTGAGTATTTTTAAAGTCCTTTACTGTGTGGTGAGATAAATACTTCTCTTCCTTGATATATTCTCAAATGTATTTCTATTTATAAAATAAACACATACACACATTTGAAAGCTTTCTGATTTTATTAGGGGGCTGGTACTCAGAGGCTAAAGACCAAAATATTGGCACCAAAAGCCGTTGTCAGGAAAATTTGGGGTTGTTGTCTTAATACGATAAGACATGACTAAGGCATATAAGACATGACCCCTTGTTGTGAGTTGATAAGGCTGTGATTAAGTTCTTGTTCTTCTTATTGGTTGTAGCTTTTCATTATTCTTATCTTTTTATAGCCATCTGCCCTGACTAGTAAAAGCTTCATCCTAATTTTGGGTCTGAGGCACCTTCTTACGTAAGCACCATCCACACAGAGAAATGATTCTTCAGCCAGCCTTATATGCTGCTCCCTATTTTTCATTTTGGCACACAAGGCATCAAACCAACTTTTTTGTACCTGGGCAATGTATTCATCAGTTATAACAGCAAACTTTGCCTTCAGCTTTTCTTAGAATTTGTGCATTACTGATCCCCACTTACACCACCTACTGAATACAAGCTATGGAAGATGCCACGATTAGATAATTATTTTGTAAACAGCAAATAAGTTATGAAAAAGTCTGGACACGACAAAATTCCCTGGATTTCCCCAAGATCAAACTGAAAGTTAAGCCAGGCAAATGTTTGGTACATTTCCAGTAAACAGCTCATTTATTTGCACTGTCAGATACTTAAAAGCTTTCTATAATCTCTTACATGCTCTTCTCAAACATAGCATACTGGGCAAAATTTGTTCACTGAGTTATATGTTAAATACACAAACACATGTTTCTGGAAATAGTAACTTGGGATAGACAAGTAAATAAGTTGGTGGATGTTGAGTCAAAAAAATATTTTATATTTGTAAATGATATATTGGATAAAGGGTTAGTATCCAAAATCTATAAAGAACTTACCAAATTCAACACCTGAAAAACAAATAATCCAGTGAAGAAATGGGCAGAAGACATGAACAGACACTTTTCCAAAGAAGACATCCAGATGGCTAACAGACACATGAAAAGATGCTCAACATCACTTATCATCAGGGGAATACAAATCAAAACTACATTGACATACCACCTCATACTGGTCAGAGTAACTAAAATTAACAACTCAGTAAACAACAGATGTTGGCAAGGATGCAGAGAAAAGAGAACCCTCTTGCACTGTTGGTGGAATGCAAACTGGTGCAGCCACTCTGGAAAACAGTGTGCAGCAGCTCTGGGAAACAGTGTGGAGGTTCCTCAAAAAATTAAAAATGGGACTACCCTATGACCCAGCAATAGCACTGCTAAGAATTTACCCAAGGGATACAGGAGTGCTGATGCAGAGGTGCACATGTACCCCAATATTTATAGCAGCGTTTTCAACAATAGCCAAATTATGGAAAGAGCCTAAATATCCATCAACTGATGAATGGATAAAGAAGATGTGGTTTATATATACAATGGAATACTACTTGGCAATGAGAAAGAATGAAATCTGGCCATTTGCAGCAATGTGCATGGAACTGGAGGGTATTATGTTAAGTGAAATAAGTCAGGCAGAGAAAGACAGATACCATATGTTTTCACTCATATGTGGATCCTGAGGAACTTAACAGAAGACCATGGGGGAGGGGAAGGGGAAAAAAATAGTTACCGAGAGGGAGGGAGGCAAACCATAAGAGACTCTTAAATACTGAGAAAAAACTGAGGGTTGATGGGGGATGGGAGGGAAATGGGAAAGTGGGTGATGGTCATTGAGGAGGGCACCTGTTGGGATGAGCACTGGGTGTTGTATAGAAACCAATTTGACAATAAATTATACTTAGTAATAAAAGAAATAGACACTAAAAAAAGGAAAAAGAAAAAAATCTTAAAACATCGAAATCTGAATATAGTCAGCCATACTTGTAAGGAGATAGGTTTCCTGTGAGTGGCTCCAGAGGACAGATATCTGATCATGGGAGGAGTCAAGAAAGGCAGCTACACCTTTGCAAATGGAAGACTTCTCCAGAATTTAGAGCCATTCATCAAGGAACAGGTCACTTCTGAGGTGTTTTGTCTCTCGAAAGGTTAAATAAGTACATACAGGAATATTGTAAAAGCAGTCTGTGTTAGCCACTTACTGCCTTACCTCTCTTCTGACCTTGTTTGGTTTAATTAGACAGCTTGCTAAGGATAATTTGAACATCAGGCTTATTGTTGGATTGTAAAATACAGATGGCCTCAGAGAGTATTTGGATTCATGATCTTTTTGCTTCTACTTGTAAAGGTAGGTTGTTTCCACAGATGGTCATACCAATCTGTTCCATCCTGTATGCCATTTTGCAATGATACTTTGCCAACAAAGAGATAAAATCTCTTTCCTCTTTCTCTGAATCTGGACAGGCCCTGTGAATTTCTCTGACCAGTTGAATGCAGTGCAACAAACACTGTGATTTCTTGGTCTTATGAGGCCCTGAAGCTTCTGTTTCTGCCCTCTATGAAGCTAACTGCTATGTAGACAAGTCCAGGCTTGTTGGAGAGGCCATCTGGAAAGAAGATGCGTCTGGATGATAAAAGGCCGTACAGAGTTCCCAAGTTGATAGCCAGCACCAACTGGCAGACAGAATGGATTCTCCGAACATATCTGCCCCATCTGACCCCATGAAAGCTGAGATCAGCTGTTCCCATTTTTGATCCCATTTTGATCTGAGTTAATAATGAGGGTGGAGTCATCTTGAATCTCCAATCTTTTTCCTTAAAAAGTTCCTTGAACATATTTACCAGTTCAGGCTCCAGCCTTCTATCAAACTATTTAGCCCTCTCTTTCCCTTTCTTCTTCTCTGTCCTCCACCCCCAAATCTCTGCCCTTTCCTCTGGAGAACTCAGCTCTGGGACTCCATTTGAATATTCAAAGGCTCTGTTAAACTGTAATCTTGAAAACTTCTCTCTCTTCCACTAGTGTACGTTAGGAGAAAAAGCCAGAGAGATTTCTTTTTCTTTTTTTCCCTGAGATTTTATTTAACTTCAAGTTAGTTAACACATAGTGTAGTATTAATTTCAGGAGTAGAATTTAGTGATTCATCAATTACTTATAATACCCAGTGCTCATCCCAACAAGCACCCTCCTTAATGCCCATCACCCATTTATCCCATCCCCCTGCCCACCTACCCTCCAACAACCCTCCGTTTGTTTTCTATAGTTAAGTATCTTTTATGGTTTGCCTCTCTCCCTGTTTTTATCTTATTTTATTTCTCCTCCCTTCCTCTATATTCATCTGTTTTGTTTCTTAAATTACACATATGAGCAAAATCATATATTTTTCTTTCTCCAACTTTTCTCGCTTAGCATAATACACTCTAGTTCCATCCACATCATTGCGGTTGGTAAGATTTCATTGTTTTTGATGGCTGAGTGTATACACAGACACACACACACACACACACACACACACACACACACCACATCTTCTTTATCCATTCACCAGTAGATGGATATTTGGGCTCTTTCCATGATTTGGCTATTGTTGATAGTGCTGTTATAAACATTGGGGTGCATGTGCCCCTTTGAATCAGTATTTTTGTGTCCTTTGAATAAATACCTAGTAATGCAATTGCTGAGTCATAAGGTATTTCTATCTTTACACTCTTATGAACCTCCACACTGTTTTCTAGAGTGTCTGCACAAATTTGCATTCCCACCAAGAATGCAAGAGGGTTCCTCTTTCTCTGCATCCTCACCAATATCTGTTGTTTCCTGTGTTCATTTTAGCAATTCTAACAGGTGTGAGGCAGTATCTCATTGTGGTTTTGATTTGTATTTCCTGATGATGAGTGATGTTGAGAATGTTGAACCTTTTTTCATGTGTCTGTTAGCCATTTGTATGTCTTCTTTGGAGGAGTGTCTATTCAAGTAGCTGCCCATTTCTTCACTGGAGTATTTGCTTTTTGGATGTTGAGTTTGGTAAATTCTTTATAGATTTTGGATACTAGCCCTTTATGTGATATGTCATTTACAAATATCTTCTCCCATTCTATAAATTGCCTTTTAGTTTTGTTGATTGTTTTCCTTCACTGTGCAGAAGTTTTTATTTTGATGTAGTCCCAATACTTTTTTTGTTTATTTGTTTTGCTTTGGTTTCACCCTAAAGCAGCAGGCTATACATTCTTTTCAAATGCACATGGAACATTCTCCAGAATAGATCACATACTGGGTCACATATCAGGCTTCAACCAGCACAAAAAGATTGAGATGCATATTTTCAGACCACAATACTGTGAAACTTGAATTCAACCACAAGAAAAAATTTGGAAAGACCACAAATAATAGAGGTTAAAGAACACGAAACCACTAAAACACTAAAGAACTACTAAAGAGTGAATGGGTTAACCAGCAAATTAAAGAAGAAATGAAAAAATACATGGCAGCCAATAAAAATAAAACCACAACTGTCCAAAACCTTTGGGATGTAGTAAAGGTGGTCATAAGAGGGAAGTATATAGCAATACAGGCCTTAATCATAAAGGAAGAAAAGTTTCAGATATACAACCTAACCTTACACCTAAAGAAGCTGGAAAAGAACAACAAATAAAGCCTAAAGCCAGCAGAGGAAGGGACATAATAACAATTAGAGCAGAAATAAATGATATAGAAACAACAACAACAAGAACAACAAAAACCCAGTAGAAACAAAACTAAAGCTGGTTCTTTGAAAGAATTAGCAAAATTGATAAACTTCTAGCTAGACTTAGCAAAAAGAAAAGAGAAAGGACCCAAATAAATAAAATCATGAGAGATTTCTTTTTTTGCTGATATGAAGTATGCTGCCTTCCTCAGAAAATAGAGGTAGTTATGGTTAATTTGGACTCTGTATTTTCCCTTTCCTATTGCTTTTACATAGCACTAAATAAAAACAACAATTTAGTTAAGAGCTTATGCAATTATATTTAAGGCTAAAGTGGAAATCACTAAGAAAGAAAACATGCTGAGAATATGAAGTTTTATTCCACATGAAACATAGCACTATTTTAAGCTTTTTAAGATTATGACTTTAAAGAAAATAATAAAATCTAAAATTGAGATAAATATCTGCTATTAAGGACTAAAATAGGGTGGGATGAAAGAGGCTGAGATTCTCCAAGGTCGCCACCCACAAGCATCAGATAATTGTTTCACTCTGGCCATTGATTTCAGTAGCTCAAAAGCTAAATAAATATCAAAGTGAAACTTTTTAAAAACCATTGGCCAGCATGCTTATTTTAATTGTACAGTTTTAATTACAATATTTAAAGCTACTTACAGCTGTATAATTCAGTCATATTTGTTATTTTGACATATTTGTATATATGTATATAAAATGCATTGTGCCATATAGGCAAAGCAGTTGAAATATTGCCAAATGGCTCTTGATATTTCAAAAACTAAGCACAAACTATAAAGGAGGGAGGTTAATAGATTGAACTACATGAAAATATAAAACTTCTCATCAAAACACACACTTAAAAAAGTAAAAAGTCAGTGTAAACTAGGAGAAAACCTTCACAACACATATAAACTTCAAGGGATTAATTCAGAATATATGTATATCAATAGGAAAAAACTAACACTATAGAAAAATTATTGAAAAAAATAAGTCATTCACAAAAGAGAAAATAGGAAAGTCTCAACTCTGTTAATAATCAGGAAAATGAAAGGTTTTGCTTGTTTATTTGCTTGTTGTTTTTGAGAGAGAAAGTGTGTGTGCACACACATGCATGTGCACGTGAGCTGGGGAGGGGCTGATGGGAGGAGAGAGAGAGAGAGAGAGAGAGAGAGAGAGGGAGAGAGAATCTTAAGCAGACTCCATGCCCAGTGTGAAGTCTGACGCAGAGCTGGATGCTGGGCTCAATCCCAGGACCATGAGATCATGACCTAAACTGAAATCCTGAAATCAAGAGTTAGACATTCAACCGACTGAGCCACACAGGTGCCCCAAGAAAATGCAAGTTAAAACCACAGTGAGATATCATTTGAAAACCATCAGATCGGCAACAAGTACATAGCCTCACATTAACAAGTACCAGTTGACTGTAGAACCACGTATAAGGTTCATTCTAGTGGGATGTAGGGAGAATAATTTGGAACTTTCTATCAAAGTCGGAGATGTGCACATCTAATGACTCAGCAACTATACTCTTAGGTCTGGATTTAAAGGTCTTTTTAAACTTTGCAAAATGTTTAATGAAAGAAAAAATGGTATAGTCATTAGCACATTTTTTGATTTAGAGAATTTTAAAAATAACCTATAATTCTGCTAGGGGCTCCATCTAGTCCTGATAAGGGTTTATCTACCCTCAGATTTATGCCTGCAACAGTCATCTCCTTTAAAAGTCTTTCAATCCAAAAATTCCACTTTTCTCTCCCTAGCAATTGAAATTTCCATCCACTTCCAAAAAAGAGGTGTAGCTCTTTTGTCCTCTCTGAGTCCTACAGTTTCAAGAGAAAGTCTACCTTTATGATATCTGTCATTGCCGTAGAGACTCAGTGTGCATTCTAGTATCATGATCTTCAATAAATGGGGATTCTGACCTTGAGTTTCCTTTTCAGTTTTCCCATCAACAAGAGCCCAGTCTTCTGGCTCCTTTACTAGACAATCTATTCCCCCCTTTGGGAATAGAATAGTCACCATCTGCAAACGCAAGTGCTTACAGAAGCCAGGTAGGTAATGTTAGACCATAAAGGAAGCCAAGTGTTTCAAAATAAGAAGGGATGCTAACTGGCAAATTGGAGCATGCAAGTCCTATCCAAGAAGAGCAACTTCTACCCAGCTCCAGTGATTGACATGAAGGAATGATTTGTGTTTGTCCAAAACATGCCAGATTTTTATATGAAATTTCACAATTTTTAAACTACTATACAGACCAAACAAAGATGTCTGTGACCCATTACAGACCTCAGGGCATGAATTTGCAAACTTTAACCTAAACTCATTAATGGAAAAAATTTTCTCTCTATTAGCAAGACTCTAAACTTATTTCTAAAGATGATGAGCCCCCAATTATCGTGCTGTGGAACTTTCGGTGCATTTCCCCTTCCTACAAGTTTGCAGGCACCACAAGATCACTTTGATGACTGGTATCCAAAAACAAACATCCCTTGTTAATTCTATTGCTATTTCTTCATTGGGTCATTTGTCTCATCAACAGTCAGTTCATCTCAACTACACTATTTTTTTACATTAACCATTTTTACATGTTTTTCTTAGCATAATTGTGTTGTAATACAACCCTAATTCTCCAAGTAGATCAATGGCTCAGAGCCACTCATAAAATCTTAAAAGTAATGTTCAAATAGAATACACACACACACACACACACACACACACACATACATACACACACACACACATACTACATCTTCTTTTTCTGTTCATCTATCAGTGGGGGCACTTAGGTTGTTTTCACCTTTTGGCTATTGTAAATAATGCTGCGATGAACCCCGTGTCGGGCTCTGTGCTAACAGCTTGGAGCCTGGAGCCTACTTCAGATTCTGTCTCCCTCTCTGTCTCTCTGTCCTTCCCCTGTTCACACTATATGTCTCTCTGTTTCTCTCTCTCTCTCAAATATAAATAAACATTAAAAAAATTAAGATAGTGCCTTCATTTCCTTCAAGTATATACCCAGAAGTGGAATTTATGAATAATATTATAGTTCCATTTTACATTTTCTGAAGAATCTCCATACTAGTTTCCATAGTGGGTGAACCAATTTACATTCCCACCAACAGTGCACAAGAGTTCCCTTTTCTTCACATCCTCACTAACATTTGTAATCTTTTGTCTTTTTGATAATAACCATCCTAACAGGTGTGGGGTGATATTTTATTGTGGTTTTGATTTGCATTTCGCTAATGATTAGTGATGTTGAGTACCTTTTCTTTTCTTTTTCTTCTAGGTTTATTGAGATATAATTGACATACAACACTGTATTAAGTTTAAAGTATATAGCATAATGACTTACATATAATATGACATGATTACTACAATAAGTTTAGTTAACATCCACCATCTTATATAGATAAAAAAAAAATGGTTTCTTCCTTGTGATGAGAATTTTTAGGATCTAATCTCTTAACAACTTTCAAATATACCATATAGCAGTACTAGCTATAGTTATCATGTTGTACATTATCTCCCCAGTACTTATTTGTCTTATAACTGGAAATTTGTACCTTTGACCACCTTCATTCAATTCCTCCACATCCCCACCCCCACTTGTGTTAACCATAATTCTGACCTTTTTCTATGAGTTTGGTTTTTGTTTTATTTTGTTTTGTTTTAGATTCCACAAGTAAGTGAGCTCATGCACTACTTGTCTTCCTCTGTCTGTTTTATTTCACTTAACATAATTCCCTCAAGGTCCATCCATGTTGCCACAAATAGTAGGATTTCCTCCTCTCCTCCTCCTCCTCTTCCTCCTTCTCTTTGGATGAATAATATTCCCTTGTATGTATATACAGTTGTTCGTTGTCTCTATGTTTTAACTATTGTAAATAGTGCTGTAACAAACATGGAGGTGCAGGTATCTCTTCAACATAGTGTTTTAGTTTCCTTTGGATATATGCCCAGAAATAGAATTGCTGGATCATATGATAGTTTTACTTACAATTTTCTGAGAAAACTCCATACTGTTTTCAATAGTGGCTAAATCAATTTATGATCCTACCAACAGTGCACACAGGTTCCCTTTTCTTCATATCCTCACCAGCATTTGTTATTTCATGTCTTTTCCATAATAGCCATTCTAACAGGTGTAAGGTGATATTTCATTGTGGTTTTGATTTGTTATTTCCCTAATGATTAGTGATGTCGAGCACCTTTTCATATGCCTGTTGACCATTTGAACTTCTTCTTTGGAGAAATGTCTATTCAGGGCCTCCGCCCATTTTGTAATTGAATTGTTTGCTTCTTTGCTCTTGAATTGTAGGAGTTCCTTATATATTTTGGACACCAACCCTTCATCAGATATGTCATTTGCAAATATTTTCTGCCATTCCATTGGTTGCCTTTTCATTTTGTTGATTGTTTCTTTTGATGTGCAGATGCTTTTTAGTTTGGTGTAGTCCTATTTGTCTATTTTTGCTTTTGTTGTTTCTGCTTTAAGTGTCATACCCAAAAATTATTGCGAAGATCAACGTCAAGGAGCATTTTCCCTATATTTTCCTCTAGGAGTTTTATGGCTTCAGGTCTTACATTTGAGTCTGTAATCAGTTTACTGGTATTTTGTTAAGAATTTTTACATCTACATTCATTAGGGATATTGGTGTATAGGTTTCTTTTCTTGTATCCTTATCTGGATTCAGTATCAGGATAATACTGGCCTTGTAAATGAATTTGGGAGTTTTCTCTCCTCTTCAATTTTTTAGAAGTGTTTGAGAAGTATCGTGTTAATTCTTCTTTAAATGTTTGGTAAAATTCACAGTAAAGTCATCTGGTCTTGGGATTTTTTTTTTTTTTTTTTTTAGTTTCTGATTCAATCTCCTTACTTGCTATTGGTCTGTTAAGATTTTGTGTTTCTTCATGATTGGTAGGTTGTATGTTTCTGGGGATTTATCCATTTATTCTAGGTTATCCAATTTGTTAGTGTATAATTTCTGTGGTGTCAGTTGTAATGTCTGTGCTTTCATTTGTGATTTTGAGTTTTCCCCTTTTTTCCAATGTCTAACTAAATATTTGTCAGTTTTATTTTTTTCAAAGAACCAGATTTTAGTTTTATTGATTTTTTCAATTGTCTTTTTAGTATCTATTTCATTTATTTCCTCTGTGATCTGTGTTATTTCCTTCCTTCTGCTAACTTTGAGCTTAATTTGTTTTTCTTTTTCTAGTTCCTTAAGGTGTAAAGTTATGTTGTTTATTTAAGAGTTTTTAAATGTGTTTATTCCTACGAACTTCCCTCTTTGGACTGCTTTCATTGCATCCTATAAGTGTTAGTATGTTGTACTTCCATTTTTGTTTTTCTCAAGATAGTTTTTCACTTCTTCTTTGATGCATTGATTGTTTAAGAGTGTTTGTTTAATTTCCATCTATTTGTGAGTTTTCCAGTTTTCTTCCTGCTATTAATTTCTAGTTTCATGCCACTTTGATGAGAAAAGATACCTGGTATTATTTCAATCTCCTTAAACTTGCTAAGACTTTTTGTGACCTTTCGTATTATCTATCCTGAATAATGTTCCATATATAGTTGAGAAGGTTGTGTATTCTGAGGCTATTGGATGAAATGTTCTGTAAATGTGTTAGGTTCATTTGATCTAAAGTATAGTTCAAGCCAACAGTTTTTAAAATTAATCTTCTGTTTGAATGACCTATCCATCATTGAAAGTAGGTTATGAAGTTCCCTAATAATGTTGTATTTTAGTTTATTTCTCCCTTCAGATCCTAGTATTTGCTAATTTACTTAGGTACAGGTTTCCCCACTATCTGAATGTAGAGAATTTCTATGAAAATTCTTTTCTATGAAAAGCTGAAATGGTACAACACAAAAAAGCGATTGCCATTAATTTATATGGAAACATTTAGAGCATTCTCATTCCCCAAAATGATTTCTCTTAGGCATTTCTGATACCTTTAGGACATATCTTACTAATGAATGCAAACAACGAATCTGGATAAAGTAGATGCTCACAGACACAGTTCAAACCACAGAGGCTTGATGCTGAAATTCTAAGTGTACTACCCAGGGAGGTACCTTGTTGGTCACAATCTCTCTGCTCAGGGTGGGCTCTGCCTCTATAATGCCTCTTGACCTTTGTGCTAGAGTGTAGTGTTTAACACACCACCATATCATAGTATTAGAGTATTCTGAATTTGGCTATATACTTATCTTTATCAATGTACTATATATTTTCATAGGTTTTCATGTTAGTCATTAGTACCCTTTCATTTCAGCTTGAAGAACTTCTTTCAGCATTTCTTGAAAGGCAGGTCTAGTAATGATAACTCTTCTAGCTTTGGTTTCTCTTGGAAAGTGTCTCTCCTTCCTTTCTGAAGAACAACTTTGCTGGATAGAGTATTCTTGGCAGGTTTTTAAAAGTTAATTTATTTTGAGAGTGAAAGAGAGCACAAGTTGGGGAGGGGCAGAGAAAAGGAGAGACAGAATCCCAAGTAGGCTCTGCACCATCAGCACAGAACTCACAAACTGTGAGATCATGACTTGAGCTGAGATCAAGAGTCGTACACTTAACCAATTGAGCCACCCAGGGGCCCCAGCAGTTTTTTTTTTCTTTTAGCACTTTGAATATATCACCCACTCTCTCCTAGCCTATAAAGTCTCTGCTGAGAAATCTTCTGATAGCTTTATGGGAGTTCCCCTGTAAGTTACAATTTCTTTTTATTGCTGCTTTTAAGATTCTCTTTGTCTTTCATTTTTGACAGTTTTATATAATGTATCTTGGAAACGATCTCTTTACACAGAGCTTTGGGAGGGACCTATGAGTTTCATGAACTTGGATATCCAAATATCTTACCAGATTTGGGAAGTTCTCAGCCATTATTTCTTTAAATGGGCTGTCTGGCCCCTTCTCCTTCTTTTCTTCTGAGACTCCAGTAATTCTCAGATTGTTTCTTCTGATGGTATCATACAGATCACATAGCTTTCTTTCCTCTTTTTCATTCTATGTTCTTTGTTCTCCTCTGACTATTTAATTTCAAAGGTTCTGTCTTCTAATCCACAGATTCTTTCTCCCCTTGATCCACTTTATTATTGATGTTCTCTATTGCACATTTCATTACATTGTTTTCTTCAGCTCCACAATTTCCATTTTGTTCTTTTTTTATGATTTGTAATTACTTGTTCAGTTCTCATTTTGTTTGTGTATTGTTTTCAGATTTCTTTGACATTTCTGTGTTTTCTTGTAGCTCATTCATCTTCCTTAAAACAGCTATTTTGAAATTTTTGTCAGGTTAATTGCAGATCTCCATGTCTTAGATAACAAGTAACAGGAAGATTATTGTGATCTTTTGGTAGTGTAATGTTTCCTTGATTTTTCATGTTCTTTTAAGTCTTGTGTTGCTGTTTTAACGTTTGAAGTAGCAGTCACTTCCTTCAGTCTTTACTGACCGACTTTGGGAAACACCTTCTCTATTAGAGATTCTCAGGCTTTTTCAGATCTTCTATGGATACACCTGTTCCACACTTCTTGCTCCTTCTTGTGGCAGAATTCTTTAATGTTTATTTTATTTTTGTGAGAGAGAGAGAGAGAGAGAGAGAGAGAATAGTGGGGGAGGTACAGAGAGAGAGGAGGACTGAGAATCCAAAGCAGGCTCCACACTGAAAGTAGTGAGCCCGATGTGGGGATCAAACTCATGAACCACAAGATCATGACCTGAGCCAAAGTTGAATGCTCGACTGACTGAGCAACTCAGGCGCCTCTCTTGTGACAGGATTCTTAAGCTTGTATGAACTTCTCTCAATCCTGATATGCACCAAGCTGGGTATGGACTACTCTCGGAGCCTTATATAACTGAAATTGTACAGTATTTGTTTGTGTTTGACTTCCTTCACTTAGCATAATGTGTTCATCACTTTGGTCTTTTTAATGCTGCTGATTTTCATCCAGTGTCTAGTAATTCTTGAGTCAGTTCATCACTATGAATGAAAAATCAGGATGATTAGTAAACACACTTGCAGCTCCCCAAAGGCTTCCCCAGCACCAGGAGGTCTAAATGTGGCCTCTGTGCCAGTGGGCAAGGGTAATACTCAGCAGGTTTGAGGATGGTGGGTGTGGTGAAAGTGGACATCCTGGAAACTCCACATGTCAAAATTAAGAGGGTTTTATTCTGTAAATGGAGTACTTAAGTGGTTTCACTCTTTTTGTCCACTTTAATGTCCAACGTAATCATTTTTGGAGTTATCTTAAGCTTTGCTTGGCCTCTTGCTCTGATTCCTGCCCTCAAACATGGATCCCCTCTCCAGGCAGGTTTTCCTTCTCCAAGGAGCAGTCCTCTGGCATTATTCTTCTGCCAGTTTGTGTGCTGTGTATGAATAGAGAGGCAGGGTGTGGGCAGTACCTCACTGACCTGGCTAGGAATGCAGATATTTCTTAAAGCATCCTAGTGACTAATTCACAGCCCACACTCTCCCTTTTGTTATTGGTTAATTCTGAGTTGCAGTTTTTACTATCCAAGTTGGGATTTTGTGCACAAAAAGAAATCCTTAAATTACTTGTTTTAATCCATACTATATGATTCTAGTTACAAAGGTAAAAATCTTGTTTCTCTTAAATATTTAAGCTTAATTTACACTCTTACTTTATTTGCAAATTTTATGATTTTCGGAGCACCTGGGTGGCTCAGTTAGTTGATTAAGTGTCTGACTTCAGCTCAGGTCATGATCGCATAGTTCATGAGTTCAAAGCCCCTGAACGGGCTCTGCGCTGACAGTGCAGAACCTGCTTGGGAGTCTCTCTCTCCCTCTATCTCTGTCCCTCCCTCACTCACTTGTGTGCTCTCTCTCTCAAAATAAATGAATAAACTTAAAAAATTATTATTTTAATCAAAATAAGAACTATCATTTTCATTTGTCCTTTTTGAGTTAATGCATTTAATGCATTTAATATGTTTACATATTTAATCAAATTCCCTTGGCTATTTCAAAGTACAATTTTAAGACAATTGATTCTCTCAAACATTTCAAATACATCAAGGGAAGATGACAAATACAAAAACAAAACAAAACAAAACAAAAGCTTCCTAAGAACTTAAACTACTCTTGACAATCTACTAAATTATCACCCCTATGAATTTTGTAGATAAAATCCTTTTAAGCCTTTCATAATCATTTAAAAAATTAACAGAGTGTGCACAAGACATCATAATGGTTATATTTAAACACAGCTTATGTAAGAGTACACTGAATTTTAGAGATTATAAATTATTCATCCAACTAAGGGGAACAAAACAAGCATGTCAAGCCAACTGATGTTCCAAGGTCAAAAGCTCAGGACAGTGGCTCCAAGTGAAACACATCAGAGACCCATGGGGCAGAAGACCCCCATAACTCTGGGCTGGATGTCTTTTTATAAGCAATCCCCCAATTCATGACTTTCAGCTGAGATTTGACTAATTGTATCAATTAGTCAATTAAAATTAACCAATTTCAATTTCTGACAATACAGTGATTAAAAAAATATTTAAATTTATGAGTCCTTTAAATTAATGAGTCCTTTCTAGCTCTTGGTTTTAGATTTCATTTTCTGTAACTCTTATGTAAATGCCTGCACTAAAGCTAAAAATATTCTAACAGAATGTTGAGCCACATACTCAGCTATAACCCATTAAAACTTATCTTTCAAACAGATTAGTTGACTTCTAGGACACCTTATTTCTTATTATGCCGTATAAGTGAGTGACTCTATTTATTTTCTTTATTCATTAATATTGTCAAATTTGCATATGTCAAAATCTCATATTAAAAATCTAGGCCTGAATCTCTTGAGAAGTTATAATTTAATTTCATGTGGCTAGAAGAGAATTACAAAATGTCCAAACCTAGTTTCTGATGTTAATTTTCTGCAATTATTAGCCTATGGAAGCTGATTTCAGATTACCCATCTCAGTTTTCTGCTGTCCATTTTGGCCTTTCAGCCTACCTTTATCTCTGAAATGTCTACGTTTTAAAAATTATTATTTGGACTTCTAGCAGCTAGCACAGTGCCTAGAAAATAGTATCCATTCAGCAATTATTGATTGAATGGAATAGAAGATTAAATAGATCAATTTTTGTCTTTCATCACTTGTACCTCAGTAATCCAAATTATTTAAGAGAATTTTGTAATTGTTATTTATTATATAATATTATTTTTGGAAGAATTTTAAATATTCAGAAAAGGTAGGCTAAAAATGAACACACAATAAATGTTTTCTTGGGGCACCTGGGTGGCTCAGTCAGTTAAGCATCTGACTTTGGCTCAGGTCATGATCTCACAATTCGTGGGTTTGAGCCCCCATCAGGCTATGTGCTGACAGCTAAGAGCCTGGAGATTGCTTTGGATTCTGTGTCTCCCTTTCTCTCTGCTCTACCTCCGCTTGTAGTCTGTCTCTCTCTGTATCTCAAAATGAATAAACATTAAAAATGTTTTTAAAAAAATGTTTCCTTAACTGCCTCTTTGGTTGTCTTTATGAAACTTAATATTTTATATCAGCTATAGCATCAATCTGTCAATTAGACTTACACCCTGAACTTCCAACTGCTGATGATTAATATAACAGAATTTTATTAAAATACTGCAATAGATATTTTATTGTACAAGGAGCAAATGTGATAACCAATGAGTTTTTATTACCAAATGACTTGTGTCACTGACCCATTCCTGACCCATCCCCTCCCACCTCTTGATTAGTCTGATGATGCCAGCCATGGCTCTGGGTCAAAAGCCAAAAACACCAGATGGTGTCATACCTACTTAGGGATACAGGAAACAAAGTTCATTTGATGAAGGGAGGGTATTGAGTAGATTGTATTACATTAAAACCCTGCATATGAAAGCTTGAGTCTGGATAAATTTCAATAACCTCCCTATAGACTTTGAAGAGACAGTTAAAAATCTTAAAGAAACAATTAATATTTGTTAAAAAAATGTTAATACTTACTGACGAATAATTAGAGCCTTTGTGGAAAAGGTTGCAGGTGCTTACCCAATACTTCTCTCCCATGCTTCCTTAGTAACATAACTAGGATTTTGTTCAGAGTGACCGTGTGCCAAAATAAAAAACTTTACTTCCCAGCCTCCCTTACAGTTTAAGGGGATATTCAATGAAATTTAAGTAGAAGTCTTTGGTTGGTGTTATCTAAAACTCTTCAAAGAGAGAGAGCCTATTTGTCACTTTCTAGTCTCCTACAATGTAGACATGCTGGCAGGAACTCTAGTAGACATTTTGTGACCTTGAAGATGGAAACAACATACTAAAAAGCAGAGAAGAAATTTAAAAGCAACCTATATCTCTCATAACTTTATGGAACAACTTTTCCAACATCAAACTAGTAGACTAAGGCTTTTTTTTTTTTTTTTTTTTTTTACGTGAGATGAGAAAAAGGTATTTACTAAGCACCTACGATGTTCAAATGGATCTGACAAACATCCTGTTTTCCAAGAGATGTATTGAAGGAGCTAAAACATTTATGCCTACAATAGTAAAACAAGATAGAAAGTGGAAAGAATCAGAGAACAGCTGGCAGTAAGACATCAGCTTGGGAGAGGTTCCTGAAAAAGGTGAAGTGTACAGTTTTTAAACTGAGCAGACTCTTAAAAAAAGACTGCCATCACAGTCGTTAGAAGAAAAGAAAATGGTATCTTTCCTTGAGAGAGAGAGGCTCATATGATTGATAATTCCTTCTTTTTAACTGCTTTCTACATAATTCATCCCAATGTAAGAGCCACTGAAGGCTAAAACTGAAGGATGCCATTAGGAGTTTTGCCAACTCTTAAGCATTCTCATGGAAGAAATTCCTCATTTCACGTCAGAAGAAGGAAACTATTAAAGCAATATGACGGCTGTTACCTCCACTAAATGGTGGCTGAACAATTTAGCACTGAGACTGGCAAGAGCCAGAATTAATTGTGCTGCCCCTCATCAGATCACCAATGTGGGACGTGAGCAAGTGTACCAACCAGCACTCCCCAGAATCCCTAGATTCTTCCATTACAGTAAATTCCTGTTTTTATACCAAACCACTTTTCCGGTATTGTGCATGAAAATAGTCTCCAAAGCCCCTCCCAAATTTATTTTAGATTTCATAATTTTGGTCAGTCTGATAGGACTGGAAGGGGGTCTCATTGTGGTTTTAAGGTGGATTTCTATGAATACAAATGATACTAACCACCTTTGACATGTATATTAGACATTTGGAATTCCTCTCTTTGAATAACTGCCTGTTCAAATACTGTGTGCATTTTTCTGAGTTATCTGTCTTTTTCTTATTGATTGGTAGGCATTTGAAAATATATGTATTTTTGACATATGCCCTTTGTCAGTTATATTCATTGTAAACGTCTCCTAGTCTCTGGTCTTTTGATGATGTGGATGGTGTCTTTTGATGATGAGAAGTTCTTAATTTTAATCTTGTCCTACTTATTAATCTTTTCCTTTATGGCTAAATGGTTTTTATGTAATATTTAAGAAATTCTTACTGCCAGGTCTTGAAGATCTCCTCTATTATCTTCTAAAAGCATCATAGTTTTACCTTTTACATATAAATTGCCTATTAATGATTTTTGTGTGTCATGTAAGATATAGGACCATTTTCATTTTTTCCCATATGAATCCCAATTGTTTCAGCAACAGTTAATGAAAAATCCATCTTTTCTTCACTTCTTTGTAATGCCAATTGTATCATATATCAAGTGTCCATATGTGTATAGGTTTATTTCTCTGCACTCTCTGTGATCCACTGATCTATTTGTCTATCCCTGAGCCAATACCACACCTTCATAATGATTACAGTGTTGTAGTAAGTCTTGACATCTTATAGGACAAATGTTCCCACCTTGTTTGTTTCAGCTTTCTAAGCCCTTTCCAGTTCCATATAAACTTTAGGATGTTTGCCAAGTTCAGCAACAACTTAAACTATTATTTTTATTATGAATAATGTACTATAAATACATTGAATCTATAGTTTAATATAATTAATAACTATAATTAATGTAATTAACTTAGGGATTAGATTTTATTAATTTAGGAAAACTGATATATTTACAATATTCAATCTTCCAATACATAAAATTATTTTATTTCTCGGTTTACATCTTCTTTGATATCTCAATAAAATTTCCTAATTTTGTACATAACATTTTTTATTCAATTTTCTTGCTAGATATATCATACATCTTGTTGCTATTATATATGTCATTTTTTTCATTTCCCAATTTTTTGTTGCTGGTGTATAGAAATGCAATGATCATGATAAAAAAAATGATCTTTTTATATACATCAAACTTGCTCATCTGTCTTATTAAGACTAATAACAATATATCTTTAGTTTTAATTTGAATTTTCTAGGGGGAGGCATCTGGGTGGCTCAGTCTGTTGAGTGTCCAACTTTGGCTCAGCTCATGATCTCTTGGTCTGTGAGTTTGAACCCCACGTCGGGCTTTGTGCTGAAGCAGCCTGGAGGCTGCTTTGGATTCTGTGACTCCCTCACTCTCTGCTTCTCCCCTGCTCATGCTCTCTCTCTCTCTTTCAAAAATAAATAAATATTTAAAAAATTAATTAGAATTTTCTATTATGTAAGCATGTTATTTTCCAATTTTTTCACATCTTATTTCTTCTTACTTTCTTACTTTATTGGCTTAGAACACACTACAATATCAAGTAGAAGTGATGATAGAAGGAACTTTTGTCTTTTGGTGATCTCAAAATATCATCATTAAGCATGATATTTGCTGTATAATGTTGTTTTTGTTTTTACTGAATAAATTTTACATGTATAAATTTAAGGTGTACATTTATATGTTGCAATATGATTGCCCATATAGCAGTATTTGTCACATTACATATTCTAAGCATATGGAAACTGAAAGAAGGAGGATATAGTTTTACTTATGGCAGATGAGATAGACTTCAAGCCAAAAAGGGTAATGAGACAAAGAAGGATTGGAATAATTAATTTTGTTAAAATGGCTATAATACCCAAGCTATCTAAAGATTCAATGCAATCCCCATCAAAATGCAAAAGGCATTTTTCACAGAAATAGAAGAACAATCCTAAAATTTGTGTGGAACCAAAGAAGACCTTGAATAGCCAAAACAATCTTAAGAAAAAAGAACAAAGCCAGCAGTATGATGCTTCCAGATTTCAAATTCTGCTATAAAGTCATAGTAATAAAAACAGTGTGGTACTGGCACAAAAATAGACACATTGACCAATGGAACAAAATAGCCCAGAATTAAATCTCAGTGTATGTGGTCAACTAATATTCAACAGAGAAGCCAAGAATACCCAATGGGGAAAGGATAGTCTCTTCGACAAATGGTGCTGGAAAAACTGGAGAAACACATGCAGAACAATGAAATTAGACCTCTATCTCACACCACCCACAAAAATTAACTTAAATGAATCAAAGACTTAAACATAAGGCCTGATGTCCTAAAACTCCTACAAGAGAACAGAGGGAAGAGGCTTATTGATATTGGTCATGGTGATGATTTTAACATGATGCCAAAAGCACAAACAAAAGCAAAAATCAAAATTTGTTATTACACCAAACCCAAAAGTTTCTGCACAGAAAAGAAACAATTAACAAAATGAAAAGACAAAGTACAGAATGGGAGCAAAATTTGCAAAACATATATTGGATAAGGTGTTAATTTCTTGTTTTTTTTTTTTTTTAATTTAAATCCATGTTAGTTAACACATAGTATAGTAATGGTTTCAGGAGTAGAATTTCCAAAGAGGATATAAAATGATCAACATACATGAAAAGTTTTTTAATATCACTAATCATCAGGAAAATGCAAATCAAAACCACAATAAGATATCACCTCACACTTGTTAGAATGGCTATCATTGAGAAGACAATAAACCACGATGCTGGTGAGGATATATATGGTGAAAGGGAACCCTTACACATTATTGTTGGGAATGTAAATTGGTCCAACCACTATGGAAAACAACATGAAGTTTCCTCAAAAAATTAAGAATAGAGGGGCGCCTGGGTGGCGCAGTCGGTTAAGCGTCCGACTTCAACCAGGTCACGATCTCGCGGTCCGGGAGTTCGAGCCCCGCATCGGGCTCTGGGCTGATGGCTCAGAGCCTGGAGCCTGTTTCCGATTCTGTGTCTCCCTCTCTCTCTCTGCCCCTCCTTCATGCTCTGTCTCTCTCTGTCCCAAAAATAAATAAGCGTTGAAAAAAAAATTTAATAAAAAAAAAAAAAAAAGAATAGATCTGCCATATCATCCAACAATTCTACTTCTGAGTATATACTAAAAGTAAATGAAAACAGGATTTTGAAGAGAGATAGGTAATTTATATGTTTATTGCAGCATTATTTACAATAGCCAAGAGATGAAAACAATCCAAATGCCCATCAACAGATGAATGGATAAAAAAGGTGTGGTATATATACACAATGGAACATTTATTATTCAGCTATAAGAGAGGAGGCTATGGATGCACTTCAATCACATTATGCTAAGCAAGGTAAGTCAGACAGAGAAAAACAAATACTGTATTATATCACCTATATGTAGAATCTAAAAAAGTTAAACCTATAAAAAACAGAATAAAATGGAGGTTACCAGGGAATTGGTTGGGGGGAAGGGGAGAGATTTGAGTGATGGTATTTAAAGGTGCAAACTTATAAGCCATAGAGATCTAATGCACAGTATAATGAATTGGAAGTATAAGATTAGAAGTATAAGATTGGAAGATCTTTCACTTTGAAACTGTGTGTATCTTTAGAGCTGAAATGAGTTTCCTATAACCAGCATGTAGTTGGATCCAGTTTTTTAATCCATCTAGCCACTATGTGCCTTTTGATTGGTGAATTCAGTCACTTTATATTTATAGAGTGACTTTTTGTATGTACAGACTTACTACTGCCATGTTATCTTTCACCTTCTGGTTATCATGTCTCTTGGTTTTGTTTTTATTTTTTTTAAATCTTCTGTTTCTGTCTACCTTTGAAAGTTGGTGATATTCCATGGTGATTTTTTCAGTCTCCCCCTTTTTTATATTTTGTGCCTCTGCTCCAGATTTTTGCTTTGTGGTTACCACAAGCAATTTACCTTTATTAGCCTGTAAGCTTCCATTGTTTTACTTTTCCTCTGTTATGTTTTTGATGTTGAAAATTATCTCTTTTTATGCTGTGATTTCATTACCAAGTTCTAGCTGTCGTAGATATTTTTAATGATCTTTTCCTTTAAACTTTATGGTATACTTGAGTTTAATATACTATTCTAAAAGAGTTACAGTTTTTTAATTCTGACTATTTATCATTTTAATTAGAGTTTTATGTACTTTTGTCTTTTCATTTGAACTTGAAGAGATCCTTTTAACTAGTGGTGGTGAACTCTCTCAGCTGTTGTTTGTTTGGGAAAGACTTTATTTCTCCTTCATATCTGAAGGATAATTTTGCCAGATAGAGTATTCTTAGCTGGCAGCTTTTATCTTTCAATATTTTGAATATGTCATTCCACCCTCTCCCAGCCTATACAGTTTCTGCTGAGAAATCTGCTGATAGCTTAATGGGCGGGGCGGGGGGGGGTTCTATGAAGTTTGCTGTCCTTTTTTTCCTTGGCTGCCTTTAAATTTCTTTCTTTATCATTGATTTTAGACAGTTTTAACATACTGTGTCTTGGAAAAAGGACTTTTTATGTCCAATGTTCTATTAGCTTCTTGGATGTGTGTGTCCAGTTTCTCCCCCAGGTTTAAGAAGTTCTCAGCTCTTATTTCTTTAAATAAACTCTCTGCCCCCTTTTCTATCTCTTCTCCTTCTGGAATACCTATTACTCTTATGTTGACTTTTCTGATGCAATCTGATAGCTTTCATAGGATTTTTTAACTTTTTAAAAATCTTAGGTCTCTCTCATCTTCCACCTGAATCATATCTAGATTTCTATCTTTCAGATTGCTAATTCTCTCTTCCATCTGATCTGCTCTATTTCCAATGCATTCTGATATTCTGATATATTCTTTATCCCATTTACTGAGTTCTTCAGCTCCAGAATTTGTATTTTTTCCCAAACTTTTATAATCTCTTTGGTAAAATACTCTTTCTGTTTGTTAATTTTATTTCTGATATTACTGTATTAATTTCTGAGTTTTCCTGTATCTTACTAAATTTCTTCAGAATAGTCATTTTGAATTCTTTATCAGTTAGATAACAATATGCCACGTCTTTGGGTTTGGATGCTAGAAAACTGTCAGCCCCTAAAGTTAGGAGCCTGCACATAAAAAGAAATAAAAGCTGGTGGCAAAAAAGAAAAAGGGTGGCAGTAGACTCGGGGAAGGTATATACTTAGCACATGGGACTTTGGGTATACCCACAGCCAGGTAAATGGATCCTCAAGTTGGGGGCCCATGTCCCAGGGTTCCATGGATGGTCCTCTTGCCAGACAGCAGGAGACATTTACTTTTAGTTCTCTTTGTCTGCCTCCTTTCTCCCCCTTTTCACCTCTAGTCAGTGTGATCTCTCCTTAGAGCAATGGGTTCCTCCAGCCACAGTGCACATAGCCAGGCTGGCACCCCACTCACCCTCCACCTCGTCTGCCAAAAACGTCATGGCAGTCAGCTGTCAGACCTGCCACCACCTTCTCTGCTGCAGCCTCTGCCACCACTGGCTCTGTCACCACTCCCCTTGATTCCCAGCCTCTTCACCAATCCAATCCACCCACCTTGCAGTGCACAGATGGTTGGATCTCCCAGATGTCCTGGTGTGCTGTGCAGAGGCACTTTTCTTCAGTTGTGGATGTCCAATTGGTTATAAATAAAAAGGGAGAGGAAAAAAAGCAACTCACACTGCCATCATGTTGACATGACTCTTCTGCATGATTTTTGAAGATAACCTTCATCATAGACGTTCCCTTCATTTTCGCTTTTTTTAAAAATCATGATTGTATGTTAAATCATTAATGTAGTTAAATTTTATTAAATGCTTTTTCTTTATCTACTGAGAAGATACTACGATTTTCTTTTCTAATATGGAAACACAGTGGACTATATTTATTGATTTTCTAATGTAAAACCAACCTTGAATTCCTAGGATATAACCGACTTAGTAATAACGTGTTGTCCTTTTAAATTGTTTATTTATTTTTGAGAGAAAGAGAAAGAGAGAGCAAGGGGGGGGGGGGGCAGAGAGAGAGAGAGACACACACAGAATCAGAAGTAGGCTCCAGGCTCCAGCTGTCAGCACAGAGCCTGACGTGGGACTTGAACCCTCGAGCTGTGAGATTATGACCTGAGCTGAAGTAAGACCTTAACTGACTAAGCCACCCAGGCACCCCAACATGTTGTCCCTTTATATGCTACTAGATGGAGTTTGCAGACATCTGGGTTTAGATTTTTGCATCTGTGTTCCTGAGTGAGATCACCTGTAACTTTCTTTTCATGCATTGTCTTTGCCATATTTTAGTATCAAGTTTATGCTAGTCTCAAGAGTTGGGAAGTGTTTCCCCTTTTTCTATTTTCTGAAAAAGTTTATCTAAGATTAAAATTATTTCTTCCAGTGGTAAAATTGCTGGTGAATCTGGGTGTGGAATTCTTTTAGGAGAAACATTTGGATTATAGATTTAGTTTCTCTAATTATTACAGGTACAAAAGATGGACATATGGCTTCTCTTCCAAACTGGAAAAATTTAATAAGTAAAGGGGTTAAGAAAATAATTAATGGATACTTATCTATAATAGGTGTAAACTTGGATTGCCCTGGGCAAAAGGGGATTTATGGTCATCATAATGGTAAGACTTCCTATTTCTGACTATAAATTTCCTACTTCTTCCTGAGTAAATTTTATTAAGTTATGTTTTGGGGGGGAATTTGTGCATTTTGCCTAAATTTTTAATTTTTTTGATATAAAGATTTCATGTTAATATTTTTTTCTTTTCAATGTGCTCTTTTTCCAACTTTGTTGAGGATTATGTTAATCTTATACTCTCTCTTTAATATCTACAATACCTGTGTGTCTCCTTTTTGTTTCTAGATGTTGGTTATTTGTGCCTTCTCAGTTTCTTCATCGATTTTTTATATATAACTTTAAAAACTGATTTATTGAGGGGGGGAGGGGCAGAGAGAGAGAGAGAGAAAGAGAAAATCCTAAGAAGGCTCTGCATTATCAGCACAGAGCCCAACATAAGATTTGAACTCACAAACTGTGAGATCATGACCTGAACCCAAATCTAGGGTTGGATGCTTAACCAACTGGGCCACCCAGGTGCCCCATCTTCCTCATTCTTGAAAGAGATATTTTAATTTTGTTAAAATAAACAAGCAACTTTTGACCTTGTTGAGCATCTCTATTATATAATTGTTTTCTATTTCAAAATGTCTCCTTTAATCTTCATTTTCTTCTTTCTGATATACCTCTAATTTTTTTCAGATGAATGTTAGTTAAATTCCAGACTTTCTAAACATACATATTTTGAGGTTATAAATTTCCCTGTCTGTGCTCCTAATCCTAAATTTTGATATGTGATCATTTTGTTATTCTTCTGTTTAAAATATTTTCTAATATTTTCATGATTTTATTTTGATGCATGATATTTTTTAAGTCTCTAATATATGGGTTTTTTTTTTTTTACCTTATTCTTATTTTTGTGGGTTTTTAGTTGGTCTTACAATCTAAGAACATGCAGTGTATAATTTTAAACCTTTTAACTGAATTGAGACTTGCTTTATGGTTTGTTTATATTTAGTAAATGTTCTGTATGCTTAAAAATACGTACTTTGCAATCATTATGTGGAGATCTCACTATGTCAGGCTATTATCTTATCAAAATCTTTTCTGAATTTATTGATATTTTGTTTGCTTTTTCTACTAGTAACTAAGAGATGTAGTATGAAAAAACACTGCATCTATTGCATGAATATTTGTATACTTCTCCTTGAAGTTCTGTCATTGTTTGCTTTATATATCTTGAGGGCATATATTGGAAATACACAAATTTAAAATTGTAGTTCCTTTTATCAACACAAAGTGACCTTCTTTACTGCTGTAATCTTATTTTTTTTAAATAAATAAATACATATATTTATTTACTTATTTATTTATAGAGAGAGGGGAGAGGGGTAAAGAGAGAGGGAAAGATTGAATCCCAAGCAGGCTCCATGCTGTCACCACAGGGCCCAACATGAGGCTTGATCTCAAAAACTGTGAGATCCTTACCTGAGTCAAAATCAAGAGTTGGATGCTTAACTGGCTGAGCCACCCAGGCATAAAAATATATACTTTTAAATAGCTATAGTTTTCTTTGGTTGAGAATGTGTTCGTATGTCTTATTTAATCATTTAACTTTCAACTTTTCTGTATCCTTAATACTTATATTTCTAAGATATGTTTTTTATAAACAGCGTAAGACAGAATTTGTTTTTATCAAGTTTGAAAGACTTTATCTTTTAACTGGAGCATTTAGTTCATTTACATGAAACGTAATTAAGCCACAGATGTTGCACCATTCCTAAAGGCGTAACTGGCATTGTATACATATTTGGGTTTATTTTGTACTTTCCATTTGTATTTATTTTGTAAACATATCTTGCAAACTTATTTTGTACTTTCCATTTGTCATATTGGTTTCATTTTTTCCTCCTTTCTTATTTTGGATTTACTAAATGTTTTAGTCACACCAAGGTTGTCCCCTTTAAGTAGTTTAAGAGTTATGTAGGGTTGATGGGGGGTGGGAGGGAGGGGAGGGTGGGTGATGGGTATTGAGGAGGGCACCTTTTGGGATGAGCACTGGGTGTTGTATGGAAACCAATTTGACAATAAATTTCATATATTGAAAAAAAAGAGAGTTATGCATTCCATTCATTTATTTTAGTAGTTGCCTTAGAAATTGTAATATGTTTAACTTAACAAAATAAAGACTAGACTCAATAAGTCATTTAACTTCCTTCTTCATAATAAAAGAAACTTAGTGCACTTTAATTCTTTTTACCTACTTTGAAACTTACAAATTATTTTTCATTATATTTCAACTATTTTTAACCCTTTAAGATACTATTATTATTGTTTTATTAATCAGTATTTCTTTTTTTTTAATAAGTATTTTCTTAGATTCATTCACGTATTTACTACTTTCTATACTCTTTATTCCTTGTTTCTCATACCTATTATCTGGGAAAAATTCCCTTCTGACTGTTATATATGATTCAGAATTTTCTCTGTTAAGAATGTGTAAGGGACAAACTCTCTATTTTTGTTCGTCTGAAAATATCTTTATTTCACCATCATTCCTAAAAGATATTTTCAGTGGCTACAAGATTCTACTTTGGTTGTCATTTTCTTCCAGCACATTGAACATCATCCCACTGTCTTTTGCCTTCCATTACTGCTGTTGAGAGACCAGATTCCATTTAAATGGTGCTTCTTTGAACGTAAGCCTTCTTTTTTCTCTGGCTTATGAATGATGTTCTCTTTTTCTTTTAACGTTTATTTATTTTTGAGACAGAGAGAGACAGAGCATGAACAGGGGAGGGTCAGAGAGAGAGGGAGACACAGAATCTGAAACAGGCTCCAGGCTCTGAGCTGTCAGCACAGAGCCCGACGCCGGGCTTGAACTCACAGGCCGCGAGATCATGACCTGAGCTGAAGTCGGACGCTTAACCGGCTGAGCCACCCAGGCGCCCCAGATGTTCTCTTTTTCTATGGTGTTCTGCAATTTCACTATGATGTATCTTAGTATAAGTTTCTTTTTATTTATCCTGTATGGGATTTACTGGGCTATCTGAAACTTTGAATTGGTCATTTCATCAGTTCTAGAAAATACTCAAGATTAGCTCTTTTAATGTGGCATCTGCTCCATGTCTCCCTTTCCTCTCCCTTTCCTCCATGTTAGACCTTCTTATTCCAGTTTGCATGTCTTTTAATTGCTTTTTCATATTGTCCATCTTTTTTTCTCTTTGTGCTACTTCTAGTTTACTAATTCTCTCTTTAGCTACCTAATTTTCTGTTAAACTCATCCATTTTTTAAAATTATTTTTAGAGAGAGAGCACATGTGAGCAGGGGAGAAGGGCAGAGGGAGAGAGAGAGAATCACAAACAGTCTTCATAATCAGCATGGAGCCTCATGCAGGGCTCATTTCCATGACCTGATCATGACCTTAATCAATATTTTCTTAGATTCATTCACATATTTACTACTTTCTATACACTTTATTCCTTGTTTGTCATACCTATTATCTGGGAAAAATTCCCTTCTGACTATTGTATATGATTCAGAATTTTCTCTGTTGAGAATCTGCTAGAGACAAACTACATTTTTGTAGATCATGGGATCATGACCTGAGGAGAAATCAAGAGTTGGACACTCCATCAACTGAGCCACCGAGGCACCCTCATTCATTTTTTAAATTTCAGTTTTCAATGTATTATTTTTAGAAGTTGTTTTGGTTGTTTTTCAAATATACCTTGTCATTTTTATTCCTCATATCATTATTATTGTTATTGAACCATTTGAGAGTCAGTTGCAGAGATAACAACCCTACCCTAAATATTCCAGTGTGTATCTGCTAGAATCAAGGACATTCTCTTCTATAACTATAGTGAAATTGTCAAATTAAGAAAATTTAAAATTGATATGATACTATTATCTAATATATAGTTCATATTCAAATTTTGACAATTATTCCAATACTATCTTTTATAGTACCTTTGTTTTTACTTCTTTTGTCACTTATTTTTTTAAGTTTTTTGAAATTTATTTTGAGGGGGGAGAGGCAGTGAGAGAGAGGAGAGAGAATCCCAAGCAGGCTCTGAGCTGTCAGTGCAGAGCCCAATGTGAGGCTCCTGAGCCAAAATCAAGAGCTGGATGGCCAACTGATTAAGCTGTTCTGTGGCCTTTTGTTGTTTATATAATATTGACAATTTTGAATAGTACAGGCCTATTGTTTTGTAGAATATCCTTCATGAATCAATTCCTGCATTCCCCCACCCCCAATTTTTTATTGTGGTAAAATATACATAACACATATTTAGTATCTTAACCATTTTTGAGTGTGCAGTTTAGTGGCATTGAACACATTCATAATGTTGTGCAACTATCACCACCATCCACATCCAGAACTCTTTCATCTTGTAAAACCAAAATTCTATATCCGTTAAACAAGAACTCTTTATTTTCCACTTCTGCTCGGCCCTTGGCACTATCATTTTATTTTCTGTCTATGATTTTGACTATTCTAAGTACTTTGTATAAATAGAATCATATAGTATTCGTCTTTTTGTGACTGGCTTATTTCACTTAGCATTACGTCCTCAAGGTTCATCTACATTGTATCATGTGTCAGAATTTCCTTCCTTTTAAGGCAAATAATATTCCATTGTATAGACCACATTTTGCTTATCTATTCATCAGTTGTTGGACATAGGTTGCTAGTACATTTTAGTTATTGTGTATAATGCTGCTATGAACATGAGTGTAGAAATAGTCCTTCAGGCCCCTGCTTTTTGGTACGTATCCAGAATGGAATTGCTGGATCATATGTTAATTCTATATTTAATTTTTTGAGGACCACCATATACCATCTTACATCCCAAACAACAGTACGCAGGGGTTCCAATTTCTTCACATCCTCACCAACACATTTTGTTTTGTTTTGCTTTTGTTTGTTTGTTTGTTTTGTGGTAGCCATCTTAACATGTGTGAGAATTCCTACATTTTTGGCATGAATACTACAGAGATGATGTTCTTTCCTTTTCATTCCATCAAATTAGGAGGCAAATGATGTCAATTTGTCTCATTATTGGTGATGTTAATTTTGATGATTTAGTTAAGATTATTGATACATTTTGCCACTGTAAAGGCAGATTTTTCATCCTTTGTAATGTAGAAGTAATGTGTGGGGAAATACTTTGGGATTACATAAATTATGTTGTTCTTATACTTCTCCTCACTTGTTTCTTTGCTTTTATTTTCTTTTTCTTTCTTTTATTTCTCTTAATACAGTGAACACAGTTATTTCACAAGTTGTGTATGTTAATACCAATTTCTGAAGACTCTGTGCTTATCTTTGCTATTTGTTGTTTCCATGATTTTCACTCATGGTAACTTGTTTCCTAGTATGTATGTAAATAATCTTTTCTGGAAAAATCATTTGTGATTCTTTAAGACCTAGTACATTCCTCAAAAAATATTTGCATTTGCTCTTGCCAAGCACCCAAAGCATACCACTCTGGGGCCACTTTAAGCCAAATTCATACTTGAAGTTACGTTAGATTACCCAGGTGATTTGGATTGCACATTCATGTGAGGGATATATTTTTTCTTGTTGTCTTTTGGCCAGGTTTACTCAGCATCTAGATAACTTCCCCTGAGCATGGATATAGGGTCGGTTTAAATCTTGTATACCCTCACAATGAGGATGTAGTCATTTGAGGTCATAGCATGTTTTTATGGAGGAGAGTCTTCTATTAGACAAACCACCTTAAGTTTAATGAAACTACATTCTAGTAGGAGAGACAAAAACAATCAAATATAAAATGAAAAATTAAAAGAAGAGAATTATAGACTTTGATAAGTTTGCAATAAGAAGGAAAAAGATGTGCTTCCCTATCAGAATATAAAGGAAGGGAGACATGTAAATAGGGCACTCAGAGCCAGCATCTATGGAGAGATGATATTTGATGGATAAGAAGGACGCCATCAAGCAAAAACTATAGTGACTTTTTAGGGAAGGGACAAGAGATGAGATCAAAGTGGGCAGTAGCCAGATCCTATAGGTCCTCCTAGGCTGCAGAGGAGGATATGGATTGTATTGGAAGTATTATGGAAAGACACTGGAAAGTATTTAAGTAGGGGAGTAACATAATGTGATTTTTTTTGCATGTAACTGTTTTTATGTTTTTAATATTACTTGATGAAACTACTTTTTATTGAAGTATAGTTGACATACAATGCCACATTAGTTTCAGGTGTACGACAGTGATTCTACAATTCCACAGTTATGCTATACTCCCCACAAGTGTAGCAACCATCTGTCATTACATAACACTATTACAATACCATTGACTCTCTTCCCTATGCTATACCTTTCATCCCCATGACATCCATTCCATAACTGGAAGCCTATATCTACCACCCCTCTCTGCCCATTTTGCCCATCTCTTTATCCCTCTCCCCTCTGGCAACCACCAGTTTGTTCTCTCATTTACAGGTCTGTTTCTGCTTTTTTTGTTTCATTTTTAGATTCTGCATCATATGATGTAGTGAAATCATACGGTATTTGTCTTTCTCCGTTTGACTTATTTCACTTAGCCTAATACTCTTTAAGTCTATCCATGTTGTCATATATGGCAAGGTCTGTTATTTTTTATGTTGAGTAATATTCCACTGTGTGTGTGTGTGTGCACATAAAATCACATTTTCTTTAGACATTCATCTATTGACAAACACTTAGGTTGTTTTTGTATTTTGGCTATTGTAAATAATGCTGCAATAAACATAGGGGTGCATATCTGATTTTTTTGTTGGTGTTTTCATTTTCCTTTGGTGAATATCCTGAAGTGGAATTACTGGGTCATATGGTCTTTCTTTCTTTCTTTCTTTCTTTCTTTCTTTCTTTCTTTCTTTCAATGTTTTATTTATTTTTGAGAGACAGAGACAGAGCATGAGTGGGGAAGGGGCAGAGAGAGAGGGAGACACAGAATCCCAAGCAGGCTCCAGGCTCTGAGCTATCAGCACAGAGCCCGACTCAGGGCTCAAAACCATGAACCACGAGATCATGACCTGAGCTGAAGTTGGACACTTAACCGACTGAGTTACCCAAGTACCCCTGGTTTTTCTACTTTTAATTGTATAAGGAAACTCCTTACTCTCTTCTATAATGGCTGTACCAATTTACATACCCACCAACAGTGCATGAGGGTTCCTTTTTCTCTACATCCTTGCCAACACTAGTTATTTCTTGTCTTTTTGATATTAGCAATTTGGATAGGTGCAAGGTGATAACTCATTGTGGTTTTGATTTGCATTTCCCTAATGATTAGTGATGTTGAGCATCTTTTCATGTGTCTTTTGGCGATATGTATATCTTCTTTGGAAAAATGTCTATTCAGGTCCTCTGCCCATTTTTAAATAAGATTATTTGGGGTTTTTGGTGTTGAGTTGTATCAATTCTTTATATATTTTGGATATTAACCTCTTATTGTATATATCATTTGCAAATATCTTCTCCCAGTCAGAAGGTTTCATTTTCATTTTCATTTTGTTGATAGTTCCTTTGCTGTGTAAACCCTTTTCATTTTGATGTAGTTCCAATAGTTTATTTTTGCTTTTGTTTCCTTTGCCGAAGGAGACAAATTCATAAATATGTTGCGAAGGCTAATGTCAAAGAGATTTCTGCCTGTGCTGTCTTCTAATATTTTCATTGTTTCAGGTCTCACATTTAGATCTTTGATACATTTTGAATTTATTTTTGTGTATGGTGTAAGAAAGTGGTCCAGTTTCTGGGGCACCTAGGTGGCTCAGTTGGTTAAGCGTCCGACTTAGGCTCAGGTCATGATCTCACGGTCCTTGGGTTTCAGTCCCGCATCAGGCTCTGTGCTGACAGCTCAGGGCCTGGAGCTTGCTTCGGATTCTGTGTCTCCATCTCTCTGCCCCTCGCCTACTCGTGCTCTCTCTCTCTCTCTCTCTCTCTTAAAAATAAATGTTAAAAAAAATTTTTTTAAAGAAAGAGGTCCAGTTTCATACTTTTACATGTAGCTATCCAGTTTTCCCAGACCATTTATTTTAGAGACTGTCTTTTCCCCATTGCATATTCTTGCCTCCTTTGTTGAAGATTAATTGACCATATAAGCATAGGTTTATTTCTGGGCTCCCTATTCTGTTCCATTGATCTACATGTCTATTTTTGTGCTAGTACCATATTGTTCTAATTATTACAGCTTTGTAGTGTATCTTGAAGACTGGGATTGTTATACCTCCAACTTTGTTCTATTTTCTAAAGATTGCTTTAGCTCTAGAGTCTTTTGTGGTTCCATACAAATTTTAGTATTATTTGTTCTAGTTCTGTGAAAGTGCTGTTGGTATTTTGACAGGCATTGCTTTGAATCTATAGATTACTTTGGGTAATATGGACATTTTAACAATATTTATCCTTCCAAATATTAGCACGGAATATTGTCCCATTTGTTTTTGCTGTTTTTGATTTCTTTCATCAATGTTTTATAGTTTTCAGAGTACAGGTTTTTTTTACCTCCTTGGTTAAGTTTATTCCTAGACATTTTATTATTTTTGGTGCAATTGTAAATGGAACTTTTTTCTTTATTTCCCTTTCTGCTACTTTGTTATTAGATCTGGTTAGTTTTTTAAAGTTTATTTGAATGATTAAAAATATTTTAAAAATTTTAATCACAATACATGTATAATAATGTTAAAAGCTTTATTACCTCTACCAGTACTCTGTTCTATTCCACTCCCTAAGGGTAGCCATTCAATTTTAAGCTTTTTAAAAAAGGTATTTATTTACCTATTTCTAAATAATATGCAGGTATTGCCACCTCTTGATTCAATTATTTACTTACTTTCTGCTATAGCACGTGAACATTTTTAGTATTCTCACACTTCCCTCTTCTAGGGGTTCCTTTTCTGGATAATGGAAGTGTCCTGGAGAAGAAAAAATCTATAGATTATGACCTTTGGTGAGGGGAGAGAAGAATCTAAAATTATAAAGATTTCCCTCAATGAAACCCACCAGTAAATATAACCCATCCCATCAGGATTTTCATACCTCATAGTTAAATGTGAATGAAGAGACAAGTATTATTTTAAAAAAATTTTTAAATTTTTTTAAATTTTTATTTATTTCTGAGACAGAGAGAGACAGAGCATGAGTGGAGGAGGGGCAGAGAGAGAGGGAGACACAGAATCAGAAGCAGGCTCCAGGCTCTGAGCTGTCAGCACAGAGCGCGACGTGGGACTCAAACTCACAAACCGTAAGATCATGACCTGAGCCGAAATCGTTCGCTCAACCGACTGAGCCACCCATGCGCCCCAAGTATTTTTAAATATATGAGCAAATCTTCCAAAATGAGCTAAAGAGACTGAAACAAATAATAGGAAATGGGAAGAATAAATTGTAATTAATATCCCAGGGAGATTACAAGAGATATTTAAAAGATATGCATACAGAGATAAAATTACATACACACACAATCAAACAAAACAAGAAAAAGGTTTTGATATTAACTATGTAATAGCAAAACTTTTACATTCAGTAAAAGGTTTGAAAGGTAAAGTTGAAGAAGTGTCCCAGAGTATAGAATGAATACTTAAAGCAACACAACAGCTAAGAAATAAGGGATAATACAATTAGAGGATTGAAACAGGACATCTGACATTCAACTAATAAGAAGCTAGTTACAAAGAGTCAAGAAAGAAAAGAATGGAGAAAAGAATATTTAGGAAATAATGTAAGAAAATACCACAAAACTACAGAACATACACTTTTCTAATGAAAAGGCTACAGTAACTGACCAGAGACCCACTCTGAGGAATATCATTATGAAATGTTAGAACAGTGAAATGAACAGAAGACTTTAAAGCTTCTAAAACAAGCAAACAATGTACTCAGGACACAGAGTATACTGGATTTCTCAACAGCAATGCTGGAAACTAGAGAACAATGAAGCAATAACCAAAATTTTGAGTCAAATCATTTGTAGCCTAGAATTTTATACTCAGCCAAATAATAAATGTAAGTGATAGTAAAATCATAACTTTTCAGATATGCAAGGTCTCAGAATATCTAGATCTCACTTATTCTCCCTCCAGAAGTTGTTAGAAGAGATTATCCATTGGGACAAGGAGGTAAACCAAGAAAGATATGAGGTCTAGAATACAGGAGACCCAACAGGGAGATACATAAAGAGAATAACCATGACAACAGTTAGGCAGAAGCCTAGAGAGAAAATCTGTAGAGATCGGAGCAGCAGGACAGAGGGCTCCAGGAGTGCTGGGTCCAGGAAAAAAATGAAACTGATAAACTCTCTGTGTAGTCTGAGGGTATGGAAAACTGTATTGCAAGGCATTTTATATTACTATCACAGATGTAAGAACACCTGGCCATGGGCTCTAGGAAAATTAAACAAATGGAAAAACAAGGCAATTATTAACTCCACATAAAATAAAAATAAAAAGGTGTATAAGAAAGGAAATGTAATCATGGTACAATACTAGGGTCACTGAAAAACAATTTTTAAATAGTCACAATAAACTAAAATATGTATTTAACCAAAACTGTTGATGATCCACATGGGAGGATAAATAAATCTCTTGCCTGAAGTTGCAAGCATTCTGGAGCTAGGAGAAAAAAGCGTTCGATGTCTCACCCCTCAATATACAGACTTTCTGATACCCCTCCCCCCCTTTTCAGTCTGGCAGTCTACCCTATTGTTCTGATTATACTGTCTAGTTTCTCTCCAGAGAATATACCTGCATCTCTGAAGGATAGGGTACAGGTAGTTAGTTGCCTAACTAATGGGGTACGAGAGGATATGAGAGAAAACTGCCAGTTTCTATTCCAGCTTTCAAATAAATACCCTATTCTCAGTGCTTCCCATCTCCCTCAATTTACAACCATCTGTGCTTCTTGGTCCCTCCAATTTAGTCCTTTGCATCTCTGCAGTTCTCTGCAGTAAGAATGAGCTTGCTTCTCCATGACATTGCCCTAGATAACCACTTAGGTTTGTCCTCTCCCTTCCACTAAGACATATACTATTCGTCCACTGCTTTCCAACTTCTGAGATAGGTTTTCCAATATTTCCAAGTTTCATTGAAGATGGTATTTTTATTTCTCTTTCTTGGGCTTATACTTTTGAACTGATTTTCAAGGGAAGAAAGGGGGGGAATGTTTTAATGTCACCATCTTAAAACTGAAAGTCCATATTGCTAATATTTAAGATTTAGGAGATAGCACATGAAAATCTGTGTTGACATGAATTGGAAGAAGTGGAAAGACTAGTGTAGTATTTCCATATGACAACAACTGGCATTACTGGGTAGTGGCTGCTCCTTTCTAAAAGTGCCCTGCAGCACCAGGTTCCACCTCCCCCTGATGACTAACACCTGGCCTCCTTTAATGCTTTAAATGCCTAGTCCTAGTGGCTTTTGAGTTTGTGAGTCCAGTTCTAATGTAAGACCACAGGAGTGGGTGGCTCATGTGGAACAGGGAAAATGTCATTGAAAGAGATGAGGCCAGGGCACTGAGAGGCCAAAGAGTTTGATGGTCCGTTCACATGGATGTTGAAGTCATTAAAACAATGATAAAGAAGAGGGGGAAGAAGGTGGTATAATTTACAAGCATAAACTTCAGAGGGGCCAGCTTTTAGATTTTTCTTGTTAGTTTTGTTGAAGTCATTAAAACGATGATAAAGAAGGTGGTATAATTTACAAGCATAAACTTCAGAGGGGCCAGTTTTAGATTTTTCTTGTTAGTTTTGTTTTTTTGGTATGAGAAGGAGCAAGAAGAGGTTTTAAAGAGGTAGTACTAGCAAGGAGGAAACTTACCCCACGTTTTGACCTTCCCTGAGGCATGTGGGGTTCAAGAGAAAACACCTGCAGAGGGTTGCAGGAAGCAGCACTGATTCAGGAGATAGCTGGATGTCAAGCAAGGGTAGGAGCTAAAGAGAGTGTTCCAACAAGGTGCTAAGGACATAGGAGGGCTTCCTCACAGGGCATTCCAGAAGCAAATAGCTTTACGAGTGATGGAAATTGGGTCTCCTTAACCTGAGATTAACAGAGCAATAAATCTAGATGCTATTGGCGGGGGGCGGGGGGGTGCTTTGACTTTTTGTGGTTGTTGATGGCATTAGTCACAGACATTTCTTAGAGCAGTGCTATACAAGGCATTGCTGCAATGTATTACGTGGAACATAAATTGGGCGGGGTTGTGATTAACACTTTAAAAAATGAAATTGAGGAGAATAGAAAGGTTTAATCCAGGTAGTAAGGTAAATATTGTTTCCAGAAACTTTTGCTTCAGGTGTATATGTGTGTGTGTGTGTGTGTGTGTGTGTGTGTGTGTGTAAGCACCTGCTTACACACACAAGTACTAGGACAACTATAGATGTCTGTGTATGCTGGTAATTATTTAAAATGTGGTTCCTACCGGAGGTAGCAGTCAAAAATTTTTGAAAGACTCTTAAAGGAAGGTGGACCACAGGTTCAAGTACTGTAATCCGTTGTAATTTGTTTGTTGGGAGGTCTTCTTTGGACCTTGCATAGGGTCATAGGATCAGTCCCCTCATTTTCCTTTGAAGCACTGGCTATCCTCCGAGAACTAACAACAAATTTTTATTTCCTTGGATTTGTAAAACAATGTCAGATTTCCAGCTATACAAAACTACACAAGTACCTTGTCTTGTTCTTTAAGAAACTGATAGGCTTATGAAAAGTCATGCAGTCTTTCACTTTGCATTCATGTTCTCACTCAACTTCAACAAATATTTGAGTGCCTACTATATCCCAGGCACTGTTCTGGGTACTATAGATACCACAGTGAACAACACTGACATAACCTCTCTCCTCTGGTGGGAAGTGTTTTTAATTCAATCTTGTTCATTGTTACAGTTCTTTTCAGATTTTCTGTGTTCTTGACTTGGTTTCGGTAGTCTGGTCTTTCTAGGAATGTTTCCATTTCATCTAGGTTATTTAACTTATTGGCATTCAATGACTCAGAGTATTCCCTTATAAAACTTTTTATTTCTGCAAGATTGGTAATAATATCTTCTTGTTCATCCCCAGTTTTCATAATTTGAGTCGTCTCTATTTTCCTTGGTCAGTTTAGTAAAAGGTTTGTCTAAACTTTTATTGATCCCTTCTAAGAGCCAAGTTTTGGTTTTATTGGTTTTCTGTATCATTTTTCTAGTCTTTATTTATTTACACTGTACTTTTTATCATTCCCTTCCTTTTGCTTGCTTTGGGTTTAGTCTACTCTCCTTTTCTAATTTGTTAAGGTGGAAGAGTGAGCTGTAAATCTGAGCTATTTCATCTTTTTCAATATTGTGTTCAAAACTAAAAATTTCTGAGCACTGCCTTAGCTGCATCTAAGTTTTATGCTATGCTTTTTTTATTCATGAAGAGTTTTTTTTTTTCTAATTTCTCTCCTGGTTTCCTTGTTTCATTGGTTATTTAGGGGTGTTTCATTTAATTTCCACGTATTTGTGAATCCCCAAATTTTCTTCTGTTACTGGCTTGTAATTTAATTCCATTGTAGCTGGAGAACATACTTCATATAATTTCAACACTTTAAAATTTATTAAGGGCTTTTTTGTGGCTGAATGTATAATATATCCCATAGAATGTTCCATGTGCACTCAAGAAGAATGTGTATTTTTGCTACTGTTGGGTGTGGTACAGATGTATTGGGTCTACATGGTTTATAGTGTTGTTCAAGTCTTCTATTTCCTTACTGACCATCACAGAAAGTGGGGGTATTGAAATCTTCAATTATTATTGTTGAATTCCCTATTTTCCCCCCTTCAATAATGTTAACTTTTGCTATTTTGGTGCTCAGTTGTTACATAAATATATGTGTCTACTTGTTATATTTTCTTGATGGACGGACCCTTTTGTCAGCATACAGGTCTTCTTTGTGTCTAGTAACAATTTATTCTGAAAGTCTATTTTGTTTGATGTTATCATAGCCACTCCATCTTTCTTTTTTTAAATTTTTTGCATGGTACATGTCTTCCTTCCATCCTTTTACTTTCAACACATTTGTGTCCTTAAAGTTGTCTTTCATAGACAGCATACAGCTAGATTATGCTTTCATATCCATTCTGCCAATTTCTTGTCTTTTGATTGAAATGTTTAGTGATTCACATTTAAAGTCATTACTGATTAAGGTAGGATTTATGGCTGTCATTTAGCTATATGTTCTTTTACATGTCTTAGGTCCTTTTTGTTCTTCTATTTCTCTACTACTGCCACTTTTGTGCTATATATTTTCAAATGTACCATTTTAACTTTCTTCTTGTCCCTTTTTCTATATTCTAAAAAGTTATTTTCTTAATGGTTGTCCTACAGATTACAATTAACTTTTTAATTTAAAATAATCTAATAATCTAAGCAGAATTAGTACCAACTTGATTTCAATAGTACACGAAAACTGCTCCGATATAGCTCCATTCTCAACCTTTTTTGTGCTAGCCATTATATTACATACAAATTACATTTTTATTTTTTTAATGTTTATTTTTGAGAGGGGGAGGGGCAGAGAGAGAGGGAGACACAGAATCCAAAGCAGGCTCCAGGCTTGAGCTGTCAGCATAGAGCCCAATGCAGGACTTGCACCTAAGCCAAAGTTGGGTGCTTAACTGACTGAGCCACCCAGGTGCCCCACAAATTACATATTTATACACTATAAATATATATTCAGTTGTCTTTTAAATCATATAGAAAAAAGTTCCAAATAAAAATATTTTAATTAAAAGATTTTAAAAATAAAAAATATTAAAATATTTTATACTTTCTTTTATATTCAACTATGCAGTTGGTGCTCTTTATTTCTTTGTGCAGATTCAAGTTACTGTCTAGTATCCTTTCATTTCAGCCTGAAGGACTCTTTTGGTATTTCTTGTAAAGCATGTATGCTGGTGATGATTTGTCAGTTTTTGTCCGGCAATGCCTTTATTTCCTTCATTTTTGAAGGCTATGTTGCTAGATGTAGAATTCTTCACTGATAATCTTTTTCTTTCTGTCCTTGAAATGTGTTCCCTTCTGACCTCCATGATTTCTGATGAGAAGTCAGATATTACTCTTACAGAGAATCCCTTGTATGTGATGAGTTGCTTTTTCTTGCAGATTTCAAGATTCTCTCATTGTCTTTGGCTTTCAATAATTTGACTATTATGGGTCTAGGTGTGGACTGCCTTGAGTGTATCCTACTTGGAATTACTTGAGTTCCTTGTATGTGCAGATTAATATAATTTCATAAAATCTGAGGATTTTTCAGTCATTTATTCAAATACTTTTTGTATCCCTTCTCTCTCCTTTATTTCTGGGAATTTATGCACATGTTGGTATGCTTAATGGTTCTTCATAGTTCTCAGAGGCTCTGTTCATTTTTTCTTCATTGTTTTTTCTTACTGTTCCTCATACCAGATAACCTCAATTGATTTATTTTCAAATTCATTGACTCTGCCATTTCAAATATGTTGTTGAGCCCTCCTAATGAATACTTTATTTCATTGTAGTTTTCAACTCCAAAATTTTTAATTTTTAAAAATTTCGATCTCCTTTTATATTATCTATTTGGTGAGACATTGTTTTCAGACTTCCCTATGAATCTTAAGAAATGATTTCCTTTAGTGAACCTATTTATAATAGATGATTTAAAGTCTTTGTCCAATAAGTCTAATGCCTGATTTTCCTGAAGGACAGTTTCTATTGTTCCCTCCCCCCCCCCCCACACTGGCCATATTTTTCTGTTGCTTTCGAAGTCCTATAATTTTCTGTTGAAATTTGGACATTTTGAATAATAGAATGCGGCAACTCCAGAAATTATATCCTTCCTGCTCCACTCCAAGGTTTGTTGGTGGTGGTGTTTGTTGTTGTTTTGTTTGTTCAGTAACTCTGCTGGGCTAATTCTGTAAAGTCTGTATTTTTCTTCATGTTTGGCAGCCAAAATTTCTTCTCGGGCATTTAGTGTCAACCAAGTATTAGAGATTTCCTTAAATGTTTTTGAACCAATAAGTGTCCCAGCCTTTGCTGAGAAGGTGTGTGTGTGTGTGTGTGTGTGTGTGTGTGTGTCAGAACACACCTTCAACATTTTGATAGTTTACATCTCTTCCCTGGCCTTCACATTCTGCTTGCCACTGAACCTCAAGGTCAGCCAGATGTCAGAGATTAGGGCCTTATCAGGTGTTTCCTGAACATGTGCACAGACCTTCATTCCCCATTTGTTCTTTAATTTTGGGTGGGAGGGGGTTAGTCTCTTGTTAGCCCCAACTAGTTTCACTACCTCAGGCAGCTGTAATGTTAAACAATTGTTACTGATTGTTTCTGAACAAATGCCCTAGGAATAGAGCTGTTTGCACAAAGTGAGTTCTGAGCCAGGTCAAATAAAGACAAGCTTTATGAATGGAGCTTTTCAAGGTGCTGCCAACAAGTCAAATAATGACAGTTCTCTGAGGATGGGGTTTTGGAGGAGCTCTAAACCCATTATGTCACCTCCAGTGGCTGCTAGTATACCTGTTTTAAAAACCAATGTAGTTATAAGATTGTTGTTGGTATACAAGGTTACCATTCAGCTGGAGAGGAGATGGGAATTGGGCAAGTCAAATGCTAGAAAGCTCACTGTTCTTACCAAAACTCAATAGTTTTTCATGTCTATGTACTTTTTAGATAGTTGCAAGCCTTTGGTTAATTTCTCAAGTTCTGAGAAGGTTGATTTTGACAATTATAGCCAGTGTTCCCTTTTTATGGAGAAGCAGATTTTCTGCCATTCTGGAAGTGCTTCTACCAGATTTATTTTTGTCTTTCATTATCCTGAATTGATCCCCTCAGCCTCTAGTTGTCTAAATCCTTGAGTACAGCGCGGTATTTTCATCAAATGTCTTACAAGCAATATGAGAAGGTGGTACAAAAAGCCATAGAAAATGATGAATACATAAGTACAGACCCTGACGCTTTTTCAAAGTTTGGCTCCAAGGTCCTCTTCCGTGTGTGGAGATACATTTGAAATGTCAAAGATCTGCCAATTCTTCATTTTATGTGAGAGACGAAACTTCTGGATAAATAAAAGTGAAGTAGGTTCAGACTAGGTTTCCTACCAAAGTGACTATGAAATCATGTTGGGAGCCCCCAGAAGGAGACTGTTTTGGTCTAATATTCTTACATGCTAATTAACTTGAAAATGTAGTGTTTAAGTAGAGGTACAAGAGGGATGTACTGTGGAGGGAAGTCATTAACATTTGATAATTCTGCCTGGTACGCAGGTACTTGTTATCTGTACTCTTTATACATACATGTTATACACACACACACGTGCACACACACATACACACAGAGGTAGTCCTTGCTTTACAGGTTCAGATATGCTGGATGTTAGCTACTCTGGCTTAAATAACACCAGTGTTCCACAATATGGTTCAAATTTCAGTTATCATAGCATATTAAGTGTGAGAAAATGCATAAACCTTGCATGGTAGCTCCTTAGTCCACAAATCACTATGTAAATAACATGTGCATCATGATCAATGAGCAATCAGAGCAGTTCTTTCAAAGTTTGTCAGTTATTGGTTATTGCACACCTGTTGTACAGTTTAGGTAATGACAGCAAAGTGTGCAGTTGTGTTGCCTCCTTTTTTCCCAGTGATAAACCCATGCAGCATTGTATAAAAATGGGTAACTGAGAGAATTGATCAACAAAAGTGATAGTGCAGCAAAGAAACAAAGAAATGATAAAGATGAAAGTGAAGTGAAATTTGAATGGAATATAAATGGTATTATAGAAAAAAATAGGCTACTGTCAAAATACTGACACGGTTGTCTTTCCAGAGACTAGATTTGCAGCCAGAAGAACTTACTGAATATGAACCAGGAGGAGGAAAGTGGTTGTGACAAAAAGAATAAGGATGTCCCAGAATGACACGTTAAAGGAACTCCTATATTTCACAACATTGAAAGCATAGAGGATGAAATGTTGAAAGTGATCCAAACATAATGCATTACCAAGGCTCAGACAAGATGCTTTCTGGGTATTTAACAATTCTATCAGGAGAAGACCGGCATTATTCAAATTACTCTTGATAAGTTTCCCTTACAAAGAAATAAGTTTAATTATCAACGTTTTTAATGTTTCAAACTACAGGCTATTAAATGATTAGTTTTTCTTTCCCCCCGCCCCCTTTCATTTCTTTATACGTTTACAACCATCAGTGAAGGGAGTTTGGAACGTTTTGACAAAATTTTTAAAGATCACGAAACGATCTTAATTTTTCCCATTGATTATTAAGATAGTTTTGCATGGTTCACATTCTCACAGTTTCAAACAACCGTGCAAGCTAGGACTGCATATATATGCTACATACATCATGTATATAATAATATCATATTTATAGTATGTATATGTACTCACGTACATGCACGTATATATCACATTATAGTACGTATATGTACACACGTGCATGCATGTATATAATATATATCACATTATAGTATGTATATGTACACACATACATGCATTTTGTAGAGATGCATTTTATGTAAACAAAATCTTCAAACACTTAAGGCTAGAACCCGTAAATGATCTTGTCCCCGCTCCGTTACAACCATTAACTGGTAACTATAAATTTAAAATTTTTTTTTTTTCTGTCCTGAAAGCTTGTCATGGGATGTTCTTAGACTCTACACGGTTGAAAACGAGTTCCCGTCGGCCGCTGGGGAAACTGAGTCACTCGCGGCGCAGGGCCAGGAGGCGCCAGTGGGCGGGGGCGACAACCGGGCCGCTCCTGAGCTCTGGGACAGGGAGTCCCACAAGGCCCGCCGCCCGCCCAGGACTCACGCGGGGACTGCGTTGGCCGGGCGGAGGGGGCGGAGGGGGCGGAGGGGGCGGTGCGGGAGGCGGCGGGCCACGCACGGCGGCGGCGGCCGCGGCGGCGGGAGCGGCGGGCCACGCACGGCGACGGCGGCGGCGGGAGCGGGAGCCCCGGCCACGCGCGGCCGTAGCGGCAGAGGAGGCAGCGGCGGCGGCGGCGGCGGGAGCGGCGGCAGCGGGAGCGGGAGCCGGGCGCGCACGGCCGCGGCGGCGGGAGCGGCGGGAGCTGTGGCGGCGGCGGATGGCCCAGAGCTGATCTATGCGGCGCTTGGAGGGGCTGTGTCTGCGGCGCCGGCGGCGGCGGCGGGGCCCTGCCCGCGAGCGGAGCGGGGACAAGATGAAGTACCAGAAATACCTGACGGTGCTGCAGATGGCCATCGGCGTCACCCCCTCCAACCGTGGCAGCCTCCTGCCGCTCAAGAGAAAGCTGTGGTGAGGGCGCGGCGGGCGCGGCGGACGCGGGTCGGGGCCGGGGCGGGCGGGCAGCGAGGCCGCCGGCGGCCGGGCCCGACGGGCGCCGAGAGCGGGGAGCGCAGCAGCCATTTCGGAGCCCGTGGGGCCCGAGCGCCGCCGCGTCCCAGGTCCACGCGAGCTCGTGCCGCCGCGACCCTCGGCTGTGCTCCGTGACACGTAGAGCGGCGCGCTGCGGGGAAGGAGGGGCGGGGACCCGGAGGCTCACGGGCACCCGGGCACCGGTCTCCCGCCCGGGACTGTCCTTTCAGCCCCGTCCCCGCCACTTCTGGCTCAGAATTTCCAGCCACGCTCCCTTGGAGGCAGCCAGCAATTTATTAGCTCTGTTTGTGTTTTCTGTTATTTCTCAAAATCCATCTGCTGTGGGTACAGAGTGAAGGGCGAGCCGCTCCCACTGTAAGGGGAGTAAGTTGCGAGATTATAATTGCATTATCGGGGACTACGTTTTATCTGCACGCGTTCCAGTTCCTCTGACCTGGAAACTGTTATTGGGGTAACGGGAAAGGATCGCCCTTAAAAGAAAAATGCTTGGAGGTTTTCCAGATCTGGTTTACACAGTTGATTATCTATCGGATTGTATTGCAGTTTATTAGCGTTAAAATGTGGTATATGGAATCCCCGTGTGCTGCCCTGGCATTCCATTGCCTAGAGACTGAAGTGTAAGGTTCTGTCACGAAAGAAATAGTCCAGAAAAGGGATGGGGGACTATAGAAAAATTATGCCAGAAATTTTGGTGTTCAAGTGGCTATTTTAATTTTAAAATTTGTGGTCCATAGAGATTTACTCACTTCAATTTGAATTTAATTTCAAGGTTATAGAGAAAAGGAAGTGAGGCTACTTTTAGGCATTTGAGAAAAGTAGTTTCTGCTATCTAAGACGAAATGAAAGAGTGATCCAAGGAATAGAAAGATTGAGCAACCAAGAAAAAGTTAAAAAAAAAAAAAAAAAAAAAGAATCCCAGTAACGGAGAATTTTGGAGGTAAGACAAAAATGCATGGGCAGCGAAGTTCAAATTTCAGCTGTGCCACTTATTGTGTGACCTTAAACAAGTCACTGGAGTATCTGTTTCTTGGTGTGTACGGTGTGAATGATGCTATCTACCTCATGGGGTCATACCGGGATCAACTGAGATACTGAATACAGAGTGTCTGCCACTGCCACTATGCCTGGATGAATAATGTGTGCTTACTGAATACTAGTGTCTTCCTCTCTGCCCCACTCCCATGTGTTTAAAAAAAAAAAGAGAGAGATTTATTCTGCAAAAGGTATTTTAATTTGATGCACAGCAAGTGACAGCACATCGAAGACTAGGCTGGCTGGTAAAAGTTAGCAGTGATTAAGAAATGTCCATGGAAAGGCTGGCTTAGTCGGTAGAGTATGTGACTCTTGATCTCACAGTCTTGAGTTCAAGCCCCGTGTTGGGTGTGGAGCCGCTGAAAAGGAAAGGAAAGGAAAAGGAAAACAAAAAAAGGAAAAGTCCGTGGAAGCACGGAAAAATATTTTAGCAAATATATGAAGACTGTGTCTCTATTGAAGCAAGAAGCGGTAACATTTGAAGATGGCTTTTCAGATTGATGGTATACAGGAAGAAAAAAGAAGTCAGCACTAATGGTCTTACCTTCCCACTCTACTTTTCTCCTGAGCACTTACCAATATCTAATCCACTTCAAATTTTACTTAATTTTCATACTCTTACCTCTCCCACCCCTCACTGGAATTTAAGTTGCATGCGGGCAGGGCTTTTTGTCTGTTCAGTTCATTACTAAATTCCCTTTAACTAGTTTCTGGTACAAAATAGGTCCTCAAAAGATACATATTGAATAAATGAATTCCTTAAAAAAATTTTTTTAATATGAAATTTATTGTCAAATTGGTTTCCATACAACACCCAGTGCTCATCCCAACAGGTGCCCTCCTCAGTGCCCATCATCCACTTTCCCCTCCCTACCACCCCCCATCAACCCTCAGTTTATTCTCAGTTTTTAAGAGTCTCTTATGGTTTGGCTCCCTCCCTCTCTAACTTTTTTTCCCCCTTCCCCTCCTCCATGGTCTTCTGTTAAGTTTCTCAGGATCCACATAACAGTGAAAACATATGGTATTTGTCTTTCTCTATATGACTTATTTCACTTAGCATAACACTCTCCGGTTCCATCCACGTTGCTACAAAAGGCCATATTTCATTCTTTCTCATTGCCAAGTATTATTCCATTCTATATATAAACCACAATTTCTTTATCCATTCATCAGTTGATGGACATTTAGGCTCTTTCCATAATTTGGCTATTATTGAAAGTGCTGCTATAATAAACATTGGGGTACAAGTGCCCCTATGCATCAGCACTCCTATATCCCTTGGGTAAATTCCTAGCAGTGCTATTGCTGGGTCATAGGGCAGATCTATTTTTAATTTTTTGAGGAACCTCCACACTGTTTTCCAGAGTGGCTGCACCAGTTTGCATTCCCACCAACAGTGCAAGAGGGTTCCCATTTCTCCACATCCTCTCCAGCATCTATAGTTACCTGATTTCATTTTAGCCACTCTGACTGGCATGAGGTGATATCTCAGTGTGGTTTGGATTTGTATTTCCCTGATGAGGTGTGATGTTGAGCATCTTTTCATGTGCCTGTTGGCCATCTGGATGTCTTCCTTAGAGAAGTGTCTATTCATGTCTTCTGCCCATTTCTTCATTGGATTATTTGTTTGTCGGGTGTGGAGTTTGGTGAGTTCTTTATAGATTTTGAATACTAGCCCTTTGCCCAATATGTCATTTGCAAATATCTTTTCCCATTCCGTTGGTTACCTTTTAGTTTTGTTGATTGTTTCCTTTGCAGTGCATAAGCTTTTTTTCTTCATGAGGTCCCAATTGTTCATTTCTGCTCTTAATTCCCTTGCCTTTGGAGATGTGTCAAGTAAGAAATTGCTGCGGCTGAGGTCAGAGAGGTTTTTTTCCTGCTTTCTCCTCTAGGGTTTTGATGGTTTCCTGTCTCACATTCAGGTCCTTTATCCATTTTGAGTTTATTTTTGTGAATGGTATGAGAAAGTTGTCTAGTTTCATTCTTCTGCATATTGCTGTCCAGTTCTCCCAGCACCATTTGTTAAAGAGACTGTCTTTTTTCCGTTGCATATTCTTTTCTGCTTTGTCAAAGATTAGTTGGCCATACTTTTGTGGGTCCACTTCTAGAGTCTCTATTCTATTCCATTGGTCTATGTGTCTGTTTTTGTGCCAATACCATGCTGTCTTGATGATTACAGCTTTGTAGTAGAGGCTAAAGTCTGGGATTGTGATGCCTCCCGCTTTGGTCTTCTTCTTCAAAATTACTTTGGCTATTCAGGGTCTTTTGTGGTTCCATACAAATTTTAGGATTGCTTGTTCTAGCTTCGAGAAGAATGCTGGTGCAATTTTGATTGGGATTGCATTGAATGTGTAGATTGCTTTGGGTAGTATTGACATTTTAACAATATTTATTCTTCCAATCCATGAGCACAAATGTTTTTCCATTTCTTTGTATCTTCTTCAGTTTCTTTCGTAAGCGTTCTATAGTTTTAAGCATACAGATCTTTTACATCTTTGGTTAGGTTTATTCCTAGGTATTTTATGATTCTTGGTGCAATTGTGAATGGGATCAATTTCTTTATTTGTCTTTCTATTGCTTCATTATTAGTGTATAAGAATGCAACTGATTTCTGTACATTAAATTTTTATCCTGTGACTTTGCTGATGAATTCCTTTTTTTTTTTTTAATGTTTATTTATTTTTGAGAGAGACAGAGCATGAGTGGGGAAAGGGCAGAGAGAGGGGGAGACACAGAATCTGAAGCAGGCTCCAGGCTCCAAGCTGTCAGCACAGAGCCTGGTGTGGGACTTGAGCCCATGAACCATGAAATCATTACCCGAGCCGAAGTCGGACACTTAACTGACTGAGCCACCCAGGAGCTCCTGAATGAATGAATTCTTAATAATGCATAACTGGGAAGGAAATTTTTCTGATATTAAATGTAAAAATTAAGATGTGGGAATAATATTGGAGGAGCTATTAGACATGAATATTAGCATCATTTGGCCACCAAGTCTGGAAACTTAGGTTTATTCTTTTTCATCACTGGAATGCCTCTTCTGAACATATATTCCCCAATACATTTAGTGAGGAGAGGACACGAGAAAATAAAATTCAGATAGTTTAGTACTCTGGAGATTCATATTTCAGGCTGGCAGTGAACTGGGGCCAGCATTAAAAACCATCTTACTAAGAGATGGCCTGGAAGAGGCAGGGGGATTTTGTTTAACTTTTCCACAATCTTAAATGAGCATGTCAGAATTTCTGCTCAATGTTATGTGAGTTTGCAAATACTAATGTAGTTTCTGCAGTGGCAAAGTGAAGAGCATATGCTACAGAAACTCTAGAGTGGATGGTACTTTTTAATGTTTACTTTGAGAGAGAGAGAGAGAGGGAGAGCGAGTGCACATGCACACATGGGGGAGGAGCAGAGAGATGGAGAGAGAGAATCCCAAGCAGGCTCTGTGCTGTCAGCATAGAGCCCAGTGCGGGGCTTGATCTCACAAACCGTGAAATCATGACCTGAGTGGAAATCAAGAGTCAGACAGTCAACTGACTGAGCCACCCAAGTGCCCCAAGTGGATGGTATTGTTAAATATAACATACGTATATAGTTTTGTGGGTTTTTTTAAGTTGAAGAATATTGTGCTGCCTGATCCATCTATCTTATATCTTCTGGAATTTATTTTCTAGATTAACCTTTCATTTTGTTAGTATCAGAGCAACTGCACATGGATAATTGAGACAGAACGCACCTTTACGTAGCAAGAAGATATATAGATATGGGTTATGACTCCTGAGTGGTGGGCGGGAACCAATAGCAGACATCAGAATGGTTGTCAGACCTTGGGATGCAATAGCTTATAGCTGTTTACAAGATGTGAGAGCATACTATGATCATTGGATGTGCTATGTATAAGAATTTATATGAAGGTGCTTCTGAAAGCTTATATGCTATCTGTGTTCTGTTTAAATTTTTGCAGTCTCTGTGGAAAAACTGCATGCCTGCAAAGCCTATGCTAGTGTAAGTAAAGGGTAGGGCTGAATGTTTCAGTGTTTTGGCCCCACACTTCTATCTAGTTTGACCTTTTGTGCTCATCAGCTTCCTTTTGTGCAATATCTTTCTTTCTCATTGACTCTGCAAATCCATTAAGGAATATTATATTTACACACAATTTAAATGGACACTAAAGCAGAAAAACAGCCAGACCTGCATTAGTGGCATCTGCAAAAACCCTCTTCTCCAAGAAATTTAGGAAGTAGGACTGTTGGCAGTGTTTGGTTCTGAATCACTACTGTTTAGGAGCCCGGAACTAAGGCCTGTTAGCTCTGCCTGAGGTGGGTGTGAGTTTGCTCAGCTTGCTTCCTTTGGGGGGTTTCTTCTTATAACTGCTGGTGATGAAAGCACTAAGCTCTATTTCCTAGAGCTGCTACAACATTACCACTAACTCACTAGCTTAAAACCGCAGAAATTTATTCTCCCTCCGTTCTGGAGGCCAGAAGTCTGAAATCAAGGTGTCTTCAGAGCCATGCTCCCTTGAAGGCTCTTGGCAAGAGTCCTTGCCTCTTCCAGCTCCTGGGGGCTCCAGGCATTGCTTGTGGCCAGATCACTCCCATCTCTACATCTTCACATAGTCTTCTTGGTGTGTCTGTGTCTCCTCCTCTTCTGCCTCTTCTAAGGGCATTTGTCATTGGATTTAGGGTCCACCTGGATAATCCAGGATGATCTGATCCTGAGACCCTTGACTTAATTACATCTGCAAGGACCCTTTTTCTAAATGGGGTCACATTCACAGGTTCCTGGCTTTAGGAAGAGTGGAGAGAAAGGGCACCATTCAATCCAGTACAGGTACCAAGGCCAGCTCCTTGCTCTCCAGTGGGTGTGAAGCCCAAAAAATTGTTAACTCCTGTCTATTTTATGTGACATGTGAAAAATATTTTCACAATAATTATATTGTTGTCAGTCTTGATTTTTGCATCGAGTGCTCTTAGGAATATTTATATGGATCTTAGCGGGGGAGAAAGAGTATCATTTCATTTTCTTCAGGCTTCTAAATATATTTCTCTTGGCTATTTGATTCAGTAATTATTGAAGGCCATGTGACATCAATTCACTCACTCATTAAAAATTTTTTAATGTTTTTTTAATTTTGTGAGAAAGAGAGACAGAGTGTGAGTGGGGGAGGGGCAGAGAGAGAAGGAGACACAGAATCTGAAGCAGGCTCCGGGTTCTGAACTGTCAGCACAGAGCTCGACACAGGGTTCAAACTTAGAAACCTTGAGATCATGACCTGAGCCGAATTCAGACACTTAACAGACTGAGCCACCCAGGCAGCCCTCAATTCACTCATTCAAATAGTTGTCCAGTAATCAGATTGTGCAAATAAGAAGAACTGCCATTCATTGAGCTTAGTGCCTGCTGGGCCCAGCATAAGTGATTTCCAAGCATCCTCTCATTAACCTGTAGCACCCCTGTGAGGTAGGTGCTGTATTTTCCCAGTTTTACAGATGAGGTCATTGACCTGCCCAGAGTCACAAATCAGGTCTTACTTATACCAGTGGTTAGGGTTAAAAACACATTTGAGCAGGGACATGACAGTCTAGAAATGAAGAATGATTGAAAACAGGTACAACATGACTGAAAAGTGCCCTATAGGATGTTGTTTCTCCCAGGGTGGCACATAGCCCCCTCATGAGTCATAGAGGTTCCCCTGATGAGGCGGGAATGTCTCTAATATCCAAGTCCTTTCTCACTGTGTTTTGTTTTTTTTCACTTTTTAAAAATTTATTGAGGTATAATTGACATATGATGTATTACTTTCAGGAGTACAGCATAATAATTCAGTATTTATATATATAGCCAAGTGATCAGTACAGTAAGTCTAGTTAACATCCATCCCTTTCTTCGTTTCTTTAGTGAGCAAATTGTAGCCAATTATGCACATTATTATTTACAAGTACAGGTAAGGGCCATTTAGATAAACCTTTTAAGTGAACTCTTCAGGTTTTTGAAGTCTGATACTTACAGACAAAAAATTAGGATTTTACTAGCTTTTACTTAAGTGTCCTTCACAAAGATTCAGTATCCTAAAGTCAACTTCCCTGCTGTACTTAGGCACCTGTTCTTATACCCTTGTTTGGGGGGAAGATACTTTGCTATCACCAATTAGTGTTAATCTTGAAATGGTTTGTGGTGTCAATTGGTGATATATTAAAATTAATACCTTGTAGAAGAATTGTTAGATGTTACCTTTGTTGGTAGTTTCTTCTTGCGTAACTACCTTGTTTTTACCATCTTGATGGTTTTTGCTCAATATTTTGTTATTATTGAGATCTTTTCCACTAGAAATTAGAGATGGGCGAGGTAGATAAGCTTGGGAGTTGTTTGTTCCAAGTGAACCATGGTCAAAAATGATTGTGAGCCAAAGCTCCCGAGTTATAAACAAAGTGAGAGGGTGGACCCTGGGTTTCTGCCTTTCAAGCATGCCAGCCATGCCCACAAAAATTTTCTTCCCAGTAATCCCCTAGGGATGATTAAATGGAATTCGGAATTAGGAAAAGAAAAAACTTCATTGGAAGCTAAATACTGATTTCCCCAGAGTTCAAGGGAAAATATCTAAGATGCCTGTATCTCAGTTACTAACTTTATTTTCCCTACCATCAAGGGCCGTTCTCCTAAGTATTTAGGAAATGAACTCCAAAGTCTGATTTATTCAGTTCAGACCACACCATCAGGTTGGAGGAGAGTGGGGCCCTGGGACTAAAAAATACTCCTTATACTCCAGATCAGGAAGAACTGTCCTTGGTGGGCGTTTTGTATCCAAGTACAGCCCTTCTTACCTGAGTTGTAATATACCTCTGTATTATTATTATTTTTTTTAAGTAGGCTCCACACCCAGTGAGGAGCCCAACATGCGGCTTGAACTCACGACCCTGAGATCAAGACCTGAGCAGAGATCAAGAGTCAGATGCTTAACCGACTGAGCCACCCAGGTGCCCCTATACCTCTATATTCTTATGAATGTCCAGCAGAAATTTGATTTGAACGCACATATCCCTGCCCCAGGACAAATATTAATTCTCAAAAACTGTAGTAAAACAAAGGAGTAGTGACATCTTAAATTCCCTAAACCTCAAGACCCCTTCTGCTTATCTATGATTTGTTATTTACCCTCCCAAACAAATGCTGTCATCTTCATTGATGTTAACAAATAAGTCCTCTTGTTAACATCCTTCTTCAGGCGATGTCAAACTGTATATCACATATGGACTAGATAACAACTGTTGCTGCATAGAAGTAGAGAAACTATAAAACTAAATTGCGCTGTATCACTCAGATTAAATAAGTATTTCCACATGAGTTACTACTGAAATATTCGCTATCTCTATGATTAACAGTCTGTATTGTTTTTTCTTTTTTTTTAATGTTTGTTTATTTTGGGGGTGGGGAAGAGCATGAGCAGGAGAGGGGCAGAGAGAGAGAGGGAGAGACAGAATCCAAAGCAGGCTCCAGGCTCTGCACCATTCAGTGCAGAGCTTGACGCAAGGCTCAAACCCATGAACTGTGAGATCATGACTTGAGCCGAAGTCAGACGCTTAACTGACAGAGTCTCCCAGGTACCCCACCATTCTATTTATTACCTGGAACTGTGTTTATTCCTTTTCTCTTTTTCCCACCAAACAAAAGGGGGTCATTACCGAATCATATGCTTTTTAACAGTTGACCTCCTAGCTTCACAAAGACCTGGTCAAAACTTTACAGTTACTGAAATTACTGGGTAGGAGCCTGGTTCTATGTGTAGACAAGGCACCTTCCTTCTGCCAAGTCTGTGGGTGGGGTGGGTACAGACCTGATGTTCCCCTGCTATGCCCAATTCAGCTTTACTCCTTAATAAATGTTTTTATTATGATCCTGGTAGGGAAGGGAAAAAGCCATCCTTCTAGTTATATTTAGGATGTTGTTTTTTTTTTTTTTCTGTTTTACATTGTCACTGGCCTCAGTATTACATTGAGGTAAGTCTGATGAATTTCTTGGCTGTCATTTATAAATTTGGTATATGTAAATTCTTCTCATAGGTTTTAGATTTGGACAAAAGGTAAATAGTGATGTCTTTCTAAGTCAAATGAGAGGAAAATTTGTGACAGATGTCTTTTGTCAGAAAAGCTTATATTAATATCTTGTAATATGATTATGCCACATAATCAGTGCTATCAAAGTTAAGTGGGAGAAAGGAGACAAAGAAAATTTATGACTTATACAATGTTTTACAACTATTTTTTTTCCTATATGCCCTCTTTTCTTAAGTGAAATTCTTTGTTTTCATGGAAGCTTTTACTTTGCAGAGAAGAGAACAAAACTGTACAGCATACCACTTTTTTTTTGTATTGAAAATAATGAAAGAGACATCATCAGAATTTTATTCTGGGAGGTGACTTAAAAGGTGTTTTCATTGGCAATTCAGTGAAATAACAAATATATGAATTTAAAAAGCCACAAGAAAAATAATAACAATCTGAGCAAACAACAACGAATACCATCAGTGGACCAGCATTTTTGAGGAATCTCTGAAATGTACTTAGTAGATCGGATGAATCTACTAAGAGAAGCCTTGCAGGAACCACAAAGCCTATAGGACTTTTGCACAAAGAGAGGTTGATAGCTTGAAGCAGCATTCAGGGATGGAGGAAGCAGAGGACATTTGGGGAATTAATCAGATTCAATGCACTAGGTTGGTTGACCCCTTTGCCTCACTAATTTGTGATAAGTTGTGGGCAGCAGTGTGGCTTTCTTGCTTACTAAAGCAGTGAATGTGGGCTCTTGGTCCAGGGAGACTGTACCTAAGATGGCTACTGAATCCTTTGACCCAGAAGAGAAGTTGCATGTCCCAGCAGCATGTCCCGTCTCCCTGCCAGAGTTTCCAAAGGTAGGCCACGGTAAATGCTGCAGTATGGAAACAGATGTTCTAGAATAGAAATATAAGTGGGCAGTAAAAATCACCAAACAGTTGGAGGAAGCCAGTATTAACAGAATTACCATACTCAACAAACAAAAGAACTAATCCCTGAGAAAATAGAAAAACCTTGGATTAACATGGTTATTTTCAGAAAGATGCAAGAGAGTACTGTATTAATAAAAAAAAAGCATACTAGACACTTTAGAAATTTAAACTTGACTCACTGAAGTGAAATAAAATGGCTGAATTGACAAAATTGAAAAGCAAGTTAGCAATCTGGAGGAGTAAGCTAAAGAATCCCAAAAGAACAAAGGGATCAAAAGTGTGAAAGAGAAGTTAGGAGACCTTGAAACTATTTCCAAGAAAAGGTAGGGCTTTTGGTAGGGTTGTAATAGTGCTGTAAAAGAAGAGAAGTGAAGGTGTGTTAAATGTCATTTCTTGTGTGAGAGGAGATGAGAATACCAATGAACCCTAGATGTTGATAGAAATATTTCAGATTAAATATATATGTATGTACATATATATTTATGTATGTATGTATCTACATGCATATAAATATGTAAATATTATAGTTAGCTAGAGTCAGAGTTGCCCTAATAAGATGTAGGACTTTGAAATTACTAATTGGAAGGGAGAAGGTCTAGGGGTGGGTAGAGACTAAGAAAACTCAGTCATACTAAAAAGGTAGGAAAAATATGGAAATAGGAAAAGTAGGAAAGAAGAAAGCATTTAAATTAAAAACAAAAACAAAAACAAAAACAAACCAGGGGTTCCTGGGTGGCTCAGTCGGTTAAACGGTCACCTCTTGATTTCGGCTCAGGTCATGATCTCACGGTTCATGAGATCCAGTCCCAAGTTGGGCTCTATGCTGACAGCATGGAGTCTGCTTGGAATTCTCTCTCTTCCTCTCTGTCTGCCCCTCCCCTGCTTGCACACTCTCTCTTTCCCTTTCTCTCAAAATAAGTAACTACAAAACCAAACTAAACCAAACCAAACAGAACAACAACAACAACAACAAACCAAAATTGTGTCTTGATTTCAGCTCAGGTCATGGTCTCACAGTTGTGAGATGGAGCCGCATGTAGGATGGAGCCTTCTTAAGATTCTCTCTCTCCCTCTTCCTCTGCCCCTCTCTCTCACTCACATTCTGTCTCTCAACAATAGCAATAACAACAACAAAATAAAAAACCACCACAAACCGTAAAAGAACATGGCAGGAATAAATCTAAACATGAATAAATTTGAATGGATTCAGTTTCTCTCAAAAGATACTTATTCTTAGATTTAGTAAAAAAGAAAACAGACCCCTGGGTGGCTCAGTTGGTTGAGCATCTAACTTCCGCTCAGGTCATGATCTCAGAGTCTATGAGTTTGAGCCCTGTATTGGCTCAGAGTCTGCTTTGGATCCTGTGTCCCCTCTCTCTACCTCTCCTCTACTTGTGCTCTCTCACTCTCAAAAAATAATAATAACACTAAAAAGAAGAAAGGAAACAGTCCAGCTACATGCTGAAAAGAGTTAACAAAAGTTAAAGTATAAGTTAAAGGAGGAGGGGTGGGGAGAGACAGGCAGATACTTGTCAAGGTTGAAAATATGAGCACAGAAAAAGATAAGCCAAGAAAAGGGTAATATAAAAAATGTAGATGTGGGGGTCACCTGGGTGGCTCAGTTGGTTAAGTGTCCAACTTTGGCTCAGGTCATGATTTCACAGTCTGTGAGTTTGAGTCCTGCTGACATCTCAGAGCCTGGAGCCTGCTTCAGATTCTTTGTCTCCCTCTCTCTGTGCCCTCCCCCACTCACACTCCGTCTTCTCTCTCTCTCTCTCTCTCTCTCCCCCCTCTCCCCCGTCTCTCAAAAATAAATAAACATTTAAAAAAACTTAAAAATATAGATGGGGAAATTATTAGACAAGATAGCATTTAAGGTAAAATCTTTAATTGAAACAGATTTAAAAAAAATTTTTTTTAATGTTTATTTATTTTTGACAGAGAGAGAGAGAGAGAGACAGAGCATGAGTGGGGGAGGGGCGGCAAGAGAGGGAGACACAGAATCTGAAACAGGCTTCAGGCTCCGAGCTGTCAGCACAGAGCCTGATGCGGGGCTCGAACTCACAGACTGCGAGATCATGACCTGAGCCGAAGTCAGACGCTCAACCGACTGAGCCACCCAGGCACCCAGAAACAGAGACTTTTTTTTTTTTTTTAACGTTTTATTTATTTTTGAGACAGAGAGAGACAGAGCATGAACGGGGGAGGAGCAGAGAGAGAGGGAGACACAGAATCGGAAGCAGGCTCCAGGCTCCGGGCCATCAGCCCAGAGCCCGACGCGGGGCTCGAACTCACCGACCGTGAGATCGTGACCTGAGCCGAAGTCGGACACTCAACCGACTGAGCCACCCAGGCACCCAGAAACAGAGACTTTTAATATGTTAAAAGGTTAAATCCCTAAAAAGATATGAATTATAAACATTAAGGCATCTAATAAAACAGATTTGAAATATATAAAGGAAAAACCAATGTATAAAGGTCAGTTGTCAGATCCATATTCACGTTGGGACTGTGTAATGGTCTTTTTTTTTTTTTTTTAATTTTTTTTTTTTCAACGTTTATTTATTTTTGGGACAGAGAGAGACAGAGCATGAACGGGGGAGGGGCAGAGAGAGAGGGAGACACAGAATCGGAAACAGGCTCCAGGCTCCGAGCCATCAGCCCGGAGCCCGACGCGGGGCTCGAACTCACGGACCGCGAGATCGTGACCTGGCTGAAGTCGGCCGCTTAACCGACTGTGCCACCCAGGCGCCCCGGTCTTTTTTTTTTTTTTTTTACAGAAAGCAGCAATTCAGCAAGACAAATATAATGAAGGACATGGAGAAGTTGAGTTATAAAATAATAAAATAAAATTATTAAATCACCCTTATATTTAAGGACAACTGCCCCCCACCCCCCCATAGGAACATTCTTGTATACTGTTGATGGAAGTGTAAATTGCTAAAGCCATTTTGAAAAGCAGTGCCTAGCAATACCTAGAAACCTCTGACCCTGCATTTTACTTCTAGGAGTCTTTCCTAAGTAAATACTGTGTTTGTACCCAAAGATGTAAGATATGTTCATTGCTTTATAATTTGATAGCAAACATTTGGAAACTAAATTAAATACCCATTGGTAGAGGAGTGGTTGAATAAATTGTGATACACCTATACAATGGAATACTGTTTAGCCATTAAACAAATGAAATAGAGCTGGGTTATTATGGGAAGAGCCTCAAGAAAATTAAGTGAAAAAGTAAGGTGCAGGACAATGTGAACAATTTGGTCACTTTGCTGAAAAGTTTTGAAAGGAGATTAACACATATGTGGATAAGCAAGAACATTTATTTGGGAGGTTATACAAAGAACTGTTAATGGTGATTGTCCTTAGAAAAAGGGGTGGGGAGGTGTGCCTGGGTGGCTCAGTCGGTTAAGTGACTGACCCCTGAAATAGTTGGTTAAGTAATTCTTGATTTCGGCTCAGGTCATGATCTCACTGTGAGATTGAGCCCTGAATCGGGCTCTGCACTGAGCGTGGAACCTGCTTGGGATTCTTTCCCCTCTTCTCCAGCCTCTTATGCATGCGTGTGCACACTTGTGCTCTCTCTTTCAAAATAAATAATCAGTTAAAAAAAGAGATGGGGATTTGGGATGGGGGGGGAGAGGAAGGCTTTACTTTTCACTTTTGTATCTTTTCATACTCTTTAAATGTCATAACTATAGGGATATGGCACTTTTACTTTAAATGCAGTCATACCTAGAATACTCTATTTTATGATATTTACTCCCATCTTATAAGTCAAATTTACTTTGCTGATAGTTCATTCTCTGTGTTCTTGTCAAGCAACAAGAGGCCTATTTGATCTCTTTCAGACAACAAAATCTTAAATACAAAATATTAAGTAGGTCAGGAAAGTTAAAAAGTATATGAACATAGGATGTATACAAGCAGGAAACCTGACCATAAAATAAGGAAACTGATTTTGATAAGCCATACTTACCAGTCGGTCTTACTACTTAAAACCTTTGTCATCTCTAAGACGATAATCCACTAAGCAGTTTCCTCCCAGGTTCCCAGGGCACCTGCTAAGGCTGCCAGCAGAAGTGGCACAGAAACGATTGAACACATGACAGTCTTGAGTGTGTGTATACATATACAAGCATGTATGCTGATGTGCATCTGTAGATAACTTAGATTATTTACCACTTCTTTTTATCTGTATTTTCGTTGTTCTGTAATCACGGTGAACTGAGTGTTGACTGTCAATGTTTAAAAATTTTAAAGTAATTTTCCTGATTAAAAAAGCATGCTGAACGGTGTCTGTGGTTGTACACAAGGAGAGCTGACTTGCATTGGGCGTGCCAGGCGCTGGGCTGAGCGCTCCATATAAAGAACTACCCAGCAGGAAGCAGATACCTCCCAGTTACCTAGGAAACTTCAGTCTGGCTTTAATTGCTTCTTTGATGGTCACAGCGTTGACTTTTAGTAAATCTTAATGTAGAAACGTTTGAACACTGTCAAGAAAAATTTCTAAACCAGCAAACTGCTGAGAAATACTTAGAAAGGGTATCTGATGGAAGGTAGCTCGGCTGTGGTTCTTAGCTTCTTGGTTGAAAAAAAGGAGCCTGAGGTTTCCAAAGCTGTCCTCAAGTAAATACTTATTTCATACCCGAGAAATGTGTTTCCCTGTAAACCTAAATGTGTTTCCTCTTCTTTCAGGGTAACGCCATCCTCTGAAAATCCGAATGGTGCTACTTCTAGCGTCAGCCAAGGAAAACCTTCTTTAAGACGAATAAAAGGGAGACTCCACAGAAGCAAAAGCCTTGATAGCATCGATTTCTGTGAACTCACTGTAAGTGGACTGTTCATTAATTTTTTTTTATTTTTCAAAAAATATGAAAATTTTGATTCCATTATTTTTATTTTCATAAAAAACACAACAGTCTTATTTGTTGTGAGCATTTTTTTAATAATGAAAACTGTTTTATCCAACAGGTTACCAATCAGAACGCTTTGTTAACTGGTATCCTTTTGAAACATTTATAATAAATGATTCTGATTCAAAGACCAAGATAAAGAAATACTCCCTGAACTCTACAGCAAAAATTAAATTAAGTTCAGTGGACTGTTAATGTAAATGTCTTAGGAATTTTCAAATCCACAGGTTGGCATAAGTAGAGATCTGAGTATTTGATTAACCCCAGACACCCAACTTCCTGGCAGTGCCAGAAAATAGTGTTACTTTGATATTGTTAGGACAGATCCTGGTTTAGTTAATCCTGGTGCTTTCTATTCTAAGTGATTAACATTAGTGGATACATATATATATATATATACATATATACCTATATATATGTGTGTGTGTATATATATGTGTATATATATATGTACACACATATGTGTGTGTACATATATGTACACATATGTGTGTACATACATACACACACGTGTGTGTATATATATGTACACACACTATATATGTGTGTATATATGTACACACACCTATATATGTGTGTATATATATGTACACACATATATATATGTGTATATATATTCCAGGCCAAATGACAGGTTTTCCTGTGGGTATGTGGTACATTCATGCATGTTTTTAGAAGAACACACGGGCACTGTCAGCCCCCACTGTCCTTTGCTATTAGTTATATTGTCTTACTCCATAAGAGATACTGCAGTGCTATAAAGGACATAGAATTTTCTTTGCAATAAGAAAATTTCAAATTTATGTATTGTAGGGTTCAGTGGCCAGTGAATGGATGTTTATGATGTTTAGTAGACCAGATGTGTTCACTTCTTCCCTTTGAGCTCTGACAGTTTCTGAATTGTAAAAGTACCAGTAACCATACCTGTTTCAAACAGTGGTAACAAGGCCTTTCTTTCTTGAGGATGAGACTTCTGCATCTTTTATCTATAGTTCATGAAAACAAAAGTTCAGTAAATGTGGATACTCTATTTTTTTATTTTAATAATTGCTCTTATTAAAATAATTATACTTGATTTTGTCTGAAAGTGTTCTTGACCATTTTATCACACAAGACATCAGAAGGTGAAACGTGACCTATCAGAAGACATAAAGCAATAACTGAGAAAAGGAATAAAAAGACAGTAAATTTTTGTTAAGTAAACCTAACAATTAAAATGACTGAAGGAAACATAATTATAGTTTAAAATAAAGCAAATTGCTTTTCAAAAGTGAAACACTGAGTTGAGAAGCAAATTTGAATTACTTGTTGGAATATAAAAATGAAAATTGGAATTTCATCAGGTTCTTTTTTATGGTATTAAACATTGTCATTACTGAAGGATAGTCCAATAACTAATAAATTTGGCATGTCATAAAATATGTTTGCTTGCTGAATCAGTCTCTGTGGTTGTGGAAGAGGTTAAAACATCTGTAGAATGTGACAGAAAAAAAGCTTTACTTCATGTAATATTGCTTTCAGTATCCCAGAAATAGAAATAGATTATTTCAGCTATAAGGAAAAGTTGGCAAGTAGAGTTATCTCTTTATCATGATGAATACGTTTTAAAATTATTGATAATTCATTCATTCCCTGCCTTATTCGATGGAAGAGTTGATCTGGCTCAAGTGAGTACACAGTTCAAGCAAGGAAAAATAACACTACCCAGGTGCAGTTAACATCTGCAGAATTAATTTCTTTCTTTTTGATGATCTTTCCTATTTGACTTTATCTCAAAAGTGAAATGTCTTAGTATCCCCAGAGGGAAGGTATTTGACTTTGAGGTTAAGAGAAAGAGGTAAATTGAAGTTTACGGAAGGTCCATTCCAGGGAGGAGCATGTGTTCTGGTGTAATAGTTTATTCAGCTTCAAGGACTGTGTTTGTGGTTTTTGCCTTCTGGAGGGTACATTGGAAGGTCGTGGACTGGACTTTGGTATACTGATATTTCATCTCAGTAATGAGTTTATATTAATGAAATGTAATTACAGTTGGCCCTGGACAATTGCAGAGGTTAGATGCGTCAACCCTCTATGCAGTCGAGAATCCATGTATAACTTCACTCCCCAGAAACTTAACTACTAATAATACCCTACTGTTGACCAGAAGCCTTACCAATAACACAAATAATCCATTAACATGCATTTTGTATGTCCCATGTATTATATACTTTATTCTAATAATAAGCTAAGCTAGAAAAGATGTTATTAAGAAAATCATAAGGAAGACAAAATATATTCATAGTACTGTATTGTAAAAACTGCATGTATAAGTAGACCCATCATTTCACACCTGTGTTCAAGTGTCACCAGTACTGCAATCAATTAGACTTTTTTACAATTTGAGTTCATTTTCCTTCTCAGGTTTTTGCAATAACGGGTGATAGGATAGCAATCTTTGAAGATTTTTAGATTCTTAGAAATTTTTACAATGATCATGTTCCATTTTTAGGAAAGCAATAAACTGATTTTCCAAACAATAAAGAAATTTAAAAAAAAAAGAGCTTAACAGCTTGGCTACTCCCACCCACTGCCTACCATAAGCTATGGCAATTAATATTATAATATCCAAAATACATACGGGCATAGAGCATCTTTGGCATGGAGATGAAAAGGATGTTTTTCCCCTCCACTTTTAAAATTCTGTCTTTTTAAAAGAAGGAAGTACACTTAAGTAGATTAGAAGAGAGTGTCATGGGAGGTGAAAGGGATTCAGATCTGATCCTCTAACACAGTTGACTGTAATGTGATTGTAGAGAACCACATTTTAAAGCCTCAGCCACAGTGTCTAAAGGACAGTTATTTGGTAAATGATGTTCAGTTACACAGGAATAGATAATTCTTGTCCCCTTTAGAAAATAGTTTAGCCACTGTAGGTATCTCTAGTTCAAAAAAGACTGAAAACTTTGTCATACACTATTTTCAAGTTGTAAAACTTTTTATTAGATGTATGGCTTCCTTTGAAAACCTTAAACTAGAAAGACTTAAGCTTAGTGCATGATCTCCTATCATGGGCAAAGATCAAATTTGCATGACCAACTGAATAATATTTATATTTTTATCTTTGCATTTTACTTTTAACTTTGCCTAAGAAAAAAAATACAATTTTTATTGCTTTTGGAAAAAACATAACAAATGGAACAAGAGGTTCAGTTGCTATGCATTCAAGGTTCCAGTTTCTGGCTGAGAAGCCTCAGGTTCCAGCTGAGATGGTTGGCTTGGGTCCCGGGTGTCAGATTGATGCCATTTCACTCCTGGGGAGAGGTGATTGTTTCAGCTTTCTCTGTGGGGATTAAATGGGATGGGCATTCTAGTTCGTTTTGTAAACCCTACAGCATAAATGACTGACTTCCTAGCTCACTGGAGGAGACTGGAATCCATCCAGTCTCACTAGTTCCATGAGACAGTGTCCCAGAGAGACTTGGTAAAATTTTCTTAGGCAAGGCCTGGACTAGACAAGTCTGTTATGAACACATGTTTTGCCTGGAAGACCTGTGCCTTTGTTTAACACTTTAATGGGTGCAATGCTCTAAAACCATGTCACAAGCTCCTTTTTTTTTTCCCCTGGAGGTAATGGAGTGATATATTGATAATCAATATGAAGAAGAAAATAACCATTTGTTTTTAGCTTCATTTAATGTTTAAATGCTTAGCTATTCCATTCCACTCTGGTGTTATTGCCTATTTGTCTTTTTTTAAGTTTATTTATTTGGGGGAGGGTTGGGAAGAACATACAAGTTAGGGAGGGGCAGAGAGAGAGGGAAAGAGAATCCCAAGTAGGCTCCAAGCTGTTGGTGCAGGGCCCGATGCGGGGCTTAATCCCACAGACCATGAGATCATGACCTGATCTGATATCTACAGTTGGACGCTTAACTGACTGAGCCACCCAGGCGCCCCTGTTGTTTAGGGTGATCAGGTTGCCTTTACTCTTCTGTCCTTTCCTCCCTCTCAGATTCTAAGTGTATAGTCAAAACATTTTAAGTGATAATTTAAAAATTCAACAGATTGCTTGAAATTTTACAGCTTCTCTTGATTATACATCCTCCCTAAAACAGGAAAATGGAGCCAGTTGAGTAGGATTCATTCAGTGGGGGAAAGCTATCTTGAATACAGACTTAAGCAATTTATTTCCTGCTTGTGGGTGTAAATCTAGACTGCTAATTTTCCCTGTCTGCCAACAGACAAATACTACAAAAAGTTTTATGCACAATAAAGAGAAACAGTGAACCAATTAATAGTTTATGGCTATGTTCCCTTAGCCTTGGATGAAAGACAGTTTCAGTCATTACTGAGTACTATTAGGCAAAAATGATACATTTCAAAATCTTTAGAGGATTTTTTTTCATGAGAAGAAAAATATATGATAATAAGATATTATTTGGGGTATTATATTTTTGTACATTTCTGGGCTAATAAGTCCCATTTCACTGCTGCCTGAATATAAGGTAGTTCTAAGGTGTTTTTGATGATCAGTGATTTTTCACATTTGAAAAAAAGTACTTTTTCTCATGATGAAGAGGAGTCTCCAATTAGGCCCCTAGAAAATATGTATAGCCTATGGAGATATCAATGATAGATGTTTTCTCCTTCTCCCTCTACCTTCAAGACCTCTTTTATGATCTGTGGGACACTGAGAGATTCTGGAGCCCTGTTTTATAACTAAATATTTATTTGACTTTGAACATATACCAAGTTTGCTTTCTTCTTGGCATTATTGAGTACCTGACTGGTGAATAAGTAGCTGGGTGCTACAAGGTGAGAAAATGGTAGAGGGTGAACATGTGAAGGGACACTGAACACCTAGTTATCCTGCCTCCTACTTTGTTGGGAGGGGACCAGCCACTTCTCCTCTTTCTCATTCCCACTTGATTAGCACTGCCCACATCACCAGTTGGTATGAAAGCCTAGAAGGAACAGCAGTGAGCACTGGAAGCCCCTTTTGTTCTGGGTGCACAGATGTTCTTTCCATCCTGAGCTCTAGTGACTTGGGCATCTTTCTGTTCACTTTTACATATCTCTGTGTCATTACAGGTGCTGGCCCCAAGACCATTGACACATCTCCTCACTGTGCCCTCAACTCTTATTGCTTGTTTTGTTCCTGACTGTATCATGGGCTTCAACTCTGCAGAGACCGGGAACATTTCTTTTATGTTTCCCATAATGCTAAGCATATCAGATTTTATGCCCATTAAATATTTGTTGGTTGACTGACTACTTCATTACTGTAGCAGCTCAGTAAAGAAAAGTTTAGAGACCATTAAATGTTAAAAGTGGTGGGTATTGAGAGAAGTAAGAGGAGATATAAAATAATGTAACTCATTTGATATGGAGTCAAATAAAGTAACCAACTTCCTCTATTCACTTTTCTTTTGGGAAACATGCCTGAATACCAAGGAATAAAGGGGAGCTTTTTTGAATAGCCAAAGTAGATACTGTGGTCCCATTAGAAGTAGTGGAAGTGGAGGTGGAGGTGGTGGTATTGGCGATGGAGGTAGAAGTGATGATGGAGATGGAGGTGGTGGCAGTGGTACTGGTGGTAGTGGTGGTGGGCGTGCGGAGGTGGCAATACTGGTGGAGGTGGTGGAGGCTTTGGTGTTGCTGATGGTGGTAGTGATAGAGGCAGAGGTGGTGATGGAAGTCAAGGCAGTGGTGCAGGTGGAGGTGATGATAAAGACAGAGGTGGTGGAGGTAGATGTGTACACACTCACTGTCACTAGTCTTTTGTTGAAACTTTTTGAAAACAAACTGTAGACATGATGACCCACAACCCCTAAATTTTGAAGGGTTCAGTTCCCCCAAGCATTGTCATTCTCTGCTTAACTACCATGTAACCAGATCAGGAAATCAACACTGACACAAGGATGCTGTTCAATCTATAGTTCTCATCCAACCTTCACTACTGCCCAGTGGGCCTCTCTTTCCTTTCTGTCCCAAGGTGCCATACGGGAACATGCATTGCTTTTAGGTGTCATGTTTCCTCCTTGACAGTTTCAAAGAATCTTCAAACTGGAGCTATTCAGTGTTTCTCATGACTAGATTCAGGTCATGTGTTCTTGGCAGGAACAAGGGCCTGCCCTCACTAGTCCCAGTTCACCAAGCATCTGGCTTCCTTGCTGGTTTGGGTGTTGGTGAACTGGACACCAGTGTGTTCTGTGGCCCGCTCCCAATCTTTCCTCAAGATATGCATTGCTGTAGGTGACAGGAATCTACCAAAATTATCACCCTGATTAATTTTCCAATGTGAGAGGAATCAGGTAGAGTATTGAGGCTCTTCTGCAGAACAAAGGAATATTTAGCTATTTATTATCTTTAGGACTTCCAGAGGCCAATCTGAATCTAGTTTTCCAGTTGATGGCCAATTAATTGTAGATGGTTTGCCTTTAATGGTTACTTTCTTCATTAAACTGAATATCCGGATATTTCTAAGGGACTCTTACAGACAGCCTTGCAAGGACTCTTGTTTTTTGAAAAGGTTAGAAGCACAGTGGCTGTGAGCTGTCTATTCTTGTGGGTATAGTCAGCCTCCATCTTTATCTAACAGGATTTTTGGATTGGTTTTGCAGGTCAGAATTCTGTCTCTGTCTTGGACCTGTGCCAACATCTTCCCTCTTTAGTTTCTTTTCACTAGCAACTGCTGCTTGAGAAGTTTGTTGGCTCAGATTTTAGGTAGGATTTTATTCATCAACACTGAAAGAAAATACAAGCCTTTTAGAAACTTAGATCTTAATGAAAGCAATAGAGAAATATTTCAAAAAAGAGAATGAGGTCTTCAGTATTCTGCCTTAACTCACATTTCATAATCTGTTTTGAAAGCAGTTCTTTGATTTTACCTGACTTTTTAGGGCTTAGACTCCATCCTTGTTGGCCAGGCTGGAGAGCCACAGCCATTGTTCTTTCCCTCCCTCCAGCCACCGCCTTGCTTCTTTTCATGCAGATCAGGGCACTGTCCCCACAGCAAGAACACACCCAGGCCTCATTGTTGATCATCTGGGACCCCTCTCCTTCATATCTGTGATATCTCCTTCATATCACACCACCATCACCACCACTACCCTCCTCTTGTCTGCCATCGCAGTGGTCAGATCTAGTAGGGCAAGCAGGATTGTAGACAGTGTTGCACAATGAACAATAGTGGAGGCAGTCCAAGGTACCTCCAGGGAAAATGGAGTGCTCATCTCAGGCTGGAACGGCAAAGAATCACAAGGAAGGTGCCCCCTGAACTGGATCTGGAAAGAATGCATCTGACTTTGTTGGGTGGAAAAGTGAGAAGGAGGTCATTGGATTGAAGGAGCAGAGAAGGGAATGGAGACAGAGCTGAGAGCTACCAGGGGTGTGGAAGGAAATAGTTTGTTCAGAGCCCTACAGGTCTGCAGAGATGCCCTAGGCTGGACTGGGTGGGTGTTGAACCCCCATCCTTCCCTCCAGCTGAAGTAGCTCTGATTTGTTCTGTTCTCCTGGAAGGTGGGAGGGACACACAGCATTTCTTCTGGAGGGGAGGGGGAGATTTTACCCCTAGGACAGCTTTGTGTACTAAGAAGGCTAATGCTCCAGAGAACCAGAACCAGGGAACACTAGTTCAAGGGCAGTCCAAAGTAGAGGAGTATGCCGAAGAAGTTCATGGATAGATATTAGAGAAGCTGAGGAGGGCGGTTTCCAGAAGGGAGTGAGTGATCCACAGATATATGTGGCCTCAAATAGCTGGGGGAGGGCAGAGGGAACTTGGGCCTGCCGGTGATCAAAGAAGATCATTCAACGAGCAAGAACTAGAATTTATCTTTTCCTTTGTTTTTTATGTTGTAAGGAGGAATAATGTAATTTCTTCAGAAAGTCACAGAACAAAGAGCCATCACCACTTCCAAATCTACAGAGCTGATGTCATGGACTCTGACAGTTATATCACATTTCTGACAGTTACAGCCGCCTCCCCCCAAATTTTTGAGCAGGGCACCCTCCGGATGTTCTGCTTATGGGGGTGAGCAGGCATGAGGGTGGGAGGGGACGTTTAGAGGTGGTTGGCGACATTAGCCAAGGGCAGTGGGGTGGGCGGGCAGGCCTGAAGAGGTTGAAAATATAGAAATAAAAAGAATGCGTTCATGTGTGCTGAATGAGTAAATGTATGGAAATGATTCTTCTTTATCTAAAATGGATCTGCTTCAGGTTCTCAGAGATGATCTTTTTTATTATTTCATGTTTATTTATTTTGAGAGAGAGCGAGAGTGTGAGTGGGGGGAGGGCAGAAAGAGAGAGAGAATCCCAAGCAGGCTTCACGGTGTTAGCTCAGAGCCCACCACGGGATTCGAACTCATGAACCACGAGATCATGTCCTGAGCCGAAATCAAGAGCTGTGTGCTTAGCTGACTGAGCCACCAGGTGCCCCTCTCAAGGATGATCTGATATTATTTCATTATTTTTCACTCAATGAACAGAATCATTCGATTTGCATATTTGTTATTGAACAGAACAACCTCTGAGGAATGTCACAGATCTGTGTCTATGCATGCACACACGTAATTTCCAGTGTACATAGAAAACTGGGCACATTTCTTTTTGGAACAGACATTGTGCTCCTGGATTAAAGCTCCACATGTTAACTCATCTGGTTATTTTGTGACTTCTGAGCTTTAGAACAGAGGTAGAAGTCTCAGAATGTGTTGTTTTCCATCTCCGTAATGTGTCCTATTTTGGGGAAGCTGCACATGTCGTAGTAGCTAACATTTAGCATGGGCTGACTGTGCCTGGCAGAGAGGCGAGTGAGGGCCACACACACACAGCAAGAGCGCCTGCTCTTCACACCGGCTTCGGGGGTCCTGAGATAATAAACCAGGAGGAAAGGAATCCTTCTATTTCCTCAGTGCTTTACTGTTTCCATCTCTGAGGCAAATGGGGGCATGAAATATTGATTTCTCCTCAGTGGTGACTTCATAGCCTGCAGGAAGGCTCTGTCCTCAGAGCCTGATTTGGGTGCTGTCACGAGACCCAGTGTTCCCCAGATGTCCTTGTGGCCTTTTGGTTCTGGATGTCTCTCACATTCTGCATGTTCTGGAAGTCCCACTCTGAGAGTCAATAATGAGCTTGGACAGTGGCTCTGTTTCCAGATTATCAGGGCTAGCTTTCCCCTTCAGAGGCACTGAGAGCCTGCCCCTGAGGTTGGGAAGTAGCCACTGATGGGCAGCCCTGTGTGGGGAAGTCCATGGGGTGGGAACCAGAGAGAAAGGGGACATTCCAGGACAGACTCCAGGCAACTGGGGCTGGGAAGGAATGGTCCCAGACCACAGAATGGGTACCAGACACAGAAGGAGTACCAAGAGCCCAGAGTGCCAAGATGCCCTGTTTGCCCCAGGACGAGAGAACGACTTATGTGATCTTTAAGTACAACTTTAATGTTAGCTGATGGGGTGCCTGAGTGGCTCAGTCAGTTGAGCGTCCGACTTCGGCTCAGGTCATGATCTCACAGTTCATGGGTTCGGGCCCCGTGTCGGGCTCTGTGCTGACAGCTCAGAGCATGGAGCCTACTTCGGATTCTGTGTCTCCCTCTCTCTCTGTCCCTCCCCCACTCATGCTCTGTCTCTCTCATTCTCTCAAAAGTGAATAAACGTTAAAAAAAATTTTTTTAATATTAGCTGAAAGATCATACGTAGTGAAGCATTACCAGCAAAACATAGTCGTGACCAGGGCAGATGTCATTTAAATTGGGCCTCAGCATCATCTCAGAACGTGAATTGTCCCTATTTGTACAAGCCACATGTGAGAACAGCCTCAGTAAGGCACATGCAGGTACCACATGAGTTGTTGGAGTTTCTGTTCTCCAGCAGTTAGTTGTTGCATATCCACATTGTCCAAGACACCATCCCTGGGAAACGTATAGTTTCTGCTTAGGAGAATTTATCCTGAATCTCTTAACAGCCAGAAGTGGGCACTTCATGTGATTGTTTTAGGTGGGAATCTTCCCACTCTGGGCCCCAGGGCAGGCAGCCCGGCCACACAGCAGTTCAGCCGGCCACATGGGGGCAGGGCTTTCTAGCAAGTGCACTCTGGCAGCCTGGGCAAGGCTGTCCAGCTGGGGTCCTCCGTGGCGAAGAACTTCACTCTTTGTGCTTGTCACCCATCGTAACTCTACTTACACTTATGGTGCTTGGACTTCCATGTGGAAATGAAAGTGGCAAACCTGTTACAATTTGAAGTTATTTTGGATGTTTGAATTGCTGGAGGCGATTGGTATTTGAAGAGGTGCAGCCTGGTGGACTTTTGAGCCGCTCTTCGCTTGGAAGGTGATTTCTATGTCAGGGGCTTTGATGATTGGAGGGTTTCTGACAGTCGTGGCTCTGCTTTATTCTTCGGGATGAGTAACAAAAGTGCCCCTACCCTTCAGTAAGGACTTCGGTGTTATCAGAAAGAAGCCTTTTCTGTTGATTTTTTTTTTTTTTTTAAGGAATTTGGTTGAAATTCTTTAAAACTAGCTATGTTCCTGTACTCCAAACGTGATTTTAGTTTTTGATTATAATTTTAAAAATTATGTTTTGGTATTCATTTCCATGTTTAATATAACTAGAGCCAGCTTTGTAAGCATTTATTAGCTTTGTTTCTCCATTTTCTGTTATGTACTAAATTTTGAAAGATTTATTATAATTCGAGAATGAAAACCGTAAACTGGCTTTTAAGGAATTTTACTTTTCTCCTTCTGATCCAACTGTATACTTTGAGTTGCTGCAGTTTATTTAGGTCACTCATAGTCACTGGCATTTTCCTACTATTTTGGCATGAAAATTCATTTTCAGCATCTTGGAAATTACATAATTCAGTATATTCTTGTTGCTACTATTTACATTTTAAAAGTCTGTTTCACCTTTGTCTCCCAGTGTATGTTCCATGTACACAGGAGAATGTTTACAGCGGACTATTTAATTTTAAATGATTTGCAAATGTTAATTTTTTTTCTCCCTTAAAGATGTTAGAAAGGCATGCTAATGCCTTGAGTCAGGGCCATATTTTAATACATCTAAATTTTGTTTTAGTGGAATATTAGATTTACCATTTGATAATTAGATTTTTTTCTGGTAAAGAAACATGTTTTCCATTGTTCTTTCCCATATCTAGGTAGTTTTGGACCAGGGCAAAAGAACAACCTAACTAGAACTACTGAGTTGGCAAGAATGTCATGTAGGAAAGGATTCCAGAGTCATATGTTGCCCCTCCAGACTTACTCTGTCAGTGATGATTGTGTTAAGTATCTTTCTGAATGTCATTTTCTATCTTGGACTCAGTCAGTGTTGTCTATGTTAGGTGGCATGCAGATAGTCTCCAACTTGCAGTGGTTCAACTTAATAATTTTTCAACTTTACAATGGTGCAAAAGTGATGTACATTTCAATAGAAGCCATACTTCAGATTTTGAATTTGGATCTTTTCCCAGGTTGGAGATATGTGGTACAATATTCTCTCCTGATGCTAGGCAGTAACAGCATCGGCCACACGATCACACGAGTAAACAACCAATGCCCTGACCAGCATTCTATCCCTATACCACCATTCTGCTCTTCACTCTCCATATAGTACTCAATAAATTACATGAGATACTCAGCACTTTATTATAAAACAGGCTCTGTGTTAAATGTTTTTGCCCAACTGCAGGCTGTTATAAGTGTTCTGAGCATATATAGGTAGGCTAGGCTAAGCAATGATGTTGGTGGGTTAGGGATATTAAGTGAATTTTTAACTTAACGATATTTTCAACCTACAGTGTGTTTATCGGGATATAACCCCACTGTAAGTCAAAGATCTATACTTGCTTATTACCTTTGCTCATCGTGTGCAGATGGGTATCTGATAACTGCTTTTCAAAGTTATTAAGTACTTCTCTGTTGTACATTCATGAGGAAAATTTTAGTACCAGTTGGTTTTAGCATGCCATCTTTTCTTAGTTTTCATTTCAGAAGATACAGTATATAAATGTACTACTATTTTTTGGTGTGTGCAGATTCTTTTTGGATCACTTCTTTACAACATAATATCAGTTCCTTTGTTTGGATGGTATAAAATAAGAAAGTCAAAAATTTATCTGGTAGAAACCAGCACATTTGTAAGCCTAAGGATCCCCAAATCTTTGTTTAAGATTTGATTTTCCAGTATATCACTCCCTGATACTAACCTTTTTTTCCTTGGTTTTTGACTGAACAGTTTCAGAAATTACTTTCAGAAATGACTTTACTCTTAAAATGCTGATCTTCTCTGAGCCTAAATCTTGGAGCACTCATGTTATATATAATCTCAAATTACAGAATATTATAGGGTCTGTAATAGTTTGGTGACCACTGAAAGAGTTGTATAAATTTCGGAATTTGGTTCTAGTGCTTAAAACAACTTAAAATAAGTTATAAATGAAATGAACCATCTGTTACAACATGCGTGTTTGTCCACAGGTTTGATGAGAGATCTGTTGGAGATTAGTAGAAGATGAGAGGAAACCATAAACAAGGGAGCCAGGGGGAAGGGGGACCGGCCTGCTATCCCGTCAGAATCCAACACAGCAGCCAGTGTTCCTTGTGGGTTCACTGCAGTTCCTGGAGTACAGATACCCGGAGTACAATCTGAAACTAAGCCAGGAGCTGGGTGATCAGAGCTGCAAGTGTGAGAAAGAAAGCCTTAGCTTGGGGGAGCCAGCGGGTGGCCCTCTAGATCCAGACATAGGAAGGCCGGAGGCTCCGTCCGAGTGGCTCAGGAACTTATTGGAGCTGAAGCAGCAGGAATGAGCATCAGGGTCTACAGTAAGATGGACCAGGAGGCAGGTACTAACAATATAAAGTAATATAACGAAAATTTAGCAGACCACTCACTGTGTTCAGGGTGTAGTCATGTATTAACTGTACTGTATGGAAATTTGTAATTTTTAATATATGCCATTTTTTTTTTTAATGGAAGCGTATTAAGCATCTTTATGTGCCTAGGGAGACCTTTGAAGATGCCAGAGGGAGAAGGAAGTGGATGGAGTGTTCTGCTGCTGGGGGGGTGGGGAGTGAATGGAAACCTCCTCCCAGAGGAGGAACTGCATAGTTGAACATAGAGATAAATTCTGGGTTGGGAGGCAGTTTCATTTCTAAGTGGGCTTTGAGACTGCCACTTAAGGAAGAGGTGAGGATTCTAAAGAGGGGTGACTATGTAGAATTGCAAAGGGGGGAGGAAATGACTGGTAATGTGATAGGGACTGCCAGGCCTGGTTGAGGGGCCAGCAGAGTTCTGAGACCATGACTCAGCCTGGGACTGAGCAGTGGAGAGCTGGCCTGGCTACAAAATGAAGGGTGTATACAGCAAGACAAGGAAGGAGAGGCTTTTGAGGGGTCCAGACTGAGAATGCAAGGCAGTGAAATCAGAAGGGCTTGATGTAGAAACCCAGAGCTTTGGCCTGAGTGCTGGAGGCACACGTTTGAATTGTCGGGGGAACAGTGCTGACTTTGGGAATGAACTGATGAAACTGAGTGGCGGGAGGTGGGGGGAGGGTCAAGGTCATTCCAGGATTGGTGAAGCCAGGAATTTTGAAGTCATTTGGAATGACCATGGGTGAAGAAGCAGGGATTCTTTCCAGTTTTCCTGACCTCCTGCTATCCTTTCCTGGGCCTTACTGTGCTGCTTTGGGAGGCCCCTGTAAAGCCACAGCACCCCACAGAAGACAAGAATTTTAAGAAAATGCCTAACAATCATTGCCAAAAGAGATAGGGACTTAGAGAGTCATGTAGTTACTGATAATTGGAACAGAGGAGGGGAGTACAGAGTTTAAAAGGTAAAGATAAAGAATTTAAAATTAAACGAAATTCGAGGAGAGACTGGAGAATAAGAAACCTTTGAAGGATGAGAAAAACACTTTGTGGAGGTAGTTTGAATTAATTGGAGAGTTAAATGCTAAATATTAAAAACACCTAGGAAATCTGCAAGTGTTGTTGGGGGTATGCCAAAGAGCAAATGCTTCCTGTAAGCAAATAGAAGAAACATCTGTGGAATGTGGAAGAATGTGGGTATAGTAATTTCTCTGTGACTTCATTTCTGACAATCATTTTCCAGATACTTCTGAGAAATTAACAGTTTCCTGTTGATGGCATTGCTTTGATATTACCTCAAAGACTTCCACATTTAATTTACTAATTTATTTTAACCTTTACAGGGAGATAAAAAACGATTTCAGAAAATAGAATTGTTGAACGTTTTGTAAATCCACAGTCAAATGAAAATCTCTGCCAGCTCTGCTTCCTCAAATCACCATTAACTCTTCACACACTGCTTACAACAAGGCTAATTAGCTTTGCCTGTAATAAATGTTTGTATTTGAAGTTGAAAACCACTTTAGAGCTTCCAGACATTTCAATGTAGGCTTTAGTTACGCACATACTTAGAAGGTAAACCTCTCAAAAAATTTTTATTACTCATAAATTTTAGATCTCTTTTTAAGGAATAATTAACGAGGTCAGTAAGCATTCTTGTTTCTCCAGTTTGGTGGGTTTGTGACACAAAGAAGTCTACATTCAGGTTTTAATGTGGCATCACTCAAGGTGGGGCTGACTTTTGATGGCATTTGGATGTTGAAGGAGTTGAGAGATCATAGTGACAGCCCAGCCCTGCTTTTCTGTGACAGAGAAACAGCCTCAGTGTAACTTAACAGTACCATGAATCATCACATTTCTTGTTTAATCACAGATGTTTAGGAAAACATGCGTTGGATTATTTCACCTTGAATTGTTTTACCTTTAATTCTATAGGTTAAACTAGCAATTGCTGAATTGACCATGTCGCATGGGAATGTTCATTAGATGCAGCATCCCCAATATTGTGGATAGACTTTTGTGTTATCAGAGAATAACTTTAAAATATATCAACCTTTTCCTCCTTTTAAGGAAATAAGAGCTTGTCAGTCATTTGGGTCAGTGGTTAACTTGTTTGAGAAATTCCCCTTAGCGTCAGTTTGTATGCCATTTCCCTCAAATTCGTATCTTGGTTCTCATGCCATGAATGACTTGAAGTAAAGATGTAATGAGGGATTTATTTTTTAATTTGTAGTAAACTCTCAGAGACAGCTTAATGGAGATGATTCTTGATATAAATACAGAATTTTGTCCCACGCCAGGTGCCAGGTCTCGGTACTGAACTCCCACCCATACCAGAGGTTCCCCCTCTTGTCATTAGCTTGAAACACCAGTTCTTTTCTCCTGTGCTCGGCCACAACTCATGTTTCTCTTTTCCCAAGCACACTGTCTCCCACTGTCTTCAGGCTTTTGTGTCCTTGTTTTCTTCTCTCCTCCAGCGTCTTCAGTCTTGCAGTGTGTTGGGCTTCACTTCCTAGAGAGAAACAGATTTCTGCCATCTTGAAAAACACTTCCACTGATTTGTCACCTTCCTGCCACATTTGTTGACCCATGTGGTCCACACACACATGCCTTTATCTCCTATTTTCTTCGCATTCCAGTAGTCTGATATTTTCACCACAATGCTCTTGATTGCCTTTTCTTGGCACTTATTTGCCTGCAGGCTTTGGCAGTTGAGCTGTATTCTGGCCTTGAAATTCTTCCACAATATCCCGATATTCCTCCCACCTCTATGATTGCACCTTTTCATTTTTAGAGAGTTCTTTAACCCAAAACCTCAATATAGTCTTCATTCCAACATTTAGTCTTCACTCTTATTTTCCTCTTACAGTCTCTTCTTCCTCCAAAGTGGTCCATTTGTGGCTCAAAGAATAATCTGTCCACTCCCCACTCAGCTAACCTTTTTAGGTATTAGCTTACATCTCCAATGTGATGGATGTCACTTCAATGACCCGCCTTCACTTTTGATCCAACTTGTCATGCATATGTACATATGTATACGTTAAGATACATGTACATTTCTGTATATAGTAATGGAAACAAAGTATAGAAAAAAATTCCAAAATATTAACAAGAATGTATGTGCATGAAGGATTATTAATGATTTTCCTATTTTTCTATATTTGTTTCTTTTTAATTTTAATGTTTTAATAATTTAATATTTCAAGTGTATATTTTAATATCTTTACAGGATTTCTACAATTATTTTATAATCATACAACTGTTAAAATACTTGATTTTTAAATTTTTTTCAACAGTACTGTTCAAATCAGCTTTAAATTTTGTGTTGCAAATAACAAAAAGAGAAAAAGAATATTTTCAGAGAAGCCAAATACTTATTTTTCAAAATGGAAACAAAATATGGAGACTTTTCAGACATAGCTTTATTTGGAGAGAAGATTGATTATAGATTTGTAGGAGTTCTTTTTTTTTTTTTTTAAATATTTATTGTCAAGTTGGCTAACATACAGTGTATGCAGTGTGCTCTTTGGTTTTGGGAGTAGATTCCTGTGATTCATCGCTTACATGCAACACCCAGTGCTCATCCCAACAAGTGCCCTCCTCAATGCCCATCACCCATTTTCCCCTCTCGCCCACCCCCCATCAACCCTCAGTTTGTTCTCTGTATTTAAGAGTCTCTTATGGTTTGACGCCCTCACTCTGTGTAACTATTTTTTTCCCCTTCCCTTCCCCCATGGTCTTCTGTTAAGTTTCTCAATTTCCACATATGAGTGAAAACATATGATATCTGTCTTTCTAGGAGTTCTTTGTATATTGTAGTTATTAGTCCTTTGATGGTAAGATGTATTGCAAACATCTTGTCTGTGGTTTATCTTTCACTTTCTGTTTCAGGTTCTTTTAATGTTGTCATATTTAGCAATCTTTTCCTCTGTGATTTTTACTCATTTAATGTCTTGCTTAAACCCTTTCTTCATGGGCACCTGGTGGCTCAGTCAGTTAAATGTCTGGCTTCAGCTCAGGTCATGATCTCACAGTTTGTGAGCCCAAGCCCTGCATCAGCTTTGTCAGTGCAGAGCCCGCTCTGAATTCCCTGTCTCCCTCTCTCTCTGTCCCTCCCCTGCTCTCTCTCTCTCTCAAAAGTAAATAAACATTTTAAAAATCTATTAAAAAAAAAAACCCTCAAGTCATAAAGATGTTCTGCCTTGTATTTTTAAAAATGTTTTAAAAAATAATATTTTAAGGTTTACTTTTCATGTTTGGTTCTTTAATCTTGAAATTTGTTTTTTGGGTGTGGTGAGAGGTAGAGATTGCTTTTTTATCTTCAAGGTGGATAATCAGTCATCTCAGGACCATTATATTGAATGTTTCAACCTTTCCATATTAATCTCTTATACTTTGTCGAATGTAAAGTTTCCATACATGTGTGGATCTGTTTTTCTTTTCTTTTCCACTGCTCTGTTTACCTATTCCTGTGTTGTAACTACAGTGCTTTAATTACTATAACTTAATAACAAATTTTACAAACTGGTAAGGCAGGTACCTTCCTTCCCCACCCTGGTTATTTAAAGTTGCCTTGGCTATGCTTAGCCCTTTGATCTTCCTTGTATATGAATCTGTCAGATTCCAGACAAAACACCCTAGCAGGAGTTCTATTGGAATTACATTGAAGTATAAAATGAAAATGGGGGAGAATTAATATCCTTATAATTTGGACTCTTACTATACTTGGATAGAACACATCTCTCTATTCTATTCTTAAAATTACTTTTTTAAAAAAATGTTTATTTATTTTGAGAGACAGCAAGAGGGAGAGAGAATCCTAAGCAGACTCCACACTCTCAGCATGGAGACCCATGTGGGGTTGGGTTTCACGAACCATGAGGTCATGACCTGAGCTGAAATTAAGAGTTGGACACTTGGGGTGCCTGGGTAGCTCAGTCGGTTGGGTGTCCAGCTTCGGCTCCTGTCATGATCTCACGGTTTGTGGGTTCGAGCCCCGCATCAGGCTCTGTGCTGACAGCTCAGTGCCTAGAGCCTACTTCAGATTCTGTGTCTCGTTCTCTCTCTGCCTCTACCCCACTTGTGCTCTCTTTCCATCTCTCAAAAGTAAATAAATGTACAAAAAAAATTAAAAAGAGTCAGACACTTAACCAACTAAGCCACCCAGGTGTCCCTAAAATTACTTTCAATAAAGTTTTATCTCGTAACTTATTAAATTTGTTATACAGTTAGTTTTTGGCCATTGCAAATGGCTTATGTTTTCTTTTCTTTTCTTTTTTAATGTTTATTTATTTTTGAAAGAGAGAGAGAGAGCATGAATTGAGGAGGGGGAGAGAGAGATGGAGACACAGAATTCAGATTGAAGCAAGCTCCAGGTTCTGAGCTATCAGCACAGAACCCAACATGGGGCTTGAACTCATGAGCTGTGAGATCATGACCTGAGCTGAAGTTGGATGCTTAACCAACTGAGCCACCCAGGCCTCCCTACTTATATTTTATTTTCATTTTCTAACTATGCTAATGTTTACATATGTAATTGACTTTTGTGTTTCCATGTTATAACCAGGAACCTGCCATTTAATTCTAATAACTTGATTATTTCTCGATTATTTTGTATACTTTCCTAGTCTCTGCATGTACAAAAACAAATTTTTCTTGCTTTCTAATCCTTATACCTGTCTTATTTGTCTTACTTCCATTCCAGTAGTATTGAATGGAGGTGGTGATAGTGAACATTCATATCTTCTAATGTTTCATTGTTTAGTATGGTGTTTGCTGTATATTTTTGTAGGTCATCTTTATTAGGTTAGAGAAACCTTTTTCTGGTCTTAGTTTATTAAGAGTTTAAATCATGAATGACTGTTAAATTTTTAAAAATGCCTTTTCTACACCTGTTGAGATCTTAATTGATCTGTGCATGTCAATGTGGTGAATTACAAAATTATACTAATGGGGGTACCTGGGTGGCTCAGTTGTTTAACCATCTGACTCTTGATTTCTGTTCAGGTCATGATTTCATGATTTGTGAGTTCAAGCCCTGCATCGGACTCTGTGCTGCTGACAGTGCAGAGCCTGCTTTGGATTCTCTCTCTCCCTCTCTCTCTGCTCTTCCCTGGCTCTGTCTCGCTCTCTCAAAAAAACAAAAAAAAAAAAAACTAAAAAAAAAAATAGGGGCGCCTGGGTGGCTCAGTCAGTTAAGCGTCCGACTTCGGCTTAGGTCATGATCTCACAGTTCGAGGGTGCAAGTCCTGCGTCGGGCTCTGTGCTGACAGCTCAAGCCTGGAGCCTGCTTCGGATTCTCTGTCCGCCTGTCTCTCTGCCCCTCTGCAGCTCACACTCTGCCTCTTTCTCTCTCTCAAAAATGAATAAACATTAAAAAATAAAAAATAAAATAAAAACAAACTTATACTAATGGATTATTAATTCTTTTTATTGTTTTTAGTTTCATTGTTCTACTTGTTGTTCCTCTAATTTTTTGAGTTGCACAGTTAGATTGTTGATTTTCAGTCTTCTTTTTTGTTTTGTTTTGTTTTTTTTAATTCACTTAAGTAATCTTTACACCCAATGTGGAGCTCGAACTCACAACCCCAAGATCAAGAGTCACATGCTCTTCCAGCTGAGCCCGCCAGGTGCCCCCAGTCTTTCTTGTTTTCAAATATACTCTTAAAACACCACATTTTTCTCTAAGTAGTAATTTAGCTGTATCTCATGTATTCCTTTTATTTTCCCCCTGTGTATGTCAATATTTAGTGCTTTCATTGCCACTAAAGTTTTAAGCATTTTCTAATATCCTTTATGGTTTTTTCTTCTGACTTAACGATTACTTACAACTCTTAATAAATTTCCAAGGAGATGGGCACAAATTACCTCTTCCCTTTTGATTTCTGATTTCATTGTGGTAACAGAAGACAGTCTGATAATAATTCATTGATAATTGTGGAAATTTACATTATTGTCTAGTGGAGTCATTTTTTTTAATGTTATCTATAGGGTTGAAAATAATGGATTCTCTAATAAGATCTTATATTTCCTTTAGGCTTATTACTTGTTATTCAGCTTTTTTTCTATTTGATCAATTAATTTACTGAAATAAGTGTGTTAAAATCTATAATAGTGGTATTACCATTTTTCTTTCTACTTTTCCTTTCTACTTCTACTTTCTTTCTGTTTTTTTACTTTTACTTTTAGAAGTTTTCTTGTATGTGTCTCATGGCATACATGTGCATGAGTTTCTGTGGGATGTATAACCAGCTGTAGAATTACTGCATCTTAGGTTATGCATATGTTCAGTTTTATTAGATAGTACTAAACAGCTTTCTAAAGTGGTTTAAACAATTTATAATCTTAACCAGTGGTACACAAGAGTTCCTGTTAACTCTGTTTGTAGCAACACTTGATATTGGTATTTAAAAAAAATTTTAGCCATCAAGTTGGGACGTAGCAGTAAGCACATTGTGGCTTTAGTATGCATTTCTATAGGTAATGAGATTGGGCCTTTTTGTATATTTATTTGTTCTTCTTTATAGTTTTCAGTGCTCTGCCAAAACAATCAATCTTTTCTTTTATCTTGTTGACAGAGTAAGCAAGATTATTTGAAACTTTATGCCTCATTCTCTAATATCTAGAGGTATTGAGGGTATTTTATTGTTTATGATTTCTTTTTCTTTTATAGAGTCTTGTCTTTTTGTGTGGTCAGTTTTGAGTACCAGAGAATGAAAAAATTAAAAATAAATTGACGTCTGGGATAATGTAGTCTTCCTCCCAAATAGTTTGGTGTTTGTTTCTGCTGGCTACTTGTCAACCATAGCAATCTGGGGTCACTTTGGTCCAATTTCCAGGACTGAGATGATTCAGGCCCTAGCTATAGTGCCTACAGAGACCTGCTGATTTCAGGTTCATCTTCAGAAATGCTCCTTCAGAATTCCAATCCAAATTAAGGAGGATTTGCCTCCTGAATTTGGTGGGCCTTGACTCAAAGTTTCTGAAACTCAAGAACTCAAGTTTCTGACCTTAAGAATTCAGGTTTCTTGAATTTCAGAACTCAGGTTTCTTTCCCTTAATTCCCTGATGGAGTCATAGTGCTGCTTAGTCACACTCTCCAGAATCAGGGGACACCCCTGTGGGAAAGTGGTCCCTGTATGCTTGACTCATTTCTTGGACCTCCATTTTCCCAGCATTTAGCTTGGCAGTACTTTGTTGGTTCTGTGATGTCTTCAAGAAAATGTCCTATATATTTTTCCAGTTATGTTCAGAGGGAGGCTAGGTCTGAATTACTAGTCCATCATTCCTAGAATCTAAATTCCTCCCATACATGTATCTTTCCTCTTTTTATCTTAATCTATGTGTCTCTGTGGATTTTATGGGGTTTTCCTTATTACACAATCTAAATTTTTATCCAATTAAATTGACACATTTCTTATATTCTGATTTATGATATATTCAGATATGTTGCTGTATTGTTTTTTAATGCATTGTTTACCCTGCTTTTTCCAGGATTTTTAATTTTTGGGGGGTCTTTCATTGTCCATCACACATATGGATTTTTGTCTTGTCCCAAATGATTATTTACTATTTGATGGGTCCATACAGTTGTTTATGGGATTTTGATTATTTGTGGGAATAAGGGCAAAAATTATGCAAGAAAGCTCTTTTTAAAAATAGGTCTCAGCTTTTGCTTATAAACACTCAGCTTGGCACCTATACTTTAAAAGTGCACAAAAATGTTTTATTTTTTTCACCTCCTTTTTACCCTTGTTTCTTTGGTTTTCAGTAAAATCATATATTCTGAACCTAGAGCTTGTTCCTCTTGGGGGAGTGTTGGGGGTCATAGTGTAGTGAACTAAGCCTGCTTCCCTAGCTTAAGGCTCCCTCCCAGACTTACTACACCACCAGGTGCTCCTGAGGGGCCAAAGGTGGCCATGGGTTAAATGGGGTGCCTAGGAAAACACAATAGAGGAGGGGAAATTGAAAATGTGGCTGAGAACAGAAAATGCTAATTTACGTTTTATCTTCTTCTCCATGCTGGTCAAGATCTGCCTGTCAGTAATAGACACCACTGAACTTTACCCTTTAAATAGGTGAATTTTATGGTGTGTGAAATACACCTCAATAAAGCTATTAAAAACAAGGAAGATCAGCCTGTCAGAAGAGTTAAAGGAGAATGTGTCAGAAATTGCTGACCTGCTCATAGGTTCCAGAAGCCTGCTGACTCCATGTGACAGGTATTTCCAAGTAGAATTTCCAAGAAGAAAAGTATGTACATGTATATAGGAATGATTTCCTGGGCTTTTGGTGAGTGCCATGGCTTATAGGTTGTATGTCTGCAGCAGCAAGTCGGCATTTTGTTTGTTTGTTTGTTTGTTTGTTTAAAAAAGAAACACCTTTTTTTTTTTTAATAGAAAAGGAAGTAGCACAGAAGAGGGACCAGAGGTAACATTTGATGAATGGCTTCAGTGAGGTGAATGTTGTCCCGCCTCCACATTACAGATGAGAAAACTTGGGTGTGGAGGTGTTGTACAACTTGCTTGAGTAAGCAGGGACAGGAGAGGAGCAGAGCCTGGTCGAAGGGGCCTGAGCACCTGCCCTCTTTCCCTTGCTGTGCTCCTGGGGCAGATTTGTGAGAGCTCTTAGGTCCCCCTCTAGCCTCAGAAGATTTGGGTGCTGTCAGAGAATGTGCTCAGCTCAGAGGATATTGAGAAGACTCAGCTTGATGGATTCCCCTTCACATTTTGTGGTGTTGCTTGTTGTTTCTGCAGTGGTGTCATCTGTGTGCCAGGACACAAGGCAGCTGATAGGAGGCTGGATAGAGTGCAGCCCTGAAATACTGAGGGGGCAGCCCCTGGGTCAGGGAGTGCTTGATTCTCTCAGTCTGCAGGAAATGCAGCAGTAGTGCTGACTGGGATCCGTGGCTATACCTACGAACAGTGCGATTAGAAATTCTAGACTGGCCCGTGTGTATTAGCGAGATCGGCTCTTAGATTATTTACTGTGGTTGGAGCAGGTTAAACAAGAAGATGCTACAGGGAGCTGCTGGCACAGGTGGCCACCAGCCAGCAGTGCTTCCATGGGATTAGCTTTGCTGTTTTCAACCAGTGTGTGCTGGGAGAGTCCCTGCTTCTGCATTCCAGCCAGTTAAGAATGATAGGATTTAGATGCAGCGAGGAAGAGTCAGAGCTGCCCTGGTGGGCCTGGATTTCAGCAGCATTCCTCAGATAACTACAGTCTGCCAGGGACTTGCACTTGCAAACCAGGCCTGGGGTTAGAGCTCTTCAGCTCAGGAGAGCAGCCAGGTTGAATCTCATGGTTTCATTTGCACATTTCTAGGGAAGGGACTGTGATTGCCCACCCATCCCCAGATCAGTCTGTGTCCCTCTGGCTAGGCAGTGTAGTCGTATCACAGTAACATAGTGGTTCTCAAGGAAGGAGATGGTATTTCCAGAAAGCAGTGGATGTCCCCCATTCCCATGTTATAGTTATATATAATGTACATAACAAGGATCACACTCTATATACACTTTGTGTTCTGATTTGTTTCCATGCATAGATCATGAGCACTTTTTCTTTATATTTCTGTGTTCATTGAAGACATTTGAATGGCTTTTCACTATTCCTTACTGGACATATTATAGCTTATTGATTTTTCAGTTATCTGTAATCTGTATCTGTAATGTTTAGATTGCTTTCATTTTTCCCCAAATTGAAGTATTTCTTTGAATATAAATTTCTAAATTAAATGTCCTTATAATAGATTTCAGAAAGATAATATCTGACTCAAGGTAGGAGTTGTTATTTTAGCTGTTGGTATGTTTTGTCAGGTGACTTTCTAGAAAGGTGGAGTAACAGATGAATATAGAGCTGGCTTGTTGTGTACAGGTGGTGAAATTCACACTGTATTTAGCTTTAAGAATGGGAGTATTGAGGTGACAAAGGGGCATGCAAAGATATTCAGCAGTTGGGAGGGCTTTTTATGTCTTTTTTGGGATATAATTTATGTACCCTATACAATTCACCCATTTAAAATGTAGAATTCAGTGGCTTGTAGTATATTTACAGACTGTGCATCCATCATCACAACTAATTTTAGAATATTTTCATTAACCCCCAAAACCCCACTCCCTTTAGCTATCAGTCCTCTGTCATCCCCCCAGCCTCCCTGTATTCTCCCATTTCCAACCCTTCTCCCCAGCCCTGGGCAACCTGTAATCTGGGCTGTTCCTGTTTGCCTATTTTTAGCATTTCTTGTAAGTGGAATCATACAGTGTGTGGTCCTTTGTGACTGCTTTCTTCAACTTAGCATGATGTTTCCAAGGCTCATCCTGTAGACTGTGTCAGTGTTTCATTCCTTTTTACTGCCAATAAGAGGGTTTTGGCTGTGTTAGTAGAAGGGCCTCTAAGTCTGTTTAGAGAAGTTGAGGGCCCATTCGGGAGCAAAGATCATGAATTTATAGTGGCACTAAGTTTCTTTGTTATGTGACTTTCTCCAGCATCCTTATGTTTTTAATGGCAGTAGCAGCAACCCTTTTTGCAAATGTTTATTTGCAAATGTTTATTTTAGTTTATTTACCCTATCCATTGTTAACGGATATTTCAGTTTTTCATGATTTTCACTCTTTTGTACACTGCTTCCGTGGGCATTCTGATGGATGTATCTTTGAACGTTTATTTTCTAGAAGTAGATTGTCTTCTAGACGTAGATTTGGTGGCTGAAAAGGTATGGTCAGGTTTCATTTTGAGCAGAGTACCAACTGCTTTCCTAAAAGGCAGAGAGAATTTACCCATCAACCAATGGTGCAAGAAAGCATTCATTTCCCGTCTTCATGACAGTGAAATAGCCTTCTTAAAAGGTAGTGATCTGACGAGTGAAAAATAGCTCATTAGACTCCTTGTTGACATTTCTTGGCACTTTCCAGGTTGAACAGTTTTGTTTTGGTTTTTTGCCATTTATGTTTTTTCTTTTAAAATATATAAGTTTAGAAGTTCGTAAGAATTTTTAGATAGGTTTTTCAGTATTTCAGGATTTTCTTCTACTGCTTTAAATTTAATTAAGATTTTAATATCTTCTAAATGTCTTCTTTAATATCTTTTTATTACTATTAATTATCATTATTCTACTGTTAACCTGTTTATTATTCCATTATCCTTTTCTTTGATTGTTCTATTACCATTTCCTTTCTGCTACTTTTCCTGTGGCTTTTAATAACCATTTAATTTCTTTTAAAAATGCCACCTTCAGTGTTACTCCTCAAAATATTTATTCTTCTCAAGATACAAGAAACTTACAACCCTCAATTAGACATTTTCCCACACAGCTAACCCTTGCATTTTCACACCAATTATTTCTTTTTACTTTAACTAATTTTAGAAGACTCTCAACTGCTAACTGAAGATTTTCTTAGAAACGTAAAAAGCATGGCCCTTTACAAATGCAATGTTTATGCGTGGCCTATGGGTTAATCTGTTAATTTACAAACTAAATGTCAGATTCGTAGACTAACTTTTGCTGACCTTTGCTTTATTTTCCCTACTTCTATATAGTTCCTTTGTCTGATTTTCCTAATTCCTCTCTTAATTTTCCCTAATTTCCTTCTTACCCCTTCTTTGGAAAGAAGGGAAAGTAACATTCTTTTTATTCTCCCTAGAAAATCTTCCTTTTTATTTCGTGCATTACTTTTTCATGAGTAATCATGGTGAAAAGAGCCTGTCTTTGCAATCAGAGGTAACTCTGGCTTTGAATGATAATTCTGGAATATTGTGATTGTGAAGACAACAGGTAAGAGCTGAATGAGATGACTAAGAATATCATATAGAGGTATCAGTATAATTTACAATGAAGAAATGATAGTTTTCCATATGTGCTCTAAATAGCACAGAAGTGGCTTTCCCAAAGCAGAAACTGTAGAAGATGAAAAGAGAAATAGATAGGCACTAATAAATAGGGGTATTTGACATATCACTCTTTGATTTGTGTAAATCAAGGTGTAAAAAATTAGTAGGGATATAGATGGCTTAAGTGAATAATCAGTAAGGGGATCTGTAGATCTATATTGAGCTGTGTACCCCAATAATAGAGACTGTACCTTGATGTTAAGTGCACATGGATCATTTATACCAGTCAGCCTTGTATTAGTTGATGGTAAAAAAAAACTTCAAGTAATTTTATTGAGAATTGACACACTTAACATTTTATATTGTGGTAAGAACACCTCCCATATCTACCCACTTAACCATGTTGCGCAGTGGATCTCTAGAACTTATTCATGTTCTACAGCAACTGTTACCATTTAAAAATTTTTTCAGTGCACCTGGGTATCTCAGTCAGTTAAGCATCCAATTTCAGCTCAGGTCATGATCTTGTGGTCGATGGGTTTGAGCCCCACGTTGGGGTCTGTGCTGACCACTCAGATCCTGGAACCTGCTTCAGATTCTGTGTCTCCCTCTCTCTTTGCCTCTCCCCTTCTCACACTCTGTTTCTCTCTCTCTCAAAAATAAATAAACATTAAAAAGAACAACAACAACCTTCATTGGGGCACCTGAGTGGCTTAGTTAAGCGCCTGACTCCTGATTTTGGCTCAGGTCATATTCTCATGGTTTCTGAGATCCATCCCTGTGTTCGGCTCTGGGCTGACAGCGCAGATCCTACTTGGGATTCTCTACCTTCCTCTCTCTGCTTCTCCCCTGCTCTCTCACTCTCTCCCAAAATAAATAAATACAAACTTTAAAAAAAGTATATATTAAAATTTTTTTTCTTTTATTTTTTTTAGCTTTGATATATAAGTGACAAATTGTAAGGTTTATTATTGAAGTATAATTGACATAAAATATTTTATTAGTTTCAGGTGTACAGCATAGTTACTCAACATGTATATGCATTCATTACGAAGTGACCACCATGATAAATCTAGCTATTTGTCACTGTACAACGTTGTCACATATTAACTATAAACAACTTCAGATAATTTTGAAAAACAGAAATCAGTCAACATTTTCTGAATAAAATAGAAATTAATGAAAACAAAAGGGTGTTTACACAGTAGTGTAAATATACTTAATATTACTGAACTATATACTTAAAACTGGTTAAAATGGTAAATTTTATGTTACATGTATTTCACCAGGGTTTTTTTTTTTTTTTCTTGAAAGGCCTAACAAAAAAAAAGGGAATAACAACAGCAGAAGAAAACCCAACTACCTTGGGTTTTCATGGTAGAATACATGGTCCACCCTTAATAGATAAGTAGTGCAAAATGGGGCTGACTTTGCCACCATACAGACTTGGTTCAAATCATGTCTAGTTTCTTCAAGTGGCTTGGTATATAAGCAAAGCAATCACCTTTAAAATTTACTCACCTGGGTGTCTGGGTACCTCAATTGGTTAGGCATCGGACTTTAACTCAGGCCATGATCTCACAGTTTGTGTGTTCGAGCCCCACATTTGGTCCTGTGCTGAGAGCTCAGAGCCTGGAGCCTGCTTCGGATTCTGTGTCTCCCTCTCTCTTTCTGCCCCTCCCCCCCCCCCCCCCCCCCCCCCCGTCTCTCTCAGTCTCTTAAAAATAAATAAACATTAAAAAATATATTTTTTAATTTATGTCCCTAATTTCAAAGTGGGTAATATCACTTCCCTTTACAGTGAAGATTTATTTAGAATTTATGTAAAATGCTTGGTGAATTCACATTAAAAAAATAATAGGTTCTTCCTTCAAAGTTTTTGTCATTAAAATAGTTCCATGAAGTGAATCTATAATTAGCAGTCAACATGAACTCATAATTTTCATGAACATTTAAAGAAGATACTAATATGGACGGCAGAGGGAAATGCAAAATGTGGTCACAAGACTCCAGATTTCTCTGCTTTAAATTCAAGAACAGGTGAGGAGCAGCATTTTTACTTGAGTGCCAATTTATTCTAAATAGAAAACAGAAGTAATTATCACTTACAGTGCAGCTATGGAATAGAATTTAGACCTAAAACCTTAGAGTCAACGCCCTACTTAAACAGATGAGGGTATTGAAGCCCAGAGAGGTTAATTACAGCTGATTAGTGATAAAGCCAGGATTTGACTTTGTTTTGTATCAGGAGGGTAGACCAGAAACAGAGGAAAACTAACAGCACCAGACAAAGAGGGATAACAGCATACAAAGAAAACAATAAAGCAATTACAAATAAAAACAAAACTTCCTTAGAATATGTAAATTTTTAGAGTGGAACACCCCTTCGCTCCAAAGTGCAAAGTCTTAAGTAAAAGGTTATTTTATTCATTAAAAAAAAAAAGAAAGCCTCTAAATCTGGTACATTTAAAACCCTATTAAATAATTTTTGGAGCAAAGGGAAAAATGTGAACAAAACTACAAAATTCTGAGAGAATAACAATATTGAAAACATGCTATAGCAGAGTCCGTGTGATGTAGTTGAAACAATGTTTAGGAAGATTCATAACATAAATATCTGTAGAAATAAATTTTAAAAATGAACTAAGCATCAAACTCAAAACACTGGGAGAATAAACAAACAACAAAGTAAACAAAGTAAAGATAGAACATAAGGGATTCAGTAACATAAAAACTGAAATTAACTGTTAGTAAACGTAAAAATAATAAATCAAGAATTTCAATATTGAGATAAAGATCAAGAAAAAGAAAACTACTAGCCCACCTAATTTTTAAAAAACTGGGGAAGAAAATAATATATACCCAAATGAGAGGTGACAAGAGGGAAATAACCATAAAAACAGGAAATTTAAAATAAAACAGGAGACTACATTGCAAAACTCTGTGCAGATATATTTGAAAACCTAGATAAAACAGGCCACCTTTTATGAAAATATAATTTACTAACAGTGATCCCAGTGGAGATAGAAAATCTAAAGGGCCCAAGAATACATGTAGTAGGAAAAATTGCAAAAGAGTTTGGTTAAGCACAATGCCCAGATAATCTCATAGGGGAATTCTTCCGTATCTTCAAAGCTCAGATAATCCTAATACTACTTTAACTGTTCCAGAGCATAGAAAAAGAAGGAAAATTTCCAAATTTTTTAACAAATTAAGATTAATACTAAAATCTGATAATAGCTTTACAAAAAAGGGAAAGTGAAGAACAATATTATCAATATCAGTGCAAAAATTTTAAGTAAAATGTTAACAAATATAATCTGATGGCACAAAAAAAGACACATGATGATCAAGTAGTTTATCCCAGGAATTCAAATGTGACTTATTAATCCATTTGTATGGTTTGTTATACTAAGTCAGTGGATCTAAGAAAAAAAATTAATTATATCGCCGCCTTCTTAGAACCAAAAATGTCATTTAGCAACATTCAACACTTATTCCTTTAAAACTGCTCAGCAAAGTAAGACTCAGTGCAAAGTAGTTTAACATGATTAGACATTCTCACATGTATATATATGTGCCCCAAAAGGAGCATCTTACTTAATGGCAAAAATCTAGAGGTCTTCCCTTTGTGGTCAGGAACATGAGAGACATACAATTGAGAAAGGATTAAAAATCTCCATTTGCATGTCTTAGGTAAAAACTCTGTAATGCTAAATCTTAATTGGAAATAACACAGTATGAGCTGATTTTTTTATTAAAAAAGAAAAACATATTTCTGGCCCTGACCTCAGAGCAGTCCTGGTAGCAGGGATAACTCTAATAACTCCAACTGTAATGTCTAACCAGGGCTACTTAGAAGAATGGCCAGTTCCAGATTTGGCAAAAAAAACTTCCATGCTACTCCTCCATCTTGGCCCCTCCCCCAGTTCCAGATTTGGGGCAGTAAATATTTAAGATGAGCTTGAACATTTTACTGTGCTGGAAAGCAAAGAGATCACCAAAGTCCATTGGGACCATATCCGGAGACACAGGAGCCCGCATGAAAGGGCTGTCATTGGCCAAAGTTAGGAAGATTAGGGAATTACACGTAAAAATGTGACTAGTTGAAACACAAGCATATGTATAAACTTGTTACTTTATAAGAACACTTTAAAAGAGAAAGTCAGAAAACTCATTGAACCTTCTTGGGTGAATCCAGAATAAGGGTCCTAGTCTTACTGTGAAGTTAGCGATTAAAAGGTAAGAATTACATACACACCTATCCTGCCTTTTGTGTATCACCTAGAATATAGGTAGACAAGTAACTGGAGCTCATGCGGAAAAGTTCCTCTTTATAAAGGAATGTCAGCTCATAGCTGTGGAAAGAATGATAGAATTAGAAAATCGTCATTTTACAACCCTTGATGAAGTGGCAGATTGAGGCATTGACTATCAGTGGGTGAAGCCATTAGACAGAAGGGGGAGGGGCATTACGATGCAGAGTTCAGGCTATCAGCACAGGCTATCAGCACCTCTGTCCACTGATGGCTTCCTAAAAGAGGGGCCAGCAAATGCTGTGGGCCTCCTGAGGTACAAGGTAGAGGCACTGGGGAGGACAGTAGACTGGATGACAAGGAATTTGATTTGAAACATTGACTCTTTTATAGGCAGCCCTAAGTAAGGGTAAGGTGTGAGAAGTGAGGGGACTCCCATGGGTATCGAGGGTTAGGAAGCTTGAGGCTGGCCTGTTGAATGCATCATTCACATGGGTATTGAAATTCTCCAAGATGATGGGAGAGCCCCCTGCCTGCATTTTATTATGAAATTTTTCAAAAATACAACAAAGCTGAATGTTATAGTGAATACTTCTATACCCAGTACCTGGATTCTACTTTGATCATTTTGTTTCACTTGTTTTATCACGTATCTGTCCATCCCTCTATCCATCCATCCATCCATCCATCCATCCATCCATTTTACATTTTTGACTCATTTTAAGTTAATTGCAGACATGAGTGTGCGTCTTTCCTGCAGGAGTTTTGAGGATTAAATGCGAGAGTATCCTTTAAAGAGTTAGATGCTGTAGAAATACACAGTATTTTAAATCTGGCTATGAAGAAGTTGCCTGACTTCAGGTTTCAAATGATGACTCAGTTCTTGAGTCAGGTCTGGGAGCAGAGCCAGACCCAGATGGAGACAGGGCCACCCCTACATTTCCTTGCTCAGCAGGAGCATCAGGCCCCATAGCTGCTGACTCCACATGTTGGCCCGCAGCAGCCACTCCTCCCGGCCTGCCCCTCACACGCCCCTGCCTGCGGATGCAAACACTGCTCTGCTGTCAGGTGAAGAAAGGCAAATGCAGTGTTTGCAGTGGAAAACTAAGGTGGCATATTCCAGAAGGGACCTAGCAGTGATGCCAGTAACCCAGCCATTGAAACATTCTTCTTCTTGCAGGTTGAATTTATTCCATCTTTTATGTGCATTTCTTTCCTGAATTGTAGTTGTTTCTAATCTGAGAGGGACTAAGTCTAGCCTACTTTTGGTACTTGTCTCTTACCACGGGTAGCTAGAAAATTACAGCTCGAGGAGAAGTTCCAAGACGACTAGACTTATGTTTTATTACATGCTAAGCTAAAAGATCTTTTGTTCTCTTGAACCAACTTGAGCTTTATGTTCACTTGCATGGATAAAGTGAAAAGTAACAGGAAAAACATTTTAAAAAAGTTTTTTTTAACATTTTTTTATTATTAAGAGACAGAGAGAGACAGCATGAACATGGGAGGGGCAGAGAGAAGGGGAGACACAGAATCTGAAGCAGGCTCCAGGCTCTGAGCTGTCAGCACAGAGCCTGACACAGGGCTCAAACTCACAAATTGTGAGATCATGGCTTGAGCCAAAGTCGGACGCTTAACCGACTGAGCCACCCAGGTGCCCCAAAAACATTTTTAATAGGTCATGTTGACGGGTCTCTGAAACAGGCCCAAACTTACAGTTTGGACTCTGTAAACTAATGTGATCTGTGACCCTGGGCACGTTCCTTACCTGGTAGTGCCTCAGTCCTTTGCCTCACTCTTATTTTGTGAAAAATACACATACAAAGTGACAGAAGTGTAAGGTGGCCTGTCTGCCTTGGCCAGTTTGGAGGCCTGGACTTAGCACGTTAGCATTTAACCTCTTGTGTCCTTTCTGTCTGTCTGGGGTCCCATCTCCCTTGTAAGGTTTCCGCTGGGGAGAGAGAGGATGGATCTGACAGGGCCCCACCCTTGTGGTGGCTGGGGCTGCTCAGCCCTGCTTCTGGGCTGCAGGCAGAGTTACTTCCCAGGGCATCTGGAAGAGATGAGATGGCTGGAGCAAGCGGAAAAGCTTGTCCTTGGAGAGCGCCTGCCAAGGGAGTAGACTGAGGGGGGCTGGGGGGAGGTGTTGGAGTCTCTGCCTGACCGGCTTCCCCCAGAACTCCTCAGGGCTCTGTGCCCCTGCTGCACTCAGATCCCCAAGATGGCCTCCACTCTGTCTCAACCAGCAGGGTCACACTCTGTCTCTTATACTGCTGATTTTGCTCAGCGTTTACCCAACAGGATGTAATGGTTTGTTTGTTGTCCTTCCCCACCTTAGAATGAAAGCTCCATGAAGACAGGAGCTTCATTTTTATCTATCGCGTACTCCCAGCACCTGGAACAGAGCAGTGCCTGGTACATGTTAGACACTCAGGAAAGACTGTGGGGAGAGTGAATGAGTCAGAGGCAAAGCCACAGGAACATAATACAATGCAAGGGCAGACAGAAGCTCCCCATGCCCTGCTCTGACCAGCCATGCTCTCTGAGTCAGCTGACTTCTCTGCCCCTCTCTGAGGGAGACCCTGTTTGCCTCTGGCCTGGTTAGTGGTTTGCTTAGGTATAGAATTCTAACTTGAAAAATATTTTTCTCTGAATTTGGAAAACGTGTTCTATAGTCTACCTTTGAGTGTTGCTATTGAGACCTCTGACACTATTCCACTTTTTTTTTTTAATGTTTATTTTTGAGAGAGAGAGAGAATGTGTGCACGCACAAGCAAATGGGGGAGGGGCAGGGTGGGGGGGCGGGGCCGGCGGAAGTTCTAAAGCAGGCTCTGCACTGACAGCAAGATCTCTACCCTGGGCTTAAACTCAGGAGTGGTGAGATCATGACCTGAGCCAGAGTCAGATGCTTGACTGAGCCACCCAGGTGTCCCGACACTGTTCCACTTTTTAAACATTTATGTAACCTGCATTTTTCTATGAAAGCTTTTAGCATCTTCTCTTTATTCCTGGTGAAATTTCACCGTGATACGGCTCATGCTGTCATGTTTTCCAGGCACTGGGAAAGCCCTTTGAGTGTGGAAGCCAGTATTTTCTAATTTTGAGACCATGTCTTCTGTTTCTTTGATAAACAACTTTCCTCTTTTCTCTCTTGGAATCCTGTTAATTTGATGTTGGGACCATCCGTATTGTCTTGCAATATTTGATCTCTTTTTTTATACAACTCTTCTTCTAAAAATTTTTTATTTATGCTACTTAAACATTTTCTGGATCCCTTTCTCATTATTTTTGGTTTGTCTTTAATGTTGGAAAGTTTTCCTGAAATGTTTCCTAATCCTTAGTTATCACATTATATGTACATGTAAGTCACTAACAAACAATTGGAAGCCCTTGAGCAAGCTGGCTCTTTCACTGGGAGAAAGTCTCTGTGCAGGGTGGGGGTTTGGGCGGGGAGAGACCGAGGGATCCAAGCGCTCCATATAATGGCATCCACTGACTCCAGTTTTCAGCCCTGTACCTGCTTGCCCTGCCCTTTGCAGTTGGTATCAGTGCCTTGAGCCTAGAGCCTTTCCTGGGGCTCAGAGCAAATCGGTTTCTGTGTGGTGGACCCTCTGCAGGCAAGAGGCTGCAGTCTCTGCTTTTTTCGTTTCCTCATTTCCCCGCTCCCAAAAAGTGTTGCCACCTTCCATACACTGGGATCTTTTTTCCTTGTGGCTTTATATCTTTTTTTTTTCTTTTTTTTTTTTTTTTTTTGTCAGTGATTCAGGAGGGAAAGGAGATAATATGCATGTACTCTCCACCTTTTTAATGAGAAGTTTGCAGGTAGATTTTAATAGTTCTAATCATATAATTATGGACATACCACTTTAATCGTTTTAATCCACTCACATGCAAATGAAAAGCAATTCACTTGATCTAACTGTCCACACTGGTACCACCATCACCTGGGAGCTATGATCAAAATACTGAGTCAGCTTTCAAACCCAGGCTGCAGTGTGCAACAGGTCCCTTCAGAGAAGTGTCCGTTCATCTGTAGCTGAAGTGGCATGGCTCTGTGTCCTGATAGCACAAGGCAATTCTTTTTTTTTTTTTAATTTTTTTTTTTTACATTTTATTTATTTTTGAGAGAGAGAGAGAGACAGAGCACAAGTGGGGGAGGGGCAGAGAGAGAGGGAGACACAGAATCTGAAGCAGGCTCCAGGCTCTGAGCTGTCAGCACAGAGCCCGATGTGGGGCTCGAACCCACGAACCGTGATATCATGACCTGAGCCAAAGTCAGCCGCTCAACTGACTGAGCCACCCAGGTGCCCCCCCACAAGGCAATTGTTAAAACAGAAAACAACAATACTGAAACCTGTAGAGAGTTAAATCCTGTATGTCTTATCTTTTTGTCAGCTATTTAAAGAAGGCTAAAAAAATACTTCCAAACTTGTCAAGAGAAATTATCGTTAATTTGGCTAAATTTAAACCACAACTGTATGGCATGAAAAACTAGTATGTGTGTGTCTGTGTGGGTTTTGTGTGTGTGTGTGTGCATGTGGCAGTTGGAAGGTAGATTAAGGAGAGAGCTCGAAAGGAAATGTCACATGATTTCACTTCTCACTGTTTTGTTGATGGTTTAAAAATGGTTTATCCAAATTGCTTAATTGATATTATAGAATGATACACTAAAATAAATTAGTGAGTTGCTTGTAAACCTAAGTTGTGATAGCCACATGTTAACATTTAGGTACATCTGCCCTATTCAGTGTGATTCATAAGGTAGAACTTGTCTTCATCCTCAAACTGACAACAAACCTCAGGATTGTAGGAGCTGATTGTTAACTGTAAGCAAGACTTTGAGCACCAGAGGAAGATGAATTTGTACAAATGAATTTGAAATTCACACAGTTGTGGTAATTTCTAATGTAGCTACCTATCACACAAAGTAAATGTAATTTTAGTAAGACCATTTTTTTCTTTTCTAATTAAAGGTGAAGTTAGTTGGCCTCCAGTGGATTAAATGTAAGGGATCCCATTGCCCATTCAGGAAATTCAGTTCCATTTTCTCAGGTTGCTCTACTACGTTGAATCTTATGTATGAAGACCATCCAGGACATCCCACCCTGCTCCTGAGATCTTACAAATATTCCAGAGTATATTGGATAATAATATAGTGACATTTTAACACATTATGAAGAAAGAGCTACTGCATAGGTGGTATTCGCTAACAGCCTTCTGATAACATGGATTTTAAAGCATCAGTTTTCATTTATTTTATTATTTTTATTAATTTTTATTTAAGTAATTACTATACCCTATGTGGGGCTTGAACTCACAACCCAGAGATCAAAAGTTGCAAATCATCAGTATTTAAAGGACAGCGTTTCCAACTGAATACAATTTTCAAAAAAACACAAGGCAGTTATTCAGCAAAGTGACAGATTCTGTATCAAATTTTAATGTCAGTAGTTACAACTTGAATGTTTTTGTTACTGTATAGATTGTCAAACTGAAATGTGCTAAAACAAAATAACCACATATTTTACATCCAAAAATTAATTTTAAGTTTTTTTTAGATAACCTTCAATATTTGAAATTCTGCAACTGGATTACAGATGATAACAGGCACTAAGAAACTGCTTTGACAGAGCGCGTCACAGAGCTGTTTGGCGTCGACCTCCTTGTCTATGTTACATGAAATCCTATTAGACAAGTTGTAGGAAGATTTGGCGGCAGTTAACGTTCAAGTCTTAATATGAAATTCCTTTTATCAAGGGAAGCCAAATGCAGATTACATAAATGAGATTGTATGGTTTGTGAATCATCTTTGATAATGTCCAGTAACAGAGCCAAGGATTTTCCAGTTGAAAGGGAGTGCAGATGGTCATGGGTTGTGTGGGGCGATGGTGGGTGATTGTGGCACTGATAGCTATTCTGGTTAACTTCACATTGGGGAGGGAGGATTTGGAGAATTGTTGGCGCTTTTGGTTAACTCCTATGGCAGCTGGCCAGCAAATTCCAAAACTGCAAATCAGAGAATCATAAAAAAAAGATCCACATAGCCCTTTAACACTTTTTATTAATTAAACACACATAGATGCACATTCACTTACTGACGTTTGGATGTAGATCCCAGGCTTTTTCTCTGAATATGGATTCGTTCTTCTAACCACACAGCCATGTTGCAGCTGGGGTTTCTTCAAAGTGGAAAGAGCTGGGTAGTCTGGGTGGAAGATTCACTATGACTTTTAGTAATTTCCTTTCTTCTTTTTAGAGGTAATGTCTTCCATACCAAATTTGACACCATTTTTTTCATTTTTAGTAATTTGTCTTCATCAAATGCTTCCAAGGCATTCATTGAACAGGCTTTTTTTAAAAAAATTTTTTAATGTTTATTTATTTTTAAGAGACACAGAAAAACAGATCACAAGTGGCAGAGGGACAGAGAGAGAGGGAGACACAGAATCCCAAGTAGGCTCCAGGCTCTGAGCTGTCAGCACAGAGCCCAACACGGGGCCCGAATTCACAAAGTGCAAGATCATGACCTGAGCCACCCAGGAGCCCCCAAACAGGTTTTTTTAGTAGTTGTTCATCAGTTACATTAAAAAGTACAAGTGAAACAGTACAATTGACTAAGATTTAAGATTGTCTTGTCCATAGAGCTCAGTCGGTGAGAGCAGAAGTGTGTGCATGTGTTTGTGCATGTGTATGTGGTGTGTGTGTGCATGCGTTTGCAAGTGTGTATGTGTGCAAACATGCCTGTGCTTGCCTGTGTGTGTTGCGGAGTGGGGGAGAAGCCTGAGGGCCTTGGGTGGGTGTGGGTCCTCAGTGGGTGTGAATACTTTATGAAGATGAAGAGGGGTAGTGGATCCGGCAAAGCAGCGTTCGTAGCATTCAGGTAAGAGCACCTTACTGTTTAGATACAAGCATTTAGGAAGCCTTGGATGCTCTTCCAAAAGGCCCTGTTCTCAGTCACTGTCATTTCCATGTGGCAGCCATCTCCTTCCTGGAGCTACAGTCCCTGGCCTCCCAGGCCATCAGGTTCTTCTCCACAAGACTGCTGCTCCACATGGCTGAGCATGACTCTACAAATGGAGGGCCCTCACATCTTCGTTTTTTCTGACACCATCATAGCGTCTGGCTCTTGATACCTGTTGGATGAACACAGTTCTCACAGGCCTTCTGCTGTTGGGCTTTTACCAGGCTTCTGAAGGCTAGTTTGAAGCTCTTTGGATTTTGGGTCCCCTGGAGGTGGGTCGGACAGAGCAAGCAGAGCAATTGGAGACGCTCTCTGTAGAACACCTCTTTCTTCTTGGAGATGCTCTCTGTAGAGCACCTCTTTCCGCTTAGGCCACATGAGAATCTGAGGAGTGGGGAGGCTCTTAGAGGTAGGAATGGCCAGGACAGTTAAATCAGAGTGCTGGAGGGCTGCTGGCTTTTGATCTCTAGAAGGCCTCCATCTTCTGGGGTGGAGCATTCCTATTGTCCAGGGCAGGAGAGGGGGATCTCCAGTGTGGCTTGGGGCCCTGCCACCTGGCCAGATACACCATCTGCTTCTGCCCTGTGCTGGGGGGGGGTTTGGCTCAGAACAGAAGAGCACAAACTTTTCTGGAGGTACAGACCCTGGATGGTGTCACGAAAGCTGTGCACTCTTTAACAGGAAAAAAAAAAAAAAAAAAAAAAAAAACAACTCCAGGATCAACAGCCTTTTTATCCAGTTTCACAGAGTTGAAAGACAATAGGAGTAAAAGGAAACCACTCCTAATAATGTCTGCTCTTCCCAGATCCATCCTTTCTCCCATTCTTACCCATCTCCAGCCCACTCTGCTTCTCCTCTTTCCCCTTCTCTTCTACTTGAACCTTACATGTGGACACTGCTGCCTTGACCCTTGCTGACTCCTTTAGCACTCAGGGCTAAAGTGGTTTTACAGCTCTAGAGCTACATGTTTCCTTAGCATGTGCCAGAAAACTGCCTGCAAACAAGCTGTTCTGTGGTAGAAAAGACACTTCAGCAGAGGTGATAATGCAGCCCAGCGCCTCTCAGAACCCTGGCTCTGAACCAGCAGAGCAGTACTGGACACATGGTGGACGTGCAGAATCTCAGGCCCCAGACCTGCTGAATCTGAAACTCTGGGGGTGATGCTCACCCTCTGGGTCATGTTTATTCAGGCTAAAGTGTGAGTACTGCTCACAGAGTGAATGAGGGCTCCACTCCCCCAGTTTTAGTGAACTTTTCCCGGGTTGTGTGAAGTTCTTCGCCAACTCAGCTTCAAGCCCCTTTGCAATCAGACTGTAGCCCCGCAAAGGCCTCTAGAAAGGAACTGTGGACCGTATGGATGCAGTGGCAGGAGATGCCTCCTCTAAAAGGAGTTTCAGTCTCTGGCCCTGAGAATTGGTACGGTGACAGCAGAAGTCCACTACCATCCCCTCCCTCACTACTGCTCGGAAGAGAGAGGGGAGGCCGGGGCCTGATCTCTGCAGGAGGCTGGCAGGTAGCAGTGAGGGGGATGACGGAAGGGTTGCTGTGCGGGCCTCTTCTCTTACAGTCTTTGAGAGATTTTTAAACTTCAGAGCCATGTCTGAGTTAATGGAATCAGAGAAAGTCATAGAAGAGCCATTTAAGAACAGTCTGGAAGGAAAACTGTGTGACCAGTTTCCTTGAATATCGCTAAAGTCAACGTTTTGGCAGTATCGTAACCCCATTTCCTCCCATCAGACATACAGAGGAGTTTGATGTCTTTCTGTCCCTTTCTGAGCCTTATTAATTTTACTATTAGCCTTATCTCTTTGTGTCTCTTTACCACTCACTTCTTAGACCCCTGGCTTTCAGACTTTCTTGCAATCAAGAACCACGTGGGAGACTGTTAAAGTTCAGATTCCTACTCCACTGCAGAGATTCTGATTTAATAATCTAGGTGGGACCCCAGAATCTGCCTTTCTCATACACCAGGACATGTTGATCCCATGGCTGTGGACTGCTTCGCTGGCCCATGTAATGGAATATGTGCCGGGATAATAGTGATTTATTTAAAAAAATGTAGAGTGCTGTCATGCATTAGATAGGTAACAAAAGACGATATTTTAAAAATTGTGTTTTAACTAAAGAAATTTTTGTTTTACTTAGAAATTGAAATGCCAGGGGCTCCTGAGTGGCTCAGTCAGTTAAGCATCAGACTCTTGGTTTTGGCTCAGGTCATGATCTCATGGTTTGTAAGATTGAGCCCCATGTGGAACCTGCTTGGGTCTCTCTCTCCCTCTCTGTCCCTCCCCTGTTCATCCACACGTGTTCTCTCTCTCCCTCTCTCTCTCTCTCTCCCTCAAAATAAATAAATACACTTAAAAAGAAATTGAAATGCTAGATGTGAGCAATTAATTACATTGTATTGGACCCAACTTTTGAGTGCTTCTGTGTATCACTTTTAACTTTGGAGAGAGAGAAAGAAACAAATCAAAAAGAACTTTAAGGCTCTGCTTAACAAATGTTTCACCACTAAAGATATGTAAATTTGTTCCTCGATATATGGTATGTATATAAAGACATGAAAGATGAAGCTATATTAAAGGGTAATCCACACTGGTGGATTACTTAAAGGGTAATCTACACTGGTGAGTCAAACTAATTAGTAAAAATCTCAAGTCCTAGGAAATGTTTTGAATATTTGAAAAAATTATCACTGTCTGTATTGCTATCTTTAGTTTACCTAACTCATATATGCTAAATTCATTGGCTTCTGTCACTGAAGCAAATGCCATGTCCCGAGGTTTTCTGATGCCTTGAGAGTATGGAAAGCAGGCCAACGTAGAGAGGAAGGTCACTGTGAGAAAGACTTTGAAGATTGTTTTCTCATCTGCTTCTTATTTTTATATGCAAACAGGGTCTTCTGTAGTTCATCTTAGCTCTGTCTTTAGCCAGAAATACTTTGGCCCATAAAAATGAGGAAAAAAATCTCCGGCTCAAAGTGACACAGGCGAAAAGGTCAAGTATTTGATTCTTTGAAGTAAAATAATTTATTTTTGTTCTTAGTGTAATGATACCCTTTTCTGTCCCTTTCCCCCCTCTCTCTCCTCCCCACGCTTCCCAGTCACCAAGCTAGAACCTTTATTGTCATCTTTAAATCCTCCTCCTCTCTCACTCCCTAATTAATGGCAAGTCCAGAAATGCAATCCTGATGAAGTGTCTCATGGGTCACTTACATTCATTTTGCACTTACTGCTTCTGCCCCACCACTATACACTTGAACATTAACTTTTTCCTCCTTAATCTTTCTGAGGTTATGGACCCTATGAGCATCTGGTGAAAACCACAGGCGCTCTTCCTGAGGAAATGTGTGTACTCACATGCGTGTGCACACACGCACACAATTTTGCAATCATCGTGAGAGATCTGCAGACCCTGATTAAGAAACCTTCATCAGAGCCATTTTCATGCCTCTAATATATCTCCGGCAACAAATAAATTTTTCATATTTTTACCAAAGTTATCTTCCCAAAAGAGATTTAATTAGGTCACGACCTGCTTAAAGTTTAGTGACTTGTCTTTGACTATAGAATAATGGGCCTCCATAATCTAATTCTGCTTCATTTGACTTCCCTGCTTTCACAGACTTCCTGTTGCCTGCTTTACTGTTCTCCAGATACATGCTGTGGGTTTGTATAACTTTTTGCCTGCTACTGCTGCTCATGTACCTAGAATGCCGACATCCTCACCCCCTCTTCATCTTTTGAAAGCATCTTTCTTTTTCAAGGCTCCAATGAAACAATGGCTGTTCAGGAGACCATCTGTTAGTCCCTTGTTAGTCTCTGCTCACCTCTGCTTCCGGTGCTCCCACAGAACCATCTGCCTGTACTAGAGCATCTGTTAGTTTGAACGATGTGAAATTGCTGATATTCAGCTGCTTTTCACTTTTTACTCTTGAATTTACATACAGCAGAATTCACTCTGGTGTACGGTTTTGAGAGTTTCAACCAATACTTAACTTCTGTAACCATCACCAGTCAAGACCCAGAACAGTTCCATCACCTGCCCCCAGAATATTTATTCCTTCATGCAACCCCTCTGGAGTATTCTATTTTTTAATGTAACTTTTAGTGTTTAATCCATAATGAAATAGTTGTTTATCTTTCTCATTGGATTGTAAACTTTTCAAGAATCCAAGCCATGGCTGTTTTCCCATAGTTCCTAACATATAGCGTGGTGCATTTTGAGTTCCCAGGGCCTGAGTCTTAGTTGCGTCAACACATGAATGCATGGTTAACACAAACAATTAGGAGAGTTGTTTTAATTATGACATTGAACTTTCCTCACCCTCATTTTCCTTCTTCAGCTGAATCTACTAATGGGTTCCACCATGCCCTGTGCAGTTCTTGAGTCAGTCATGATAGAAACAGCAGCCTTGGAGTGCCTGGGTGACTCAGTCAGTTAAGTGTCCAACTCTTGGCTTCAGCTCAGATCTGATCTCACGGTTCATGAGTTTGAGCCCCATATAGGACTCTGTGGTGACATCATGAAGTCTGTTTAGGATTCTCTCTCTCTCCCATGACTCTCCCCTGCACAAGCTTGCTTGCTTTCTCTCTCAAAATAAATAATCATTAAAAGAAAAGAAAAAGAAAACAGCAGCCTTGACCCCTTCAGTCTCCAGATTTTGGAATGAAGTTATGAGAGTAGCCAGGGTACAGGGATGTCAGAGCACCTGGCTCTGAGGGGTCCCAAACAGACCAGGTTCAGCCACTTACCAAAAGTGTCAACATAGAAATAAGTGGTAAGTGAAATAAGAAAAGAATTTAGTGAGGCCAGCACTGGGAAGAGGGCAGACTAATGTCTCAAAGGCAGTCTCCAAAGTGCTAAAAATACTTCCAGGTTTACATAAGGAGAATGTGGGACAGAGGTCAGTGGATACCTGCAGGTGGGCAGTGAAGGCCAGGTCATCATTGTCTCAGGGTCAGTCCTGGGCAGGGTCTTGCTGGCTCAGAGCAGTCCTTATTGCTTGGGGGGGGGGGGGGGACAATAGGGGGAGGTAGTTTTGGTTCCCATCAGGGGATGCTTTGCACTTAGGATCTTTTGCCTTAGTTAGGAGAGAAGCTGGAAAGAAGAACTTACCAAGTAGCAAGTTTGAGGTCAAAATAGAGGTAGTTGAAGTCCTCTTTCAAGATCTGGTGTGCTTCATTCCTGCTCTGGGCCAAGGCATCTGGACAACGTCTCAGTGGCCCTGGTTAGCTGCTGGCTTGGTAGCATGCAGGTAGCTTTCAGGAGACACTCCACTGCAGGTAAATGTTCCGAAGAGGGAGAATATAACTTTATCATCACCACACTCTGTTTGCCTCTGTTCTCTCAAAAATCATCATGGCACAACTTACTTGCCTCCCATGCTCTGAAAGCAACAGAATTATCTGGAGCTGAAAGTGCCGGCTAGTGACCAGACTCCCTTTGATCTCCCATGTCTCTATTACTATGCACATGTGTGCTTTCCTTTGCCTGTCTTCCAGGGTTCATGGCCCATCTGATACCACCTCTGGTCATCTCTTATTCCCTCTCACTTTGCCCCACTAAATATAATTGATGATCTATAATCTGTGTTTGAGCTGGGGCCTCTCTGTTCCTGTAAGATGTTCTTTTCAAGACAGGAGTGATAAGTTTCCTATCTTTGGAGCTCTTAGACCAGGGTTGATATTACTTATTATGCATATCAATCATTATAAGAACTGATTCACAGGTCCATTTTTTACTAGTCTTATTAGCACAGTTTGTTAGAGCTGGAGCATACTACAAGTATTTTTAATAAAATATTATAGAATCGCCTACATGCAGGTAATAAGCATAATCTCTCTTGCCTGATTTAATTAAAATATTTTCCTTCCTATAAACTATTAAAATATAAAAGCAAACATAATATCAGAAAATATTTTAGAAGTGGAAAGGTTAAGGGAGGGTGAAAGTGCTCAAAAACAGGGCTGTGTTTAGGACTTCCTAGCGATAGGCCAAATACTTTGGCAAGGATTCAGGTATTGTAGCAATGAAGTTGGGTGGAGTGAACATATTAAAGTCACTCTTTCCACTTTACTGTTTAAAAATATAAGCAGGCTTTGATGTTAAGGGAGAAAGTAAGTGTACATAGAACATAAGTAATGTATTTATTTTTCCTTGGGTTTCTGTGACATTATAACATTTCTTAGTATAAAAGGCTCTGTCTCCACTGCCTGCTATTGTTTTGCAAGGAAAGCAGGCGTTAGATATCAATTTAGATTTGGGGAGGTGAGTAATAGTTCACATTGTTTTTCCAGATAAGGCGTTTTCTCCAGTGGTTTTTAGTAGTACAAATAAACAAATAATCACGTTGCTTTTTAGAGTGTTTTCCAATTTCAGTGCAGATATCCCAGCCCTTTGTGGAATATGAATCTGGATGATTCTAGAAACTCTGCTTTGACTGAGCTAAATGATGACTTAAAGAGTTAAGTTAGTTTCCCACTACTGCCTGCTGCAGCTTAACCCATACATGGGTTCCAGCTAAAGCCCATGGCTGGCCCTGGAAGGGTTTAGCCACCCCCCATGCCTTGGGGGCCTGAGTTCTAATCTACAGACTCCAGTTTGGCACCATTGTACAGAGATAATTGTATTTTCTGGGAAGGGGCGCTCGGCTCCCCTCAGAACTTTGTGTAAGCATGGTGTGCAAGTGGGAGGTGCCAGGGTGCAGGGTGAGTATCTTGAGAGCAGTAGTGGGTCTTCACATGGTGGGAGACCAGTCTTAAAGCCAGAGCTGTTGAAGACCTAGGCACTGGGAAGGGCAACTTTGTTTTTGACTCCTAAGTATTTTGTTAAGAAATTGGTTTAAAAGCATTAGAATCTCCTTCTCTCTGGTTTATCATGTTGAAATATCGTTTAAAAAAGTATCCGGTATTTTCTTTTAAATGTTTAACACCTCCATAAGGCAATCGCTTGTTTTTGTTTGGGAATTAGTGAATCACTTTTCTGGTACCAGATAGCTGAAACCAGGTCTCTGAGGTTTAGAGGTGAGCAGATATCAGAGGAAGGGAGAGTCTGGAGTAGAGGAAAGAGGGGCCTGGAGAGGGCCAGCTCAGTGGGTTTGGCTCATATGGGTGCTGAGGTGCCTGCAGGGTAGAGAGAGGAAAACTTGAGAACAAAGGATGCTAAGAATAAACTTCGCTTTGCTCACTTTACCTTTGACCAGCTCCAACCATAAGGAAGCTATTAGATACTTGTTTTGAAGAATGTGGAATTAAATGTCCAAGTTCACAGTCTTCCCTGATGGAAATCTTCCTACTCTGGGATAACATTTTAATAGACAAGTCCCAAGAAACCTCCCTTTCTTCATCCTCAGGCAGAATTAAGGTTCCCCATGCCTACATCCCAGGGACAGCTCCATGCTAAGTCCTCTCTGGCCATCTGCAGCACCACCATCCTTGGGGTGGGCCTTCAGACACCCCAAGGATGATTAAGATGATGAGATTTCCTCCTTTCTCCTTTAAAAAAAATTAATTTAGCCAAGTAATTATTCTCTACCAAATCCGATGGGGTATACTGCAATGCCACTTTGGCACTGACCACCCAGAATTGGTGCAGACCCCACAAAGTTAGAGTACCTGGCTCCCAACATAACTGGTCCTTTCCTCAGATGCCAGCTACACTTTGGAGGTCCCAGGCCACCTGCACTCCTGACCAACTGGCTATAAATATGAGGGTTCTCATGGCCCCCTAGGGTTTCATAGCTTGCTAGAGCAACACACAGAACTCAGGAAAGCACTGTACTTACGATTCAAGTTTTATTATAAAAGATGCAAATCAGGAGGACCGCTGAATGAAGAGACCTATAGGGCGACCCCACATTGGGGTCTGGGAAGGAACACCAAGCTTCTTTGCCCTCTCCTGTTGCATCAGGGTGTGTGGCCACCGTGGCAGAGTCATGTGTTCACCAGCTGCACTGAGCTTCAGTGTCCAAAGTTTGTATCAGGGCTTCATCACACAGGTGAGATTGATGAAGTCATAGGCCATGTGACTGAACTCAACCTCCAGCATCTCTCCCCTGGAGATGGAGTGGCTGAAATTCCCAACCTTCTCATCACAAGGTCAGTCTTCCTGGTGGCCAGCCCCTGTCCTGAAACTCTGTAGGGGACCACGACGAGTCCCCTCATTAACATAACAAAGACACTCCTATGATTCCAGAAAGTCCAAGTGTTTTAGAAGCACGGTGCTGGAAATCTCAAAGACAGGACAAATTCTTTATTACACTACAGTAATGTATTCATATAGTTTGCTAAGATAGTATTACAGGATTTAAATACCTTCAACTTTTAACTTTTTCAGGGTGCCTGACTGGCTCCATAGGGAGAGCATGCGATTCTTGATTTTGGGGTCTTGAGTTCAAGCCCCACTTTGGGTGTGGAGATTATAAATAATAAACTTAAAAAAAACACTTTTAATTTTTTCTTTGGAATTTGTTTCCATATTGCTAAATAATATGCTTATTCTGATTTCTCTTGATTCCTCTGCCTTAGATATTTATTATCCATTGACTGTCTGAAAGATGGGGAAGTAGCCTCTTCACCCTGTGCTCTCCCTCCCTTCCACTTCCCTTCCACCCCAAATGCTGAGTTCATATATTGTAACTATATGAATATTGTTCACTGCTGGGCCAAGTAGTATTCTATGACCACTCTTTCTTTCTTGTACAAATTTTCATTTCTCTTGGACTTAAAAACTGCCTCATTTTGTAATTTGCTTAATTTTCTTTGCAGCTATTATTAATGTCTTCTTAAACTGAGAGAACTACAGAATACTTCCTTTAAAATTTTTTTTTATTTTAAAAATTTGGCGGGGTGGGGGGGGGCACCTGGGTGGCTCAGTTGGTTAAGTGTCCAGCTTCGGCTCAGGTCATGATCTCAAGGTTCGTGGGTTTGGGCCCCGCATTGGGCTCTGTGCTGACAGCTCAGAGCCTGGAGCCTGCTTCAGATTCTGTGTCTCCTCCTCTCTCCGCCCCTCCTCTGCTCTCGCCCTCGCTCTCTCTCTCAAAAATAAATAAACATTAAAAAATTAAATGTATTTATTTATTTATTTTCTTCCAGATTTTATTTAAATTTGAATTAGTTAACATATAGTGTAATATCATTTTCAGGAGAAGACTACAGAATGCTTCTTAATGTGATTTTTCACGTCATCACAAAGCTGGTGTCTCTTTTTCCTGGAGGCCGCCTTGGAGCCGCGTGCCCCAGCTCTCGTCTGCAGGTCTTTGCCCAGCTGTGTCCCTTGCTTGTCCTTTTATGGTCATCCTCGGTATTGCCTTCACCTCTCCCATTTCTTGGCTCCAGGGAGGCCTCCTCCATTAAATGTCTGAGGAAGAGTGTATATCTGTTCATGATGCTTGTAGCTACAGGTGATCTCCAACTAAAAGTGACTTAAACAGAAAGGACATTTCTTATATCAGGTAAGTCTGGAATTAGGATGGTACGGAGTAGGTTAATGGTGTTTTCAAACTCAGATCCTTTTAAACTTCCAACTCTTTGAGTCACCCGCCATGTGAGGATTTGGCCTTGTGGGCTAGCTGTGGCGTGGGTGCCTTGCTGCAGGTGTCGTATGCAGACAGCAGTTGTCTGGAAATGAAAAATGAGCCATTTTCTCTAGTGAGCCTCATCTGAATCGTTTCTTTAAAGCCTCCTTCCTAGCCGCCCCATATCACATCTCAGGCCATGGCGAAGGGAATGGAATTACTGTAACTGAATTCTAATAAGGATTCGGCCTTTTGGGGCTTATGCCCCACCTCCTTCAGAACAGGTGACAGATGATCACTTGGGGCACCTGGGTGTCTCAGTCGGTTGAACGTCCGACTCTGGATTTCGGCTCAGGTCGTGATCCCACGGTTATGGGACTGAGCCCCACATCGGGCTCGGTGCTGAGTTTGGAGGCTGCTTAAGATTCTCTCTCTCTGCCCCTTTTCCCCCATCACATCACACTCCCTCTCTCTAAAGTAAAAGAGAAAAAAACAGATGACCACTTAATAAATGAATGAAATTGGGGTTTTTCAGCAAGGAAGAAAGGGGATGGCTGTTGGGTTGGCCATTAACAGTGGCTGCTATGGTGCAAGGGAGTAAACAATGTCTGAGACCATCTATATGTCACCTGCCCACTAGATAGTTTCATTGAGTATAGTATTCTAGATGGAACATTAGTTCCTCCTCATTTTGCAGCAACACTTCCTATCCTGGTTTCCAGTATTGTCACTGAATCCAGTGGCATTCTGATCTCCTATCCTTTATATGTTCCTGTTCCTCCCTTCTCTTTGGAAAAATTCAGGAAACTCTCTTTATCCCAGGTGTCCTGATGCTATGACGTCTGTCTTTTTTTTAATGCTGATGGGCACTTGGAACTAGATAATGCCTTCCAAATTTGGGGAAATTGTTTAGTGGTATTTTCTTTCTCTCTTGTTGGGCCCCTTGGACTGATCTTTTAATTCCCTTTTCTTTTTAATCTTCTATTTCCCACCTCTTTATCCTTTTATTTTTTCTTGCTATATGAGAAAATTTCTCAATTTTATCTTCCAAATTGCCATTTTTCCCCTGTTCTCCCATATTTTTAATTTTCAAGAGAACTTTTGTTCTAGGGATTTTTTTTTTTTTAAGATCAGTAAATGACAAGAGGAACAAATGGGTGATGTGATGTGATGGGTGAAAATTCCAGGAAACTTTATTACACAAGCAAGGGAATTAGAGGTGGTTCATGTGAAATGAATTTCAGCATCCCTGAATAGGTAGGCAAGTTGCTTAGTAAAAGAAAAGGAAGTAGAAGGAACCTGTGGGGATATTGGGAGGAATGGAGAAGTTACAAAGGCCATGAACAGGAGTGTGATGGATAAATGCAAACAACAAAACAGGTGGCATCGAGAGGTTCATTAACGCAGTTTGTTATTTTTTTGTCTCACATTAATGTTCTTTGGTTTTTCAGACCCCTGCATTTGTTATTACTTTTATTTTTTATTTATTTATTTATTTTTTAATGTTTATTTTTGAGACAGAGAGAGACAGAGCATGTACAGGGGAGGGTCAGAGAGAGAGGGAGACGCAGAATCTGAAGCAGGCTCCAGGCTCTGAGCTGTCAGCACAGAGCCCGATGCGGGGCTCGAACTCACGGACCATGAGATCATGACCTGAGCCGAAGTCGGACGCCCAACCGACTGAGCCACCCAGGTGCCCCTTGTTATTACTTTTAAATGACATTAACTCTTTATTCCTGATTATGAAACAACCCACTAGTTTATTGTAGAAATCTTGAATATAAGAAATCACAAAGAGAAACATAAAAATTGTGTATAGTTCCCCCCACTCAGAGATAACAATTATTAATATTTTAGTGTTTTCGGTGGTATATCTAATAATACATGAATATCCTGTATGTTGCTATATAATACTTAAAAACAAAATTAGAATCACACGATAGGTCGTTTTTTATTCTTTGCTTTTACCCATTAATAGTATATCACATCTCTTGAGTACTCTTGATGTCAGATTTTTTTGGAGATCGTTTTTTTCTTTTGAATTCTTTTTAAATTAATAGACTTTATTTTTTAGAGCAGTTTTTAGGTTCACAGCAAAGTTGAGCAGAAAGTACAGGGGGTTCCCATGGACTCTGGTCCAGAGACCTGTTCCAGAGACCCACAGTCCTTTTACACTCATAGCCTCCCCGACTATCACCACCTGTACCTGGGCAGTGTGTTTGCTACAACAGACAAATCTACAGCGACACATTATCACCCAGAGTCCATAGTTTATATTAGGGTTCCCTTGGAGCTGTGCATTCTGTGGGTTTGGACAAATGTATAATGACATGTATCGGCTGTTACAGTACCAAGCAGAATGGTTGACCATTCTAAAATGCCCTGTGCTCTAGCTGTTAATCCTTTCCCACATCCCCATGAACCCTGGCAACTGTCTTTATAGTTATTACTGTCTATATAGTTTTGCCTTTTCCAGAACGTCATATACTTGGAATTGTACAGCATGTAGCCTTTACAATACTGGCTTCTTTCACTTAGTAATACACATTTAAGTTTCCTCCATGCCTTTATATGGCCTTACAGTTCATTTCTTTTTATCACAGGCTAATATTCCAGTGTATGGATGTACCACAGTTTATTTACCCATTCACCTGTTGAAGGACATCTTGGTTGCTTCCTGGTGTTGGCAATTATGAATAAAGCTATTAAAACATACGTGTCAGGATTTTTTTATGTTTATTTTTGAGAGAGAGAGAGTATATCAGGGGAGAGGCAAGAGAGGCAGACACAGATTATGAAGCAGGCTCCAGGTTCCAAGCTGTCAGCACAGAGCCTGATGCGGTGCTCAAACTCATGAGCCACCCAGGTGCCCCTGGTAAGCCTTCTAAAATCATCTTTTTAAAATCTTGTATGTTAACTTCGGCTTCTGCCAGCTGGGTATTTGGGTACGCAGGTATGCGAGTATGCGAGTGACTGCTTCCCACATTATTGATAACACCGTATTGTTACTGTATTCGTTTCCCAGGGCTGCTGTAACAAATAACCTCAGTGGCTGAAAACTACAAATTTATTCTCTCACAGTAATGCAGACTGGAAGTCTGAAATCAGGTGTCAGCAGGCTGGCTGTGTTCCTTCCAAAGACTCTAGGGGAGTATTCTTCCTTGTTTCTTCTTAGCTTCTGGTGGCTTCTGGCAATCTTTGGTGTTCCTTGACTTCTAGCTGCATCAAGTCTCATCTCGCCTTTGTCATCACATTGCCTTCTAACCCACCTGTGTATCTTTGTGTGCTCCGTCCTCTTATGAGGATGCTGGTCTTTGGATTTAGGGTCACTTTAATCCAGTATGACCTCATCTTAACTAATTATATGTGCAAAGACACTATTTCCAAATTAGGTCACATTCTGAAGTTGCTGGTGGGGCAGGAGTTTTGGAGGATACAATTCAACTCACTACAGTTATCTTCAAAAAATTTTTTTCTAATCAGAGTGGAGTGGGGACATCCTATTTTTGTCTTCATTTCTGTAATTACTAGTGATGTCGAAATCTTTTGATAGGGTCATTTGTATATGTTTCTTGTTTTGAAAATTGTTGGTAGCCCTCACCTGTTTTTCATTTGAATAGTTTATCCTAACTCCTCAAGCTATCTCATAGGAATTTATTTTTATTTACAAAAAGAGGTGAGAGCTGTTGCCTTCCTCTGGCACCTGGCATGCTCCCTCTAATTGTGTACCAAATCTGGTCACCCCTCTGCCTCCTCCACTGCCTGCAAGGTCTGAGCCACTCTTGTTTCCCACAAGAATCACTGTAGGACCCTTGCCTGACTCCACCCAGTCTGATGGCCACACAGCCACCAGAACAATCCTTTTCAAATGTAAATCAGACCCTGTCAATCCTCTGCTCACACCCTTCAATGGCTTCAGCTCACAAATGGAACAAAAGCCCAAGCCCTAACTGCCCTAATCGTGGCCTGCAGGTCCTGTGTGATAGGCAGCCTCTTCCTGGTCCTTTCCATCCACTCCCCCCAGCCTCCCTCCCTCCTGTTTATCCAAACACATCTACTGATCCAGACTTCAGGCACTGAAGCCTCCAAGGAGTTCAACTTTGCTGAAATCTGCTCTAGTTATTTTAGGCCTCACACCCAGCAGTAAGAAGTCAAAGAACTGATAATGGAGCTGTCCCCAGGCACTTCTGTTTCCCTACTCTGCCGCTAGTTTTGTGTAAGCCTGGGATTTTGTCTTCAGGTTACCTGTTACAAAAGCATGTGTTTATTTGGTTCCCATGAAAGAATTTCCCATTGCTAGGATCCAGTTAGATTGCTGCCTTACACAGATGTTCGGCTCTGATTTCTGAAGGAGAAAGGACAAATATCTTGAAGACTGTAAAAGGATATTTTCTGATTTTACATTTTAAATATTTTTGAAAACTTGGTAAGATTAAACACATAATATTGAACAGTTACTAATTTCTCAGTGACTAAGGCTTTAATCTCTATCTGCTCTTTTACCAAATGGCAAGGAGATCCTTCTAGATAAAAATACTTACCATGCTATTAGAAGTACATTTGATCCTGGAATAAAACTAAATATTACATTTATGGCATGCTCGGTTTATGCCGTTGTAAAATATTCATCTCGAGCTTTATATAGAACAGATGATACATAGATCAGTTAGAAAGTTTTGCTTCATTCAGCCTCACCCCTGTATGGAGATGGGAGATGGGTGAGAAATGTGTGAAGGGGGCCTGGTAGATGTATTTGTGAACAACCTAGCCTTTACAGAGGCTGGGCTCGCCTGTAAATCACTTAGGTCAAAACCTGGCCTGTTAGAAAAGATACTTTTCATAAATGAGGTTCACAGTTGTGTTGTTTTTCCTCAGAAGCGAAAAGCACATGACAACTGAGATGTTAACTTGCTAAATTGTTGGTTTCTACATCTCTGGTTCTTACTAGTTTCCTTTGACTCAAACTACTCCTTTAGGGGGGAGGGCAAGTGGTACCTCCGAGCAGTTTATTAAGTAAGAAATTCTGTCTTAACTGGTTCATGGCAAAAAAAGGAACATTAATAAAGACTAATTTCTGTGTTCCTGATCCTTTCTTAAAGGTGTTTGTAAATAGGACTAGGACTCTATTCCCATAAACCTAAATCAGTGTTATGACTGGAGAGGAAGTTTCTTTTAAAAATTAAGCCTGACCCTTAATTGTTTTCCATATAGTTAACTGAGTTCATCTTATCCTTAGTTAAGTAAAGATTTCTTCCTCCCTGAGTACGCAGTTAGAATAAAAAACAAACTAATAACACTATTAGTTTATATTTTCTCTGGCTGTGGAATCTGTAACTTTCAAATAACCAGGAAGCAGAAAAAATGGTGTTGCATTTTTTCAGTGGAAAGGTTTTAAACATTGCACTTCCTTATGGGCTATTTCTGTTTGTTTTCCATTTTCCAATTTTTAAGAGATGTTTATTTATTTATTTGGGTGGGGAGTGGCAGGGGCACAGAGAGAAGGAGAGAGAATCCCAAGCAGGCTCTGGCGACAAGGGGCTGGATCCCACCAACAATGAGATCATGGTTGAAATCAAGAGTCAGACGCTTAACTGACTGAGCCACCCAGGCGCCCCTCCAATTTTCTTATAAGATAAAACTTCAGAGATCTTTATGATTCAAGTTAAAGAAACAAATGTGACACTGTCAATAATTTCATTTAATATCTGGATTTTTTTTCCTATTTGTCTTCTGACTTTGGGAAATAAAGTGGTATTCGGAATTGACATGAACTAGGGTAATGCAGAAATTAGGGGCTTATTTTCCCATATTATTTAAAAATTTTTGTAGTTTTAGGGGCGCCTGGGTGGCGCAGTCGGTTAAGCGTCCGACTTCAGCCAGGTCACGATCTCGCAGTCCGTGAGTTCGAGCCCCGCGTCGGGCTCTGGGCTGATGGCTCGGAGCCTGGAGCCTGTTTCCGATTCTGTGTCTCCCTCTCTCTCTGTCCCTCCCCCGTTCATGCTCTGTCTCTCTCTGTCCCAAAAATAAATAAACGTTGAAAAAAAAAAATTAAAAAAAAAAATTTTTGTAGTTTTAAAAATTTTCCCCTTACTAAGAAAAAGCAAATGAAATACAGAATTATTGAGGCTCTTAAAAACTGAGAACAAACTGAGGGTTGATGGGGGGTGGGAGGGAGGGTAGGGTAGGTGATGGGTACTGAGGAGGGCACCTTTTGGGATGAGCACTGGGTGTTGTATGGAAACCAATTTGACAATAAATGTCATATATATATATAAAAAGAAATACAGAATTATAGGCTGGTACTAAATCTGTGTATGGTATAAGAAGATCTGGCTCATGATTGACCAGTAAGCAAACGTGTCACCAATTTAGTAATGTTATTCAGAGTGATACCTATTCACTGCAGAGGATCAGAATGCCCCAGAGGGTTCTGTGATTCTTGGAATCTAGGAAAGAGTAAGCCTAAGGGCATGGATTAGGGATCAGGCAGCTGTAGGCTTCTTTAGTGTTTTGCTTTGGAGGTCTGTAATGCAGTTACACTGCTGATTAGCATAGACTGAAGCAGGTTATAATTGTGAAGGCAAGAGCAGTCAAACCAAATAACAACTTTGTAGTCAAGGAACATTCAGAAGGACTGCACTGCAGTAGTCAGAGACCCACATCTCAGTGTTGTGGTTCACAGAGGACACACTGTTTCTGTTTTCAGTAGTAGATGGTCATTATTCAACATGGGGCAAAATTCTTTCAACATCCTGTCCTTCTCTGTAACCTCTCCCCCAGCTGTAATTCTCCTAGGTTCTTCTCTTGTGAAGGCCACCCCTTACTCTGCTGTCACCTACTCCGGGAAGCCCTCTTAGACTTCTCCCATCAGAGTCAGTCACAGCCTTTCTGCCTGACTTTCATGTCTTATGTGCTTTCCTGTGACTGCTGTTGAGCCTTGAAGTACAGAGGAATATTTCTTTCTCTCACCAGGTTGTGAACTCCTCCTGGAGGGTGGATTCCACATTTTACCCCATTTGTAGCTCTAAACTTAGCAGAGTCAGAGCCAGGCACAAAGTAGACATTCAGTAGGGTGTGCTGATTTGAAACCAAATGTAAGTTGAGAGCTCCTGTACCAGGCACTGGGCTGTGTGCTTACATATAATCATTACTTATCTGATCCTCAGAGGCGGAAGTTGTCCCACGTATGGTGTAGGCAGTAAGTAGAATTTGAATCCCATCTGACTCTCCTACCTTACCACCTCATTAAATGATGGGGCCTGCAACATAATAACATGGCTAAAGACTTGAAGGTTATTAGTAATAAAGGCCATTTTGTACTAAAGGCTATTAAAAAAAAAAAAAAAGGCCCCAAATTCTGTCTTTGACTTTATTTTGAAGGGTTTTGCATGGTAGCCTCTTGTCTTCTGGACTAGACCATTTTGTGTATATAGTTGCCAGTTTTTCCAAATTATCTGTGGTGATTACCCTGGAATATAGAAATTAAAAGTGGATCACACTGGTAGAGGGTGTCTCTTTAACCAGAGTCTCCTCTTTCCGCCTGCACCCATTTATCATAGCTAATCCACACTATAAATATGGATCAGAATGAACATGTCTATAGTATATTTTGTAATGAGTATGTTATATAAAACTTACTTTTGTTTTTCTGAGATCATGGGTCAGTAAATTTTTGTGAATATCAAATAGCAATTATTTAAGGTTTTGTGGACCATGTATGGTCTCTGTTGCTTCTCTTCCTCCTCTTCTGTCTGTCTCCTCCTCCTGTTCCCGCTTCTCCTCCTTCTTCATTAAACCCTTTTAAAAAGTAAGTAAAAAAAAATTCTTAGCTCTTGCTCACAGGTTGTAGTTTGCTGACATTGTTTCTAGATTAAATGAGCACTTTAATTCATTTATTATCTCTTTTAAAAAAATGTTTGTATACTTATTTTTTAAAGAGAGAGAGAGAGAGAAAGAGAGAGAAAGAATCTTGAGCAGGCTCTACACCACCAGCAAAGAGCCCAATGCAGGGCTTGAACTCATAAATCATGAGATCATGACCTGAGCCAAAGTCAAGAGTCAGACACTTAACCAACTGAACCACCCAGGCACCCCTATTTATCATCTCTTAAAGGATATGAGGAAAGATAAAAATGGATCATAGAAAAATAACAAACAATAAAAATTATTCACAGTTTTAAAAAACTGGTGTTGTTTCACAGAGTAGGTTAAATATTTGATTGCTATTTTTTTATAACCATTCTGTTGAGATTATTATTCACATTTACCCATTTAAAAAAATTTTTTTAACGTTTATTTATTTTTGAGACAGAGAGAGACAGAGCATGAACGGGGGAGGGTCAGAGAGAGAGGGAGACACAGAATCTGAAACAGGCTCCAGGCTCTGAGCAGTCAGCACAGAGCCCGACGCGGGGCTCGAACTCACATACCGCGAGATCCTGACCTGAGCCGAAGTCGGACGCTTAACCGACTGAGCCACCCAGGCGCCCCCACATTTACCCATTTAAAGTAAACATTTTAGTGGGTTTTTTAAAAAGACTTATTTATTTTTGAGAGAGAGAGAGAGAGAGAGAGAGAGAGAGCATAAGCGGGGAAGGGGGACAGAGAGAGGGGGACAGAAGATCTGAAGCAGACTTTGCTCTGACAGCAGCGAGCCTGATACAGGGATCAAACTCATGAACTGTGAGATCGTGACCTGAGCCGAAGTTGGACGCTTAGCGGACTGAGCCACCCAGGCGCCCTTCAGTGGTTTTTAATATATTAACAGAGTTGTGCAGCTATCACCACAGTCTAATTTTAAAACTTATCACCTCAGAAAGAAACCCTGGACCCACTGGCAGTCACTCCCTGTTCCCCATCCTAATCCCCACCCCAGCCCTAGAGAACCACTAATCTGCTTTCTGTCTCTATAGATTTGCCTGTTTGGGTGTTTCATTACAATGGAATAGTATAATATGTGTTCTTTTGTGATTGTCTTCTTTCATTTAGCATACATTTTTCAAGGTTCAGTCCTGTTGTAGCATGTATTAGTACTTCATTCCTTTCTATTGACTGATTATATTTCATCCTGTGGAGATGCCACATTTTATTTATTTATCAGTTGACAGACATTTGGGCTGTCCCATTTTTTGGCTATTATGAATAATGTTGCTGTGAACACTTGTGTATGGATATATGTTTTCATTTCTCTTGAATATAAATCTAGGAGTGGAATTGCCAAGTCATATGGCAGTTCTGTGTTTAAGTGTTTGAGGAAATGCTAAACTGTCTTCCACAGCAGATGCGCCATTTTACATTCCCACCAAGCAATGCATGAGGGTTCAATTTTTTCACCTCCTCCCCAACACTTCTTATTGCTTGTCTTTTATTTTATAACCATTCTGGTGGCTGTGAAATGATCTTCCATTGTGGTTTTGATTTGCATTTCCTAGATGATTAATGTTGTTGCGCATCCTTTCATGTGCTTGTGGCCATTTGGGTATTTTCTTTAGAGAAATATTCAGATCTTCTGTCAGTTTTTCAATTGGGTTATTTGTCTTTTTATTATTGAGCTATAAAAGTTATTTCTATGTTCTGGATAGAAGTCTTTTATTAGATATATTATATGTAGATATTTTCTCCCATTCTGTAGATTTTCTTTTACTTTATTGATGCTGTCTCTTGAAACATAAATTTTTATAAGTTTTATGAGATTCAGTTTATTTGCTCTTTCTTTTGTTACTTGTCCTCTTGGTGTCATATCTGAGAAATCATTGCCTACTCTGAGGTCACGAAGATTCACTCCTTTGTTTTCTTCTAAGAGGTTTATAGTTTAAGCTCTTACATTGCAGTGAGCGGTCTATTTGGAGTTAACTTTTTGTGTGGAGTGTGAGATACGGGTTTCCAAATTCATTCTTTTGCTTGTGGGTATCCAGTTGTCCCAGCACTAGTGGTTGAAAAGAATTTCATTTTCCCTATTATATTGTCCTGACACCTTTGTTGAAAATCAGTTGATTGTAAATATGTCAATATAAGGGTTTAACTTTGGACACTAACTTCCATTCTGTTCATATATATGCCTGTATTTATGTCAGTACCACACAATCTTGGAAACTTTGAAGTTGGGAAGTGTGAGTTCTCCCACTTATTCTTTCTCAAGATTGTTTTGGCAGTTTGGGCCCATTGTGTGTCCATATGCATTTAGGAAGAGCTTGCCAATTTCTTTTTTTAAAAGGCAGTTGAGACTTTGATAGGGATTGCGTTGAATCTGTACATTTGTAGAGTGTTACTAACTTAACGATATTAGGTCTTCCAGTCCTTGAACATGGGATGTCTTCCTTTTGTTAGGTCTTCTTTAATTTCTTTCAGTGATGTTTTGTTGTTTTCAGGGTACAAGTCTTGCATTTGGCTTTGTTAAATTTATTCCTAAGTATCTTTTTTATGCTGTTATAAATGGAATTATTTCTTATTGACTATTTAAAAAAAATTTAACGTTTATTTATTTTTGAGACAGAGAGAGAGTGAGAGAGAGAGAGAGAGAGAGAGCATGAACAGGGGAGGGTCAGAGAAAGAGGGAGACACAGAATCTGAAACAGGCTCCAGGCTCTGAGCTGTCAGCACAGAGCCCGATGTGGGGCTCAAACCCACAGACTGCGAGATCATGACCTGAGCCGAAGTCGGACGCTTAACCGACTGAGCCACCCAGGCGCCCCTTATTGACTATTTTTAAGTATATAAAGTGTAACAGATTTTTGTACCTGTTAGAGAAATACAGATTTTTTTTTCTTCCAGTTCATAAAGGACAAAATACAAGGAAATGGAGTTTAGCTGGAAATGAGGAAGTACTTCCTGAGAATTAAGATTAAGGGAGCCTCTGGAGTTTCAGTGTATGGTTAAGAAGAGAATAGACTGGAATGCAGAGGAATCAGCTGAATCTTCACATTCTCTTTTCAATTCACTTAAATTAGGCTCTTACCTCCACTCCTTCCTTGGAACCACTCTCCTGGAAGTCACCAGTGATCTTCATGTTGCCAAATCCACAGTCCTGTTGGTCAGGTTGTTCAATTCACTATCATCCTGCTTGACCGTCCTCATGAGCTTCATCAGCACAAACAAAACTCCCTTCTGGGACATATTCCTAAAACTCTACAGTCCTCTGGTTCTCCTTCTATCCCACTGTGGCTCCTTTTTCGTCTTCCAACATCTTAATTTGGGTCTAGGATTTCATTTTTCTATCTGTACTCATTTCCTTATTGACTTTATCCAACCTCATGGCTTACCAAATACCATCTAAATGCTGTTGACCCTCAAATTCACATCTCTAATATAGACCTCTGCCTTGAGTTTCAGCATTATACGTGTCTAAAACCAAGCTCTTGATCTTCTTCCTACCCCATATCTGTTCTGCCACCCCAGTCTTTCTTATCTTAGTTAATGGTAACCTCATCCTTTTACTTGCTCAGGTGAGAAACCTTGGGATCATCCTTGACTACTTCCTCTCATGCTCTGCTTATATCCCGCTCATCATCAAATCTCACCTTGGCCACACCTTTGGAACAGATCCAGTATATATGACTGCTTCTTACCGCCCACATTTACCACCCCAATCTAAACTGTCATCATCTCTTTCCTGGTTTGTTGCAGTAGCTTCTTAGTAGCTTCTTGCTTTCACTCTTACCCCTCCTACAGCCTATTCCCAGCACTTTCTTCAAAGAACCCGAAGGATCCTGTTGAAAGGTAAGGTGTGTTATGTCTCTCCTCTGCCCAGAACTCTGCCAGGGCTCCCATCTCACTCAGAGGAAAAGCCAAAGTCCTTATCATGGCCTAGAAAGCCCCTTACCTGTCTTTTCCCATCATTTCCTTCTCTTCCCCTGGGTAACTGCTCTAGCCACACTGACAGTCCTGACTCACTGGTGCAAGCTGCTCCATTTGTCTAGACAGCTGCATGGTTCCTCTCCCACAACTTTGCATCACCTTTGTCTGAAACTGTTAAAATTGCATTTCTTATCCCCTCTGAGTTTCCTCCTTTCCCTTTTTTTTTTTCCTCACAGCACCTACCACCATTAAATACACATTTTTACTTATTTGTTGATCATGTTTTCCCTATGAAGATATAAGTGTCACAAGAGCAGGAATATTTGCCTGTTTAAACTGCTGTATCCTTAGTACCTATAACAGAGTCTGGCACAGAACAGAAGGTTAATAAATAAATTTTTAATCGGCGAATCAGCTAGTCCAGCTTCCTGCTAGTAGGTGAGTATTTGTTGGTTTTGTTTTTTGTTTTTTCTTTTGGAAGATCCTCTTATCTATATGTATGTATAAGCTCTTAATGGGCCTTCCAGTGGCTTTAAACCTCACAGCAAACCTGTGGTGATGTAGACATCATTATTTCCATTTTACTGAAGAAGAAGGTGCAGGTCAGAGGGTTTTCACAGGTTGACCATGATTACACTTCTGGTCAGATGGGCCTTGAGTCCCTGTCAGGTGGCCTCCAGCACACTGGTGCCTGTCCCAGGGGGTGCCCTCACAGTTGGCAGGGTAAGGAGGGCCACCAAAGCTCCCAAAGACGATAGTGAGGAAGCAAATGAAGTAAGGAGCTAGATTGGAGAGTAACTTAGCATCATGATTGAAGGGAATACATTGAGTTGTCTTTTTTTTTTAATTTTTTTTTTAGAGAGAGAAAGTGTGACGTGGGGAGGGGCAGAGAGAGCAGGAGAGAGAGAATTCTAAGTAGGCTCCGCACTGACAACACAACCTCATGCAGGGCTCGAAACTATGAGCCATGAGCTCATGACCTGAGCCAAAGTCAGTTGTTTAACCAACTGAGCCACCCAGGGGCCCTGACTTGTCTTAATAATTGAGAACAGAGAAGGCAACAAGACTAAGTTGCAATATAAAAGGAATGATTAAAGTAGAAGACATAAAATAAGCATTTTTAACTTTTCTGTCCATGTATAATTAAAAACAGAAGAGACCTTCACTTCCTCATGCTGGTAGAGGGCCATTTTTCCTTAACAGTTGGGAACATGATGGCTTTTGGGCCTCTTTTCTTTAGGTCATTTTCTGTCTCATGAGACATTGGCTTCATGTTTTCAGGGCTGCTGATTAAGTGTACAAAATAACGCATAGAGGCTTAATAGAATCAGTATCATCCCAGTAATGCTTTACATTTCTGTCCCACAGACCAACCCTAACACTTGTCTTTGTCCTTCCTTTTTCTATACATACTTCATTTCAACCAACTGTTCTAGCTGAAACCTAATCAAAATAAACCAAAAGATTCAAGTATATCTTGTTTTCATATAGTTAATGAACATGTCATCTATTCATCATTTTCTCACTTCAAGAGAATTGGGGGTGCAAATAATTCTTTCAGTTTGAGATGATATTGACATTATGTAACAAATAATGCTGTATTTCTTTTATTGGATAGATATTGTCTGAAACATTATGAGACATAATTAAATATAATTATTCATTGAAATTAAAGAAATTTTTGCTTGTAAAAAATATTTGAAGGGGTTCTGGATAGCTGTTCCCTGTGTTCACATTCCTTCATGTACATACGTTTACAAATTTAGAATCTTTTCTAATCAACCATCCATGGAGTGTGTGGACAGAGTACGTCTTTCATTATGTGTCCTACAAGTGATTTCTATTCATTCATTTCTATTCATCTGGCCCCAGACACAATGTTAATGAAGCTACCAGTGAAAAACTTGCTTCTCAAGACATGATCAGATAGGATTCCTTCCCCCTCTTCCTCTTTTGCAAAAAATCTACCTGTTACATAAATGTTGCTTCATAGAATCTGTTAAAAGTGAGAGGAAAATTGATGGGAGTGGAGCAGAGGATGACTTTATGACTTTTCTTTCACAAGGGAACAAGTATAATAAATCTGTTACTTCAGAAGCTTCTGTTTTATACTCCACTTTACAAAATGGGGAGAACAGAAAACTAAAATACTGTTCAGAGAATGCTCTTTTCTCAGTAGTTCGCTACTGAGTAAGTGAGTGAACAGAGTGAACAGTAAGTTCATTACTGTTGTAAATTGTAACTGCAACAAACAGTTGATGGCCAAAAGGATCTGAGCCAAGAATTTCTGATTTTCAACTCTGGTCACAAAATCTCTGAATTGGAGATCTGGACCATAAAGATCTGATTTGATCCCTTCCAGGATTTTCCCAACATGGAGACAAACACTGTGTTCAGTGCTCCTCATACCTGTTGGCATTTAGTCCTCGCCATCAATCTTGATGCTGACTCACACCCGTGCATAGGAGGACTGAAGCCCAGGGATGGTTTCAAGTTGATGAGTAGAGGATGTAGGATTTGAACTGCAGGCTCTTGACGTCAGGTGTGCATAGGGCCACAAAGCATTGTGGGAATAGATGCTGTCCCTAGGATGACATGGATCTTGCACCAAAGCACACCGTGTGGAGGTAGAGCTTGGGTTGGAGGCTAGCATGCTCTCAGTCCCTGCCCCAGTTTGGCACCTCTGTGCAGGGCACACATTGACCCAAGTCTGAAGCATAGGCTTCAGCAGTGCTACTGTAGAATAAGTAGACATTTTCCCTGGCAGGATCTGTCCTTATTCATAGCTTTTGCAGTCTTCTGTTGCATTGATTTTCTCACGATTCTGCTTTTTTGATGAGGGAGCAGACGAGGGAGCAGTAAAAGAGAATTCTCTTTCCTCTGTTAGCAGTTGTGTAGAGATTTGCTACCACATCAGGTTCTCTGTGAAGGACTAAGAGGGGCCCAATAATTTTCAACATATTTTGTATTGAACATAATATATATATATATATATATATATATATATATATATATATATATATATATATATATATATATTATTCCTTTCACAACAGAACATTTGCCCAACAGTCTGTCCTAGAATTTTGTTAGGGATCGATGCCATATTTACCAGTTTATAATTTTCAGAATCTTACTCATTGCTCTTTTCTAAAAACCGGGGAAATATTCCTCTGGTTTCTATGACCTAACAGCTATCCATTTTTTCCCACTTAGGAACCCACACCAACAATCGCTCCACAGAAACATATGTAATTGCTTTTCATTGCAGTGGGAGTAATTCACTTGGGCCTTGAAGTTGTTAAGAATACCCTTCTTTATCTCCAGCTTTTCTAGTTTGAAGATCTTGCTGAAGGTGTTACAAATTAAGCAAAATAGTGAAGTGGCTCTACTTCTGTTTTCTTAGTCTGTTTCCCCTTAACTCTCGTTTTGCTTCAGATGGCTTCTAACAATCATTTCATTTTAAATGATATGAGAAAAATCTCATTTCCCTGGCAGCGGGATCCTCTCAGTAGACCCAGTTTTGTTGGGCATTTTCACTCAGAGTGGTAGACTCAACATGGGTGAGGCTGCACGGCCACTGTCTGGCCCACTGTGGAACTTCTGTTTTGCTGAGTGGGGTGGGGCCCCGGAGGGTCAGAACTGTATCTGAAGAGAGGAGAAAAGAGACATTAATGAAGCTGGCAGAAAGGGAAGTTGTGAGCAGAAAAGAGGAGATATTTAATGGAAGATAGTATTTTTTTTTCCTCTGTGGTATATATCATATATGGTATATGATTTCCTCCTGAAATCTTTAATAAGACGACTATGCCTTAATAATGCCGTGACATCAGCTTTCTCTGGAGGATGGGACGAATTATTTACTAAGTGTGACCTCACAGTGGGAGAGGGCTGAGGAGGGGCCTGCCCTGCCATTCACAGGAAAGTCTCCCATAGGTGTGGTTTCCAGAGCCTGGGGAATGAGTAAATGATAAGTTGTAATATCCAGGAGGGCCTACCGTCCTTACAAAGAACTGTTGTAGTTACTTGTGTTTAAAAATAATATCTAGTTTATGGAAGTTACACTTTTTAAAAGCCAGTTTTCCTTTTCAATTTACAAAGCTTATTGTTCCATTAACGAATGTAATTATTTTGTATAAAATAAGACGGATTGTTGAATAATTTTAGTTCATTGGGTTTCCACCGAACATTTCAAACTACATTTACAGGTATAGTATATTTTGTTTTTAAGCATTGAAAATGTCTGAGAGGCGGCCGTGCAGGAGAATTAGGTAAGAGGTGGGAGTGTCTGGCCCTGTGGAGCAGGCTCAGCCTGGAGGGTCCCCACATGCCCAGCTCATCACGTGGACCAGGGTGTCAGGCAGCAGTGTTGGCACCCCCCTCCCCCACATCCCATCCATCCATCATTGCAACCTGCACTTCTGCCTTGTCCAAAACTTCTGGTGTTTTCCACTCCCTGCTCCTCCCTGCCCTCAGCCCCAGGTCCTCCTGAACCAGTGTGGATCACAGCTCAGCCTCCCCTTTAGACTCCAGGCCTCCAGACCCCAAAGTGGCCTCGAGTGGATCCTGTCCCTCCCTCTGGAACTTCTCTCTAGTGCCCCTGTCACTCTCAGCCATGGATGTATCTCACCCTCCCATCAGGAAAAGCAAAAGTGATGCAATCTAACCAATATATGCAATTATTTATTTATAAATTATTACATATGCCACTATACGAATATATTGGATAAATCATAAAATACATGCCAAAAAATGAAAACTGAAAAAAGAATGAAAGAAAGAGTAAATAAATATTTAAAAATACAAATAAAAAATAAAAAAAATAAAATGTCTGAGGAGCAAACTTAATCCCAGAAAATAACCCCTAATAAATTAAACTTCTAAGTACAGTAATCAGATTATATCAGACATAACAGTATTTACAAACTTAATACATTTCTGATACATCTTGCAGCTTATAGATGACAAGACCATTATGACAGGTTTCCTAAAATATTAGAAATATAGAAAATACTATATATTAGATTTAATATATTATTAAAATATTAGAAATATTTAAAAAATTTTTTTTCAACGTTTTTTATTTATTTTTGGGACAGAGATAGACAGAGCATGAACGGGGGAGGGGCAGAGAGAGAGGGAGACACAGAATCGGAAGCAGGCTGCAGGCTCCGAGCCATCAGCCCAGAGCCTGACGCGGGGCTCGAACTCACGGACCGCGAGATCGTGACCTGGCTGAAGTCGGACGCTTAACCGACTGCGCCACCCAGGCGCCCCCTTTTTTTTTTTTTTTTTTAATTTTTTTTTTCAACGTTTTTTATTTATTTTTGGGACAGAGATAGTTTTTTTAAAAATTTTTTTTCAACGTTTTTTATTTATTTTTGGGACAGAGATAGTAAAATATTAGAAATATTTTAAATGACAATCACTCAAACATTATCTTGTACTTCACACTAAGATAATACATGTACATACATGCTATGTGTTTGATTTACTTTGAGGCCTCTCCACTTACTTTCTTTCCAGGACTGGTTATTCAACTAAGGGAACAGATTGACCATCTCTTGGTCTTGGGGAGCAGGCGTCCTTGGCCTTGCGCAGAGCATGTTTTCTGGGCATTTTTCAGCTAAAGCACTTGATGAGCTCCAGTCTGTGTCTGCTGCCTGCTTGGGTCCTGCACTGCCTGTTATTCTTGCCGGGCCTTCAGCCCCAGTCCATAGTCCTTTTAATAACATCGCATTGCATCCAGCATTCCTCCCGTGCTTCTGTAAGGGTGTCACTCTGATGACAGGAGTGACAATGCTCGAAGGTGCCATTGGAGCTCTGGGAACCCTGAGCCAGAGCCATTCCTCACGTAGGCAGAGAATGTTGTTTTCAGACGTACGCTGGGGGAAGCAGAAACAATGAAGTCTTCTTACGCAGACTGTTATGTGCTACTCACTCATTGTAGGAAACTAATTAGTTTTACTTGAGCTTAAATGGCTTGTCGTTTTGAATATGAGTACTGTTTAATATATGCTTAATTCATAATGTGTTTCTTTTATGACTGGTGAAAAAAAAATGGGAATTTAGAATACCCTGGAAATTAATTATATTACTCTTGAAATGAGTGGTAATGCTTACGTTAGTGACTTTTGGCCTTACACCCAGTTTTTTTTTTTTTAAGTTTATTTATTTATTTTGAGGGAGAGAGCTAGAGAGGGAGCAGGGGAAGGGCAGAGATAGGGAGAGAGAATCCTAAGCAGGCTCTGTGCTGTCAGTGTTGAGCCTGATGTGGGGCTCAAACTCATGAACCATGAGATCATGACCTCAGCCAAAATCAAGAATTGGACACTTAACCGACTGACCCACCCAGGTGCCCCTACATCCTGTTTTTTGAACAAAGTAAAGATATTAAGCAGGTGATGTGTGTGTGTGTATATATGTATGTTTATTAAAATATATAATATATGTGTACGTATACATACATCATATACGTACATACATAATGATGGGTATATTTGGTATTTTAGTGAAATATTTTAATATTTTATAAATAAGTCTAGATTTTAATGTATTTTTTTTTAATTTTTTTTTTTTTAACATTTATTTATTTTTGAGACAGAGAGAGAGTATGAACAGGGGAGGGTCAGAGAAAGAGGGAGACACAGAATCTGAAACAGGCTCCAGGCCCTGAGCCGTCAGCACAGAGCCTGACGCGGGGCTCGAACCCACAGACCGCGAGATCATGACCTGAGCCGAAGTCGGCCGCTTAACCGACTGAGCCACCCAGGCGCCCCAAGTCTAGATTTTAAAGTAAAGTTATATTCCTCATTAAGTATACAATTAGTATCTTGATTTTTTTACATTATAAAAATTTAAACATTATTACACGTAATTTCTAAGCATCATTTTAAACTTTTTTTTTAATGTTTATTCATTTTTGAGAGACAGAGACAGAGCGTGAGCTGTCCCCACAGAGCCCAATATGGGGCTCAAACACACAAACCTTGAGATCATGACCTGAGCTGGACGCTTAACTGACTGAGCCACCCAGGTGCCCCATAAGCATCATGTTAAATGATTGCATAGTTTACTTAACTGCTCTTTAATGTGTTTCTAGATTGTCTCTGCTTTCTTTTTAACTGTCATGAGCATCTCTGTTTACAGAGAGTATTTATTATTTGTGATTATTTTCTTAGGCTGGATTTCCAGAAATGGAATTACTGGGTCATGGGTAGGAATATATTTAAGATTCCAGTTACATATACTGCCAAATTGCCTTCCCAAAAGTTTGTACTAGTTTACTAGCTACTAGCAAATCTATTACAAATGTTATATCTCTGTTTATTGGAAAGTCTTTTTTTTGATGATCATGATTAACTACAAATATTTATTCCTCTTTGGTGTTTCTTTTCCACAAGTATTTTCTTTTTCTTTTTCTCTTTGTTTTTCTTTTTCTTTTTTAGAGAGAGAGCACGCCAGTGGGGGAGAGGGGCAGAGGGAGAGAGAGAAAGAATCTTAAGCAGGGTCCATGCTCAGCACAGAGCCCAACGTGGGTCTTGATCCCATGTCCCTGGGATCATTACCTGAGCCAAAATTAAGAGTCGGATGCTCAACTGACTGAGCCACCCAGGCACCCCAACATAAATTCTTTTAAGGTAGAAAAATCTATTGGATATTTAAACTACTTCTGGGGGTGCCTGGGTGGCTCAGTTGGTTGAGTGTCCAACCCTTGATTTCAGCTCTAGTCATGATTTCACGGTTTGAGCCACATCGAGCTCTATGCTGACAGCACAGAGCCTTCTTGGGGTTCTCTCTGCTCACGCACATACACTCTTTCTCTCAAAATAAGTAAATAAACTGCAAAAAAAAAAAAAGAATTTTTGTTGTTAAAGTCTTTATTTCACGTGGAGTTTATTTCAGTATATGGAATTGGATGAGGGGGCCTTTTTTTCTGCCTGACTTACTACCCAGTTTGCCTAATCCTTTCCCAATTTTATTTGATTGATTTTTTGATTTTTTTTTTAATATATGTAGGTTTTATTTCTGGGTTGTCTACTCTGGTTTGTTGTTCTGCTTGTCTGTGTTTCCACCACTGCCACACTGTTTAAATAATATAGTATCTGATAGGCGTAATCCCCCCTCCGGATTCTTCTGCAAGTGTTCTTTGTAATGCTTGCCTGTTTGTTCTTTCAGATTAACTTTGGAATACTTATGTTGAATTTACAAATTATTTTGGGAAAAACTGGGTATTTAAACATGTTTAGTCATCCCAGTCAAGCACATGGCATGGCCTGTGTATTTACTCAAATCTTACTTTTCATATTTCTCACAGAATTTTCTAGTTTTCTTTAAATAGGTCATACGCATTTTTCATTATGGTTATTACTACTTATTTTATAGTTTGTGTTTTCATCTCCTTTTTCATGTTTTTGGACTGATGACACCTGGTATTTTGATTTTGTGTATCCTGTGTTCACTCACTTTTAAATTAAATCTGATAGTTTCCCCTGTGATTCTACATCATCCAAAAATAAATATTTTATTATCTTCCTTTGTAATATTTAAGTGGCGGTGTCTGTCTCATGTCTTTTAGCATTGCCCTGAATTTCCTGAAAATTTTTGCAAGAACAAAACATTTTAAATGACAAAACAGTAAAATTTTAAATGAGTAAAAATGTATTGAATGTTGATAGCGGCATGATGTGCTTGAAGTCTTACAGACATTCCACAGAACTTTTATTAAACAGCACCTTTTGACACAACCTGGTTTTCTTGCACTGCTGTTTAAATTTACTAAGAGCACATAGTGGTTTAACCTGGGATCTCATGCAGCTTGCTCTCCTGACTGAAGGATCAGTCAATGAGGGGTTTTTAAATCTGAACCTGGCCACTGGAACTTTTGCATGTTGTCATGTCTTGAAAAACTACAAATGCTTTTGCAAACCTCCTTTGCATTCTTTGAGTCTCTGAGACATAGTTTACATTTCTCAGCTGTAGTCATTCCTAAGTACTACACAATGGGCCACATGATGCAGTTGTTACTAGTCCAGGCAAAACCATAAAAACAAAAACAAAAACAGGTAAAATATGTTTTTCATAATCTGAATTTATTCTGCTTAAAGAATTGCTCTTTTTCTGAAACAGTGGCTTTCCTTCTCTGTATAAACTATAGATATATGCTAGGCTTTGTACTCTAGAAGCATAAGATGCTTTTTTTCTTTTCCCCCAAATATTCTTAGATGCCAAAATAAAAGGTTGACAATTCTAGGTCAGTTCTTTGCTTTCCTCCCTCCACTTCTTTTTTTAATTTACTGGCCCAAGGCTGAAAAGAAAAGCTGATTGTTGATCAGGTTTTTGTTCTGGTTTTAAAGCTTGAAAACACAGGCAGTCTTGTGCTGACTGTCCTCAGCCTCACTGGGGGCATTTGCTGATAAAGAAGCAGGAAGAAGGGACAAAGCTTCACAGGCTGAAGCTCCTCCCCACAGCTTTCAGAAGTGCTCCTTTGTTTGGATTTCCATTTCCCTCCTAGTACTACCTCAGGGAGTTCCCTGACAGCCAGATGCTCAAAGGGAACTTTGTAGTGCAAGAACAGTGGCTTAAGAGTCAGGATATCTAGATCCAAGCCTGGTAGCTGCCGCTCACTTACTTACCAACCTCAGGGAAGCCTTGCTTCCATCTCTAAAAGATAACCTACAAGACACTGCATGTTGGGTTTCCTATCAAAATTGTGGGGTTTGGGGGCAGGATCCACATCAACAACAGAGCCTGAAAAGGAGCAGAGTCTGAGGAGTGAGGAGTCAGGAAAACAGTCCCATCGTGGCCAGCCTGGCAGCCCTGGAGGTGAGGGAGACACCATGCCTGAGCGAGGATCTTGTTTTGTGTCACCTACTGTTCACATTAAACACTTTTGTACAAAGCAGTACCTTCCAAGGCTGCAGTCCCAGTATGATGGAACCCTTCAGTGTTTACTAAACTTGGTGGTGAATGAGAATGGTTAGGTGAGTTCCTCCCCTGCCCTTAGCTGTCAGTCCCTTGCGCAGCCCTCCTTCCTGCCAGGCCAGATCTGCCTTCCTATATGAAGTCTCTTTATCATCTGAAAGAGAAGTGAGGGCTTAGCTACTTAGATCTCTTGGTTCTCTTTAGTTAACCCACTCCTGTGGTGTTTATCACAGGCTGTCTTGAATTGCATCCCCTTGTGTGAATGGTTCACCTCTGCTCACTTGTAAACTACCTGTGGGCACTTCTGTAGCGCCTACTGCTATGACAGCGATGCCTTATGTAATGTGGGCTTTCTGTAAAGATTTGTTGAATAAATGAATAAGCAAGACCTAATATACTACTGTAAGATAGTCGCAGAAAATACAAGTGTTTTTTCTGCCTTTCTATAGTTTGGTTTTTAGTAAATGTTATGTTACAGAATGGTAGTGTGATATTTTGATTATTGGATTAAGTTCTACCTAGCTCTGTCACTCTACTCTTGGACAACCTAGGTTTGAGTTTCTGTGCTTGAAAAGGGAAGAGACTTAAAAAAATTGGGGGGTGCAGGGTGCCTGGGTGGCTCAGTCAGTTAAGTGTCCAACTCTTGATCTTGGCTCTTGATCTCACAGTTGGTGAGATCTAGCCTCAAGTTGGACTCTGTGCTCACAGCACAAAGCCTGCTTGGGATTCTCACCCTCTCTCTCTCTGCCCCTCCCCTGCTCTCTCTTGAGTGTGTGCATGCTCTCTCTCTCTCTCTCTCTCTCTCTCTCTCTCTCTCAAAATAAATAAATTTAAAAAAAAGAAAAGAGAAGAAATAGGATAGCAGAGGTTCTCACAACTTAGTGGATAATAGTATGAAATAAGGTACTTATTAACAGTAGATGTCTTTGGGCGCCTGGCACTCAGTTGGAAGAGCATGCAACTCTTGATCTCAGGGTTGTAAGTTTGACCCCCATGTTGGGTATAGGGATTACTTAAAAATAAAATGTTAAAAAAATGTACATGGCTAGTCTCTGTCCCCTGAGATTTGCCAGGCTTGGGGTAGGGCTGAGAACCTGCAGGTTAAATCTAACCCCCAGATGCTCCAAAGAGCACCTATTGAGAACTAATAAAGAAGGTGATCTCTATGGTTTCTCCAGTGTTACTTTAAAAGAATACTTAAAACATTATAGACATCTATTTGTAAAATTACTTTCTTTCAAAAGATGTTTAATTTTTCCTATTGTGAGTTCAGTGCAGTGGCAAGGACAAATAATGAGCACATGCCACATACTTTAGTAGAAAAGGCATGCCTTCAAATTCTCTACAAGGAGAGAACAGTCAACAGGCTGTCCTTGTTTTAGTAAGGGATGCCCTTGGACAGCTTTGGGACTACAGACTTTTTCCCAGGAATTTTTATCTTTTAGGAATTTCCGTATTTAACATGTGTTTACTTTGTTAATAGCATTATAGTGCTGGAACATGGTTGTGACAGTGCCACCACCAAATACATGAGGCTATCAAGCTCCATGTATAACTTGTCTATTCCTTCATAAATTTGAACTGTTAATATGTTATGAGTAGAATATATCCACACATTCTAAAAGATTTATGAAAACTTACCATTCATTGAAATGCAGTTCTTTTATTGCTAGAGACTTTTTCTCTTTAAAAGAAGGAGGAGGAGGAAGGGAAAGAGGTAAAGGAGGAGAAGGAGGAGGAGAAAACCCCATCTTCACAATTAAAGCCAGAAATGAAAAAAGAAACCCTTCCTAAAAACACCTCTTTCTCTTTGTCATTTGATCCAACATTAAATGGCAGCAATAGAATAAATGATCTCGGGATTAAAAAGGAAAAAAATACCATGTCACCCCTAAAAACTTGTGCGTGGAGGGTGATAGGGAGTTAGTCACTGCAAGGAATGTATGAGATTATATTTATTTTATAATTTTTTCCTCAGTCATGATACAAAAGTTACTCTCCAATTGAGCAGCAAATATAGGTTATTTAATAAGCAAGTGTAAACAACTCAGAATAAAAAAGAACACAGAACATTCTGCATTCCCTGCATTCCCTGAGCATTTTGTGCAGAACTGTCACCAAGCCCTTCCTTAAGAACCTATCTCACCAGCTTTCCAAGTCTGCAGGAAATGGACCCAGCATTACCCTAAGTCCCAAGGCAAGCCTAGATCTTGGCAGAAATCTTTGACTTTATTAGATTCCAAATTAAATTTATTTGACAAGAATTGAAGGAAGCAGACAGATTCCTAGTGGACTTCAAGCTGTATACAGAGGTCTCCACATTTTAGCATGGAAGAAATATTTGTTAGATGTTCCTTTCTAGCAAGAACGATAGTTCTAAAACTCAAGTAGGGGCATATTTTTTCCCCATTAATTAGATCAATTCTTTCAAACAAGTATTTTATTTTTATTTTTTAAGTTTTTATTTAAATTCCAGTTAGTTACCATACATGTAATATTAGCTTTGGGTGTACAAAAGAGTGATTCATCACTTCCATACCACACCTGGTGCTCATCACAAGTGCACTCCTTAATCCTTATCACCTATTTCACCCATCTCCCTACCCACCTCCCCTCTGGAAATCATCAGTTTGTTCTCTAAAGTTAAGGGTCCATTTCTTGGTTTGCCTCTCTCTTTTTTTTCCCCTTTGCTCATTCGTTTTGTTTGTTCAATTTTACATATGAGTGAAATCACATAGTATTTGTCTTTCTCTGACTTAGCATACGATTCTGTAGCTTCATCCATGTGGTTGCTAGTGGCAAGATTTCATTCTTTTTTTGTAGCTGAGTAATATTTTATATATATATAATATATGTATGAAAAATTATATTTATATTATATATATACGTGTGTATATATATATGTATATGTATGTATACGTGTGTGTGTGTGTGTGTGTATATATATATATATATATATATATATATATATATAATTTTTTTTTGTCTTCCCAGATGTATGGTTAGGGTAAGGGTTTTATGACCAGGGTTAGGGTTAGGGTTCGGGCCAGGGTGAGAGTATATGCCTGGTATCCTACAATTTAGAGAACTCTCCAGAGGGCTCTCCAGTAGCGTTAGTTCAAACAACCATTTTAAAAGAATTCAACTGCTTTAGATATTTTTGTACTCCTTCCAGCTAAAAGTCAGTCATAGGACTGGCAGAATCAAAAGGGGCAGAAAGAAAGCAAAGACACAAGTCAGAAGGTATTACTGAGTAATGAAGTCATCACCAAGACCAAATAGGTAAGCAGCCAGCTGGTCAGATTTTGGGTCTATTTAACTTCATCTAGTTACTCTCAAAATCATCCTCTGCCAGATTTATCCAACAGGTTTTTAGGGTTATTTATTTATTTAAGTTTTGGGTTGTTTTTTTTTTTTTTTTTTTTTTAACCTTTATTGATAACCTACAGGGTCCCTCAAGCTGAATTGAACTAATGACTCTGGATTTGGGAAAGGTAATTAGAGAGGGACTTCCTCTGTTACACATGTAGGTATTGTTGTTTTTCATCTGGCCCAGCATGTTTAATCCAGACATCTCGGTCTCTTAGGAATTTCGTATTTAAACCTAGTTACAGATTTAATTTTGGTCCTGTTCCCTCTTCTGTGCATGATATCATGTGCCTCCTGGTCATTTTGTGGCCCATTTTCTTCAGTCTATTGAGTGAGTTGTTTGCCTAACAATTTAGAATGAAAGTCACAAAATCATTTTTAGAAAGGTTATTAATGTCCCTAAAATCTCCATGCACTCCCAGAGAGTCTTTTATTGTTGATACTGGTAATGAGGACATGAGAATCATTTCATGTTTTTGATCTGCCTTGTAGTCTAGCTTTGAGCCTACTGACGTCCTTTCTCCTCTTCCCCCAAACCAAAACACAAACAAACAAAACATATAGTAAAAATTCAAGCCCCAGTGCTTGCTGGTGGGGAGATTGTGTTAGTGAGGGGCTTACTTGGTCTCTTTAGTCAGTGCACTGGAGCAATTTAAGGTTAGCTTGGGCTAATGCTATGAAATATGATGCAAAACACTATTTCATAGTCCAAAAACACTTTTTTAAAAGTCATTTAGTTGACTTTCTGGAAATTACTACTGAATATCCACACAGCTTCCTGAATAGAGGTGAAAAGTTTCTATCCAAAGTATGGGTCAAATTTGAATATGATATAACACACGATGAACATTAGTTGGATTTGGTCTTAATTAATAGATGTGATCCTATGTCTTTCAGTTAATATTATCCCAGATTAGAGAGAGAAATAAACCAGCTAGAAAGAGTAAATTACTTGCCCAGTGTTCAACAGTGAGAGCAAAAGGATTTGAACTCAGGTAATGAAGCTGTAAGCTTCTCCTACACTGGACTACCTGCCTCCAAATGGCACACCAAACCATGGACAAGGACATTTAGTATTATCACAGCTTTGGTTTTAGAGACAAAGCAAAAACCAAAGAAACAGAAAATTCTGAATGTGCATATACAGAAAAATGGTGGAATAAGTTGTAACATATTATATCAAGAAAAAATTATTGAAGATATAGTGGAAGAGGACAGCAATAAATATAATAAAAGCTTGAGTAATTTTGAAATTTACTTTATATTTGTGAGAAACAATTGTTTTCTTAAGGCAATACTCAACATACTTCAAAGTAGCTACCAAGATGAAGGTATTTTTCACTATCATTAGGATACATTCATTAATATTATCACTTGGTCCAAACCACACATACAAGAGTACACTTCTGGTGTCACAATTCTGTTGTTGTTAAAGTCCTAGCAGGTCAGAGGAGTGGGATTTTCTTCTTTCTTTCTTTCTTCTTCTTCTTCTTTTTTTTTTTTATGTGTATTTCCCTGATGAATAATGATGTTGAGTCCCTTTGCACATGCCTATTGGCCATTTGTATGTGTTCTTTGGGAAAATGTCTATTCACACCTTTTGCTCATTTTAAATTTCATTTAATTTTATTTATTTAATTTATTTATTTATTTTAATTATTGAAGTATAGCTTCAGGAGAGTAGGATTGATGGTGATTATGATAAGATTGCCATCTCTGAGAAGGACATTTCCTAGAATTTCCGGACTGAGCTTTTTTTTTTTTTTTTAAGTTTTTATATAAATTCCAGTTAGCATACATACAGTGTAATACTAGTTTCAGGCATACAGTATAGTGATTTGGCACTTCCATACCTAACCCGGTGCTCATCATAAGTGCCCTCCTTAATCTCCATCACCTATTTAACACATCCCCCCACCCCTATACTGAGCTTTTAAACCACTATAAAAACTGAACTGATTGTATCATTAATACAGCATTAGAAATAGAAACCTATGAAAATATTTGAAAGAAAAAAAATACCACCAACAGATCTGGCCCACAGGTCTTGGCTCTGGGGAGGCTCCTGGAGGCAGCTGTCAGGGAAAATGCAGGTGGTCTGAACATGGGCGCAGACAACTAAAGGAGGGGACAGACAAACCTTGAGACTTCTCATCAGTGTCTTCCCAGCCTCAAGACAGTGTGCTGCCTTTCTTAGAAGTTTCTTCCCCACAAACACTGTGTCTGATACTCTCTTTATCCTATTTTAACCACTTGTGTGCAGATGTATGCAGGGGAGAGGAGCCAGGGGGGTAGTGTGGGCATTAACTAACGTGAAGGTGGTGTTTTCTCCTATACTAATTGCAGGCCTACCCTGCCTCCTAAATCAGCTTCCCTGCTGGTCTAGGCAGAATGGGAATATTATACAAGCAAACGTGGATACAAATACATACAAAAGGGAAATAATTTTTTTATTTGAGCTGTTTGCATGCATGATTAGAAATTATACAGAGCTATGGAACTCTAAAATTGTAGGGATGGCTTTTAAAGAATGCCTCTAGAGACTTCCCTTTTTTTTGCAGATTTATTTCTGTTCTAAGGACAGATTGTTGTACATTCTAAGGACAGACAGTGAACATGGTCTGTTTTTCTAAAATGAGATTATATCTGAATGATCTGACGTACAAAAATGAAGTGTTTATTTGAGAATATATGTTACTTCCAAGGAATTCATAATGGTTCTCTTGGGGCAAAGTCCAGAGCTTAATGATGGAAATCAAGTTAGTTAGTTTATTTATTTTAATGTTTATTTATTTTTTGAGAGAGAGAAAGATGCACAGAATGCAAACAGGGAGGGGCAGGGAGAAAAGGGGAGACACAGAATCCGAAGCAGGCTCCAGGCTCTGAGCTGTCAGCACAGAGGCCAACACAGGGTTCGAACCCACAAACCATGAGACCGTGACCTGAAGTCAGACGCTTAACTGACTGAGCCACCCAGGCACCCTGAGATCAAGTTAGTTTAGATTGCACTTGACTAGTCACTGTTAACCAACTTTTAAAAAACTGCACTTAACTATGGAGAGCAAACTGATGCTTAGCAGAGGGAAGGTGGGTAGGGGATGGGTTAAATAGGTAATAGGGATTAAGAAGGGCACTTGTGATGAGCACCGGGTGTTGAATCACTCTTTTGTACACCTGAAACGAATATAACATGTATGGTAATTAACTGGAATTTAAATAAAAACTTAAAAAAAAAACTATACTTTTAGGGAAGACAGTCAAACTGTCTTTTTTTTTTTAGTGAAAAAAGTGTAAATATTATTTTTAAAGACATAATCATACATTTTATGTCCTTGAGTCAAATATTAAGGCAAATGTTCTAAAATCTTTTGCATCTGTCATTGCTTTACATGGAAGTATAAAAACAGTGAATCAGATCTGAATTAGTAAGGATTAGGTGTAGTAGAATGCTGCTGTTATCAGAGCTGCAAAGTAAACTGATGTCACACAGAAAATTGTAACAGAAATGAGGAGAAACTGAATGGACTTCAAACTTAACTGAAATACTTCCATTTTGTGACTTAAGAATTCTAGTTACTTAAGGCTTCACTGTGTTCTCATAAGTGTTTGATGTAAGCACTTGCGAGGTGGTATTGAGCTATCACAGGAAAAAGATGATTTCAGGCTTCAGACCAGAGGGTCTGGTTTCTCAGGTTCGTATTCACAGCTTGGCCGGGTATTACACTGCCCTTGCATTCTTCGGAAAAATGAGGGGCTGTAGCAGTCCACGTCGTTTTTACTCATTTCAGTCTTCTCAGCTGTGTAGGTCCTGGTAGAAAGTGTTTCGTCTTATCCAGGAGTGTGAACAACCTACCTTTCTTCTTGTAGAGCAACGCTGCCCACTAGTATTTTGCACACTGTTCACTATGGCTGCCACTCGTAACACGTGACTGTGAGTCGCTTGAAATGTGCCTTGATTGTGTCTGAGGAACAGGATTTCTAATTTCATATCATTTTAATTAATTTAATAGTCACATGGGGCTAGTGGCTGCCACATTGGACGGCACAGGTACAGAGTTTTGGGTGAAGTAATGGCCTTTTGCCATTGGAGATGCAGCCCACAGGGAAGATGGTAACACTTTCCTCACAAAGGCAGAACCAGAACCCACAACCTGGACTGGGGGCAGAGTTTATGGACTTGTACATAGCATCTCCAGGAAAATGTAGTCCTCAGATACTTGCACGAGTGTTTTGCTTTAGGAATTCCTGTAGCAGGTGGAAAAGGGGACTCCACTAAGTTAATAAGGTCAGCAGCAACTTTCAACTGCAACAAGGTACTTGAGTGAAATAAAATCAAACCAATGAAAATTAAGTTGAAATTACCCTTTAAAAACCTCCCAGGTTGTTGAAGGCACAGTACAGGCTAGAGGCATGCCTTCATCTCCTTCTGTGGATGGGCACGGTGCCTCTTACAGCGGCACACTTACTGGGGAAGGGTGCAAAGTTTGCTTGAAGTCCCCAGTGAGTTCCTAAGCTTAGATTTCCTACTCCTTATTGGGGTCTGCTACATGACTGACGGATGTGGGCACGAGGGGAGTGGGTCTATATTTAAAAGAAGAAATCCTTGTAGAATTGATCTCATCATTCCGTCAGATGAGGTTTTGCTTACTACAACCCAAGAAAGATGCAGATATGCAATAAATGTGACTTTCCACTGAGGAAGAGAAGGAACATCTAACAACTTTTAAAAATCATTTTAAATGGTATTATTTGTTTCTTATAATCCTGAACTCTGTCTTTACCCAGATGGTTCTACTTTATGTTTATGCATGTCAAAATCAATCAGGCAACACTTTTCACATGACGTGTGTGTGTGTGTGTGTGTGTGTGTGTGTGTGTGTGTGTGTTATTAGAAGCATCCAGTAACACTTGTAATATTGATACCACTGTGCATTCAGGTTGTGGTGTTTAAAAGCCATTCCTCATTAAATAAGGAACTAGACTTCTTTGTCTCAAAAGCTCACAGTCAAGTTTGCAGACAAAAATGTGAAATTCTATATTTGCTTAAAACAGTGGTTTTGCTAGTTTGTACTTGTTTTAGGGAATGCCATTAACATGGATTTTTTAGTAATGCCATTGCATCAGCCCAGAAAGAATAGAGACAACGATTCGCTGAGGTTTCTCTTATTTCATAATAGGGGGGATTCCTGTTTTCACCCGGGCATTGTCCCTCTGACTGCCGTCTGTGGCAGGCTTGTCTCACAGTTGACGATGCCAATCCTGATGGTGTCCTGTGACTGAGATAAGCTGTTTGTGAGGTTGGCGCTCCCCACCCCCACCCCCCCCACCCCCTGCCACTGCTGTGTGGACCAAGTTCCAATGATCCAAGTGCCTGATTGATTCCGACAGAGCACAGTGGGGCCTTCACGGGGTTCTCTGCAGCCTCAGCCCTGACACGCTCCCTGCTGTCACCCTGCAGGTCTTTTTTGCCTGTCACCCTCCTCAAAGAGAAAGGACACACGTTACCTCTGAACAGACCCTCCTTGTTTTATTAATGTGGTCGTCCCTCTGTTACTGTTATTTTGGTGTGATGGTGGTGACAGGCATAAATGGGAAACCTGAAAGAGAACATGCAGTATCGTCTGTGTCTAAACACCAAACCGCGTGACTGAGAAGATCCCTGTGGGCTGTACATTTTGGGGGAGAGGATGAGGAGGAGGAAGTGGAGGAGGTGTGAGAGAAGAAAACTGTTTTTCTTTCTGTCCCTTAGTTTTTTAATTTCGATTTTTTAACCTACTAGGTAGGAGCTCTGTCTAATGCTCTACTTTGTGCAATGTCAAATGTTTTTCTTGTTCTCAGCAAAATAAAAAGTTACGATCTGCCTTCCATTTACACCACAAAGATTTCTAGATTTATCTGGAGAAAAATACCTATTTGTTACAACCCCTAAGAAGTCCACCAAAGCCACAAAGCCCAGGGTCTCATCTAGGCAAGTGGAGTCAGCTGAAAGAAAAGGAGTGCCCATGCTTGAAATCTACCAGATGAGAATATGAAAACTTGAAACTGACAAAGAGTATCAAGTATAGAAAATATTGCCATGATCATAAGTGAATAGTCCTCTACGTTTTCTTTACGTTTCTGACTTGATTCCAAAAAAGAAACTGATTCATGACAACAAACAGTTTGCTCTTATACCAAGAAGTATGGCAGGCCATGCTGGGGTCTGGGGAGCAGGGTCCCAAAGAGTAAATTCCTGCAGCAGGGCCTTGGTGATCTTCTTCCGCAAGGTGTTTCCAGCACCTGGATTTGCTGGTTTTGGCTGCGAGGGATGTCACCTTTGAATTTGGGAACAAGTAATATCCAGAATTAGCATTTTATTTCTTATTGAAGTATAGTTGATATACAGTGTTGCATTAGCTTTAGTGTACAACAGTGATCTGGCAAATCTGTACCTTACTCAGTACTCCCCATGGTGGGTATAGTCACCATCTGTCACCTTACACACCACTATTACAGTATTATTCACCATAGTCCTTACGCTGTACTTTTCATCACCATGACTTATTTTGTAACTGCAAGTTTCTACTGCTTAATCCCCTTCACCTATTTGCCCCTCTCCCCACCCGCCTCTTATCTGGCAACCGCCAGTTTGTTCTCTGTATTTATGAGTCTGTTTGTTCATTTGTTTTGTTTTCTAGATTCCACATATAAGTGACATCATGTAGTATTTGTGTTTCTTTGATTAATTTCGCTTAGCATGATACTTTCTAGGCGCATCTGTGTTGTCACTAATGGCAGGTTCTCATTCTTTTTTATGGCTGAGTAATAGCCCATTTATATACATACCACATCTTCTTTATCCATTCATCTGTCGGTGGACACTTACATTGCTTCCATAGCGCGGCTATTATAAATAATGCTGCAATAAACACAGGGGTGCATATATCTTTTTGAATTAGTGTTTTCATTTTCTTTGGGTAAATACCCAGTAGTGGAATTACTGGGTTGTATGGTAGTTCTAGTTTTAATTTTATGAGGAACCTCCATATTGTTCTCCCCAGGAGTTGCACCAGTTTACATTCCCACCAGCAGTGCATGAGGGTTCCCCTTTCTCTGCATCCTCACCCAACACCTGTTATTCCTTGTTTTTTTGACACTAGTCTTTCGGACTAGTATGAGGTGATAGCTATCTCATTGTGGTTTTCATTTGCATTCCTCTGATGATGAGTGACGTTGAGCATCTTTTCATGTGTGCGTTGGCCATCTGTATGTCTTCTTTGGAAAAATGTTCAGGTCCTCTGCCCATTTTTAATCTGATTTTTTTTTTTGTGTGTCGAGTTGTAGTTTTGTTTTTATTTCAGATATTAACCCCTTATTGTATATATCATTTGCAAATACCTTCTTTTATCCAGTAGGTTGCCTTGTTGTTTTGTTAATGGTTTCTTCAGAATTATTTTAAACCTGAAAGATAGAGGGACTCTCTCAGAGGTGTTTAGTATATCTGGCAAAATACAGTGAGTTGGTCTATTCAGTAAGAGTTTTTTTTTTTTTTTTCTAAATAGATATCAAAAGAAATGCTGAGAGCTGCTTGAAATTTCCCAAGTTCATGCTACTCTCAGGACAGAGCGTCACCCATCACCCACAGGTGGCCCCTGTGTATGTGCTCATAGAATGACATGGCCTCTGCAGTTTCCTGCGGCATCCATTTCTCCTGGAAGGTCCATTTGAGATGCAGCTTTGAACCTCAGAAATGACTGTTGAAATGACTGGTGTTCACATCTGCTTGTTAAGGATGAGACATCCGTGGGACTCAGCCCCCTATCGCAAAGTATCAGCTTTCTCCATATCTGAAATATGTTTTTGTTATACTGTCCTTGAATTGTGTTTTTTTTTTTTTTTATTTTCTGTTCTAGCCTGTGCTTTCATCTTTGTTTTATATTTTCAATTGGAATTTGAGTTCAAGGCACTCCATAATCATCTCTGATTGAGATACAGTAAGATTTAAATGTAAAAATTTTTTTAGTTCTAGAGAAAATAAAGAATAAAAGGACATTCCTACATAATCTAGGATAGTACAAGTAATTCTGCATTTATGCTTACCATATAAATACCTCTTTAACCCTAGAGTTTGTAAGAGAAATAACCAGTAGGGCCAAACATGATTCAAATTGAAAGCTAAGTGCTGTTACTGAGTCCTTCAGCTGACAGCCTCCTGGACCCCACTGTGTTCATCATTGTTCTGTTCCCTTCGCATAAGGTTTGTTCTCTCACAGAGGACCCTGTTAACCACCTGCCTTCCTTTCCACAGCTGTGAGCCGCTGTACATTCAGACCTACCCTCCTTCAAAATACCTCAGAAAATAGAGATGCATTTTTTTAAGTTTATTTATTTATTTTGAGAGAGAGAGAGTGAGCAGGGTTGGGTCAGAGAGAGAGGGAGAGAGAGAATCCCAAGCAAGCTCTGCACTGTCAGCACAGAGCCCAGTGTGGGGCTCGAACTCATGAACCGTAAGATTATGACCTGAGCCAAAATCAAGAGTCAGATGCTCAACGGACTGAGCCACCCAGGCGCCCCTAGAGAAGCATTTCTAGGGCTTTTCATTCAGAGAAGCGGCACGAGAACTCAATAATTGTTTATTAACCTTTCTGGTTCACTTTCCTCATGTCTCATAGCAAGAAATCCAGTCAAATATTTTTCCACAGTTTGGTTAGCTAAGGTTTCAGTGATGTATTCTTGAATAAGAAGCCACCCCAGAAATGAGTGGCTTATTTATTATTCCCTCTCTCAGTTCTGGTTCTGTGAGCTAGTGGCTCTCACCAGGGGTCTGTCACAGAACTGCAGTCAGATGGTATTTGGTCTGGACTCCTGTGAATGCTCAGCTGGTCTGTATGTCCAGGATGGCTTCTTGGTGTGTGTGTCTGGTGCCTCAGCTGTGGTGGCTGGGCCAGCGGGGGGCCGACTGGCACCTCTCTCCAGGCTGCTTTCCCATGTGACTGGTGTGCATTTCCTCATGAGGGAGCCTTTCGGTAGTTGGGCTTCTCCCACGGCTGGCTAGCAAGCAAGGGTTCCAAGGGACTCAGGTGGAAGTTGCAAGGCTTCTTGGGAATCCAGTCTCAGAAGTCCCCACGGCTTCCACTTCTGCTGCATTCTAGGGGAAGGGACTGCAGGGGGTAAATGTGGGAGGTCTTGCTCTCCATGAGAACAGTAGAAGTTGAGGGTGTCATCTTGAAGATTAGCTACAGCAGCCAGAAAACCCACTATATATATGTCCACATTTTATAATGTTTTGCACTTTTATTAAAATCTTCGACTTTTACTGTTACTCTCACAGTATTTGAAGTGTCCCTTTTGGGCCTCATTTTCTGCTTTGCATCCTTTTTTAGAAGTGTATGGGAAATAACCTAAAAGTTGAGTAAATGAACCTTAAACTGCAGACCAGCTTCAATGACCAGCTGTAAATGAATGTCCAGTGTCTCCTTTAGAGGAGTATCTTTCATTTCCTTTGTCTAGTAAAAATACTGCGAGTATTCAGGGGAAACTCTTGGAAATGCCTCCTCCTGGCTACTCAAACCAGTATTTGAGGAGGTGGCTGGAGAAGGCCCAGCTGGAGGAGGAAAGCCCTTGATCTCCAGGGCTGGCCACAACTGAGTTCCCTTGTGACTTGGGCAAGTTATCACACATGCACAACCTTGGTTCCTCTCTTTGTCTGAATAGATCAGCCAATAAACTTGTAGGTTGTATTATTTTCCCCATTCTTTCTTCTCCTCTTTGCATTTGCCCTCAATTTAAAATTGTTCTCTCTAGTCTTTGAGCAGGTGTAGGTCGGCTTGTGTTTGGCTGCAGGGTCTTGGAAGCACAGGATGCCTTCCTGAGGCAGAACTTGTTAGGTTTCCTCACATCCCTGTGAGGGACAGTTCCCCTAACAGGAATTGATAAGGGCACGTTATGTAAAATCTGGAGGGCAAGCCTTTCCCTTTTAGGTCAACATTCAGCCGCAAGCTAAAAGGGCTAATCAACAGAAGCATTTTCTGTGTTCATTCCAGAGAATTTCCCAGGGGCACAATAAATCGAGCCTGCCTGTTTACAGGAACATGGTTATTTAACAAGCTAGTCTCCAAAGCTTAAGAGTCTTTGGTTTCATCCAATCTAACCCAACTTGCTAAATTTGTGAGATTCATCACTGTCTACCCTGTTCCTCTATGTATTGTAAGATAATTTTGCATACTTAATATATAAACGGTTTTTACACACAAGACCCATGTTACATTTATTACAGAACTGTTTTAAAGTTTCATGTCTCTCTTTTTTCATCTTTCACCTGTGTTTCAATCCTGTCTCTAATCTGCCCACTGGTATTTCCAGTTAGCTAATTAAACTTATTTACACATTCATTCATTGGATCATTTATTCAGTAAATGTTATTTTTCATACCTGTGCGGGCTGTATAAATATTATATCAGAAAGGTGGTAGGACAGCATACTGCCTTCAACTTGCTGGAGCCTAGGCATCTTTGGCCAAGGCAAGTCAGTAGTGCCACACAGTGAGCTTCATAATCATTTGGTGTCAAGACAGTGCCCATTTGATTTGGCATCGAGGGGTATCATTGGTGAGTATAATCAGCAGTGTGAGTGGGTTGTGGGAAAGAACCTGATTACAGTGTGATGATGACCTGGAAATAGCACTGCTCCTTCTGCAACCTTGACCTCAGAGCGGAACCTCAGACCATGGGAGTCTATTTATAGGGTAAATTCTTTTTGGCCCAGGGATTGCTGAGATTCAGGTTTCCTAAATTTTGATAAACATTGCTAAATCCCCCAGAAATACTGCATGTAATGTTTACTCCCCTCAAGCAGTATCTCAGTGACCCAGGCCCTCCCCAGAGTTTTGCAGTGGGGTGCGGAAAAGAAATAGTATCTCATTATTTGATTTTACCTCTTCAAATATATGTGAAGTTGAGCATTTTTTAATGATTTTTTTGTTTTGTTTTAGAGATTTGTATTTCCTTCCTTCAGATTTTCTGTGATTCATTATTCTGTTAGTTTTTTTTTTTTTTATTTTTTTGTTTGTATGAGCACTTTCTAAATTAAGGAAGTTAGCCCTTTGTATCTGTGGTACAAATATTTTCCCTATTTGTTTTTTTATTTTTGTGTTATGTGTTGCATAGAAAGAGACCATCCTGTCCATCTTTGAGATACTCTGTTCATCAACACTTTCTCTTATAGCTTCCTTTTTATACTTAGAAACTTTGATTCATCTGAAATTAATTTTGGTATAAGGAGTAAAAGAAATCTGGCTTCATTTTTTTCCAGATAGCTACTTAGTTGCATTGAACACTTTGAGTAATCACTTTGATATGCTACCATTATAGTATAAAATATACCTTTACCATGTACCTTTATAGTAAATTAAATTCTCCTACGTATTTTTAGTCTTTTGTTTCTTGTTTATTTCTTCTCTAGTTGCAAACTGCTCTAATACTGAAGCTTCATAATATGTTTTATTATCTGCTAGGACTAGTTTCTACTCATTATTCTTTTCTGGGGGGGGGGGTTCCCTTGATAAAAATCTTTCTTGTCAAAATTTTACAGAGTTTAATAGCACCAGCAAAATCTTTCTCTTATGTCCTCAGAACCAGTCAAAAAACCTTAAATTTGAGCCATTTTGCATAGAGGGTTTATTTTCTCAACAAATACTGGGAATCTGGAGTATGCCAATGCCAGACATGATTAGCCATTTTATTCTCTTGATTTGTTTCTTCCTTCCTTTTCTTCCTTTCCATCAGCCTTTAGTACATGTTGCCACGTGCTGGACACTGTGCTTGGCTGGGGCTTTGAGAGGACAGCCGGCCATTCCCTGATGCACTGATAGTGCGGCAAGCTTAGCCTGGCCTTGTGACTGAGCCGCATGCAGATTCGAGCTCATGTAGATTTTATAAGAAGTCAGAACGCCCAAAAGGGAAAGAAGCCTCCTCAGCAATTTTTTCTACATTTTATCCTAAACCTTTCTGTACAACCACTGGCCAGAATTGGCAAGCTTACAACTGACCAGTTATTTTTAATTCCTGGAAAATTACAAAGAGGGAATTAGGAGCTATTGCTCTAATCCTCTGCTAATTCTTAAAAATGTTTTTAAAACAAATTTTTTACACACTGAGATGATTTTTGAGGGAATATGCATACCTGTATGGAGCCTGTGGAAAGAGGCTGGAGAGCTCCATTCAAAATTCCCACATGGTGGCAAGGGAAAAAAAATGTTTCTCCCCTGCCATGAGTGGACATAGGCTCTGTTGGGATATGCGAAAGGAAAGCAGGCTGCCTTCTTCCAGGGATGCCTGCTGTAACATTTGAACAGACAGGTTTACAGCTTCGCCCTTGGCCCTTCTGTGATGGCTGTCACATAGATGATCCCCACCCCCACCCCCGCAGTTGATTTCTTGCTCACAAATTGCCATTTGCTTTTATAAAACGGCTCCATTCTACTGTTGGCCACAGACAACACATCTGATCTGGGCATTGCTCAACTTTGATGGGTTGAAGTTTCTTATGTCCAGGAGAGTTTGGGTGCCAGTCAGAAATGACTCTTTCCACTTTGTACATTTAGTATAATACATACTTGATTATATTTGTTGTTAATAAGTGTCATAAAAGTCCAGTTCACTGTATTTTGCAGGAAAATAGAGGGAACAGAGAAGCAATAAGAAGCGCAGACACCTTTGAGCATCCATGCTAATAAAATAGGAACCAAGGGACAATGTGATCAGGCTCAGTTGCGTGTTCTCCTTTTCCCAGAAGGCTCAGGGCTACTGGTGGGGGGTTGAGGGGTGGGGAGCTCCCTGCTGCATGTCCTTGTGCACCCGGGGCCCCTGCTGTCTTCCAGGCTGTCTCCAGTTAGGGCAGCCACTGGAGAAAGCCCATGGATGGTCTCTCCATCCACATTCCTTGATAGTTCAGTTCCAACCAGAAGGCTTCTGTATTTTTATGAAGCATACCTTACCCCTTCAGTTAATTTGTTGCCGTGAAAGGCAAATGATATTTTTCAATGGATCAAAAGCATTGGAATACTTTCCAAACATTCCAGAGCACTATTTTCTGATGTGACATTTGACTTACATAAAAGCAGCCTGTTTGTTTCCTGCATAAAATATACACTAAGGACAGCTTTTGTAATATAGTAAATAAGATCCCACACAAATTCCACTTGACATACTGTGTGGGGAGTTCACATAATAAAATGAAGAATGCTGCCTGTTTGTGTTCTAACCAGTGTGGAGTTTTCATCCAACCCCGCATCTGTCAAAACCATGTTCAAATACAGAAATGATGTATTTCAACATACTGATTAAAAATGGACACTTTTTCTTCATCAAGCAAAACACACACGTTATTGCAGCTATCCTTTATATTTTAGTAAGGGTGAAGGCAAGTTCTAAGTATAGCTAATGACTTAACCTAATGCCAAATTTGTGAGAGAAAATGTGTTGAAATTCAGGTGGGTGTTGCCAGAAGGAACAGGAATGTGGGGGGGGGGGGCAGGACTAGGTGACATGGGGATAAAATCATGCCAGACATAGGCACACATTTCAAAGAGAAGACTTAACAGAGAATTAATATGCTGCTATTTTTGAAAAGGAGAAGGTGTCAGATCACTGAAAGAGAAAGAAAAAACGCGGAAAGCTGTATTTACATCAAAGTTTATGTCAGCTCTATGTTTCCTTGCTTCCAAATGCCAATGGTGAAAGTATGCTTTCGCAATTGCTGTTTGCAAATTTATTTCTGTCTCCTTACCGAACAAGGGCAAACAGCTTCTCTTCTTGTGTCCCCCAGTTCTTAGCGCAGTGCCTGGCAATTGGAATTGATCTGAACAGGACTGGGCATCGGTTTCTCTTGAACACTCTGCTTCTATTTCTTTAGCTATTCTGTTTATCTCTCTGATAGAGCCCCTCACTTCTTTTTTTATAAGTCATTTCTCCAACAGCTTTGAGGCTTCTGAGGGCCAGCCACATTTATTGTTTGGAACGAGTGATGATGTCTAGCTCAGACCTTGCATGACACATTTTCAGACGTGTGTGCATCTCTACTAATCCTTGAGGCCAAGGCTCCTATGTGTATTCCTGTTCCTCTTGGTGCATGTGAGAGGTTTTCAGATGCTTCACATATTTATGCATGCCCGTTCATTCATTTGTTTGATAAATATTTATCAAAACAATACTTACAAATAAAAAATGCACTACTAAACATGATATTTTAAGTTCTTTACAGATATTTCAGATTTCTTTCCGTGTAAAAGGCTCTCTAGGGGCCCCTGCGTGGCTCAGTCAGTTGAGCGTCTGATTTGGGCTCAGGTCACCATCTTAGGGTCATGGGATCGAGTCCCACATTGGGCTCTTCTCTGAGCATAGATCCTGCTTCAGATTCATTCTCCCCCCCCCCCCCCCCCACAATGTTCCTCTCCCCTGCTTGTGCTCTGTCGAAAGAAGGAAGGAAGGAAGGAAGGAAGGAAGGAAGGAAGGAAGGAAGGAAGGAAGGAAGGAAGAAAGAAAGAAAGAAAGAAAGAAAGAAAGAAAGAAAGAAAGAAAGAAAAAGAAAAAAGGCTCTTTGAAGCTGAAGGGAGGTGCAGTCCATTCTTTTGGGAAAATGGTGTTTTGAGGTTGCACTGGACCTAGTAGAGTAAAATTTTCAACATGGAACGGAATAAACTGCACGGTTTACATTAACATTGTAAAAATCACCTGTTTCATTCCCATGCACTTAGGCTTTAAATCCATGTTCTTTGTTAATATCTTCTTGGCATTAGCTGCTGTCAGTAACTGCTGAAAGAGTAATTCTTACCCTATTGGAGAGATTGTTGTTGATTTGTGTAGTTAAAACCAAGAAAAACAGCCATCTAATCTTGTCCTTGAATGGTTTCCTGGTCTTGTTACATATTGCTTATCCTGTTAAAATTCACCTGTAGATTCCAATTCAAGCAAATTATGAAGATCTTGGCTCCCATGAGTGGTCATGGTTTCCTGAACCTTCAGATCACAGTTGGAAGGGCCCTCTTGTTGTGTCACTCCTGGGGAAGGAGAAAGAGAGGTTATTTTAAGACTTCCAAATTTAGCTAAATATTTGCTTTTTTATTATATAACTTTTGTTAGTTTAGAAAAGAGATTTGAAAACAAAATACAGGTGTTTTTAAAGCAAAAAATTAAAAGGAGTAAAAAAAATCAGCATACCACTCAGTACTCTGTAAATCAAAGGAAAAACACTGCCATGTATAAAAGATCTGTAGGAGAGAAAGCACCCTGCATAGCTAGCTGATAAGAATTATGGGGATAGTGATAAGACAGGTAGGAAGTCAGACATAATACCAGCACCACAAGAAAGATCTGGAAGCCTTCAAGGTCAGATTCTGGGTTCCTTCTCCTCTGCCTTTTTTCCTCTTATTTGGATGAAGGCCCCATGGAATTGAACCTGGCCCAGAGGCCTGCAGGTAACCCGAGCAAACAAGAGTTTGTAGGTAACAGTCCTGACAATTGGAATCCTGTACAATTCTCAGTAATAATTATCTCCTGAGGACCAGGAACCTCGTTAACTCTTGTGTTAGTAAAACCAAATGAAACATATAGTCTCTCAGAGATTATACTCTGAGAGAAGGATGGGGTGAAGAAAGTTCAGGAGAAAACAAAGGACTATATTGGATCTAGGGTGCAACTTTTTAACCTGAAGAGATAGAAATATTCTGAGAGATATCAACTGAAGACAAAAGGAAATACCACCTCACTGACTAGCACCAGAATCTCCAAACAACTTTGGAAGTTGCAGCCTGTAGTTTAAAAGAACCTTGGCCTCCCAGGGAACTGCAAGTCTACTTGCCAAAGCTTTCTGCCTTAAACCTTCAGTATTTAAAGAAAACACAGTTAGACAAGACATTTTCAAAGACTTTATTTTTGTTATTGCCACAGGAGGCCAGGAACCAGCAGTGCAAGCTGTTTAGAGTAGCAGGTTCAGCAAAAGCTTTGTGGCCACCCGGGGAGATGGGGGTGGGGGGGTGAGTTAGGCGCATGGAAGTGCAGAGATTAACTTCTCTCTGTGTTCTTTCACCACCAAAGAGCCAATAGCAGCCCACTTTCAATTTATCCTGTGGGTTTATGTTTTCTCCTCTCTCTCCCTCTCTCTCCATTATTGCTGCCCTTAGTTTGGGTCCAGGTGGCAAACTCAAATGGCCACAGGGTCCAGGGAGTAACATAAATTAAAAAAAAAGCAAACTCAAATGGCCACAGGGTCCAGGGAGTAACTTGCTCTGCCCCGGGCAAGTCTAAAGAGGGAGTGTTGGGGCGGTGGCAGTCCAGAGGGAGTTTCCCTCTCCCTCCTCCCTAATCAGGTATTCAAGTTCAAGATGGTTTAAAAACATTCTTCTAGCCAAACAACACACAATTGCCACCTACTTCTGAAAACTGATGGTAGGCGGAGAACTCAACTTTGGGCCTGGTCATGAATTGTTTCAAGAGTCTCCTAAAGCCTTCCTCCAGGCTCTACCTCCTATGGCCCATCATCCATGTTGTCAACAATAAGTTTCTAAACGACAGATCTGGTGGTGGCACTTCTCTGCTAAAACACTGGGAGTGACTCCCCATTGCCCACCTGAGAGGGGCAAGCTTAGCCTGGTCCTCAGCATACAGACCCTTTGCAGCTTGGCCTGTTCTCCTATCACTCCCTCCCCCTTTTTTGCTCCCAGTTTATTGACTATATATGCTTTTGACAACATTCCAGTGTCAATACTTTTGTAGTTGAGCTTTTTTTTCTGCCTGGAATAACCCTCCCTGTGAATCTAAAATCACCAGGCAGTTAATCAGTTCCTTCTTTGTGATCCCACAGCACTTTGCATATTTCTGCTCTTGTTCCTGAACATCCTGCATTGTAATGTGTGCCTCCTTTACTAGACTTCAAAATTCTAAGAAGTAGGAACCAAGTGTTCTCCTTTTCTATAACTTCCTTTATTTCAAATGCAGAGCAATTTTAACCTAATCTCTCTGGGCCTAAAACTTCTATCTGAAAAACAAAGATTTTGGAGGCGTTAGACTGGAATTCAGTGGTTCTTGACTAGAGGTGTACATCAAAATCACTTGGGATTTCAGCAAATGGTGCTGGGACAACTGGATATTTACATGGAAAGGAGTGAAGTTGGATCCCTACCTCACACCATAAACAAAAACTAATTCAAAATGAATTATAGACCTAAATGTAAAAGGTAAAACTATTAAACTCAGAAGAGAACAGAAATAAATCTTCATGACGTTGGAATAAGCAATGGTTTCTTAGATATGACACCCAAAACACAAGTTATAAAAGAAAAAATAAATTGGACCTCATCAATAATACAAACTTTTGTACTTCAAGGATATCATTAATGAAGTGAAAGGACACCTAACAAAAATGTGAAAAAGTTCTTGCAAATCATATTTAATAAGAGCCTAGTGTCCAGAATATATAAAGAAGTCTTACAAGTCAACAATTAAAAGGCAACCCAATTAAAAATGGCAAAGGACTTGAATAGGCAGTTCTCCAAAAAAGATATTCACATGGACAATATGCACATGAAAAGATGCTCAGCATCATTAGTCACTAGGGAAGTGCAAATCAAAATCACAGTGAGATACCACTTCACACTCACTAGCATGGCTATAGTCAAGATGAACAATAACAAGAGTTGACTAGAAAGTGGAGAAATTGGAACCCTCAGGTCTTCAGGCGAGAATGTACAATAGTGCAGCTTTTGTGGAAAAAAGTTTGCAGTCCTAAAAACCAGAGTCACTGTATGGCCCAGCAATTCTGTTCCTAGGGATAAATATGTAAGAAAACTGAAAACATCTCCACACAAAATTTGTACATAAACTTTCACGCAGCATTATTTCATAATAACTCCAGTGTCCATCAACTGATAAATGGATAAGCAAGTTGTAGTGTATCCATACAATAGAATATTCTTCAGCCATGAAAAGGAATGAACTACTGATACATGCTAGAACATGGATGGACCTTGAAAACGTTATGCTGAATGAAAGAAGTAAGTCACAAAGGGCCACATATTGTATCATTCCATTTATATGAAATGTTCAGAATAAACAACTTCATAGAGACAGAAAATGTTCATTAATGGTTACCAGTGACTAGGAGGTTGATGAGGGTGTTAGAATGGGGAGTGACTTTTAATTGGTATGAGGGTCTCTATGGGGTCCTGAAAGTATTCTGGAATTAGATAATGATAATGGTTGTGAACAACCTTGTGCATATACTAAACTGCACTGAATTGTACACTTTAAAAGGGTGACTTTATGGTATCTGAATTCTATCTTAATGAGGCTGTTATTGAAAAAATAAATCCCTTTGAGAGCCTTTATGAAATACACATGTAGTACCTACTGTCCTCCAATCTTGATTCAGATTCAGAAGGACTGGAAAGTATCTAGGATTCCACTTACAATACTCTTCTGTGACTTGACAAACCAAAAGTTGTACCAACAATGCACATACTTGGGTTATTCTGTAGCAAATGTGAAGTGTTTTTTAAATATCTAAGTATAGATGTGAAAATCTTTAAAAAATTTTTTTTAATATTTATTTGTGTGTGTGTGTGTGTGTGTGTGTGTGTGTGTGTGTGTGTGAAAGAGAGAGAGAGCACGAGGTGGGGAGGGACCGAGAGAGAGGGGGACAGGGGATCTGAAGCAGGCTCTTCACTGACAGCAGCAAGCCAGATGTGGGCTTGCACTCACAAACTATGAGATCATGACATGAGCCGAAGTCAGATGCTCAACCGACTGAGCCACCCAGTCATCCCTAGGTGTGAAAATCTAAGGGTACCTCTGCATGACTTGAAGAGGGAATGAAAGCAGAGGTGTTCTGTAATTCTGCAACCAGGCAACAAGAAGGAGGAGAGGGAGGCATGTAAGACTGAACAGTAACCTAGGACTCCCAGGGAGAGCGAGAGAACAGAGCACTCTCTCCTGGGATCAGAGTGCAAGATGTGGTCAGGTCTGGGGCAGGTCCCAGGGCAAGGACTGTGATGCAGATAGTAGGTATCATCGTCACCTTCAGTGATGTCTGACACAGGGTTCTGGGTTGGGCACAGAAGGGTGAGACAGAGGGTCTGGTCTGCCTTCAAGGCACATATACCTGTAGTTTCATTTAGTTGGTGGCCAGAATATCTTTGGAGAGGTCCTGCAACTGAGTTTTCCCCCTAATATATTTTCTTTTGAGACATAAAATCATTGGGCATAAATGTAAAAATAAAAAACTAGCCATATAATTCATTAATTCATTTATAATTCATTCTCCCCAATGTAGGGAGAGATGGACAGTAGGAAAAATTGTTTGCTTTCTAAGTTAGACGGTCATTTCAGACCCATAAGCAAGATCATCATAATAGCTGTATGTTACATCTTTTGAATGTAATGTTGGAGCTGATCTTAATGGTAGGGCTTTAGCAAAAGGACACATTTTTTCATTCTTACCTTAAAAATTAAACACTTCACCTCATAGTCACTCATATTTTAGGTATACTGTGATATTGCTGTAAATAAAACCCAAAACTCAAAGATAAAAATGGAAAAATCATGTTGACTATGAAACTGAATTTTTATTGGCCATCTTGTTTTGTCATTTCATACGCTCTGCCAGTGTCTCAGCCTTGAGTGTATCTACTATCTTTGAAAGCTGGGTTTTTTCCCCCACACATTCAGAATCTTGTCTTTTTAAGTTTATTCATTTTGAGAGAGAGAGAGCATGTGCAAATGGAAAAGGGGCAGAGAGAGAGGATTAGAAAGAATCCCAGGCAGACACCATGATGTTAGCAGGGAGCCAGATGTGGGACTCAAACCCACGAACCATGAGATCATGACCTGAGCCTAAATCAGGAGTCAGATGCCCAGCTGACTGAGCCACCTGGGCGTCCCTCAGAATCTTTTAAACAGTTCTTATGGAAACTAGGTGGACTACAGCTCGTATACATTTGTTTCCAACTGAGATGTTAAAATTGGACTGCTAATATGGAGACACTGAGCAAAAAAAAACCCAAAGGCATGAACACTGTTAATAGGGAGATTAAAAAAAATAAAGCCATTGTTGTTAACAGAACATTTTCTAATAATAATAATCTTGGAAATGAAGCAGCATTTGGGAAGAGCCCGCTAACTGAAAAGGCAACATATTATAATTTGTATAGTAAGAGTAAGAGAAGACAAGTCTTATCCATCATCTTTTGCCCTTCTCAACAGAATAGCCTCCTGAGTGGTGTAAGTAGGTGTCTTTAAATGATAACGTACTAGAAAATAGTCCAGTGCTTTGTGGCTACAGCACTCAGAACTTTCCTGAGGCAGCTTTGCCTAAAAACCCTGTCTGTAAAATGATCGCAGTGGTTTTTTTCCTCTGATATTAGCATACATTTTTATTCTGTTAGATTCTTTAAATGATTCGTATATTTTACAATACTATAGTAATAAAATACACAATATGTAATAAGGATTATAACCAAATTGGGCAAAATAGCCTAGATCTGACATGATGATGTATTCCTCGATAAAGGCCATGTTATAACAGGAGGCATATTTTAATGACTGATGGGGTGGATGAACTGAGCTACCTTAAGCATATTTGGGTATAAAGAATGCCTTTGGAGCAGTGTGGCATCATGATAACCAGCATTTATTGACCATCTCTTACATACATGCCAAGGTTTGTATCAGGAGGCTATGTTATTTCTAATCCTCCAAAAAAGGCTTAAATGGTAGATAGTTCTGGTCCCATTTTTCAATAAAAAAACTGATGCTCAGAGTTTAAGCCCATGTCTGCTAGGATCCAGACCCCACATGGGTAAAATATGGCATAGTCCAGAAGTTGAAGGATGCTGGGTTCTAGTCTTGACTTTTCCATTGTGACGTTGGGTGAGTCATTTCACCTCTGGATCCTTTTGTCCTTATTTGTACAATCAGGGATGTGGATTCTACAACTTCTGAATTCCTTCCAAATTTCAAAAGCCTGTGAGAATAAGGAATATTTAAAAGATAACTATTGAAGTACCCTATCATTATTTATATATATATATATATATATATATATATATATATATATATATATAATTTACACATAAAATCTTGGTTGTTCAAAGTCATCAGGAAATGATTAATTATGAACTGCCAAGCACTGAACTTAAATTTTTAATTTCATGAATTCACATTTTTTTAAATGTGTCCAGTGCTTCCTTGGCCTTTTTGAGTGGCATGTACTTTGTGTAACTAGACTTTTGATGTGCGAGAGCATTGTGAACACCTCTTACTGGGGATGTGGGCAGAGGAGGGAGATCTGTACCACAGCTCTCAGGAGCCAGCATGCCCCATTGTCTTATACCTGCACTTTTCCCTTCAAGTTACTGTGAAACCTGAGCAGTATCTAGGTTGTTTTCTACAAACTCTGAGTGCAAAATGAAAACAGCTGCTCCCTGAGAATTCTCCTTGCCCTTTGGAGAATTTCCTTCCCTGATGCTCTTCATATCACTTGACCGGAAGGAACCGTACAGAGCATTCATTAGTAACTCCTGAATCACCTCAGTGATTTGCAGATACTCTAGTAACTGGGTCTCTTTCCTTAAATGAAGTCTCCAACTGTAAAACAGGAGAGGCTCTGGAGGGAAGAGACAAGGAAAAGAGCTTTTGAGCTGCTCTGATTTAGAGAATCAGGCCCAGAAGGTGCTGGAAGCTGGACCTCTGTTCACCTCCTCCCCTGCCCTTTCCAGGTGACCTCCACGGAACCCTGAGGGCTCTCAGGAACACAGACTTAAAGTGACTTCCTGGAACAAGGGCTGGGGTGGGAATCCCCAGGAAGATTGTCACCCCCTGCGTTTTTTCTGGTGCTTTGTTATTCATGGGACAGGAGAGACTATCTCTTTTGCTCAGAGTTGCTGGTGGACTGTGTGGGGTAAGAGACCGCAGATATTTTGTGATCAGATAACACATACCTCTGCTGCCTTGCCTCCTGATTCAGTTTTCTTAAAGTTCTTCTTCGTTTTATTCACTCCCCAAAGTAAGCTTGCTCATTATAGAAAATTTGGAACTTCTACAGCAGAAGATTACTACCATAGCCTCACCATTCAAAGATAGTTAACTGTCAACACTCTGATCCTTCCAATCTTTTGTCTATACATAGGTTTAAAATGTTCTTATATAGTTGTGATTAAGATATATGTTAATATTGGGGAGCCTAGGTGGCTCAGTTGGTTAAGTGTCCGCCCTCAGCTCAGGTCATGATTTCACAGTTCATGAGTTCGAGCTCTGCGTCGGGCTCTGTGCTGACAGCTCAGAGCCTGGAATCTGCTTCAGATTCTGTCTCCCTCTCTTTCTGTCCCTCCTCCACTTGTGCTCTCTCTCTTAAAACTGAATAAAAGTTTTTAAAAAATGCTAAGATGATTTATTTCACTTAACAAAATAATATACTTTTCATTGTTATTACAAATAGCATTTTAATAAGTAGTTTTAATGGAAGTAATGTCCATCAATCCCTGGTTATTGGACATCAACCTTAGGGATTTCTGCTATCATGAATAATCTGTCCATCTGTTTTAGGAGACACTGTACCCATCTTCCATTAAACTGCCTGACAGGTAGTAGAGACTCAATGTATAGTCAGTCACTGGATTAATATTTCTACCTGTAGCTGTTTTTATATTTAACATTCTGGAAAGCAGAATTCCTGAGTCAAAGCAATGGAAACATCTTTAATATAATAAACTTTATTCATTTAGACATCTTTTGTTGTTTACCAAGGCCGGTTTAAGTACTGGAGTATCTCCCAATCCCCAGAAGGAGAATGCATGTACGCCTGGGATAAAGCTAGAAGAGGGAACTTGAATGACATTAATACTCAGTACTGCATAATTTATGTCCTCCCTCTGTGTGTATATCTTTTATTTTTCTTGTTTGTCTGAAGAAAGACCTGCTCTGCTTTTCTTGTCCCCATGTCAGAAGGCATGACTGGTGGATGCATGTGATAGAAGAGGCAGAATGGTTGAGTTGGGGGACTACCCAGAGGGCGTCTGCTACTTTGGCCTTTTAAAATACGTGAATGGAAACGTCTTCTGTGTTTTGTTTGTTTGTTTGTTTGTTTTGTTTTGTTTTTAACCCAGCAGTATCCATTTAGGAAGTCTCTTGCATTGTCTGAGTTTGTAAATTTTATATACTCAAGTCTATCCATCTTTTATAATTTCTTTCATCCGTGCCATGCTTAAAAGTAGCCTTTCCCTTGGGGCGCCTGGGTGGCGCAGTCAGTTAAGCGTCTGACTTCAACCAGGTCACGATCTCACGGTCCGTGAGTTCGAGACCAGGTCACGATCTCACGGTCCGTGAGTCGAGCCCCGCGTCAGGCTCTGGGCTGATGGCTCAGAGCCTGGAGCCTGTTTCCGATTCTGTGTCTCCCTCTCTCTCTGCCCCTCGCCCGTTCATGCTCTGTCTCTCTCTGTCCCAAAAATAAATAAACGTTGAAAAAAAAAATTAAAAAAAAAAAAAAAGTAGCCTTTCCCGATTAAAGATTATAGCAATATTTTTCTGTATTTTCTCAGATATACCTTCATGGCTTTATTTTTTATTTTAAAATCTTTAATCCAACTGAAGTTTATTTCATGACATGTTACAAAGTAAAAATATAACTTTATAATTCCAGAACATTTCTATCGCCTCAAAAGAGCCTCATACTAATTGGTAGTCACTCTGCATTTTTCCTTCCCTTAAGTCCGGCAGCCACCAATCTTCTTTCTGTCTGTATGGATTTGCCTATTCTGAACATTTCATAAAAATGGAATAATGCAATATATGGCTTTTTGCATCTGGCTTCTTTCACTTAATGTGATGTTTTCAAGACTTATTCATGTTGTAGCACGTGTCAGTATTTCATTTCTTTTTATGAGTGAACAGTATTCTATTGTATGAATATACTATCTTTTGTTCATTTATTCATTGATCCATTTAGCTGGTGGACATTTGGGTTGTTTCTGTACTCTTTGGCTATAATGAAATAATGCTGCTATGTATGTTTGTTTACAAATTTTTGTAAGGATATATGTTTTCAATTTCTCTTGGGTGTGGAATTGCTGGCAATTCTATATTTAACATTTTGAGGAACTGTCAAACTATTCTTCAAAGTAGCCAAACCATTTAACATTCCCACCAGCAGTATATGAGAGTTCCAAGTTCTCTGCATCCTTCCCACCCTTGTTTTCATTGGTCTTTTTGATTATAGCCATCCTAGTGAGTGGGAAGGGGTGTCTCATCCTGGTTTTGACCTGAATTTCCCTAGTGACTAATAATGTTGAGCCTCTTTTCATGGGCTTATTGGCCATGTGTACATCTTCTTTGGAGAAATGTCTATTCAAATCCTTTGCTCACTTTTAAATTGAGGTGGTTTTTTTTTTTTTGTCTTTTTATTTGAATTGTAAGATTTATTTCTCATACTAGTTATTAATATCTTTTTCCTGTCTTCTCTCTTTTCTGGTGCCCTTTTCACTGTGAGTGAGTTTATTAGATATTGAGGATATTAATCCTTTTTTCTTATTTATTGTAAATATTTTCTCCAGCTCATTTTTTTCTTTTTTTTTCCACCCTAAAAATTCGGCATAGTACAGTGTATCAATCTTTTTCTTTTTTGGCTTATTCCATTGCATTTACAAGACCTCCTCTTTTCTCACTCTCCCTCCCACCACCCTTGCCTCCAGGTCAGGTCAGTTTTCTCTTTTATATCCTTCTGGCTTATTTGTTGTTTAATTTTTGACACTTAAGTCTTCAGTTCATTTGTAGTTTATTTTCATATATGGTGTGATACAAAGATTTGATTGCTTCCCTACTGCCACTTCACCTTATTCCTATAGAGTTCATTCATTTCATATTACCTTTCCTGTTGCTGGTTTTACATACATTAACTCTCATATAATAAGATTTATTTCTCTGTTATCTATTCTGCTTCATTTAGCTTCTTCCTTATTTTAATAACTATAGCTTTATGTTATGTTTTAGTATATGGCATATCTTGTCATGTTTTTACCCATTAGTTTATAGATCTTTTTTTCTCACTAGAATTTTATACCGTAGGTATATTGGACTCATTTTAAATATCCTCCAAAAATACATGTTTGCATTGTGTCAGACCTGTCAACAAACTGAGACTAACGTGTGTCTTACAGTATTTAGTTATCCACCCAACAACTGGACGTGTTCTACTTATTAAAGACTTCCTGAATAAATTAAAAATTAACAAGTAATAATAAAATAATAATAATTTTTGTTTTTTATAGGTTCATGCGTGGTTGGTTAAAGTTATTTCCTGATACTGTGTTTCGTATTTGCATACTTCTGTGGATGCAATGTTTCTCTATTATATTTTAAACTAGTGTTTCTAGTGTATACAAAAGATACCAATTACCTCGTATTCACCAATTTTATGCTTATTTTTTACAGAATGCTTATTAATTCAGGGAATCACTTATTTGATTTTTCTTTTTTTGGTGGTGATGGTATTGTTTCCCTTTGAACAGAAGTAAAAATTGTTTCTAGGGGTGCCTGGGTGGCTCAGTCAGTTAAGCATCTCACTTTGGCTCAGGTCATGATCTCACGGTTTGTGGGTTCGAGCCCCATGTTGGGCTCTATGCTGACACCTGGAAGCCTGGAGCCTGCTTCAGATTCTGTGTCTCCCTCTGTCTCTGCCCCTCCCCCACCCACACTCTATCTCTCAAAAAATAAATAAAAACATTTAAAAAATTGTTTTCAAACTTTTTTCCCTCCTCCTAATACCTTTCCGTTCAGTTGTTTCTTATTTGTTCTGGATTCAGAACCAGTTTGGAGGTCTCATAGTTATGTAAGTTAGGTTCTGGATCTGTTCTATCGTGAATTTAAAAGAGTGATTCTCATGTTTTGCTTTGATTGGCAAGTATGTGAATTATATTCTCTAATAAAGGGAGTATACTACTTTTCTGTGGCTGTTGTAACAAATTACCATACAGTTTTGGAGGATGGAAGGCCAAAATTTATCTGTTTTCAGAGATCTAGGGGAGAATCTGAGCTCTGTCTTCCAGTTTTTGGTGGCTGTCCAGCATTCCTGGGCATTCTTGGCTGGTGGCCTTTTCAGTCTTTTGTCTTCACCTCCCCTCCTCCTCTTGTGTTTTTGTCAGATCTCTCTGTGCCTCATTATTATAAGGACAGTTGTCATTGGATTTACGGTCCATTGGGATCATCTAGGCTGGTCTCTATCTCAATCCTTGACTTACATCTATAAAGACACTTTCCAAATAAGGTCATATTCACAGGTGCTGGAGGTTAGGATGTGGCCATATCTTGTTGGGGGACACCATGCACCCTACTACAGAAGCCATGGTTTAATTGCCAGTACATAGACTCTGTCTCTTGTTTGTAGTTTTTGATAATTCTCTCTATGTATTTGTCTTTCTGTATTTTCTACATGGTATATAAAATGTGATATTTTGCACATGGTTTTAATTTGGTTAAATGTATATTTTCCAAGTAATCATGGGATTTCCTTTGACAGTACCATGGCAAGAGAATGGCCTTGTCATTTTTCCATGTATTCTACAACTTAGTAAAAGTGCTGTGACATACTGATTTTCTTAAAAATGATTCATTGAAGTCTAGTGGTGATGTGGTGAAGGTAGAAATGCAGATGTACTGTTGCTCCCGTGATGTGATGTGCATCTGTTTGGTGAAAGAAAACCCCCTATCATTTCATTATTACATAATGCAGAACAGCATTATGTAAGTCATTCTCTACAAAGGATATTCATTTCAGAGGGTTTGGGTTTTGATCTAAGGAAATTGCTTTCATGATCCTGAAAATAAACACATTTAGTAACCTTGTAAAATTAACATTTTATAGAGCTTTGAATTTTTTCAATACAAGAATTTACTTGTATTTATTTTAGTTTTGATATATTGATAAATAACCACAGGGTACCAGTTCCTCCTTAGTTTTGATAGCGTGGCCATTGTGTTCATTATGAAGCTCGTGGGGGTAAAAATAGAGCCTTTAAAGTGTATATTTATCCTTACCTAACTTTTATATATTTTTCTCTAAAAAATACTCCAGGAATCTCTCATGTTGCCTTTTTATAACCACACGCAGTTTTCTCCCTTCCCCTAACACATCCGGCTAATCTATCCTCTGTCTCTAAAATTTTATCATTTCAAAGTGTTATATAAACAGGATCAAGGATTCAGTACAGAATGAACCTTTTGGGGTTGGCTTATTTCACTCAACATGATTTCCTAGAGATCCATCCAGGTTGTTGCTTATATCAATTGTTTGTTCCTTTTTATTACTGAATAATATTCCATGGTATGGATAGATCACAGTTGTGTGTGTGTGTGTGTGTGTGTGTGTGTGTGTGTGTGTGTGTGTGTTTAACTCACCTGTTGAGGAAAATCTGGGCTGATTCTGATTGGGGGGGCTATTATAATAAAACTGCTGTTAACATTTGTATACAGGTTTTTGTGTGAATATGAATTTTCATTTCACTGGGATAAATGCCCAAGAGTGTAATTGCTGGGTATGGTAATTGCATGCTTCGTTTTATAAAAAACTCCCAAACTGTTTTTTAGAGTATCTCTACCATATCACATTTCCAGCGGCAATATATGAGTGATCCAGTTTTCCCACATCCTTTCTAAAATTTGATGTTGTCACCAAATAGGTATGTAATTGAAAGATATGCAGGTGATAGCTCATTGTGGTTTTAATTTGCATTTCTCTGAGGTCTAATGATGTTGGACATCTTTTCATATGCTTATTAACCATCTGCATATCACCTTCAATGAAATATCTGGTTTTTGCCCATTTTTAACTTGGATTGTTTGGTTTTTTTGCTATTGACTTTGAAGAGTATGTTATATATTCTAGGCTTTTGTCAGATGAGTGGTTTGCAGATATTTTCTTACAAACTGTAGCTGGTCTTTTCATCCTCTTAACAGGGTCTTGGGCAGAGCAAAAGTTTTTAATTTTGATATTGTCCAATTTGTCAGTATTTCCTTTGGTGAATTGTCCCTTTGGTGTCAAGTCTAAGAAATCCTTCCCTAGATCCTGAAGATTTTCCCTTTTTTTCCTCTAAAGATTTTATAGTTTTACATACAGTGTCTGATTTATTTTGAATTATTTTTTGTATAAGGTATGAGGTTTAGATCCAGGCTCATTTTTTTCTGATGGATATCCAGTTATCCAGTTGTTCAATATCCCTCTTTCATTGAATTGCCTTTGCTGCTTTGTCAAAAATGAGTTAGACATATTTGTGTGGGTCTAATACTGGATTCCACTGATCGTTGCTAATACCATAGTTTGGATTAGTGTAGCTATATAATAGGTCTTAAAATCTTGTAGACTGACTCCTCCCATTTTATTCTCTTTTGTTTTTCAGAGTTGATTTAGCTATTCTAATTCCTTTGCCTTTCCGTGTATACTTTAGAACAATTTTGTTCATTTTAAGTAGGCTTCATGCCCAGCATAGAGCCCAACATGGGGCTTGAACTCACCACCCTGAGATCAAGACCTGAGCTGAGATTGTAAGTCAGGTGCTTAACTGACTAAGTCACCCAGGTGCCCATAGAATAGTTTTGTTTGTATATACAAAAGTCTTGTGGGGATTTTGATTAGTGGTAATTCTTCCTTAGATGTTTGGTAGAAGTGTGCAGTGAATCCTTCTCGCCCTGTAGATTTATCTTTTGGAAGCTTTTAAATTAGATGTTCAATTTTTAAAAATGGTAATAGGCTATTCAGATTGACTATTTCATTTTCACTGAGTTTTGATAATTTGTGATTTTGTAGGTATTGGTCCATTTCTTCTGAGTTATCAAATTTCTGAGCATAAAGTTATTCATCATATTCCCTTATTATCTTATTAATGACTGTGGGATCTGTAATGATACTGCTTATTTCATTTATGATAATTTTTTTGTTTTCTTTTTATTCTTTTTATTCTTGCCAGAAGTTTATCAATTTTATTGAACCTTCTCCCCACCCTCCACACTGAACCAGCCTTTTGTTTTTTTGCTTTCTTCTTTTGTTTTTCTATTTTCAATTTTATTAATTTCTGCTCCTATCTTTATTACTTCCTTTTGCTTGCTTTGTGCTGCTTTTACTCTCTTTTTTTCCCTTCTAGTTTCTTGAGGTAGGAAGTTAGGTTATTGATTTGATACCATTCTGCATTCTTCATATAAGCATTTTTAGTGCTATACGTTTGCTTCTCAGCCACTGCTATAGCTGTGTCCACATGTTTGATACGTTGTGCTTTCATTTTCATTTAGTTCTATATATTTTTAAATTTCCTTTGAGGTGTTTTTTTGCACACTGATTATTTAGAAATGTTTTATTTCCACATAATTATTCTTTTCTCGTTTGATTTCATTATGGTAGCGAACACACTTGTGTGATTACAGTTACTTTAAATTTTTTGCAACATGGTTTATGGCCCAACATAAGGTCTCTTCTGATGAGTGTTCCATGAGTGCTTAAAAATAATTTATATTTTACTGAGATTGTTTAGTGTACTGTATATGTCAGTAAGATCCTGTTAGGTTGTGTTGCTCAGATCTTCTCTATCCCTGCTGATTTTTTTATCCAGTAGTCCTCAGTTACTGAGAGGGGGATTGCAGTCCCTAACTATAAATGAGGATTTAACCTGTTTCTCTTTTCAGCTTCATCAGCTTCTGCTTCATGCATTTTGAGGCTCTGTTGTTCGGTGCATACTAACATTTATATTCAAGTTTACATTATGTTAAACATATCAAGAACTGACGTTCTAGCTATTATTAATTATCTATTTAGACTGCCTTTATGGAGTCACAGAGTAAGCCAACTAGAAACAAATTTAAATGTAACTTTCCAGCATAAGTAATATAGCAACTATTCTCCTAAAAGATTGCTTTTAACACTTTTCTTACATGTAGAGAATTGGTGGTGCTTTATTATTTTAACATCTTTTTTATATTACAGTAAATAAAATATGTGATTTATAATTACATAATAAACTGGGCAACTTATATCATCAGTAAGAAAGGCTTCCAAATAATACTGCAATCGTGAAATGTGATCCTTATAAATAAGGTTTTTTTTAAATTTTTTTTTCAACGTTTATTTATTTTTGGGACAGAGAGAGACAGAGCATGAACGGGGGAGGGGCAGAGAGAGAGGGAGACACAGAATTGGAAACAGGCTCCAGGCTCTGAGCCATCAGCCCAGAGCCTGATGCGGGGCTTGAACTCACGGACCGTGAGATCGTGACCTGGCTGAAGTCGGACGCTTAACCGACTGTGCCACCCAGGCGCCCCGATAAGTTTTTAAAAGATAGAACCAAAATAAAACTTCAGATTTTATCAAATGGAGTCTCTTAGACTTAATATCTTGAGGAGATTTTGAGGAACACCTCAAAGGTTTGATCCTTGGCTAAATTATTATTTTCTTCATGAAATCTACATATGGCACATCTACCTTTCTTGTATTTGTCACATTCTGATTTGTGTTATACTTATTTACATGTGTGCTTATTTCAACAGTGTACTGTAGTCATTCCTATGGAACCAGATATGCAATGTGCTGGTTTTAAAAATCTCTGATCTTCTTCCCTTCAGGTCAGCTTAATTCCCTCCCCTTGAATGTGGGCTGGGCTTAGTGACTGGTTCCTAATGAACAGACTAAGGCAGAAGTGATGGTGTGTACTGTAGACCTGGTCATACACAGCACTGTGGCTTTCTCCTTGTCCTCTGCCCGATCAGCCATTCTGAGGGAAGTCAGCTGCCTTGTCATGAGGGCATTCAAGGAGCCCTATGGAACAGTGTATGTGGTGGGGAATTGAGGTACTCCAGACAGCAGCCATGTGAGTGAGCCACCTTGAAAGTGGCTCAATCCAGCCCAATCAAGCAGATGACTGCATCCCTGGTCAACATCTTGACGGCAACCTCATGTGAGCCCCTGAGCTAGAACCACTCAGCACAACCGCTCCTGGATTCCTGACCTGCATTAAATAATAAATGTTTGTTGTCCTAAGTCACTATATTTTATTATGTAGCAGTAGATAACCAAGGCACATAGCGTTTTGTAGCATGTTGCTTTGCATATAGTATGTACTAAAAAAATATTTACTAATTTCAGGGCACCTGGGTGGCTTCAGTTGGTTGAGCATCTGACTTTGGCTCTGGTCATGATCTCGCAGTTCATGAGTTCGAGCCCTGCATTGGGCTCTGTGCTGACAGCTTAGAGTCCAGAGCCTGCTTCGGATTCTGTGTCTCCTTCTCTCTCTGCCTTTCCCCTGCTTATTCTCTCTCTCTCTCTCTCTCCCCCTCTCAAAAATAAATAAATATTAAAAAAATATATTTACTAATTTCTTCAAGAGGCATTTATTTGAATTGGCATTTATGTGTTTTCAGACACTTTTCTATAACCCTAACCCTTTTATTCCTCCTTGAACCTCTTTCTAGGTCTGACCTTGTCGACTCCTAGCTCTTTGCTATCTCCACTGTTTGAGATCCCCATTTACCTTGACATGGCTAATCTCATGTCTGAGATTGCAGTGTTCGAGTGTTGTGATTTTGGAGAGGAGGCAGTCTGGGGTGATGGAAAAGCCCAGTGTGTCCCCCTGGTGTGTATACCTGAGAAGGAGTACAGATTAGGAAAGTGCAGGGCTTGAGAAGCCAGTGGTGAATGTTGACGTCCTACCTGCCACAGGTGGGCATTGGGCAGGAGAAGAAGTCTGTGAGCTGGCATTCTCTGCTGTTTTATAATAATGAAAATAGATTATAAGTACATTTTATTTTGAAGTTTGCCATTTAAATGTAATGCTTTGTCATTATTTTTACCTTACTTATTACGTATTTATTCTTGTCACTCGCCAAGGTTGTCATCTCCTTACATATCTGCTCTAGTCTTGGGAGGTTTCTGTGTTTCCTTTGCTGTCTCTGGGGCTTCCATTCCTCTGGAATGCCTGAGGAGACCAATTAGACCTAGCTGAAGAATCCATCTTTGAATAGATTCCGGGATGTGTTTAGAGTTTAGGGGAGCAGGAGGGGAAGGAGACACATCCTGACCTATATTGTCTCTTTGTTCTTATGTGTTACAGCTTTCTTATCTTTAGTGTCATTTTAGGATTTAGGAAAAGAGATAAATATGTGTGGAAGCTCTCATGTTTAATTGTAAGGCCTTCTGAAAACATTGAAAACTGAATTTAAAAAATGTCTTATGTTAAAGACTAGCTTAACATAATTTTTTTGAAGATTTTGGAGTATCAGTTTTGGTCAGTTTTTGGTTATCTTCCTCACCTAGCAATAGCCTTTGACACAGTTCACAATTAATCAGTCCCTTCTTGAAATGTTTTCTTCACTTGGCTTCTAAGACACCTCCTGTATCTTAGTGGTGGTCACTTACTCTCAGTTGCCTTTACTCCTTCTCCCTAACCTCTCAACATTGGCATGCCCCAAGCTTGGTTTTGGTTCTCTTCTCTGCATTTACAACAACTCTTTTGTGAGCTCATGCACCACTGGCTTAAGGCGTCTTAAATTGATGATCATCAATGCTTCCAACCTGGCCCTCTTCCCTAAAGTCCATATTCACATCTCCAACTGCTGACCCAACACTCCTATATGGATGTCTAACATGGGACTCACATATAATGTGTCCAAGACTAGCTCCTGATATCAGTCTTCAAAATCTGCTTTTTCTAGTCTTTATGATCTTATTTTATGGCATTTCCATCCTTCCAGTTGCACATATCACAAGTCTCGGCATTAACCTTGACTCCTCTTTTTCTCTGTACTCTGTATCCAGTCTGTCAACACACCCTGTCAGCCTTCCCTTCAGACTACATCTGGAATTCACAGACAGCACCTCCAGCCATGCTGCCTAGTCCAGACCAGCAGACCTCATCTTTAGGCTGCATTAGGTGCCTTCCTGCCTCCACCCTTGCCCTCTCACTTCATTGTCTGCATACAGCAGAGTGTTCTGTTAAAACAATTGCTCCATTTCACTTCCTGTTCACATTCCTCCAGTGGCTGCCATTTCACATAGGAAAAAAAGCCTCTGAGGCCCAGTGTGACCCACCCGCCCTGCTATAGTTCCTTTACTTCCTTGACATGCTTCCCTTTAACTCTGCTCCAGTATGCTGGCCTCCTTGCTGTTTCTCAGACACACCAAGGCCTCTCCCATCTCAGAGACCCTGCAGTTGGCATCCCTTCTGCCTGGAAGGTCTTCCTCAGATGTGTACATGGCCCACTCCCTGCGCTCTCATAATGAGACCTTCCTGAACCCACAAAATGAACTGTCCTCTGCCTTTCCTAAGGATTCCCTATCCTTCTTCACTTGATTTTTCTCCCTAGCACTTTCTACCATTTAACGTGTGTTTTTCTTACTTATTGTATTTGTTTCTGTCTTTCTCCACTGCAGTGGAAGCTTTTGGGGGAAGGGCTTTTCGTCTGCTGAGGGCTTCTTAACTGCTGAGTCCCCAGCATATAGAACATGATAGATACTCAGTAATTGAATCTGGCCTAGAGAATAACTTTTTTCATCTTCAGAATGGTTGCTTAACTCTTCTGACCTTACACTGATAAAAAAAATAAGAACAGTAAATATCAAATAGCAAGTCAAAATTAAAAATGGAAGCAAAGAATAATTTAGCAAAAGCAATAAGCAGATATTTATTGAGTGCCTGTGTGCTATCTCATATGTGAGCCCATTTAATCCTCAACACACCAACTTGTAAAAAGCAGTGATTTTCATTTTTATTGATAAGCAACTGATGCACATGGTCAGGATATATCTGGCAAAGCAAGGACCATTATGCAACTTTGCTTGTCTCAAACCACAGATTAATTTAGCATTTCAGAAGTGATATTTTCTTCTCACATGCAGAGAAGAAATGTGTAACTTAAGAAAACATCATTCTTGTTGCTTGGGCAGCAGATGTTAAGGGACCCGCAAAATGGTCCTTCTATATTTCTTCATCAAAGATTTGCACTCCTGATCATAACATTCTTTCTTCCTTGTATACTTACATATGGAAGTTCTCCCTTGCCCAAATTTTCACCCCTTCTCAAAATAAAAAAGTTTAACTTGAGCTTCCTAGTTAAAATTTTACCAGCAGATGAAAACACCTTTCTCTATCCCACCACCTCAGGAAATGCCCCTAGTTATGGGAATTCTTCATAGGTCTCCAGGCTTTGGAAGTCCCATTAATGGCGTTGAACCCAACTTTGTTATGTGTCACACTTCAAGAAATCAGAAGACAGAGACCACAAACTCAAATTTGATTCTCAGCCATATCAGCTATGGTCAAGAAGGATATAGATTATGGGGCACCTGGCTGGCTCAGTCGGTTAAACGTCTGACTTTGGCTCAGGTCATGATCTCACAGTTTGTGGGTTCAAGCCCCACATGGGGCTCTGTGCTGACAGCTCAGAGCCTGGAGCCTGCTTCAGATTCTGTGTCTCCCTCTCTCTCTTCCCCTCCTGCCACTTGTGCTCTATCTCTGTCTGTCTCTCAAAAATAAATAAACGTTAAAAATTTTTTAATTAAAAAAAGGATATAGATTATATTTTTGGTGATAACTTTTACTTTCCCAATGGCTTACAGTCATTTAAAATTAGTAAAGGAGGGGCGCCCGGGTGGCGCAGTCGGTTAAGCGTCCGACTTCAGCCAGGTCACGATCTCGCGGTCCGTGGGTTCGAGCCCCGCGTCAGGCTCTGGGCTGATGGCTCAGAGCCTGGAGCCTGTTTCCGATTCTGTGTCTCCCTCTCTCTCTGCCCCTCCCCCGTTCATGCTCTGTCTCTCTCTGTCCCAAAAATAAATAAACGTTGAAAAAAAAATTTAAAAAAAATAAATAAATAAAATTAGTAAAGGAGAAGAAGGGCTACAGTTTTGAGCTTTTTAAAATCTTGAGAATTTACTGATCCTGCTACTTCTTGCTGGCAAGTTGAGAGACAAGTCAGGACTTCACAGCTTGTACACGACAAAACTTCACTAAGTCAGACTAATTGAGCACAGAGAAAGTTGGAATTAGTCAAAAGTAAAATTATAGCATGTAAAGAAATGCAGCCTTTTAATATTTTGCTTATACTGTAACTCCCATTAAATAGTACCTAAGTGTTGCAAAGTATAGGTCCCAAAGGGTGGGCCTCCTTTTAATGAGTAGTTAAGAATCATTTTTAATCAGCAGGTTGTTTGTACACAAGTATAAATTATTTTCAGTGGGTTAAATATTTTTGCTGAAATATTTTCCCCCTGCCCTTCTGCTTGGTAAGCTTTTTGTTGTAGATTAGCCAAACTCAACTTCAGACTACATTGGAATGCTGGCTCAGTGCCCTACCACCACGTTTAAGGCCCAGCCTTCCAGGCAAGTGGGGAGGGGATAAGACTCCTTCCCCTTGTCAGCCTTATGCAGTCACATTCCCCTCTTGTGAGTTCTTCTTGCTGCTCTGGGGAAATGTCAATGTCCTATTTTTAGAGGAGCAGTCCTCAAACTGGTGGTACCCTTTGAAACATACTTCAAGGACTTTGCAGTATAGGAACTCTGATTCTGAGGTTAGCGATTTTCTGTTTAAGATAGTCACACTTCCACCAAGTTCTCTCCTAGGAACACCTTCCCCCCCAAACCTCCATCCAAGTTTTCCTTTTCTCTGCTTGCTTAGTTCCCTCTCTGTGTTCTTAGCCCTTGCTCTACTGGTTCTCCTTTTATTTGTCTCCCTCTCTAGACTGCAGATTCTTTGAAGACAGAGACCTTCCTTTTATTCTTTCTCATATTCCAGACAGCACCGTGAGTGACATCTAATAAGGAAACAATTAATGAATTATGGAGAAGAATGCTTTGTATTTACAGCAGGGCGATAATGGTGCAGCTTTACTCCACGGCATTGGAGTGGAAAAACTGGAAAAGTTTGGGAGCATTCATACTGCAGCCTTCCTATTGTGGGGTTTGCCCCTCCAACTTCTGTCTCTTCCTTTCCTGGAAAGGGGAAAGTGAGGAGACTATATACAGTTTTAATTTCTGAACCAAGAGTGAACTGGGGACATGGCAGAGGAGGAGGAAGAGATGGAGACCAGCCCATGTATCTGCTCTCCAAAACTTCCCTCTCTGGTCCTCTGGAATGAACGTAATCAGGTCAAGGGATGACCAGAGCCAGTAAGAGGGGCAATTGTACTCTGAGGGCTTTCTAGAATAACTCTTTTACATTTCACGCTAGGGTGACTAGTTATTCTAGGGCTTTCTAGAATAACTCTTCTGCATTTCACACTAGGGTGACTAGATGTCTTCTGTTGCCCAGTGTCCCGATTCTAGCACTGAAAACCCTTTGTCACAGGAAACCACTCCCTGGCTTTTGGTGGTGAGCACTGAAGATTGAGGGAAAAGTATGAAACCCGTGAGGTGGCCTCCAAATAGGGGCCAAAAGCAGGGGCGCTTTACTGCCAAAATGTACTGCATAGATGATCTACTCTCTGTAGTTGCTGTCACCCTTTTTACTCTAACACTCATGGTATCTGTGATTTACAGTTCATAGTAATGGATCATCATCCATTGTTGCATCACTCCGAGCAAGGAGATTTAAGTGTGTAATTAAGGATGTTGTAATCATGAGTGTTAAGAATATGGCTTTGACGTGGCCCGTTGATTAACTGTTGTGCTTTAAGATAGTGCTTGTTAAAATGTTAACATTGTGAATATTCTGATCATGTCTTCAAAGAATTCAGATAATTAACGATTACAATAGCAATGCCAGCATGGCCCACATCTCATTGAAAAAGAAAGCTAAATGACTGGTGTTTTACTGACAGATGGAAGGACGCATTCAACTGGATTGGGGAATCAAATCAGCAAAACAGGTCATGCTACACAATACACAGAATGGACATTGGAACTGGGCATGGAGAAGGTGATGTGAAGGCACATTTGGAAGCCGAATCCCACCAGTTTGGGCTGAGATCCGCGAGTACTTCTAAATCAATGAAAAGTTTTCTCATCTCCCCAAAAGAGATCAATAATCAGTTGGAAATAGCTGCTGCTGAACAATCTTAGACATACCACACGAATGAATATGCATTATGGTTTTATTTCCTGTTGCTCTATGGAGCTTACATTTTCTGATTCACAGGTTACAGTAATGCACCCTTGTGGGCAAACAAGGAAACCTAAATGCCAGATACATTTGCCCCTTATGGTATAGAGCTAATTCTCTCAGGTCTCTGCAACCATCCTGCTGTCCGTAGCACATCAGATCAAATGTTCTGCTCAGCTGTATTTTGATTTATAATTAAAATTTTGAATCATCTTCTTGATTTGTGTGAAGATTTTAATGAAATCTGAAGACAACAAAAAAGGCACAAAGATTGTTGACATCTCATTCTACTTTGCTTACTTGTTTGCAGATCCAGGATAGTTCAAATGTAAATTTTGGAAGTTCCATTCAATCTACAAACTTCTCACCAAAGAAACTGAAATGATCTTACCTATTAAATGCCTACATGCCTCATACACATACTCTTTTTAAAAAAAGCATTTAAAAACAGAAGCAGTGTGATTGTTTACCTATGAAATTGAGGCTTTCATAATCCAAGTTTTGAGTCACTTTTCCATTTCCTCAAAATGTGCAGAAGCATTTAATGAGATGTTTGAATTTATAGAAATGCAGGGAGAGAGCCTCCTAAGCATCTTTGCCTTACAAGATGATTGTCATTGTTGTCAGTATAAAATGATACTAACGAATTGGCCGGGTGTAAAATCGTATTTTCAAGTGTTGTGGGACAAAAGGAATGTCCTTCTCTAATTTGGAGTAACACTGAAGATGAGAACGGAGGGAAAAGGACAGTAAAACAGACATTTATATGCTGTTTCTTCAGAAGTTTTTAGTGATCTTTGATGAAGCCCTAAGAAGCCTATGAAAGGATAAAGTGACTGATTCTGAGTCATTTGGTGTTATATATAGGTTGTGGCAAAAACTCATATGGTAATAAAATGACTCCTTTTTGGAAATGACTGTTTCAATTTTTTTTTAAATTATTGGAAAAGGGAAAAATTTCATTAGAAAAGAGTCACGAAAAAATATTTTGCAAACTACATATCCAACAAAGTCCTTATATCTAGGCTATATAAAGAACTCTCAAAACTCAAGAGTAAAATAAATAAATAAATAAAAATCCTGTTAGAAAATGGACAAAAGACGTAGACATTTCCCTGTAGGAGATATACAGGTGAATTTCTCATTAGCCATTAGAGCAAGGCAAATTAAGATTACAATGAGATACAATTACACACCTACCAGAATGGCCAAAATGAAACACAGTGAGAACGCCATATGCTGGCAAGGAAGCAAACTGCATTACTCATACATTGTTGGTTGGAATGTAAAATGGTACAGCTACTCTGAAAAATATTTCTACAGTTCTTCTCAACCCCCCCACCCCCAAATAGGATTTACCATTGGACCCCGCATTTGAATTTTTGGGCATTTGTCCCAGAGAAATGAAAAGTTATTTTCAGGCAGGGATTTGTACACAAATATTCAAAGTAGTTTTATTCATGCTATTCCCAAGTTGGAAAGTACTCAAATGTCCTTCAACGGATAATAGTTAAACTATGATACCTCCATAAGGTGGAATAAGGAAGGAATTAGTATTAGTATTAGTATTATTTTTACAAAGGAATGAATTAATGATACATGCAACAGCTAGTATAAACCCTAAGGAAAACATGCTGAGTGAGCAAAACCAATTCCAAAAGGTTATATACTGTATGACTCCATTTATGTAACATTCATGAAGTAATATAATTATAGAGATGGGGAACAGATTATTAGTTGCCAGGGGTTAGAGATTGGTGGGAGAGGGAACATAAGAGATTCTTGTGGTGAAAATACAGTTGAGTATCTTGGTGGTGGTGGTTGTGGCTATATAAGACCACAGCGATCAAGTTGCATAGAGCTACACGCACATGCACAACACAAGCCCTTGTATAACTGGCGAAGTCTGAACACAGTCTTTGGAAAGCACCACTGTCAATTTCTTGGTTTCCATATTGTATTAGAGTTGTGTAAGATGCTAGCATCAGGGAGCTGGGTGAAGGGAGCATGGGATTTCCCTGAACATTTCTTTGCATGTTCTTGTGACTCTACAATTACTTTAAAATAAAGTTTTAGGGGCGCCTGGGTGGCGCAGTCGGTTAAGCGTCCGACTTCAGCCAGGTCACGATCTCGCGGTCCGTGAGTTCGAGCCCCGCGTCGGGCTCTGGGCTGATGGCTCAGAGCCTGGAGCCTGTTTCCGATTCTGTGTCTCCCTCTCTCTCTGCCCCTCCCCCGTTCATGCTCTGTCTCTCTCTGTCCCAAAAATAAATAAACGTTGAAAAAAAAAAATTAAAAAAAAAAAAAAATAAAATAAAGTTTTATAAAATAGATATTTTAGACAGGGATAGCCTATGTGATGAATTTATAGGTGCAAACAACCTGATTAACAAGCCTTTAGGTACAATGTGGTTGGATGTTTTTGGAGAGGTGGGAATGAATTCCCACAAGTCTAAAAACCTGTCCTTGCTAGTAAATGAAATCCTAAGCATTCCACCCTCAAATGGTTTTGTTGAGAGGATATTTAGCTTAATGTCATTACATTGGGCTGACACCAGGGATCCGTGTCACGTGGGTTTGAGCTGAACAGAGCTGCGAGTCAAAATGAATTTTACATATGACTATTCAGTTTTGGGAGCACATAAACAAAGGATGTCTAAACTGCTACAGGTGGTTCAGACAAGTGTTATTGAAAAAGGAAACAGAAAGAATAAAAATATCCTATTGTATCATGGCACTGAAAGAAGCAGGGCATTATTATTTTTGTGGGCGGTGGTAGTTAAATGTATCTGTTTAGCCCTGTTGTATTTATATTTTCCTTTTAAGGAGTCTTAAATTTATATATCTTAAAAATATACAATATAAAGCCTACAAAATTTAAATACCCAATAAATATTTTTTAAGAGTTAAATTGTTATATCAGAGGACAGAAAAACATAAAATCTTGTTACATTTTTCTAATACATTGTTCAAATAGTCCTATTAATTACTACTGATTGCCACTATTAACTGGTTCTTCTGTTGTTTTGTTAACATTTATGCACAGAGAAGGAAATAATGCAGAATAATATATAATCTCCATCCACATAAAATATTTTTATGTTAAAGCAATCACACATGTTTATAATTACTTACTATATATTATAAAGTCTTTTGTCTGTTATTTCTGTCTCAGATTCACTCTGTAAAAGTAGGTCACCACAGGCATAACTTCTCTTTACAACAGAGGAAGAAGCAACATTAAGTGCAGCCAGAACTGTATTTCTCTTGAGGTGGGAGGGGGAGGGTAAAAAATACCGAATTGCTCATCTATTTATCTGCTCCTCCTGACCCATGTATGTGGATTGGGTTTTTCCCTTCATAAGAGAGCATTCTGCTTTGAGTACCACAGTTTAAATGTGCTCCTGGGTAGTGTGAACATGGCATCATACCTACCAAAGACAAGAGAGAGAGTAAAGGAGTATGAAGTTAAACAAATAAACCTGGAAGGATTTTAAAAGAAGTGGTTTCTGGCACATAGTAAGAGTTCTAAAAATACTTGTTTAATAGGTGAAAACTGCACTAATGAACAAGTGAGTGAAAAGTATGCTAAGTGTTGCTAAATTTTCTAGTCCAGCCAATGGCAGATACTATCTCTACAAAAGGAATTATGAGAACACAGATTAAAAATCTTATGGGCGTCTGTCACATTTTTTAGTTGACTTACATTGATTACATGCATAGGAATATCATGTTTTATGCTATTTTAGGCACGAGTTCCTTGCTGTGTTCAGATATCAGAGAAATGAATTTGGCTTTATCAGAATATTTCCAAACAATCCAGAGTCAGGAAACCACACCCTTTCAAAACATACTCTCTTGCACACAGATTGAAGCTTAGCTGGATATTTGCGTGTTTTCTAATTTGTCCAGCTTTTATAAAATTTTTCACTTTCATATATATACTCTCATGTGGAAATATTCATCATCTTTAAAATTAGATCCATTTAAAATTAGAGCTGTTCATAGAAGCAGAGTCTATGGTTTTATCATCTGTATTTTCCCTGAACTTGTAAAACCTACAAATAACCACATCCGATATTAGCCTCATAGTGTCAGGGATCAAAAGCTTTTGACTTTTTAGATCACTGAAAGTTATGGCTGGAAATGGTCTTAGGATTAATCCAGCATCCCCCTCCCCCCCGCCAACACACCCCAATCTCCCAGGTCACTCCCCTCTGTTGTACAGATGAGGAAACTTTAGTCCCAGAAGACCTTTCCCAGATTATTTCCATTATGTTTTTTCTGATGCTTTCAGCATATGTGTCCACACTTTGTTAACAGGAGAGAACATTTATTTTAGTATTAGGTAGAATGATAATGAAGCTAATGGCTTTTCCTCAGCTCTTTGTGTTATGCTTTCATTTTTAAAAAAATTTTTAACTGTTTTTATTTTATTTTTGAGAGAGAGACAGAGACCGAGACAGAGCATGGGAGGGGCAGAGAGAGGGAGACACAGAATCCGAAGCAGGCTCCAGGCTCCGAGCTGTCAGCACAGAGCCTGATGTAGGGCTCCAACTCACAAACTGCGAGATCATGCCCTGAGCCGAAGTTGGAGGCTTAACTGACTTGAGCCACTGACTGAGTGCCCCTGTTTTGCCCTTTCAATAGGAAAAGGCAGGACTGTCAGGAGCAGGAAATCAAAGTTCTGTCCCAAGTTAAGGAGGCCGAGTGGGGCCCTGGCTTCTGCTGCACCAACCTTCAGCTCAGCTGCAGGTTCTTCATTTGTCCCCTGTAGGTAGTTCCATAGATAATGAAGCTGCCACCAATTTTTCTTAGCTTTTAAAGTCCAGTCTTCCCAAATGCCATATTTAATGATCTTTTTTTGTTGTTAGGCTTTTTTGAATAATGTTAATTCCAAATCCATACATAGTCCAAAAAGGCATTTGCAACGTTTACTAAATAATAGTTTGCTAATTCAAAAGAGTATAAAATATGGCCATTTACTTATAAGATTCTGTGCTTTAAAAAATATACTTAAAAATTATATTGCACCTTTAAAAATATAAATGAAGAAGTTGGATAAATTAACATGTAAATGTGGGCGGCATTTGTGAGAAGAGTAATTCTAATGTACTGAAAATAGCCATATTCATTAAAAATTAAAGTATCAAATTGATTTTAAAATAGTTGCAAATAGGGGCGCCTGGGTGGCTCAGTCAGTTAAGCGGCTGACTTCGAGTCAGGTCATGATCTCGCGGTCCGTGAGTTTGAGCCCTGCGTTGGGCTCTGTGCTGACAGCTCAGAGCCTGGAGCCTGTTTCAGATTCTGTGTCTCCCTCTCTCTGACCCTCCCCCGTTCATGCTCTGTCTCTCTCTGTCTCAAAAATAAATAAACGTTAAAAAAAAAAAAGTTTAAAATAGTTGCAAATAAATAGCTAGTATTATGGAGAAATACTTAACTGTCTTGAATTTTTTTATAGGTTTAATATTTTGCTGATGATACTAAGAGGAGCCATACAGTCCTCTGGAGGATTATTTTAAAGTTATGTGATTTAGCTAAATTAATCAGTCATGATTTAAAACCCTTTAGGGGTGCCTGGGTGGCTCAGTTAGTTAAGCGTCCAACTTCGGCTCAGGTCATGATATCATGGTTCGTGGGTTTGAGCCCACACTGGGCTCTGTGCTGACAGCTCAGAGCCTGGACTCTGCTTCAGATTCTGTGTCTCCCTCTCTCTCTGACCCTCCACTGCTCATGCAGCTCTCTCTCTTTCTCTCAAAAATAAGTAAACATTTAAAAAGATGTTTTAAAATCCTTTAATATTTTTCCTTTAGTAAAAAATACCTTGGTTAAAATATCCATATGCACCTCAGTGACTCCTGTGATCATTTTTTTTCCTGTGGTACTTTAAACACTCTCTAATTAGTCCTTATACCTGAGTCCAGCATTTGCAGGTGGACATCTGTGGTAAGTAGGAAACATGATTTGTTCTTTCAGTATGAAGGGTGCAATGTGCCCTGTTGGAGAGTGCCCCAGATGTGTTCATATATGCTAGCATAGCCCCAGCTGTGGTGCTTAGAGGAGGGAGGGTCAGCCAGACTCTCACAGATGTGTGCTCTCTTTATGCACTGGCTACTTGGATTGCAGAATTGTGAGGGAAGAAAGGCGGTGCCATCTGCCAGCAATCTCAAAAACTATTTCTCTTTTGTCTGGGATTGGTGACTGGAGGCAGAGCCAGACCTCTGTAGTCCTCAAAAGAAAAAAGTTCTCCATGGTCCATCAGTCATACCTGCCTCTATCAGTGAAGTGACTACTCGATTTGATAGCCCTCACTGTACAGACAAAAGGAGGCCATCTAGCAAAGCCTCCATTGTCTTTACAGTGGTTTCCATGTGTACATTTTCCTTTTTAAAAAAATTTTTTTTTTTAATGTTTGTGTTAGAGAGAGAGAGAGAGAGACAGAGTGTGAGTAGGGGAGGTACAGAGAGAGGGAGGGAGACACAGAATCTGAAGCAGGCTCCAGGCTCCGAGCTGTCAGCACAGAGCCCCACGTGGGGCCCAAACTCATGGACTGTGAGATCATGACCTGAGCTGAAGTCAGGCGCTTAACCAACTTAGCCACCCAGGCGCCCCCCCATGTGTACATTTTCTAGTGTCATGTGAATTCATAGTGAGTTCCCAGTCAGATACCTTTATGGATTACATGCCATGTGCCCCCACGGTACTTAGAATCTCCTCTTTTGCATATGTTTGTGTAGTACTCCTGGATATTTAGCCATACACATGAGTTTGACCTTGCTGTGTAACAAAGCACCCAGTACTTAACATCTTAAAAAACGTTCATGATTCTGAGAGCTGCCGACTGGTTCTTTTGCTAGACTTGCCTGAGCTCACTCATACAGATGCAGTCAGTTTGTGGCTTGGCTGAAACTGGATGGTCTAGAATTCCCTCGCTCAAATGTCTGCAGGTTGGCACACTGTGAGCCAGGGTGTCTCATTTCTTTTCCACATGACCTCCAGCCCCTGCCAATTGGGGCTTCTTCCCATGGTGGTCTCAGGATTCTTAGCAACAAGAGAAACCACACCCTATTGCCCAAGTGTTTTTTAAGCTTCTGCTTGTGTCATATTTTTCTTTTAACTAAAACCGGTCACATTGCTGCCCAGATTCAAGGGATGGGGGAAAAATATTCCAACTCTTGATGAGAACTGCGATGCCATAGTGCAATAGGGTCTCCAAATAGGGATGGCTGCAGTGTCTGACAGTTATCTATAATATACCCACCTTTGCTGACAGGAATATTTGTTTTTATTGTTTTTGTTTATTTTCATGATAAAAAATTTCAAATGTATATGAACATTCCAATATACTCCAAAATAGAAAGAATAATACAAGAAACTTCCCATATGCCCATCACCTGGATTCACCAATTTTCAATATTTTGCTACATTTCTGCCTCTACTTTTTAACTTTTCTCTTTGCTTAAATGTTTTTAAAGCAAATCCCAAGCATTGTGATATTTGAACTCTAAATGTTTCCATATGCATCTTTTTTTTTTTTTTTTTTTTTTTTTTTTTTTTTTTTTTTTTTTTTAGTTTTTGAGTGAGTGTAAGCAGGGGAAGGGCAGAGAAAGAGGGACAGAGGATCTGAAGCAGGCTCTGTGCTGACAGCAGTGAGCCTGATGTGGGGCTTGAACTCGCCAACCATGAAATCCTGACTTGAGCCAAAGTCAGATGCTCAACCAACTGAGCCACCCAGGTGCCCCTCCATATGCATCTCTTAAAAAGAGATACTGTCCTGTGTAGCTGCAATACCATTATCACATCTGGGTATCATTGCACACTCAGTCCATAATCAAATTTCCCCAAATGTCTGAAAAATGTCTTTTTACAATAGGTGGATCTGAAAAGGAATCCATCCACAGATGGTCCATATCAGTCCCAACTTGCTTTTCTTTTTTTCTAGTGATTTGTTTTGAAAATTGGGTCCATTTTCCTATGTAGAACTTCCTTCATTCTGTATTCATCTGTTTGCTTCCTTGCAGAGTCGTTTAACTCCTGTATCTCTATCTCCTGTATTTCTATTTATGAAAGTTAACCCTATAGGCTGAATTTCATGCAAGTTCCACTTTGGGGGCAGACATCCTCTGTAGATAGTACTGTTTGCTTCGGTTGTAGCACATGGAGGCATAAATGTTTGTTTGTCTTAGCTTTTAATGATGCTAATCTTGATCAGTGACTTGATCCTTTGATGATCAATTGCCTAGGTCTATTATTTCAAGTGTTACAAGATGATTTCCTTGTTAGCTGGGCTTACTTTATTTTATTTTTTAAGTTTATTTATTTATTTGGGGGAAGGGGAGGGGCAAAGAGAGAGGGAGAGAGAATCGCAAGCAGGCTTGACACTGTCAGCATGGAGCCCGACGTGAGGCTTGAACTCATGAACTACGAGATCATGACCTGAGCTAAAATCAAGAGTCAGATGCTTAACCAACTGAGCCACCCAGGCGCCCCTGTAGTAATTATATAAGGAACATTTTTTTTCATCAATTAGACTTATTTGATCATCTGAAATAACTCTCATAGTAAATATATTCTTTCCTTTAAATTGATGGCTTACAGAATAAGAAGTTGGTGCCCAAGTTATACCCAGGGCTATTCAATAAGTAGTTGTTTGGGGGTTCTGTCACTTTCCTTTTTGTTGTTATTATGAATTCATGGGATTTGGAAATTCAGTGTGTTTCAGTTAATTGCCTTTTTTTTTTTTATATTGGGGAGCTCAAGTTGTTTTATCTTTGGCTAATGGGAACTCCTGGTTGTTGACTTCTGTATCCCTTTGAGAATTTCCTTGCTTTCTGGCACAAAATACCCCAAGATTATCTTGTATATTTCTTGCTCCAGACCTATAGCCAGGCATTCCTGTCTGGAGATTACAGTATGCACACTAGATGTGCTTGTTGCTATTGGGTTTTCATCCTTTCTAGTCTTTTTCATGGGTGAGAGCTAGGAAATCTCTACACACACACACATACATATTTATATTTATATATGTTTTAAAAGACACTATAAAAACTAAGTCACACTGATTTTTAAAATTTAAATTAGAATTGCAACATTTTTATTTAGCTTCTTTGATTTTATACTTAAGTAAAAATCTTGTTTATAAGAATGTTAATATACCCTAATATATATTGATGCATTAACTAATATGTAACCAATGTATAAGCATACATTATAATATTAACATTATTAGCATATACTAACATGTAAGCATTATTACTTTGAAATTGTTATATATTTATATGTAACTTTGAAACTATCATATATAATATAATGCTAATATTATAAATTATTGTATGTTAATGCTAATATATTAATATACTAATATATTTGTTAAAACACATAAATAGCAGCTAATTATTATATATAGCTTAATATGCAAATGAATATATAACCGTTTTATATTAGCTAATGCACACATACACATGTATTAATAGTTTCAAAGTAATAATGCTGATATTATTACTAATAATTTACTGAATGAAATTTAGGATTTCTTTGGAGTGCTGTTTTCCTTAGAATATATTATACAAAGAATCTACAATCTACAATTGTGCAAGAGGCATTGGTTAGGTCACCAACTTAATGTATATTTTCTTGCTTCAGTTCCTTTTCAGTTTTAACAGATTTTTTTTTCTTCTTCATTTCATTTATTTTCTTAAAGTGTGTAAAACATTTTTATGTTTCCAGAGTTGCAACTATGTTATAGAATATATGTAAAAAAGTTATTATTGATATCTCCTCCCTGTTCCAAGGTAACTGCTTGTATTTATTCTTAATTTTCCTTCCAGTGTTTCTTTTACAAGCATATGCAGCTATTTTATTCCCTTTTAAAACTTATTTTAAACATAAAAACATATTTACCTTTTTAAAAATGGAGTTTTACTCACATTTCTATATTTTATGTTTGTTTTATTTATTATTTTTTTTAAACATTGATTTACTTTTGAGACAGAGAGAGACAGAGCATGAACGGGGGAGGGTCAGAGAGAGACGGAGACACAGAATCCGAAACAGGCTCCAAGCTCTGAGCTGTCAGCACAGAGCCCAACGTGGGGCTCGAACTCATGGACCGTGAGATCATGACCTGAGCCGAAGTCGGACGCTTAACCAACTGAGCCACCCAGGCACCCCTGTTTATTTGTTTTAAAAGAGTATTATTATAAAGATTTATCAGACACTCAAGCACATACAAACACACACACATTGTTAAAAAAAAATCCAAACATACTCTGGGGGGACTCGATCATTCAGCTTATTTTAAGGAATGTCTTTTTTTTTTTTTTTTTTTTTTTTTAATCCAGTGAGTTTGGGACTCCCTGCCATCTAGGGAAGACAGAATCCAAACTAAAGTGAAGTCAATAGATTTTTTCTTATCTCTGTTTACTGTTTGAGGCTGGAAAAATATCCCATGGCAATTCTTTCACAAACAGGAGTCTGAGAAAAAATATGTCCCTTGAACATAAGAACTGTGAACCTCCAGGTGTACCCTGTGTATTGTCCTCTGTGACTTTTTGGTTTATACTCTGACTCATTCGTAGTTACGTTCACAAACCTGAACTTAAGAAAAGTCTAGAGGCTCAAAATGATTATGTCTAAAATAATTACCTTAAGATTTGGAAAGGAGGAAGAACTGGCAAAATTGGAAGAATATCAGAGTTAAAATTGGCAGAATTTGATGCAGTTAGTAATCTTGTAACAATGTTAATTTTTTTAGCTTTTAACAAATCTACCATAGTTATGTAAGATATTAACATTAGGGTATGGTGGGTAAACTGGGTACTATCTTTGTAACTTTTCTGTACATCTAAAATTACTCCAAAACAAATTTTACTTAACACTCACACACACAAGCTGCTGATTAAAAAGACTTAGGTGCATTCAATAAAAAGTTTACTTGAAGAGCTTCAACAAATCAATAACAAAAATAACAGAAGGAAAAGGGGGGGGGGGAGTAAATGAGATAAACAGATAAGCAATGTACATTTTTTTGTCTACTAGATGGGCAGAAATCTAAAGGATTAATATTATCAAGTGTTCATATGGTGGGGGAAACAGGATAAGTTGGTCTGGTATTTTTCGAGGAATGGTAGACTGTATCAGTTAAAAAAAATTTATTTTAAATAAGCATATACTTCAACCTAGAAAACCTCCTTTTGGATGTCTCTCCTAGAGAAATACTTACACATGTGCACAAGAAGATATAAATAAGGGTTTTCATTGCAGCATTATAATATCAAAACCATCTTACTGAGACAAATTACGGTATATCCATATTATGGAGTACTAGAGAGTCATTTTAAAATGGTGACGTAGGGGTGCTTGTGACTCAATTGGTTAAGAGTCTGACCACAGCTCAGGTCATGATCTCACGGTTGGTGGGTTCAAGCCCTGCATTGGGCTCTGCCCCTCCCCTGCTCGTGCTTGCTCTCTCTCTCAAATAAATAAACTTTAAAAATAAATAAATAAAATAAAATTATGATTTTCATTGACATAATCTCTGACAAAAATATTAAATAAAAAATTGCAAAATAGTAAATATTAACTACCATTTGTTTTTAAAAAAGAATATATATTCCTGTATAACTACACACACACTTCTCCCCCCTTTCTCTTTGTTTTCATACAGATGTGTAAAAAAATACACAGAAAGTGATCTGGAAATACACTGTCTGATTCAGTTTAAATAGTATTCCTGGGTAATAGGAATGAGAATGGGGGCATGTAGTCCAGTTGGACTTTTATTTTTATTTTTTTTATGTTTGTTTATTTTTCAGAGAGAGCGCAAGTGGGGGAGGGATGGAGAGAGAGGGGGACAGATGATCCGAAGCAGGCTCTGTGCTGAGAGCAGCAAGCCTGATGAAGTGGGGCCCGAACTCACTAACCTGGAGATCATGACCTGAGCTGAAGTCAGAAGCTCAACCGACTGAGCCACCCAGGTGCCCCCAGTTGGACTTTGAAAAATACCTGTGATTTCTTTCTTTCTTTCTTTCTTTCTTTCTTTCTTTCTTTCTTTCTTTCTTTCTTTCTTTCTTTCCTTCTTTCTCTTTCTTTCTTTCTTTCTTTCTCTCTTTCTCTCTTTCTCTCTCTCTTTCTTTTTTTCTTTCTTTTTTAATGTTTATTTATTTGTTTTGAGAGAGAGAGAGCATGCACACGCGGGGGAGGAGCAGAGAGGGAGAGAGAGAACCCCAAGCAGGCTCTGTGCTATCAGCGAAGAACCCGACCCCGGGCTCAATCTCACGAACATGAGCAGAAATCAGGAGTCCAACACTTAACCAAATGAGCCATCCAGACAATCCCCCGCCATTGCTTCTTTCATGGAAGGAATGTACGTCTGCATTCGTTGTGAAATTGTGAAATTAAGATGAGAAAGAAAGAATGCCAACAGACCTAGGCATGCCTTGACAACAGACAGACCTAGAGGCTAAAGAGAACTTGTGAGAAGCTTGTCACCAAGTCCTAGACTGTGATCTAGAGAGAGAGGAGGTCTCAGAGCTAATGCCCACATAATTTGTGGGGTACAGTAAAAAATGAAAGTGTGGGACCTTTTATTCAAAGAGCAGAAGACAGTGCCCTTAAAGGTACATACAATTTTACTGTTTATCTTTTTTTTTAAGTGAGCTCCACACCCAACATTCAGCTTGAACTCACAAGCCTGAGATCAAGATGCTCCACCAACTGAGCCAGCCAGGCACCCCACCATTTATCTTTATATTGAGCAGTGCCAGTTTTAACAGCAAAGATCAGACTTTAACTTGTATGAGCAATCACTTAAATTACACAATCTGTATTTTGCTGCTTGTCCCTGGAGTTTGTCCCTTAAGCTGGCCAGAAGAGACAACCACAGGCAGACTCAGGGTGGAAGGAGAGAGGACCCCATTCCTGGGAGGAGCACATTGTAGCCAGTAGAGACTCTCATAGGGTCCTGGGGGTTCCACTTGCCTCCTGGGCCTACCGGGACCCCCTTCTCACAAGCCACGTGACCTAAATGCCCTAGCTGAGGGCAGGTCCTAGGGAAGCTGAGCTACAGGACTGCTAGCTCATGGCAGCCCCTAGCAGATGGCAACTACCAAGGATCCTTAAACCTCCACCCCTGACAGCTTGGTCCTCCAGTGGGGGCTAGGCGGAAAGCTCACCCCCACCAGGATATGGCCTCCTGTCAGCCTGGGGCTCTTGCCCAGCATAAGGTGCTATGGGTACAAAGACCTGACCCAAGCCTGTCCCAGATCTTTGTGAGGGACAGAGGGTGGTGGAGCAGGGAGAGAGAGTGAGCCCTGACAGGGACTTCAGGAGTTGGGGAATGGGTAGCCAAGAAACTCTCTGCGGATTCCAAAACAAATAGGACCACATGTGAGCTGAGGTCCCCAGTGCATGCCCATTGCCCCATCACCTTCCTTTACAAAACAGATTCAATGCAAAAACTGTTAAGATTCAAGACAGCACTGCAGAGCATTAAATCCCGTGTGGATTCTGAGCACTAGGTTCTGTATAGCTGTGCTGGCTGCATCCCTTTGAAGGTAGCCTGGGGAGGGTCAAGGGTTGCCCCCTTGACCCCACCCCCACTCCCAAACCTCATTTTTAAGTTGGAAGACATCAGAGAAGCTTGAATTCTGAGAGGTAGAATCCTTTGGCTGAAAGAAGATGAAGATGATGGTGAGACAAAACATAGCTGATGGGGCCGGCCAGCACCCCTCTCCCCACCCCAACCGGGATGGGATTCACAGCACAGGGGAGGGAAAGAGAAGAAAAACAGGTACCCTCGGTTTGTAAATATGTCATTGTTTGGCAGGAAGAGAAGGGAGTTTCCATGCTTCAATTTCTATTTTCTGTATGCATTACTGTTTTCACTGGGGAGGAGGTCTTTGAGGGATCTTAGCAGAGTGTGGAAGATGGGAAATAGGAACTATAGAGAAGGGGAGGCAGACTGCTCAGAGATGAGTTAAAGCCTTGGCTTGCCAGTTAAAGCCTGGCTGGGGTCATGGATTCTATGGAGTTATGGAACTAACCCTCTGCCCAGTTGTGTGACATTCTGGACCCTACACAGAGAAAGCTCCACCTTGGCACAGTCAAGGGAAGGGTGGCCCCACTCTTCTTTTAGGAAGGACTGTACTTTATTCTGAACTGAATAAAAAAGGACTTGTTTTTAGTGTTTGTATGTCCTTTTAAAAAGAAATGTACATTGGTGATAGTGACATTCTTTTGGGTTTTTTTTTATTGTGGCAAAATGTACATTATATAAAGTTTACTATTTTAGCCATCTTCAGGTGTATTAATGTTTGTTTTTAAATGTCACTACTTTGCAAAATAAAATGAGTGAAAAAGTTGGTAATCCTATTCTGTACCCTTAAAGTGTTTTTTCTTTTTTTGAAATTTTACTGGTCTGTGAAGTCTAGAAACTTTATAAGCCTTAGAAAGTTGTTTCTTATTTAACCTTGTTATATGACTTTATTGGTAGAGGAAAACTCAGAAGCAATTTATAGAATTTTTTGAAGTTTATTTATTTTGAGAGAGAGAGAGCATGTGAGTGCATGTGTGTGGGGGAGGGGCAGAGAGAGAAGGAGAGAGAGACTCCCAAGCAGGCTCCATGCTGACAGCACAGGGCTTGAACTCAGGAGCCCTGTGATCATGACCTGAGCTGAAATTAATAGTTGAGTGCTTAACCCACTGGGCCACCCAGGCGCCCCTGCAATTTACAGAGTTTTTAAAGACATGGCATAAGAGTAAGGTTAGGTTCGCTTTTTTTTTTTGCTGTTGTTGTAGTTATAATGCTTCATAAAGGTCTCCTAATTCTCCTGTTTTGTATATATATTCTCTTCTGTACCATTATCAACACTGTCTCATGTTCTACCATAGTTTTATAATACTTCCCCTTTGCATTTCATATGTAAATTAAGAGCTCATACCAAAAATAACATAAATATGCCTTTCTAAGGATAAAGTTTTCTGTAATGAAAACAAAATATACATGTTTAAAATGTGGGCATAGATATAGCTGTTCATTTGGTCAAGGCTGTTTTAATAAACGGTTCTAAAATTTATAACGATTTTGCACAGTGGTTTTGTTTTTTTTTTTTTTTTTTTCGTTTTGAGCCGCAGACACCAAAAATCCCACAGGAAGTTCTCTTTGTAAGTGTTGTGGTTTTTTAGTTCCTGTTCAGTTTGTACTAGATGATCAGAAATAAGATAATCTGTGTAATCAGAAGAGATTCTTGGTTAAACTTCATTGTAATTCTAAATGAGAATCTCAAATTTGCTTGTTTTTCTTCCCATGTAATCAGTCTAGAGGAGCTATAACCACATTCATACCTAGCATTAAAGTTGTGGTATAACTTGAACATTTTTTGTTGTTCAATGGATAAACTCTTCATTGTTAAAGGGGCAACTATCTGAGATTACGCTCTATCCTTTCTACTTCTTATCAAAGCATCTCCCCAAAAATAAACCATAGGAATGGAGATGTGTTTCTCCTTGACAATACTTGACATTAGTATTTTACTTTTATTTTTACAGATGACAAAAACTTTCTCTTGTTTCTTTGGAGAAAAGGAAATATATAAAATATAGGTTATACAGTTTACTTTAGATATTACAAATACCATTGAAAAATTTTAAAGGGTACTATTATTCATTGAGATATTTTTCTTAATGTAATTTTTAAAGCAAGATATTCTCAAAGTAAATTTTTTTTTTATTTCATTATGTTTCAAACTATGGCAAAAGTAAAAGAAACTAAAATTGTAATCAGATGGATTAGATCTTTGACAAATCACGTAATCTAGCATTTATTCATATATATATGTTTTAATGTTCACTTATTTTTGGGAGAAAGATAGAGCCCTGGTTAGGGGAGGGGCAGAGAGAGAGGGAGACACAATCCAAAGCAGGCTCTAGGCTCTGAGCTGTCAGCACAGGAGCACAACCTCGGGCTGGAACTCAGGAACCATAAGATCTTGACCTGAGCCGAAATTGGACGCTTAACCAACTGAGCCACCCAGGTGCTCCTGTAATCTAGCATTTAAATGATATATGGGAGACTTGATGAAAAGTGACAAACGAGAAAAAAAAGGGTTTCTGTGCATTTTTAGGTATGTCTCTAGGTTTAAGTGCTATTAAAGACACAATGCCTAATTCTAGGCAGGTTATGTGAATTGCACATCTAATTAAATGGTGAAAGTAATGAAGATATGAAAGGTATTTTATTACTATAAAAAAACTCCCCAGATTTTTTTTTAAAAAGAGTGGTTACTCATGAGTACATTTTAATTACGGTTCTTAAAAGAATAAATAATACTGTGCCTCCAAACAAAAAAAGTACACACACCATAAGTTTAAAACAAAAGTGAGTTCAACCATTTCTATGCAGGGGGGGAAAAAGAAAAGAATGAGGGTTTGATTTGCAGAATATTTTTTCTACTTCAGATAGCTTGGCTGCAAAATATATGAAAAGGTTACTTTATAATCTGGGTAGATATTTATGTATGATATACAGATATTTCTTGGTTACGAGAAGTTTGATCTTTCCATAAGTTGAAGTTACAAACAGAAAACCATCGTTTAAAACCTGGTGTTTATGCTTTTTCCCCATTTCTTGTGTACCTTTTGTGGCACTATGTTAGGTACTTTTAAGAATGTTATTTATTGTTACTAAGAATTTCGGACATTTGTGGAGAGCTTTACATTTTACAAAGTTTAGAAAAGTGAGGCTCGACATGATTTCTTACATATCCTTTGGTGTGTAGCAAGGCGGTCAGCACTGTGGGAAGTATATGCAGTGGCCGATTTAACTTGGACCATGGGCTTCAAGTCTTTACCTCCTTGTCTGCCCAACATGAGCTGGAGAACTGGCTTTAGAAATGCAGGGCGGCCTGATCCCTTCACTTGCCACTAAGAATTTAAGCATTTTGGATGCCAAAAAATAAAGTTTTGAGATCCCTGCCTAGAAGGGTGAGAGAAGGAAGACTTTGGATATATCATCAGGCCTAATGTCGGTGGACCATGATACCACAGTTCTTTCGAGTATTTCCTAGCTTGCCCAGGAGTGCCCATGACCTCCTTCCCAGTTTTAGTTAGCACAATCGGTTTGAATGAGAGCAATTATTTAGACCGTGTTCTGAGCGCCCTAGAGATGAAAGCCAGGACATGCTTTACCGAAAAACGCATTCTGCTTTCAGTGGGGCAGCAAGGCCCAGGCATGTGGTGACGGCTGTGACAATCGATATTTACTAGGTTAAAGAAACTATTGCCAGGTATTTGCTGTATCAGCCTTTCCAGCCGCCTTTCTGCGTGGGGGCTGATCCGCGGTGGCTTGCTGAGGGGCAAGCGGACACGTCTCTGTTAGAAGTCGAAAACGCTTTGGTACACAGGGCCTCTGCCCTCGGGGGCGATTTCTGCCGGACCTTTGATTAAAAACAAACAGGAAGACTCGCATGCCAGCGGAAACTGCCCCCAAGTACTTCGGAAACTGGGCTTTTCCTTCCGCGACGGGGGTCCGACCCCTGGAGGAAGCGGGCCGCTGGGCGCTCGCCCCGCCCCGCTGCGACCCCGCCCCCACATTGGCCCCACCCCCATCGTGGCCCCGCCCCTCCCAGCCGGGCATGCTCAGTGGGCCGGGCCGGGCCGGGCCGGCAGGTTTGCGTGGCCACCCGCAGTTGCCGGCGCCGGCTCAGCCTGTCGACGTTGGATCCCTTCTCCGCGGCTGGTTCCAGGGAAGTTACGTGCGGAAGCCGGCTTCTAAAGAGCCATCGAACGGGCTACAGGGACGGCGGGAGGCCCTTGGTGCTGCCGAGTGGCGAACAGGCGGGGCCGGCGTGTCCGGGCTGTGAGAGCTTCGGGAGGCCGAGCGAGTGGCCGCACTCGGAGAGAGGCGCCGGCCGGGCGCGCCCCGCGGAGAAGACCCGGGCGGGGCGGGCGGGCGGGCGCTTCCCGGACTTTTGTCCGAGTTGAGTCCCCTCCCCGTGGGCCGGGCCTCTGCGGCCGCCCCCGCCCCCAGCCCCGCTCGCTCCCGGGAGATGTTTATCTGGTCTGTGGCGTGAGGAGCCGGCGGGCTGGTGGCGCGGAGTTTCGGGTCCGAGGAGCCTCGCGCGGCGCAGGAGAGAGACAAGATGTCCGCCAGAGCCGCGGCCGCCAAGGTGAGCGCCTCCGCGGCCGTCAGGGCCGATCCCGAGCGAGCGCGGCCGCCTGCGGGCGTCGGGCCCGCGCCCCGCCCTCCTCCCCGCGGGCTGCTGCCCCGGCGCCGGGGGCGGCGGCGGGTGGGCAGGGCTGCCTGTGGCTGTGGGCCGCTCGGAGCCCCGCGGGTAGGCGGGCAGGCGGCGGGCGGGGGCCCAGGAGGGGGCGGCGGGCGCGCCGGGCTGCTGTCCCGGGCAGGTGCATCGCTGCCGGCGTCGGTGCCTGGCTCGGGCTCTCCGCGGGCGGGGACGCGCAACAGGTCCTGCGCGGGCAAACTCTGTGCGTGGAGTGGGTCCTGCGGCCACCCGACGCGAGCGTGCGGCGGGCCGGAGGTCGGGGTTTGGGGTGCTACCTCCAGCCAGCCGGTGACTGCTGTCTTTGGAGGAGTGGTTGGTCACCGGCGAAACCGTGTAGTTTCGATCTGATGTCACTCTTCGTGGTATGCGCGCGCCAGCGATAAGACATTGAGACAGCAAAACAGTGTTTTGTGTGTAGTAGGTTGGAATTTTTTTTCACGGTGTCATTTGTTTGAGGTGGCGTTGAAAAAATAACTCCTTAACACTTCTTAATAGTTTAATTTGAACTAAACTTTCAGAAGTAACACAAAATACTCCTACAAATGGACAGTGAAATGAAGTCTAAAAAATAAAAAAGACTTGTGGGTGCAGTAAAAGTAACTTTTTCCTATCAAGTTTTACACGTGCTTTGAAGTATGCTGTTTTTCTCAGTGCTGTGAAACCAACGTGTATGTTACATCAGAAAGCTGAAGTTAGTAATATTCCGTTAAAATCCTCTTTTCCTTTTGTACATTTTAATCTTTCTCATCATAAAGTAGTATCTGCTCTTTTTAACAGTTACAGACATACAGAAATTTGAAGAGTAAAAATCGCTCCCATTTAAAATCAACTCCTTACTTCAAACGGTATCGAAGTACTTAATCAGGTAGTGGTTTTATGTATTTATTTTTCTTTTGGAAATGTTTATTCGTAGCATCTGGAACAACGTATGATATGGCCCTGAAGTTTCTGAACTCAGGACCTTGTTTTCTGGGAGGCAGAAGTTACCGGTTATACTTAGTAGTGTGTATATTTTTTAAAGGAATATAGTATTCGTTCTCTATGAAAACTTTAATTTTCCCCTTTATGACCTTACCTTGATGACGAACAATCTGAAGATGAAACTTGAGCCAATAACTTAGAATAAAAAGCAAAATTTTGCTTTGATTTTAAAATAAGTTCACATTATTTATCATTTTGGGGGTTTCCTTTCCGAGGAGGAAAGGCTTTGTTTTCATATTGGACATAATGTCACTTTGTTCCTGAGGTGTAATCTTTGGTGCTTGATATCCAAGACAACACACTTTAAAAAGGTTATTTCAAGTTAGAGTAGGATGATTTAGAAGAAATAATATTTTTCCTCCCGAGTTATGGGATTGAGATTTTATGGTATATTGAAAAGCATCCCTGCACACTGTAGGGATGTGTGTATTCTTAAATATTTATGAGTAAAATGTGAGTTGAAAACTTATTTTTTTAAATGCTGTATTATGAGACTACCACAAAATCTTTTATACAACAAGGCAGGCCATAACAAAATAGGTGAAATGAAAGAATATTCAGCCGTTTCACTAAGTCACATTTAATTTCTTAAGGTGACTGAAATGCTACTACAAGCCAGACTGTATACTTAATACTTTACATGTGATACTTTTGTTCCCCTACCCTAACCCTCAGTTAAAAAAAAACAAAAAAACAAGACATTAATTTGCAGCTTGTTTTCTTGTTTTAGCAGAGTGGTTTGTAGAACTCCTCTCTAAGCAAGTACCTGTGATTTTTATATTCTTTGTAATAATATCCCAGGAATACGCTGCAGATCACCATTTCTTTAATGACAGACATTTAACTTGTTTGGGGGATTTTGCTATTGTACTAAGTAGCTTTATATTTTTATATCTGTGAATGTTAGAGTGTGTTAAATCCTTAGAAATGGAATTTCTGGGTCACAGGGAATGTGCTTTTAAAATTCTGATAAATTCCAGTAAATTTTTCTCCCAAAAGGTCACACCTAGGAATAAATATAACAGTTGTTGGTAAATTACATGTATTTTAAAGGACATAAAATGTGAATAAATTAGATGAGGGAGATGGGGAGAGTCAGTATTACAGAATATATCGGTTTCCCGAAGGTTGATATACATATAAAATGTAATACGGTTCCAAATAGAATTTCATTGTGTTATTATAGAAAACTTGACATATTAATGAGAAAATTTATCTGATAAAATGATCGATAGCTATGAAATTTTGGAAAAAGGAGGTCCTACTAGAAAACCTAATGTGTTATAAATTCAGAGGAATTTAAAACGGTCTGTCAGCTCAGGAATAGTGGAACCACAGAATCCAAGAACAGCTTTTTATTTATAAGCTTTTAGTGATTATCATCGTCAGCATTTAATGTGTCAGGTATTGTTATAAGGGTTAAAATAAACTGATTTAATTCATAGAGTAACTCTGTGAAGTGAGCATTACTATTATCCCCACTTTCTGGGTAAGAAAATTGAAACACAGGTAAAGTAACTTGCCTATCACTTATCCAGCAAGAGGGAAAATTAAGAATATGTATATGTTAGGGGCGCCTGGGTGGCCCAGTGGGTTAAGCGTCTGACTTCGGCTAAAGTCATGATCTCGCAGTCTGTGAGTTCGAGCCCTGCATCAGGCTCTGTGCTGACAGCTTGGAGCCTAGAGCCTCCTTCAGAATCTGTGGCTCCTCTCTCTGCTCCTCCCATGCTCATGCTCATGCTCTGTCTCTCTGTCTCTCAATAATAAAAAAAAATTTTTTTAAAAGAATATGTATGTGTTAAAAGTAACATTGTAGATTACCTTGGAAAAGATGGGTTATTCAGTAAATAGTGCGGGGTCAGTTGGTTATCTTTAATTTTTTAATTTTTTTTATGGTAGTTCTCTGCCTTAAACCATAGAGTAAATAAATAAATAAATTCAAGTGTTTGAATAAGAGCAAATAAAATAAATCATAAAACTAGAAGAAAGTGTAGGATACTTTCTAAAAAACTATGCCTGAATTGGAAAGGGCTTCGTCGTATGTGACATTAACCTAGAAATAATAAAGGAAAAGGTTTTCATATGTATAACATACATCTGAATTGCACACAGAATTACTAGTGTGCCTGATAATGAAATTATTTTAAAGTTGAAAACAGGAATTTGAGGGTGGTTCTCTGTCTCATCACGGAGTTAATTATGTAAGAAAATGGTGTGAATAATTATTAGGAACATTTCCATTGGTTGAATCACAGAAAGTGGCTGAAGGAAATTGCAGTGGCTTCTGGATTTTCAAGCTGTTTCACTTTTGAGGAAGCAATAATATTTAAGGTTATACTATCATTTATGCTTATTAGATTTTGCTGCTTAAATGTTTCCATTATGTTTCAGGGACAGTATTTTTCCCCCCTTCTGGTTATCTCTCAAATTCTACCATAGTTTAGTGTGGAAATTATTTACATCTCTTCTTAGGAATTGATTTATTGTATCAAGTAAGGCACAATGTACTTTGCTTAGTAGCTGCACATTTCAAAGTTAAGAACTGTAGAAATTAGTCTTTATGGGTAGGAATTCTGTCCTGAGTGGTGGGTATGATGTAGTTTTAATTTTGGTATTTATTCATCAATGCATATTTGCTGCATATTGCTTTAAAAGTAAAGGAATAACTCACTGCACTTTATGACAGTTCACTTGGGCCTGCCAACTTCTAATGAGCTTCACTGTATTAGTATTTTTCTGGACATCCTAAGTTTATACAATATTTTTTACTAGGAATATTTTTACAGTGCTTAAGGCAAAGGGCTTTTAATTTTTTATGTTAGTATTTTAGATATTTATGGTTAAAACTTTAATTTATGTTCTTTGTTGATAATCCTGACTATATTTACAACTTTTAAGTGCATTTTAGGACAGCTCTGTAAGACAGTGACTTCAAATCATGCTGTGCCTTTTCTCTCAAATTGTGTAATGGCACAGATTCCACTACACTGTTAGGAAGGCCCTTTTTTCCTTCTTTTCTTAAATACTGGTGTTTCCATGTTAGGATCTTACAACCTTTATTTTATATTTAAGAAAGACTTATGGTGTCATTGATTGCTGTCAGTTTGTGACAGAGATCAGACATGTATAGCCAACAAATAATGAGTTTGAAACCAATCTGTGGCTTTGAGGGCTGTAATGCAGTGTAGATAGTACTGTTCTCTGTTTGGTTTGAAGGAAAAAGATTACAGTAGTTTCACTCATTTTTTTCAATCCTGGAGACAATGTACTGGCTCTTGACTTTCACTTGCTCTTTAATCTTTTTTTCTATTTAGAGACCAAATGTAAACTCTGTACAGTTCTAAGAATAAAACAGTATAAATAAGACAGATCACCATGCTACTAAGGAAAACCTCTTAAAAAATAATTTTGGAGAAAATTTGTAAATGTAACCATTTCTTAATATAACCCTGACATGGTAAAAATTCAGTCTGCTGGAAGACTTGTTAGTCTGACTGTAAACTCGTGTGTAGGACCACCCACCCCTGACTGCTCAGTCATAGCTCATTCCAGGCTCCTGTACGCACACATGCACTGGGTAGCCAGTACTGACTAAGCATTGTTGCTGAAGACAAGCTAGTTATTTTTTATTAGTAGAGTTTCTAATCAAATGTTAAATAAGATTAAGAAATAGTTGATTATGACTAGTTTGATATTTCTGAAATACTTGACTGGAACTTGCTTTGCATCTCTGAATTTTGATAGACAGTCTTGAAAAACCTTACTAGTTTAACAACTTTTAATCTTGTAGGAAGAGTGAGGCATTAGGATAGTTTTCTGAAGTTTTTGTTTGTTTTTGACAGTATTTAATCTAAAATTGGTGGGTTTCAGAACAGTATTCCAGTATAAAGCAGCAATAAATATAGCCCTTTTGGTATCTCTGACCTAGAGTTCTTCTTAATTTATTTATTGCAGAGAAGAGTAGCTTCAGGTTGCTCCTTTATGGGTTAGCCAGGTGCTTTATTTCCATTCCTTCTCAAACAGATAAATTGTTAATAATGAGAAGTGTATGGTGAGTATATGAGTAGGGAATTTCATTTTATATCTTAAAAATGATTGCCTGTATCATGGAAACACTGCTTTAGAACAAGAGAAAACCAGTGTTGCCAAAATTTGTACTGTAAAACACACCATTTGAGACTTAAAAACAAAGCCCTGGTTGTTACATTTGTAGTGTTAAATACTGAATCTCAGATGGCCCTTAACTTTGGGATAGATCAAAAGATAAGTTTTTATTAGTTTGTATTGTAGGTGTATATTAGAACAGCCTATAACTCTTTCATGTTGGTGGAATGCTGGGAAGTGAGTTGACTGATGAATGACCTCAAATCATTCTAGTTTATTGTACCCAAAAAGGATGTGAAAACAGGAGTTAATATTACTTTATATGGATACTAATTAGGAACATGAGGTTAGCATATGCCTTCTTTAATTAAACACTTTTTTGACTTGCTGAAATATTTTTTATGTTTGGTTTTTAAAAATTTTTATTTTATTTACTTTAGAAACAGAGCATGAGCTGGAGAGAAGGGAGAGAGAGAAAGAAAGAGGGAGGGAGGGAGGGTGAGTGAGTGTGAGTCAGCCTTAAGCATGCTGAGCGTGGAGCCTGACGCAGGGCTCAATCCTATGACCCTGGGATCATGACCTGAGCTGAAATCAAGAGATCAAGAGTCAGATGCTTAACTGACTGAGCTACCCAGGAGCCTCTGTTTTTTGTTTTTGTTTTCTTAAATAGTATACATTCCCAAGGAGTGAAAATTATTTTTTCTTGGTTGTTTTAGGAATTTTCACTCTTTTGGAACTGCCAGTAGTAATCTTTGGGGTTTGTACAATTTCTGATGACTGAATTAATTTTAATTAGCTCTCAATTCAGTTCATAATTATAAAATCCAAGAGAATTTTAGTAATGACTATTTTGTTGTTGTTAGCCCAACATTCATTGAGTACATTTTGTTTTGGATCCCTGTCCTCTAGAAGCTTACAGTTTTCAAACTGCTTTATACTGTAATGATTGTGAAATGTGTAATTAAGTTTTAAGATGCAAAGGATTTATATTAATATAAGAGCACACTTATGGTCATCTTATAATAACATCATGTGTGCTTTTTTTGGTTGGAGAAAATGTTGGAGTCCTATCTAGAGCCTGGGCTGGCTGTAACACATGAGTTTCTGTGTTTTTCCTTGTTAATTTTTAAAAAATGTTTTAATTGAATCTGGACATATCCATATAAGTGTTATATGCATGTATTTGGTTAAAGCATCTCAAAAGCAGAAAGAGGTTAAGGATTATAAAGTAATCAGAATTTACTTATATACTTACAACTTCTTGAGGGTACTGACATGGAAAATGCACTATATGCTAGCAATTACTGTTATATTTAGAGTCTGACAAGTTGTGAAATATGGAACAATTTGAATTTTTGAAACTTTATTCTGCATTCAACACATATTTATTGGGAACCTGGTATTGGGAGTCAGGCACTGTTGTAGATTCTGGAGATAGAACAGTGAACATATTTCTGTACTCAGGGAGCATTTTAACAGTGTGAGCAGACAGCAACAAACAAAATACTGTACACGATGATAAGTTCTAGAATTCCTAACATGCCATTTCTGAATCATAACCTCCTTCTCCCAAAGATTACAACTATCTTGTCTTCTGTGGTACTCATTTTCTAGCTGTTCTTTATAATTTTACCACTTAATTATGCATTCTGTGGATACTGTAGTTTTCCCTGTGAACTTTATACAAACAGAATCTTCCAGTGTGGATTCTGTTGTACGTGGCTTCTTTTGCTCAGCATGGCTTTTGTGAGATGTGGGCAAATAGTTCATTAGTTTTCATTGTATTCGTGGATCAAATTCATCCCATTGTATGAAGACTTAACTGCCAAACTGGCTTGGGTGGGTGGGGGACGTTTGGGTAGACTTTTCTGGTTTTTATTGGAGAAAAATACTGTATACCAAATTCAATAAGCCTGGTGAGTGGTCATTGGAACATAACAGCTCTGTGAGAGATGTAAGCTGCTTTTGGTGTTCAGATGAAGTTTACCTTGAAAAGTCAAAAGTCAAAACTAAAGTCTTTAATTTTGATTGAGGGTATTGTATGACTAAGGTCTTAAAATTCGTCATCTTAAAGTATATTTTAGTAGGTGCCCACTTACCTGACTCTGATCAGACCAACAAAAGCCACAATCTGGTGATATACATCTTTTGGGAAAACAGGCCTACTTTTCAGAGTTTAATTGTAGGAAATCTTTACCATGGTGTCATGTAAAGGAACTTTGGAAGATTTATTTACTGGTTGTTGTTTTTTACAGTGATACATTTTGGAGTATCTGATTAAACAAATGTATATACCAACTCATATTTTTCTGCTGTATTGTCAATAAAATCAGAAGACAGTGGCCATGGCAAGTAAATTTATATTCTAGTTGTAAATACAAGAAATGTATGTCTGTAATAAATATTAGTCCCCTAATATTGAGCACTGATTCTATGACAAGTGCTAAGCTAATGTTTTGTGTGCATTGTTTCACCTTAATCTTAACAACACTGTTAGGTACTACTATAACCTCTATTTTATTTTTTTTTTTTAATTTTTTTTTCAACGTTTATTTATTTGTGGGACAGAGAGAGACAGAGCATGAACGGGGGAGGGGCAGAGAGAGAGGGAGACACAGAATCGGAAACAGGCTCCAGACTCTGAGCCATCAGCCCAGAGTCTGACGCGGGGCTCGAACTCACGGACCGCGAGATTGTGACCTGGCTGAAGTCGGACGCTTAACCGACTGCGCCACCCAGGCGCCCCTATAACCTCTATTTTAAAAGTGAGGAATGTGAGGTTAAATTTACTTGCTCTAGCTAGTATGCTTTATAATTCATATACATGCACATGCTTATATGTTGCTGTGTTCTAAAGGAGTGTCATGGAGATGGATGTGGAATGGTGTTAGGTGAGTTTTAGACCAGATAGACAGCATGAATCATGAAAGCTGGGAGGCATAGGGTACTGTGGCTGTCAGAGAGCACAAGCTGACCTAAAGGAAGTGTGTAGCTATTGCTTAGCTTTAGCTGATTGTTGGCATGGAAGAAGGCAGGCCAGATCTTCCGGTTTTTCAAAACAGGTTGTAAATCTGGATTTTTATGTAAATAATCTTGACTTAAATGCTGTCAGCTGATGCCATTTTTATGTGTTTTTATTGTGAAATATAATACCTATATAAAAGTACCTAAAGCAGATATACATTAATAAATAATTATAAAGTGAGTACCCATGTAAACGCCATGCAGGTCAAGGGAATACAATGTTGCCAGCTTTTCAGAAGCTTCCCATCTTGCTTCTTCTCAATAACATTACCCTAGTAAGGTAGCCACTGTCCTGACCATAAGATCCATAGGTTGTGACCTTCCTAAATAACACCTTTACTCCCCTAAGTCAGTTGCTGTTCTGACTTTTAAAGATTCAGATGTTGTTGCATATGAATTCATTCCTCTTCATTGCTGTATGGAATTCTATTGCATGAATATGCCACAGTCTATGCATTCTCCTGTTGATGGACTTTTGGGTTATATCCTAATTAGGGCAGTTAAGAGTAATGCTTCCATAGAAACTTGTACATTTTTCTTGGTAAACACACATACATTCCTCTAAGATACGTACTTAGGGATGGAATTGCTGCTGGATTGTTTAATGTATCTTCAAAATAGTAGATAATGTGTTTTCCAAAGAGGTTGTACTAATTTATACTCTTCGTCATCAGTGAATGAGAGCTTCTTTTGCTCTGCATTTTTACCAGTGCCTGGTGTTATTAGACACTGTAATTTTAGCTCTTCTGGTAGGTCTTTAGTACACTCTCATTGTAGTTTTAATTTGCATGTCCTTGACTAGATGAAGTTGATCAACTTTTCATGTTTATAGCCTGCCTGTTAAGTTTTTTGTCTGCTTTTCTGTGGGACTTTTTCTGTTGATTGGCTTTTGTATAAAAGCCAGTTGATTGTATGTGTTGTAGACATATTTTCCAACATGGTAGTTCTCTCTTAATGGTCTTTTCATGAATAGAAGGGTTTTTTTGTTTAAGTTTATTCATTTGTTTTGAGAAAGCATGCGAGTGGGGTAGGAGCAGAGAGAGAGGGGGGAGGGAGAGAATCCCAAGCAGGCTCTGCACCATCAGCACAGAGCACTGTGCAGGGCTCGAACTCACTATGAGATCATGACCTGTGCCAGGATCAAGAGTCAGATGCTTAACTGACTCATGAACAGCAGTTTTTAATTTGAATGTGGTTTGAGGGTAGTGGCACAGGGCAAGGCCAGCAAAGAAAGAAATTTCAAGAGAGAGACCTGCCAGCATGCCAGATCCTGCAGAGTGGTCAAGTGAAATAAGGACTGGAAAGGTTAATTGAATAACCGTAAGTTTTTGTAGCTTCACTATATGAGTTTAGGCTCTGGAATCTGAATCTTGAGTCTACTACTTAATAGCTGTTTTCTCATCGTGAAATGCAGTAATGATGACAGTACCCATCTCAGAGTGGTTGTGCACCCAGCACAGTACCCAGCACTGTTCTGTTCTGTTAAGCTATGCCTTTTAAAAACATTTTAAATGAAGTCCATCTTAATAGAAAAGAGACCCAGCACATAGTAAGCTGTTTGTTAAGCTATACCTTTTAAAAACATTTTAAGTGAAACCCATCTTAATATCAGAGAAGAGGCATGTATTTATGTATACATTTCTTTGATATTGGACAGAGGCTAGCCTGTAGATAAGGAGTCTCAGCCCAGCAAGATGCGCTGTGGAACAGAAGTCCTTGGGCTCTGAGACACTTTTGAAAAAATTATTACAATAGCATTAAGACATGCAGTCTTTATTCTGATGGATTAGAGAATAGAAATTAAAGACTATTCCAGATCCAGTGCACAGTTGGAATATCTACCTGATCTGAATGGTTGATTGGCAAATTCTGTTTAGTTTTTAACTCTTGAGCACTTTGTAGTTTTCCCCTTATTCTATCTGTACCTTCTATCATCTCCTATGTCTCCCCTCCCCCTGTGCACATATACATATATGTGCATACATCATAGTTGCTCTGGATTCCTGTAATAGCTGCCTAAGTATAATATACCCCTTCTTTCTCCTTACTCTTTTTCTAAATTGATTCTCAAAATCCAAGTTGTATTAGTTTCCCACCCCAACACACACACTCTTCCTAAAACTCCTAGGCTTCTTACTGCCATTAGAAGTAGAAGACCAAAGTCCATACTGTATGGTCAATAAACTTCTGGATTATTTGACCCCTGCCTATCCCTCTAGACTCATCTTCCATCTTGTTCCTTCTTGCTGTGTTCTCCAACTATGCTGTCCTCTTTTTGGTTCCTAGTAGAAGTTGCACTTTCTGCCAAGTTTCTGAGCTCCTCTCAGTGGCACTGTTTTCCTTTTTAGTACTTATTTAAGCCTATGATTATATATTCAGTTGTGAATTTTTTCTTCCACTGGACTGTAAGCTCCATGAGAACAAAGGTCAATACTGATTGATTATTCACAGAACTTAACACAGTCTCTAGCGTAATAAACTCTCAAATATTATTTGAATGAATGAAAGAAGGAAGTACTTTTTTTCTACCCGGAAAGCTTCCCTACCTTCATCCCTCATTCCTCTAGCATCTGTCCCAGTTCTGTTCCTCAAGAACCATGTCCTCAGCCCAGAAATTAGGTCAGAATTCTCTTTTAAGCTCTCAGTACTTTCTCTTTGTTACACTACAATAACTTATATTATCGGTCTGCTGGTTATTTGATTAATATCTGATGTCCTTCCTAGAATTAGAATGGCCTTTTTAATACTCTGTTATTGACTCACTGGTAAGTCAACCTAGAAACTCCTAGAAGGTACTAGCACATCTCCAGATCTAGTTGCATTTTTCTAGGGAGGGAGCTCCTAGAGTAGTCAGTCCATGGAAAATTTACTTAGCTCCCTGGCGTCTTGGTAGCAGTATTCTTGGTGTAGGTTGTTCCTAGATCAGTAATTAATTTCTGGTCCCCTCATTAAGGAGTGCACTTGTTGTGATGAGCACCGGCTATTGTATGGAAGTGTTAAATCACTATGTTGTACAACTGAAAATAATATTACACTGTATGTTAACTGGAATGTAAATAAAAACTTAAAAAAACAAAAACAAAAGACATACAGCTGGCCAACAGACACATGAAAAGATGCTCAACATCACTGATCATCAGAAATGCAAATGAAAACTACAATGGGATAATGCCTCATACCTGTCAGAATGGCTAAACTCCACAACACAAGAAACAACAGGTGTTGGGGAGGATGTGAAGAAAGGAGAAAGAACCCTTTTGTACAGTTGGTGGGAACACAAATTGGTACAACCACTTTGGAAAACAGTATTGGAGGCTCCTCAGAAAGTGGAAAATAGAACTACCCTCCAATCCAGCAGTTGCACTACTAAGTATTTATATACCTAAAGAATACAAAAATACTAATTCAAAGGGATACCTGCACCCTGATATTTATGGCAGCATTATCTATCATAGCCAAATTATGGAAGCAGCCCATATATATCCAGTGGAATATTACTCAGCCATAAAAAGAATGAAATCTTACCATTTGCAATGACATGGATGGGACTAAGTGAAATAAACCAGAGAAAGACAGACACATGATTTCACTCATGTGAAGTTTAAGAAACAAAACAAACGAGCAAAGGAAAAAATGACCAAGAAATGGACTCTTAACCATAGAGAATTGATAGTTACCAGAGGGGAGGTAGATGGGGGGATGGGTGAAGTAGGTGGGGATTAGGAAGGGGCCCTTTGTTGTGATGAGCACCAGGTGTTGCATGGAATTGTTGAACCACATACTGTATTGGACACCGGAAACTATACGCTATAGTTTACACTATATGTTAGCTGGAATTTAACTAAAAACTTTAAAAAAATTCTAGTCCCCTGAAGTTATCTTCTTTTTTTAAAGTGGAAAAATTTCAAAACCATTCAGAAGTAGATGAAGATTATAAAGAATCCCCACATCACCATCACCAGGTAGTTATCAAATTATGGCCAGTGTTGGTTCATTTATCCTTCCAATGCATTGTATCCTCACTCCCCCATTATTTTGAAGCAAATACCAGACTTGTCTTTTCATTATTATTGAGTATATATCTCTAAAAGATAAGAATTCTTTAAAAAAGAACTAGACCATTGTCACACTTTAAAAATAAATTCTAAATCCAAAATCCAGTGTTTAGTCAATGTAAAGTTTCCAATTGTTAAAAATACGAACTTTCCTTTTTAAATATATTTTTAAAAAATCAGGATCCAAACAAGGTCCTCCTGTTGTGGTTGTTTGGTATATCTACTGATAATCTTAGACTGTAAGGTCCCCCCATGTCTCTTGGTCTTTATCCTCCTCGTCCTTCTTGTGGTTTTATTGGTGAGGAACAGTTTTGTTTGTCCTCTTAGAATTTCTTAATCTGGATTTTGATGCTTGCTTCCCCACAGTGGTTACAATGTTTCTCTGCCCTCTATTTATTAATTGGTGATATAGCTAGAGCAGTTCTAATAGAAATATGTGAGCCACACATGTAAAATAAAATTTTTATTAGCCACATCAAGAAGTTAAACAGGTGAAGTGAAGTTAAGGGGTGTCTGGGTGGCTCAGACTGTTGAGCATCTGACTCTTGATTTCAACTCGGGTCATGATCTCACAGTTTGTGAGATCAAGCCCCACATCAGGCTCTGTGCTTACAGTGGGAAGCCTGCTTGGGATTCCCTCTCTCTCTCCTCTCCCCCGCTGCCCTTTACCCCACTCACACGTGTGTGTGCATGCTCTTTCTCTTTCTCAAAATAAATAAATAGATAAAAACTTAAAAAAAACCAGATGAAGTTAATTTAACGTTTTATTTCATGCATATACCAAAAATATTGTCATTTTAACTATGATAGTACCTTCAGTTTCTCTTTCCTTGTCTTTCACAACCTTGACACTTTCAGTGAACACTGGTCATTTATTTTTTAGAATGTTTCAATTTGGGTTTATGCGATGATATCTCATGATTTGATTGAGGTTGTGCAGTTTTGACAAGACTACCACAGATATAATGGCTTGTCTTTCTCAGTGGAGAAAGTGTCAGAAGAAAGTATGTCTGGTCTACTTCTTTTATTCTCTCTTCATTTACTAATTGGAATTCCTTTGTAAAGAAGAGTTGCCCCTTCATTTATTTGTTTGTTTATTTATCAGTATGCATTCACAGATAATTTATTCCATGGGTTACAATGTATTATTATTATTACTTATTTTGTTGCTTGTATTGTTAACAGCTTTGGCCATTGGAAGTCCTGTTTTGAGCACTTTTTATTTTTTATTTTTTTTTTAAATTTTTTCTAACGTTTTATTTATTTTTGAGACAGGGAGAGACAAAGCATGAACAGGGGAGGGTCAGAGAGAGGGAGACACAGAATCTGAAACAGGCTCCAGGCTCTGAGCTGTCAGCCCAGAGCCCGATGCAGGGCTCGAACTCACGGACCGCGAGATCATGACCTGAGCCGAAGTCGGCCGCTTAACCGACTGAGCCACCCAGGCGCCCCACTTTTTATTTTTTTGGTACATGATTTATGTTGTATTTTCCCTACCCTAACCCTGGCTTCTCTCACTTATACAAGAAGACCTGATTCTTTTATTGGAGAATGGAATTTAGATACCTGGATCTGTATATCCAATTGGTACGGCAGTGGTTGTTCCTTTCAGCAGTCACAACTAGACAGACACATAGGTTAGTTTTTTCCCCATCCTTTTCAGTTGTGGTATTCATTTGAAATGGGTTTATTTGTTTTTTGAGTTTATTTATTTTATTTAGAGCAAGTGAGGGCTGGGGGGGGGGGGGAGAGAGAGAGAGAGAGAGGGAGAGAGGGAGAGAGAGAAAGAGAAAGAGAGAATCCCAAGTAGGCTCCGTGCTCTCAGCACAGAGTCTGATGCAAGGCTCGATCCCACAAACCATGAGATCATGACCTGAGCCAAAACCAAGAGTCAGACCCTCAGCCGACTGAGCCACCCAGGCACCACATGGAATAGGTTTATTTGTTAACTCTGTGTATTCTATTTTGGGTCCCACCTCCATGACCATCCTTGTTGATTTTAATTATTTATTATTTTGGGGTATGTGAAACATTACTGTAGTTCAAAGCTGTACAAAAATATATGCTCAGGAGTGTTAATTCTTCCTCATTCCTACAACCCCAAACCCATTTTCTTTTCCTTCCCACCCCTTTCCCACTTAACCTTGTAAGGTAGTTCCTTTAGTTTCTGGTTTATCATTTCTATATTTCTTTTTCACAGAGGAGCAAGTACATGTGCATAATCTTACATTACCTTCTTTCTTACACGAAGGGTAGCATACTATAGATATTCTTGTACTTTGTTCACTTAAAGGTATGCCCTTGAAGTTGTTCCATATCAGTTCATAGAGATCACCATTTCTTATAGCTGCCAATACTCCCATTGTATGGATGTACCATAATTTTCTCATTTACTAGCCCATATGTAGTCGTTTAGGTGTTGCTGATACGTATTTGCAACAACAAACGTTGCTGCAATGAATGACCTTGTACATATGTCTATTCACATTGTTGGAGGTGTATTGTAGAAGTAGAATCTCTGGGTCAAAAAGTAAGTGTTAGTTTTGTTAGGTATTGCCAAATTCCTTCCAGAAAGGCAGTACTAATTCCCATTAGAAATGTAAGGGAAAGTCCATATCCTCACAGTCTTGTGAACAGACTGTGTTGTCATATGTTTTATATTTTTGCCAGTTTGGTAGGTGAAAAATGGTATCTTGGAGTTATTTTAATATGCATTTCTCTGTGAGTGAGTTTGAACATTTTTTCAAATATTTGAGGACCATTTTAATATTTTTGTGTGAAGTATTTTTTTTCCTTTTTTAAAATGTTTCTTTTTTTCTGCATTTCTTTCTTTACATATTAGAGATATTGGCCCTTTGAGGTATATTTTGCAAATATTTTCTACCAGGCTGTACCTTGTCTTAAGACTGGTTATGGTGTTTTGTGTGTGTGTGTGTGTGTGTGTGTGTGTGTGTGTGTGTGTGTGTGTGTGTGTGTGTTTTGGTCATGTGGGCTTTTGTTTATGTACCCAGTTCCTGAGAACTTTTAGTTATGGTTAGGAAGCCTTTCCCTACACCAGCCTTAAAGAATTCACTTGAAGGGTGCCTGGGTGGCTTGACAGTCAGTTGAGTGTCTGACTCTTGTCATGTCATCATCATCCAGGGTTGTGGGATCGATCCCCATGTGGAACTTGCTTGAGATCCCCCCCACCCCCACCCCACTGCCCCTCTCCCCTACTCACATTCTCTCCCTTTAAAAAAAAAAACAACAGGAATTCATTTAAGTTTTCTTCTAGTACTTTATGGTTTTATTTTTTACATTTAGATCCATAATTCTTTTGGAGTTTATTCTTATGCACGATGAGATATAGATCTAATTTTATGTTTTTTCCTAAATGACTGCCCAGTTTTTCCAACACTATTAATAAGTGACATCCTTTATACCAGCGATTTGACAGGTTACCTTTCTCATATCCTAATTTGCCATTATTTACTTTGAGCTCTATTTCTGGATTTTCCATTTTATTCCACTGGTCTATATGTCTAATCATGCACCAGTACCACACTTTTAATTATAGAAGCCTTGTAGTATGTCTTAATTAATTAAGAGCTCTTTAACTGATAGGGTCAGTTACCCCCTGGGAGTTTTTCTTTTGCAGTGTTTTGGTTTTTTTGTTTGTTGTTGTTGTTGTTTTAACCTGTTATTACAGTCAAATGAAAACATTGTATGTGTTCTTATGTCTGGCTTCTTTTGTTCAACATTGAACAACATTGTAAGATTCATCCATATTGGTTTGTATAGTTGTAGTTTATTCATTTCATGGCTATATAATATTACATTGAGTGAATGTTGTAAGCCCTTAGCAACTTCTGTTCTATTAGGCTGTCTTTATTCATAAGAATTCTTTGTGTATTCTGGATATGAACACTGTGTTGGATATATAGATATTAGCAGGTTATTTTTTATTTTTTGACAACAGATCAAGTTTATTAAACTCTTATGCGTCTGCAATTAATGTTACTTTAAAAACTCAGTTTTACATGAAAATAAGTGATGTTGCTCTTTGTTGTGTATGGGAAAAGTCCTAAGTTTACCTAAGTGGCTTGCATTAAAACTGATGTATTTACTCCATTTCTGTTGAACTTTGATCAGTTACTGTTGCCCAGTTCAGTGGTAAGATTTTTAGCCTGGAGATGCCTGATTTTATTAGAAACAGGAGGGAGTGCCCTGATGGAGTGTGCCTAAGGAAGTCTTAGCAGTTGAAACACAGCTTGTCACCTTTTTGCCTTAGACTTTTTGTGACTCGTTTAAAGCAGTTTGAGGGTTTAAGGTGAAGGAAGAAGGCTAATTTTAAAGAAATGTGACCTGTTGAATCTGCTAATTTGGTCTGTTTTTCATTGAGTGCTTTGTTGTGTATCATGTTTTCTCATATATCTTTAGAAACCAAAAAGATTTTTTAAAGTTTTTTTATTTTGAACTAATGTTAGAGAAAAGCTTTAAAAATATTGGTTTGCTTATAATCCCTCATCCTATATGTTTTATATAACCATAGAACAGTTATCAAGGATAAGAAATTAATATTGATAAAATAATAAAATAATATTAACCAAACTGCAGACTGTACTCAACTATTGCCAGCTTTTCCTCTTTCTGTTTCAGGATTCCACATTGCATTTAGTTCTTGTTGGTGTCTTGGAATCTGCAACAGACTCTCAGTCCTCCCACTGTGTTTTATGACCTTTATATTTTTGAAGAGAATTGATTTATTATTTTGTAGAATGCCCCTCAATTTGCTTTGCCTGATATTTTCTTTTATTAAATTTATGTATGTATGTATGTATGTATTTTAGAGCACAGGAGCAGGGGACAGGGGCAGAGGGGCAGAGAGAGAGAGTGAATCTCTAGCAAGGCTTCATGCTCAATGCAGAGCCCAACAGGGTTCAATCCCACGACCCTGGGATCATGACCTGAGCTGAAATTAAGAGTTGGACACTCAGCCAACTGAACTACCTAGGCACCCAATCTTTTTTTTTTTTTTTTATCTTTATTCTTCTTATTTTTATTCTTCTTATTTTAAGAATGCTCCATACCCAAGGTGGGGCTTGCATTCACAACTCTGAGATCAAGAATTGCATGCTCTACTGACTGAGCCAGGGAGGCATCCCTGTCTGATATTTTCTTACCATTAGAATGAGATGATGCATTTTTGGCAAAACACTATAAAAATCTTGATGGGTCTTGGTGCATCATATCAAGTGGTTTATAATGTTGGTATGTATTATTGGTGATGTTTACCTTGATCACTAGGTTAGGGTGGTAATTCTCCACTTTGTAAAGTCACTATATATTTTTTTAACTGATAAATATTTTGGAGGAGGTAATTTGAGACTCTGCTAATCCTGCTGCTTCTCAAACTTTCACCCACTAAATTTAGCATCTATTGGTGGATCTCATCTGCAACAGTTTGTGGGGTTTGGCTGATGGTAATTTTTGTTTCCCTTTTTCCTTCCCCATTTGTTAATTGGAGTTCCCTTGTAAGGAGTGCTGTCTCTTTCTTATTCATTTATTTGATTATATTGGTATAGGCTCAAGGATATCTGTTTTCTTCTATGGGTTAAAATTGAATAGTATCATTATTTACTTGGTTGCTCAAGTTATTCCAGCTTTGGCCATTAGAAGCTCCCTCAGATTGGTTCCTGTGTTCTTTTGACAAACTTACTTTTTTTTTTTTTGGCAGTCCTTTAATTTCTGGTATCACATGATATTCGAGGTTCATTTTATATTTTCACCCTGAAAGCAACCACTTCTCCAAGGATTCCTGATTTCTTTTATTAGAGAATCCTATTTAGAAATTTAGATCTTCATGATGGTGGCTGTGCTCATTGCAGTGGAGGTTTTTGTTTGTTTGCTTCTAGGCTTTTTCAGCAGCTAGAGCTAGGAAATAGATATATGTATAGTAATCTGTGCATATGTACGTGACTCTTTCTGTATCTGTGTGTATAGATGTCTAAAACCAAGGGTTTGTCCTGATACTTAAGATTCCAATCTTATTTATAACCTTCCTCCTTTTCTTATTTATAACTTTTTTCTCCCAGCAGTAGAAATCCAGCTTTCATTATCTACAGTGTATTTGCTTCTTGGTTTACTTCTGATATACATACAAAATAGTTTCAAACTTATACCCATACCTCCAGGAGAAAGACTAACTAGGCTACAGAATTTCTATACAATTCTTTTTGTCTTTGGCTTTACAGCATTCAGTCAGGATACTGTTTTAAAACTACGGTTTCTTACTTGTGTTTTCTCCTTGGCTTTCTTCATGTGATCTCAACATTATTCATTTATAATACAGTTAGATTCATACTTGTTATTATTTGTATTCCATTTTGGATAATTTCCCATATCTCCATATCTGTGTTTTAATGTGTGTGTGTTTTGTTTTGTTTTGATATGCAAGGGTGTGTGTATATATATGTATATATTTACATACATATAGATATATATTTATAGAAAGAATATTGTGGTTCTGAGAGTCAGAGTTACACAAAAAGATACACTTAGAAATATCACTCCATAGTCCTCCCTGCCACTTCAGTCCCTTTCCCCTTTCTACCTGAAAAGAATTTGAAGTCTTTTTATCCATCTTCAGGCCATTAGAAAATGTCTACCTAAAAATAGTTTTATTTTTGATAACTGGAAAGCACTCACAGTTTTCTAGAGTGTCTGTAACTGTCCCAGATGAGAAATTGTCATTTTTAATGTGCATATAATGGTAACTTCGTTAAGTTGATATCCTTTCACATTGATCTTAGGACAGGGAAAAGATTTATTTGTAAACTTATATTTTACAGAGACCTCCAACTTTGATCAACCAAAAAATTCCATTTATACTTTATGTCTTCTAGCTGTTAACGTTTTCTAATCATATCTATCATCATTTGTCCCCTAAGTTGCCAACCAAAGAGTGGACAAAATAAAGTATTTGAAAATTTAACTCTTGTTGAGTATAGTTGGGTGTTAGCTACTAAATTTTCTTCCTTTCTATGGAGACTGTCATCCAACTGTCATCCAACTCAACATCTATTGAGAGACTGCACTCTTACTTTGATCATTATTTGAATTCTTAAGCTTAGTGAATTCTTAACTTGTATTTGAGAAGTTTGTTGAATCCCTGAGTGTCTCCAAGACCTCTCTTCATTTGGCTTTAGATTTGTCTCTTTTACTACTTGAAGGACATTTTTTACTACTTCTTGGACATCTCTATTTTGAGAGTTCACATGACAGCCCTTCAGATTAATCCAAATGCTTATTTTCCCTATTTTTTAACACATACTCTAGTCTTTTTCTTTGTATTTCATTTGTATATCAGTGATCACAGTTGAAATTAAATAATTGATAAGGCCAAAGAGGTCAGGGGTCATCTATCTGTTTTATTCGTTAAAACTTAGGTTGTATTTTTTAAGTTCCTGGCTCAGCCTGATCTCAGTAGATGATCTTGTATTTTATTTTGGGTGGAAAATAACTCAAAACAAAACAAAAACACTTTGGAGAGCAGAAGAATTCAGAAATAATTCAGTGTAGCAGCTCTGTTCACAGAAGGACTCCAGAGAAAGCACCTTCCTTTACTACTTGATTTTCCTAATGGAGGACAGCAAGTTGTCAAGAGTGTTCAGCTGCCTCATTTAAGAGATAGTACTGACTAAACTAGTCTAGGTATATATTTAATATTTAAAGGTCATAGCTTCCATTTTTATATTTTGTTTTGGTGTACTCTCCGAGCAATAAATGATGTTTTGTGTTAGCTCATTGGTTTTCCTCTATCCTCATTGGCTGTTCCTTTGGTCCCCGCCCCCCCCCCCCAAATACTTGTAGTCCACAGGGTCATCTTAGTCCTTGCGTAATTGGATCTTTTCTCTTGGTTTCAACACTACTTTGTTGATTACTTCTAGATCCTTATCTACTCACGATCTCAGTCTTGATCTTCAGCCCTGTATATTTAGCTTCCTATTGCTTATATCTCTGCTTCAGTATTTCCACAGGCACCTTCCATTTAGGATGTCTAACACTGAATTTATAATCTTTTCTTCTTCCTGCTTTTCCACTCAGCTGTCCATCTAAAGATGCCAGTTGGCCATCTTTAGCTTCTCCCTCTTTACACCTTAACTTTCTAACTGGTCTCCTTACCTCAAATCCATCTTCCACAGCCTTCAGAATGAGTTTGGGCTATGTCATGTGATTGCCTGAAATTTCTTAGTGTTTTCCCACTGAGCTTAGAGTCCTTAGCATTATATTACAAGGCCTGTTGTAAAGGAACTTTTGCAACTTCTCTTTTTACCCTTTCCTCATCCACACATCGTACAACTCAGCCATCCCACAGCCAACTTTATGTGCAGCATTAACAACCTTGCTGATGCGATGTTTCTTCTGAAACTTGTCTCCCCAGTTTTTTTTTTTTTTTTTTCCCTGATCATTCTCCAAGCTTGAACTTGAACATTGTTTTCTCAGGGACTCCTATCTCTGATCTTCACAGCAGGCAGAATCTTCATTCTTTTCTATACCATGTATGTAGTGTTATAAACTTTCTCCTTGAGCCCTTTAGAGAGGAAGAGGGACCTATTTTTGGCCTCCACACCACTTGCATATCTGATAAATATTTGTTGAATGAATGAATGGGTTGCTTTTAAAATTACAGCTATAGCAGTAAAATTTAACTGACTATAAATCCTGCTATGTGTCTAGATAATGTTAAGGAGTAAGATTTTTCCTTCGTTTGTAGAATAGTTGCCTTATTTATCGTTTTGGATTTGGTTTTCTCCCAGTTATAGGTTCATCTTGTTTTGTCAGTTTTTGTGTCCTCCTGTCTATTCCCCATTTAATCTGTAATCATCCCTAAAGGACAGCAAAACTGCCTAGAATGGGGATCTGAAGTTTGGCAGGAAGCCCTTTAGAGTTGGTGATCTGAGTAGTGTCTTTGCCAGCTGGATCTTAGAACAAAGAAACCAAACAAACTCTTGGCAAATTCTGAAATGCAGCTTTTTGCTTCTTCAGAAATTGTGATTCTAGTCAGTTGATACTGACTTAGAAATGTACTCATAACTCAGAATCCAGTAGTCACAATTTGCAGTCACTCCTGATGTCTGCAGTACTCCACTAATAATTGAATTTGCGGCAAGTTTGAAATTGGAATTATAATTGGACTACAATTAGAATTATAGTCCAATAGAATTTTGGAGGTAGAAAGAACGTTTTACTTGAGATAATTTCATCCAGTTCTTTAATTTTATAGGTAAGGAAAACTGAGGTCACCTATCCAGTATGGCAGATTTGGGCTCTGATCTCAGTATTTCTCATCTAGTTCATTTTCCGTGTAACAGCATCTTTCCAGGTTACTAGGGAATAATAGTGCTGGTATTGTGCTTAAAGGAGTAACACTTTTTCTTTGGTCTCCTAAAGCCCAGGGAATGAGACTGTAGATTTCTCAGAAGATCCATGTCCAAGTTATGCAGCTTTGCATTGTTTTTAATAAGAAACGAGAAGCAACTTTACAATAAGGATGTTGAGTTTAATCATCATGTATTTGTATAGGTAATAGATGAACTTGATAAAACACTACAGAAGGGGTCATAGTGAAAACGTAAGGTACTCTTAGGTATTCTAACAAAAGAAACCTTCTGTCCCCCCTTTTCTAAAGCATCAAAATTCTGTTATTAGTGAACTTTTTTTTTCTTTTAGTAGCGCTTACAAAAATAGTGTTTAATAGGGGTGCCTGGGTGGCAGAGTGGGTTAAGCATCTGACTCTTGATTTGGGCTCAGTCATGATCCCAGAGTCCTGGGATTGAGCCCTGTGTCAGGCTTCCTGCTGAGTGTGGAGCCTGGTTAATTAAGATTTTCTCTCCCTCTCTCTCTCTGCCCCTTCCCCACTTGTGCATCTGTGTGCACGCATGCACTCTTTCTGTCTCAAAAAAAACCCAACAGCACAAAAGTTGTGTTTATTAGTATAAAAACTGTTTCATATCACTTTTAGCCTTCAATTTTGAGTGATTCACTGTAAGACACCCCCCCACGCCCACTTTATTATTATTTTTGAACATAGTAAAGTCAAAAGAATTTTGCAGTGGATACTTGAATCCTGACAAATAAGAGTCTTCCATTATATTTGACTATATTTGCATTATCATAAACCCATTCATTCATCTATTCTCTTCTCTATTCATTGAGAACTCCTTGTAAGGTCTACCTGGTAATGTAAACAAACATGGATAGAATTTGGCTGCTTCTGCCACTGAAGGAAACCAAAGGCTAGAGAGTGGAGAGGAGAGGACATGCTTCCTGATTTAAACTAGGACTACATTTTGTTGTTGTTTTGTGGTTTAAGTGGTAGGATTGGCAAGGCATAATAACTCATTCATATTGTGGATTAAATTGGTTTAATGTGCTGGTCAAGAGCCTGACTAATCACCTTTTTTAAATGTCTCAATCTCTATTGCATACGTCTCCCTTGTGATAAATCAAGCTAATAAGGCTATGTTTGGCTTTAACAGAGAATGAGCAATTACTACCCTTTTTTGGGAAGCCATTGAGTTAGTTGAGATGTGTACTTTTCTAATCCCTCCGAAGAAATATTCATTTTGATTGGAATGCCAGACAGTTGTTGTAGTATTTTTAGTTTTTCCCTTATCTGAACAAAATTAATTTCTCTTACTGCAGTTTTCTTCAGGCTTGTACATTAAGACCTTACCAACAGATCCCTTACCAACAGTTGAATAACTACTTTTTATAATTAACAATAAAACAAAATAATTTCCTTAAATATTACTTGGTTTCCTAAAACAAAGTTAATAAAGATATTTGAAGTTTCCAAGGGGATTTGGTGAATGTGGTTTAAAATACACTGGCAGTTTATTCTGATTGGGAATAAAGAAAGGAAAGCAAAAAGATACAATACCTAATGAAAAATGTTCTTCCTAATCCCTTCACTTTGAAGATGATCAGTGTTAACACTTTGTGTCTTTTCAGCCTCCTTTACTACTCACGTTTAAAATTAGAATAACAATATATGTTGTTTCATAACCTCCTTAACATTAACCCTTGTTAACCTCCTTGTTAACCCTCCTTAACATTAAATGAATTCCTTGTTTGATTAATACTCTTTTGAAAAATGGAAAACTTGTGGTGATTAAAATCATATGGAGGATGATAAGCTGCTTCATACCAAAGAATATGTTATCAAGGTACTTGTCTGTTGTCAGATCACTTTCCCTTTGCACTGATATGAAAGGGATTGAAAAGGCAGTTGAAGCAATGCTGCTGGTTAAAGTGGATTGAGAATAGATGAGTTTAGAGCCATGCAAGCAGTTCTCATTTTTAATAAGTCAGCTAAGATTGGACAAACTGGCAATTATTGCAGATATTTTTATCATGTATATTTCAGTAGGACTCTCGATGTTTAGCAGAATTACTCATATCATCGTTACTTCACATTGATGGAGGAATTTTTTTAAATACATTAAATCCTGGTCAATTTTTGTGAAAAAACAAAACAGCTTTGTTTCTAGCAGAGTTTCATTAAAGGGAGGTTTTGCTGCATTTGATTGGAAGATTGAAACAAAACTCTGGTAAGGTTGGTAGTTCTTATCTGTGGGAGTGAACAGAGAGATCCTTTCTCCCTCTTTTTTCATCTGGCAGGAAAGTTAATCTAGTTGCTTTGAATTTAGGGAAACAGGCTTTCCTTAAAGGGATTCATTTTCTAAAGTGGCATTAATCTTCGATTAAAGATGTTGTGGGAAAGGAGAAATGGGTCCGTGGTACCTTGATGGGCATATTCTCACGATGCTAAATGACAGCAGTGTGATAGAAGACGGATCTCACTTGTGAAATCAGCATTTCTAACAGTGGGTAACCTGTGATGTTCTGAGAATGTCATACTCAGCATTTTCCCCTTCTACCCAGCTTTTTGTTAATTCTGGAAAGGACTTTGTTAAAAAAAAAAAAAAAGTTTGTAAATATAATATATTTTTAGTAACCCCAGTTCCATAAAATGGTAACATTAAAAGAGACTGAATTATTTAAGCCTCTAAGAGCAATTAACCCAATTTCTAAGAAATTTTTTTTTAATTCTTTAGTGCTAATGCCTTGAATAGTAACTTATTTCCTGCTTTACTAAGAGGTTCTTGACAGGAGGTGAGCCTGAGCTACACTATGGTTTGAGTAGTACCTGGATTGAAGGTGTGTTGTTTTAATTTAATGGTGATTCTTGGGGATACTTTGTAGTTAATTTGTTTTTTTGTTTTGTGTGACCGCGATACATATACTAGAAAAAACTTTTTTTTTTCTTTTTACTTAAGGGTTATAGCCAGAGCTTGAAAAGATAATTCTGTAGCAAAACTGAAACTAGGTGGTGCAGTAGTGTTTAACTATGTGATATTAAAGCAACCAATGTCCAAACATATCTAATGGTCTTATCTAGTTTCCGGTAACATGTATATTTATACTTACTGAGTTAAAAAGTATTTGACTTTTCCTTCCTTTGCACAGTTACACTGCGCAATGCTTTTTAATGTTTTATGTGTCATCAGATATTTTAAAATAGTACTATTCCAACTTTTATTCTTTTCTATCTAATGTTAAGTATAAAGTTACTACAAAATTAGCTTGAATGCCAGTTTGAGCTGACATGAAATGAATGTAGAGCAGCATCTGTCCAAATTAAGTTAAAAACAAAGGAAGTTCCTGTGTGTAGTTTCCTGTCTCTTACAACAAAAACAAAAAGCAAACAAAAGCCTTCCATAATTATTAAACTCTTTTCAGAATATCTAATATTAACAGCATGAATTTTGGTATTTCAGTGTGCGAATTGTTTGCTGGATTATCTCACTCACTTTATTAAAGACATTTTCTTAACAGAGAAATGATTTGTTTTTCTTTTCCTTTCTCAGAACACAGCAATGGAGGAAACAGCTATATGGGAACAACACACAGTGACGCTTCACAGGGTAAGTTTTCTGTTGCACTAAATAATCTGTGTATAACTCAGGATACTGGCAACTTTGGAAAACAATAGAGGAAAGCCAGATGTCAGGAAGTCAGAAGAAAGGGGAAAAAACTTTTCTATATTCCTTTGTTTAAAATTAGAGTTGCAATAAATTCTTTATTAAGGTTAGAGGTGAACGTGATTACTTTTTCATATATCCTTTTGGTGATTATTTGTATATTTGGTTTATTTTATTCCTGACTTGAGAAAGTAAGTGATTTATTTTTAAAAATTTGAATCATCAGATAAAACACATTGCATGTTGATATAAACTGTAAACTCCTTCAGACTTTCTGAATATATGTGCAGGTATTATAGGGTTAAAATCAAAACAGATTGTGTGAGTAATAAAACCTTAAAAGATATTTTTGATTTGAAACATGTAGATCCAAGCTATTGTTTAAGCAGTTGCAGATGGAAAGAGAGCAAATAGCAGTAAACTGGGTAAGATTAAGAGCTTTGGGGGCCCCTGGGTGGCTCAGTCAGTTGAGTATCTTTGATTTTGGTCATGATCCCAGGGTCATGGGATTGAGCTCCACATCAGGCTCTACGTTGAGCATGGAACCTCCTTGGGATTCTCTTTCTCCCTCCTCCCTTGCACTGGTGCATGTGCACTCTCTCTTTCCCAAATTAAAAAAACTGAGGGGGGCACCTGTGTAGCCCAGTCCATTGAGCATCTGACTCTAGGTTTCAGCTCAGGTCATGATTTCAAGGTTTCTTGAGTTTGAGCCCCGTCGGGCTCTGTGCTGCCAGCATGAAGCCTGTTTGGGATTCTCTCTCTCTCTCTCTCTCTCTCTCTCTCTCTCTCTCTCCTCCCCCCCTCTCTTTCTCTCCCTCTCCCTCCCTCCCTCCCTCCCTCCCTCCCTCTCTGCCCTTCCCCCACTTGGGCTGTCTCTGTCTCAAAATAAATAAACTTAAAAAAAGAAAATGAAAAAGAGCTTTGTGTCTGAAGTGAGACTGCTCTGAATTTGAATCCTAGTTCCTTCCTCTTTTCTTTTAGAAAGGAGTAAGTGATCTAATAACCCCCTGCTGGAGCCTGGGTTTTCATAGGTTTAAAATGGGGCTAATGGGACCTATTTATGCTTACCATGAAGGAAGTGCCTTCCATAATTCTCCCCAGTCCTGCTTTGAAAAGAGCTAACTCTTCAGAATGAATAGAAAGAGATTAGAGAATATTTAAATACTTCACACTACTGTTTCTACCAGCTGTATCCATTACTAGGAAAATAGAAAGGGGTATGTAAATTAAGTTCCTGAACTCTGCCCCTGATTATCTTGTATATGTTTGAATCTGAACATAATAGATAATGGGTAAATTAATTATTAAAAAACAGTGATTTCAGATAAGATATGGTTGACTTTTTTTTTTATGTCTCCCTAAGTGGTAGAAGAAATCATTTAAGTAACAATAACCTTAACTTTTAATTGTTAAGGCTGAAATATAGCCACTCTGTTTGAAACGTGCTATTAGGTAGCATTTTTAAATCAGATTAAACATGTTATAAAATAACTTCATACCTTATAAGTGTTTGGTTGTGATATAATTTTGTATTATGTATTTTATTTTTATCACATTACATTTTCTTAACACCTTTATTGCTTTTATTGGTATAATTTGCATATAGTAAAATTTATCCTCTGTGTACAGTTCTCTGATAAATTCGTATAGTCATGTAAGCACCAGCACAACCAAAATACGGAACTGTCCCATCACCTGAAACTTTTCTCTTGTACCCATTTGTCATCAACTTTGTTCCCTTACCCCGGCACTTGGTAGCCACTGGTGTGTTTTTTTTCCATATAGTCACATAAATGATTTCATACAATATATAGTCTTTTAAGACTAGCTTCTTAGACTCTCAGCACTTACTTCTTATACTCTCAGCCTGATGCATTTGTGATTTCCCCATGACGTTGCTTGTATCAGTAGTTTCTCTTGTTGCCATTATTTTTAGTTCCTTATTGCTTGAGTATTATTCCATTGTATGGATGTAGAATTATTTGGATATTTTGCAGTTTTTTGTGGTTATAATTCTGCATAGTGTGCAGGTTTTTGTATGAACATAACTTTTCATTTCTCTTGGGTAAATATTTAGGAATGGGCTTGCTCTGAGTCTTATGGTAAGTGAACATTTATAAGAAACCACCAAATGGTCTGTACCATTTTGCATCTCCATTGGCTGTGTATAAGAGTTCTGTTGCTTTTGTATCCTTATCAACACTTGATATTATCAGGGGTTTTTTGCCCCCCTAACTTTAGCCCTTCTAATAGTTGTGTAGTGTGTTTGTCATTGTGGTTTTAGTTTGCATTTCTCTAAAGACTAAGGACATTAAGGTCTGTATGCTTGTCATCCATATATCTTCTTCGGTAAAATATATTTAAATCCTTTGCCCACTTTTAATGGGGTTGTTTGTTTTCTTAATATTGAGGTATTATGGGGGTTTTTGTTTGTTTTTGTATTGGTTGCAGTAAAATACACATAAAATTACCATCCATTCAAGTTCTTTGCCCATTTTTTAATTGGGTTATTTGTTTTTTGTTGTTGAGTTTTAGGAATTCTTTATATGTTCTGAATATTATTAGCTCCTTAGCAGATATATGACTTGTAAATATTTTTTCTCATTCCAGGAATTGCCTTTCCCTCTGTTGATTGTGTCCTTTGGTGCACTGAGGTTGTTACTGAGTTTTGAGAGTTATTTATATATTCAAGGTACAAGTTATTTATCAGATATTGTTATGCACATATTTTTCCCAGTCTACAACTTGCTTTTTTCCTTCTCTTAATAGTGTGTTTTGCAGAGCATAAGTTTTAAATTTTGAAAAGTCCAGTTTGTTAGTTTTTACTTTTATCAATCATGCTTTTGAGATGTTTTTGCTAAGCCCAGGGTCACAGGATTTTTTCTGGATGTTTTGAGTTAAATTTTGTGTATGTTATCACATGTGGGCAGAGGATTTTTTTTTTTTTTTTTTTTTAATACGGATGTCCACAAACTTTTGGGCCATTGTTTATGAAAAGATTTTCCTTTCTTCATGAAATGCTTTCTACCTTTGTCAAAAATAGGTCTTTCCCTAGTCTGTTCTGTAGATCCTGTGTGTCTATCCCATCTGCCAGTCACTTCTGCATTTGTTATTATAGATTTATATTAGGTGTAGGAATCAGGTAGTGTGAATCCTCCAAATTTATTTTTTTAAATTGTTTTGACTATTTTAGTTCTCTTGCTTTTCTACACAAATTTTAGAGTAAGTTTGTCAAATAAAAAAATCTGAGATTTTTATTACATTATAGATTAATTCAGGGAGAACTGACAATACTGAGTCTTCCAAACTTTGAACATGATGTATTTTTCCATTCTTTTATTTTCTTATTACTGTTTTATAGTGTTCGGCATGCAGATCTTACACACATTTTGCTAGGTTTTTAGTTAAGTACATATCATGTTTCCTGAATCTATTGTAAATGGTATTTTTTTCATTTAAATTTTTGATTGTTCATATGTAGAAATACTATTGACTTTTTTTTTTAATAAATGAACTTACAACTTTTCTTCTATATAGTCATGGCATCTGTGAATAGAGGCAGTTTTATTTCTTCCTTTTGATCTGATCTGTATGCAGTTTCTTTTTCTTGCCTTATTGCACCAGCTAGGATTTCCAAGATATTATGGTGAGCAGACCTCCTTGCCTTATTCCTAATTTTAGATTAAAATATTCTGTCTTTCACCATTAAGTATGATGTTAACTGTCAAGTTATTGTATATGCTGTTTATCAGGTTAAGGTCAGCAAAGAGCTAAACACAGGGCTAGAACTCACGAATCGTGAGATCACGACCTGAGTCAAAGTCAGACGCTTAACCAAGTGAGCTACCAAGGTGCCCCGCCAGTACTTTGTTTTTACAAGTAGTGCCTGAGGTTAGGAAATGAGTATTCTTACTAGTTTGTTGGTGTAATCATTGTCTTGCTTTTTGAATACTCAACAGTTTTGCATTCCTAAGATAAATTCTATTTGGTTGTGATTTATTTTCCATCTTATATATTAATAGGTTGATTTGCTAGACTTTTCTCTTATATTGTTTTTCTCTAGTTTTAGTATCAGGGAAAGCTACTAGCCTCAAAACCAGCTGTTGGAAAGTATTTCTTCCTATTGTGTTTTCTGGTAGAGTTCTTGTACAGTTGATGTTATTTCTTACTTAAATGCTTGATAGAATTTAGAATTCACCAGTGTAGCCATCTGCTCCAGGAGGGATTTTTGTGTGTGGGGTGTGTGTGTGTGTGTGTGTGTGTGTGTGTTTGTTTGTTTTTGGAGGGGGAAGGCTTTTAACTTTAAATTCAGTTTCTTTAATTTTATATAGGATTATTCAAGTTACATATCTCTTTATTAGTTTTTTGGGTAACTTTGGTAATTTGTATGTTTCAGAGTATTTGTCCCTTTTATCTAAGTTGTCAAATTTATGGATATAAAATGGTTAATATTCCCTTATTCTAATGTTGTAGGATCTGTAATAATGTCCCTTTTTTCATTCTGATATTGGTAATTTATGTCTTTTATTTCCTGGTCAATCTAGCTAGTGATTGAACAATCTTACTTATTGATCTTTTAAAAAACCAGATTTTGTTTTCATCAATACTCTTTATTTTTTGTTTCATTGATTTCTGCTCTTATTTTAATATTTCCTTTCTTTTGCTTACATTGGGTTTAAATTGCTGTTCCTTATATAATTTCTTTAGGTAGAAGCTAGATCACTCAAAACCGTAGAGATAATTTGGCATTATCACGTTTGTTTTTTCCTCATACCTTTTAAGTGTAAATAAAAGAAGACACAAATCAGCTAAGTTTGTTTCTCCTTTCTGCTGCTTTGCTTGGTTTTGTTAGGTTTTCAAATGTGGGGAAATGCTAAGTCATTTTACTACAGATCTGTATTTCATTAGCTCAGGTAAAGAAGGAAAAGATCTCGAATATTGAGAAAACAGAATCCAGTTTTCTAAATGTGTTAGAAGTATCATACCAACTCGTGGTAGGTGTAATAATCAGGCAAGTCTGAGTTTTCTATTTAGAAAATGAGTGTAGTTCTGTTCTGTAGATGATCTCTTCTCATACTTCAGTTTTCTTTTGCTATGAGAAAGGTACCAGCCCAGGCGCCTGGGTAGCTCATTCAGTTGAGCATCCAACTTCGGCTCAGGTCATGATCTCACAGCTTGTGAGTTCGAGCCCCATGTTGGGCTCTGTGCTGACAGCTCAGAGCCTGGAGCCCGCTTCTGCTTCTATGTCTCCCTCTCTCTCTGCCTCTAACCCACTCGCATTCTGTCTCTGTCTCTCTCAAAAATAAACAAACATTAAAAAAAAAAAAAAGAAAAAAAGAAAAAGAAAGGTACCAGCCCAGAAAAATGTCATCAGAAGATACATAGAGATGAGTTTATAATTAATAATTCTTTGGTTTTAAACATGTTCACTGTTAAGCTGGGAACACAGACCTGTGTTGCTTCTGGGCCTCATCACAGAGACTATGACAGAATGGAAGTCTTCAAAGACCATCCCTCTAGGAATTGTTTTTTTGTTTTTTGTTTTCAGGAGTTGTTTTTTGAAGGTTTTTTTTTTTTTTTTTGAAGGTTTTTAAAATTAGCCCTGTCAGTGCAAATTGAGACATATATGCCAAAGCATAATTCAGTTGACTTCATTCTCTGAGGCCACAGAACAGTACTTTCAAATCTGACAGTCTTTTGGTGTTCTGAGTTGATCCAGAGTAGTAAGATTTAGACTATTTTAGAGCATTATCAGCACAATGTATTTTGAAGTGCTGGATGATAAGTAAACATTTTACATGTTGTAGACCATAAATTTGTCACAGCTACTCAACTCTACAGTTGTATTGCAGAAGCAACCACAGACAGTAGGTAAACAAGTGGGTATGGCTATATTTCAGTAAAACTTTATTTACTTATTATTTCAGCCTGGAGGCTATAGTTTGCTGACAACTGACTTACAGCAGTGGCTCTCCAGGTTTATTATAAAGAGAAGTCAACTTGGTCATCCCCCAGTGAACAGAGGTTCTGATTCATTTGGTTTGGAATGGGGCCCCTAATACGCGTTTTTAAAATGTTCCAGTTTGAAATGGAGGACCATGGCCTCTGGCGTCATATTTTTTTTTTAGTGGTTTTTTTTTTTTTCATTAATGTTTGTTTATTTTTGAGAGTGGCAGGGAGGGACAGCAAGAGAGAGGGACAGGATCTGAAGCAAACTCTGTGCTGACAACAGAGAGCCTGATGTGGGGCTTAAACTCATGAACCTTGAGATCATGACCTGAGCCAGCATCAGACACTTAACCGACTGAGCCACCCAGGCAGTCCTGGCATTGCATGAAGGAGAAAGTCACTCTCCTTGAGGTGAGCTCATGGGTTTTTGGCAATCATGGTGAGTAAAGAAGATAATTTGAGGGTGTATGCTTTCGGCAATAACTTGTAGTATAGATACTGAGTATTGCCAAATACGGTCAAATCATATTCTTTGACATCTGACAGTCAGTGATAAGAAAGGTGGAAGTAACTTCTTTTGAAAGAATAAAATTACTGTGGACTAAAACTCTTAGTTTTCTCCTATTTATTGTCAAGAATAATATATGATGTGCTTCCATATTGTCTCATCTGTTTGTGTTCTCAGAGGAAACTTTCTTCACCTTAGAATGCTAGAAACCACTGAAATCCTATTTAATATTCAAGGCTAAGTAATTTTTTGGTATTTCTGTCTATTGTAAGCGTAGAGAACAAAAACAGGCAGAACTCCTTGCCTCATGGATTCTGGTCTCCCCATTGAGCCTCAGTGACAGATGAATATATTCCTTTGGTTGTTGTCTATCCCTTCTCCTACTGCATTATAATTTTCTTAAGGGTAGGAAATCTTAATCAATTTCCTATCCCTTTGGTGCTTGGTACTTGGTTATGCCCAATAAAACTTAATTCCCTAGAAGGCCAGCCTGTTCAATAAAGTCACTCTTAGGGAAAGTCTGTATAGCAACATTGTCCAGTAGCAATACAATGCAAATGCAGACCACATCTATAGTTTAAAACTTTTTAGTCTTCACATTAAAAAATGTAAAATATAGGTGAAGTTAAAATATTTTATACACATTGAGTTAAATAAGATTATAAAATTTTGTTTAAAATGTCATTTTCTATATGTACTCAATATTCAAAACGTGGTAAACTTTTCTAATTCTGACTCTTACACAACCAAAGTACATTTTGCAATTTCAGCACAATTTCAGGTAAGACTAACCACGTTTTAAGTGCTCACTCATGATGTGTCTAATGGCTGTCATTGGGAAGTGCAGGTCTGTAGCTTGAGATGCTAATGGCATTCAGAGGGTCCTGTGTTCCACCCCTCTTGCCACCGTGACCCACCTACACTTTCTTTAGCTTCAGATGTTCTCTCTTAGAAAATGCATATGTATTTTTATGATCCTTTGAACAATTAAGCAAATTCTTATTTAGGAATTTAAAGGAATGAGTTGGTCATCTTTTTTATTTTCTTAAAAAGCATTATTTAAAGATTATCTGAGTATTTGTATATTAAAGAATTAGGGTAAAAGTTAAAAGAAAGGAACCTAGTTAGGAGATATTCTAAGGGTGAGCAGTCAAATGTGTCAGCTAGTGAGGTGACTGAATAAGAAGTAAATTTGGAACAAGGTGCCAAGACAGTATGTATGGTGGGGGGAAGTACAGTCTTTCTAATACATGCTACACTGATACATGCTACACTATGGATAAATGTTGAAAACATTATACTAAGTGAAGGAAGCCAGTCAAAGGACCATATATTGTATAATTCCATTTATAAGAAATGGTCAGAACAGGTAAATAGAACATAGACTAGTGGTTGCTTAGGATTGGGGACATAGAGGGATGATGGCTATAAAGAGGTAAGGAATTTCTTTTTAGGGTGATGAAAATGTTGTCAAATTAATTGTGATGGTTGTACACCTCTGAATACATAAAAACATTGAATTGTACATTTTAAAGGGTGAATTTTATGTTATGTGATTATATCTCATTTAACTTGTCCCAAGTTGAGCAGGTAGCAGGGGAGGGGGGAGAAATCCTTCATATCTGGTAAGTAGCGCCAAATTGGTATAAGATGGGTATAAAGTAAGCATTTACACTGATGTAAAAATGTAAACTAAGGTAGGCTTGTTTTAGCTGATTGAAGGCCATTGTTTACCTTGGTAGAGTGCATTGTAAGTGTTTTGAACTCTTCATTTTAACGTTCTGTGAAGAAGGTGTTCATAGCCACACAAAGTAAACTGAGTGTCAGATAGGTCTTGTGAAATGCTGCATAAAAGCGATAACTTGAGCCCAGGTCATTGGACTTAGCATGTAATGCTTTTTCCATTTATATGTCAAATTAATTTTAAATTTAAAAAATGTGTATGGAATGTAATTTCTGAAATTCAGAACTCCTATAATTCTGTCACATAAGCTACCTATACATGCAATAAATAAAAAGAAGTAAGTTTGGTAAGGAAGCAGCCCAAGTTTGGGTCTTGTTGTTTTTTGGTGTTTTTGTTTGTTTTTTGGTGTTTTTTTAAGAGTAGAACATAGGTGGCGAGGTCAGTTTTGTGGAGAAAATGACAGTTTTGGAGAAGAGCAGTTGGAGGTGTCCTGTAAGAAGCTGGGAGTAAGAAAATAGAATAGGAATTAGAAATGGAAGCTACAAATTGAGAATCAGAGTTGTTAGAGAGTGTGAGAATAAATGGGGACACATACACACACAATTTGAGTAGCCAGGGAACTGTTTAAGGACACAAAGATAAAAAGGAACCAACCTAACAGTCAAGATAATTTAAGCAACATTCTGAGAACTACCAAGATAGGTAGAAAAACTGCTTTAAGGGTCTTTTTGATCTCTCTTTTTTAAAGCTTAATTAATTAATTTATTTTTTGAGATTGAGAAAGAGATAGAGAACATGAGCAGCGGGGGAGGGAGAGAGGGAGAGAGACAGAATCCCAAGCAGGCTCCATGCTGTCAGTGTGGAGCCCTGACATGGGTATTGATCTCATGAATGGTGAGATCATGACCTGAGCTGAAATCAAGAATCAGACACTTAACTAGCTGAGCCATCCAGGCACCCCAGCACTAACTAATTTTGAACAGGCCTTTAAAACCTCATAGAATCAAAGTGTATCAGAGTTAATAGAATCCTAATCTCTTTTAAGTGAGGGAACTCAAGTCCACAGAGGTCCTACATAAAGTCATAATCTGAAAGTAGTAGAGGCACACATAGGACCCCCGACCTTCTGCCTTCATTTGTAAAAAGGAAGTTGAATCAAATGATTGCTGAGAATCTATTTGGTTTTAAAATTCTGTGATCCCAGTGTCCATTGGGAAAACAATTAGAATAGGTTTCATAGAATTTTTTTTTGTTATTAAATTTATTTATTTTTGAAAGACCGAGTGGGGGAGGGGCAGAGAGAGGAAGGCACAGAATCCAAAGCAGGCTCTAGGCTCTGAGCTGTTAGTGCAGGGCTTGATGCGGGACTTGAACTCATGAACTTTGAGATCGTGACCTGAGCTGAAGTTGGATGCTTAACCAGCTGAGCCACCCAGGCGTCCCAGGTGTCATAGAATGTTGAGGATTGATTGGAAGAACAAGTGAAGAGTTAAACTGTAATTGGCAAAAAAAGTTAGGAAAGATTAAGTTAGCTGATTGTAAAAATGTGGCATGGAAAACCAGGAGGAAAAATAGACAGTAACAAGGGAAATCTGTGACTAGAAAATTGGGCATCTTTAAAGAGAACAGAGAAGAAGGGCGCCTGGGTGGCTCAGTCAGTTAAGCATCCAATTTCAGCTCGAGTCATGATCTCATGGCTCGTGAGTGAGTTCAAGCCCCGCATCAGGCTCTGTGCTGACAGCTCAGAGTCTGGAACCTGTTTCACGTTGTGTCTCCCTCTCTCTCTGCCACTACCCCATTCTCGCTCTGGCTCTCTCTCCCTCAAGAATAAATAAACATTAAAAAATTTTTTTAAAGAGAACAGAGAAGAATGTTTGGAAAAGAGATTATCCAGATGTTTCTGCAGCTAAGTCAACTTTTAGGAACTACTCCTCCCCTCACCTCCCTTTTTTTTAAGGAATCAAAAAATGCTTTAATACACATGACTGGGCAAACCTTTTCTGTAAAGGGTCAGATAGTAAATTATTTCAGCGTTGTGGGCCATAGATAGGATCCCTGTTGCAACTACTCAAGGCAAAAGCAGTCATAATGATATATAAAGGAATGGGCATGGTTAATGTTCAGTAAAACTGGACAAGAAACTGAACAGATTTCAGGCCTCTTATCATAAATTCAGTTTCCCTACCAGGCAAAGATAGAAACATTTAAGCTATTGCTGCTCATGGGTGCTTATGGTCTCAAAAGGATAAAATATGGTGAAAGTACAATTCTTTGATTCTCTTCCATCCAAAAGCTATAACTGTATATGTGTGTGCACAAATACATGAGATTGTATGTATTCTCTTTAATCCCTTCCCTCACCACCATAATAAAAAACATTATCTGGACATTTTCTCATGTAAGCGTGTAAAAGTCAGCTATCTTTGGGCACACCTACAAAGTGTTTATTGTAAAAATACAAGAGAAAAAAATGGACTAATTTGCATTTCTTTTGAAAATCCCTTGGGAAGGCAACCATGTTAGTCATTTAGTAAGTCCAGTACAGAGCATATGATTGTGAAGAATAATAATCATTCTGCCACTGGCAATTTTGATTACTGAACACAATGCTAAAAATTTTTACACATGCTATCCTTATTCTTCTCCCCATTTAAAAAAAAGATTTTTACTATATGTAGCTCATATAGCTGTTACATACTTTAATCCTTTCACCCCTTAATCCTCATTTAATCTTAGAAGTAAGTATGTATTTAATGCTTGTCACCAGTGCTCTCTGTGTGTCTCTTATTTTGATTGTCAGAAAGTCATTTTCTATTAGATTCTTAAGGAAGATCATGAAAACGGTATTCTCTGTTTTTGCATGTTTATTAGCTCATGTGTGCCTTTTATGCTTTCCATTCTGTCCATTCTAGTGGATGTAAAATCCTTGGCTTACTGTTTCCTTTGAGTATTTTATTTTATTAAAAAAATTTTTTTTTGAATGTTTATTCATTTTTGAGAGACAGAGACAGAGCACAAGAGGAGGAGGAACAGAGAGAGAGGGAGACAGAATCCAAAGCAGGCTCCAGGCTCTGAGCTGTCAGCACAGAGCCTGACGCGGGGCTCGAACTCACAAACAGTGAGATCATGACCTGAGTTGAAGTCTGACGTTTAACTGACTGAGCCACCCAGGCACCCCATGTTTCCTTTGAGTATTTTAACTGTGTTATCTTTGGCATAACATTTTGCTATCCAAGTGTGATGATAATCTAAGTTTCTTTATAAATTAGGAGCTTTTTTTGCCTAGATGTCAGAGAGTCTTTTTCCTTAAAATATAATCATTTTATTTGGGTAGATCTTTGGTGTTAGTCTTTCTGAATTGATACTCTCAGATAACTCTCATATCTACAGCAGTGTGCATCCTTTGAGTATGTAGTTTAATTAAAAAAATAATAGTATTGGTTAAGTTTTTTTTGTTTTTGTTTTTTACCGGTTTTATTGTTCTTTTCCCTTATTTTGGTTTAGTTTTTTAGGGACTCCCGCTGTACATATGTTGTATCTCTATTGCCTATCTTGCAATACTTACTTTCTTTCAGAATTTTAAAAAAAATCTTATGCCTCATTTCTTTTTTGGTTTTAAAAAGATTTCTCTGTTTTTGCTTTCTTTTTCTCTTACAGTATTTATTTGGTCTTGTGTTCCTATCAAAAATGACTTTCAAATTTATAAATTAGCTCTTGAATTCTGTCAACTCATTTTTGAGTTTTTCTAATTCTTATTTATGTTCTTTCATGCCTTACCTATTTTCCTTATGCCTTTTAGTTTTTTAATAGTAACAGTTTTGGTCGTTTTTTCCTCTTTTTTTGAACACTCATTCTGGCATGCTTCCCTTTTCTGTAGGGATATTATTCTGCTACTCACTATATTTATAGTAATTTTGTAAGGGATTTGATCCTGTTAACTTTTTTTTTGCTCATTTTATATAAAATTAGTTCTTTTGAGTTCTTTAGAAATTGGCTGTTTTCCTGTGTGTGTTTGTACACGTACTTGCATGTATGTCAGCCAAAAAACCTTACTGCTGCTTTCTGACATTTCCTAGCTATTTGCCTTTTGCACACTTTTATCTGGACCTTCTCTTTTGTCTCTGTTATTCCTGTCCCGCCCAACTTTGATTGCACTGCCAAAAGTTTCTCCACAATGTTGGGCCCTGTCCAGAAAGGCCTGATAGGTCAGTGTTGAGAATTCCTAGGGGTCACACTGCTCCAGTTGATTCAGGCTCTGCTGCCTGATTCCTTGTTTTCACCCACTATTAGAGCAGGGGAAATCCCTCCCAGTTTCCACTGCTGTTCTCAAATTGTTCTGCCATTCTTTCCAGTGAAGAATACCTATCAGTTATTTGGGGGTTCTTCAGGTCTTAGGTATGTCAGACACTGTATGGCTTTCCTTCCACGTAGGTATTGGGAACACACAAGTCTCATAGCTGGTTGCTCAGCCCTGACTGCTTGTGTTTTATACCTGAAGAGCATTTATTGGTTACCTGGATTTGTTGTAAATGTCTGTGGTTTTTTTGTTTGTTTGTTTATTTATCATGCAGTTGCCCTGCTTGTTTTTATTTGAGAATTCAGGAAGGTTCAGAATCCATGATACTATGGCTGTTTATTTTTCTAGAAATCTGAGCTGCTAATGCTCAAATTAGTGCTAGTTTAAAAAAAGACAGCTTTCTATAAAGGGGAATTTAATTAAAATTAAATTGAATAATTAATCGTATACTTGTTTTAGTTTGTTATTGTTTTTTTGTAATTTTTTTTAATGTTGATTTATTTTTGAGAGAGACAGAGAACGAACAGGGGAGGGGCAGAGAGAGAGGGAGACACAGAATCCGAACCAGGCTCCAGGCTCTGAGCTGTCAGCACAGAGCCCAAAACAGGGCTTAAACTCACCTGAGCTGAAGTCAGACGCTTAACCAGCTGAGTCCCTAGTTTGTTATTGTTGACAAATCACTTTGTGTTAGGCCCTTGCAGGGTTGTTCTTAGCTGGAATATGTAGATGAGTATGTGAATCCCTTCCAGGCTGGGCCTTGATACCCCAGGCTTTTTACAGTGCCATTTGTTAAGTAGAAGTGTATATCTCTTCTACTAGTGGAAAAGTGGTTTGGTTTTATGAATGGGATGACACCAAACTTGGATTTTAATGAACTGAAACTTGCAAGACTGATGAGATGCTAAAGGAATCCTAGGTGTAGAGAGTAGATACAAAATAGAGTTTGCTAATGTATGGCATGCTTAAGCAGGTATTTGTGGTTCTGTGTGTTTAGAGCAAAGACTAGGGTGCTGGGAAGCAAGTTGGAGTTGTTTTTCACAATGCTTCATACTAAAGAATTTGAACCTATGGCCAATGGAATGACAGGATTAGATTGTTTTACAATGGTAACTCTTCACGGATGTCTGGGTGGTTCCATTGGTTAAGTGTCCACCTCTTGATTTTGGCTCAGGTCATGGTCTCACGGTTTGTAGAATTGAGCCCTACGTTGGGCTCTATACTATCTGTACAGAGACTGCTTGGCATTCATTCATTCTCTCTCTCTCTCTCTCTCTCTCTCTCTCTCTCTCTCCTCCTTCTTCCCCTCCCCCTCCTCATGCTGACATGCATTCTCTCTTTCTCTCTCTCAAAATAAATAAACTTTAAAAAAATGATAACCCTTCAAACATGAGGGAAGGTAAATTGTAAGTAGGTGGAGGTAAGAAACCTATTGAGAAGGTCAAATAAGACAATGGTGAAGGTAGAGGGAAGGGGAAGTGTGGAATAGTTGAAACCTTTGAATTTTTTTTCTTAATTTATTTATTTTGAGAGAGAGGGAGAATGCACATGCCCGAGCAGGGGAGGGGCAGAGAGAGGGTCCCAAGAAGGTTCCATGCTGTCATCACAGAGCCTGATGTGGGGATCCATCTCATGAACTGTGAGATCAGGACCTGAGCCAAAATCAGAAGTCAGACACTTAATCAACCAAGCCACCCAGGTACCTCAGAGAGCTTTGAAGGTTCTTGATTACCAACCTGGTCTGAAGTTCACAAACCATTTAAGGCTGGGATTCTCAGCCCTGGTTGTCCATTAGAATCACTTTTTAAAAAATGCTTGCCAGCTCCCCTCTTCCGGTTTTATTTAATTGGTATGAGGTGGGGGGTTGTACATCAGCAAGCACTTTGAAACTGTTCTCAAATGATTCTCATCCCCAGCCAGATTTGGGGATCACAGACATCTGGGTAATCATTAAATGAACTGTAGCAAGCACTAATCCAGGAATTCCCTGCCTTACTAAGTGCTAGAGCTGCACAGAAGCAGTGGTGCAGGCCAGGTTTTCGACCCTGGTTCACTGCAGCCAAAAACTACACTTAGACTGGCTCACAAGTAAAACCTTAAGGAAAATATCTTCTCATCTCTTTTCTCATTGAAAGTTCCTGATATTTTCAGCATTTCTTTATAATTTTTTGTGTTTTTTTAAATTTTTAAATGAAAGAATTACCAAGCAAGATGTAAATGAACAATATAAAAGTACATAGAATAAAAGATTAGGGGCGCCTGGGTGGCTCAGTCGGTTGAGCGACTGACTTTGGCTCGGGTCATGATCTCACGGTTTGTGAGTTCGAGCCCGGCATCAGGCTCTGTGCTGACAGCTCGGAGCCTAGAGCCTGCTTTGGATTCTGTGTCTCCCTCTCTCTCTCTCTGCCCCCCCCCCCCCCATGCTCTGTCTCTGTCTCAGAAATAAACATTAAAAAAAAAAAAAGATTAGTCTGAGCCTCTTCCAAGGAGAAACAAAAAAAAAAGCAGAAGAATAATTTGCTTTAAGTACTTTTCAAATGACTAAGGCATCCTGTTATAAAATCATGATGGGTGAAATATCCATTGAAAGTGTAAAACTGGCCAATGGATATTCATGTAACAGTACAAAATATTTATTGGTATTCAGATTGTGCATTGCGACTGTTAAGAAACTGATACCAAGTTTTGGTTTAAGATCAAACAATATCCATAATTACCTAAAAGGGCTACTAAAATAACTCTTCCTTTTTTAAATTGCATATGTATATGAAACTGGATTTCTTCATGTAATTTACTAAAAAGCAACATGTTACAATTGAATGCATTTTCTTTCATTTTTTTAAAATTTCTTATTAGTGAATGTTGGATTTTGTCAAAGTCCTTTTCAGGATCTTTGGATATAATCATAAAAATTTTTTCCATTGAAATTTAATAATAGGATATATGATACCAGCGAATTTCCTTATATATCAATCTTGCATTCCTATAATAAATCCCTTTGTCATGGAGTATTTATATGCCCCCTGTTTGCTCTTTTTTGGCTTAATACTTTTTGTATAGATAGATATACATAAATCATGTTGGGCTTTAATATTTGTAGTGGGGCTCTGTCATTATGGACAGTCACTATCAGAGTTAGATACCAGTATTCTAGTTGCTTTTTAAAAAGAGTTTAGAAGCTTTCCTTCATTTTCAGTGCTCTGGACGAGTTATGTGGAGCTTTGAGGCTATGAATTCTATGAAATCATCCTATGAATTCTCTTATGAATTCTTCCATGAAGTTGGTGGAATTCTCCTATGAAATCATCTTGTTCCTGGTGCTTTTTTTGTGGGATAATTCCCTCATAATGTTCTCTATTTCTTCTCCAGAAATTACATTGTTTAAATTGCATTTTTAATTTCTGATGGAGCCATTTCAATAATTGTGTATTTCCCTAGGGAATTGTCTGGTTCGTGTAGGTTTTGAGATGTATTTGAATTTGTTCTGTAAAGTAGTTTCTTATATTTCTAATGCTGTGCTAACAGGTGTTTCATGCTAATCATTTATTTTTGAAATTTTAGGCCTGTTTCTGGCTGTTTTGAAATTTGGATATTGTCTGTCTTCAAGTTATAATAAGGGAATGGTTTTGTGTAGTGATTTGTTCTTATATTATTTTGGGAAGATATATAAGGAGACAGATTCAGACAGATGCCGTTGTTTTTGGCTAGCTAGATGTTTTCCCGTTTGTTTTTTTTTTTTTTTTTCAGCATTAACCATTTTTTGCATTAGCTTTATTGCAATATAATTTGCATACCATCCAACTCACCCTTTAAAGCATACAATTTGATGGTTCTTAGTATATTCACAGAGTTGTATGACCATCACCAGTCTTTCCTTCAGTATTTTTATTATCCTAAAAAAGAAATACTGTACCATAAGCTATTACTGCCCAGTCTCTCCATCCTTTCCCATCCCTTGTTTTAGACAACACCACGTACAGATTTGAATTTGTCTTTTCTGAACATTTCTTGTGAATGGAATTATACTGTATATGGTCTTTTGTGATTGGCTTCTCTCACAGCATGTGCTACTACTTCATTTCCTTTTACTGCAAATACTATTCCATTGTATGGATGTACACATTTTTATTTATCCATTTGGATAAATAAACATCCATGTTGATGGATATTTGGGTTGTTCTTCCCTTTTTGGCTATTATAAATGATGAGGCTATGAACATTTGGGTTTAAGTCTTTGTATGGGCATATGTTTTCATTTTGGGGGGGTATATACCTACAAGTGGAATTACTGGTGTTTATTCTTTTTTAAGGAGTTTTTCTTTTTTCGTTCTTGTTACTTCAGTAGGCTTTGGGGTAGGAAGGGGGGAGGTCATGACATATACCTAGTCTGTGGTGGATATAGTCTCCTCTCTTGTGGACTAGATAGCCTGTCTCCTCAGGTGGTTTAGATTGTAGTACATAGTGTAATACAGTGTTATATGAAAACATACTCCTCTGCTTTAGTGATTCTGGAACCCTAGGAAAATATTTGATGTATCTTTAGACAACTCTGAATACTTCATTTAATTTCAAGGGAATGGTGTGGATTTCTTTAAGATTAGTTAATTTTTTTTTATTTTATTTTTTTTAATTTTTTTTTTTCAACGTTTATTTATTTTTGGGGCAGAGAGAGACAGAGCATGAACAGGGGAGGGGCAGAGAGAGAGGGAGACACAGAATCGGAAACAGGCTCCAGGCTCTGAGCCATCAGCCCAGAGCCCGACGCGGGGCTCGAACTCACGGAGCGCGAGATCGTGACCTGGCTGAAGTCGGACGCTTAACCGACTGCGCCACCCAGGCGCCCCAAGATTAGTTAATTTTTTAATAACTTGGAAATATTTTGAATTTCTTTTTTGTATTGGTATGGCTTTAGTCATTGTGACTAAGATTTTCAGTTCATTTAGAAGTATGTCATGTGTTATTTCCTTTAATTAAAAACATTTTAAAAGGTTTGATATGGTTCTACTTTCTGTTATATGCAATGTGCATGTAAGACATGATTATAATGTACTACTTCCTAAAGATATTTTTAGCATAATTTAGGGAAGGTGAAATAACATATTTGATTTTCACAGGTGTTGATTTATTATACAAAATGGCATCAGATGTTTATACTAATTGTTTATTCTGTAAGTTAGTTGCCAGTGTTTGTGATGGTCACACTAGTATACTGCCAATACCTTCAGGAACCCTTTTGATAATCAAAAATAAATTCCAGGATTTCAGTGTTTGAGAATTTTTAAATGTATTTTAGTACTTAAAAAGCACTCATGTAATTGTCAGTTTTTAATATTCTTTTATGTCCAGCATTTATTAGAACATGCATTCCCATACCAGGATAGATCATTCTGATATGAATCTACCCAAGTGTTTGGATCATAGGTGTAAGGTGTAATAAGATTGTAATTTTTAGGGGCGCCTGGGTGGCTCAGTCGGTTGAGCATCCGACTTCCGCTCAGGTCACGATCTCGCGGTCCGTGAATTCGAGCCCCGCGTCGGGCTCTGGGCTGATGGCTCAGAGCCTGGAGCCTGCTTCTGATTCTGTGTCTCCCTCTCTCTCTGCCCCTCCCCCGTTCATGCTCTGTCTCTCTCTGTCTCAAAAATAAATAAATGTTAAAAAAAAAAATTAAAAAAAAAAGATTGTAATTTTTATATCTAAACTTTTTTAGATTATAGAGTGTGATAGAATGAATAGTTATTTTTCGTACTGGCATTGTTTTCCTATAATTATTACCTTAGGCTCCTGGATTTGGATTTGGAATTGCAATATCTGGTGGAAGAGATAACCCTCATTTTCAGAGTGGGGAAACGTCAATAGTAATCTCAGATGTCCTGAAAGGGGGACCTGCTGAAGGACAGCTACAGTAAGTGCATTTGCTCTTTTGGGTGCCTATGTTACAAGCACCATTCCTACCCATAGCGCTAGTGCATTCTTTAATATATATTTCCATTTATGTCTATCATAAACGGAAAGCTAGTCACTGTAAAAATAAAAATGGTGAAAAAAAAACTTGCTACGCAGTTTGGCGTGGAATTTAGCCTTCAGGAACCTCTTACCCTTAATCTTGTACTTTTTTTTTCAGTTAAGATAAGCAAGAGAAAGAGAGGCAAAAGATTACCAGCTAGCAAAAAGTGAGCATATAATCAGGATTGAAAGAAAATTGGAGTGAGAAGGACTTTATTTTTTAAAAGGGAGTAACTTTTCCAGCTATGCCCTGTAATTGTACTACCAAAAATCATTTTTTTGTATTGTGGTACCTGTTTACTCTTATGTAAAAACAAAAGATTTAAAAAACATTAATGACCTGTGATTAGTGACTTCCTAAATGTTGTTGTAGGAGATGGGAAAGTAAATCATTTGACATTATTGTAACATTATCTGAAAGTATCCACAAAATTGTGGAACTATCCATCTTGAAAGTATATTCATAAACCTGTCTGTATGTTTTTTTCTAATATGTAATTTTGGTGGCCTTTTTTTCCTTAGGGAAAATGACCGAGTTGCAATGGTTAATGGAGTTTCAATGGATAATGTTGAACATGCTTTTGCTGTTCAGCAACTAAGAAAAAGTGGGAAGAATGCAAAAATTGTAAGTATCTTTTACCTTTACTTTAGTAAGAGTATCAATTTTATCATTGAAATGTTTCTGGTGTTTGAATTCCTCTTTCCCCTTTAAGAAAACGAAAACTGGATCAGTACTTATAAAGTTAGCTTACAAAAGTGTTTCTTCTAATACTGGTGGTATGTTTTATCACAGAAAATATATTTTCTCAAAGTTTAGATACTAGGATTTTTTTTCGATTGAAAAAGAAAGGCAGTGATTGAAAGGTGAAAGGTCACCTCTTTATGGCTTAATGTTCCCTTCTCTTTTAAGTTCTAAAGTTAGACTGAATCTTGGCATATAGTCTTTTTGAAATATTTAGCCCTGTTTTCTGTTACAGGATTTGTTTAATGGGCAAGTTTTACATTGTCCCTTGAACACATACATCATCAACCACTTTCCTTGTTACTGTGATACAGTTTGAGGAGAGAGAAAGTGGTAAGATTTTCTTTGTAGAGTTGTTGAGGGTGCATTTTAATGTTACTGTTTTAGTATATAGCTAGAATCTTTCTTCTATTTCATTATTTCTCTAAGTCCACTTTTTTTTTTTTTTTTAAGTTCAGTTAACTCTTGATAACTGGTCTCAAATCACAGTTAAAACTAAGCAGATGTGGCACAGCATAGATTTAATGTAACAGTTCTGTTTAAAATCATATCCATGTTTAGGAACACAGTAGCTACTTTACCCACTTTGCTCCTTTCCCCCATTCTGCCCATCTAGCCTCTGAAAGGACTTATTAAGGCACTGCTTTAAGCCCTTAGTTCAGGTATAAAGAACAGGAGGATGAGGCTGGGTAGGCAGCTAGATGGATCGTCCTGCCTTGTCTGTTGAGAACTTTGCTACTTCCCAGCAGACACTCAGAACCACAGTGGACCCAACAGAAGGGAGAGGGCTGGAAGTGAGGGGAAGGCCTGCCCTGTTTTGACTTTGGGGATTGGGTGAGAGCTAGGAGGTGTATTCCCTGAGACTGTGCACTTCACAGTTGCTAAGCCCTCTTCCATCGTCTAGGCTGCTGTGCCATATGGTTTATTTCTGCAGCAGTATCTTTGCTGATGAGGTGAGAGTTTTCTCAGATTGCAGTAGACCCACTATTTAGTTACTGCATTCCAAATGACAGACATCTTCTTTTGGGTATATATTTTCACAACGTCATTGTAGTCGTATTTTTACACTTACAGTGTTATTTTTAAATCACAGTTCATATACTTACTGGCTAGTGTGTGGTAGAGTTTTTAAAGTTTTTATAACATGAGATTGTAATATTTATAGAAGCAAATTGCTAATTTTTATAAATTGAGTAAGTTTTAGCATTCTTGCCTTAGCTGCTGATGTTGAACATTGTTACTATTTTTCAGTATTTTTCAGCTGCATATTCAAAGGTGAGCACCTTAGGTAAATTGGGTGTTTTCTTCCTGTATCTGAGTTGTGAGCTTCACCTGTAACCTCAACGTTTTAAGCTCTGTTCCTCTGAAATGTTGAGCTGTTTTGTTCACCATGCAAAATATTCAATATACATATTCCACATTGATAATGCATCTAAGAAAGTTGTATTTCTGCACTATAGACTTCTCCCCATAGAAATCATTTTATGAGAAGTAGGTCCAAAACCTGTAGTGTATTTGAAATAGGAAAAGGATTTGGGGCAGCTCAAGGATGGATTTTGCTCTGATTGGACTTAGCTACGTGACTTGGAGAGGCAGAATAAAACCCCAGTGTCTTACAATGTGGTCTTTCATTGTGAGGTGTCTTTCTAAACTCTTAACGCATCCCCAGCCAGAACCAGAACCTCAAGGTCATTATATACATTGTTTTTGCTTTGTTTAGTTTTGTTTTTTTCATTTCTGAATAATCAGCTCCTCTTCCTTCCTCCCCAATCTACTGATCTGTTTTCCTCCCTGTGTTCTTACATTAAGGTGGTTGGTTGTTTATGTGATTTTCTTTCCATTAACGAAGAGCTCCCTGGGTATTAAATAAACTGTTTCTTTTCTGTTAAATTAAAATGTTAGAAGTCCTTTGATAATATAACTATCATAAATAGGTTTAGTTTAGTTTAGTTTAGTTTAACAATAAGTGAAGTTAGAAGTAGTTTATGACACAGTGAGCGTGTATAATTTTTACTAAAATTCTGAACATCTTTAAAAAGCATTATGAAGTGTATGAGCAGAAACACCTCCTAGAGATAATGTCTGTGAGCACTTCAGTGTATCTCCATGTGGTTATGTAGCATTTCACTGTGTGTACGTGCTTACCTAACCCATTCATTGGTGGGCATTTCAGTGTCCAGTTTCCACAAGTATTAAAAAAAAAAAATACTGTGTTGAAGATCATTGTGTTTCTGCCTACTTGTTCAGTTACTTTTTAGGAATAACTTCTTGGGAGTGGCTTCTCAGTCAGAGGGCATGAATGATATACGCATCACCAGCCCTTCAGAAAGATGATAGGGCATTGAGAGTCCAATTTCAGCAACACTTTTTAAATCTTTGCCAAACAGACTGACGTAGTATTTCAAATGAACTATTTTACAGTACAAATGAGTTTGGTCATGTTGTAGTGTACATACTGCCCATTTATGTTTCTTCTTTGCTTATTCCTTAGCATTTATATGGTGATGATTGTTGTACTAGGGTGTGGTATATATTAGGATTATTAGCCTTTTGTTATATATACTGCATATATTGTGTACCCATTTGTTTTTTTGAGTGTAGGTTGTTGTGATTGTTTTGGAGGGGTTTGTTTTTATATCACTTTGTTTCAACATTGAAATGTTTTCATTTTTATGTTGTCATGTCTGTCAGATGTTCACTTGGTTGGTTCTGCCTTTGGTGTCAGGCTTATAAAAGCCTTTTACCTTTTACCAGTTATAAAAGTGTATAACCTATATTTTATGCTAGTACTTGTATAGAATTCATTGCTTTATTTTACATTTGAATCTTTATGTCAGCTAAACTGTCTTGAAGTAGGCATTTCCCCCTAAGTTTGTTTCAGAGTTTTCAGTGTTAAAATCAAGGGTAGTTGCCAAACCTTCTAAATCTCTTCTTGTAAGTTTACAACCATTAACGATAATATAAACGGAGAATTGTAACAGGATTGGATATTTTTCAATAAGTTAAGCACTTACTGGTTGCAAATATTTCATTATATGTACAGTTAAATGCATGGCAAGGACCTTCTCTAAACAACTTGAATCTTAATAGGATAGACAGGTACCCACAATCATAACCATAATGCACATCTGAGAATGAGAGGCGTTTCAGGTACAGTAGATTTCCAGAGAGGTGGTAGGCACTCTCTTGGGGGAAGACATGGAAAGCTCAGAGTGTTCATCTGGTTACTTTGTTTTTGTTTGTACATAACTAGGGAGGAATTGAAGATTTAAAGTAATACAGCAAAAGTATTGCTTCTAAAACAGTATGTTGGAGATTGAAATAGAGGTGAGACTAAAACGCAGAGTCGGGTAGGAATGTTTATAGTAACTGCTACTTGCTAAGGGCCTGAGCTGTGGAAGGACAGGCAGCCTTCTCTACATTCACAACAGGGCATTGGCTGTCTGACCTTGCCACATATAGGCATCTTGCTGCTGCTTCAGCTTCAGTGTTGTTTCCTCAGAAGGGCCATCTCTGATGACTCTTGGTAGTAGGCAGCAACAAGCACTATTAAGGATACAGCAGCCCTTTGAAGAAAGGGAGGAGATAAGAAAACTTGGAAATGAATAGCAAGACAGAGGAATAGAAGATTAATTAGCAGATTAGTAGTAGAGGACAAATTTGAGGGAGAGATTAAAGTTGTAAGTACCCTGAGGGGGTGTTGTTGATGAGGACAGTCTTGGAGGTGGGTAGGGATAAGAATAAGAACTCATTTGGGAGAATTTCGTTTGTACAGAAAGAGGTTCGACTTGGTCTTTGGACCCTGAAGGAAGGAAGACTAAACAAATAAGGTATTGAAAACCATCTGGAATATAGGGGATGTGAAGTGGCACTGAGCTGTGTAAGTCAGGCTGAGTGATTGGGATCTTGAAGAATAGTTTTGGAATACCTGTGTTAGCAAATTCCATAGAGAGGCAAGAGGTGGAGGAAAGGATTACTGACAAGCAAAAGAATTCTGTAAAGTAAAATGAATTTATGGAGGACCTAATCAGCAAAGTTTGGAAATGCAGCCATCTGAAGGTAAAGATAATACAGGACTGAAGTTTGTCATGGCAGGTGATTGAGAGGTCACAAGAAAGTTATTTAAATACCACAGCATGACGTCTCACACAAACTTGGGAGCAGCACAAGTGAAACCAGGAAAGAATTGGTGGACTGAGAGAACAGAAAATGGAGGAATCATAAAAAAGATGGGCATAGAAAAGTGTCAGTAGATCAAGGAGTGTTCCCCAAAAAGATCTTGCAGATCTCTGATGAGATTGAGGGTGTACCAGAATGAGACAGTCAAGTGCAGTCCAGGGATTAAGAGGCCACACAATCAGAAGGTAATGCTTATAGATCTTGAACTTGAAGAAAGTAAAGGAAATAAATGGCCAGGGAAAATTGAACCACATAGCAGTCATTGAGGAAAGAAGGCCAGAAGAAGGGATTTATACCAGCAATAGAAATTGGAGAGATACAGAAACTGAACAGTTTATATTGGTAAAGTATTAGCTCCAACTTAAGAAGTTGAATGTTAATGTGGAGGAGGTACAGTAAATTTATCCATTAAGAGTTTTAGTAGGATAGTTGTGGGCCTTGATACTGATGGATTCTGAAAATTTCAAGGAGTCAAGTTGGGCTTACAAGTTTGTGATGGTCTTGGTAGCAACTAACGGTGTATTTGATGGTATTAGAGTACACTGCCCCATCCTTTATCCAAATCACTAACAATTACTAGTTTCTCTTTAAGCTTGTGATTATTACACCTAAACAATCTTTCTAAATTAAGTAACTAAGGACTTTATTAGGCTCACTATTCCAAATTTGGTTCTTAAACAGATCTGTTTGTCAAGAGAGCAGAAAACATAACCATTATGGAAATGTATTCTCTAGTAATTTCTTACAATTTTTTGTGTATTTTGTCTCTCTGATTCATAATTAATTTATTTGACATAGGACCAGAAAAACATAATTTTCCTTTCTCTTAAGAACTAAAAGTGTGTAGAAATCAATCAGCTTTTTTTGTAATCTTTATTTGTAGACCATTAGGAGGAAGAAGAAAGTTCAGATACCAGTTAGTCGTCCTGATCCTGAACCTGTATCTGAAAAAGAAGATGATAGTTATGATGAGGAGGTCCATGATCCGAGAAGCAGCCGTGGAGGTCTGGTCAGTAGAAGAAGTGAGAAGAGTTGGGCAAGGGATAGAAGTGCAAGCAGAGAGAGGAGTTTGTCCCCACGGTCTGATAGGCGATCTGTGGCCTCCAGTCAGCCTGCCAAACCCACCAAAGTCACATTGGTGAAATCCCGGAAAAATGAAGGTATTCTCTACCAACTTGTTTATCATTTTCACATGAAAATGTTAACACTAATTTTGATGAGTGAAATTGCTGCCCTTTCCTATCCTCGTGTTTGTTGTCTTTTGTTATCTTCATTGTTGTGTCCTGTTGCCATAAGTCCTATCCCGTTATAGCAGGCTTCAGGGATCATCTACTTTTCTCTTCATGAATTAATTTGGTGCAGCAGATCGTACTTCAAATAAATTGTCCAGTAGTTGGGATTTTGAATTTCTTGTTGTGGTTAGAATAGCCAAATACAAATTATGCTAACAAATGTCACACCAGTACCAAGCTGAATTTCAGTGTTTTACTTAGCTGTTAGGATCAGTAGTAGCATAACCATTGGAAGAAATCTTGGGGCTTTTTGGGAAGGGGGGCAGACTTCTTTTTAAATGAAGAGATTAAGGGGAAGGAACCCCTGATAGGGCATTTCTCTATAATGCAGGACTTCTTTAAACCGAAGCTAGCCGCTTCCCCTTACTTAATCAAATTTGATAAGAAGAATGCGATTGTGACCTCGTCCTGTGGACATGTCTCTCAAATGCAGGCAAGCATCTGTGACTGATCATTTTGGTGAAAAGGTGTTCTAAGAATATCATGTAGGCTTGCTTTGATCTGCTATACCAGCACCTGACAGACCTTTTTTCTAGTTCTTGCTCCCCACCCCACTCTGTGGTGGACATCTCAAACTGTCTACCCTTGATGTTTCTACTTCATTTTGCCACTCATTCGTCAACCCTCTCTGACCTGGTATCTGTTACACCTTGCTCCCAAAGCTGTTAAAACTAAATAAACCCAGTAGAAATTTTCAGTCTTTATTTTACTTGCCTTTTCAGTACCATTTTCCATAGTGTTAACCACTTCCTATATTTTGAAATAACGTCTTCTCTTGGCTTCAGTAATACTGTGTTCTTTTGGATCTCTCACCCCCTTATGTATCCTTTGCAGGCTCCTTCTCATCCTACCCTTTAATCTTCCATAGATTTCTATTCTAGAATCTCTTTTTTCCCCTCAGCGTAACCTCTTTAGGCAATTGCATCTGCTCATTGTCTCAGTTAGCTGCTGCTGATGGCAAAACTTATTTCTCCAGCCCAAGTCTGTGTAGTTGTGCGTGCCAGCTGTTAGGCATATTGACTTCAGTATTTCACGTAGCTCCCTCAGACTTAACACACCTCAAGCAAAACTCCTACCTTCCTCATAAAATTTTTGTGTTTTCTTATGAAGTTGCTCATTAGATATATTCTCATCTACCCAGTTTCTCATGCCAGTTATGGAAAACATTGTACTTATCCTTGACATCTCTTTTTTCCTCCCTTCCCTGTACCCAGTTAATATATCGTAACTTCCTCAATACCATTCTTAAATAACCTCCCACTTCTGCCTTTCTCCACTATCACCACCACCTCCCTCATCCATGCTACTGTAATCTTTTTTTCTTTCAGCTTTATTGAGGTGTAATTGACATTATATATAAATATATAAAGTTATATATATTTAAGGTATATAACATGATTTGATACATGTATACATTATAAAATGATCACAGTCAAGTTTATGACATCGGGCATTTACGTGCATTGACATGTATTTACTTAGTTACCTCAGAGTTACTTTTTTTTTTTTTTTTTTTTTGGTGCGGTGAATAACTATCATCTCTTAAGTGGACATAATGAGTCTCAGAAACTAGTCTCTGGATCCCTTCCAGTCAATTCTGCAGACACCTTCATAGAGTTAAAGGATCTTCTGTGACATTTGTTATTCTTTCGCATCTCTCTTAGTTACTCCTCAGCCCTAGCTACCCTAACAGTTATGACTGTTCCTTCATACCTTTTGGGACATTTGTTTGTAACCATTCTGTCTCTACTACCTCCCACCCCACAGACACATTCACAGGTGTACCCTAATCCTTCTGGTTTAGTAGTATTTCTGCTTTAGTATTTCTTCCTCTCTGGCTCTGTACTGGACACTGAATCCTATATTGCCTTTGTATGAACTCTTCCTCACACTTACATTTGCCCCTACTGACTGTTGCCAGAGTGTAGGGCCTCTGTCTCATTCGCTGCTTTTTAGCCATAGTGCCTGGTGTATAGTTAATATTTACCCAAGGAAACACTTGGAGTTGATGAATATGTGAGGATTACTTTGAAGTAATCTCTATATTGATTATTTATAACTTTTTAATCTTGAATAAGGACATTTTTGTCATTTGTACTATATTCTTCTGTGATATAACAACCATTTCTCAAGCACATATATTTGACTGCCTAGATCCCCTGAAAAGTCATTTTCTCTTTTCACCCTGATTCTTTTCCTGTTTGAGCACTCTGTGTGTATTTGCCTTAAGTTAAGCTGCAATTTAGGGTTTTTTGTTTTTGTCCCCCCTTCCCCCCACCTTTTTTTTAATGCAGTAAGATGCAGAGTCCTTTCCTCTCTCCTGACAGAGCCAGGAGTGTTCCTTTTCCTATTGATGTGCTCTTGTCGTCATTGTTCTGGTTTACAAACACACAGAATTCTGCGGTTTTGCAGGTCCCTGGACAGTTTTCTAGACTCTCCTGGTACTTTCCTCATTTTGACCATTTCCTCATCCACAGATAAAATTAATGTTGCCTCACATTTGGATACCTGGTTGGTTGTTAAAAGGAAAGGACTGGCCTTTTTAACTCCTGCCTGTATCTGCACAGCTAGTTGAAGCCTTTGTTCGCACCAACACAGAATGTATATAGTAATGTTCTGCATGTCTCTCTCCATGGTTAGAGGTGTGTAGAATCAGAAAAAGTTTTGCTCTGGGAAATTGGGGAAAACAAAACAGTGTATGCTTAGTAATACAAGTCGTCATTAAAATTGTCAACCTTTCCAGAGTTTTTCCAACCTCAAGCAGTTCACTTTTTAGAAGTGTATTCATTAAACCTTCTGAGAAGCTAGTTTAATACAACATAGGAAGAAATGGTCTTCTCTTCAGGCTTGGGTTTTTTTTTCTTCCTTTCCCCTTTCTGAGTAAAAATTGGAATAAGTATGTCAGTCTTCTGCTTGGATCATAGACTTTCTTTACTTTCACATTGGCAGTGTACACTTTTTGATGATTAGAGGAAATGACATCTTTGCAGGGTGACCAAGAATAATTTCTTGCTGTTGATCGTACTTAAAAACTCAGTGTGGTGATGATTATTATACTTTTAAAGTGTGTGGTTTATGCTAAAGACATTTAAATATGTTATTTCAGAATATGGTCTTCGATTGGCCAGTCATATATTTGTGAAGGAAATTTCACAAGATAGTTTGGCAGCAAGAGATGGCAACATTCAAGAAGGCGATGTTGTATTAAAGGTATAGTCATATTCTTACATTTTAATGAACTGAAGTAGAAAACAAATTCTAGTGTAACCATATAGTTTCTGCTCATGTTTGAAGCAATTTTGCCAAAATTAAAAATCAATGTTTGGGGCACTGGATGGTTTGTCATTTTTAATGGACAAAAATGGTTTGTCCGTTATTATGTGTCAACACTGATATTTTTCTTTAGGCATGGAGTCATTCTGAGCAAATTAATCATTACAAATGAATATCCTTCACTGCTAGGAACTACTTTGTAGGTAGATATGTCTAGTCTTACACAATAAGTGGTTTTGATAACTACTCTAAATATTATTAAAATGTTTGTTTTGTTTGTTTGCTTATAAGTAATAGAAAGTGACAGGCTTTTGGGGATTGGCTCAGAGATACTAATTTGGGTTTTCTGACATAGCAACAGCGTAGTAAAGATTTTATTTCAGGAAAGAGGAGTACTTTGATATTATGAAAGGACTAATTTTGGTTCTTACAGCAAGCCAAGGAGTAATTTAAATATTCCTGTTTCATAATATTAAGTTAACATTTGTATTTTTATCATTTACTTTCAACTTAGAGGTTTTTTTTTTTCTGTTGCAGATAAATGGTACCGTGACAGAAAATATGTCACTGACAGATGCAAAGACATTGATAGAAAGGTCTAAAGGCAAGTTAAAAATGGTAGTTCAGAGAGATGAACGAGCTACTCTGTTGAATGTCCCTGATCTTTCTGACAGTATCCATTCTGCTAATGCCTCTGAGAGAGATGGTGAGTATAGTTCTGTTTGGAGAGTCCCTTTAAGTAACCTGTTAAAGTAGTAGGAAGATTTGATATGTTGTTTTTTTTTTTAATATATGAAATTTATTGTCAAATTGTTTTCCATACAACACCCAGTGCTCATCCCAAAAGGTGCCCTCCTCAATACCCATCACCCACCCTCCCCTCCCTCCCACCCCCCATCAACCCTCAGTTTGTTCTCAGTTTTTAATAGTCTCTTATGCTTTGGCTCTCTCCCACTCTAACCTCTTTTTTTTTTTTTTTTTTTCCTTCCCCTCCCCCATGGGTTTCTGTTAAGTTTCTCAGGATCCACATAAGAGTGAAACCATATGGTATCTGTCTTTCTCTGTATGGCTTATTTCACTTAGCATCACACTCTCCAGTTCCATCCACGTTGCTACAAAAGGCCATATTTCATTTTTCCTCATTGCCACGTAGTATTCCATTGTCTATATAAACCACAATTTCTTTATCCATTCATCAGTTGATGGACATTTAGGCTCTTTCCATAATTTGGCTATTGTTGAGAGTGCTGCTATAAACATTGGGGTACAAGTGCCCCTATGCATCAGTACCCCTGTATCCCTTGGATAAATTCCTAGCAGTGCTATTGCTGGGTCATAGGGTAGGTCTATTTTTAATTTTCTGAGGAACCTCCACACTGCTTTCCAGAGCGGCCGCACCAATTTGCATTCCCACCAACAGTGCAAGAGGGTTCCCGTTTCTCCACATCCTCTCCAGCAAGATTTGATATGTTTGAATGAAATAATTTTCTACAAGCCAGACACCTTCAGAACCTAAGAATTACAAATATATATACTGGGAGTGGAGGGCTTAATTTTAATTACATTTTTCCTAGTTTTATTGAGAAATGTGGAAGTTTAAGGTACACAGCATGATGGTTTGATTTACATCTATTGTGAAATGATCACCACAATATGTTTAGTTAACATCTTTTATCTTCTGTAGATAAAAGAAAAAAAAAGAGATTTTTCCATGTGATGAGAACTCTTAGGATCTAGTCTCTTAACTTCATATATCCTATAGCAGTGTTAGTCATTATCATCTATTGTACATTTCTTCCCTGGTGCTCATTTATTTTATAACTGAAAGTCTGAACCTTCCTCCAGTTTCCTTTTGCCCCTCCCCCCACCCTCTCTGGTAACCACAAATCTGATTTCTTTTTCTGTGAGTTTGGTGGTTGTGTGGGTTTGTGTTTTTGCTTTTTGTGGGTTGTTTTCTGGGTTTTTTTTTGTCTTTCTCTGACTTATTTACCATATGCCTTCGAGGTCCACATCCATGTTGTCACTGTCCTTTTTGTTTTGTAGGCAGCTCACCATTATTAATCAGTGGTTGATGAAGTTAATGCTTAAATCAACCATTTTATATGAAATTATATTTAGTAGCTTATATTCATTATTGGAGTATCTTACATTTTACATTATTGTAATCTTACATTTTACATTATGATCATTTCATGGGAAAATAAAAAGCACCCTTTTACTTAACAGACATTTCAGAAATTCAGTCACTGGCATCAGATCATTCTGGTCGATCACATGACAGACCTCCCCGCCACAGCCGGTCACGATCACCTGACCAACGGTCAGAGCCTTCTGATCATTCCAGACACTCTCCACAGCAGCCCAGCAGTGGCAGGTAATCACACTCTGTTGTTAAAATAGTTACGTGTGCTTGATACATGTTTCTGGTATTGCTTACAAATAAAACTAGAAGATAGATTTTCTTTTATTAAGATTAGGTTGGAAGTTTTTGGTTTTTTTTTTTTTTTTAATTAATTTAGGGATTACCTAGAAAAACATAGGTCAGTTAATCTTCCTAAAGGGTGAAGTGGTAAATATTTTAAGTATGTAAGCCATATGATTTCTTATCACTACTCTGTAGCACAGAAGTGTAACTGTAGATAATATGTAAATGAACAGACAGGGTAGTGTTCCAATAAAACTTTATGAAAAACACTTGGCCATACAGCTGCAGTTTGCTGATCCCCACTGCATAAGAAGATGCTGGCCAGCGAAAAGAATATACTGCTTGGGAAAGTTAAACGTATTAGCAGCCCTTTCCTAGACACTTTAACCTGGACTTTGTTTTCCCTCTTAAAAAAACAGTCTGGTATTTATGCCAGAGAGTCTGGTATGTTAGTAGTATGTGACTTACCTGAGTTTACATGGTCTTTGGGGTTGCATATACAGTTGAGAATCTGAAAATTTTGACCCTTATTTCTAGAATAGTACACATGTACACATAAACATTTGGCATTTTACATAAAATTTGTGGATATTCCCAGGGTTCTGTAGGCCACCAACTGATTTATGGTTCTGTAATAATCCATATGAAGATCTTCTGGAGGCACTTGAAAATTTGAGCTGAACATTTTAGGGTTAGAGATTAATTTGGGACTTACTTGCATGGAGGTGTTAGCTCAAGCCATAGAAGTCATTAAAGTTACTAAGAAAAACAATGTGGAGGGAAGGCCAAGATATTAGACTGGAGGCAGTGTATTCTTTGAGGAAGGTGAGGAGGCAAGGAAGAAGTAACCAGAGAAAGGGAGGAGTGTGTAGCCAGAAGAAAACTTTTTTGAAGATCTTTAAAAACCATAATGATCATTATTTTGCACTGCTGGTTTTAGAGATTTATGAAGCGAATTCTCTTTAAATTTCAAATTTTAGTTTTATGAATTATATTAACTCTGATCTTTATTTTAAGATTGTAATAATTATTTATTTATTTACTTACTTATTTTAATGTTTATTTTTGAGAGAGAGAGAGACAAGAGCACAAGCATGGGAGAGGCAGATAGAGAGGGAGACACAAAACCTGAAGCAGGCTCCAGGGTTTGAGCTGTCAGCACAGAGCCCGACGCGCGGCTCGAACCCACAAACTGTGAGCTCATGACCTGAGTCGAAGTTGGATGCTTAACCAACTGAGCCACCCAGGCGCCCCATAATGATTTTTTTAAAAAATATTATAGTACATCATGTGCCATCCTGGCTTATCTTATAACTGATACAACTGATTGTTATTTTTAACTGCTTCAAGTTAATATATTAGTTCTAAAACTCTTCTTGACATAGCATAGATGTTACCTGGGAAAGGATCGCTGCAACCACACACACACACACACTGTGATATAAATCACACCCTTGGATGATTCATGGGAGTAGCTATAATTTTAACACATTTCTCTCACCTAGAAACCATGCTGGTGTCAAGAAATTTGGATATGATTTTCCTTAAAAAAATAAAAGAATCATCTACATTTTGGCCGTTAGTTTTTTTTGTGAGCAAATTCTAAATCTTAAAAAGTTTTTTTGATGCTGACTTTTTTTCATTTAGATTTCCTAAACACTTGGCATTCGTAACTTAAAAGTTAAAGAGGTTTGTTTTGTTTTGTTTTTTTAAACATTTTAATATAAAAGTACGTTGAGGTGTTTTAATTGGGAACCTCAGGTATCCTTATGGGTCACACGAATTATATGAGATCTTTTAAAAATACAGAATCCTAGGCTCTGTTCTCAGGTGGAGGTGGAGAATACAGTTTGTTTGTTTGTTTGTTTTTAGGTTTCTGATATCATCCTCTACTGTGCACTACCAAATTTGGGCACTTCTGGTTAGGACATGTGGTACATACTAAAGAAAAGATAGTACTTCACATACAGAAGACCAGAAGTCTTCAGATTATTTCCAAATTCTTGTGCTAAGAATTTAATTTCTGAAAATTCAGTGACCTTCACACATTCAAGATGTACAATAGTACCAGTTGCTTAAAGATTTCATTTTTTCTCCTAAAGTTCATGTTAAAATACAAATAACTGTGGAGTTGTGGAGGATTATCCTGTGTTTTGAGAAACAGTTTAGGTGTTCTTTAAAAGTAAAATTCTAGTAAAAACACCATGGGTTCTGTATTCCATTATTCTCATGACCTACTTGAGTTCTGTGTGATGTTCTTTTCTGAGAGAGCAAATGTTGTGGACAGAGCTCTTGAGAAAAGCCCATTAGCTTGTTTCTTCATAAGTAGATGAGCAATGCACCCTTACTGTTATCCAGAACAGGGGTTGGCACACTACAACTTGCAGGCCAAATACAACCTGCTGCTTGATTTTGCAAATAAAGTTTTATTGGAACCAATCATATAATGGCATAATTGAGAAGTTGCAAGAGAGACTGTATGGCTCACAGAGTCATATAAGGAAAACGTTTGCCAATCCCTGGTCTAGAATGTTAAAATAGGCGTTATTGAACTAAAAAATTATATATAGAGAGAGAATTACTACAGTGATTTTCTTACATCTTGATGCGTGTTGCCAGGTTTGTTTTATATTTTATTCAGTGATGTTTCAGAGCCCCTTCTGGGCCAAGACTTGTTCTAGGAACTCGGGATACTGAGAGAGCCCAAAACTTGTGCCACTGTTTCATGCTCACAAGGTAGCTCTCACAGAGAAGATTCTTTTCACTGATCTCACTGTGGTCCCTACATAACTGAGTATTTGATTTGCAGGGTATGTTCTAAGCCTCTCTTTGGTCATATAGTTTACTGTCCCTACTAACATTTAATTACACCAATCCATTTTATGATTTTTCTCCCTAGAGTGACAACATATGTTTACCTTTTTTGTTCTGTTCTATCAGCTTTATAATAAAGGTGACTGTGCTGCTACTGATTATCATAAGCAGGTTCAGTATTGAAAAAATTCTACTGTAGTAAAAGCGGAGACTAATTAAAATAATGTTGAATTGTGGAACATTTGGATTATAAAGATTATGTTTTATATTAGACTCAGTCATTCCATAAACTAAGTTTATTTAAGGCCTAAGTTGTCTAAAGTTTTTAGGGAATGTATTATAACAAATAGAAAAGGTTTAATTTATAGTTAGCATATTCATTTTATAAAAATGGTTGCTTTTGAGGTACTTGCAAGCAGTGTCTTAAAAAGATTGAAACTTTGTAAAATTTTCAAATATTCTCTTTATTCATTATTTCTCCTGAGAGAAAATGCTCCCCCTAAATTCTGAAAGTTAGTGGTATCAGTATTGATAATGGGTTATGATATAGTAAATATGTGATAGTAAAATTGAATTTTACAAATGAGAAATTTGTAGACAAATCCAAGTGTTGAGCCCCATTAAGCTGATATATTTGGGATAAAAACCTTTTACCTATACAGTCCACCTTTTCTGTCAGCCTTTGACTATACAGGGTTGAATTGAGCTCATGATCTGTTTCTCCAAGAGTGCCAATAAATCCTAATACCTATGCAAATAGGGCATATAATGTATCCACTTAAATACCTTAGAGAAGTATTGACTTTTAAAGATCTTTTTTTACATATTTTACATTTTCCGTTATCTTCCATAATTATTTTATTTGATTCTAGAGGACTGTAAATATTCTTTAATTCTAGAATATATAGTCTCTTTCAGATACTGCTTGGTTCTCTGGAACTTTGCCAGTTGGCTAAAAGTTATTGAGACATTTACATGTATCAGTTGTACATTTTTTTTTTTTTTACTATTGTAAAATGTGGAGAAGTGCCCATTTTCTGATTAGCGAATTTCGGATTTTGTTTTCTGATCTTTGGTTTTAGTTCTTTAAAAACGTTTTATTATCTCCAATTTAATAGATGCTTTATTCAGGACAAGATTTACATGTGATAATATTGGCAATTAATTTGGTATAAGTACTGCTTTATTTTTCATTTGAAGTCCTTCATGTTTATTTGTTTGTTTTTGGTTTCTCCTCTGTGAAAGATAGAAAGGGCCAGGTAGAAAGATAATTCTTGAAGTATCTCAATGAAATTAATTGATCACTTCTTTCCCGTGGATTCTATGCCTTCCAGCTGGACTAAGGGAGTTGGTTGTGAGTTGATGCAGCACAGTGAACTTTCTACAGTAGAGTGAATGTTGAAAGATCTTTTTTTTGCCAGTAATTTTGACATTATCCTGCTGATTCTTACCATATTATATATTTATTGATACCATGTATATGTTATCAGTATATGGTTATAAATTTTCCCTCAACAAACTAGGCAAGATCCCTGCTGTCCTAGAGCTTTAGGCTTATATCAGAGTGAAAAAAGCAGATAAGTAAGTTTGAAAAATACATTTCACTTTCCATCAGACTAATGGAAATTATTCCATTAGTGGTAAGTACTATAAAGAAAATGAGGGTAGTACGATAGTGAAGGCGGAGGGGACGATATTAGATAACATGATCAGAGAAGAAGGCTTCTCTAAAGTGACCTCATCTTGAAATGAGTAAGAAAGAGCCCTCCAGATGAAGATTATTGTAGAATAAGAAATAACGTGCCGTTTCTCAACTTGTTGGAATAACAGCTGGATGCTGGATCACAAGAGTAAAGGAGACAGTGATTGGAGTTCTAAGAAGTATTTTCTTCTGTTTTGGAAAAAATTGTTTCATGAGAGAAAATGTGAAAGTTTTTTAAGAAGTTGTTTATTACTTGAATTGGTTTTGGGGTTTTTGGGTTTTGTTTTGTTTTGTTTTGTTTTGTTTGTTGTTTTGCTGAGATTCTTTGTCTAATGTTTCGAAATGAGTGGAATATTGATGACCCATCCTGAACTTCTGTTACTTAAATAAGAGCCAACTTGTTTTCAGTCCTTGGGAATTTTAGGTTACCAGGTTAAAATTCCAATCTGAAGTTTTGTTTTTGGTATGCTTTCTAAGGAGACCAGGCCAAGGGAAGACCATAGTTGATGCACTTCTCTAGTAATTAACTAGCAACCCAAGTGTAATAATATGTGTGCTCATCAATGATTGCTGAATAATTTTAACTCCTAAGAGAATATGAATCTAATGGCATAAAAGCAAGCTTAAATATTATACTTGATCCCACAATTTAAAAAGTAAAAGTATGAATTTTGTTCATCAGCTCTTACACAAGTACAATATAAAACATAAAATATGATATTTAAAAATAGACTCTCCACTTGGTAACGTATTAAAAATAGTAAATGAATGAAAAATCTTACTTCCAGATAACGATCTTCTCTTGTCCTTGGGAGAGAACCTTAGTAAAAAATGAAGAGAGTGTTGCAACATTGATCCCTTGTTATAAATCAACCAGACAGGGGCGCCTGGGTGGCGCAGTCGGTTAAGCGTCCGACTTCAGCCAGGTCACGATCTCGCGGTCTGTGAGTTCGAGCCCCGCGTCAGGCTCTGGGCTGATGGCTCAGAGCCTGGAGCCTGTTTCCTATTCTGTGTCTCCCTCTCTCTCTGCCCCTCCCCCGTTCATGCTCTGTCTCTCTCTGTCCCAAAAATAAATAAACGTTGAAATAAATAAATAAATAAATAAATAAATCAACCAGACATTCCACTCAGTCAGAAGATTGTTTGACTCTAAATATTAATCTAAGTACCTGATAATCATTATACCACCAAAGATGGCCTAACAAAGCTATCCTTAAATTTTAAAAAGCTCTTTCTTAGTCTTTCTCATTATTAAAAATTACACATTTCTGCAAAAATCATACTGTCTGAAATCAGATGCACTGGGTTAGTCATCATCATAATAAATGAACATGTAAGATGGGAGAGAAACTCTGTACAAAATGATAAACTTTATAAAAATAAGTATCTGGATTATTACCTAAAAGCCATTTGCCAAAATGAGCAATATAGATACTCAGATTTTCTTCAAAAGCATATACACACACACATGTATTTCTAGAAAGTAGATTATAGTGTGTAAAGAATAAACTTAAGTTGTGGGAAATTAGCTTATAAATATGGCAAAATTGGTATAAAGTAACTATTTCTCGGCATACTACCCTTAATTTCTGTATTCCAGGACCAGGTTAGAGTCTCTTCTCTGCGTCTCTCTGCCTTTGTCATCCCTAGAATTCTGTATGTGCCATGCAGAGAGAGATCATCAATTTTTTTTTTTATTGCTATGAAGGAGGAACTGCAATGTATAAATACCTATTTGTTTCCATATAAAATTTAGAAAATTAACAGTGGTTGCAGCATTCTAAATAGTCAGAATGATTTGAGTGTGCCTTTAGTTTTTCTTTCTCAGGTGTCTTCCAACCCTCCATGCTGACCTATTCTGTCAATGGAGAAAAACTGTGGGGTATGGTTAGGTTAGTTTCTTAACATGTCTTTATTGTTAATTATGGCTGAGATAGTCCAGTAGCCTCTAAAGGAATTAGTACCTAGTTTTTTGTTTTCATCCTAAGTTCTGAAGGTCTTGCCTCCCTTTATGCAATAAATGAGTTTCTGAAAAGAAAGTATAACTTCATTTTTTAGGATGAGTCATATAGTATGTAATGGGAATTTGGAATTGGTGTGATAAAAGGATGTTTTACTGGAGTGACTGTTCACCCTCAAGTTTATTTCCTATATTAAGGTAATTTTTAAAATAAGGCATTACTGAACAGTCATTTGGGAAGGTGTTTGGGAGCCAGAAGTATGAAAGAAAGCTTCATGAAGAATGGGCCATCTGGCATGTTTTGTCAGACAGGGTCCAATCAAGACAGCAAGTCAAGCTTGGAGTGAACCTAGCAAGTTTAATGTAAATAGATTAAATAGAAAAGGATTGGAGTAACAAAGGATTAGCTAGTAAGAAGCTGAGAGAACTCTAAATATCAGAATCGGGTGTGAGGAGCAGCCACTACCCCTGGTGCTAATATGGAGTGCCCAAGGAAGAGGCTCCCCCACCCATCCCTAGGGTGAGAGCCAGCCTGCTTGGAGAGTGCACACCCATGGCTTACTGAATGGCAGAGAATTTGGCTGTGGTGTGTTCTCAGAAGAACTGGGCAGGGAAATTTTCCCTCCAAAATGTTTGGAAAAGGAGTTCATGGGCAAGTGTCTTATTATATAGAGACCTTGCACACAACTATCCTAGGGAGTCACTGGGGGAAACTGCTGACTGCTACTATGTGCTGGAGGGGCCTGCTGAGGAGACACACCCCAGAACCCACAGGGGGAGCCCCTGACCAAGCTGCCTGTCCTCTGCCCTCTGCCCATAGGCCTTAACAGTTGTGATTTTACACCTGAAGTTTTTCACTTAAAACAAGTTGTTGCTCCTTGCTGATCTGACAGTGTGTATGTTAGTCTGCCACCCTATTTACACAGTTAACTGGGTAAGACTTAAAGAAGGCTCTGTTTACAATGAGTTCATTTACGTGAACTGTAAAAGCTCTTCAGAGACTGTTTCACTTTGTCTAACAGCTGTCTTCCATAGGGTTTTTAATCAACCCAAAATTTCTAGACCAGGGGATCACTACCATTAGATTGATGTACAAATGAAAAATGCAGAAAATAAACCCCATATCCTACCCTCCAGGAGAAAACAAAAATGCTCTTAAGAGGATCTTCAGGTCCAGGGGCGCCTGGGTGGCTCAGTTGGTTAAGCATCTGACTTCGGCTCAGGTCATGATCTCACGGTTTGTGGGTTTGTGAGTTCAAGCCCCGCATCGGACTCTGTGCTGACTGCTTGGAGCCTGGAGCCTGCTTCAAATTCTGTATCTCCCTTTGTCTCTGACCCTTCCCTGCTCGTGCTCTGTCTCTCTCTTTCTCTCACAAATAAATAAACATTAAAAAAAAAAAAATTTAAAAAAGGATCTTAAGGTAGAATGTTGAAATGTCTGTCTAGGCTACTTGGAGCCAGAGTGTGTAGATAAACATGACTCTGACTCAGGACAAAAATGTTTTTTGTATAAAGATAGCCTTCCTCATAATAGCAAAAAAAAAAAAAAAAAAAATGTTTTATAAAACTTAGATAACCATTTCAGAGCCATGGTAGTGTCCTGTATGGAAGATTTGAGGAAAGTATATTTTCTTTTAATTGTCACAGCTTTACCAGTTTCTTTCAATAACTGCCACTGATTGTAAACTAATCTGGGGTGTCTAAATTTGGTTTTTGTCTTGCAATAGACTTAGTGGTCACATCTCATAATAGAACTTTTCAAATGATTGGAAAATTTGATGATTCTGTACCATAACCATGCGTCTGCATTGCCCAGTGTCGTTGCTGCTAGCCACATGTGGCTACTGAGCATTTGAAATGTGGCCAGTCCAAATTGAGATGTATTGTTAAGTTTGAAATAACACATTGGTTTTTAATGACAAAAAAAAGATGTAAATTACCTCTAATAATTTATGTTGATTACATAATGAAATAATATTTGGATGTAATGGGTTAATAAGTAAAATGTGTTAATTGATTTTATCTCACTTTATTTAATACAGATTCTAGAAAATTTACAGTTAACATAGATGATTTGCTTTATAATCCTGCTAACAGTGCTGCTCCTACTCTGCATGTATTATTGAATAATGCCTCCATCTTTTGGTAGATAACAGAAATGCACTAAAAAGAGCAGTGATTCTCCCAAGTATTAGTTATGAAAAATTTAATAGAATATGAATTCTATCTATCTGAAATGTTATTTAATTCATAACAGTTGTGTTAGAGGAAAAATAAAGGTGGTGGTCAGTACAGTATGGAAATTAGGCAAGATGAAAATGCTAGCAGTTTTATGTGATGGGGCAAGAGCACAACAATTGACACCCTTCTAGTTATCATCATGGAGGAGGTTTCCATCAGAAGGTTATAACTCAGTCAGGATGGGAGTTATCATTAGTATCAGTCTTTTTCAATTTAGAAAGTTTAAGTTCGAAGAAATAAAATCAATTGTAAATGTTTTTAGATCTTTTTAAAGCAATTTAAAGTTTGCTTGTTACAGAGCAGTAAGTCTATAGAACTATTAAAATTATGCATTCTTTAATCTCATTCTTTTTCTTTAAAATGTATATATTTATAACAGTTTGCATATTTTATGCAAAGAATGTAAGGGGAATCTTCTGTTTTGTAAGGCCCTTTACATTCTGAGGTACCTAGAGCACTTTGGGGATAAAGCTTAATTGTGCTTATTTATTCTTGGATTAATTGTGAGATTTTATTACCTAAGCTGTGGCTAAAAATTTTGACCTTTTATGATTTAAAAATACCTTGACTTTTATAGTTTTGCCTAAAAGACTGTTTACCTCCATGCAGCTCATAGTAATTTAAAACTAAAAGTACACCCCCACAGAATAATTGACTGTGAAAATAGAAACTGTGAAAAGTGCTTATGTTTTATCCTTTCAGAAGGGTAACAGGTAAGAAACATTTTCTTCATAAGACTGCTAATAGTATGCATTAATAGAACCAAATTCTTTGTTTAAAGTTAGACTTAAAAATTGGGGTATCTGGGTTGCTTAGTTGGTTAGGCGTCCAATTTTGGCTCAGGTCATGATCTCCTGGTCCTTGGGTTCGAGCCCCACGCCTGACTCTGTGCAATGTATGCTTAATTAGAACAAGTAAAATAGGTCTATTCTACCTCACCTACTTCCCACTCCTCTTGAATTAAGCCTTTCTCCATATTTCTGCGTAATTTATTTAGCATCATATAGAGTTTGTGTTTTTAATAATTAAAAAAGGTCACACTCTGCACATTATTTTCTAGCTAGCTAATTTTACTTAACAATACAATGTGACCATCCTTCCAGCTTATTCTTTTGATGAGAAATTTTACATATTATGGAAATTCTGTTTCTAGGTCTTTGCCTGTGCAATCAATGTTGCATAAGCATCTTTGTCCATGATTTCATATACTAGCTTTTTATTTCTGAAGTCATTAAAGAGTGTGTTGGTATTACTTTTAAATTTTCACGGATGATGCCAGATGACTTTCCAAGAGTAATATTTGAGACTACACTTGTTTATTTCTCAGAATTCCATGTTTACCTATCTGATCATTGTAAATTGGCAACTCCGTATTTTATTTTTAAAAAAAAATGTTTAATGTTTATTTTTGAGACAGAGACAGAGTGAGAATGAGGGAGGGGCAGAGAGAGAGGGAGACACAGAATCTGAAGCAGGCTCAGGCTCAGAGCTGTCAGCACAGAGCCCAGTGCAGAGCTCGAACTTAGGAACCCTGAGATCATGACCTGAGCCGAAATCGGACACTTAACCGACTGAGCCAACCAGGCGCCTTGGCAACTCCTTATTTTAAATTGATGGTTTCCAGATTAGTAGCAGAGCTGAGCATCTTTTTATGAGATTATTGACCATAGTATTGCATCCTCGTAAATTGCGAGGTTAATTTCTGTTGCTCATTTTCTGTTATATTGTTCTTTTTCATTTTCCATCAGCTAGTAGTAGCTCTTTTGGTGAGTGTGTTGCAAATATAAATCTTTATATCTTTTCCTGTGCAATTAAACATTTTTAATTGGGGCGCCTGGTCAGTTTTTAATTTTAACATTTTTAATTGGGGCGCCTCAGCCAGTTGAGTGACCGACTTCGGCTCAGATCATGATCTCATGGTTTGTGATTTTGAGCCCTGCATTGGGCTCTGTGCTGACAGCTCAGAGCCTGGAGCCTGCTTCAGATTCTGTGTCTCCTTCTCTCTCTGCCCCTACCCCACTCATGCTCTGTCTCTGTCTCAGAAATAAACATTAAAAAAAATTTTTTTAATAATAAAAAAATAAAAATAAAACCATTTTTAATAGTGAAATATTTTCATCTTTATGGTTTTTGAATGTTTATCACATTTAGGGAGATCTCCCCCAATCTAAGATTGCGCAGGTTTTATCTAGGAGTTTTACAGTTTTTAATGCTGTTGGTGCTGGCATATTTTTTCCTTTTCATTGTCTTCTTTCTTTTTTTTTTTAATTTTATTTTTTACATTTATTTTTGAGAGACAGGGCAAGACCTAGCACGAGTGGGGGAGGAGCAGAGAGAGAGGAGGGACAAAGAATCCCAAGCAGGCTCCAGGCTCTGAGCTCTCAGCACAGAGCCCAACGCGGGGCTCAAACTCACGAACCAGGAGATCATGACCTGAGCCAAAGTCAGCCGCCCAACTGACTGAGCCACCCTGGCGCCCCTCATTTTCTTCTGATTGTAGAGGACATTGAGGAAAATAGTTGATTTTTTAAAAATTAAAATGTAATTATAATTCTCTTTATATAATTTTTATAGTATTCTTTTATACTCACTAAAATTCTCCCCAATATTTCAAGCCAATCATCTATCTCATGATTATATCATCTGAGTCTTCAAAATAGTGGTAAATAACGATAGTATTGGCAGGTATCACTGTGTTGTTACTGATTTTGGTGTAAATACATTCAGCATTTCCCTATCTAATATGGTATTAATTCTTGATTTTGGGAACTAGTCTCATAATTAATTGTATTTCCAGTATCTTTGCTTTATTTGTGGTTTTTATTAGGAATGGCTGTTGCATGTTTTCACATGCCTGTTTGATAGTTTTTTCTTGTAATATTTAGATGTCATAATGAATTCTGTGATAAATTCCTAATGTTAAACTAGCCATATACTTGTGAAATAACCCTGCTATGGTCATTGTAGAATAATCTTTTACTACATAGTACATCCCCTTAGCTAGTATTTTATTTAGAATTTTTTCCTCCACTCATAATTGAAAATATTTATTGTTTTCTCTGTCCCATCATTGTCATGGTTTGGGTGTTAAGGTACTGTTAGCTTCAGATTGAATTTCTGATAGAATGTTGAAAATTTTTGAAATACATGGTATTTTTATGATACTGTTTTCTGTGTTATTAGATATGTTTGGAATTTTCCATAAAAAGTTTGAAGAAAATTAAGTTAGAGACTGTTCTATTTCAGTGTGTGGTATAGAGTAGTTAAAGACACAAATTATTTGTTGCTATTACAACTGATAACATAATAAATATTCTTAAAATGTGTTCTTGGACAAAAAAACAAAAACAAAATGTGTTCTTGGACATGTATGTATTTCTCTAGGATAAACCTAGAAGTCAGATTGCAGGTTATTGCATGTTTGCATTTTCTGTTTTGATAAATGACTTCCATTTTGCCCTCAAGTAGTTATACTTATTTACACTTACTTTACCATCCTTGTATGAGTGTATCTCCATGTCCCTCCTTACAGTTGATGTTATTGTGAAAACTCTCATGAGAAGATGATTTCAAGTTACTTTAATGTGCGTTCTCCTAGTTACTTGTGAAGGTGAACGTATTTTCATGTTTATTGTTATTTGTATATTTTTTCTGAATTGTCCCTTCCTGCTACTCATTTTTTCCTCAGTTGTCTCTTTTAAACTGATTCATAGTTCCTTATATGTTCTAAATATCAAATTCTTGTATGTGTTGTTAGGTCAGTATATAAATCTTAATATTGAACTCATTACACATGTTCTTTCAAACTATGAAATTTATTCAGTTTGAACTTTTTAGTTGTTTTAAACCCCATTTCATTTGGTTCAACCAAAAAAAATATATACTATATTTTAATTATTTACATCCTTTTTAACTTCTTATGTAATCACTGCTGTTGATATATGAGGGATTTTGTGCCTTGAACTTTAACAGTCCTCTATTTTTGATGATACAGATATTTAAGAAATATATTATGGTTTGGAGTTTGTTCCATCTGAAATTGTATTTTTGTCATTGATATGCATAGAGATCTAATATTTCTAAATCTGTAGACATTTGTCCTAACAGCATTCATTAAATAGCATGCTTTTTTCTGACAGCTTGGGGCTGCCACTTCATTAATAAATTTTACTACTGTGGATAGATTACTCCATTTTCTATTTTGTTACTTTGATCTGTACTACTCTAGTTTTCATTATTAGGTTTTTATAGTATTTTGATAACTGTTAGAGTGTCATTGTTTTTCAAAGTTTGCTTGGCTGTTCTTACACTATACTCCTACAAATGATTTCACAATCATCTTTATGCTTATAAGTTTTTTCTTTTTTTTTAAATTTTACCAATGTGTAGTCTCCGGAGCAGAGAGGAAGAGAGAATTTCTAAACCTGGGGCTGTCTCAACTCCTGTAAAGCATGCGGATGATCATACACCTAAAACAGAAGAAGTTGTAGTTGAAAGAAATGAGAAACAAGCACCCACTCTTCCAGGTAAGCCTAGCAAAATACTACATTCGGAAAACATTTGCAGTCAGACTAAATAAAATAATTGTCAGAATTTATAGAAGACTTAAAGATGCTTTCTTGATTGTGATGATTGTTATTTCTATTACTACTATTACTCCTACTTCTGCTACTACCTATGTTTGAATTTTTCTGTATTTGACTTCCAGAATATTCCTTATGGGTATAATGTTGGCATGAATCAGTAGGCTTTCATGAATTTTTAAAAAAAATTTCTGGATAGAAATTATTCATAGTTGGGGTGCCTGAGTGGCTCAGTCAGTTGAGTGTCCAACTCTTGATTTCAGCTCAGGTCATGATCCCAGGGTTGTGGGATCGAGCTCCGTATCAGGCTCCACGCTGAGCATGGAGCCTGCTTAGGATTCATTCTCTCTCTCTGCCCACCTCCCACATGCTTACTCTCTCTAAAATTTAAAAGAAAAAAATAAATAATTCATAGTTAACAACTATTCACAATTGAGTAAAGTTGTTCTCTAACACTTCTCATTTAGGAAAATTGGCATAAGTTTTTTTAAGTTATTTTGCCAATTGAAAATGTTTTCATAAGCACTGTAAGTTATACCCTGTGAAAACGTATGAGATCAGATATAAGAATCTGCAAGCCTCCTAGATCCATTTCCTTGAAAGGCTGGGAGATTTTGCTTCTCATGTCTCAGTTCCTTTGCTCAGATCTTTTTGCTCTGCTTGTTTAGTGGCAAAGAATGTGGTTATTTAAAAACAAATTTTACCACAGTGAAGAAAGATGGCTGCTTTGACAGTCTGAGAGAAATGTAGTGATTCTGTCTTGTTCTCCTTTTCCTCATCTACCTCTCCCCTCCTCCCCCAGAGGATTTTTCAGAACCTAACAGCATACTTGGTGTAAAGACATCAGAATTTGTAACTGTACTCTGTGCTTTAACGTATATATAGTATATATGTTCCTTACCAATTTCTCTGAGCTTATATTTTGCTGATGAATTTTTACATGTATTTTGTGGACTCTTTATTGTTTGAATATTTTCCTGACTGCTTACATTATTCTAGTTTTTAATAAAGTGATTCTTGCACGATTTTTAAATTTTCTTTCTTTTAGAACCAAAGCCTGTATACGCTCAAGTTGGACAGCCAGACGTGGATTTACCTGTCAGTCCATCTGATGGCGTCCTGCCTAATTCAACTCATGAAGATGGGATTCTGCGGTAATGTGATTTTAAACTTGTATTGTCTTCTCTGTCCATTATTCAGCATGATTTAAAGTGAAAATTCAGTCGCAGACCATATTTCATATCCTTTTTAAAATAGTGTGTACCACTTAATGCTATGGTTTTTTATTTTAAATTATTTATATGACAGAGATTAGAGAATAAAAAAGAAACTTTTTGGATGTTGACTTTCTCACCATTGTCCCTGCCTAGTTTTCAGGTCGGGAATTACAAAAGTTAAAAATTGTTTTCTACTTAAACATCAAAAATTTTCACAAGCTTTCTAATGCCCTAGCATTTAAAAAAAACAAAGAAACAACAACAACAAAACAGTGTTTCTCCATTTTAACACTATTGACATTTTGGGTTGGGTGCTTGTTTATTGTGGTAGACTGTCCTTCTCATTGTGGAATATTTAGCATCATCCCTGACCACTAGCTGCCAGTGGCACCTTCCAGTTGTGACAACCAAAAATATCTCCAGACATTGCCACATGGTTTCTGGGGGCAAAATCACCCTTGGTTGAGAACCTGTTCTCAACCTGTTAGCAACTCAAAAGTAAGTTTTTTATATTCCACACCTTTTATTGCTATATGTTTTATACTTTATGGGATTGAGATATAAATTTTATAACCAGATTGCAAACCATCATGATCACCAAATTAGTCTTTTGTTGCCTCTGTGGTAAAGGGGCATAATGTTAATAACTGAAAATAACCAAACTTTTTAAAGTGGGTTAGATCTAGACCCCTGCTCTCATCTGTTTTCTTTGCTAAAGGGAATTGGGTTGTCACTACAATACCTAGCTAGCTAGAGAGAAAACTCCTGAAATAGATGGGTTTGACACAGATTAAAATTGTATATTGCTAATATCAGATAGCTGATAATTCAAAATACAGATTGTGAAGGAACAGTTTCCTTCTTTTTTCCTTTCTTAAAAATTGCTTGGAAGCTTTTATAACTCTAAAGTTTAAGAAAAAGTAACGATGTGATTCCAGAGACCTATTTCCCAGGAGAACCCTCAAGAACAGATACCAAAGAAGATTGAGGATGCGGGCAGGATTTGTAGTTGAGCCAGAAAACAGTTCATTCACATCCAGTGACTGGATTTGGGGCAGAAGTAGTTAATGGGTTTACCTTTTGTTATTGTTGCAAGAAGTTGATATAATGCAGATAAAACAGAGTATAAAATGTCAGTCCTATAGGCCACATGACAATGAGACTGGGCCTAAAGCTGTCCTCATAAAAAAAAAAAAAAAAGCTGTTCTTTAAAAAGGCCTATTTTGCTAAGGGATGCAGACTAAAAAAATCAATGATTTTTAGTTTTTGAGGCCTGTAGGTCAGTCTATGTGATAAAAGAACTACCAAGGACCTGGAGTCTCAAGGACTTTGAGGAAGGGTTTCCAAAACCTCTCCTTACAATTGGTTTGGGAGAGGAGTCTGTAAGCAGGCTCTGGACTCAACCTGGCAAAGTAGGATACCACCATGCCAGGTGATTGACATGGTCCACGATAATACTGGCTACTAGTTTCATGGAGGGACCAAGGGTGCCACCAGCCCTGGGAGTAAGTGACCTTATCTAACCTACAGGCTCTGATGTTTACATCTTAGTAATTGTTAGCTCCAGGTGAAGAAGTGGGATCAAGTGTGAATACCTTATAACATCTAAAACTTAAGGTGGTCTTTAGTTGGATTAAAAGAACTAGACTCCTCTCTCTTTCCTCAACTCATTCATTCATTGATTTGATTTGTATTTTTTACTTTCTGAGTTTCTAATAATTTTTTCATTGTTACTTAATGAATTAAAAGAAAGGGACTTTTCTATCCTTCGTGTCAGAATAGGTAATAGAATTGTGTGTCTTCTTGACTAGAAATTGTGAGAAAGTTCTAGAAACCTAGCTGGGTAATTTGTATTTAATTACCCTACAGGGTAGTTTGTAATTATGATCCGTTTCTGCCCACTCATTCTTCTAAGACATCCTTTAGTCTTTGTTTCAGGAATATCATGGTGATGGTACACTGATGATAAAAGAATGTGCATACATTTATTCCTTCCCATTCTCTCTCTCTCGTAAGAAAAGGGCAGAGATTGAGTATGGGGCTAATCCAGAAAGGCTGATTGATGATAAGATTTTTATTTAAAATCCAGAGAGGCTGCAGAGTAAGTGATCTGTATGAACTCAGAGTCTACCAACTGCAAAGTTTAAAAACCATTATCTATTGGATGTAAAGATCACAATGCTTGGAGCCTCATTTTGGTTCCCTGGTATTAGGAAAATTTGTCAATTTGTGCTTCAGTTTCTACCTTTGTAAAACAGTACTTTTCAGTTATTCCATAGAGATGATATGAATGAATTGGGGTGGAAAAAAATGGAAGTTTTTTGTTTTTTGTTTTTTGTTTTTTTTTTTTTTTTACCATTGTGAATGTACCATGTATATCCAAGACTTTGAGTTGGGAAAACATTGTTTTTATAAACTAGTTTTAGAAATTAGTTGTAAAGCAGTAATTGCATATTAAATTCAGATATTTTAAAACTTATTAATCAGAGAATAAAAGAAAGTACCATTAAATCTGACTTGGAATTCTAGCACTAAATTGTATTCAGTAAATTAGTGGTATGAGGGAAATTTCAGAAATGATCGTCCTTTGTTTCATTCTAAATATAGTTCTCATTGTATCAGTTTACTATAACTTTTCAAGCTTCTCTTAACCATTTCAAATGAAATATTTGTTTTAACAGGCCCAGCATGAAATTGGTAAAATTCAGAAAAGGAGATAGTGTGGGTCTGCGGCTGGCTGGTGGAAATGATGTTGGAATATTTGTAGCTGGTGTTCTAGAAGATAGCCCTGCAGCCAAAGAAGGCTTAGAAGAGGGTGATCAAATTCTCAGGGTATGTTGGTATATCAGAAATGTGATTTGAAAGTACTTAGATCTTTAGAGAAAGACCTCAAACACAGCAAACCTATTATAATTCAGTTGTAATCTTCTGTCACAGCCTATTGAACCAGACAACCATTCAGATGAATCCGTCAAGTCTTGGTTTTACTGGCCTCATCCCTTCCCATTGCTGCATTCGTTCTTGTTGACTGCTGTGTTATGTGTTACTACACAGTGTGATGCTCTGGTTTCATTTAAATCTCTGGCGTTCATTGAACCTACCAAAAAAAAAAAAAAAAAAAAAAAAAAGGTCTTAGATCCCTATACCAAGTAGTCATTTTAAGTTCAACTAGACCTTCAGGCAGGCAAGACTGTCATGGGCCACAACTTGCCATCTGTCGTTTCTCTCCCATGGGATCAGCCCTTGCAGCAGTCCTCTGGGGCTTTCTTCACCCCGGTGTGATGGCTTATGTGCAGGGAGATGGGATTTCCATCAGGCAAATGTGTAAGCTGCCCTGGCTCCAAAGCTTCATGGCCCACAAGAGACAGGACCAGTTACAGGAGTCGGAAAGTCCACTTCAGACGTGGTCTTTTCTTCTGTTGTTGTTTTTCTGTCTTTTCTATAAGCAATGCTATCTAGTCACATAGGACCATCCATGTCTGTCTCTTCTTAAAACATCCAAACCTCATGGCAGATAAACTATGTCCCATTTTAACAAAAAGATCATATCTATTAAATGTGAATTCCTGGGGCGCCTGGGTGGCGCAGTCGGTTAAGCGTCCGACTTCAGCCAGGTCACGATCTCGCGGTCCGTGAGTTCGAGCCCCGCATCAGGCCCTGGGCTGATGGCTCAGAGCCTGGAGCCTGTTTCCGATTCTGTGTCTCCCTCTCTCTCTGCTCCTCCCCCGTTCATGCTCTGTCTCTCTCTGTCCCAAAAATAAATAAACGTTGAAAAAAAAAAAAATTTTAAATGTGAATTCCTATTTGCTCCACCTCTCCACCTCATATTGTCATCACCACCCCTATTCTGCTCTCTTCCTGCATTCAGGCTACCTCCTGGCCATGTGCTGGATTCAGTCTCCTGCTCAGAATCTTTCTGCTTGTTCATGTTTTTCTCTTTCCCTCTCCCCCGCCTCTTCATTTATTCTGTACTGTCTTCTTTCTCTCCTTTTGCTGTTGAACTTGTCAGTATGGTGGAGTCCCTTCCCTGCTTTGTTTTCAGTCATTGCTGTCATAAAATTTTATAGTTCGGCTTCTACCTTAACCACTGCTGAATCTGAATTTTCATAAGCCATCATTGACCTAATGGCATCCTCAGTTCTCATTTTCCTTTATTTCTTAGCAGTGTTTTGACTATCTTAAGTGCTTTCATGAAGTGCTTTCTTCCTTGGATTCCATAACATTGCCATTCTGATACTCCTTTAATCTTTTAAATTCTTTTCCCAACCATCTTTAATGGTTCTTCTAAAACTTGGGGAATATAAGCAGCTCTGTGCTTCTCTCTTGCTACTACGCAGTCTCCATCTTGGGTTTGATGACTCATGTCAGCAGCCCACTCTCGGAATCTTCACTTTGAGCTCTTGCCTGAGTTTCCTCACACTGGGCCAGCTGCCCATGGCCATTTTCCTCCTCTGCTTTCTGTCTTCCTTTCCCTCCAAACTTAGCATAAAATCAAGGTATGATCTTTGACTTACTGGTTTCCATCTCACAGTGTACTTTGATTCTTCCTGGTGATATTTACATTGTGCTCAGACACATCATGGATAATAATGTTCACTGTATTAAAGAAATTAAACAGACCTATCTCTTATCTACTGCATATCCTATTTGAAATAATCAGGGCATACATACATCATTTTATCTTATCTTATGTTATGTTATTTTTTAAAAGCTCTTTCTTAATTTTATTTTTTAAGTAAGCTCTGTCCCCAACATGGTGCTTGAGCTTACAATGCTGAGATCAGGAGTTACGTTGCTCTACCAACAGAGCCAGCCAGGCACCCCTACATACATCATTTTTAATGTATTTCCTAAGAGTTTGCTCTTGTTTTGTATCATAAAAGTAGCGCATGTTAATAGTTTTTAATCTGGAAAATTTTCAAAAGGTAAAAAGAAAATCTATCTGTAATCCTGCATGCACTTAGTAACATCATTTTGATATGTGTCCTTTGGTTCTTAAGAGCTTCAAGTATAAGTAGATATTGACTTGGCAAACCTTGACTTACATCATACAAAAACTCTTACAGAGATGCCACAATGTATACACTTATTTTTTTTTTTACCTCATTTCCTTCTGATTTCTTTTTCAGAAACTATTAAAAAGTAGGATTCTATTATACATTCACAGAATTTTAAAAAATCTTTTTTTATTGAGGTATATTGGTATACAACATTATAACTTACAAAAATTTAAAGACAGAGAGTTGTCTTTTTTGGTCTAAATTGGTTAGATTTTGCAGTAGATGATCTTTAATGTCAGCATGCATTGTGGCTTTTCTTTAAATGAATTTACACCTTCACTCAGTTTACTTGGTTTCTACTTATTTTAAAGTAAAGTATATTAATTTCTTCCAAAGGAAAATCATTTTTTCCCTCTTAAAGAGGTGATATTTTCAAATTAGCTCAAGTCTGAAAACACTTGTTCTCTATGTAGAGAAGTATTTTCATAATTTTAAAATATATGACCAAGAGTAATTTATGAAATACATTTTAACAGGTAAACAATGTAGATTTCACAAACATCATAAGAGAAGAAGCCGTTCTTTTCCTGCTCGACCTCCCTAAAGGAGAAGAAGTGACCATACTGGCTCAGAAGAAGAAAGATGGTGAGATATTGCCTGAAAATGGAGAAAATCTGTAGAATTTTGAGAAATTAAATAGGGACTTGAATTTCCATTTTTTAATAAATCACTCAAAGTTGAGTGATAAATGAATTTGTTAATGTCAGAGGGAGTTTAAATCACTTAGGGGCACATAGTGTTACATTATGCTTATTTGAAAGTGTGATAATACCACCAGCCTTTCTGGCATTCTAATTTAGATAGAATGCTGTCCAGACCTTCACATGGCATAGAAAAATCCTGGTTTTTATTAGCCATCAGAACCATGCAGAAGCATATGGTTAGCTTCCAAAGTTTTTACTGATGTTTTCTAAGCAATACATTTTTGTTAGCATTAATTAAAGACAGTGGCTAATTGTCTTTGATTAAGCAAATACACTTTTCACTTAAAACAGGATTTCTCCACCTCAGCACTGCTGTCACTTTGGGCCAAATAATTGTTTTTGTGGGAGCTGACCCATTCATTGTAGTATGTTTAGAAATGTCCCTGGCTTCTATCCACTAGATGCCAGTTGCACACATACCAAATCAAAAATGTCTCCAGATATTGCCAAATATCCCCTAGGGGAAGCAGAGTTACCATTATTTGAGAACCATTTATTTAGAAAATGTGAATATCTGTAATAATTTGCAGCAAAATTAAGTTAGATGACTTAAATAGAGAGCACATGCGTGGTTTTGGACAAGTTGCTTGATCTTGCATTACTCAGGCAAGAGCTCGAGTTTCTGCATTACTTTCCTTATCTGCAAAATGGAGATGCTAACCTAAGCATTCCTGTTTCATGAGGTCATGGTGATATACATGAGCTAGAATACTGTATACAGCACCTCATAGTAAGAATTCAACATATGTTGAGGGCTATTTTTATTATTATTACCAATAGCATCTTCACATAATCTGTTCTTTTCAGATTAATTTATCTCACTAGCTATTGATACTGTTTTTGTTTTGATTCCTTTTAGTTTATCGTCGCATCGTTGAATCAGATGTAGGAGATTCTTTCTATATTAGAACCCATTTTGAATATGAAAAGGAGTCTCCCTATGGACTTAGTTTTAACAAAGGAGAGGTGTTCCGTGTTGTGGATACCTTGTACAATGGAAAACTAGGCTCTTGGCTTGCTATTCGAATTGGCAAAAATCATAAAGAAGTAGAACGAGGCATCATCCCCAATAAGAACAGGTATGAATATTTGGATACTTCTCATAGAACAAGTTAAGTAAATGATGATGGAAGACTTTAATCCCGCTGGGAAATTTTGGCAATGTAAAGAGTTAGTTTTCATTGTATTTACTGTGTCTATGATTGACTTAGTTGTACAGACTCCTTTATTTTAGTTTAAGCATTGAGATTTATTTTTTATTTTGTTTTCAATATATGAAATTTATTGTCAAATCGGTTTCCATACAACACCCAGTGCTCATCCCAAAAGGTGCCCTCCTCAATACCCATCACCCACCCTCCCCTCCCTCCCACCCCCCATAAGCATTGAGATTTAAACTGCATGTGAAGAGAATTCTATCCAGTATTTTGACATTTTATCTATGAGTCTTTTTGTTTTGTTTTGTTTTTAAATGTATTTATTTGTCTACCTGTCCTCTGTCTATTCTGTCTTTTTTTATCCAGGGCTGAGCAGTTAGCCAGTGTACAATACACACTTCCAAAAACAGCAGGAGGAGACCGTGCTGACTTTTGGAGATTCCGGGGTCTTCGCAGCTCCAAGAGAAATCTTCGAAAGAGTAGAGAGGATTTGTCAGCTCAGCCAGTTCAAACAAAGTTTCCAGCCTATGAAAGAGTTGTTCTTCGAGAAGGTTATTTTCTGTAGACTAACCTTAATACCCTTTAATGTCAATATGCTAAAGAAAGAAAAAGTATAAACTATGTTGTTTTTTCTTTGACTTTCTCTCCAGCTGGATTTCTGAGACCTGTAACTATCTTTGGACCCATAGCTGATGTTGCCAGAGAAAAGCTGGCAAGAGAAGAACCAGATATTTATCAGATTGCAAGTAAGTAGCCTTAAGACTGACTTAAGATCAGGGCGCCTGGGTGGCTCAGTTGGTTGAGCGTCCAACTTCGGCTCAGGTCATGATCTCGTGGTCTATGAGTTCGAGCCCCGCGTCGGGCTCTGTGCTGACAGCTCAGAGCCTGGAGCCTGCTTCGGATTCTGTGTCTCCCTCTCTCTCTGCCCCTCCCCTGCTCATGCTCTGTCTCTCTCTCTCTGTCAAAAATAAATAAACAACAAAAAAAAAAGACTGAAGATGAGGTTGAGGGTGTTACTTAATTAGTTATTTCTCTAAAGGGTGTATCTGATCCATTCACTTAATAGAAATAAAACTTTCTGGAAGTGAAAATTTGCAGTTTACCTCATGTATTTAATTTGAAGGGAAACTTGAGTGATTGTGTTCTTGTTATACCAATTCCCTTTAATAATAAAAAGAATCACCATTTATGAAGCCCTGGCCTTCATATGAAAATTGCACACAATCTTGTTTAATAAATCCTGACAATATTACAATGGGGTGTCAGTATCCATTTACCAGCATTATCCATGCTGAAGTCCAGTAACTTGAGCGTTAGAGTGGTAGGGACCATCACAACCTGTTTACTCCAAACTTTCCTGATGACACCCAGCTGATGAGTCACAAAACTCAACTTTGAACCCAACCTTTCCTGGCTTTAATCCAGTGCTTTCAGTCATTGAGCTAATAGAAACACTCAAGTATATAAAAAGGGTAATGAAAGCATGATTCAAGCGATCAGTTATTATTGTAGGCATTTATAGTAAGTTAGTGTTAAATATAAATATTGAAGATGTAGTGCTTTAAATGCCTTGCAGAGTTTGCTTGCAGATTTCTTTTATTAGTTCATTAGTTTAGCTATGGTGGTATTTAAATATACAGACTTAGTTATGACCACTGTAGCTTGCTCTAAACTATATGTAAACACTTGAAACTGGTTTTTTACTCCTAATTATAAAAATATCATTTTCTATTTGGAAAGGTTAGAGAATTAGTTTTGACATACATCATAATCATCCTAAATTTTATCCTGTCATATTTTATTCCACCCTATCACCCTTTGTAAGCAGACTTTTGTGGAGTTTTATTTATTGTTTTCTTTCTTAATAGATAATACCATATTTTTTTATTATCCATTCTGCAACCAAAATTTGGTTGAACAGCCTTCTGTTGTTTACATAATTTTTTCAGTGTTATATTTTACTGTTATAAAGGATACAGAAATCTGTCCATATTTTTATTTGCTTGTTTATGCTCTGCCTTCTTTCCCAAAGGATTTAAATACTCAAGAATATAGCTTTTTCCATATTTACGGTAATTTTCTTAGAATTTTCAAAGACAGGAAGGAGTGAACCATAGGATATGAACATTTTCTGGCTACTGCTATTTATAATCCTATTGCCTTCCAGAGGGTTGTGCCATTGTTTTTGTTGTTTCTACCTACTATATGAGATCTGCGTTAATATTTTTAACTTCATAAGTGCTAATTTAAAGGATCAGAGCATTGCCTTATTATATTGCTTTTTACTTGGTTTTTGGTAAAGTTGAATGAGGATATTTTATGAAACTAAGATTTGCAGACACATAATAATAAAATTTGAGCAAGTAAGAAAATGTTTATTTCTGATTCCCCATTCAGTTTGATTTTTTTCAGAAGAGGTTTTTTTGGGTCATTGTTATAGGTAACATTTAACATAAAGAATTTAATGGTGGGGCGCCTGGGTGGTTTAGTTGTTTAAACATCCTACTTAAGCTCAGGTCATGATCTCCTGCTTTGTGAGTTCAAGCCTTGCTTTTGGAGAGCTCAATCCCCACTCTGGGCTCCACACTTTCCCTCTCTCTGCACCTTGTGGGATTCTCTCTGCCCCTTGCTCACTGGCACACGGGTGCTTCTCTCTCTGTCTCTCTGTCTCTCTCTCAAATAAATAAGTAAATAAATAAATACAATTTTTAAAAAAAGAAAAAAAGTTAGTGGTAACCCCACCCATAACCAAACCTTGGGTTTTTTAAATTTAGGAAAAGTGTGAAGACTTATAAAGCCCTACCTTAGGGAGCAATTGATTGATTTAATTGGGTTTACTCTACACTATAGCCAGACTCTTATAAAAGAGATTCAAATAGCTTAGTTAGTGTCCTCTCTGAATCTAATGAAGGTCTTTTGAGTTAAGGAATTAGTAGCTTTTCTCCAACCAAAACTCCCAGTTGATCTCTCTCTCTAATTCTCTGTTCACCAGATTTGAAATTCTGCTCTCTTTGTCCATGGAGCTTTTACCTTATGATAGTCTCATTCTCTAGAGTCATTCCCCCTATCATTCATTGTGACCTTTGTCCTTCCAAATCTCTTGATTTTTGTCTGATCTGAAACACCAGAGTTCCTTTTTGTCTTTGAAGCTTTCCATGTGACCAGAGTCACAAACATTGCTGTACCTTTTTAGGGAAGAACTTCATATAAATTGGACCTCTGAGATAATTTGGTTAGTAACCATCTCAAGCTGCACTTGACATACTGTAGATGAGTAGAGAGAGATAGGTTACTAGTATGAAACCATAGGCTGTCTCACAGTTAGAAATCAACTGCTCCTAGGTTCCCCTTCTACTATTATAGAAAAGATCTCTAACCCAGAAGTCTCCAACCAGTCTGCTATATAGCATTGTTGCTGATGGATCTGCCCAGGTATTGATTTTGTCAGTCCCCCTTGGCTAGATGGAGCTCTACCCAGGAGAGGCCTCCTCAGTTTATCTCTGTTGGCCATACAAATAGTGCCATTTTCTCTGCATGTCACAATGTGTAAAACATTTGGAAGTAGTGCCATGTCAAGCCATTTTAAGCACAAGGCAAAAGAAAAAATGTGGGTCCATACATACATGTTTTTACATCTTTTTCAATGGCTGTTTTTCCCCAGGACATTGAAGTAGTTAGAAAAATTTTGGAAAACATGAAAAATACGTGTATTAAAACTCATATTATTTCAAGTTTAAATATTTTATTTGTATCAAACACAGAATTTATAATTTTCTTTTCCTGGCTTTAATGGAAGCAAGCTCATCAATATTTTTAAATCCGCTTTTTAAAATCATATTTTCAATGGGAAGAATTGCCATATTTGATCATTTCTCTTGACCAAGTGACAGTCTTAGATATTTACTCATGTTTCACTTAACTGGTTCTATTTAAAATTTTGGTATGCTGTTTATTGTGGGTTACTAATTTTGATATTTTGAACATATTGTAGCAAAATATTACTTGATTGCAGAGTTTTTGTAGTACCCCTTAAATATTGCTCCTGAGGCAAGCGCCTCACTTCTCCTAATCCCGGAATTGTTGGGAAGCATTAATCTTAACCCAGTGGTGCTCAGCCAGGGGCAGTTCTGATCTATTGTGGATATTGGCCACTCCTGGATACATTTTTATTGGTCCCAGTGTGGACCGGAGGCATATAGCAGGAGGAGGCCAGAAATGCTGCTGAACTGGCCATGGTGCACAGGGCAGCCCCTATAACTAACTATTGCAGAGCCCAACATGTCACTAGCACCCAGTAGTTGAGTTGAGAAACTCTGGTCTAACCAATAGAAATTTGATGTTTTGTTTTTGTCCTGACGTCATGAATAGAAAGTGAACCACGAGATGCTGGGACTGACCAACGTAGCTCTGGCATTATTCGCCTTCATACGATAAAGCAAATAATAGATCAGGTAAGTTCTTAAAAATTGCCCTATTTCATTATTAACTGTGAATGTTGTGTTTTGAGTGGTATGAAGTTTAGTTAATTTGGAAGTAGAAAAGTAGCTTTTCTAAGATTATTACTGATATACTATAAAAAAATTAAACCTCTACTGAAAGGCATTCCAGTAACCACTTTCAAAGAAAGTGCATTACATGCATCAAAAGATATTTATATGCATAAGGAATATGTTGTTACTTGACAGGGTCATGTTAGGAACATTAAATTCTTGTACTCTCTTCACTTTACTGAACATAGATAATGCTGTCAACTTGTAAGTATTGGGGCTGTCTTAAAGTGAGCTGGTTAAGAAGTTTTAAAAAAAATTTGGGCTAGAATTTGTATTGAACTAAGTTCTGATTACAGATTTTTCTAACATATACTCTGGAGACATTTTGGAGCCCAGTTAAAGGTCTATTACCATTGGAATGTAATCTAGGCTGTGACTTTTTTTGAAGGTGATGATTCTTAATTAACTGTGGCTTGTGTCCTTATTTGTTTTTTGCTTTGTGTCTCCAGGACAAACATGCTTTATTAGATGTAACCCCAAATGCAGTTGATCGTCTGAATTACGCCCAGTGGTATCCAATTGTAGTATTCCTTAACCCTGATTCTAAGCAAGGTGTGAAAACTATGAGGATGAGGTTATGTCCAGAATCTCGGAAAAGTGCCAGGAAATTATATGAACGGTCTCATAAACTTCGTAAAAATAATCACCATCTTTTTACAAGTGAGTATATTAAAGGCCTTCATTTAGTTTAAAATGTCTAGGCAACAATATGTAGACAAAAATGTGTTGTTTAGATGCCAAAAGCTATATAACTTTTGCCTTGGAAAGCTTCTTGTTAGTATTAACGGCTGCTGTTGGATTGAAAGAAAATGTACAAGGCTGCCTTGTTGGCTCAGTTGGTTAAGCATGAGACTTCAGCTCAGGTCATGATCTCACCGTGCATGAGTTTGAGCCCCACGTTGAGCTCTGTGCTGACAGCTCAGAGCCTGGAGCCTGCTTTGAATTCTGTGTCTCCCTCTGTCTCTGCCCCTCCTCCTCTCACCCTCTGTCTCTCTCGGTCTCTCAAAAAGAAAGAAATGTTAAAAAAAAAATTTTTTTTTAAATGTGTAGCACCAAAACAAATTTCAAAGATGTGTGTCCTCAAATATTGTATTTCAAATAATTAAGAAATGATGATTGAGCTCTAAGCAGATTTGAATGAATTCTGGCTTTTGACGGTATTCTAATCGTTAAACAATGTTGTTAATTTATTTTCAGCTACAATTAACTTAAATTCAATGAATGATGGTTGGTATGGTGCATTGAAAGAAGCCATTCAGCAACAGCAAAACCAGTTGGTATGGGTTTCTGAAGGAAAGGTAAGAAATTTCCTGTTATTTTTGAACCCTTTCAATAAATGATATAACAAATCAGAAAAGCCTTTGAGTTACCATTGTTTCTAATTAGATCAACATATTAGAATAATTTGGGGAGAGTTTGTTTTTGATAGTAAAAGATTCGGAAATTTCCCTACCTATTGAATTACCACTTCAGTGGTGTCATCTCAGAGAGTTCTTAAATGATAACTAAAAGAGTAAGTTTGAGTTCTGGCTCTGCTCCTGTCTGAGGAATGACTTAGAACCTGGCTTCACTTTCCTTCTCTGGAAATGAGGAGAGTTGGGTGGGTAGGTGAGTGTTGCCCAGAGTGTTGTCCTCTGCATACAAGATTTAGGACTTGGTCAGAAAGAAAAAGGCACTGTGAAGGCAAGTAACAGATGAGAAATCTGCAACCACACCCCCTACATGGGGCAGTGGGACCCACCAGCATGGTAAAGGCTTTGAGAAGCCTTAAGTAAAGAACATGTGTTATTTTGTTTACCTAGGGATTTTTTTTTCACTTAGCGGCTGTTAATATTGTTTTAACTTACTAGGAAATGTTGGACAAAGCAATTCATCATTTTTAGATTCAAATTTTGATTTTATATACATCCAAATGGCCAGCTCTATTTTTTTTTATTATTATTATTATTTTTTTTTTAATTTTTTTTTTTCAACGTTTATTTATTTTTGGGACAGAGAGAGACAGAGCATGAACGGGGGAGGGGCAGAGAGAGAGGGAGACACAGAATTGGAAACAGGCTCCAGGCTCTGAGCCATCAGCCCAGAGCCTGACACGGGGCTCGAACTCACGGACCGTGAGATCGTGACCTGGCTGAAGTCGGGCGCTTAACCGACTGCGCCACCCAGGCGCCCCTTTTTTATTATTTTTTTAAGTTTTATTTCAAGAGAGAGCATGAGCAGGGGAGGGGCAGAGAGAAAGAGAATCCCAAGCAGGCTCTGCAATGTCAGTGCAGAGCCCAGATGTGCGGTTCGAACTCTCTAACCGTGAGGTCATGATCTGAGTCAAAATCAGGAGTTGGACACTTAACCAACTGAGCCACCTAGGCGCCCTGCAGATGGCCAGCTTTAAAATAGCTACTATCTATTGTATTGTCAGTCTCTCTGGTTTTATAGCAGTCTTCGATGGGAAAAAAGTGTTCATTTTGTTTGGCAAGTTAATACAGCTGAAAGAGCCTTTTGTTTTAATATCTTTTACCTTCAGTATAATATTATTGATGTTTTGGTTACTAGAGAAAATTGAGAATATCTCTGTTGTTTTTTTTGTGTGTGTGTGTTTTATATTTCCTTGTTGGCTTGGTTCTTGTTGTGTTTTGCGCCTGCATGGCCTCTACTTTCCTCTGCCTGGCTATGGCTACAGCTGCTCTGGCAGTGCATGCTGCATGCTTAGGACCACCATGCCCTTTGTCCAGGAAACACAAACCTCTGCAAGAAGAGATGTTACAGTGCTTACATCTAGAGGTAGTGTCTGCTCTGCTATTCCCACCTGTATTCATGTCAGAATCATGGTTTTTCTCATCAGTACCACTTGGGGGATGGACTGTGCATATGAGATCATCAGACCACTTTGAATAACTGATATATCAGCTGGGACACTTGACAGACAAATCCAGGTGGAAAAAACCTACTGCACCACTTTATAAAAACACACTATTACTAATTTTCTCTCATGTGGCATTTGATATAAAGGATCGCAGTCCCTGTCATACTAATCTGTAAAAACAATTCTTTCAGCAGCCTTTGTCCACTCGAGTGGTTAATAGCTTGCATTGGTGATTCTCAAAATGAAGTTAGTTTATAAATACACAGAATGTGCTCTTTGCCTATCTGAGGGATTTTCTTTATCCACAAATCTTAATATTGTGTAAATTTCTTTTTGTGGTATTATTGTGTGCTTCCTGTCTTGCTTGGGTTTTAAAATGCAGGTCTCACTCCCCCCAACTTTTTATGTGAGGAAAAATAGATCATTTGTTACTAGGATAGATGGATGCATTTTGTAAATCATAAAAGGTTGTTATAATTTAAATGAAGCTTGCTAGATCTCCTGCCCCTTCTATTCAAGTATATTTTATCATAATAGACAAATTCTTAAACTAAAACCACATCATTTCACATTGACTTTCCTGAGTGTACTACTTTGGTCTAATTGCTAGGAAGAGATCTTTTTTGCAAGATCTGACATGGTCTTGTGTGTTCCCTACTAAACCAAGAAAAGTCATCCTGAGGCTTTCTTAACATGTAGGCATATGTCATTTCTTGGTTCAGAGCAACCCATGGTTCTTGCTCACTAGTGCATTTCACAGCACTGAAAGCGAGGTGGATTGGTGAGTTCCAAGTTAATTCTTCCCCAAGAACTTAAATATTTCCCTGGCTGGCTGATGGGTTAGAGTCTTACAGAACCCTGGTGAGTTAAAGGTTAGAATAGATAGCAAAATGGCTTCTCTTCTGTAGCAGCCATTAGGGAGTTTAGACACCGTTGAGATTTCTGTGGGGGAGAGTCTGCTCTAACATAGAGAGAGCCCTGGGATTCTCACTCCCTGAGCCCAGCAGGTACTTTGTTGAAAACGAGAGCCCCTAGGAGGCCTGACATACCCTAGTCTTTCTTATCAGGAAGGCGGTACTCAGGCTCAGGCTCATAAGAGAGCCAGGCATAGGACTGTGTGCAAAGTCCCATTCAGGCAGCTCAGGCCTTATGTTTCTCCTTCAGTCTGTGCTACAATGGAAGGAGGATTGTCTGAATTCTGGATTCCAGATCATTCAGCTCTCTTGCCTAACTGGGCACAATGTCCAGGCAAGCTCTTCAGGGACTGTTCTAATTAATCCAGGTACTAATTTCAAACTAGTATCTAATGGCAGCCTGTTGATGCAACTCTTTAGATTCCTTTCCCTCAGGTACTTCTCATTATCTTTCTAGTCTACTCAGAAGGTAAAGTAGACTAATAAAAACCAACTCAGTTCTTAACTACTTATCAAAGAGAAACATAATTGCATTTCTCCCTCAGCATCCATTGGACACTACATCTATGAAAAAAAATGAAAACAACAATTCTTAATTTAATGAGGCAACCGGCACTTAGGCGATTCTTTCCCATTTTGTTTTATAAAAACTTAAAGGGCCAAATACCAACTTTTTAAACAAGTTGTTTTCTCTATGTATATGTATGTAAGCTCTTACTCACCTTGAACTGTGGCATTTATTTTCATAGTTACTCTTACATGCGCTGTTCTGTCAGTGTGTCCTTGTTTCTGTCAGCTTGGTTTGGTAGCATTCTCCCTCTTCCCCTGGCTTTGGGGCAGTAAAGTAGGGACCTATTACGTTGATTAGGTTTTATAAACCCTGAGTGGTGTCAGAGTTTCTTCATGGACTCCTGGGGCTGAGCCTCGGAGTCCAGCTTTGTCCTGGCTGGCCAGCCAGCCTTTCATTCTTCCAAGCCCCTTCAGATCTCAAAGGATGTTCTGTGTGTCTGCATGTGTGCTTGTACAATCTTCTTGACCTTTCCTTGCCAGAAGTTTCAAGAAATAGATGTGCTTTCTCCAAAGAAAAATGCCCTTTTCAATCTCCCTTGTAAAATAAAGGCCATCTCTTAAAGAACTACTGAATAAAATTTTTGATTTACTTTTATTTGACCCAGGCGGATGGTGCTACAAGTGATGACCTTGATTTGCATGATGATCGTCTGTCCTACCTGTCAGCCCCAGGTAGTGAATACTCAATGTATAGCACGGACAGTAGACACACTTCTGACTATGAAGACACAGATACAGAAGGCGGGGCCTACACTGATCAAGAACTAGATGAAACTCTTAATGATGAGGTTGGGACTCCACCGGAGTCTGCCATTACACGGTCCTCTGAGCCTGTAAGAGAGGACTCCTCTGGAATGCATCATGAAAACCAAACATATCCTCCTTATTCACCACAAGCGCAGCCACAACCAATTCATAGAATAGACTCCCCTGGATTTAAAACAGCCTCTCAACAGGTAAGCAGCAAGCATTCAACGTTTTGTAGTTAGAAGTGAATTATTAAATCTTAGAATGTGGTGATTGAGTTGAAGAGTATATTTTGTCCTTTCTTCAGATTAAGAATTGATCTTTAATTTCAATTTGACAATACCAAGGACTTAATTCTAAGCTTTGTGTGTTTGTCTTACACAGCAGTATACTGAAGTTCTTTTAAAAAATTGAGGACATGAGGTCATAGTTTTGTTATTCAGCACACTTAAAATGTATGTCTACCAACCCCTATAAATGGAAGTGGGAAGTTAGAAGTAAACAGAAACACTATATTTAAAATATTTTAAACACTTCACAGAAAGCAGAAGCCTCATCTCCAGTCCCTTACCTTTCGCCTGAAACAACCCCAGCATCATCAACCTCTGCCGTTAATCATAATGTAACTTTAACTAATGTAAGACTGGAGGGGCCCACCCCAGCTCCTTCCACATCTTACTCACCACAAGCTGATTCTTTAAGAACACCAAGTACTGAGGCAGCTCACATAATGCTAAGAGATCAAGAGCCGTCATTGTCGTCGCATGTAGATCCAGCAAAGGTACCTGTGCCGCAGTGTTGCCCTCATTTGTTGCTCTCCATCAGTCTAGCACACGATCATTTTTGCTTTGCCCTTTAAGTGTTCCTTTTGCTTTTTTTCCTGTGGGCTTACACACCATGGTGCTTTCCAATCAATATGGATCATTTCAGTTTTGTAGTGTGCATGGCTTCCGGTGGTATACTACTGATAATGTGGAGATAGGCCTTTTAATTGGGATTTGTGCTAATGTTTTTATTACTTTTATTTTTTGGTTTTCAGTACCCTCCAGAGTTCCTTGTAGTATGTAGCTGTGACCCATCATGAACATTTTGTGTTTTATGAATTATGGTGTCCATACTTTTCTTTATGATTTTTATTTACTCTGTCCAAATCAAATGGAATCAGTAGTTCAGTGTATTAATTTTCTACTAAATTTAGTAATTATCTTTAGCTCACTTTCATTTAGAACATGCTAAAACATAAAAGCCCTATACCTGCATTATAAATTTTGAGCTTTCACTTAAACTAGCTTTCTCACTAATCTCTTTCTGTCTTGATAATAAATGGTGGAACATACCATTTTCACATACTAAATTATATTTTTGTGTATTAAAGTAGACTAGAATTGAAAACCAGCCGTTGTATTTACACATGAATTTTTTTATACAGGTGTATAGAAAAGATCCCTATCCTGAGGAAATGATGAGACAGAATCATGTTTTAAAACAGCCACCCGTTGGTCACCCAGGGCAGAGGCCAGACAAAGAGCCTAATCTGAGCTATGAATCCCAACCCCCATATGTAGAGAAACAAGCCAGTAGAGACCTTGAACAGCCCGTGTACAGATACGACTCCTCTGGCTACCCAGACCAGTTTTCTCGAAACTATGACCATCGTCTACGCTATGAAGAGCGCATTCCTACATATGAAGAGCAGTGGTCGTATTATGATGACAAACAGCCCTACCAGCCTCGGCCTTCTTTTGATAATCAGCATCCTCGGGACCTTGACTCCAGACAGCATCCTGAAGAGTCCTCAGAACGAGGGTATTACCCACGTTTTGAAGAGCCAGCCCCTCTACCCTATGACAGCAGACCACGTTATGACCAACCACCTAGAACCTCCACCCTACGACATGAAGAGCAGCCAACTCCTGGATATGACATGCATAACAGATACAGACCAGAAGCACAGTCCTATTCTTCAGCAGGCCCGAAGGCATCTGAACCCAAGCAGTATTTTGACCAATACCCACGAAGTTATGAGCAAGTACCATCACAAGGATTTACCTCTAAAGCAGGCCACTATGAGCCTCTCCATGGTGCTGCAGTCATCCCTCCTCTAGTACCCACATCTCAGCATAAGCCAGAAGTTCTGCCTTCAAATACCAAACCACTGCCTCCACCCCCATCTCTGACTGAAGAGGAAGAAGATCCAGCAATGAAACCCCAGTCTGTGCTCACTAGAGTTAAAATGTTTGAAAACAAAAGATCTGCATCGATGGAGAACAAGAAGGATGAAAACCACACTTCTGGTTTTAAGGTAAGCATGTAACCATGCTTTTCCTGCCTTGGACACGTGGGCACATTCAGTGAAGGAGCACTTCAGAGTGCTTCGTGGCTCTCCCTCTCCTGCTTAAATGAAACCTGTTGTGTAACTATCTGTTCCTGGGGCATGTTTGTCTTCTTTTTTGCAGCCTCCAGAGGTAGCATCTAAACCTCCAGGTGCTGCCATCATTGGTCCTAAAGCCACTCCTCAGAATCAATTCAGTGAACATGACAAAACACTGTACAGGTGGGTACACTTGGTGGTGTTTGTGGTATGGAACTGACCAAGAATCTGACCTAGTTAATAAGCAAGCCATTTACTGTGTTAGAAGAGGAGAGGAAGGAAAAGGGAGAGGATCTTGATTGTTGTCCTTAAACGGAAACTACTAGCCTTTCTAATTAAGATAGTGGCCCTAGAAAGAAAAATAAAGGTCTTGAAAATGCCTTCTGTAACAGATCTTTGTTAGCCTTCAGTAATCAAGTTTTTCAAAGAGATATTCTTCTAGCAAGCAATTAAAATAAAAATTTTAAAGCCCTGCATTTGTATTATGTTTTTTAGTTTTTAAAGTGCTTTCAGACATGTAAACTCTTAGTCTTCAGGGGTAAGGAAACAGAGTTTCACTAAAATAACAAAAATTAATTATTTAGGGAGCATACTCGTATGCCAGTGTGCTAAGCACTTCAGTGCAGTGTGGGTCCTTTCCTCCATTTTAAAGAGAGGCACTGAGGGGGGTGACTGGGTGGCTCAGTTGGTTAAGCATCCAACTTTAATTCAGGTCATCATCTCATGGTTTGTAGGTTCGAGCCCTGCGTTGGGCTGACAGCTCAGCGCCTGGAGCCTGCTTCAGATTCTATGTCTCCTTCTCTTTTTACCCACCCCCCCTTCTCTCCCTCTCTGTCTCTCAAAGATAAATAAACATTTAAAAAAAATTTTTCTAAGAGAGGCACTACGGCTGAGGGTTTTGAGTAGCTTTTAGGATTTAGTGGAGCCAGGAGAGAAACCTGGCCAGCTGCTCTCTTAACAGTGGCCTCATCATACTGTGAGTAAATGACAGACTGGGTTTGAATAGTTTTTCTGCCCAACTAATGAGTTTTATTTGCTTACATTTGTATTTGTAATAAAGAGAAGCTGCTATCTGACATTACGTTTTCTTTTTAATGATGTCTAGTGCTTTTCATGAAAACGTAAACTACTGTTGGGTCTTCTTTAGCCAGTATCATTAGCTGTTTTCCATAAAATAAATATGTAATAACTGAAAGCTTAGGCCCTTTTTTGATGTGAAACCTATTTATTTTTGTTGGAAAGTTTCTAAAATTCACTTAAGCAGAGTGTACATAACAATGTATAGACAGACGGTCCTCAACTTAATAATGGTTTGACTTAGGATTTTTCAACTTTACAAGAGTGTGAAAGCAATATGCATTCAGTAGAAATCATAAAAGACCTTTTCAAAATTTTTAATTTTAATTTTTTTTCCCCCCAGGCTAGTGATATATGGTACAGTACTCTCTCCTGATGCCGCTTAGAGGCAGCTCCCCGTCAGCCATGTGATCACGGGGGTCAACAGCCAGTACACTTAAAACCACCCTGTATCCTTACAACCATTCTCTTGTTCACTTTAAGTATAGCATTTGATAAATTACATGAGGTACTCAATTATAAAATAGACTTTGTGTTAGATGAGTTTGCCCGACTGTAGGCTCATGTATGTTCTGAACACACTTAAGGCAGGCTAGGCTAAGCTAGGGTGTTTGGTAGATGAGGTGTACTAAATGCATTTTGGACTCCTGGTATTTTAACCTGACAGTGGATTCATCATGATGTAATCCCATCATAAGTTGAGGAAGCTCGGTATTAATTTGCTTAATAACTTACTTTCTTCCCCACTGCTTCCTGTGCCTTGTAGAACTTTGGACTATATAGAGCTGTTTCCTTCTATGAGAATCCTTTATTGATCCTGGATTAAAGTTCTTAAATTCTCTCAGTTATTAATTGTTGCTAACATAGATGTATATACTTTGAGAAGTTCTCCACTGTCTTAGTTAGTGCTTCCTATTCTCTAATTAACTGCTTCTAACCTGCTGTTAGGCTCTGACCAAATAATTATCAAGCTTATTAGGTTATGTCAAAGGACTCATGAGCCAGAAGAGGGCTGCCTTCTGAGTGTAAATGTATGAAGACATGGGATTTGGAATGTCCATTTTGACTGTTGGATTGTTCAGCTAGATGCTGAATAATCATAGCAGTAAAAGGTCAAGATAACATATTTGTGTATTCCATTTTCTTTGTAAAATTAACATCTAAAAAGTTCCATTTGTCATTCATTGTCAGGATCCCAGAACCTCAGAAACCTCAAATGAAGCCACCTGAAGATATTGTTCGGTCAAATCATTACGATCCCGAGGAGGATGAAGAATATTATCGAAAGCAACTCTCCTACTTTGACCGAAGAAGTTTTGAAAACAAGCCTTCTACACACATTCCTACTGGCCATCTCTCAGAGCCTGCCAAGCCAGTTCATTCTCAGAATCAACCAAACTTTTCTAGTTACTCTTCAAAGTAAGTTATTTCACCTGAGACTTACTTTTAAAAATAAGAAGAAACATAAACATTCAGTTGCATAAAGTAATCATGTGAAGTTCAGTGTATTTGGAAGGAATATAGTTAAGTCCATATTTAACACATGATTTCTGTTGGCTCCAGTGGTTCAGCACTGTGCATAGTCTGTAGCTCTAGAATATGTGTGTGTGTCTTTTGTCCTTAAACCCTGATATCTGATACATGAAATTTTTGCATTAGGAAAGTTGTTAAAATCAAAAGGTTTTGAGGTGAAGACCCTGATTTTTAGGTGAATCATAAGTCTCCCCTCTCTCTGTGCAGCATATTTCATGCTGGTTCTTTTCCTTCTTTTCTGTTTTTATTTTTTAAGTATGAAAATAGCAAGGGGGGTGACATTATTTGAGGGAAGATAATAGTTTGTTGTTTTTTCTTCAAGGTGAGAAAGAGCTATCTTTTTTTAAATGTGGGAGCTTGAGACGACTTTAAGTATTCTGGTCCAGTTTTACACTTGGAAACGAAAGGAAAGTTTTAACACATGAGGTGACGTGATGGGCAGGCAGAGCTAGGACTGAACACCCAAGTTTCTCCACTCCCAGTCGTTTTCCCTGTTCTGTGCTCTTCCCTTTTGTTGACTTGTCTATTGGAGGTTTTGTTGATTTGTTTTTCTTTCTTGTGGTTTTGTTGGGGTACAAATCCAACTGAGAGTGAGGTAGAAACTCACATAGGCATAGGTGGGTTTATACTTCAGCAAAACAAACCCACAAGAATGAGAAACATGTGGATTTATTACAGGGAATTCATTTACACCGTTGTAGGACCCTGCTAATAAACAAGTTGTGAGTTCACAGGACAGGAAGAGAGAAGATCCAGAGCTGTTTGAGAGTCTCTGAGTTCAGGAAAGACCTAAGTTCTTTTTAAAAGGGTCCATCCAGATAATCTCCCTTTTGATTAACTGAACTCAACTGATTTAGAGGCATTACATCTGTCAGTCCCCCTCACAGCAGCACCTACATTAGTGTTTGAATGAATGATGGGGACTATAGTTTCACCTACCCAAGTTGACCTACCAAGTTCCAAAGCACCCAGATTTTTACTGAATTAGATGCTTGGGATTGTCTGAACTTAACTATCATTTGTCGTGTACTGTTGAGTGAAAAATTTTTTTTAAAAATACTTTAAAACCTCTATTGTTAAAAATCTAATTATAATTACCACTTTTTTCTTAGACATCATTTGAAGTGAAGATTTAAAACTTTTTTCCCACTGTCCTCTATTTCAGTCTTTGTCTAGAGAAGAAAGCCCTTTATGTGAAATGCAAATGCAAACTTTGGGTGCTGCAGTGGGGGTTCTGTTAAATACAAACGGTGTCTTATACCAGTATTGTGAGCCTCCCCCAACACAACGCTAGAGAGGTGCCCAGTACATCTGGGGAGGGTGTCCAGACTCCGGTGAGCCTTAGTAGCTCACCTCTGGTAAGGTAGGAGGGTGTATCCTTTTGTAATCATCTCTACTTAAGTCATTAAACACATTCGTTCTTGTTAGAAGCAGGTCCAAGGGTATAGTTTAAGGAGAGAGATTTTATTCATCCTTTTATATACTCGGTAAATAGAATGCAGTCTTAAAAGAACACATTTAGATCTGAAAAGTAAGAAGTCTCATCAGAGAATCAACTGACAAGGCATTTTTGGTTTTGGGTTGAGTTTTCTACAAAGAAGACTTAACGTATTTGTGACGTATAATTTTCATTCAGGGTCTAGAATGCTGCCTAGTATTTGGTGGGTGAGGACCCAGCAACACAGGGCATAGTGTGCTAGGTGTGTCAGCTGCCCACCTTTTCATTAATGCAGCTCTGGGAGGAATGAGTCTTAACTGGTCAGAGGTTTCTCAAGGGTAGATTGCCTTTGACAGAAACACATAACATCTGTCTTTGTGAATAGGCCCCAGACTCTGAATGTTTGTGTTTCCTGCCATGAGTGTTATGGAAGCCGGAAAGTGTGACTTGAGATGCACATTTTAATACATTTCCTTCCTTTGTGATAGAAATCAAAAACTCTTTGTAGTTGTGCTTCACGTCCCCATGTGGGTATTCGGTGGATAGAGCTTTGGGAAGGAGAATGAGGAGTGAGACATGATGGCTAAGACATAAGGGGTCTCTGTGCCTTGCCCTTCTAATGCTGTTGTACTGTTGTGCCCAGTGAATACGGCTTTAACAATTAGAAAGTCATTTAAAATATACAGCCCTCTTACAGTATTTCAAAACTGCTTTTTGTTACCAGTAGACTGCCTACAGGCCTTCATTTTCTAAAGTATAATATAGAAATAGCAAAGCTCTTTTCTTCTGGATAATAATAGGTGCTTCTGTTCCACTTAAAAACATACCTCCGAGGGGACCTGGCTGGTTCAGTTGGTTAAGTGTCTGACTCTTGATTTCATTCAGGTCATTCATCCCAGGGTCGTGGGATCAAGCCCCACATTGGTCCCTGAACTGGGTGTGGAGCCTGCTTAAGATTCCCTCTTACTCTGCCCCTCCCTTGCTTGTTCTCTCATGTTCCCCACCCTCCAACAAAAACTCCATACCTGAGAAATGATGGGAGTTGAGAAGGGAGAATGGTAGCACAGGACAGACGCCCCAGAGAGCAAGTGGATATCACCTTTCTTACAGCTCTGGAGAGCTGGGTTGGAATTGGGGAGATTAGGAGATCAGTGACTCAGACATTGATCTTCAAAACAAGTAAGGAGTTTCCGGGATCCTATGACAGGGCTAGAAGAGCCCTGTGCATGTGTCCCAGCCCAGAAACTGAGCTTCTTCAGGGCAACGAGAGTTTTTGTCACTAAAATATCTTGTCTCTCAAAAGTCAACTTACTGTGAGACTTTTATGTCTCAAAATAAGTGTTAGTAGTTTTCAGCTTTTTAAGAACTTAGTAAGATTAACTTGGTTTCTATGTGCATGTGGCATTCACTGAGAGAGGCTGTGAGATTCAAACATGGAAGCTTTGCAAATAGGCTCCCCCCCATCCCAGGACTTACTTTAGGACTGGTAATGGATTCAGGTCTTGCCAGGAAAGAGCACAGGTTAATCATAGTCAGGTTTCAAAGGCATGCATATTTCAGCTTGCCTGTTCATCATCACCCCCACTAGGGATCAGCACAGCTGTTGTGTTGTACGGCTTCCTCCTACATTTTCACTTAGAGGATTTCTTTTGCCCAGCCCTTTTTTTTTTAATGGAGCATTTCATTCTTACTTCTTCAGAGTCTGCTGATTATTCTTAGTATTGCTTCTTTATTTAGTCCGTTTCCTTGCTCACCACTAGCAAGTGAAGCCAAAGTGGGCAGAGATGGAAGAGTAATAAAGCTCAAGCACCTTGCTACTCACTAGCAGCACAGTTAAAATACGTGGAGGGCCGGGACACCTGAGCAGCTCAGAAGGTTAAGTTTCCGACTCTTGGTTTTGGCTCAGGTCGTGATCTCATGGTTAGTAGTGCAGAGCCTGCTTGCAATTCTTCCTCTCCCTCTCTCTGCCCTTCCTGCGTGCATGCATGTGTGCGCTCTCTCTCTCTCTCTCTCTTTCTCTCTCTCTCAAAATAAATAAACATTTTTAAAATGTATGTGGAAAGTGGGCAGGCAGTACCTAACTATATTAACTGTATTTTGATTTATTGGTGATTTTCCAAACTTGAGAGCTAGTGATATTTTCTTTTATAGATCAGATGATTCTGAAATGGTGGATGTGTATTTTTTTGGTTGATATTTTAAAATGACATTTGAGTTCCATTTGCTGCAAATGTACTTAGTTAGATTGACCATTTTCTTTCATTTTTCTATTGCGCTTTTGCTTTGCCATCACCTAGATTTCTTGGCTCTTATCCTAGCTATGACTACTTGAAAAGGACCGTCAAGTGGTAAGACTGGCATTAATGTGAGGCTGTTACATGAGGTGTCCCTCACTGCGTCACTGGCATTATGTGCACTTTTAGATTTTAAAGTCATCTTCAAATGTTTAGCCTAAGTGCCTGAAAGCGACAAAACCACATAGTTTTAAAGCCAATCACTAGAGTAGATTTCCCCAATGAAATTTTCTGTGAAAATACATTCCAAATGTGTGTTTTGTTTGTGCACATAAAACCAGTGCAGCTTTGGCTCTCTGCAAAGGTTTAGATGGCAGTGTTGTAATTATGGGTCTATTTTAAAGATTTCTTTTGTTTGAATTGTACGTGTTACGTATTAACAATTGGCGATCTGAAAAATAAGCATACATGGCACAATTTGACTTAAAAGAGCCTTATAAAATCAAGCAGTGTCTGCTACTCTAGCAACTATTTAAACAATTAAAAATGGATCTAGTAAATCAAGGGCAGTTTCAAAGTGAAAGATGTCCAGTGTGTTTAGTGTTACTGGAACACAACCACACCCATTTCATTTACATATTGTCTATGGCTGCTTTGGGGCAGAGTTCGAATAGTTGTGACAGAGACTGTATGGCCCAAAAAGCCAACAACATTTACTGTCCAGCCCTTTACAAAAAATTTGCCAACCTCTGGTCTATAAAAACATTTTTTGTGGTGCTCTGAGTGTGCCAGAAACCAAGGATTTGTACTTTAGATACCAAATCAGTAGTGAATCTAAGGAAGATTTGGGCCAATAAATATTTTTCAAAATATTTGCAAGACTTTCTTAAACCTCCCAACCATTACTGCCTTTTTGTAAGCAACACAATTAATATTACAAGTATACCCAAAATTTCATCTGCCTTTGGTTGCCATCTTCTGGATGTTTTACTAATATTCTTTAAGTATCTGTCCTGTCTTTACATTTCTTGTGCTGATGAATGATTGAATTTGTTTGTATATTTTGGTAGAGTTAGCCATTTATACTCATAAGAATAAATTGTGAAATTTCCAGTTTTTTGTTGTTGTTTTTTTTAGCTCAGGGATAATTAGAAGAATGAGAACTTGCTTTTTTGTAAATGTGAATCCATATTCATAAGTTGGCATTGTCTTTGTTTTTTTCATAGGGGAAAGTCTCCTGAAGCTGACACTGCGGATAGATCATTTGGTGAGAAACGCTATGAGCCGATCCAGGCCACTCCCCCTCCTCCTCCATTGCCCTCCCAGTATGCCCAGACCAGCTCCTCTCTCGCCCTCCACACGCATGCCAAGGGGGCACATGGTGAAGGTAGGAAGTTTGGTTTGGAAGTTGGCATTACTGCTGTAATAGAGTAATACTTACAAAATTGTATTCTTGCAGTTTGTAAGCAAAAGTGTTTTTCATTTAAAAATACATACTTGGGAGCCTGAGTGGCTCAGTTAGTTAAGTGTCCAACTCTTGGTTTCAGCTGAGGTCAGGATGTCACGGTTCGTGAGTTCAACCCCTGCATCAGGCTCTGCACTGACAGCACAGAGCCTGCCTGAGATTCTCTCTCCCTCTCTCCCTGCCCCTCCTCTGCTCTGTCTCTCAAAATAAATAAATTTAAAAACAAATTTTTTTAAAAATACATACTTGAAACATACAGGCTGGGAACAGTGAAACTAAGTGTTTTGTTAAAAGTACATCTCCTAAAAAAAAAAAAAAAAAAAAGGTACGTCTCCTGTTTTTATAACTATAACCATTATATCAGAAAAGACTTTTAGCTAAATAGATGTTAATCTGTTTTACTATCACAGCTCAATTTTTGGAAGTAGTATTTGTTTGCCGGTATGTCTGAATCTAAATTTTTGATTGGTGGTTTGTAAAAATTACTGTTATATTCCATTAATATCCATGGATATAGGAAAGCCATAAAGTCCCACATAACCTGCAGCCCTTAGCACCTCACAGTTATGTGCTGTGGCAGAATCCCAGCAGAGTAGCCAACAGCTCCAGGTGATTCATTTTAACAGCTGTACCCCTGCGTTTTTCCCATCTTCTCTCCTTCATGTCTCCCTGACCAGGAACTATTTTCCTTTACCCATGCCGCCTCTCTTCCGGGGCCATTGGCGTGGCTCCTCTCCTTCATTCCTGCTTGCTTCATCTTTCTCTCTGGCCTCACACAGGTGCAGCTCACTTCTCCGTTGTTCAGAGCACCTGTTGTTCCTGCTGCCTCCTCAAACTGTCCTATGTCTCTTTGCCTTCCACCAAACACTCTGAAAGGGAGACTGTTGCCTTCACCTCCAAATGCCCCTTTTTTGGCCCTTTCAAAAAAAAAAAGATTGTTTATTTTACCCTAAGAGTATACCATGATTTATCCATTCTCCTGTTGGCTTTTTGCTACTACAGACATTTCTCTGTTATTTACAAGAATCAAATTCTAGGCCAGCTGTAGAGGTGTACTGGTAGATTGATCTTACCCCATGTTTAGGATTTTCTTTCCACACTGTCATGTCTGCAGGTAAAGTTTTAATTCTTTCCGGTCCTTAAATGCCTTTTCTTTTTCTTGCCTTCTTGTGCACTGTCAGGGACCTCCGGCAAATGTGTCAGTTTGGAAGTGATGAGAGCAGACATCTCTGCCTTCCCCATCTTAGGGAGAAAGGATTTAATGTTTCACCCTTACGACATTAGCTCTATGTTTTTTATGGCTTGTTATAGCTACTCTTTATTAGGTTTTAGATATTCCTTTCTATTCCCCTCTAGTTTGCTGAAAGTATTAGGTCACATGCTGTTTCTGCATGTAGTAAGATTACCGTAACACTTTCCTTTTTTAGTGTGTTAATGCAGTAAATTATATTGCTGTGTTCACAAGGAATTTGGGTTTATTTTTTCCTTTTTATGTAATGTCCCTGTCTGGTTTTACCATCGTTGTTGTGCTAGTTCATAAAAGAGAGCCTAAGACATGTCCCCTGTTTTCTTTCTAAAAGACTTTGTATAGTGTTGGTGTTATTTTTTCTGGAATTATTTCCTAGAATTCAGTTAGTACTTCTTTACCTTGCCGCCAGCCATGCATGGAGATTCCTGTTCCACATCTTTGCCAACTCTTGGCATTACTGAACCGAAGTGTTGCCAATCTAATGGGTATGAAGTGTATTTGGGGTTTGTTATGTATTTGCATTTCCCTGGTAGTGAGGTTTTCTGTCTTGTAAGGTAACTGAGCATTCTGGCCTTCACTTCTGTTGTTGCCTCTGCACAGCTTTCCCCATATTCCTATTAGTAGCATCTTTCTGGTGGGTGTATAGGGGTTCTTTATAGGTTTTAGATCCTAATTCTGTACAGTTATGCAAATTGTGCTCCCAGTGTGTGGCTCCTTTTGACTTCATTTAGGTGAGTTCTGTAGTGTTGATTTTTTTTTCTTTTTTTTCCTTTTTTTAACATAGCTCTACTGTCATTCTGTTTCTAATTTGATACGGACAGTGGGAGAGGGTACTCAGACAACCAGGCTCTGGAGGCCTGGACCCTGAGCAGCATGACCCTGACTCCACAGTCACAAGATACCCCAGAGTACCACATGTGTCCATGCCCCCTGGTCCCTCGATGTCACAGGTAGCCACCAGGGTTCAAGAGTCACTTTCTAATTGTGGGGACCCTGACTTGGGCCTTGACTTCAGCACCGAGACAAGTTAAGATGGGAGAGACATCATAGGGGCTATTAAAACTTCTTTGAGGAAGTTTTTTAAATGCTTATATATGTTTATTTTTCAGGTAATTCGGTGTCATTGGATTTCCAGAATTCTTTAGTGTCTAAACCAGATCCACCTCCGTCTCAGAATAAGCCAGCAGCTTTCAGACCACCGAACCGAGAAGATACTGTTCAGTCTACTTTCTATCCCCAGAAAAGTTTCCCGGATAAAGCTCCAGTTAATGGAGCTGAACAGACTCAGAAAACAGTCACTCCAGCATATAATCGATTCACACCAAAACCATACACAAGTTCTGCTCGGCCATTTGAGCGCAAGTTTGAAAGTCCTAAATTCAACCACAATCTTTTGCCAAGTGAAACTGCACATAAACCTGATTTGTCATCAAAAGCCCCTACTTCACCAAAAACTCTTGTGAAAGCGCACAGTGTGGCACAGCCTCCTGAGTTTGACAGTGGAGTTGAAACTTTCTCCATCCATGCAGATAAGCCCAAATACCAAATGAATAATGTCAGCACTGTGCCTAAAGCTGTTCCTGTGAGGTAAGATTTTTGCCTTTTTCTTGGCTCTGTGATTTGTCTAATGTGAGTTTGGTGTAGTTTATGTGATTTGGGACTTTTAAGAATCATTCTGACATAAACTTTTTTTTTTTTTTTAATGTTTGCTTATTTTTGAGAGAGAGAGAGCACACATGCACGAGTGGGAGGGGCAGAGAGAGAGGGAGACACAGAATCCAAAGCAGGCTCCAGGCTTTGAGCTATCCGCACAGAGCCTGATGCGGGGCTCGAACTTGTGAACCGTGAGATCATGACCTGAGCCAAAGTCAGATGCTTAACTGACTGAGCCACCCAGGCTCCCCTTAACTTAAACTTTTAAACTGAACAGTTTTGTCCAAAAGGTTGTTGCAATGAATGCTGTTATATGAAAGGTCCTGCAAGAGGTGTAAGAGAATATTAATAAAATAATAAAGCTAATTGATCATGTACAGTCCATAGATACTGTCAATATCCCCATTTTACTAAGAACTGAAGTCAGGTGACACTGCATGTTGCCCAGTCACACAACTAGGGTGAGGGAGCCCCGGTTCAGCTGCTCCTGGTCATCTGAATACAGAGCCCGTATTCTGAACCAAGCATAGCATTCCATAACCTCTAACCTTGGCCTGCTTACATTTGGAAAATATCTCAGAAGCCTGAGCACCTGTATTCCCTGTCTACTCTCTGTTCAACAGTGATACTAGAAAATGTAACAACCTCAAAATGGTTGCTCTTTTTATGGTTTTAGTGAGTAATATATTTGAGCAAATGAGACTGGGAAAGCCTCATATACTCCTTTCTCTAGACCTGTTCTGGCCTCACATAAGCTCACCTCAGCCTCCCAAATCCACTTACATTGTCAAGCCACCTGCTGAAACAGAAGCACTTGCAGCCAGAACCCAGGGCCAGGAGGGCCACCTGCTAGCTTCCCAAAAACAGGGATGGTCATGGAAATGTGCTGCCTTCTCCTCTTTGTAAGCCTTTCCTGTAGTGGGGGATGGGGTGCTGCATCAGCATTGTCCCTGCTGCTCTGGTCATGCAGGAATCATCTGTAGCTTCCCTCCACACACTTACTGTGTCGGTCCATCTTTCTGCTCACTTTTAGGTTGTGACTCAAAATTTTACTCCAAGCAGTCTTGGTAGCCTATGCTTTTGAAGCAGTCTTTGATACCACATCCCCTTGGCTTCTGATATTCTTTGTGTACTAAGTGAATATACTTTTTTTTTCATGGGTGCTTGGGGTGTACCCATACCAAAGTATTGTAGAAAGCTTTGACAGCGTGGGCCATAAGTGTGCATGCTCAAAATCCTAGGGAGATAGAGAACCTAATTAGTACTCATCAAGTCTGAGATGCCATAAGTTGCAAGATGCACCATTGTCTTATATATCACTAAGAAGAAAAGAAAAGTGCTATCAGTTAAACCATGACTTACCGTCAATTTTAAAATACGAATTTCATGGATGTTAAAATGCTGTTCTTAAGACCAACGTATTGTAGTAGTTGGGTGAGCAAGGTATTAGGCTTTGTACATTCAGTAATGAAATTGATTAGTTATCTTCAAAAATGAAATCGATTTCTCCAGGAAGAATATGATTTATTACTCCTGTGAGTAAAATGTGTCACCAAAAACTTACCTTTTTGATTAAATGGAGAAATAAAATGAAACAACCTGTTAGAGTCATAATGGAAACTCTGCTATATTGTTGGAGGTTTATTCATTAGCTGTTTCTGGATTCTCAGCCCTTCAGCTGTGGAAGAAGATGAAGATGAAGATGGTCACACCGTGGTGGCCACAGCCCGAGGCGTGTTTAACAGCAATGGTGGGGTGTTGAGTTCCATAGAAACCGGCGTTAGTATAATTATCCCACAAGGAGCCATTCCTGAGGGAATTGAGCAGGAAATCTATTTCAAGGTCTGCCGAGACAACAGCATCCTCCCACCTTTAGATAAGGAGAAAGGTAAATGGTTTTATTTTTCTGCTTGGTTTTTAGTAACTTGAGTTGTCCTGTGTGCTCTTCAAAGCTTGTAGTGTTCAATTGAGAGGATAATCTGGACCCCTTTTCTGCTTTGCCAACCCCAGCACGTTTCTCCCATCAGGGCAGGCCTCTCCATTGGGCACTGTGGAGGGGGGTGCCCTGGGATGGCATCATAGGCAGGCACGGGGTGTCCCACAGGAAGTCCAAGCTGGTGGAGGTGAGCACACAAGACCTTCCACTCATTGGGCTTTACTTTCACTGTGAAAATGACAGTGACAGCAGATGACTGGCCTTTGGGCATTCCTCCCTTGGTCTGCTAGGTGGTCTTAGCTGACCTCACCAAATCTGTCTTTGCGTCATTCATCCCTTCCATGTCTAGAGACAGGTTAGATAACACCCACTCAGAAAGGCTTTGCTCCATGCCTGTCACCTGACTGTAAGACAGAAGCTTCTCGGGGCAGGTGCTCGTCACCCCAGCTCTAGCACTAGTAAGAGCTCCACACGGCGAATAAAATATCCCTCTCAGGTATCACCATGTGTGTTTCTGAACTTAAGGAATCCAGGAAAGCTGTTATTTTTCGTAATCTTCCTGGATATGTCAGGACGATACGATGAACTACGTGATGACTTCTTTTGGAGTCTTATAGCAGTTGCTTTACTTCCTTAAATATGTTACTCGAGCTCATTTTCTTAACATTTTGCTGGAACACTAACATATGTTGGCCCTGTGTGAATCCCTTAAACCAAGTCTGTAGCAAATACAACATTTAAAACGTAAGATCTAAGTAACATTTACAAAAAATACATTTGAATATACAAGAACCCCATGATCGAATGGTGTAGCCACTGGCTACCTGTGGTTGTTATGAATTGAAATGTGCTGGAAGTATAAAATACACACTGATTTCAGAGATTTACTATATTGGTTACATGCTGAAATAATGTTTGGGATATATTGGGTTACATAAATATTAAAAATTTATGTCCCTGTTGTTTTTTCTTAATGTGGCTACTAGAACATTTTAAATTACACATGTGTCTTGCATTATGTTTCTCTCGGTCACTGCAACTATAGAGAACTAATGGCATTTGGCTTTAAAGCATGTCATTAGAAGGGAGGATGAGGAGAACTGTGGGCTAGAAAGAAGATGGTCATCTAACCTCTCACTCCCACCCCCTCCTTGACTGCAGGCGAGACACTGCTGAGCCCCTTAGTGATGTGTGGGCCCCATGGCCTCAAGTTCCTGAAGCCCGTGGAGCTGCGCTTACCACACTGTGCGTCCATGACTCCTGACGGTTGGTCTTTTGCTCTAAAATCATCCGACTCCTCGTCGGGTATGCTGTCTTCACTCTGTCCTTTGGGGGCTTTGGGTACTGTCATTGATTAATCCCTGGGCTGTTGGAGCTACACATGCTGTTTGTTAGCACATCTCTACCTCTGTTGCTGTGGCCTTGTAGGCATCACCAGTGTTTTGAAATTTCTTTGTGGTTCATATATAAATGAATATGGAAAAGTATGGGAAGTTTCTGCCTTTTAAACATTGATGATTTGGCCAAAGGTTGGCTGTTTCTTGGTGTTCAACAAAATTATTTGTTCTGTCAAAATTTTTAAGATGCAGTGGGAGAATTTTTGTTGCTCTACGTACATGGGCATTTCCATCTTCTTATTAAGATGATTCCTTTATATAATAATTTCTTTATATAATAAAATTATATAATAATTTCTGTTATATATAAATAATTCCTTTATATAATAATTACCAGTCTTTAATTCCTCAATCTACAAAGTATAGACACCAGAGAAATCTGCAAGACAAAAAATACCTTCCACTGGGATCATACTTGGCCACGGTTTTCAGTGCAAAACCCTGAATAACTGCTGTTGTACACACTACTTTTAAATGGCTTTTTTTGCTCTTAAGATCATAATTTCAAAATTTCCATTGCATTTTCACATTTCTCACTTCTTTGGGTGACTACATCAGTTACCAGTTGAAGCATTCTATATTTTTTGGTATAGATCACTTTAATTAAACCTAATATAGAGAAATAAGAATTTAAAGTTTTGCTTCTGAATTTTTAGTAAATCAGGTGAACATAATGCAGTTTTAATATGAAATAGAGCTTTAGGGTATTAAAATTGTAGGAATATACTTTAATACTACCCAAGATTAAAAATTATATATAAATATGTATTTCCTGATATCTGCAGGTACATTTTCTGGAAAAAGCTAATAAATTAATTTTAATACACTGGATAGTAAAGCTGTTTCCTCAGGGACTCCACTGAGAAGCATTTTATTAGCCTAGTTTGAATTAATGAATTAACATTAATAGAACTGCACTTAAAACGTGATATTCTGAAAGTCAAGTTGTAGCATGAGCTCTGATTGTTTTCTAAACCAAATTAGGATGAAAGTCTTTAAAATAACTGTCTATTGTAGTTAGTTGTTTTAGAAATGATTTTCTTCCGGGATATTATATGAAGCATAAATTATCTATTTGTTATTCCTGCTTTTTATGCCACAGAACAAAAGTTATTTTGTTAGATTGAAACAGCTTTTTCCTGTGTTAAATTTTGAGTGCGTTCACATAGAAGAGAAATGTTCCTCTGTGTAATCCCATATGGCTCTAGAATGCTTTGCTACTATAAATTTCTGTTTAGAAAGTCAGGGATAGCTTTTTTTTTTTTTTTTTGTCTCCAATGTTTATTTTTGAGAGAGAGAGAGAGAGCGCGCACGCCAGTGAGGGAGAGGCAGAGAGGGAGAAACGGAATCCAAAGCAGTCCCCAGGCTCTGAGCTGTCAGCACAGAGCCCAACACGGGACTTGAACTCATGGATCGCGAGATCATGACCTGAAGCGAAGTCGGGTGTGTTCAACCCACTGAACCAGCCAGGCCCCCCATGGGGGGTAGCTTTTGATAAGTACTAACTTGATCCCAACAAAAATTAGTATAATAAGTGGGGGTTTTTTTGTTTTCTTTTTTTACTTCCAAAGAGTTGTTTTCACTCTACCTCATGCCTGAGCAGGCTGTTCTCTGCAGTACTGCCCATAGAGATCTGTGAAGTTAGATCACTCGGTTTTAAACTGCTGAGCCCATGATGACTCAGAGACCATTTCGGTGTACGGCTTGCTGTGCATAGCGTCTCTCAACCTTGGCGTAATGTGGACGTTGTGGCCAGATGAGAATTGTTTGTAGGGGCTGTCCTGTGCATCGTGGGCTGTGTAGTGGCATCCCTGGCCTCTGCTCACCAGATGTCAGTTGTGACAGGCCAAAACGTCTACAGACATCATCCCACAGGGGTGCAGAATCGCTCCTGGTTAAGAACTATTGTGTAAGGGAGGCAAAAGTCAACAGCTTCGAGTATCCCTTACCTTGGATGCCACAGAGCATACAGTCATGCCAGCCTTCTTCACACTAGGTGTCCAATACTGGGGCTTCTTAGCTTCAGCTGCAAATCTCAAAAGCAACAAGAGCTTGTTAAAAATGGAAATACCCAAGCCCTGCTTCAAACTCAACAGACAGTGAATTTTCAGAATTTCACAAGTGATTTTGTTGTACCGCCAAGTTCAGGGCTGAGAAACTCTCGGCCCAGACTTGCTGATTTTGCGGGGGTAAAGGGGAGGAAGGGTCTTCCTTCCAGAAGAAACCAGATTCTGCAGAATTTTCAGGCATTCATTCATTGGCGTGTAGTTGAGTGTGAGAAATGTGTTCTCATATTCAATTCAAATGGGGTCCCAACTTTCAGAAGTGCTGTCAGTAGTTCTGTGGAGCCAGGCACTGGAACTATACCCCAGGCGTATTTGTCGCCCCAACTTGTATTCACTGTTTGAAAAGGCATACACTTGAAAACATAAGGAATAAAGGAGAAATCTGAAACCACTTTGAATCCTTAGATGCTAGTGGGTCCTCAATGGAATATAGCACTTAGAGCTTTGATAACAAGTGCATATGCTGAAGAACGAGAAGAAGGTTGTATGGAAGTATATGTGTTTATGTTTGTCCCATGACCATTAGGGCTGGCACTTTAACCAACCACAATTGATATGAACTTCTTTTTCTCTCATAGGTGATCCTAAAACCTGGCAAAACAAGTGTCTTCCTGGAGATCCAAATTACCTTGTTGGAGCAAACTGTGTTTCTGTCCTGATAGACCACTTTTAATTCTTAAAATATAGGAACTTGTTAAATAATGTGAAACTGGGTTAAACTTACTAAATCTAAATGGAAGCACTCTATCAAGTATTACACTTTTCTTAGAATTGATACTGCGATTTGTTAGTATTAAGCATTTTGTTTGAACAGATGAAGATTAGTGAGCATGCCCCTGCCCATGGTCAGAAAACATGCTGCAAACTGCGTGTTTATAATTGAAAAACTATTGGTATTGGCTGGAGGGTCAAAGATGGTTTGCTTTGTAATGATTTTTGTACTTTTTTATGGTCACTGCTTAACTTCACATATTGATTTCCGTTAAAACACCAGCCAGTAAATGGGGTGCATTTGAGTTCTATTCTTTCCAAAGTACATTGTTTCAAACTTTATTATGGCCCTAGCCTCGCATACACATTTTATTTTATTATGCATGAGGTAATATGCACACATTTTAAAAATGTACCTGGAACCATATAAACCAGTGTAGTAGATTTAACAGAAATGTACAGCAAGGGGAATTTATAGCTCTTTTTGGCAGGGGGTGGGGGGAGTCAAGTGAAGACAATTACTTATTGTATATGAAAACACATTTTTTTAGGGAAGGACACCAAAGCATGTGAGACTGGTTATGTGGCTTCTTTGGATCTATAAATTAACCATATCACCACAAACATACTAACCAGCAGGAATGCCTTACCCTCATGTTTTTAATTCTTAGATCATTCTCTCCGTGTATTACTAAGTTTTTATGGCTTTTGTGCACATCTAGATACTGTATCATGAAAAAGATTGAGTAAATTGTGGATTTGGTGGTTTCAGAAATGTATAATCACCCAGAAGAAAAAAATGGTGTGATTTGGGGATTTTTCTTTTCTTCCTCCAAGGGGCAGTGGTGGTTTTCTGTTCTTTTTGGCTATGCATTTGAAAAATTTGATGTTTCAAGGATGCTTGTACATAACGCGTGCATACCACTTTTGTTCTTGGTTTGTAAATTAACTTTTATAAACTTTACCTTTTTTTATACATAAACAAAACCGAGTTTCTTAAGGCTACCTTTGTATCTCTCTCCTGTACCTCTTGAGCCTTGAACTTTGACCTCTGCAGCAATAAAGCAGCATTTCTATGACACCTACAAGGTCATTTTTAAAAAAAAAAAAAAAAGAATGCACAGAGTTGTTACATTTTTAAAAGTGCTGCATTTAAAAGATACAGTTACTCAGAATTCTCTAGTTTGATTAAATTCTTGCAAAGTATCCTGACTGTAATTTGTGATACCATGCTGTGCCCTAAAGTGTATTTTTTTACTAATAGACAATTTATTATGGCACATCAGCACGATTTCTGTTTAGATAATACACCACTACATTCTGTTAATCATTCATTAGGTGTGACTGAATTTCTTTTGCAGTTATTAAAAAATCTCAAATTTCTAAATCTGCAGAATAAAACTTTTTAAAATAAAGTGCTGGTTTGGTCTGTTTCCCCCCAGTTTCTAGTTTCATGCAACTTTATAATCCTGTTAAAAGTCCTGCATCCTGCTGCACATCACCTAGTCCCCTTCTACTGCATCAGGTAGGGTGTCTGTGGAGTACGTCCCTGCAGCCATTGCACCCAGATAGGTGAGCAGTGCCAGTCACTGAAACCTCAAGACAGAGTAAGAAGAGAAGGAGGCTGACTTAGAGAGTTCTTGGCAGTGTTTCCACCGCTTCTGTAAATATACATATATTTATGTGTGCATTCGTGTCTTGTATCCTGCTTTTTCCCAAAAACGTAACATGGACATTTTCTTATGTTGTAACATTTGGGGGTAGAAAGTGATTTTAATGGCTTTAAATATTCCATCACGATTGCCATATTTATTTAACAACCCCCCTATTGACATAGAGGTGGTTGGTTGGTAGGAAGTGCAGGTCTATGTAGATTCAGTCTATTTTATTTGTTGCATCTTTTTTATGTACAGTAAAAGTATCCGTTTTAGTGTGCAGTTCTCCAAATTTTGAGGGAGGTACATAGTTTTATAACCATTACTACAATTAATACATCAGTTTCATCATCCCCCAAAAGTTCATTATTTCTCCCTCTTTATACCACCCCCCCCGCCACACACACACACACACACACACACACACACACACACACTTCTCCAGCCCCTGGCGGGCAATGATTTATACCCTATAGTTTCTCCTTTTTGAGGGTGTCCTGTAAGTGGGATCCTGCAGTATATAGCCTTTGAGTCTGGCTTCTTTCACTTAGCATAAAGCGTTTGAGATCCATTTATGAAGTTGCAAACATTAGTAGTTCTTTGTTATTGTGAGTAATGGCCCACTGTGTGAGTGCACCACAGTCTGTCATCCCCAGGTGAACTTCAGGTGAACCTGTCTCCAGGTTTGGAGATTCTGAATAAAGCTGCTATAAACGTTTGCATCTAGGTTTTTGTGTGAACGTAAATTCTTCTCTTACTTGATTTAAACACTAGGTGTGGGATCACTGACTCCTATTGTGAATAGAAGTTGAGCTTTGCAAGAAACTGCCATCCAGCCTGCAGGAGTGCTGTACTGTCATGCATCGGCCATCTCTGAGGGGCCAGTGGCTCCTCGTCCTCACTAACAGTTGCAGTTACCAGTGTTGTGTTTATCCACTGTAATGGGCCGTCTCCTTGTGGGTTTCATTTGTGTTTGCCTGATGACTTAGGATGTTGAGTATCTTTTTACTTATCTGCCATGCATTCTTTGGTGTTTCTAGCTTATCTTGTTTGTGTAAATTGCCTTGTTATTATTTTGAGAATTCTTTGGTTTTTTTAAGTTTACTTATTTTGAGAGTGCATCAACAGGGGAGGTTCAGAGAGGAGGAGAGGCAATCCCAAGTAGGCTCCGCGCCATCAGCACCGAGCCTGATGCAGGGCCCGAACTCACGAACTGTGAGGGGATGACCCGAGCTGAGACCAAGGCCTGAGTGCTCAACCAACCGAGCCATCCAGGCACCCCAAGAGTTCTTTCCATAATCTGCATGCAGATTTATTACCAGATATGTGGGTTGCAAATATTTTCTCAGTCTGTTCATTTTCTTAATGTCCTTTGAAGAGCATAAGATATTAATTTTGACAAAGTCCAGTTTATTTGTTTCTTTTATAGATCTGGCTTTTAGTGTCATATCTAAGAAATCTTGGCCTAATCCACAGCATGGAGATTTTTCTGTTTCAAAAGTGTCTTTTAGTTATAGGTTTTACGCTTATGTCTGTGATCCTTTTGAGTTAATTTTATACATGGTGTGAGATCTATGTGCCATTGAGTCTGTTCTCTTATTTTAATTGAAGTATAGTTGACACACGATGTTACTTTAGCTGTTCAGGTGTACTAGTCTCTTCTGTTTTAAATGTGTCCTTATTGTGAGCACAGATCCACATACACAAGGCCTAAACAAGACTGCATGTTTCCATATATATCAGTTTGTTGTTTGTACCTACCTGCCTGGCTTTTCCATGTATACACTGCATGGATGTCAGGCAAGGTTTATATACCTGGTGTTTTATCATGTTTACAGGAGTGAGGGTGTGTTGTTCCCTCAGACCACCTTCCTGTAGCACTGAGCATCATACACTGAAATGACTCAGACGGTCAGGTTCTGGTGCCAGAAGCAGAAGGCTGTTTTTGCCTTTTGCCATATGACTAATGTTCTCCTGCTAGAAAACCTAGTGAATGAATGTCCACTCGTGTTACGTGAGTCTATTCCTCCTCCGTTTGACTTAGTGCATTTTCACTTGGTGCAGCACACATCCGGCATCACCCAGGTGGAGGTCCAGGTGAGGGGATGCGGATCTGGAGGCAGTGGCTCTGGCCTGGATGGGGCCGCAGTGGCCAGGAAGGATGTGGCAGCATATGCAGGCAAATGGAGAATCCAGGGTTTGTCGTTTGCCTTGACTGGCAGCTTGAAGATTGCTTAGTGGCTAGGAAGCCGGCTCCCGTCACAGAGGTGTCCCAAGGTGGGTCACGGAGGAAGACTCCCAAGCACTCTGTGCTAACCAAGCTTTCCCAGAGAGAGAGCTGGGGAAAGCCCACCGTAATGTGCAAACTGACAGAACCATGTTGTCATCCCAATAAATTGGGTCACAGTTAAAGTAAGATCTGTTAATGGCATTTTTAACTTTGCTTTCAAACCACTTGACAGCAAAGGGACAGTTACCCGGGTGTAGAAAATTTGGTGTTTTCAGAATTCACAAAGAATGTATGTATTAAACTTGTTCCAATCCTATTTTGTAGGAAACTGCGGCTTTACAAATTGTCTTTAGGGCTTACCGTAGAGCCTCTTTCTTCCGGGCCATGGGTGAGCATTCAGGTCCGCTGGAAGCTGGCACACAGGGCTCACACAAGACCATCCTGAGCCCTTGGTCTCTGCTCTCTCTTCGCAGGTTAGGCTCTTCTGAGGGAGCTCTGTTTCCAGTTGTCTTAGAAACCATATACCTATGAAGGCTAAAAATTGAGTTCTGTTACCGTATTTTCCCTGCAGGGAGGATGTAAGCCAGTTTTCACTTGGTGCCCCCTGACAAGTGGGGCTAACGGAATGCACAGGAGCCCCCCACGGCACAGCCCATCTCTGCTCTGCATGGGGAAGGTCACACACAAGTGTGTGGGGGTTTTGGCGTTCGTGTATTTACATGAAGTGTGAAGTCACAATTTTTTTTTGAGACAGCGACAATACCATTCATCCACAAGCGTCCTCCTAGTGTGAAGTGGATTTGAAAACCTAACGGTCATAATTCTTTCTTTTTTTCTTTTACGAGAAACTGAGATGGAAAATGTAAAAACAGACTGGGAACCAGTATGCTAATAAGATCTAAATGTTAGGGAGAAAAGCACAGTATTCACACTTAAAACCGTTCAGTGCTTGGCCGCTGGGTTTATGACAGAAATAAGCCTCAAATCAGGGCAGAGGGTACCGTTAGCTAGAACCCTGGTGGTGGGGCTTCTTGCAGGGGATGTTGAGGACCTGGGATTTCCCAGAGCGTCTGGAAGAATGAGTCCCTTTCATGTTGTATGAGGACAACTTGAAGGTGAGGGCAAGTCCGGCGGAAGATGAAGCTTGTCTTTGGGCCCTGGTCTTGGTGCTCACCGGTCGGAAAGAGTCATGAGGGGGGGCAGCTGTAGGGTTTCAGAAATCCTTGAAGCCAAGTGATTTAAATCAAAATTGACTTTCTCAGCAGACTGTTACTTACCAGACACTGTAATGCAACAGTGCCAGGGTTTCACTGGGTTCATCCCGAGCGACCCAGGGAGGAGGGTGGATGTGCAAATGGAGGCTCCCCAAAAAGGGGCCAGTGCCCCGAGAAGCTGGGGCCCCCCACCCACCCCTGCCTTCATGCCTCTGCTCCTCGGGAGAAGTGTTGTTTTTTTTTTTTCCTCTTTGTTTTTGAATATTAGAGTAAACGTAGTTCAAGTGTTGTATCAGGCCTTGGGGACCTGCCCCCTAGTTGTAGCAACTGTTAATGCGCCACATTTGTGACAGCACGGACGCTGGGAAGCATCCAAGTGGGCGTGCAGGATACTGGTCCTTTCTCCCCTGGCTTGTGTGCGGACGTTGTGGGGACACAGCACAGTACTGAGAGCAGATTGAAACCAACAAGGCCAGAGCAGCTTTCCGCACGTCCCGGCCTCAAGCCCCCAGGCAGTGCCCCTCAAAAGAGTTTTTGTGAATGTCTCCCCAGAAGTGAGACCAGAAGTTCAAGTCCATGACCTGCAGGGTCAGAAGTTGACAGTAAAGCTGGGAATGTTCTGCTGCTCTGGGACAAATAGGGTTAATGAAGGGATGTGGCCATTATCTTGAAAACTGCCCGAAACTGAATCACCCACTTGCCTTCAGGAATCGACCCCAAATTGCACTTAGTTCCTCTTTCAAGTGCACCCCTGTTTCTTACGCACAAACTTCTCAATCATCTCAATTAGAATTTGGAGGAGGCATGAAGTGCATTTTGTCTTGGGAGAGAACACTTGAATACCCAGGGCCATGCCAGTATCAGGAAGTCTGGGTGATAGGGAAGGTTCCAGCCCACTTGCCTTCAAAGAAATTCACAGCGGTTACCTGTTTACAGCGTGGCAGAGGATGCCTTTCTCCCAGGTTCCTGGCACCCCTTCTTGGTCCTGGCACCCTCCAGCCAAACACCCTCCTCCTCTCTCTCGCTCTCAGTGACCTTTGCCATCCCTGGACGTGCCACACTCCTATCCCAGCCCAGAGAAAGGCTCTCACACTGTCCCCTGACAACACACCCACCCTGGGACAGAGCAGTAACTGTTCAGCTTGCTGGGGCTGCTTGCTGGAGCAGTGAGTCCGTCCTGACATATACACTGATTTCCTCAAACTGGAGTCTCCCGGCAGGTGTCACCCTGGAGAATGGTCTGGGACGCGGCTGAGAACAGCTCAGCACAGAAGGGTGTGCATGGCACGTGCCCTGTGAACAAATGGCAACAGTCTCTAGTCAAAACCCCTCCCGGTAAAACCTAACTGCTGGTTCCACCCAGAGCTCTGGCCTTATCAAGGGCAGGTTGGAATGTCAGTGCTCATTTCCTGGTGACCCTTAGCAGCACTAAAACTGTAACTTGAGGAAATTGGCAAATGGGAACGGGCTCACCCAGCCGAAAGCTACTCCTGCCTGACTGTGGACGGAAAGGACTCCAGTGTGTATGGCTTCCTGCCCTGCAAAGCCACACAGCCTGCATTGATGAGGGCTGCTGGAACTGCAGAAGGATCTGGAGCGTCCGTGTGGACAGAGGATGCTAAGTCACCTTTCAGCTCCACTGCAGTACTTGGGGGAAAGTCACACAAGACCAGCCAGCCTTTGTGAAAGTGACCACTTGTTAACTTTAGGCAGCACTGGGTCCACAGACCTAGGGAGGGGCTAATTCTGGTGTCTGTGATGGACAGGAGGATCTGGGCCCACTGCCACGTAAAGAGAGGACAGTATAAACGATCCACACACGCTCAGCCTTTGCACAAAGAATTTGGAGCCTAAATGGTTTTAGCTTTAGAGGGCAAGGAGGGACTTAAAAGCCATTAGAGCTAAAATGAGTGTTTAGGGCAGTTGTCAGGTTGCAAATGGGCAGCTGCATTTCCCATTTGCCTTTGCCGTGATGCCGAACAACTGGGATCCACAGGAAGGTTCCTTTCCTCCTGCTGCCAGGTCATCCGTCTCCCGGGACCTGTGACCAGGTCACAGGCTGAAGGCCCGCCCAGGCTCATTGTTTATGGGATGAGTAGGGGTGTTATTGGGGACCCCTTTAAGAAAACCATCCTGTTTCCAGAAGGCGAGAGAAACATCCCCTCCAATGCATAACTGATTTGGCAAGAATTCTGCCTACTCAGCTGATAATTTGTGGAATCATAACTCTTATCTGCAAAGGCGCTGCCCCACCTCCCTTTTTCTCCGCCTTATTTTATGTTCAAGAGCAAGAAAGTGCAGGAAAAATTACCAAGCAGCCTCAGTCCTGTCCACCCTGGGCAGAATGGTCAACCCGCACGTGGCCCGGTCCGCAGGGTCTGGACCTGCCTGCCCTGCGGTGACGGCAGCCATTTTTCTCAGGCAGCCAGGCTGCTGCTTTCCACATGATGACTTTCGCCTCCTAGATGAGCTTTTCTGCAAACATTATAATTCTTGTCAACTTACTGCAATTTGAATTTCATGGCAGTTCTACATTTTATGCTAAAATTACTCATTTTCCCCCATTGCGGCAGGATGATGAATACTGTACAGATGGCAACTGCTACTGTTCTCATGAGCCTTGCAATTAGGAAGCAAACGATAAAAACCCCAGACTTGTTACCTACTGAACGATTTCCAAGTTTGAAATGCACTGAAAAGAAAACGTTGTCACCAGCCCTGCTGGGAAGGGAGCAGGGGCTTCATGAGGACAGAGTCCTACCCTGACCAGGCAGGGCCTCTGACCTTCTGGGTCTGGGTCTGGGTCTGGGCCTCTCTTCCTCCTCCTTTCCTTCCTTCCTTCTTCCCTCCCTACCCCCTCCCTCCTCCCTCTATCTCCTCTTCCTTCCTCTTCCTTTCTCTCCTCTCCCCCTCCTTCTCCTCTTCTTCTTCTCTTCACCTTCTCTTCTGCCTTCTCTACATCCTGGGTTTCCTGAGGAGATAAACAAATACCCATGGTACTCAAGGCAAGTGACTTTAACCAACACTGCTGACCACGTGCAGGAGCCCTTGGCATGACCTGATGGGAGAGGCCAAGGCAAGTGACATGTGGCCCCGCTCTTGCTGGGAGAGATGAGCCACATCCACAAATACCCATTCCTGCAGGGGCCAGCCTCTCCTGCTTGCACGACCACCAGCAACCCTGAGGCCACGGCTCCGTCCCCATCCCCCCGGGCTTGCTCCGGCTGGGGCTCCTCCACAGCCCCACACACCAGGGCGCTGCTCTTGCTGCAACGTGGGACAGCAGGCTGGCCTCTCCGACCTGCATTCCACACAAACCAGAGCAACTTTCTACACTGCAGCCCTTCGGCCTCCTCATCGTCCATGTCCATTGTCCAAATTCTAGCCCCTTCCCCTTGGTGTCCCAGCCCTGGCTTAGCTCAGCCCTCCCGGCCGCACCTTGGCTCATCTGCAGGAAGTTAAATTACCTGTTGCTCACCCACCCATTTTGAAAGTGGGGACTTCATTTCTATTCTCACATTTATCTCTTTTTAAATTTCTTTTATGTTTATTTTTGAGAGAGACAGAGCATGAGTGGGGGAGGCACAGACAGCGAGGGAGACACAGAATCTAAAGCAGGCTCCAGACTCTGAGCTGTCAGCACAGAGCCTGACGAGGGGCTCAAACCCACAAACTCCGAGATCGTATCCTGAGTCGAAATCAAGAGTTGGATGCTTAACCCACTGAGCCACCCAGGCGCCTGCCCGTCTGTTAGATTTTCTTTTTTAATTGAAATAATGGTTTCAGGAGTACAACATAGTGATTCGATGAGTCAGTACTTCACTAGGTGCTCATCTCCATAACTGTAGTCCTCATCCGTCACCATACAACGTTATTGCGGTATTACTATGTTTCCTACACTGTGGTTTTCATCAGCATTATTTACAAGAGCTAAGATAATGAAGGTAGCGTGAATGCCCATCAGTAGATGAATGGATAAAGGTGGTGTGTACACACACTCACACACACACACACACACACACACACCACAGTGGAATATTAGCCATAAAAAAGAATGAGACCTTGCCATTCACAACAACAGGGGTGGACCCAGAAGGTATCAACCTAAGTGAAATAAGTCAGAGAAAGAAATACCATATGATTTCACTTCTATATGGCCTCTTTTAGATATTTTAAACACATTTTATTATGACAAATTTTAGGCATACAGGAAAGTCGGAATAGGGTAATGATCTATATACTGTCTTGATTCAACAATTGCTATGCTAACTTTTCTCCATGTTTGCTTTATATCGATCTATACACACACAGTTGCAGACATGATAAATGTGACATTTCTTATAGACAAAGGAAAGATAGACTCTTTAATAAGTGACATTGGGACAGCTGGCCAGCCCCTTAGTGGGGAGTTGTGCCCACTGCAATCTTTGGCTAAACTAAATTCCAAATGAAACAAAAATTTTAATCTGAAAAATTCTATCATGTAAGTACTAGAGGAAAATATGGGTAAATATTTAATAATTTGGGGACAGGAAAGGACTTTTTAAATGTGCTGTAAAACTCAAAAGCAATGAAGAAAAAGAGATAAATATGACAACACAAAAATAAATACGGTAAAAGCATGCCTCATGAGCTGACTTTAAAAGAATAAGAAGGGCGCCTGGGTGGCTCAGTCAGTTAAGCATCCCACTCTTTGATTTCAGCTCAGGTCACCATCTCGCAATTCATGGGATCAAGCCCGATGTTGAGCTCCATGCTGATAGTGTGGAACCTGCTTGGGATCCTCTCTCTGCCTCTCCCCTGCTCGTACTCTTTCTGTCATTCTCTCTCTTTCAAAATAAAGAAACTTAAGAAAAGGTATGGGCAGCAAATCAGAAGTCAAACAGAAAATTTTCTCCTAGTCACATGACTATTTAAATTTTGACTAATACAATTAAATCAATAAAAAAATTCAGTACATTTGCTCTTGTCACAATTCAAATGCACGTAATTCACAGTCACGCAATGCACAATTCACAGTCACGCAGGGTCAGTGGCTACCATACTGAACAGTGCAGATTATAAGTCGTTTCTATCATGGTAAAAGAAATTATTTGCACCACGTTGTACAAACAGGTCTTGCAGCCCAGTTTTAAAAGGAAGACAAATCCAAGAGCAGAGCTCAGTAATTGGCAGTTCCCAGAAGTGTAATAGCCAAGAAACATGGAAACACGCTCAATCTCGACCACCACGTGAGAAATGTCAAAGAAAACACCAAGGTCTTGGTGTCCTCTTGGGTCTCATCAGCTTGCAGAAGACTGAAAACCGAGATGACACTTGGAGCAGGGCCCGGCCTCGGGAAACACGCACTCACACAACAGAGTGGCTCTACCCTCCCCAAGGACAAGCACCTCTTCTGGTGAGCCAGAAACCTTGAATTTCAAACTTCCAAATCCTTTGGACCCAGCAATTCTGCTGCTAAAAATTTATGTCCCAGAAAAACAAGCGTGCAAAGTCAGATCTACAAGGATGTTGGCTGTGGCGCTCTTTGTAACAGGGTGGGCGGGAGTAGGGGGAGAAGCTAGAAAGGATCCACTCTCCATGAATATGGCAATAGGGGACAAATGGCTGGAAACCCAGCCTGGCTGTGATATGGTCACAGTGAACAATGCAGACACGCAAGACCTGACAGAGAGCTGACAGAGAGAGACAGAGACAGACCAAGAAATGATGAACCCAGAGGCTCTGTGTGGCGGGGAGCCGCGTTCCCAGGTGAGCCCGCTCCTCTGCGCACCCCGGCACCTGTCATGGGGTGGGGAGGGGCTTCGACTCTGTGCCTCCACCTCCCCATCTCTAGGACAGGACTGGTGACAGCATGGAGCCTGCTGTGGGCTGTGTCCTCCCCAATTTCATTCCATGCCGCCCTCAGCTGCAGTGGGCTGGTATTCAGAGGTGGGCCTTTGGGAGGTGATTAGGGGTAGAGGAGGTTATGAGGGGGAGGCCCCATGATGGGGTTAGTGCCCTCACAAGGAGAGACACAGCGACACTTGTGTTCACACTCTCTAGAGCTCTCTCCCCTCAGATCCCCCAACGTGCTGGAACAAAGGAGAGATCACTTGAGCCCCGTGAGAAGGTGGGTGTCCACAGAGGGAGCCCTCACCAGCAAGCAGCCCTGCTGCCGCCTTGACTTAGACCCCCAGCTTCCAGAGCTGTGAGAAAATGCCCACAGCCTGTGGCACTGTGCTGTGACCGCCCGGGCTAAATCAGAGCCAGTAGGATCACTGCTGTTTAAATGAATAAATCCACAGGAAGCCCATGGTCAATCTTCAGCAAATGTTATTGTTATAACATATCCATTCTTTTGTTCTGTTTTGTTCTGCAAGAAAATGTAGTGTCTTTCTTTCTTTACAACTGACCTGACCTTTTTTATTGTGGTAAAAAACACAAAAAATTAAATATACCATCCTCAAGTCTATATTGTTAAATGGACATATCTATCCGTGATGTATACGTATTGGCATAGAAAAGATTCTTGAGGAGTATATATCAAACTTACCAAAGCTCATCTCTGGGACTGGAGAGGCGGCAGATATTATAAGGGTTCTCTCTCTCTCTCTCTCTCTCTCTTTTGAGAGATACAGAAAGAGGGAGAGAGACAGAGCTTGAGTGTGTGTGCACATGCGTGAGCAGGGGAGGGGCAGAGGGAAAGGGAGAGAGTCCCAAGCAGACTCCATATCCAGCTCAGAGCCCAACATGGTGCTCCGTCTCACTTCCATGAGATCAAGACCTGAGCCAAAATCAAGAGTTAGACACTCAACCCACTGAGCCACCCAGGTACCTTTAGGGGCTCTTAATAAATGCCTATAAATTTTACATTTTTTCATAACAAGGATGGTTCATTTTTATCATTGGGTAAAGGATAAGAATAGAAAGGGGTAACCCTGGCTGTCTTAGTTGGGCTGTTGTAACAAATTATCATAGACTGCGTGGGGAGGGGTGGTCTTTAAGCCACGGAAACATAGTTCTCACAGTTCTGGAGGCTGGAACAGGGTACCAATATGGCTGGTTCTGATGAGAGCCTGTTTCTTGGTTTATAGATGGCCATCTTTTCATTGTAGCCTCACCGGGTGGAGGGGCAGGGGGACTCTCTGGGGACCCTAATCCCATTCTCTCTGGGGACCTAATAATCACCTCCTCCAAACCCTACCTCCTAGTTCCATCAGATTGAGGGTTATGAGCTTCTGCATATGAATTTAGGGGGACACATACTTGCACTCCATGACTGTGTAAGCCAAAGACCTCACTTCCAGATTCGTGGTCATGCTGGCTGTATGGGGACCTCACGATGTAGCAGTGCCTGTCTGCTGGCCTCTGGCAAAAATCACATAAAGGGGCACAGGCACCAGCCCCCCCCCCCCAGCAGCTTGCCAAGGCTAGGTGTCGGGAGGGGTAGTCTGGAACCAGCAGCATCCCCCAGTCCTGTGGAGGGACCATCCAGGCCACCAACTGCCCAAGAAATAGGTTTCCCCTCTGCAAAACCTGTCACTTTGAGGTTGCCCCAAAAATTCTCCCTGAAGCAAGCCTGCCATTCACCAGTTCTAGTTTCCAGACTTCAAGGAATCTGACAAAGCAGTGTCCCCCTACTGGAAGAGCGGACTCCCTTGTGCCTATGGCATGCCACAGCCTGGCCTTCGGTGAGTGGGACTTACCGTCTTCATTCTGTCACCATCAAAGCCGAGATGTAGGAACTCACCATTTTCAGGAACAAGGAGGGCTTTTTCCTTCTCCTTGCATAGCAGAAAGTTACAAAACAGTAAGTTCAAATTTGAGAGGGAAAATGTGTTTCAAATACATTTGGTTTGTTAAACACAGCCAGCTAGCATGCTGACTTACTGGTGAAGGCTGGCTTTTAGTGTTAAAGGAGAAACTCCATGTTTCTGATTCCTTGACATTCCTTCTGAAAGAGAGAGCATGTAAGTTTTTTTCTCACACCACAACTGGACTTGTAGATTTCTTTAGCTTTTCGCCCCAACTATTTAGTGAATGGTTCCCTCAGCCTGTGGGGAAATGTACATTGATTTAATAAGTTCAAGTGTCTTTTTTGAGTGGCTGTTTCTTTGTTTACAAACTTGGAGCAATGAGAATACAGGAAAGGGACAGGTTCCTGGAGAGGGACAGAAAGACATGACAAATATCTCCCCTCGTCCCCAACCAAGCCCTGAGTGCACTGCTGAACCATGTGGAGATTGATGATGGGTAGATGTGATGGGATAATTCATATCAGTGGGCTGTGCTCTATGAGAAACATCTAGAGAGCATCATAAGAGCAGTCCTAAGAACGAAAAGGTTCAGAGCTCAGTTGACTTTATAGAATTCTCACATGCCTTGTTTCCTAAGGAGTCAGATAAATGTGGTGACACTGAGCTCTTCCTGCAGCCTGCTTGAAGTCCTTCCCCAAGCCGGTGCAAGGTCCCTTTAGCGACAGCATAGACACCAGGAGAGAGCGGCTGCTCTCTTCTCTGTGGTTATGTCAGGACCCATCCTTGTCTAAAAACAAATCTAATACCTAGTGAACAAGGAAGCAGAGCTCCAATAATACCATTTGAACACCTGGATCCAGCTGTGACCGAAGCATCCCTTGAATGTTCTGCAGGATAGTCCTTTCCTCTTTGGGGGTTGGATATCACTGAGCTCCAAGCAACTGGACATGAAACCCAATGGCCACCCAAAACTCTGGGCTTGGGAATCAACTCTGCTCCCCAGTCTCTGTCTTGAGGGTTCTGATGTGGAGACATACACAAGGTTTATCAGTGACTTGTCATTCCTCTAATAAGCTTTAATTTTTCCTCCTCCCTGAGGGGCCACCATCCAGGAGGGTCACTAGCATAGGTAAGGGCATGAGTCCTCAGCCACCTGAGCATGCAATTACTCCCACAGCACAGTGGATATTTAAGCTGGGAGTGTTTACCTTATGGCGGCATTCACTGCCCCCACCTGCTGATCTGGCAAATGGCAGGAGTTCTGCCAGAACAGCATCCCCCGATGAAGCTACTCTTCCAGGGTCCCTGCAACCTCTTGTCTCTCCAGGGGACCGGCGTTCAGCCATCTCCTTGCCTCAGCCCCTGTTTTTGCTGCAGAAACTCTGGATAACTCACCTGCTGGCTAGGCGGTACCCTGGGTCGGCAGCCATCACCCAACCTCCAAACCAAACCAAGTGCAAACCACCTCCAGAGCACGTCCACCGGTCCAGGGCTCCCTTGGGAAGCTTCCCATAAGGTCTTCCAACTGGCTGGCTGTGATTGTGGCCCTCTGCGATGTGTCCACAGCTGGAACCTACCCTCACCTCTCCCTGTCTTCCCCTGCCACCCTGCCTGCCTCCTGAATTTCACCTCCTCCATGGAGCCCCCATGATCACTGATTCCCCAAACACTATATAACCTGGCTTATGACTTTGGGGCCAGAACATCTCAACTTTTAACACCTCAGATGAAGGAGCAGGACTCATCTTAACACAAACAGCTCAGAGTCACCCGGAGTCTGACATTTCCTGTGTGTTCCATGATCTTCCCTGGCTAGAGAAAGAAACCCACTACTTCCTATTTGCTGTACTGAGAAACCCTCTTCTAGGGAGAAGGAGGACCACTACATAGGAGGGCCACCAGGCAAAATCCATCAAAAGCACACACCGGCTGGCCCAGCAGTGCCCTTTGGGATCTAATTAGTATGTACTCACGGGGAGGTGGGGGTGACAGCCAGGAACCCTCTGCCTGCCACATGGGATGGAAAATCTCTCCACCACCACTGCGTCCACATCTGAACCAGGCCCAGAGCAGCCCATAAAACCCCCTCGACACCAGCTACCAGGGCAGGACATGGAGGGGGCGTGATTTGGGGTGGCCAGAGAAGAGGGTCTGTGGGAGATGAAGAGAGGGGTGGAGAAAAGCCCCAGGAGAGGGGGACAGGACTGGGGAATTAAAGGAGAGCTCCTGGGAGCAGAACCCACAGGGCTTAATAAGGGAGCAGAGATGGGGGTCCAGAGGTATCTGTAGGGTGGCTCATGGGAGGTGAGCCAACAACCAGGAGACAGACCCTGGGAGGGGTGCAGGAAGGGGATACTGAGGACACAGTGAGAATGGGGAGTTGTCAAGGGCTCCTGGGTCATATGTGGTAGGAGCCTTGCAGTAATCAGGCTGGAGACCCTGAGACACACTCCTGACCAAGAGAGAAGGGCCTGGGGGAGACTTGGGGAGGTGTTGGAGCTGAGGCAACCTGAGTGCCCAGTGGCCAGGTGAGGCCAGGGTGGACATAAGGGTGTGGCCCTCTCTAGACAGATGGCATTTGAGGAGCCCCGAGGGGTTGGGTGAACTCAGGGTAGGCTGTGAAAGACCTCCAACTACTGAAGAGCCAAGAAGGAGGCCGTGTGGGAGGAGGAGAAGGAGCGTGGAGGAGGTGACAGCCATGGAGGAGGCCATTGGAGCAGAGCAGGGGACAGGAATTGTGAGGGGTTTGGCCTCGGGATGGAGGCCATTCCCAGGGGTCTCTGTGAGGGGCGGGAAGGGGCAGGAAGTGCAGGGAGGGGTGTCCAGTGACAGGGTCCCCCTCTCTCTCTTCCTCCCTCTCCTCATGCCTCCTTTGCCTGTCTTGTTTTTCACTTGAAAGATTTACATATATTTATATGCTGAGAGGAAAAACTGTCCCTGCTTTTCTTCTTCCTTCCATTCCTCAAAATTCTTAATCCCTCAAAGCAGTCCATCTCATGGGGACTTAGAAGAAAGAAAAATCTGATTAAAACTTTGCTCAGCCCAGCAGGGAGAACAGGGGAGCATTTGCTGACTCTGGGGTGGGGACAGGCGGGTGAGGAGAGGGCTTTCTTGGCCCCCTTGGTCTTATCCAGTGTCGCAGGCCCCTGAGTGAGTTGAAGTTTCTCCTTCAACTTCCATGCTTTTTACCCAGAGCTGACACCTAGGCAGCCTACAGCCCAGGACACCACCTCTGAGAGCCAGGGAGGGCCTCCTGTGGCCAGCCAGGCCAGCAGGGAGCCATGACACCATTTCCTTAGTGAGCCTCCTGCCTGGCCCACAGGGGAGTAAGTGGCCATGCATGCTGGTTTTTCCAGATTCCATTAGAGCAAAACAGTCACAACCGAATTCTCTGAACATACACACAGCAACTGGACATGGGTCCCCATGTCCCAGGAAATGGGACAAACTTGCAGGTCAACCTACCCCCAATTCTGCCTGTGAAAGCATGCACTTAATGATAAGCCTTCACAAAATGGCACCTGTGGGCCACGTGTGGTAACTTCTGATCAACCTCAGTGTTCCAGTGGCTAAAAAACTCCAGTCATCCTGGATAACTGGAATTTCCCAGATTTGATTTGATTTTTAAGACGGGGAAACAAAAAGAAGGCAGCAGTGTTTTTCTTAAATTTTCACCTGGAAATCTTTGAACTTTATGGGGTGGTTAAAGACCCTTTGAAAGCTTATGACTGACTTCTTCAGAAGAGCAGGACCTTAAAAGAAACACTTGAGGCCGCACGAATGCTGTGGTGAGGTCTCCTCAGAACCTCACAAAGCCATGGTGGGTGCTGCATCCACTGCCAAAGCTGATGCCACTGTGGGTGGCACTCGAGGAAGATGGGGCTCCTCTGGGACACCAAGTGCTGCCTTTGAAGGGGGCCACAGCCTCATGGCCTCAGAAGCTGGGAGGCTCGTTGGGGTCACCTGTCCAAACAGAGAGCCCACAAGGACCCCAGGGTGCATGAGGGGACTCATATCTGGAGCCAGCTTTTATGTTAAAAGGAGTGTCTTTCTACCTGGTGAAAATTGAAATGTCGGAGCAGCAAATCAAAAGCTGCCTTACTGACAAATGGAGAACAGCTTCCCATCTTAGTCTTCCATGGGTGTGAGGCCTTGGGCTGCTGAGTGTCCTCTGGGCCTGGGGGACAAAAGTCCTTGCCTTGTAGAACCCTTCCCTGGACCCCTGAGGAGGGCCCCAGTAATTTTGTGTCATCATTTTGTATTCTTTCAACTCTATTTATTTTGAGAGAGAGAGAGAGGGAGAGAGAGAATCCCAAGCAGGAGTTATGCTGTCAGTGCAGAGCCCTACGCAGGGCTTGAACCCATGAACTATGAGTACAAGACCTGAGCCCAAACCAAGAATCGAATGCTTAATGGACTGAGCCACCCAGGCGCCCCCTATATTCTTTTTCTTTAAGAGTACTCCCTAGTCTTATAAACTCTGAGCCCCATAAATCTTTTTCAGAGTGTCGTGATTCAGTGTGGCTTTTACTATCACAGAAGTTCCACAGAGTCTTGAATGAGTAAACCCAGTCCAGCAAGTTCATAAAGTGGTGGTAGTGTGGGTCAGAGTATATGCCACCTCAAAGGGCTGGCCCTTGTCCACAAATACCTAGTCTCCCCAAAGACTTGACTCAGTAGGTCATCCCCAAACAAACCGGTGGCTGGGAATGGATGCTGGAACCCCCGTTCTGTGCTCCCAACTAAAGTCTTCACGCAGCCTGCTCGAGGGTCACTGCACTTCTAGCAGAGCAAGTCTGGCCCTGGTGCCCTGTCCAGGGACTCAGCACTTTTTTCCCGTCACCCACGTTGCCTCTCCCCTGCCTGCCAATCCCACTGTCGTCCTCTCCCCCCAGCCTCAGGCCCCCAATGTGGCTCTGTCTTGAAGGTGAATTCCACAGGCTGCATTTAGCCCAGATTAAAATTGCTGCAAAATGAGATATTCAAAATCTGCGTGTCGCTCAAGTTCATCACAAATGAGAGATGCAATCAAGTCCTTTATCTTGACAGCAGAGCTGACGTGGCTTTGCAGTCAGTGGCATCTGGAAGCTCTGCCTTGATGTGGCAAGAGCTTTCGGTGAACCCCGGGCTGGGCTGGAGTGACAGGCGCCCCAAGGACTCTGCTCCTTGCCTCTTCCAGGCAGCAATTTCCAGGCTAGCACTTACTTTTGGCAATGGGGGATGGGGATGAATGATGGGGAGCGCTGAAATCAGCACATCATTCAAAATGGGACGTACATGGGGAAGTGACTAGATCTCTGCTTCCCAAGGCCCTTCTGAGGAAGCTTCTAGAAGACCTGAAACGGGCTGCTCTGGGCCCTGCTTGAGCCGAGCAAGGCAGTGAGCAGCCTTCATCTCCTCCTCGAGGAGCCTGACAGGAACCAGACAGGCCTCTGGGTCAGCCTTGCACGCGATGAGCAAGTTCCTTAAGATCCAAGTTTTCCTCCTGAAGTAGTTCTAGTGAAAAGTGTCTCGAGCCTCAACGCCAGTTTGTTCGCAGGCAACTTAACTCTGCTTTGGGCGCCAGTGAAAAAGCATCGGGTGCCCTCCTGTGGGGGTGGGACTGGAGGGTGGGGGTGTGAGTGGGGGTGAGGCTGGGGGGTGGGGGTGAGGAGTGGGGGTGGGGGTGGATAAGCATGAGTGCGCAGATGTTTGTGTATAAACGTGAATGTGTGAGAATGTGTGTGAAAGTATGAGAGAATGTATGCATGTGTAAGAGAGTGGGTGAGAGGATATGTGTATGTGAGTGCAAAAGTGTGTGCCTGTGACAGAAAGGATAGGAGTTGTATGTACAAGAGAAAGCGTGCATGTGTGTGTGAGAACGCGTGTGATGGAGTGTATGAGTGTATATGTGTGTGTGAGTGTGTAAATGTGTGTAAGAGTATGAGTGTGTGTGCGTGTGTGTGTGTAAAGCTGTTTCATTAACTGGAGAGTGAGGAGCCTGAGCCCTGGGGCCGGCTCACCCGAGGGAGGGAAGCGCCTGCACACTTGGGCACCAGGGTACCCGGGTGGTGCCTCCACTTCCTGCAGCCCTCCCTCTGCAGCCACCCTGCATACCAGGCTGGCTGGTACCTGGCGTCCTGATTCCAGCAAGTTCATCCTGAAATCCACCCAAGTATACTGGGCAATTTTTTTTTTTTTGTCTCAAAAAAGCACTTATTTTTCTGACTTCAAAATATGACACTTTGAATAAAAACATAAACAAAAAAAATTACAGTGTGTGAATCCACTTCCTTCAGATACCATGGTTAATATTTTAGTCTATTTACACTGAGTTTTTTAATGCCCATTTTTATGACATGGGATCATAATGACTATATTGCTTATTAGCCCACATTTTCCCACTTTGTGACTTCAAGAATTTCCCCTGATACTAAATATGCTTCTATTTTTAAAAATGTTTATTTATTTGAGAGGGAGAGTGACGGAGCGGGGGAGGTGCATAGAGGGAAAGAGACAATCCCAAGCAGGCTCCACACTGTCAGTACAGAGCCTGATGTGGGGCTCAAACCCATGAACCATGAGATCATGACCTGAGTTGAAACCAAGAGTCAGACGCTTAACCGCCTGAGTCCCCCAGGCGCCCCTGATATTAAATATGCTTCTAGACTCCAGTGTTCCTCACAAGATTCATTCATGTGGGCAGGTCATGATTCAACGAATTGAGTACATTTTTTTCTCAGTTTTATGAAAGTGTCTTCTATATATTCCTGAGGTAAATTCCTAGAAATTAAATTACTGGGGCAAATATATAACCATTTAAGATTTTGGTTCCTGGAAATGTAAAGGATGAAATGTGAAATAGGTACTTGATCTACCATATAAACTTTTACTATTACAGAAATTGCTACTTAATCCTTTTTTTTCCTGTACCTCATGTCTAGAAACAGGGTCTCATCATAAAACAGTGTACACGAAGCAGGTTTGGAATGACCTCAAAACCGGCACAGCAGCTACATTTGTGTGGGTGGCTTTTTATCTGCCCCGGCTTTTTTTTAATTGATAATTTTTTTTCGATGTTTCTTCTTATACATTATTTATTAAGATAAAATTCACATATCATAAAAATCACTTTTAGGGTATTCTCTTCAGTGGGTGTGAGTATATTCACAGATTTGTGCAACTTTCACCACTATCTGATCCCAAACATTTTCTTCACCCTCAAAATTAACCTACACCCATTAGCACCTGCTACCCATTCCCCTTCTGGCCCAGCCCATGGCCACCACTAATCTACTTTTTGTCTCTGGAGTCGAAACATTTCGTATTAATGGCATCATAATATGTAGTCCTTTGTGACTGGCTTTTCTCACTTAGCATGGGGTTTTCAAGGTCCATCCATGTTCATGAATCAGCATTTCCTTCCTATTTACAGTCTTCCGTGTGTGGATATACCCCATTTTGTTTATCCACTCATCAGTTGATGAGCATCTGAGTTGCTTCCACTTTGGGGGTATTATAAAAATAATATTGCTATGAACATTCATGTACAAGTTTTTGTAGGGACACATTTTCATTTCTCTTGGGTCTATTCCTAGAAGCGGAATTTCTGGGTTACGTGGTAACTCCATGTTTAATTTTTTGAGGAACTGCCAAACTGCTTTCCGAAGTGGCCAAAAGTTTGGGTTCTCATTTTTGCTTTTATTTTTATCATTACTTTGCATGGCTGCTAGGTTCCTTTTTCCTGGACCAGCAATAGCAGATCACGGGGTATGCGCAGTCTACCTGGTTTTGCAGATCAATTGCTCCCTCTTCTGTTGCCAGAGTGAAGGGCACTTTCTTAAATAAATGACACCTTTTTCTTCTACCATATTTTGGGATGGTGCAATCTTGCTTCACGCTTTTGCTTAGTTTTTGCTATTTTCTTCTTCGCCTGCCCCTTAGGTGTGCCATAGACATGAGCGATGGGTGGTTTGGTTTTCTCTCCTTGCTCATCTGTACAATTTTTAGGAACATGGGTGGAGAGGGTTGAATTTCAACAGCTGCCATTGTTCTTTGGGACAGCCAAATGCATTATTTTTAGACAGTGGAAAATGCCACAGGGAAAAAAAAGCAGGCAGAGATGATAGAGCAAATCAGTATTCTACGTAGACAGGATGTAGTTACAAGTTACCTTGTGTCCCTTAAAAAGATGTGTTGAAATCCTAACCCCTAGTACCTGTGAGTCTGACTTTATTTGGAAATAGGGTCTTTGTAGATGTAGCTGAGGTCATACTGATTGGGGGAGGGGGTCCCCTAATCCAACATGACTGGTGTCCTTATAAGAAGAGGAGAAGGTACACCGATGTAAAGGGTAAACTCCAGGTGACAATGGAAGCAGAGATTCGGTGACTCATCTACAAGCCAGTATTCTGTTGGGGACCCCAGAAGCTAAGGGAAAATGTAGAACAGATTCTTGCCTTGAGCCTTGAGAGAGATCTTGACCTGGTTTGACCCCTTGATTTTGGACTTCCGGCTCCAGAACCTTGAGGGAATCTAGTTCCCTCACAGTCACCCAGCTTTAAACCACCCAGTTTGTGTTTCCTGCAGCCCTAGCCAACTAATACTGACATCAAGCAAGGGCCACTCTACTGGCTTACTTCCCAGGGAAGAGCTTTTCCCTGCGGAGGACACAGCCAGTGCAAAAGTTCTGAGACAGGAGTTTGCCTGGCAGGCTCAAGAAGCAGCAAGGAACATAAGGTGATCACGACCAACCTTAGTGTGGCCACCATTCTCACTGTGCACTTGAATCGAAACCATCGTGTTTTACATATTCCATTCACACCATGTTATTATATTAACGATCCTGCAATAAAACTGGGGGGAGGGGAAGCAGCAAGGAGGCTGGGGACAGAGCTCGCAGGGCAGCAGACTGGGGGGAACACCTGGCCACCCGCTAGGCTCGGCACCCAGAGGACTTCAGATCTGATTCCAGAAGGGCTAGAGGGCCGTTTTCAGCAGGGACAGTGCAGAGTTTCATGATGCAAACCGCCTAGCTTTCCTGTGGCGAGCAGAAGCGACGAGACGAGAGTGGAAACAAGATGGCCACCGGAGGAAAAATGGTGGCTCTTGGGGCCACAGTCGGGGTGGGAGGGGGCAGAAGTGGTGCGGGCGGGCGTAGCTGGAAAGTCAAGCCAACAATATCGCGATGGGTGGGATGTCGGGTGAGCGAGAACCAGAGGCCAGTCAGGCTGAATTTTTGGCCTGCACCGCTGACACCCTGGGGGAGATGGAGCCGGCTGGAGAGAAAGGAGAAAGACAATTTCGGGTTCGACGCGTTACGTTCGAAATGCCTTTTAGACATCCAAGTGTATAAACAGCTTCTGTTTTCTCTCTAAAGAGGATTGAAACACGTTCCCGGCGTTTCTTAAATGCACACGCCTAGGCTTTGCAAAATGCAGATGGGTCATCGCTTGAACATTTAGACGTTCGGAACAGATCCCGTGATACGCTTACCCATCCTGTTAGAGGAACGGAGGGCGCCTGTGCCAGGAATGGCTGTGGGTCGAGCCTGTGCTGCTCAGGGAGACAGACTATGCTCAGCCGGCGCTCCCGCGGCCTGTCAGTGCAGTTCCCCACAGACTCTACGCCTTTAATGGCAGCTTTTTATAGCGCAATCCAGTTTCCTCCCATGAGGAGGGAGTCGGAGGGGTGTAAGTGTTCCCTGGAGGGTCTCCATTACCCCCAGCAGGAAAGCAAGTGGTAGCAACCCATGTTGTGTGCCCCCCACAGAGAATGATCTGTGCCACCCCTTTTAGAGAGAACCTTTTCATCTAGGGGGAGCACAACAGTTAGTTAAGAGAGAGAGAGAGAGAGAGAGAGAGAGAGAGAAGGAGACCAGGATAGTTGAGCAATATTTGCATTTGGGCTAGATTGAAAGTACTCAGCAGCTGCTCTGTAAGCGGTGTTTGAGGCATTAAGGCCGCTGTGTGTGTGTTTACTATTGAACTAGGCTCTGCTTATAGAGAATTCATCATACCGAGCCCAGAGCACAAAAACAGGCTCTAAGAGAGTGGAAGACACAGGAGAGAAAGGGCATGAGGTAAGGCAGTGTCCCTGTGGAGGTCAGAGGCTGGGATCCAGTGCCCTGGGAAGGGCTGGGGTGTGACTCACTGGCAGGACAAGAAGATGGAAGGATGGGCGCAGATGTGGGGGGGCTCAGAGCAAGTTCCCAAACCAATGGCTGAAACTTTTTCTTTGAAGTAGGAAGGGAGAATGAGAATCAAGGGCTTCAGGAAACCAAAGACTTGAAATAGTCACAGCAGAGGGTGGTAGAGGGAGCTGACTTGGGGGCACCTTAGGTTTGCGGGGCATGCGGCATCCCTGCTGAAGGTGAGATTTCTCTCTGGCAGTGCCCCACAGTGCTGATGTATAAAGACAGGTAGATGCTGGTCCATTTAGCTCAGGTTTACCCAGGTAAGTATAAAAGGATAAAGGCACAAGGGAGTCCAAATGTTGGCGAGAAGACCCCAAGATTGGTTGAGCAATTTGTTAGTGGAGCCCAACTGTGATAACCATCAAAATGCCTGCGTTTTAGTGAGTTAACACTACAAACTAGATTTCACAGCCCAGTGTGGGGTCAGGTCAGTGGGACACTGACAGCACCCAGCCTGAGCACGGGGAAGGAACACCAAGTACTGTGGGTCAGACAGAAGTGGAGGCAGCATGGCCTCATCTAGCTGCAAGGGATGCTGGGAAATTGTTGGGAAAAGTTGTATGTGTATGTTGTATGTTGGGAAAAGGGGGAAAGGGGGTTTGCCAACAGCTTCAGTCTCAGCTGTTCTTGATGAGATAGACCATGGAATCCAATGGCACAAAGGAAGTGAGAAAGCCCCATGGGAGTTAGAAGAAAAAGAATCTCTTCCCACTAGAGAAAAGTATGGCAGGTTTGAAAAACAACCTGGAGTGCTGCCCAGACCTGCTGGGACAAAGCAACTGTGGGTTCTCCACTTTGGTGCGGGGAAGTTCAAAGAGACTGAGAAGCCATCAAGCAGGCTTTGGTAGATGAAAAAAGGAGGTAAAGTTTGGCATCACAGCTGCAGCCCCCAAACCAAGGAATACTCCCCACCTTTGAGATGCAGAATGACCATGTGTACATTAACACAGTTGTCCTTAGTTCTAGTCATAGACTGTCACCACAGCTTCAAGAAAATATGGCCCTTAACTTTTATAGTGTAAAAGAATTCACATGTAAGAATTCTTTAGATTTTAAAATACGTTTAAATCAATAGGTGCTGATTGGCAAAATGTAAGGCTACCCCCTGTATCCAGTGCTGTTATTAAAAATGATTCTTAGAAATGACTCCCTCTCATTCTCCCCGTATCCCTGTGAAGCACACTGAACATGTGTGTGACAGATGGAGAGGCTGAGGCTCAGAGTATTAGGACTCAGACCCAGTGCCCATGGGGGTTAAGAACTCCACTGAGCTGGGCAGGGGTCGAGGCAATTATGGATCTACGAGAGGGTCAATCTTGTGGATGGAGTGGGCAGCAGGGGCGGACAGAGAGAGATGTGCTGGAAGGTCTGGGTGGAGTACCCACCCCCATGAAGGGAAGCAAAACTCCCCCCTTCCAGGCCAGGCAGCAGAGCCTAAGCCAGTAAAAGTGGCCCTGTCACAAGTGTCACAAAGCCCAGGCAGTGCCATGAAGAGGATTGCCCATGAATATCACTATGCTGGGACATGTGTTACCCTATTAAAAAAATTGTTTTTATTTCAGGATACATCCTCACAAATCTGATTTTTATTTAGTTTTTAATTTAGTTTTCTTTTCCTTTTTATTTTAGGAGGAGGGAGGGGGAGAGAGAGAGAGAGAGAGAGAGAGAGAGAGAGAGAGAGAGAGAGAATCCTAAGTAGGCTCCACACTCAGCACGAAGTCCGATCTGGGGCTTGATCCCACAACCCTGGGATCATGACTTGAGGCAAAATCAAGAGTCCAACACTCAACCGAGCCACCCAGCTGCCTCACAAATTTGACTTTTTAAAAAATACACACAATAAGCAGGAAAACCAAAACTACGACTCACTTGTCTTTTTGACCTATCTACTGGTTCTTCTCTCTGGAGGCTCCATATTCCCAAGTAACCAGAATAGGGGATCTTTGTGAGCATTCAATCAGGCATCTATATTTTCTTTAGGTAGTGTTCTGATCTCTTAAGTAGATGTGGACACAGAAAAAACATCCATGTTTAAAGGTTAACGAATGTGTCATTGCTCACATTTGTATTCAAATACTTTTTACACTAGTTTAACAATGGTGCTGAGAGTATCCATTAACAGTGAAATGGAGACTGTAAGCCATTAATGGTTTTATGACTTCTGTGTATTACAGCCATGGAGTCTTGTAAATTTGTGTACATGTGTATAGCTCATTAAAAGTTCTACTGAATTGTAATATTCAGCCTAATATTAGGTTGTTTATAGTCAGGTCTTAAAGTAAAATCTCAGAGACAAATTAGGTCAGCTAAATTAAAACACAAGGAGGTTGTCTGAATTCTATTATATAACCTTTCTTCTTCTTAAAGGATATAATTCTCTGCATTCTTCTGAATGGAATTTTAATTTCCTTTTTCAATTAAAACACTAAAGAACACTTTTGGCTTTGTTTGCAATTTACATTAAAAAAAGGAATTCTTTACAAATCAGTGAAAAAAGAAAATGCTGCCTTTACGACCTACCATACTCTTTTTTTTTTAATGTTTATTTGTTTATTTGAGAGAGAGAGATAGCATGTGAGCATAAGTGGGGGTGGGGCAGAAAGAGAGGGAGAGGGAGAGAATCCCAAACAGGTTCCTCACTGTCAGTGCAGAGCCCAACACAGGGCTCTGTCTCGTGAACTGTGAGATCATGATCTGAGCCAATATCAAGAGTTGGATGTTTAACTGAGCCACCGAGTCCCCCCACCATGACCACATTCTTAATCCATCTAAATATTATTAATGTTTCAGAATAGGTTTATTTGTTTATTTATTTATTTATTTTAATGTTTATTTATTTTTTGAGAGAGACAGAGCATGAGTGGGGAAGGGGCAGAGAGAGGGTGAGATGCAGAATCCAAAGCAGGCTCCAGGCTCCACAGTGTCAGCACAGAGCCCGATGCGGGACTCAAACTCATGGACCTGACTGTCAGGAGATGATGACCTGAGCCGAAGTCAGATGCCTGACTGAGCCACCTATGCACACCCCAGAATAATTTTAATAACTGGATTCTAATGGCAAAAGAAATAAACAAACATTAAAAACTTTTACATGCAAGTGTGTATTTGCACAATTTGTCAGCAAGAAATCTGAAGAAATACTGATTGAATTTGTTCATTACTTCAAAATGTAATTTAATTTTAAATTAGGAATACATTCCATACTTCAAAAAGTATATATCTAAAAGGCATATAATAGAATGCTCCTTACAGCATGGTTTATAATACCTCAAACCAGAAACAACCCAAATGTCCCACAGTAGCACATAGATAATTATAGTGTGATATATCCATGCAGTGGAATATCATATAGCAATAAAAAATGAACAACTACTTACGCAGCAATGTGGATTCCTGCAGCCATAATGTGGAGGGAAAGAAACCAGTAATAAAATTATCCATATGATTCAGTATGATTCTATTTCTGTGAAGTTCCAAAAAAGGCAAAACTAATCCATGGTGTTAGACGTATGATAGTTGTTACTTTCAGGGAGGAGAAACAGGACAGTGTTTGAACAAAAGCATCCCTTCTGGGGTGCTAGTTATGTTCTATTTCCTGATTGGGGTAGTGGTTATCCAGCTATGCTATTAAAGAAAGAAGGGCTACTTTGTTATTAAAATGTGAGTGCGGCATTTATGGATTTCACTGACTGGTTCCCCAAGGGGAAAAATCAGGGATTTTACATGCTAGAAAAGAGAGGTTCATTATGGTTTTGCCAATTATGGATTGCAGCTTGTACTGAGGATTGGCCGGGAGGAGTCCCTATGGATGTACATCTTTGTGTGAAGCCCATCTTGTTCTGTAGCCCAAGAATTAGGTTGGGTGACCCTAACAGAAGTCATTCAGACTCTTGGTTGTTTATCAGCTTTGCTAGTGCACTGCTTAAAGTTTAATTATTAGCTTATTTATCAAAGTCATTTATCAGCTTGGGCTGGTTAGAACAGCATTCAGATTTGATAAATGCCAGGCAAATGTTGCAATGATTGTAAAGTTGTTCTTTCACAAGTACTTTCTAGTGGCCCTGCCTTACCCAGGGATAAAAAGTTGAACTCAAAGGATAAGACAATTATCAAGCTTTCCTATCCATATTAGGTTCAGATCAGTTTTGAGTATTGTATCAAATAGATTTTTTTGTTTTATTTATTTGTTTTATATTTAATGAGGTGTGATGTATACACAGGACAATTCTTTCTTATTAGTATACAGTTCTCTGAGATGTGACAATCACACATAGTTGTGTAACCACTGCTACCACCACCCACACAATCAAGATGCACAAAGATCCCCTCACCCATAAAAATTACCCCCTTTCCTAATTCTCAGTCATTGGAAACCCATGATTTATTTTATTTCCCTATAATTTTGCCTATTTTAGCATGTCATATGTCTTTAAAAAATTTTTTTAACATTTATTCATTTTTGGGAGACAGAGCATGAGTCGGGGAGGGGCAGAGAGAGAGAGGGAGACACAGAATCCAAAGCAGGCTCCAGGCTCCAACGAGCTGTCAGCACAGAGCCTGATGCGGGGCTCCAACCCACAAACCGTGAGATCATGACCTGAGCCGAAGTCGGCCGCTTAACCGACTGAGCCACCCAGGTGACACAATGTCATATGTCGTTTGAATCTGACTTCTTGCATACAACATGAGGCATCTGAGATTCATCCCTGTTGTTGTGTTTATCAGTAATTCAGTCCTTTTTTTTTTTAAAGTAGGTTCCATGCCCAGCACAGAGCCAAATGTGGGGCTTGAGCTCACAACCCTGAGATCAAAACCTGAGCTGAGATCAAGAGTCAGATATTTAACGGACTAAGCCACCCAGGCACCCCAGTAGTTTGTTCCTTTTTATAGCTGGGTTGTGTTCCATTATACTGATGTACCACAATGTGGTTATGACCTTTCCCCAGTTGATGACCAAACAGGAGATTTCCAGTGTTTGGTGATTATGAATAAAACGGCTTTAATCACTTGTATACAAATAAAGGTAAGTTTTCATTTCATTTGGGTAATACCTAGGAGTAGGATTATTGGGTCATATAGTAAGTATATGTTTACCTTCATAGGAAACTTACAAGCTCTTTCCCAAAGTGTCTGCCCCGTTTTGCTTTCCCACCAACAATGTGTAAGAGTAAGTTGCACTTCATCCTCACCAGCAATTGTTATTGTCCGATTCTTAGAATTTCAGCCATTCTAATAGGTGTGCGGTGGTATCTCATTGTGGTTTTGTTTTGTTTTCTCTAGTGGAAAATAATGTTGGGCATCTTTTCATTTTTTGTACTGATCTAAGTTTCTGTCTGCTATCAGAATTCTTCTACCTTAAAAACTTCCTTTAACATTTCTTATAATGTAGATCCGCTAGTAATGAATTTCCTCAATTTTTGTTTGTCTGAAAAAGCTTATATTTCTCCTTAATTTTGTAAGATATTTTCATTGGGTATATATAGCATTCAGACATGAGAGTTCTGTTCTTTCTGCACTTTAAAAATGTTCCATTGTCTCTTGGCCTGTATAGTTTCTGAGGAGAATCTACTGTAATTCTTACCTATTTTCCCTTTATCTTGTGTATTTTTCCCCCTCTGGCCTCTAAGATATTCTCTCTTTCTCTCTCTTTCTTCTTGTATTTGACTCTTTGAATATGATGTGTTTAGATGGATGGTTTTGAGGAAAGGCAGTATTTATCTTGCTTAGTATTCAACAAGCTTCTTGCATCTGTGGTTTATTTCTTTCATTATTTCTATAAAAATCTCAGCCATTCTCTCTTCAAATATTTTTTATGTCCCTTTCTCACTCTCGTCTCCTTCTGAGATTCATATTATATAGTGTTAGACTGTTTGATATTGTCTCACAGCTTTTGGATTGTCCTCTTTTTTTTTTTTTTTCCTGTTTGTGTTTTGATTTGGATAATTTCTGTTAACCTCTTTTCCAGTTGATTGATCCTTTCTTCCATGGTGTCAAGTCTTTTTTTTGAAAGTTTATTTGTTTATTTTGAGAGAGTGAGAAAGAGAGAGAGACAGTGCAAGCAGGGGGGAGAGAGAATCCCAAGCAGACTCTGTGCTGATAGCAGACTATTCTGATAACGCAGAGCCTGACATAGGGGTCAGTCTCACTAACTGTGAAATCATGACCTGAGCTGAAATTAAGAATTGGTCACTTAACCAACTAGCCACCCAGATGCCCCTGGTGTCAAGTCTTCATGAGCCTATTCAGGCATTCATCATTTGTTTTAACCATGTTTGCTTTATTCTCAATTCCTATTTGATTCTTCCTTACAGTTTTTACTTCTTTGCTGAAATTCCTCATCTTTTTTGCATATTGTCAACTTTTCCATAAATCTTTAACATATTAATTGTAGTCATTTAAAATTTCCTATCTGATACTTACAACATCCAGTCATATCTAAATCTGCCTTTGTTCATTGTGCTGTCTCTTGAAAAGAGTTTGCTCTTTCTTGACTTTTTGTCTTGTAATTTCTGGTTGAAATCCAGACATGGTGTATTGCTCAGTAAAGGCTGAAGTAAATGGTATTTGCACTGAAATAGCAATGGGAACATCTTCTTCTACTAGGCATTTAGGGTGGGAAGTTTAGTCAATATAAGCAGTAGCTTGGTTTGGTTTATCTTGTTTCTATGGTTACTCTCAGTACACCTTGGGCTTCAAAGTTCTCTGGTTTTACCTTATGCATAGATTGGGGCTGTGATGACAGAGTTTTTCTCTTGTTCCTGTTACATTCTCAGCTTTATGTTTTTCCTATGGTCCCATGCTTCAAAGAGGACATATGGAAGAAGCTAAGGACACAGAGAAGCATGAAGAATTGGGGCCATCACACTCTATCATAGGTACCAATCTCTCAGAAGTTGTATTTATTAGAATTGCTTTAGAATCTTTTTGATTCAGGATCATGATGTTTGATGAGATGTAAGTATGCTACAGCATTTTAGAACCTGTTTATATATAATTTGACAACCCTACTGATTAGAAACAGAGGTAGAAAATGCATAACTAATATTTACAAAGCACTCTTCCCTTTGCCAAATTCAGGCCATGTGAAAAGATCCTATGGTAACTTTTGTCAGATTTTGGATAACCAGTTGGCTTTTTCTTTAGTTTTATGTAAGGAACTCTCATTTATCCAGTTTTAACAGGAAGTTTAGCCAGCAAGCAAATATTGCCTTATCATCCTAGTGTATAATCTAAAGCATTTCTGTTATCTAGCATCACTTCTTCAAGAAAGTTCAGGCTTCAAGTTTCTTGGATTGGCTTCTTCTGCCTTCTGTAATATATATATATATATATATATATATATATATATATATAACTCATACATATAACATATGTTAATATATATTTTATATATTTATATATGTTATATATATAATATATATAATATATATAATATATATAATATATATAATTTCCCCAAGTGACCAATGTTGACCCATAGGCAGGGACATCTCTATGCCCCTATTCAGCAGGAAGAAGTTACAGAAAAGAAGACCTTCCACCTTCAGCAACCTTAAAGATTTAAGGGTCAAAATTGTTCACAGGGGAATGATGAGGGAAACAAAGGTAGAAAGAAATGTAGATAAAATGAAATTTCCTTATTGTGCAACCCATTGACAAATACTTGAGGCAGGCAGAGTATGATATTCTTACAGGAACTCCCAGCTGTTTTAATGTTATCATCATGATGATGAGCATAAGATCTTTATGGGAACATGTCTTAAAGAGATTAAAAAGCATAAAATAATTCATAGTATATTAAGTATCAACAAGGTTAACTCACAAAAATAAATCAGTATCTATAAGGATTAGACACAGAAATGGAAAGCATAAAGAAAAAGAGTTTAAAAAGAAGGAAGGAAGGGGAGAAAAATAGTGGTTTTGGGTATTTAGTCTTGTTATGGTGATCTTGGGTAGAAGCTGTCTACTTCAAGTATTCATCAGCTTGGTTCAAAGTACTTGGGTAGCTACTGTCAGCCATAAAGTAGTTTACTTCATCTGGATGTAAATTTAAGGCTCAGTTTGAGACAATATTCCCAGTTGTCCTCTACTATCAAATCAATTTCTATGACCTCCTTTTGCATAGGAGATAGACACATGGATCCAGAATAAACTCTTTGTAGTTTTATGACAGTATCTGTTGTTAAGACGCCTTCATAGGATCCTTTCCAGCATTGTACCAGAGAAGATTTCCAATTGGTGTCTTTTCCAATTAGTACCTAAGTTGAAGCAGTGAAGAGGTTCTAAAGGTGAAATTTTTGAAAATCCAGCTTGTACCCATGGAAGATAAGAGTAACTATTGAATTTCATTTTGACAGCACTTAGCTAGATCTGTATGATGCAAGGTCAAATCAGCGATATGTGCTAAGACTTACAGGTTCATAGTCTTCTAGTTATCGTCCCAGAAGTTTATAGTCTATGAGTTTCAGAATGGGCTGACCTGATGGCCACTAGGGGTAAAATTCTCAGCCAGGGATGTTCAAGAGTTTCAGAGAACTTGACCAATTTCAGTTTTTTCCCCTTAATTTAGAGCTTAGATTTGACTTATTTTTTATTTTTATTATTTTTATTACATTATATTTATTTATTATATCCTATTCATATTTTTGCATTGACTTGAATTATAAAATCAAATTTGTTTAAATAGGGGTACCTGAGTGGCTCAGTCAGGTAAGTGTCTGACTTTGGCTCAGGTCATGATCTCACAGTTTGTGGGTTCGAGCCCTGTGTCAGGCTCTGTGCTGACACCTCAGAGTCTGAAGCCTGCTGTGGATTCTGTGTCTCTTTCCCTGCATCTCCCTGGCTCGTGCTCTCTCTCTCTCTCTCTGTGTGTCTCAAAAATAAATAAACAGTAAAAAAATTTTTAAATAAAATAAATTAAATCTGTTTAAATAAAATAATGTTCAGCTCTAATAAATCTATAAAAATGCAGTAAATGTTTAAAACAATTAAAACATCAAAATCTTAGAGGAGAACACAGGCAGCAACCTCTTTAACCTTGGAAGTAGCAACTTCTTACTAGACATGTCTCTGGAGGCAAGGGGAAAAAAAGCAAAAATGAACTACTGGGACTTTATCAAGATAAAAATCTGCACAACAAAGGAAACAATCAACAAATTTAAAAGGCAGCCTATGTAATGGGAGAAGATATTTGCAAATGACATATCTGATAAAGGGTTAGTATCCAAAATCTGTAAAGAACTTACCAAATTCAACACCCAAAACCAAATAATCCAGTGAAGAAATGGGCAGAAGACATAAAAAGACACTTTTTCCAAAGATGAAATCCAGATGGCCAACAGATACATGAAAAGATGCTCAACATCACTCATCATCAGGGAAATACAAATCAAAACTATGATACCACCTGATACCTGTCAAAATGGCTAAAATGAACAACTCAGGCAACAACAGATATTGGCGAGGATGTGGAGAAAGAGGAACTTTTTGCACTGCTGGTGGGAATGCAAACTGGTGCAGCCACTGTGGAAAATGGAATGGAGATTTCTCAAAAAGTGAAGAATAGAACTACCCTACAACTCAGCAATTGCACTACTAGGTATTTATCCAAAGGATATAAAATACCGATTCGAGGGGGCACATACACCCCAATGTTTATAGCAGCATTATCATCCACAGCCAAATTATGGAAAGAGCACAAATGTCCATCCATTGGTGAATGGATAAAGAAAGATGTGGTATGTATGTATATACAATGGAATATTAACCAGCCATAAAAAGGAATGAAATCTTGCCATTTGCAATGTTTTGATGGAGCTAGAGTGTATTATGTGACACAAAATAAGTCAGTCAAAGATAAATATCATATGATTTCACTCATATATGGAATTTAAGAAACAAAGCAGATAAAATAGGGGAAAGGAACAAAAAGAGATGCTGGCAAACTATAAGAGATTCTTAACTATAGAGAACAAACTGAGGGTTGATGGAGGGGAGGTGCTGGGGGATGGGCTAGATGGGTGATGGATATTAAGGAGGGCACTTGTTGTGTTGAGTATTGGATGTTATGTGTAAGTGATGAATCACTAAATTCTACTCCTGAAACCAATATTACACTATATGTTAAGCAACTAGAATTTAAATAAAAATTTGAAAAAAACGTTTAAAAATGATAAATAAGAAAAATCAACACGAATCCAATGACATTTATTTATTTTTTTAAACTTTTCTTTTTAATGTTTATTTACTTTTGACAGAGAGAGAGAGACAGAGTTGAGCGGGGGAGGGGCAGAGAGAGAGGGAGACACAGAATCCGAAGCAGGCTCCAGGCTCTGAGCCGTCAGCACAGAGCCCAACGCGGGGCTCGAACCCACAAACCATGAGATCATGACCTGAGCCGAAGTCGGTTGCTCAACCGACTGAGCCACCCAGGTGCCCCAACATTTAAATATCACACTATTCCCCACAAAAGAGTTCAATGCAAAATAGGTGTTGCCTGACATTCAGTTTGTGTCTTTATCTTTATTCTCAGACAAATATTTTCTCTTAAGACTAATGCTTTAACTGTTCCTTGTAAAGATATTTAATTTATTCAATAATTCATTCATTATTTACATTATCATCTATGACTGATCATAAGCAATTAGCTATTATCTTTCTAAACTTTTAAGTTAGGAATCATTATTATATTTATTAATAAAAAATACCCTTAATTTTAAAAATGTCATTATTTCTTGTACTGTTTTTAAGTAGTTTGTTTTACTGAGTGTTTTGTGGATTAAAAATAAATAAATATTTCTATTTCCTAAGTTGATGAGATCTATGCAGCTCTTTATTATACCAGATATTAAAACCTTAAAAGTTAATCCTCATCATCATTGAAAATTTTTATAGGGGTCAATTGCACCACACTTATATTTGTAGGATATTTTGCCCAGCTGCTCAATCCGGAGTAATGCAACTCAAAGAAACCAGACTGTAAATTAGTATCTGTGTCTAACTGATACTGATACTTTTTTTTTTCAACCTGTATAATTGATCTTCCAAGGCATATGGAAAAAGAATACAATATTTAACTTTAGCAGGATTGCTAAAGTATTGGCAACCAACCAATGCCCTGTAAACACTTTTATTTTGGCAATGGTCCACAAGGTTAACTTCTAGAGAAGTTACAATGAACTTCCCAATACAATGAAACAACTCAAGACAACTAGACTATATAATTTTGAGAGAAAATATATAAATTAATACTTGTTTATAATCACTTACAAAATGTATGTATACTAAAATTGCTACAGACAATAAGGTACATACCCTTTAGAAAACACAATTGGTCACATATTGTTCTTTTTAGAAATGGTCATATAAAAATGGAAATAGACATTTGTAGCATCAATTCTTTGTTTTAAGTTTCTTTATTTTGAGAGAGAGAGAGAGCAGAGGAGGGGCAAAGAGAGAGGGAAAGAGAGAGAATCCCAAGCAGGCTCTGCACCATCAGCACAGAGCCTGATGCGGGGCTTGAACTCAAAAACTATGAGATCACAACCTGAGCTGAAGTCAGATGCTTAACTGACTGAGCCACCCAGGCACCCCCATTTTTGTTTTTTTAAGCATCAATAGGTTTGATTAGCAAATATCATCCACGTAGGTATGACTGCCAAATCACGAGCCAAACAAAGTATGTCTTTGATTCTAATCATTATTGTAACTTAATAAACTGTAAATTATATCGTGACTTGTAATCCCTATCCACTACCAGATTTTGTAATATATGGCCATTCTAACTCACAACCCTGAGATCAAGAGTCAGATGCTCAACCAAGACAGCCAGGCGCCATATATGGTGATTCCAAACCCCCCCCCCAAAAAAAAACAAAAAACAAAACAAAACAAAAAACCCCACAACACCATGTGCACACCAATAGGTTTTCCAAAGCTCCCAACAGAGATATTTTTCTTTAAATGTTCAACTACTTCATCATATCTGTGTGAACAAATCCTGGTGCAACAATACTCACTCTGATTTTCTTTCTTGTTACCTTTAGTAAGAATATGTGAAAATCCAACTAATCCTCCTTTACCAGTGCTATGCACAAACTGGCCAGAGTTGCCTTTTAAACCAAATATGTGCTATATTAACAAGAGACCTTCTTGGTTGTTGAATCATAGTCTTCATGGCAGCTTTACAAGTCAGCATGGAACCCAAGAGATTAGTATGAGCTGAGATGTCATATCTTCAGGCTTTGTTCTTGCTAAAAGGCTATCCCTGTTCATTCTAGCTGCATTTACCAAGAAATAAACTCGATCTACGTTTTTCTCCATCTCTTCAAATGTATTTTGAACCTCATGTTTTTTGGCAGCATCATAGCTAAATACCAAAAGATCTCCACCAAGGTCACCAGGGCCAGTGGCTTTGGCCACTTCCAGATTCCTGGAAATGATGGCCAATCAGTAGCGTTTCTGGGCCATTAATCGGGCCACTGCCCTGCCAATGCTCTGGGAGCCTCCTGTGCATCTTGGACCTGTCCATCTTGCACCCTGTCCATCTTGGACCTCAGAGTCACAAACTCAGAGGGAAGAGGTCTAGGAGTGGCAGCTCCCTTCCAGATTCCCTCGGTTCTAAAAAAGCCAAAGTGCCACAAAAAGCTACCATTGTACACCTCCTCCTACTGCCACCCCAATATAAAGTTTTTGATAGTTGCATTTTACCTCTACTTTTCTCGGAAACTGTGGTGAGTAGGAGCAATAAGATTTTTGATTAAACGAGAACACCTTATCAAGTTCCTTTATGACTGTCCCAGTACCTAGGGAGTAGGCATGGTATCCCCCAGGTGGGAAAATTACTGTCTAACAATTTGTGTAGTTATTTCAGTGCTCGGAGAAGCTTTTCTGCTAGAGAAGTCTTCACCATCCAGAGAATTTATAAATGATCCCAAGTACATATTCATAATCTTGTGACTTGGGTAACTGGATAAAGCCCATCTTTATGTGTTCAAAAGTCCTCTGGGATATGGCTCAGACCCATATGTATCCCACTTTTTAAGTTTTATTTTTTCCTGGGTTATGATGGTACAGATGAGGCCTAAGCCCTCCACATCTCTAGCTACCAGTGAGAAATTTCCCCACAAACTCTTATTCATGGTGGAAGCAGTATTTTTACATTTTGGTCAAACTTTACCTCGTTTTTTGGGTGCAACCACATGGCCATCTTAGCTGCATTAGAAACCATTGAAATGGACAGAACAACTTTATTTTAGCAAATGTTTCTTTTGTTTCTCAATCTGAGGCTGAATATCCTATGTCTGAAACAGACCTTATGCATAAATATATTCATTTTCTTACATTCGTCTCATCATAAATGAGTTCTCTCAGCAAGGCCAAAAGTGCCACTTATTTTGTTTAATGATCTGCCAGTGCATTCCCTTCATCTTCTTTTTTTTTTTTTTAATGTTTATTTATTTATTTTGAGACAGAGAACAAACATGAGTCAGGGAGGGGCAGAGGAGAGAGAGTCCCAAGCAGGCTCCATGCTGTCAGCGCAGAGACTGACTTGGGGCTCAGTCTCATAAGCCATGAGATCATGACTTGAGCCAAAATCAAGATTTGGATGCTTAACAGACTGAGTCACCCCAGGTACCCCACCCTTTCCCCTTCTTTATAATTGCTCTTACTATGTGCCTTAATGGCTATTAATTCCACCACTTGGGCTGACCCAGCTTTGGTCAGTTTTATACAAACTCTTACACAGTTTTATGTAGTCTCTGTCTAACCTCGATGGTATTGACCTCAATCATTTAAAAAGAGCATTTGTTCTGGTTGCCTGTGTGGCTCAGTTGGTTAAGCATCTAACTTCAGCTCAGGTCATGGTCTTGTGGTTCATGGGTTTGAGCCCCGTGTTGGACTCTGTGCTGACAGCTCAGAGCCAGGAGTTTGCTTTAGATTCTGTGTCTGCCTCTCTCTCTGCCCCTCCCCCGCTTGCTTTTTGTCTGTCTCTCAAAAATAAATAAACGTTCAAAAAAAGTTAAAAACAAAACAAGGAACATTTGTTCCCCATTCCATAGGGTAACATCAACTCAATCTTCCTCTTGGACATTCAATTTTACAGTTGCTGTTATATAGACATGAGGGTCTCCTTCATCAAGTAGTGGAAGCAACATGGCAGGATTAAGATTATAACAATGACAAATGGTCACACAAGAGACAAACAATAGGGGTCAGTCCTAGTTAATCGGTTGGCTGAGCAATGCTGGATGTTGCTTGTTAGTAATCAGGACTGAACAGCATGTAGAACCCATGAAGTTAGTGGTGTGGCAAGGATGTATCCACAGATGCATCTACCAGTTTTGCATCCGTGATCATGGCACATAACAGGAAGGAAGACACTAGCCATTGAATCTAGAAAAATATGTGAACAGAAAGTGGTTCTTCCCATGTTGTTGAGCCAAAGCCTCTATAATTGATACCTTCCTGCCAACCCTTTTTTTGCTTCAGCACAAGGAAATGTACAGAAAAGACATAAGATGTGCTTTTTCTGTTTTTGTTTGTTTGTTTGTTTTTGTTTTTATTCCAGTAGACCTGGGGTTGCAGGCTCCTGTAATTTAGATTTCAAAATGACAAAGTCAGTTCCAGCTTTTCAACTAAATTCTGGTCACCTATTTTTGGTTAAGTTCTTGAAGGAGTCAAGTTAGTCTGGAAAAGTTGGGAATCCATAGCCTAAACTTAATACCTGTTAAGTTTTGCAAATCTTACCAATTTCTATCTGGTTGTTGGGTTTAGATTTTGCTGGACCATCTAATCCAATTTTGGGGTAGAGTGCTCTCTTTGGTGGAGAAGTCACCTCCTAACTAATGTACTACCTTTTGGCAAAATTGTGAATTTTCTTTAATGCTTAACCATATTCAGCCACTTGCTCTTTCAAGAGGTAGACTGAATCCTTGTTTTCCAGGAGAGGTAAGTATGAGGTAACGTCTTCAATATTGAATGAAATCTTAACTTTTTAGGAGTGTTACCTTTTTAAAATAATTACTTAAAGAATAAAAAAACAAAAAAACCATAAAGGTTCCTGTGTGAATCCCCAAGGCATTACTGCCCAAATATATTGTTAGTCTGTTCCAAATAAAGGAAAACCTATCAACTGTCTTTATTTACAGAAATGCTAATGAAGATGAGCCAGGCCACTACTGTGAACTATTTTCCTGTTAAGTGGAACTGAAGAGAGAAGAACATTAGCATTAGGCACTCTGGAAACCTAAGAATGACTCACTGAATGGCTCTTAAGTCTTGCAGAAACTGATATCGCTTTCCACTAGGTTTGTAGGAAGGCCATGCTTAGACTTGTACAAAGAATTTTATGTTGTTGCTGTTGTTGTTGTTGTTGTTCTGAGGATCTATGACTGGTTTATTCCTTGAATACCTTCTGATTTCAGAAGACATTAGAATGGCTTAGAAGGATACACCTGTATCTCTATAGGTTCTGTTCTCAGCATTTTCCTTCCATCAATAGAGCTTTTGTTCACAGATTGCAATGTACCAGTTGAAGTAAGGGCTCTAAAGTTCCAAAAGTCATTGTCTAGGACAGTTTAAGAAAGTTAAAGGCACAAACAGCATGCTGTGAAATTGTGTTTCTAGTGATTCTTTATTTTCTAAGAATAATCTTTCCAGTGAGCAGTTAATCTGACAGCTGCATTTATATAAAAGGCTTCTGCCAGGTAGTTGAAAGGTATGGGAGCACAAAGGAGTAATCAGTGTTGTTCTGTTGGTCTTAATATGGTAGCCAAAGGCTCAATATGTGTAGAAAAGGAAGTGGGTTTTAAATACCTACTGTAACACATCAATTTATCTGACTGGTTGTTGTAATGCAGTGTGGCTCAGGATAGAAAGGGTAGCACTTATGTCAACTAGGAATTGGCCTTTTTGTCCCTTTATGTTTACAGAGGTGTAGGCAGGGTCCTAACAATGCCCCCTTGCTCCAGGAGTCCTAGTGCTGGTTATAGAATCAAACATTAATGTAGGTGCTGCCAAGAAGGGATTTCATAGTTGTAATTAAAGTTCCAAGTCAGATGACATTAAGATTCAGAGGTTATCTGCATGTACCTCATCTAATCACAAGTCCTTAAAAGCAGAGGACTTTTTCCAGCTGATGGGAGAGGAGTAAGGTAGAAGACAAAGGTAAAAAGGGAAGTCAGAGAAATTCCAAGAATGAGAAGGAATCCAGGTGCTAAGGCTGGTGCAAAGATGGAGAGGCCACATGTGAAGGAGTGTGGAAAGCCAGTCCCTGGTCCCTGACTGACAACCAGAAAGAGAACCAGGACCTCAGTTCCTACCACTGCATAGAACTGAATTCTAACAGCTTCCTGAATAAGCTCTGAAGTAGATTCTTCCTCTGAACCTTCATATAAAAACCCAGCCTGGCCATCACCTTGGTTTCAGCCTTGTGAGACCCTGAACAGAGAGCCCAGGTGAGCCAACTGCGTTCTGACCTACAGAGCTGTGGAATAATAAATGGGTATTGTTTTAAGTTGCTAGGTTTGTGATAATTTGTTAAGCATCAAAAGGAAATGAATACAATAATTTTTCTGAAAGAGGAAAACAGGAAGCATAGCTGAGCACTTTTATGGCCTTTGGAATTAAGTCTGTGGAGCTCTTTTGGTTTCAACTAGCATTTTGTTTTCAAGACAAGCCCAGTATGGAAGCAGAAACCTGATATTTTGCCCCACCTCCACAATGACATGTCATGGTCAGGAAGAATACCACATAATTCACTCTGAGATAAACCAAAAAAAGCAAGGTCTTAACCTTTTATTCTAGCCCCGTCAATAGATAAAATATCAAGCATGTCCCACAAAACTACTGTGATGTTTATGAATATGACAATCAATGAGAAACATGTGAGCAAGTTTCTGGTTTCTCACCAGAAACAGACAGGTGTTGTATACGGGGCGGCCTTGGCAATATTGCAAGAGTTTTGTATGTGTTGGGGGGATTTGTTTTTGTTGTTCTTTTAAACTTTTGTGCTTTATATTTAATGAGTAAATGCTTCTGAAGTCTGACCCCCTTGCTCTTTCCCTATAAACTTGGCCTTTTCTTTCCCCAATACTTTTGCCTCTGAATCTTCCTTTGATACTGGACACATTTTCTTTTTCAAAGTCCCTGCTGTTGGCAGTATCTCCATCTATTTTTTTCACCATTTTAGACTTTATTCTGGATTAACTGAGAACAAGAATTCTCACATGTCTATTGTCCCTGGGGTTCAGGTTTGGTGTTAGCTCCCTAGATTGGAGGGCCACGGATTTCTTTCCTTTTCTATATTCTTCATCTCTAAGTGTTCTCTGATAATGTCCTACTCTCTTTGGCAGTTCCTCTAAGTTTGTGATCCACCCAATTTCTTCTTATTGATGTAGCAACTTGGGGACTCAATTCTATCATGACTTCTTCAGATTTCTGGTTTGCTTCCTTGGCTATAGCTGACTCATAATAAGTAGTTTTATTGAAATGTAATTCATACACCAGACAATTTATCCATTTAAAGGGTATGATTAAATTTGCATTCATATATTCATGGAGTTGTATGTCTATCACCACAACCCATTTTAGAACATTTTCATTGTCTCGAAAAGAAACTGCATCCCTTAGCTATTACCCCTCTCCCAGCCCTTAGCAACCACTAACCTACTTTCTATCTATAAAGATTTGACAATTTTGGACATTTCATATAAATAAAATCATACAATGTGTGGTTCTTTGTGACTGGCTTCTTTCAGTTAGCAAACGTTAATCCATATTGTAGCATGTAACAGTGCTTGATTTAATCTATTTGCCAAAAAAATTGCATTGTACAAATGTACCACATTTCATTTATCCACTCAACAACTGGTAGACATTTGAGTTGTTTCTACTTTTTGGCTACTATAAATAATGCTGCTATGAACATCAGTATACAAGTATTTGTGTAAATATATGTTTTTATTTCTCTTGGGTATACATGTAGGAGTGGAATTACTGGGTCATACGGTAACTATTTAAGGAACTGCCAGACTGTTCTCCAAAGCGGCTGCACTATTCTACATTCTTACCAGTAGTGTCTTAAGTTATGAAATTGGGAATTGGAAATCCTACAACTCTGTTCTTTTTTCAATATTTTTGGGTTATTTTGGGTCTCTTGAATTTCCTTAAGAATTTCAGAATCAGCTTGTCAGTTTCTGAAAATAAGCTTAGATTTATTATTTTCTGAAATCAGCTGAGATTTTCATAGGGATTACATTATTTCGACAGATCAATCTGGGGAATATTGCCATATTAACAATATTACGTTTTTTAATCTATAAACATGGGAAGTCTTTCCATTTTTTTAGGTCTCCTTTAATTATTTTCTTTCTTTTTAAAAAATGTTTATTTTTGAGGTGCCTGGGTGACTCGGTTGAGTGTCCAACTTCGGCTCAGGTCATGATCTCACAGTTCCTGGGTTTGAGCCCCACTTCGGGCTCTGTGCTGACAGCTCAGAGCCTGGAGCCATTCAGATTGTGTCTCCCTTTCTCTCTGCCCCTCCCCCACTCACGCTCTGTCTCTCTCTTTTTTTTAATAAAAAAACTATTTTTTAACGTTTATTTGTTATTGAGAGACAGAGAGAGACAGAACGTGAGCAGGGGAGGGTCAGAGAAAGAGGGAGACACAGAATCCGAAGGAGCTCCAGGCTCTGAGCTGTCAGCACAGAGCCCGACAAGGGGCTCGAACTCACAAACTGCAAGATCATGACCTGAGCTGAAGCCTGTTGCTTAACTGACTGAGCCACTCAGGCGCCCCTGTCTCTCTTTCAAAGATAAGTAAACATTAAAAAAAATATTTATTTTTGAGAGAGAGGGAGAGAGAGCAAGAAAATGTGCACAAGAGAGCATGTGAGTGGGGGAGGGGCAGAGAGTGAAGGGGACAGAATATCTGAAGCAGGCTCTGTGCTGACAGCAGAGAGCCTGATGTGGGGCTTGAACACACAAACCACGAGATCATGACCTGAGCCAAAGTAGAATGCTTAACTGACACAGCCATCTAGGCAACCCTTCCTTAATTTCTTTCAACAATGTTTTGTAGTTTCCAGAGTACAAATTATGCACTATTTGGTTAAATGTCTTCCTAAGTATTTGCATTAATTTTGATGCTCTTAATAGATGGAATTATTTTCCTAATTTTATTTTTGGATCATTCACTGATGGTATATAGAAGTACAGGAGCACCTGGGTGGCTCACTCTGTTAGGCAGAAGACTTTGGCTCAGGTCATGATCTTGTGGTTCACAAGTTCAAGCCCTACATCAGGCTCTGTGCTGACAGTTCAGAGCCTGGAGCCTGCTTCAGATTCTGTGTCTCACTCTCTGTTCCTCCCCTGTTCATTCTCAGTCTCTGTCTCTCAAAAATAAATAAACATTAAAAAAATTTTTTGAAAAGAAGGACAATTGATTTTTGCATATTGATTCTGTATCTTGAGACTTTGCTGCACTCATTTATTGGTTCTAATATTAATTTTTTTTCATGAACTCTTTCAGAAATACAAGATCATACCATCTTCAGATAGTGATAGTTTCATTTCTTTCTTTTAATTTTGAAGCCTTTTATTTCATTTTCTTGCCTAGTTGCCTTGGCTAGAACCTCCAGTACAAGGTTGAATAAAAGTGAAAAAAAACAAACATCTTACCTCATTCCTGATCTTAGGGAGAAAGCATTCAGTCTTTTCCAACTTAGTATGATATTAGCTATGAGATTTTCATAGATGCCCTTTATCAGGTTTAAGAAGTTCCCCTTTATTCCTAGTTTTTAGAGCATTCTCTTTTTTTAGATAATGAAATAGTATTGAATTCTGCTGAATGATTTTTCCACATCTATTACAATTATCATTTGTTTCATCTTTTATTCTTTGATGTGGTATATTACAGTAATTGTTAGATATTTTTGAAAATATTTATTTATTTATTTTTGAGAGAGAAAGAGAGAGAGGGTGGGGGTGGGGAAGAGAGAGAGGGAGACAAAGAATCTGAAACAGGCTCTATGCTGTCAGCACAGAGCCTGATGCAGGGCTTGAACTCACCAACCCTGAGATCATGACCTTAGTGGAAGTCAGATGCTTAACTGACTGAGCCACCCAGGTGCTCCAATAATTGTTGGATATTAAGCCAACATTACATTCCTGGGATAAATCCTGCTTGGTCATGGTGTATAATCCTTTCTATACGTTGCTTGATTCCTTTTACTAGTAATTTGTTCAGGATTTTTGCATGTGTACTCATAAAAGATATTGGTCTCTAGTTTTTGTTTGTTTGTTTTTTCCCTTGTAATATCTTTGGCTAATACTGACCTCATAGAATGAGTTGGGAAGTGTATCCTCCTCTTCTGTTTTTTGGAAGTTGTATGAAAGATCAGACCCCATTAAATGGTAGAATTCACTAGTGAAACCATCTGATCCTGGTCTCTGTGGGAAGTACTTTTTTTTCTCAGTTACTAATTCAATCTCTTTTCTTTATATACGTATATTTGGATTATATATATATTTTTTTCTTGAGTCAATTTTGGTAGTCTGGGTCTTTCTAGGAATTTTTCCACTTCATCTAAGTTAATCTAAGTTGTTGGCACACAAGTTTTTTATAGTATTCCCTCACAATTATTTTTTATTTATGTATAGTGGTAGTAATGTCTTCTCTTTTATTTCTGGTTTCAGTAATTCTATTCTCTTTTATTCTGGAGCAATCTAGTTAAAGGTTGGTCTATTCTGTTTGTGGAATGATCTAACTTTTGGTTGTATTGATTTTCTCTATAGCTTTTCTGTTCTCTATTTTATCAAATTCTTCTCCAATTCTTATTCCTTTCTTCCTTCTGCTTGCTTTGGGTTATTTTGCTCTTCTTTTCCAGTGTCTCCAGATGGGAGGTTATGTTATTGATCTGAGATTTTTTTCTTTTCTAACATAGGTGTTTACAATTTTAAAGTTCCCTCTAAGCACTGATATAGTTGTACCTTATAAGTATATGCCTGACTTTTTTTTAAGTTCATGCAGCCTGAATTTTATTGTGTTATTGTAGTAAAATATACATAACATTTATCTTTTTAAAAAATTTATTTATTTAAATTCAATTCATTAATACACAGTATAGTACTGGTTTCAGGAGTAGAATTTAGTGATTCATCACTTACATATAACACCCAGTGCTCATCCAAACAAGTGCCCTCCTTAATGCCCATCACCATTTAGCCCATTCCTCCACCCACTTCCCCTTCAGCAACCCTGTTTGTTGTCTGTATTTGAGTCTCTTTGCCTCCCTCTCTGTTTTTATCTTATTTTTTCCTTCCCTTCCCTTATGTTCATCTGTTGTGTTTCTTAAATTCCACATATGAGTGAAATCATATGATATTTGTCTTTCTCTTCCTGACTTATTTCACTTAGCATAATACACTCTACTTCCATCCATGTTGTTGCAAATGGAAAGATTTCATTCTTTTAGTTTTTTAAGTTTATTTATCTATTTTGAGAGAAATAAAGAATGAGTGGATGAGGGACAGATAAAGAGAGGGACAGAGGATCCAAAGCAGGCTCTGTGCTGACAGCAGACAAGCCAAGGCAGGGCTCAAACTCACCAACTGTGAGATCATGACCTGAGCTGAAGTGGGTCATTCAACTGACTGAGTCACCCAGGCTCCCCAAGATTTCATTCTTTTTGATTGCTGAGTAATATTCCATTGTATGTATATACCACATCTTCTTTTTTTTTTTTAATTTTTTTTTCAACGTTTTTTATTTATTTTTGGGACAGAGAGAGACAGAGCATGAACGGGGGAGGGGCAGAGAGAGAGGGAGACACAGAATCGGAAACAGAATACCACATCTTCTTTATCCATTCATCAGTTGATGGACATCTGGGCCCTTTCCATAATTTGGCTATTGTCGATAGTGCTGCTATAAACTTTGGGGTGCATGTGCCACTTCAAATCAGTATTTTTGTATCCTTTGGATAAATACCTAGTAGTGCTATTGCTTGGTCGTGGGGTAGTTCTATTCTTAATTTTTTAAGGAAACTCCATACTGTTTTCCAGAGTGGCTGCACCAGTTTGCATTCCCACCAGCAGGGAAAAGGTTGGGAAAGAGTTCCCCTTTCTCTGCATCCTAACATCTGCTGTTTCTTGAGTTGTTCATTTTAGCCATTCTGACAAGTGTGAGGTGGTATCTCATTGTGGTTTTGATTTGTATTTCTTTGATGATGACTGATGTTGAGCACCTTTTCATGTGGCTATTAGCCATCTGGATGGCATTTGGAAAAATGTGTAGTCATGTCTTCTGCTCATTTCTTCATTGCATTATTTGTCTTTTGGGTGTTCAGTTTGGTAAGTTCTTTACAGATTTTGGATACTAATCCTTTATCATATATGTCATTTGCAAATATTCTCCCATTCTGTAGGTTACCTTTTAGTTCACCATTCTTTTTGATGGCTGAGTAATATTCTATTGTATATCTATATATCACTTCTTCTTTATCCATTCATCAGTCAATGGGCATTTGGGCTCTCTCCATAGTTCGGCTATTACATGACTCTACAGGCCCACTGGGCTCAGCTGGGCTCTGATGTGCTCTAAGGGTCTCTTATCTTCTTTTTTTCCTTTCCTTTCCTTTCCTTTCCTTTCCTTTCCTTTCCTTTCTTTTCCTTTCCTTTTTAAAATACATATAGAGAGGGAGCATGAGTGGGGGAGAGGGGCATGGGTGAGAGAGAGAGAATCCTAAGCAGGCTTGGGATTTGTGGAGCCCCACTTGAGGGGGATCAGGAACTGAGTTGAAAGCAAGAGTCAGACACTCAATGAACTGAGCTACCCAGGCGCCCCTAGGGTCTCTTATCTTGTGACTAGCAGTGACTGGGACATGTGCTTCTCATGGTGAATGGCCAGAGCCCACGCACTGAGCCAAACTGCACAAGCTCATTCAAAGCCTTTGCATTTGCTCATAATCTGAATAACCACAGATGACAAGATTGCTTTCACATCTGTTAAGAACTATAGTTTTGGTGAGAGATGTGGCAGCAGGGTTTGAATGTGTAGTGATTTTCAGCAAAGGGCCTGCCTTAACCCAAAGCAGTTTTTGGTCCTTTCTCTCCTTGAAGTAGGGACGAGCTCCACTTCTTCTATGCCTGCATCTCTGGCCTCCTATATAGTAGGGTCTGGCTCACCATGGGAAGTAGATATTTGGTGTCAAATAGATTTATGTTCTGAGGCATTTTCCTTCCCAAATATCCTTACATCATCAGAATGCAGATGGGACCTGGCCCAAGAACTCCTGGTATCGATGACACCAGCCAATATTTTAGATAAACCTTTTCCTTGCATCAGCAATGGCAGCTTCATCTGACTTTATAGGGAATGAGTGGGGTTTCAATTAATGCCCATAAATCACACTGCCTGCATCAGACTTCTCTTTTTTGATTCCTCAATATATTGTGGACTCATCAAAAGGGCTCAGCTAAGACTTGGTAAGTGAGTCTCATGTGACCAGACTCAAAACGGGGCAGCTCAGTGTGACCCTGAACACACAGTGACAGGCCCTTGCCCTACAGTGCTCGGCCATGTGGACCCCACCAGGTTGTGCTTTTGGCTTCACCTCCCAGGGTAGCCTCATGTCTTGTTATTCCCCAGTGGCAGCAGACTATGGGGACACAGTACAGCCCTGTGGCACTTCCAAGCTCCTTCATGTTATCCATGTTCTCATCCCATGCACATCCCTCCCTACAGCCTCTACAGCACAGGACTCCTAAACACATTTGGATGAGGCTGGGTGTGCCAGGCTCACAGACCCCTAAGGACATCTCCAAACAAAGGGAGGGCATTGGATGGAAAATGTGGCCAGAGCTGGCTGTGAGTTACAGGTTTAGGCCCCAGCAGCACTAGGCAGAGATCCTAGCCTACTCTGGGAGAAATAAAATGGATTTCTGGCCTTGTCCCAGACACAACAACCAGCACTGAATTGTGGCAGTTATTACCCTTTAGCTTTCCAGGCAGCTCCCACCTGTCTGGAAAACTGGCCAAGCTTCATCTATGCTGTACCCGGGGGCCTCTCCCCCCCCCCATGATAAGCATCTATATCTGTTGCACATGAAGGGGCATCTGGAGGCCACATCCTTGGAGCATCTCTACTCACAGCACCAGAGATTGCTGGGTGTGGCCAGTCTGGGGCAGCCAGGGGCAAGAAGTACCATCCATGCAACTGGGAAGGCCCAGGTTAGACACTGAGCACTGAGACCACAATAGAACTCTTACCCCATTTGACAACATGGCTGCCTTCTGAAATTTCTGCCTGCAAAATTTTGCATAAGCTTATTGAGGTTGTGCTTTTCCTTCCCTACCTTTTTATCTTTGTGTCCTGCTTTCCTGGTTTGCCTGTTTTTTATTTAAACACTAATGACCACACCCCCAACCCTACCCCATCATATCAAACACATTAAAATGTTCCCATCTCCAACATCAAATGCAATTTTTATCTTACTATATATCAGTTGAATTACAATCGACTATTTGACATTAAAAATACATGTTATAGATATTTAACTAAAATTAATGTTGATCTTGTTATTTTCTTTCAGAAGTTGGAATCAATACTCTCCCCTTCCACACCCTCCTCAGGCTGCAGGCCCTTGGAAAGCTGGTACTTGTGCTTAGCCTTCTGGGCCCTCCAGTGGGACTTGCAATGTGCTGTCATCCAGCCCTGGAGAAGGGCTGACAGTTGGTTGTTCCAGTCTCTGCACTGTCACAGAATCCTGGGGTACCCTGAAGGCAGATTTCCAGAGAACTTACTCCCATGGGAGTTTGCAGTTGCAATGTTCCTCCAACTGCAAGTTTACTTATTCAGCAATCAGAATTCATTCACATTGTGTGCGATCCTAATGCCGATGTCTGTTTTATTCCTGACCCTGTCCCTGAATTGGGAGCCTGGAGTAAAGCAGGCCAGGTATGTCAAGTCTCATCCCCATGTAGATGACCTCCTGACAGCCAGGTGGGCCAAGGGCAGAGTGGCTAGCCTTTCTGTGTCACGTCCAGATCACCAGTTGTCCCCTATAAGACTGGGATCCCCAGGGAATCTTCCACCTGAGTGCCATGGGTGCCAGGATGCCGATCCTGAAAGACAGGTGGAAAAAGCAGAAACCAGGCAGGAAAGCAGAAGTAGAAGTGACAGACTGAAGCACCACAGGGTGATCCAGACCAGGTGCCCCTGCTGGGCTGCAGTGTATGCATTGCAAAGCTTGCTCTTGGGGCCTGCCCATAGCAGCCATGGCTGCAAGCGGCTCTGGACAGAAGTTGCTCACGTAAAAGGTGATAGGTCCGTGTTCCACCTGCATGGGTAGGTCAGAGGGCTGCAGGTCTTCTGAAAACATAAGTCACATCTCAGGGAGCACATAGCTTTTATGCACAGGATAACCAATGAAATGGTTGGGCTGGACTCTTGGATTATTATTGGCAAAGTGGCAAACGCATTGTATTTATGTTGGAGATGATTATGGAAAGAGTGCATGATTTAAGCTGTGGGATTTTGTGTTTCTCTTGTCCAATTCCTTCCAGCCCCTCTTGTGGCACTGTTCTGGGACCTGTTCCTCTGTCATGGTGCTGCATGGGGAGGTAAACTTCTGTTAAGTGGTCTGTAATAGCAAACACTTGGGGGTGCTCTGCAGCAGTGTCATTTGTCATAGTTAAGGGAGAGTGAGACAGTTCTTGATTTGAGGTTATGGAGCTCACAGAGACACCTGTCCACAGGAGAGCCCAACCTCTCATTTCAATACTGCAGAAAGTTAAGAAACAAACCAAAGAAATCTTTCCTCCAATGACTCTATCATGTAATGCACAAATGCATGTATTTCTCTGGCACAGAAATTACAATATACTTTCAGCTAAAATAAAATTTTCTCTGTTAATCTAATTCTTGATCACTTTTTTTAGACTCCAATTCATGATTATTTAGGCATAATAAAAGGAAACAAGTAGATGATATTAAAAAAGAGTGTGTAGTTCAAAGTTTGCTTTGTACAAAGTGCTTGTACAAAGTTGCTAAAAGAAAAAAATATATTTTTAAATACACTTTATGTTGACCAATACAAACTGGGTGTTTTTAACAGTTTTAACTAAAATGTAGTTGACATACAATATTACATTAGTTTCAAGTTGTACAACATAGTGATTCAACATTTATATACATTATGAAATGCTTGCCATGATAAATATAGATATCATCTGTTACCATGGAAAGCTATTACAGTATTATTGAATATATTCCTTATGCTGTACTTGATCACATTTTAATAAGCATATTATAAGACATGTATATGTTTGAAAAATACACTGATTTATTCTGATATTAAAAAAAACAAATTCCAGGAATTTTAGCTACAAAATAAAAGGGGGGAAAACCCCTAGTATAAAAAGAAACAGTTCTAGAAAAGCTTATAGAGACTCACTTCTCTCAGCTCCTTTCTGCTAAGAAGAACTAAAAGCCCTGGATATAATTCTTTACCCATTCAACTATGGATAGACATTTACATGGCTTCCATATCTTGGCTATTGTAAATATGCTGCAGTAAACATAGGGGTGCAATTATCTTTTCAAATTAGTGTTCTCATTTTCTTTAGGTAACTACCCAGTAGTGGCATTACTGGATCATATGGTATTTTCCTTTTATTTATTTATTTTTTGAGGAACCGCCTTACTGTTTTCCACAGTGCCTGCACCAATTTACATTCCCACCAACAGTGTGCAGTGGTTCCTTTTTCTTGACGTCCTCGCCAACACTTGCCATTTCTTGTCTTCTTGATTCCAGTCACTCTGACAGGTGTGAAGTTATATACCATTGTGTTTTTGATTTTTGCATTTCCCTGATGATCACTGATGTTGAGCATCTTTCCTTGTGTCTGTTGGCCATCTCTATGTCTTCTTGGGAAAATGTCTGAATAGGTTCTCTGCCAATTTTTTAATCAGATTAGTTTTTGGTGTGGAGTTCTATAAATTTGTCATATATTTTGGATATTAACCCCTTATCTGATATATCATATGCAAATATCTTCTCCCATTCAGTAGGTTGCCTTTTTGTTTTGTTGACCGTTTCTTTTGTGATACGGAGGTTTTTTATTTTGGTATAGTCCCAATAGTTTAATTTTGCTTTTGTTTCCCTTGCCTGAGGATATATACCCATAAATACATTGCTAAGACTGATGTCCAAGAGATTATTACCTATGTTTTGTTTTAGGAGTTTTATGGTTTCATGTCTCACATTTAGGTCTTTAATCCAGTTTGAGTTTATTTTTGTGTATGGTATAAGAAAGTGGCCCAATTTCATTTTTTTGCATGTAGTTGTCCAGTTTTCCCAGAATCATTTATTGAAAATGCTGTCTTCTCTTCATTGTATATTCTTGCTTCCTTTGTGGTAGATTAATTGACCATATAAGGATGGATATATTTCCGGGCTCCATATTTTGTTCCATTGATTTATGTGTCTATTTTTGTGCCCCTACCATATTGTTTTGATTATTGTAGCTTTATAGTATGTCTTTAAATCTGGGATTGTGATACCTCCAGCTTTGTCCTTCTTACTCAAGAATGCTTTGATTATTGGAGATAATGATCTTTGATATAATCAAAGTTGATACAGTTATGGACAAGATTCAACATCATTTTATGAAAGAGCCTCAGCAAACTAGGAATAGAAGGAAACTTCCTAAACTTGATTAAGAGCATCTACAAACAACCTACAGCTAACAGAATACTCAATAGTGAAAGACAAATTTCTTTCCTCCAAGATCTAGCGCAAGATAAGTATGTCTGCTTTCCCCATGCTTACTCAGTATATACTGAAAGTCTTAGCTCCATAAGGCAAGAAAAAAAAAACATACAGGACAAAAAAGAAGAAATAAAACTGTCCCTGTATGCAGATGATATGATTCTCTATGTAGATAATCCAAACTATCTAGTAAAAAAACCTTAGATCTAATAAGTGAGCATAGTAAGGTTGTGGGATCCAAGACCAACACACAAAAATAAATTGTATTTTTATAAGCAACAACATGAAGAAATAAAAATTTAGGAATATAATACTATTTGCAATTACTTGAAAAAAAGAGACAAATATTTAGGTATAAATCTAACAAAACATGTTCAGAATCTGTGTGCTGAAAGTACAAAATACTGGTGGATGAAATCAAAGAAGATCTAAAGAAATGGAGACATACTGTGTTCATGGATTGGAAGACTCAACACAGTAAATGCATCAGTTCTCTCCCAAGTTATTAATTTCCAGCCTTTTTGACATAGACAAGCCTATTTTAAAGACACATCTTAAGAAAGAAGAATAAAGTGTGGGGAATCACTCTAGCAGATAGTAAGTCTTACTATAGAGCTATTGTAATCAAGACAGGGTGAAGGGAGAGACATAGTTCACTGTAACTGAATAGAGAACCCAGAAATTGACTCACACAAATAAGCTCGACTGACAAATGCATAAAAGCAATTCTATGTAGGGAAGATAACCTTTTTGATAAAAGATGTTATAGCAATTGAACATCTTAGGGGGGAAAAAAGAATCCCAACCTAAACCTCACATCTTATACAAAAATTAACTCAAAATGGATGATAGATTTAAATGTAGAATACAAAACTATAAAACTTAAAAAAAATTTTTTTTTCAACGTTTATTTATTTTTGGGACAGAGAGAGACAGAGCATGAATGGGGGAGGGGGCAGAGAGAGAGGGAGACACAGAATCGGAAACAGGCTCCAGGCTCTGAGCCATCAGCCCAGCGCCTGACGCGGGGCTCGAACTCACGGACCGCGAGATCGTGACCTGGCTGAAGTCGGACGCTTAACCAACTGCGCCACCCAGGCGCCCCAAAACTATAAAACTTTTAGAAGAAAACAGAGGACATCTTTGGGATGTAGAGCTAAGCAGACTTAAGACTTTACCCTCCATACCACAATCCATAAATAAAAAAGCAATACATTGGACTTCATCAAAATGAAAACTTTTAGTTTGTCAAAGACAATGAAAAAACAAGCTATGGATGAGGAGAAGATATTTGTAAAACACATATCCAACAAAGGACTTGTATGTAGAATACATAAAGAACACTCAAAACTCAACACTAAAAACAATAATAACAGCAACAAAAACAAAATCAAACAAAAAAGACCATTTAGACAAATGGGCAAAATATATGAATAAAACGTTTCAACAAAAGGAAATGCAGAGGACATATAAGCACACGAAAATATATTCAACATTATTAGCTATTAGGGAAATGCAAATTTAAGCCACAATGAGATATTACCACACACCTATTAGAATGACTAAAATAAAAATAAGGATAACACCTAATATTGGCAAGGATGTTTAAAAACTGGAACTCCCAGACTTCGCTGGTGGAAACATAAAAATGATATGGTTACTCCTGAGAATAGTTTGGCTGTTTCTTAAAATACTAAATGTGCACTAACCATATGATCTTATGGTGAAATGAAAAGTTATGTTCACATGAAAGTGTGTACATGAATGTTCATAGCAACTTTATTCATACTAGTCAAAAAATGGAAACAACCCAAATGTTCTTCAAAGGGTGAAAGGTTTAACAGACTCTGGTGCTTCTATAGAATGGAATAATACTCAGCAATAAAAGGAACAAACTATTGATTTATGCAATGGCTTGGATAGAACTTAAGGGCAGGATGCTTTGTGAAAAAAAGCCAATCTAAAATGGTTACATATAATGGGTCTATAAGCACCTTCAAAAGACCATAGAGTTGGGACACCTGGGTGGCTCAGTTGGTTAAGCGTCAGACTTTGGATCAGGTCATGATCTCATGGTTTGTGAGTTCAAGCCCCACATCAGTCTCCATGCTGACAGCTCAGAGCCTGGAACCTACTTTGGATTCTGTGTCTCCTCTCTCTGCCTTCCCCCGTTCATGCTCTGTGTGTGTCTCTCTCAAACATAAATAATCATTAAAAAAAAAAAGCTACAGAGTTGGAGAAAGGTTAGTGGTTATCAGGAAACCAAGCCAAGAGTTGGGCAGATAGGTGAGATTATAAAGAGATGGGATGAGAAATTTCCTTACCGACCATGATGGAACAGTTTTGTGTCCTGAGGATGGTGTTACATGAATCTGTACACAGAAGAAAACTGCAAAAAACCACACACACACATACGCACACATGCATATGCATACATGCACACACACAAACATAGGTTAAAAAAAAGTAAAACTGAATAAGGTCTGTAGTCTAGTTAATAGCATGTGCCAAATGTTAATTTCTTGGTTTTGAGATTGTACTATGGCTACGTCACCATTTGAGGTCTCCAGAAACTCTGTATTATTTTTACAACTTCTTGTGAGTCTACAATTATTTCCAAATAAACAGTTAAAAAAGAAGTCAGCACTGATGCTTGGGTTTTTTCCCCTTTAATGTAAATTTTCTTAGATTCTATAGTTAGATCTCACTCAGTTCTCCAAAATAACATCACTAAGTTACAGCAAAATCATGTGCTGTTCTGGTTGGAGACAGAATGGCGTTTACATAAATCTAACATTTTGTGGGAACACAACTCTGATCAGGTGGAGACATGTCGCCTTACACATAGCCCAAGGCCAAGAAAATGTATGGTTACACCACCCACACATTTGATTTATGGCCAGAAACTTGAGTTAGAGTGTTTTCTAGATACTACGTTGCCTATATGTGCGCGTGTATGTGCACCCTTTATTGGGGAATAGAAGAGAAGAGATAAATTCTTGCGACTTTTCTGCTATAGCAAAGCTAGAAATGTTTAAAATTGCATTTGATAATAAGAAATGAGAGAATGGGTACCATTGGAATTTTTAGAGAATTGCATGGTGGCATGTGGACCAAGAAGACACTGAAAACCCATCAAAAGGTGAATAACAAGTAGAAGTGCTGATGGGCAAAGGGAGTTCATATCCTGCATAGCTCATGGTTTATAATTGGTACAAAACTAATAATGATAACTACAGATGAAAAAAAGAAGGACAGAAGGACAGAAATATGGAAGGAAGGAAAGGAGGGAGGGAAGGACAGGGAGGGAAGGAAGGAGGGAAAGAGGGAAGGAAGGAAGGAAGGAAGGAAGGAAGGAAGGAAGGAAGGGGGAAGGAAAGCAAGCATAATTCTCAGGCCACAGGTCGAAAGACAAACAGGAAGAGGGATGAGGTAAGGTGAGGGAGCTAGGGCAGAGACCCTCCCCTACATACACACATACACATACACACATTCCAGCCTGTATTGACTTTCTTTCCTACCATCTGAGTTTTTCCTTTCAACACCTAGATTTAAAACCCAAAGCAGTCATCTGTTCAGGTACCAAGGCATCTTTGACCTCCTCCTGGAATCTGGATTTCCAGAGTTCTGCACTGTCTTGTTGTGGCTTACACCTCAGTCTACCAAAATCCAGGCTGCATGGTGGAGAAGCCTGTGGGCCCTATGCCCCTTCCCACCTGGGTGCATGCCTCTTGTCTTCCAATCACTGGCTGTGACCCTGGAACAAACCTGATTTTGTTGTCTTGAAGGATTAGTTCTCCAGCTGGAAAATGGAGAGAATTTCAGTCTTGAAGTGTGTAAGGATGAAACTGGATCACAATTTGCTATTGTAACATCCTAAGCTTTGCCCTTAGCTTGAGTACCACGGCTTCAGGACCCTACACTGGAACCGATGAGGGCAAGGGGTGCCAGGCCATTCCTTGCTCAGATGTTGGTACTGCAAGGATATGTGTGGTTTGGTGCTGAGTGCACCCTCAGGGGAAGATGGCCTCAGGGCTCCTGAGGAACGGCAGGTGCACCTGTTTTCACTATGTTTCAGAAATGACTCTTCCTTCCTCACCTTCTCTCATAACACTCTGTCCAAAGTTAATTTAACAAAGCATAAAACAGCAATACAGGTACTGAAGAAGATTCATATATTTTTAATAATTTTTAAATTTTTAAAGTTTATTTATTTTATAAGAGAGCACAAATGGGGTAGGGGCAGAGATAAAGGAGAGAGAGAGAGTATCCCAAGTGCTGACAGCACAGAGCCCGATGCAGGGCTTGAACCAATGAACCGCAAGATCATGACCTGAGCCAAAACCAATAATCAGACATTTAACCAACTGAGCTACTCAGGCACCTCGGAGAGTTTATAAATTTCAACTGCTGCAGCAGAATTGCAAATGTGATCATAAAGCCATGGAAAATGCTGTTTGGGGTGAAAGTGTTTATGAACAGTCATCCGGCCCCACAAGGGAAGTGCCTAACTTCAAGGTTCAGGGACATTCTTCATCACTGTGACCAGCTTCAGCCTCACACTGTTCTCTCCCATGCAGAAAGACTCATTTGCCTCCACGGCTACCATGCCAGCTCTGGTGTTATTACAGCAGAGCCAATGAAGACAGTGGATGCCTGGTTACACACTTAGAGCAAAAGAAAACGGATGCCTGAGTGGCTCAGATGGTTGAGCATCAGACTCTTGGTTTCAGCTCAGGTCATGATCTCATGTTTGTGGGTTCAAGCCCCACATTGGTCTCTGCAGTGACGGTGTGGAGCCTGCTTGGGATTCTCTCACTCTCTCTCTTCTTTCTCTGCCCCTCCCCTGAGCACTCTCTCTCTCTCTCTCTCTCAAAATAAAGAAATAAATTTTAAAAAATAGAAAATACACATTGTGGTGTAAGTAAATTTCCATTTTAGTTTTCCCAGATGTGAACACTGAAACAGGAAAAGGAAGACTGGAGGTCAGGGTACCCTCTCTCTGCTGCTCCAATTTATCAAAGAGGATAAACATGTTTTAGTTTGGCACATGCACCCCATGTTTATAGCAGCGCTAACAACAATAGCCGAAGTATGGAAAAAGCCTAAATGTCCATCAACTGAAGAATGTATAAAGAAGATGGGTATATGTATACAATGGAATACTACTCAGCAATCAAAAAGAATAAAATCTTGCCATGTGCAACAGCATGGATGCAACTAGAGTGTATTATGCTAAGCGAAATAAGTCAGGCAAAGAAAGACAAGTATCATATGATTTCGCTCATATGTGGAATTTAAGAAACAAAACAGATGAGCATAAGGGAAAGGAAGGAAAAATAAGATAAAAACAGAGAGGGGCGCCTGGGTGGCTCAGTCGGTTGCGCGTCTGACTCGGGCTCAGGTCGAGATCTTGCAGTCCGTGAGTTCGAGCCCCACGTCGGGATTCCTACCCATCGCTTGGCGCCTGTTTTGGATTCTGTGTCTGCCACTCTCTCTGACCCTCTCCCGTATGTTCTCTGTGTCAAAAAAATAAATAAAGGTTAAGAAATTTTTTTTTAAAAAAGATAAAAACAGAGAGGGAGGCAAACCATAGAAAACTCTTAAATACAGAGAACAGACTGAGGTTGCTGGAGGGGAGGTTGGTGGGGGATGGGCTAAATGGTGATGGGCATTAAGGAGGGCACTTGTTGGGATGAGCACTGGGTGTTATATGTAAGTGATGAATCACTGAGTTCTACTCTTGAAACCAAACTGCATATTAACTAACTTGAATTTAAATTTAAAAAAAATTTTTAAAAATTACAAAAAAACATGTTTTGGTTGATGAAGACACGGAAATTAAATATTTTCAACAAACACTTCCCTGTTTCAACATTCTTCCTCACATTAAAAAATTGTGGCAAAATATATACAACATAAAAGTTACTGTCTTAATCATTTTTAAGTGTACATTTTGGTAGTGTTAATTATATTCACATGTTGTGCAACCACTACCACCGGTCTTCCCCAGAATTTTCATTTTGCAAAACCAAAACTCAGCATCCGTTAAATACTCACTCCCCATTCCTCCCTCTTCCCCATCCCCTGGAAACCCCCATTCTACTTTCTACCTCTATGAATTTGGCTACTGTAATGCCTGAAATAAGTGGAATCATACAGTATTTGTCTTTTTGTGCCTGGCTTATTTTATTTAGCATAATGTCCTCAGGTTTCGTCCTTGTTGTAGCAAGTGTCAGAATATCTTTCCTTTTTAAGGTTGAATAATATTTCATTGCTTTTATAGACCACATTTTGCTTATCCATTCATTTCTCAACGAACACGGGTTATTTCTACCTTTTGGCTGTTGTGAATAATACTGTATGAACATGGGTGTAAATATCTCTTTGAGTCCTTACTTTCAATTATTTTGGATAAATACACATACATGGAATTTCTAGATCATATTATATTCCCACTTTTAATTTTGTGAGGAACTCTACACTGTTTTCTGCAGTGGTTGCATCAATTCACATTCCCACCAACAGTCCGTGAAGGTTCCTGTTTCTCCACATCCTCGCCAGCACTGTCTTTTTCTGTGTTTTTGACAGTAGCCATCCTAATGGTGGGAGATGCCTTCTTACATTTTAAGCAAGAGTAACTACTGCCATGACCATTCCTCAAGTGTAGTAAGGGTGGGTCCTAAGGTAAGACTTGAGGTGGGAGAGCATGATGAGATACTTCCTACATGACCTGGGATCATCTGTTTACTCTTTGTGTTCCTGCTATACTGTCTATCTTCTGAGGGTAAGGCACATCTTTTACATTTACTTTCAGCTTCTAACAAGAAACATCCAATCAATGGTGAACTGGTTGAATGGAAGGGATTCATTCATCAGTCCTCCCTTCCTTCCCGTCCTTTTCCTAGCCTCTCAGGAAGCCCCTATCTGCCCAAGGGAAGCCTCCATAACAGGCACAGTATCCAAGACAGAGCTGGGCAGGTTCCAGGGACTCCTCCAACCTAGGTCTTTGGGTCTTAGCAGCCACTGTGGACAAGAGCTGAGCAGTCCCCTTGTCAAGATTTCCAAGTAGAAGGGAAGAAGCAGCTGCATCATTTTTATGCTTGGAGCAGGAGCTCTACAGCCCAGGCACACTGTCCCAGATGCTCTACATCACCTCACTGGCACAGGACAGCAGCTGGGCCTGCAGGAGTTAGCTACCACCAGTTCCCCTGCTCCAGCCTGCCTGACCATGGGGCCAGGACTTTGCTCATGTCCATAGTGAAGGTTTCTGCAGGTAGAGGTTTGGAGACAGGGAGAAGCCAGGAATGGTTCCAAGATCATCTTTGAGGGTTCCAGCTTGGATTCCTTGTCCTCCCCATTTCATGACCATCCATACTTCCTAATGGCCAGTCCAGGAGCAGACTTCAGCTCCAGCATCAGACAGAAGCAGCAGCTGTACATTAACCTTTATCCAGTTCCCATAAATGTGTGAGGTCAAATCCCTACAGTAAATCCTACATTCCATATCATTCTTTGTGGTTCTGCTTCCCTGATTGAACCCTGGCTGATACAGACTCACCCACTAGGACTGAGGACACTGGGGAAGTCAAGATCAGTCTTCTAGCTAGAGTCTGAGGGTTTGAGTTTCCTGGGATCTTTGCATTGCAGAAGCAAACTTTGCATGACGGGAGAAGAGAGAAAGCCTCAGGAGATGGTCCAAGATCAGAAAAGCCACCTGGAACAGAGACAGGAGGGCCTCCTAGCTCACAGCCAAGAGGAGAAGGACAAGCCTGGCAAAGAGATGAATGTGAAGTGGGAGGATGGCCAACAGGATTATTGGTATCAGGTAATCTTTGGTGTCTGTCCTGTGATGGTCAGTGGAAACTCAGAGAGCACCAACCGATTCTTTCCTGAGCAATCAGATCTCCACTTGACATTATTGCAGTGAGACAGTTGACACTTTGCCCTTTGCAGGCACTGTTCAATGTTGTTTCCTTGTCCCTCAGGGGGCAGTGTGCTTGATGGGGAAGTGAGTGGGTCCTAGAGTTGATAAGTCTAGGTTTGTGTGTGTCCCAGCTGTGCCATGACCAGAAGTGTGATCTTCAGAACCTATTTAACCCTTGTGCCTCAGTTTCCCCACCTGTAGATAAGGATATCTACATCACGAGTTTGTTGTGAATGTTTAATCCATGTCAAACACTCAGCACATGCCTGACAATGTAGTAAGTGCTCAGAAGATGTGATTTGGCTTTAAAATTCAGATGGGCTCCTGCTTGGTGCCTCACCACTGGGAGTATGGTCCTTCTCCAGCACCACCCATGAGAATCTTTCCCAATTCTCATCCATTCAGATTCTGTCTCCTACATGTAACTTTCTTTCCTTAGTGCCTACAGGGGCTGTCTTAGCTGATTCCCTGCTTTATCACCAAGAGTACTGTGGTTCTTTCTTGAGGACGGGGTTAAGCTACTCTCTTCTGTGTTTTTCCTAACATTGTGTAGACCCCTGAGCAGGACAAGTCTCTGTTAAGTCCATGGGGACTGCCACCCTGGTATGGGAGTGCCATGTGACCAGACTAGAAGAGAGAGTTCCTTTTTCAGGGGATCCTGCCTGCAGCCACCATCCATTAGGGTAGCCTCTAGGGACCTGAGGTTTTCCTACATTGTGTTTCAGAGAAGAATTGTACTAATTTTCATTAGGAGATAATGTAATTTCTTCTTTTTTTAATGTTTATTTTTGAAAGAGAGAGTCAGAGTGTGAGTGGGAGAGTGGCAGAGAGAGAGGGAGACACAGAATCTGAAGCAGACTCCAGGTTCTGAGCTGTCAGCAAAGAGCCCGAAGCGGGGCTCAAACTCACAAACTGCGAGATCATGACCTGAGTCGAAGTCAGCCACTCAACCGACTGAGCCATCCAGGTGCCCCAATGTAATCTTTTCTTTTACCTGGATCATGTCTGTAGTTTTTATTAAAAGAATATAATAGCAAAGCTCTTCTCATGGGTTTCTCTATTTCTCTATTAAAACACAATGAAAAACAGATTTAGGGTTCCTTCATAGATGGTTTCCTGGGTCACCTGTAAAAAAAATAATTAAAAGCAAAAGCATACCACTATGGCCATAGCTACATATATATGAACTGTTATTTCTAGGATGTGGAGGAAAAGGAACCCTTGTGGACTGTTGGTAGGAATACAAACTGGTATAGCCATTGTGGAAAACAGTATGGAGTTTACTCAAAAATTTAAAAAGTAGAACTACGCTATGATCCAGTAATCTCACTGGGTATTTAGCCAAAGAATGTAAAAAGATTAATCTGAAAGGCTATAAGCACCCCTGTGTTTACTGCAGCATTATTTACAACAGCCAAATTATGGAAGCGGCCTAAGTGTTCACTGATAGATGAATGGATAAAAAAGATGTGGTATATAAATATAATGGAATATTATTCGGCCATAAAAAGAATGAAATCTTGCCATTTGCAGTGAAACAGATGGAGCAAGAGTATTATGCTAACAGAAATAAGTGAGAGAAAGATAAATACCATAATGATTTCACTCGTGTAGTTTAAGAAAAAAACAAATGAACAAAGTGATAAAAAGAGAGACAAGCCAAGAAACATATTCTTTTTAAAATTATTTTTAAATGTTTATTTTTGAGAGACAGAGAGAGAGAGAGAGGGAGGGTATGAGTGGGGGAGGGGCAGACAGAGAGGGAGACACAGAATCTGAACCAGGCTCCAGGCTCTGAGCTGCCAGCATAGAGCCCAATCGGATGGTGAGATCATGGCTTGAGCTGAAGTCAGATGCTTAACAGACTGAGCCACCCAGAAACAGACTCTTAACTATGAAGAACAAATTGATGATTACCAGAGGGGAGGTAGTCGGGGAGAATGGTGAAATAGGTGATGGGCATCAAAGAGCATCCTTATCATGATGAGCACTGAGTAAAATGTAGAATTGTTGAATCACTATATTGTACACCTGAAACTAACATAACACTGTATGTTATCTATAACTAGAGCTAAAATTAAAAACTTAATAACATTTTTCAAAAATAAAATAAAAATCTAGGAAATAGGGAGGTAGTTCACAAAAAATGGAAAACAGAAACAGGTAGAAGTGGAAAAAGTCCAATCCTAAACTGACAGGAAATAGCCGGTTGGTTAGAGAATGGAGACCCAGATGTGAGACCCCGGGAATTTGTGCAAAGAACTCTGGAAATGAAGATATCAGCTGCAGGTCCTTCGTCTCCCACCTGATAGGCTGAACACCCAGATGTGTGTCAGACTGCCCAAGGGCCTCCAGCTTACCTGGCCCCCTTCCCACAGCCATGCAGCTCCCAGCTGACAAGCTGCTGCAGGCTTCTCTGAGGGATGCCACACCACAGTGTTCCCTACTGAGCACTTACCCCACTGATCTGTATTCCTATGCTTAGTGACTAGGGGGCTTGGTGGTTTCAGTATCTTTCCCCCAAAGCCTTTTCAACTAAAATGCACCTGTGTTGATGAATTGTGCTGAGGTGGTTTAACGGATTCAGTCAGAGTTATTAAGGCATTAGCTAAGAGTTGAGTCATAGAAAAGTATTTAGTTGTAAAGGGGAGATGAGATTCAAAATATTTTAGAAGTTTTCTTTCCCTCTTTGTTATAGTTCGCATAGCACAAAGTGAAAAACGAATATTCAGGATTAATGATGCCAGCAAGATGATGAAGTAGGAAGTCCCAGATCCTCCTTATCCCCACAAACACACTGATTCAGCAACAATTCATGGACTGATTTTCTTTGTGAGAAATAAACTAATTGAAAGGCTCCTGCATCCTGGGAGAACATGAAATCAGGTTCGTTGAATATGGCAGTGAGATTTGGGACACTTTGTCCCCAGAGACCCTGTCCTTGGCACAGTGCCAACAATCAAGAAGGGACCCCTTAACTCCCAGGTTCACTCAGTGGAGAGAAGGGTTTGCTTCAAGTGTCTAGTGCCCCAACTTTTGAGGGCAGCTGCCCAAAGAACTTGATTCTGTTTTGCAGGTCTTGGAGCTCTAATGGGTCCAGCACAATCCAGCCACCTGGGGATAAGAGAGGTAGCTGCTTAGGCTGGTAGATTCCAATGATTCCCCCTCCTGCTTAGCACAGACTGAAGGATGAAAAATCCCAGCTCTTAGCTTCCCCTTGGCTTCCTAGGGAGGGAAAGAGTTGATCTTTGTATTCAATACCCTAACTTCTCTGGAGCTGCCCCAAAACTATACCTGCCTCACCAGTCCACTTATGGGAATATATCAAAAAAATAATAATCAGAATCCTAAACATATATTAGCACTACAATGTTCATTACAGGATTATTCCCAATAGCTGAAATATGGAAACAACCCAAGTATCCAACAGTAGATAAATGGATAAATAAAATGTGGTATATACATACAATAGAATACTATTTAGTCCTTAAAAAGAAACACTCCAATATGCAACAACATGGATGAAAATTGAGAACATTATGCAAAGTGAAACAAACCAATTACAGAAAGGCAGATACCCCAGGATTCCACTCATATATAGTATCTATAATAGTCAAATTCATAGAATCAAAGAGTAGAATGGTGGTTACCAGGGGCTGGGGACAGGGGTAAATGGGAGCTACTGATTAATGGGCATAAAGCTGCAGACAAGCAAAATAAATAAACTCCAGAGATATGCTGTACAACATTGTACCTATAACCAGCAATAATATATTGCACACTTAAAAGTTTCTTAGGAAGATATATCTTATGTTAAGTGTTCTTATTGCAATAAGTTTAGAAAATTAAAAAAGAAAGAAAAGTTCACCAATGAGCACAGTCACAGAGATCTAACTGGTATTATTACATAAATTATGTGGCAACACAAAAATATAGACAAAATGGACAATTATCTTATAAAATGGGTGCCATTTGTTGTTTCTAATGAGTTATACTCAAAGCTTGGTATGCTTTTTAAAAAATGTTTATTTATTTTTGAGAGGGACAGAGACAGAATGGGAGTGGTTAGGGGCAGAGAGAGAGGGAGACAGAATCTGAAGCAGGCTTCAGGCTCTGAGCTGTCAGCACAGAGCCTGACGCGGGGCTCGAACTCATGAGCTTTGAGATCATGACCTGAGCTGAAGTCGGACGCTCAACTGACTAAGTCGGACGCTCAACTGACTAACCCACCCAGGCGCCCCATAAACTTGGTATGCTTTTAGATATTATTATATCAATATACCCATTAGTATGGCATAATTACATTAGCTAAATTGAATCACTTGTGAATCTGAAACAATGCCTTTTGCACAAACATACACACATAGGGAAGCAAATGTAAGAATCTACCTCAGGTCTCTCTTCTATATTTTCAAACTAATCCAAAAAATAGAAGAGGAAGGAAAGCTTCCAAATTCATCCTATGAAGCCAGCATTACCCTGCTACCAAAACTAGATAAAGACACTACAAAAAAAACAAAAAACAAAAAAACAAAAAAAAAAAACCAAAAAAAACCCCTAAAGGCCAATATCTCTTATGAACATAGATGCAAAAATGGTCAACAAAATATTAGCGAACTGAATCAAATGGCACATTGAAAAAATCATTCAGCACAATCAAGTGGGATTTATTCCAGGGATGGAAGGGTGGTTCAATATTTGCAAATCAATTAACATAATACATCACATTAACAAGAGAAAGGGTGAAAACCATCTCAATAGATGCAGAAAAAGCATTCCACAAAGTACAACATCCATTTATGTTAAAAACTCTCAACACAGTAGGTTTAGAGGGAACATACCTCAGCACAATAAAAGCTATTTACTAAAAACATATACTAACATCATACTCAATAGTGAAAAATTGAAAGCTTTTCCTCTAAGATCAGGAACAAGACAAGGATGTCCACTCTTAAAACTTTTGTTCAACATAGTACTGGAAATCCTAGCCACAGTAATCAGACAACAAAAGAAATACAAGGCATCCAAATTGGTAAGGGAGGAGTAAAACTTTCACTATTTGCAGGTGACATAATACTATATATATAAAACTCTAAAGACTTAACCAAAAATCTATTAGAACTAATAAATGAATTCAGTAAAGTCACAGGATACAAAATCAATGTACAGAAATCTGTTGCATTTCTATACACCAATAATGAGGTAGCAGAAAGAAAAATTAAGAAAATAATTCTATTTACAATTGCACCAAAAAATAATAAAATATCAAGCAATAAACTTAACCAAGGAGGTGAAAGACACTTGCTCTGAAAACTATAAAACACTGTTAACAGAAATTGAAGATGACACAAGCAAATGGAAAGACATTCCATGCTCAAGGATTGGAAGAACCAATACTGTTAAGCTTTCCACACTACCTAAAGGAATCTAAAGATTTAATGCAATCCCTACCAAGATACCAACAACATTTTTCATAGAACTAGAAAAAATGATTATAAAATTAGTATGAAATAAAAAGACCCCAAATAGATCAATAGAACAGAACAGAAAATCCATAAATAAACTCATCCTTGTATGGTCAATTAATCTACAACAAAGGAGGCAAGAATGAGGAAACAAATGAGGAAAAGACAGTCTTTTCAATAAATGTCACTAGGAAAACTGGACAGCTACATACAAAAGAATGAAACTGGGCCATTTTCTTATGCCATACACAAAAATAAACACAAAATGGATTAAAGACCTAAATATGAGACCTGAAATCATAAAACTCCTAGAAAAATATACAGGCAGTAATTTCTCTGACATTGGCCATAGCGATATTTTTCGAGATATGTCTCCTGAGGCAAGGAAAACAAAACAAAAATTAAATTACTGGGCCTACACCAAAATAAAAAACTTTTGCACAGTGAAGGAAGCCATCAGAAAAACAAAAAAGCTACCTACTGAATGGGAGAAGATATTTGCAAATGATATATCTGAAAGTGTTAATATCCAAAATATAAAGAACTTATACATGTGGCACCAACCCCCCCCCCCACCATAATCAGATTTAAAATGTGCAGAGAACCTCAACTGAAATTTTTCCAAAGAAGATTATATAGATGGGAACAGACGCATTAAAAGATGCTCAACGTCACTAATCATCAGAAAAATGCAAATCACAACCACAATGAAATATCACCTTACACCTGTCAGAATGGCTAAAATAAAAAACACAAGAAATGACAAGTACTGATGAGGATGTAGAGTGAGAGGAACCCTCATACCCTGTTGGTGGGAATACAAACTGATGTGGCCACTGTGGGAAACAGAATGGAGATTCCTCAAAAAATTAAAATAGAATTATCATATGATCCAGTAATTCTACTGTTGAGTGTCTATACAAAGAAAACAAAAACTCTAATTTGGAAAGGTACTCACTCCATGTCTATTGCAGCACTATTTACAACAGCCAAGACACGGAAGCAACCTGAGTGTCCATCCACAGATGCGTGGATAAAGAGGTGGTATACACACACACACAATGGAGTATTACCTAGCCACAATAGCCATGATCTTGCCATTTGCAACAACATGGATGGACCTAGATAGTATAATGCTAAGTGAAATAAGTCAGTCAGAGAAAGACAAATGTAATTTCACTTATATGTGGGATTCAAGAGACAAAACAAATGAACAAACAAAAAGAGACAAACAGGAAAACAGACTCTTAACTACAGAGAATAAACTGGTGGTTGCTAGAAGGGGAGGCCGGTGGGGGAAATGGTGAAATAGATAAAGGGGATCAAGAGTTCACTCATCTTGATGAGCACCGACAAGGTATAGAATTGTTGAATTATTATATTGTACACCTGAAACTAATTCACACTGTATTAATTATATTTCAACAAAAATTAATTAATTAAAAAATTAAAATAAAAACATCAAAGGGTACAAACTTACAGTTAGAAGATGGATAAATTCTGGAGATCTAATGCACAGCATAGTGATTATAGTCAACTATACTGTATTATACACTTCAAAGTTGCTAAGAAAATAGATCTTAAATATTCTAACCATAAAATACATGGTAATTATGTGATATGATAAAGGTGTTAGCTAATGCTATGTGGATAAGCCAATTGCAACATAGGAAAGCCTCAAATCAATGCTCTGTTCACCTCAAACTTACACAATATTATATGTCAATTATATCAAAATAAAAATGTAAAAAAAAGAGAATCTATCTCAGGCATGTCAGGAAAAATGAAGTCATGTGTTGTGATGGATTTATACTTTTGAACTTTGGCTCCCCCACCTTTTTTTTTTTTAAGTTTTTAAAAAGAGTTTAACAAAAGGATCAGTTATAAGTATGGAAATAATATACATTGCGATATAGTTTAGGGGATCCCTGAAACCTTAGTGCTTTCTAGAGTAGCAGAAACCCTGGTATATTTTCATTATGTTAAAAAATTAATAGTTTCAATTACTTTTTACAGTTTGCCTAGACTACCACATTAACATTTGTTGCATTGCTCAGGACTAACGGCAACTTGGGGTGACAACATGGTCATCTCATGCTACTCAGAAACTCTTACTGAAAGATCTCTGATTCATTCAAAAGAACAAATAATAATGATAAAAATAAAGGCAATTTGAGGTCTAAAATCTTTCAAAATGTGGCATCTGTGAGGAGACTAACAAAAAAGACATATCTAGTGATGGAATATAGGACTCATTAGTTGAGTGGAATCTTAATCTGTGCATATTGTATGAGGAAATGGTGATCTGTGACTGGACCAGCCCTATTTAGCAGATGATACTGATACTTGCTCAAAGAAAGTGTAAGTTTTATTCATTAATGATGAGCTTTTAAGCAGGTTAAAGCACATATGTGCTCATCTTTAGCTCATTCGTGAAGAAAAAATTCAAGATTTTATTTTAGTAAAATTTTCATGTTCCCTCGTCCCCAAACTATGGAGTAATACAACTCATAAAATGAGTGAATCGGGGGGGTTGTGCTTGAAATATCACAGAAGGGAATTTCTGTCACCATAAAAGGGACCCCTCAAGCATTCTTTAAATAGAAAATTGATTCATGTTTTGGTTGTTCCCAAATGAATTTCTTTATTGAAAGATTAGTTACATTTAATCTATTCTTCCAGAATTTATGCTGTAAACTCTTACAGGCAAGCTCTGTGTCTTTTTTTGTAACATTATAATTTTCTTTGTGCCTGGTAGTTCTATGAGATTTATTTATGATTCCTCAAGTAGCCAATGTTACAAATGAACAGCCTGCATTTTTATCCACCATTTCCCTTTGGCAATGTCCACTCCATTCCACTCAATACAAATGCCCTTCTTTTCAGCCTCTGTGCTTGATTTTAGGGATACAAGCATGAATGCCATGGTCTTTGCTCTCAAGAAGTTAATTGAATGTCAAAAAATGAACTATTAATTGTAGAGTTGCAGTAAAAAAAATGGATGTTCTACTTTTGGCTAAAGGGCATTCTCAATGTCCTATACATAATAGCACCATAAACAATGACCAGTGCTTCTACATATGGCCACTCTGGTCCTAAGATATTTAGTACATTTATTAAACATGAATAACTATGTACCAAGACTATGTTGGCTTCTGTATGATATGATATTCCATATGACAGAAATTCTTTGATCACTGTTAGAATAATTCCAGGTGCATTGCAGGCTCTCCAGTAATATTTATTAAATAAACAAATAAAAGCACAAAAAGAGAAAAATTAATAATAATAAAAATGCAGCCAAATTAACACTTTGTGAAGCAAATGTGAAGCTTTGTAAAAGCTTCCATGACTTTCTTTCTCCTTTCCTTCCTTTCTTTCCCCCTTCCTTCCTTCCTCTCTCTCTTTCTTTTTTTTTTAATTTTTTCTTTAACGTTTGTTTATTATTGAGAGACAGAGCATGAGCATGAGCATGGGGAAGGGCAGAGAGAGAGAGGGAGACACAGAATCTGAAGCAGGCTCCAGGCTCTGAGCAGTCAGCAGAGCCCAATGCAGGGCTTGAATTCGCAAACTGCAAGATCATGACCTGAGAAAAAGTCAGACACTTAACCAACTGAGCCACCAAGGTGCCCCTCTCTCTTTTTTTTTCTTTTTCTTTTTCTTTTTTCTTCTTCTTTTTTTTTTTTTCTTAACTTGACAGTGTGACTGCCTCACAGAGCAGGGGGATTGAGAAAATAATCTTGTGTCTGAGTGCTGAGATGTTGGTCTATCACAGTCTCTTTATCTGGTATCAGAGGCTTCATCTTTTCACATGGCAGGCTAACTTCTGCCACGTACTAGTAAAAGAAAGTCTGACCTAGGGGTGGTACTCTCTGTTAGTTCGTTCACAGATATTCCTTAAAAAGGAGCTTTTTGTGAATAACTAAGGGAATGCTCTGCGTCACCAAGGATTTATTCCAAACTGAGGGATAAGCATTAAAAATGACTTGCCTGCTCTGGAGGTTGAAGAACTACTGTATCTTTCTGTTGTTCAAGGTACATTGTCTAGCAACAAAATATGTGTAACCCTCCAACAGATGCTGCAGTGTGTGTGTGTGTGTGTGTGTGTGTGTGTGTGTGTGTGTGTGGTGCGGGGGGCGGGGGGTGCGGTCCAAGGAAGCTTGTATGATGGTAGCTGCTCTCTGGGCTCTGGTGGGAGTTACATGTGAAGGGAGTTGCCTTCACATCCCTGTGCTCAAGTGACAGGGCACATGAAGGAGACCAGCTCTCTGGGCACCTGCTCTTCAGGCTTCTGGGCCATTAACAGAGGCAGCATTGACCTCTGCTTCTGTGTGTCATGCCATTAAGAAAGGTAAGAAGGACAGTCTTTGCACACTGGAGTGTTTTTCCCTCTCTAGCTTTATTGAGATATAACTGAAAAAAAAATATTTAAAGTATACAATGTGATGATTTGTTAGAGCTATACTTTGTGATTACCCAAATCAAGTTAATACATGTATCCATCACCTTACACAGTTACCTTCTTTTTGTGTGGTGAAAATGCTAAGATCTACTCTCTTAGCAAATTTCAAGTATGCAATACAGTATTACTAACTACAGTCTCCACTCTGTACCTTAGAGACCTAGAACTTATTCATTTTATAACTGAAGTCTTGTACCCCTTGGTCAGCATCTCCTCCACTCCCTAACCCTGGTAACCATCATTCTACTCTGTTCCTATGTATTCAACTATTTTTTGGTTAGATTTCACAATAAGTGAGGTCATAAAGTATTTGTCTTATTTCGCTTAGCATAATATCCTCCAGGTGCATTCATGTTGTTGCAAATGGCAGGATTTCCTTCTTTCTCCAAGCTGAATAATATTTAAGTGTGTGTGTGTGTGTGTCTGTGTGTGTGTGTGTGTGTGTACATACTAGGCATATATATATAGATGTTATATATAGAGAGTGATGTTATATATAGAGATGTTTTATATGTCTATATATATGTTATCTATCTATCTATCTATCTATCTATCTATCTATCTATTCCCATACATTTCCTGAATGCCAGGAAACGTATGGGAGTGCAGGTATCTCTGAGATACTGATTTCATTATACACACATGTACATACATACATACACACATACATACATACATATATCCATACATACCTAGAAGTGGGATTGCTGGATCATGTGGTAATTCTACTTTTAATTTTTGAGGAAATGCCACAATGTTTTCCATAGTGGCCATACCAATTTACATTCCCACCAACAGTATACTAGGGTTCCCTTTTGTCCACATCTTTGCCAATACTTGTTATCACTTGTCTTTTTGATAAAAGCCATCATAACATGTGTGGGGTAATATTGTGGTTTTGATTTGCATTTCCCTGATAATTAGTAATGTTGAACACTCTTTTGCTTGTGGATATTCAGTCTTTCCAACACCATATATTGAAGAAACTACCGTTTCCCCACTGTGTGTTCTTGGTGCCCTTATCAAAGTTTTGTTGACTGTATAAGCATGGGTTTGTTTCCCTATTCTGCTTCATTGGTCTATATGTCTGCCTTTATGCCAGTACCATGCTGTTTTTATTACTACAGCTGTCTAATAGTATAGTATTTGTATAGTTTGAAATCAAGAAGTGATCATACTCCAGCTTCATTTTCTTTCTTAAGGTTGCTTTTGCTTCTTGGAGGTGGTTTATATGGAGGTGGTTCCATATGAAGTTTTGGTTTGATTTTTTCTATTTCTGTGAGAAATAACAGCAGAATTTTGATAGGAATTGCATTGAATCTGTAGATGACTTTGGGTAGCATGGACATTTTAACAATATTAATTCTTCCAGTCCTTGAACACACATTCTTTCCATTTGTTTGTGTCTTCCTCAATTTCTTTCATCAAGGTCTTGTAGTTTTCTGCACACTGGAATGTTGAAACAAGAAATGCAAACTCAGAACCAAACTCATGCTATCTCCTCTCTACCTGATCATAGACCCATCTGAGCAGTTTCTCCCTGGTGGTGAGCTCAAGAAAATGGCTCAGAATTTTATCAGAGCTGATAAACCCACAAAATATTCCTATGGCAGAGCCTCATATTATACAAATTGAGAGTACAAAGTATTATGAGTATGAACTGCACGTGAAGTGGATGGCAAAAAATGTCAAAAGTCAAGGACCATCATCAATGACATGAAGTAAAAGGCCATGCCAATTGCCTCTTAAGGAGAAGACAAATGACAGATGTGTAGAAAATCTGGCATCTGTTTAAAAATTCCACAGAGCAGCCACATTTGCAAAGTAAGAATGCAATCTTCTCTTTTACACATATTTTGGGAATTTAATTGTCCAAATAAAATTAGAGAACAGAGCTCATGAATACAAGCTTAAAAGTGTGGAGTTATGATGATGGAGACAGAAATGGCAAACTTGATTTAAAAGAAACAAAATAAGCTAAGGAAACCCTTGGTAGTTGCTCAAAGACGTTTCCTGAACAATGAGATTTTCATGCCAGAGAAGGACAAGGAAGGAGATAGTCAACTCTTCACCCATTCAACATTTATGAACAGTGTGAAATCTTGGGAAGGTTTGAACGCAGCAATGAATGCCAAGGCACTGGGGTCAAGACACTGGAGCTGAACACAGAAGGAAAAACAGGAAATAGACAAGTGGAGAGGGACCAGCATGCTGGGATGTTTGTAACATGCTCAGAGACAGCAGAGTAAGTGGCTGGGAAGGGCAAAATGAAGATCAGAAGGCAGAAAATAAGGTTGAGATGTGGATCGAGGCCACACTTTCAATTGTCTTCTTCCATGCCCAAGGGTGTTGACTCTAGCCACTTGACACTGGGGAATTATGGGCAAATCTATGTCAAGGAGCAGAAAAAAAACAAAGTGGTGTTCTTTTTTATAACATTTTTTATTTTATGAGCTCTAACCTACCTCCATCTGTCTGATAAAGACAGTCTCACCACTGTTTCTTCTTCCCCAGGTCCCAGGAGGGGTGGGTCATTTCCGTGCTGACTGTGAGCTTTTGTGATGCAAGGTTCAAAGAAAAGGAGGTGTGGAAGAGTCTCAGAGTCCAGAGCTGGGGGCTGGGAGAGTTTAGAAGTGAAAGAGCACAGGAAAAGCTGGAGGAAGTAACATGAGAGGGGGATAGACAAGTAGGGATTTTGAGAAATGTTTCTGCGGGCACTGTGTCCCCTGTATGGTGTGAGGAAACACAAATAAAGAACCTGAGTGATTTTGAAAAATACAATGTCTGCTGAACTGCATATTTTTAAACATCCCATTGGTCTGAGAGCAGCCCATGTGAATCAGGCTTCAAAGGGGTGACAGGTTGATCTGGAAGCAGAACTTATAGAAGATAATCAGAAAGAGTAGAGAACATAAAAAGATGATCATGGAATGGCAGCAATAGAATGGAGTTTGGGGATTGATTTGAATGGTGTTTTATGCAGTGTTGCTTGATTGTGAGTCTGAGGGATAGTTATCATTTAACTATCAAAGTTGTCCTGAAACAAGGAATGCATCTCCCTTCTGCACAGTGAGCTCTGCCACGGCAGAGACCTCTGTTATATCTCCACGCCCCATCACAGTCAGATGCATATGCCGTCAATACATAATTGCTAACAGCCAGTATGTAATTGCTAACTGGAAGAATAAGTCAATGTCTTTTCTGTTTCCCTCTTCTACTCAAGGGGTCCCAGAATTGTACTTAGTAGAGTCTGTCTTAGTTACATTTCTCACAATAGGAATCTACCTGAGCTATAGACTAGAACAAATTTTTATTACTATTGTAAAATATATTGTGAAATATATTTCAATAAATGTTTTTAATCAAAACATTTTGAACACCTATTGTGGTTGTATCCTTTGACTTTACTGCTCCTCCTCTAGAAATTTATCCTACAGATATGCCTGTAATTGTGCATCAATTGTGTGCAAAAGGTATATTGATTGTCATAGCCAAATTCACACTTTACGTGTCCATCAATAGGGGACTAGTTAAATAAACATAGTGCCCTGTTATATAGAATGAAGCAAGCAGGTCCTATCCAAGGGGCATAATTTTTCATTATTCTCCAATCCCCACACAGACGCAGAGAAACCACATAGCAAAACCTAAAACCCACAGACAATATTAACAACAAAACTAGATGACAAATGATTCCCACTAACCCCAACGTGTGTAAGCTACCAGTAGCCTCAAGACCTGTATGGTATCCAATTATGAGGGGTTGAAAGAAGTTAGGAAGCAAGGGGTGTGTGTGCCTGATGACCTGAGAACAGAAGAACCCCCAAACAGACTAGGTATTCACTAGAAAGCACTGTGAGCCAATGTGAGAAGCAGAGGTGGCATCAGGACAGTGGACTCTCTAGCATAGGGTGGTATTAAGGGCTCACAGACCAGGCAGCAGCAGTTGGGCCCAAGGAACACTTAAGACTAACCAAGATGAAGCCTCACACTTGGGAAGAAGTGCTGGGAGAGGAGTCAAAATTGAACAGGATGAGAAAAAGGAAGGAAAAAAGAAGTTTCACCATGAATTGGGGAAGGGAACAACCAGGGAGTCCAGGAAAGCAAGTGACCATATTCTTTGACACAGAAATAGTGCCTTGTGAAATTTGAAAAGCTCTCCTAAGCTTTGCTTCATTCTAAAAGTTCAGGAAAACAGATTTCACATGAACAAACAAGCAACAAAATAGTATCAAGGTCAGTCCTATACAAAGTTATCAAAAAAAAAAAAAAAAAAAAAAAAGGAAGAGCAAAGCAACTGCAACTGACAATAAAGTTGCAACAGAGAGATGTAGTCATAAAACATCAAACTTCAGTTTTGATCTATTTCAGAGGAAAAAAAATTAAGCAAATGATAGACATGAAAGAATAACATCAATCAGAATTAGAAAAATTCAGAAATAAAGTGACAAAACTTGGGAAAAAAATAGAACTAAAAGAAAAGTTCACCAAGGAAGGAAGCCTTAGCCTACAAGGAATATGAGAGCAAATAAACAACAGATTTTACCTCAGGAGGAATACAAAGTGAAAAAAGAGAAAAAAAGTAAAAAATGAAATAAAGAGATAAAAAGGATTTAAGAGGAGGGGCGCCTGGCTGGCTCAGTCGGTTAAGCATCTGACTTCGGCTCAGGTCATGATCTCATGGTCTATAAGTTCGAGCCCCATGTCAGGCTCTGTGCTGACAGCTCAGAGCCTGGAGCCTGCTTCAGATTCTGTGTCTCCCTCTCTCTCTGACCCTCCCCTGTTCATGCTCTGTCTTCTCTGTCTCAAAAATAAATAAACATTAAAAAATTTTAAAAAAAAGGATTTAAGAGGAAGTACTGAACACTGAAGGGTATTGAACATAGGATTAAGAGATGTTCCTCAAGAAGAAAACCAAAACAAGAGCCATAATTCAAGAAAACTTCTCTGAAATAAAAGACTTGAAAATATATATTTAATTCGTGCAATGCATAATTGACAATATTAGCCCAGAATGACCAAATCAAGACATAGCCTCATAAAATGACTACAGTTTAAAGAAAAAGAAAAAAAAATTAACATCTAGAAAAAGAGAGAATATGACTTATAAGGAAAAGAAAAATAGACTTTGTCCAAGATTTCTTGACAGTAACACTTTATGCCAAAAGAGAATGGATTAACATGTTTAAGATAGTAAAAAAAAAAAGGAAGCATAAGCCGAGGGTTTTATACCCCGAAAAACTGACCTTCGACTATAAAGGACATAGCAAATTTTTACCAACATGAAAGAACTCGTGGACTATTATTCCCATTGGCCCCTCCTGAGGAATCTTCTACACAACAAGCCTCAGAAACTGAAAGGGTCAAAGATGCATTAGTATGAGGACTGGAGGTGAGCATTAAATATATAGAACGAGGCTCCTGGGTGGCTCAGTTGTTAAGCATCTGACTTTGACTCAGGTCACGATCTCACAGTTCGTGAGTTCAAGTCCCACATCAGGTGAGCTCATGCCCTGCTTCAGGTGAGCTCATGCCCCACTTCAGGTGAGCATGAGCCCCACATCAGGTGACCATGAGCCCTGCTTTGGGTGAACACAAGCCCCACTTTGGGTGAGCCCCACTTCTCTCTCTGTCTCTGTCTCCCTCTGCCCCTCCTGGGATTCTCTCTCTCTGCCCCCTCACTTGTGCTCTCTAGATAGATAGATAGATAGATAGATAGATAGATAGATAGAACCTGTAGAACTAAGAGTAGATGAAGCCCAAGAGGAAAAGAACAGAAGGTAATAACCATGTGCTCTGACAATGAGGACATAATACAACCATTATAAAATGAAATGACAATGAGGAAAGCATATGAGCAAAATTCTTTAATATTTTCAGTTAATCATATTATTGGTATTATTCTATTATTCTGAGCATGTTATGTTTGTGATATGAGATAAAACAAATGATTTCAGGATGCTTTAGTTCTACCATCACTTGTGTCCTTGAGAACCAGGGTTTTCTAGATGAAAGGAAAGACATACAGATGTAAGAGAGAGAGTTTTGTGAAAGCCTTGTGGTATCAAATTTAAATTGGAAATACTAATATTGTGATGGTTAATATTAACCATCAACTTGCATGGGTCATGGGATGACCAGATATTTGGTTAAACATTATTCTGGGTATGTCTGTGAGGGTGTTCCTGGATAGGATTAACATTTGAATTGGCAGACTGAGTAAAGTAGATTGTCCTCCCTAATGTGTGGGGGCCTCATCCAATCAGTTGAAGACCTGAGTAGAACAAACAGGAGCAGTAAGGGAGAATTTGCTCTCTCTGCCTGTCTCTGAGCTGGGACATCAATCTTCCCTGCTTTCAGACCTCAGCTGGAATTTACACCATCAGCTCTCCTGGGTTTCCAGCTTGCTTGCTAACTTCAGAGTTTGGAACTTCTCAGCTTCCATAATAATGTGAACCAATTCCTTATTATCTATCTATCTCTATTTATCTATCTACATACCCACAAATGTTTTATCTACATTCTATCATCTATCTATCTATCTATCTATCTATCTATCTATCTATCTATCATCTATCCATCTCTCTCTCTCTCTCTCTCTCTCTCTCTCTCTTATTGGAGCTATTTCTTTGGAGAACTCTAACTAAAACAAATATAAACTTAGGAGGTATTTTATTTATATATTTTGTGTGTTTGTTTTTCTAGCTTGGTCCACTAAAAAGGCATAGAAACAATGGTACACTCAATGGCACTGAAATATTACTTCTTCACACACACAGAAACAAGGGCTTCAAAATGATTGATTTGAGGCCTGGAGCAGGAAATGTACAAGATGAGCATAGAATATCTTGTCACACCAGATGGCAAAGAAGCTATCAAGGACCACTACAGTCAGATCAAAAGGACCCAAGAACCAACTCGAAGAGGCTCCCATTGACCCAGATTGAATAATTTGAATTCCATTAGGATAATAACTGAAATGTGTTGAAACCCATCAGATAAGTCAAATCCATGAATTAATAACAACATTAAAACAAAAAAAATAATCACTATCAGAAGATGTGTGGGCACCAACTTTTTACCTTGGAAACTGGGAAATAAAAGGAAAGATTTCAGAATTTTCATGTCCTTCCTACATGAGCCACATCACTGGGTAACCAGATAGTAGATGATAGAAAGTGAGTCTTTATAAAAAAGCCAAATTATTGGAAATTTTACTTATCAAACAGCCCAGATTCTTCAACAGATAAATTATAAAGAAATGTAAGGGAGAGAGAAGAAAAATATAAATTAAAAGAGATTAAAAGACATATCAAAATATTTTTTAAATAGGTAGGGCTGAAGTATAGGGTTTATGGAAGCATATTTGGGTAAAAGATGAAAGGAAGGCATTAGTATAAAAGTCAGATTAACATTTCTTATGGTGGGAAGAAGGAGACAGTGGTCAGTATGGGGTCAGGGCAGGGCTTCTGGGGCAGCGGGCAAGGTTCTATTTCTTGCCCTAGTGTTTGTCTTATAATAATTCAGTAAGACAACATGCTTGATTTGTGTAGTATTCTGTACCTGTATTTTATTTAAAATAGCATGATTTAAAAAATGAGTGACATCTAACATAAAAGCCATGTGGGATTTATCCAATTAAAAAGAATGCTTTGTGAACTAAGTTATTATTCAGTGATGTAATATTTGCTGTCTTTGGCATGTGAAGATTTTTTATGTATTAAAAAAAAACTGAGTGAGATCCAGATATACTGAAATGGACCAATTTCCAAAATATATGGTCAAGTGAAATAAGCTAAAATAAAAGAGTGTGCATAATATGATCCATACATTTATGTGTCTGGGCAATATTTGTATGCGCATAGACTATTCCATGGAGGACACTCAGGAACTGGGGAGCCAGGGACTGAAAAGCAGACTTACTTCCACTATATACCTTTGAAACTTTCACCATGTCCATGCTTACCATTCGAAACAGCACTTAACTATCTTTTTAAAAAGGTATTATTCCCAAAGAGTCTGAACAGCTCTTCGCTCTAATTTTATATCTGTCATCCACATCTTGGTCCCTGGTCATTGAAGAGGGTACACATGCTGACTGGTGGGTGGGCCAGTCAGGCTTTACATAAACTGCAGGGCTTTTCCTCAATTTAAACATTATCTCTTATCTGTATGTTTGTCAGCTGACAGTGTTTGAGTCTCACCTGTATTTGAATACCCTGTAAATATTGTGGTACATACCACCCTGTGTAGGGCACACAGAATAAGGACTGTTCTACCTCCTCTGCAGGACCACCCTCTACACACCCATGGCATCATTTCTTCTCTCTAATCAGCTTCTTTAAATGTTTTATTATTATTATTATTATTTATTTTTCAGAGAGAGAGAGAGTGAGTTGGGGAGGGGTAGAGAGAGGCAGACAAAGGATCCAAGGGGGCTCTGGGCTGACAGCAGAGAGCCCCAAGTGGGCTTGAACTCGCAAACCAGGAGATCATGACCTGAGCTGAAGTCCGTTTCTTAACCAACTGAGTCACCCAGAGTCTCCTCTAATCAGCTTCTTTAGAACAGACTGGATCTCATAGGGAATGAAAGCTTTTTTTTTCTTTTTCTTTTTCTTTTTCTTTTTTCCTGGTGAAAGAGCTCTCTGTTGAGATGCTTGGCTGAGAGAAAGGAAAATATTCAGCTTAAATTCCAGATGGAAATTCAGAATAAAATATTTGAAATGTTCTGAGTCAGTTATTCCTTTTGAATTTTTTTGTTATTGTTAGATATTATAATTCCTTGGGTGAGATGCATAATGACCTCAGGGATTTATAACATAATTACTCTGAAAGTAAACTGAGAATTACTTGACATAATACATTATGAATAAGAAGGTATCTACATAGAAACTAAACTGTCTTATAGTTTATTTCTTTCAAGAATTACTGTGGTATGTAACTCATGGGATTTTTTTTTCCTGGTTCACAGAGAATGTGCATTTTGAAGTTTTAAAAGATACTATCAAATTATCATAACCAAAGTTTGTACCAATTTATATTCTCACTAATAGTGTACACTGTGATCTATTTGCCCATTTCCTGAAACTCTAATACTGGATGTTACCTATCCTAAAAAATTCTTATGCCTTTTTGACAGGCAAAAAGACCTATCCCGTTGTCATTATCACACTTCTTTGATTACTAATATGACTGATTATCTTTGCATTCATTATTAGCCAGTGTTTCTTTGTTTTGTTTCTTCTTTTTTTTCTTTCCACTCACACCTGTTAACCAGTTTCCTATTGAGTTCTTTGCATATTAGGGATACTGACCTTCCCCCCCCCCCTTATAAATGTTAAACATATCTTCTCTTCCTCTGTTAGTCATCTTAATTTTGGATTAGAAATCTTACTACATAGAAATATTTAATTTTTAGGTTGCAATATGTGTCCTTCAATCAGAGTTTCAAATTAATTAGAACTTAAGAAGGGCTTTTACTGTCTTTTTCCTTAGTGTTTGACAGGGGTTTTTTTTGTTCTTGTTTTCTTAAATCCAGCCCTGGCAGAGTGATAGCTACCACTGAGGCCCTGGGCAAGAACCTCCCTTACTCATACACTTCTGTTACAATTTCTTCTCTCTGTTCTATTACCTAGTCCAATAGATTCACACTTAAATGAGAGTCAGAATCTCCCACAGGGCTTCTGAAAACCCCGATTGCTGGGGGCATGCCTCCAGAGTTTCCAGCTTAGCAGGTCTGGGATAGACCTATGAATTTGTATTTCTAACAAGTTCCCAGCTGGTGCTGATGTTGTTCCAGAACCAAACTTGGAGAACCACTACTCTGGAACATTGTTTTGATATCTCGATATCTCTGGAATCTATTCACTTGTCCCTATCTTCATTGGTTCCACCAGGAGCCAAGTCACATCATCTCTTTTCTGGGCATTTGCCAGAGCTTCTTCTCCCATAGCCATTATGACTCTCCTTCTATCCACAGTGCAGCCAGAGCAATTTCAAAATTGGATCATAGTATTCTCTTCCTTACGATTCTTTCCCTGTGGTCTCTGGACCATCTCGTGATACTCTCCACATCTTTCTGCACTTTCTGCTCTTTGGCACATTGGCCTTTGGTAGCTACATAATACCATGCTCTTTCTTGTTCCAGAGCCTTTGCACATGCTGTTATCTCTGCTTGGAATCCTCTTCTCTTACTCTTCACAGTGGTATTTGGTCATTTGGATGACCAAATGGAGATTCCAATTCCATTTTGAATTTATAATTTGAATTATCTTTATAGTTAGGCTGCTCTATAGATCAGATCACATAGCTCTTTTTTTTTTTATTTTTATTTTTTAAAATTATTTATTTTGGGGACAGAGAGAGACAGAGCATGAACGGGGGAGGGTCAGAGAGAGAGGGAGACACAGAATCGGAAACAGGCTCCAGGCTCTGAGCCATCAGCCCAGAGCCCGACGCGGGGCTCGAACTCACGGACCGCGAGATCGTGACCTGGCTGAAGTCGGACGCTTAACCGACTCTGCCACCCAGGCGCCCATAAGATCACATAGCTCTTAATGAACCCACATGACTGCCAACATTCATATGTCAAAATGACTTTGTGTTTTTGACTCATTAAGGACTCCTAGGAACACTGCAAGGAGCAATACATCCTTTTCTCTAAGAAAAAATGGCCTTCAAAAAAGGCATTTTCTAACAATGGTGATTAAAGTGTTGAGAATATGAAGTCTAAGAATCCATAGTTAGAATATGGAGTTTTAGATAACCATTTGTAAATTGAATGAGCTTGCCACATGCTTTATGTGTGTGTGTGTGGGGGGAAGCATCATCAGCATTTTTACAACTTTATTTTGTTTTGCCATCAGGTAAATTAATGACTAATATTACTCAGCAGTGATATAGCATAGGGTTTGTTTTATTAGTAGAATATTTTAGTGGCTTTATAAAAATGTAAAAAGTTTCATTCCCACATTTAGAGACTCGCTAAGGGTCTGAAAGAGTCGTTTACAATTTCTAGTTGTAATTTTAACATTTTGGGGGTCAATTTTTTGCATGAGCATCAGTTTTGGCACAAAACCAGAGATCTCTAAAGGTTTCAAGCTCTGTGCCTTGTGAACGTCAGAGGTCTAGACTGAACAGAACTCTTTTCCTTCTGTACTAGGGGAAATGGAGTGACATGTGATATAGTTAACAGTGTGGGGAGCGAGAGACTAGGTGAGTGACACAGAATCAGTGGAGAATGGAAGGGGACCAAGTTATATCTTTTCCAAAGCTCAGGTTCACACATATGAGCATGCAAAAAAGAAAGGGATTCCACCAATTACCATGGCATAGTGACTGTTAATTCCTTAAGCACAAACTCTGGTGCCAGCTCTCAAGTCCACAAATCACTGTGTAAATAACATGTGCATCATGACCAGTGACCAATCACGGCGATTGGTCCCTATGCACCTCTTGCTCAGTTCATGCACTGACAGCAAAGTGTGCAGTCGCATTGCCTCCTTGTTTCTTGGTGATAAGGCCATGTGACATTTTATAAAAATGGATAATCAAAAAGAAGAATTGGCCAATAGAAATGAAAGTGCATCAAAGAAATAAAAAGTGATAAAGATGGAAGTGAAATTTTAATTGGACATAAATGGCCTCATAGAAGAAAGAGCTGACTATGGAAATGTTAACACTGCCACCTTTGGAATGACTGCAGATGTGCAGCCAGATGAATTTACTGAAGGCAAAATTACAGACATAAATGAGGAAAGTAGTTGTGATAAAAATAAAAAATGAAGGTGTCCCAAAGGAAGTTAACACCAGCAAAAAACCACTTTGTGTTTTAAAAACTCTGAGATGAATTTTACAACATTTGAAAGAATAAGGAGAAAATGTTGGAAGTCACCCAACCTTAGAAAGGAGGAGACAATTCACCAAGGCATAGAAAAGTTAGTTTCTCCATATCATCAGTTCTAAATGAGAAAGAAATTACTGTTCAAAATATTCTTGATCAGTCTTGAAAAAAACCCAGCACTTTAATTATCAATATTTCTAGTGTTTTACATTATAGTGTACTAAGTACTTAGTTTCACTACTTCTTTTCCTGTGTATTTGCAACTGACAGTAAGAGAATTTTAAATGTTTTGACAAATATTAGTAAATGTCATTGAAAAATCATATTTTTCCACTTATAATTAGAATTACTTTGCACGTTTCAGGTTGTACAGTCATTTTTACTGTCCTACACTACCATGCAAAGTGAGGACTACGTGTACATGAATAATTAAATTTTAGATTATTCAGTAACACATCATGATACAACAGGAGTCAAAATAACACATGATTGTCATTAATTTTTACAGATGCTAATTTCCCTAAAAGGCCGAGAGAGAGAGAGAGAGATCTCCAGGCTGGGATGATAATGACAATGATGATGATGATGATGACGACGACGATGATGATGGAAGTCCTGGGATGGGCTTTGGAATTTCCACTTTGGAAATTCCAGACAAGTGGAAAAGTGTGCAGAATAACATAGCAACCCATGCAATATTATTGTCATAGGAATAATATCAACAAGGTGAAGTGATTGGCTATGGAATTTGTTCTTCTTCAAGCAGCTTTCCTGACAAATCACTTGATGTCACTGTGTGTATCTGTAAAGACTAAAGGCACAAAGAACAGAATAAGCAGAATATAGATATTCTAGTGGATAAAGTTGTTTCTTGGGGGTATGGGTTAACTAGTCTGAAGCCACTCTACATGTATACTGGAATTAAACAAGTAACTTAGGTAAATGGCAGAAGTTAGGTTTCTCACTGTAGGAGTAGGAGGTTACAGATAAGCGAGATAAGGAGGCTAGAAGGATCTATGTGGTAATGGATTGGAATTGGAGACCTCAGTATGAACTCATGTTTCTCTTAAATATAGTTATATATAGAAATATCTATAGATAGGAAATGCACTCAGGTTAGTGTACACACATGTATTTCCTTTCCCTGTCAGCTGAGAGGGACTCCCAGCAATGGCTCCCAGTGACAACAAGCACACCCACTCTTTAGATTTTGCATTCTAATATTCTTCAGTAGAAGGAACCAGAGATCCTGGAGAATGGGTGAATCTAGGTCTCAAATTGGAAATATACCAATGAACCTGGAACATCTTGTAGTGCCATAAAGTAAGGAAGTGCTCAAAAAAAAAATTCTCCACTATAATGGAGATAAGTCAAAGGGACACAAGAGCCAACTGAAAGAATTCCCAATGGCCAGAGCTGGAATCATTTGAGCAACAAAACCATGTTATATATAATCCCAAACATAAATACCCACAATCCATGTTTATATAAATGGTTGAATATATAAGTAAGTAAGTAGTGGAAAAGATATAAATCTCTTAAGCAGAAGAATTCCAAGTAATTTATGTAGATAACTCTGCCTTTAAGGAAAGGGAGCACAACATTTACTTCCTATGTGTGGGCTGCATATAGTGATTTTCTCCCAAAGAGCATAGAATGGAAAGTGTGGGGAGTAACTTTACAGTATAAAAACCTGACAAACGTTCCCTGTGCCCAGATGATCAAGGTCAACATCAAGAGTGATAAGTCATGTTGATATAGGTATCCTTGATGTGATGTGCTGAGAATGTGCTTTACCTCTGTGGTCTTCCTCCCCCCAAACTATATTACCCAGTCTAATCATGAGAGAAATATTTTTAAAAGTTCCAGTTGAGGAAAACTCTGCAAAATATCTGACCAATAATCTTCAGAACTTTCAAAGTCATTAAAAACAAAGAATGTCTGAGAAACTGTCACAACCAAGAGGAGTCTACAGACACATGACAACTAATTGTTAATGTTGTGTACTGGAAAGAATCCTAGAACAGAAAAAGACATTAGGGAGAAAAACCAAGGAAATCTGAATAAAATAGTGACTCTAGTTAATGATAATGTATCAATATTGTCTCATTAATTGTGACAAATCTACCATAGTAACATAAGATGTTAATAATAAGGGAAACTGCATGTAGAGCATATCAAAACTCTTTACTACCTTTGTAATTATTCTGTAATTCTATAGATACTCTAAAATATAAAAAATTCATTTTAACAAAGGTGATTCAGACTGTTTCCTTCTTGTACTTAAAGCTCTTCCAGTCATTTGCTCATTTAAAAAATTCAGACTGAGAGACTCTTAGGTTCCAGCCACTGTGTGTGGTACTGAGGATTTAATCATGAGTAGAAAAAAACATTGATTCCCATAATATGATAGGGAAGATTAGCTATGTTTCACCTCTGAAGAAAAGGTTTAAGGTGGCAGGAAAGCCTGTAAAAGGGGGCTCGATGAGGTCTAGGACTCACGGGAGACTGCTCAGAGGTGGATGAGTTGGAGGGCACGTCACAGCGGAAGCCTATTGCATGCTAAGGCATCTGGGAAAGCCAGCATGGCTCGAGGGCAGCGAATGAAGGCGAAGGGTGGTAGGAGGTGAGGTTTTGGGGTTGACAGGGACCATCAGGGAGACTATAAGGCCTTGTTCAGAATTCTGGCTTGTTCTAAGAGTGATAGGAACCATGGTCAACTCCCAACTGCCCTTTCTCAATGATATGAGGTAAGATATATGGTCTGCTTTGCTCATGACTCTGTCTTCAACTTCTAACACAATGCCAGGAATGACAGCTTGATATATTTTTTTTTAACTTTTTTTGGGTATATAATTATAGATTCAAAAGAAGTTCCCCCCAAAAATGTACAAGAAAGTCCAGTGTACTCTTCACTCATTTTTCTTCAACATAACATGTTCCTTAACTATAGTACAATATTATAATCAAGAAATTAACATTGATACAACCCAGAGAGCTTGTTCAGATATCCAGTTTTATATGTACTCATTTGTGTGTGTCCCCCCAGTTCTGTGCAATTTGATCACATGTGTAGACTCACTTGACAACTACAATCAAGATACTGTCCCAATACCCCCAGGCTCTCTCAAACTACCCCTATATAGCCACACACTCTAACCCCCTTCCCTAACCTGGCAACCATTATTCTGTTCTCCATATCTCTATATTTTATTTATGAATTACTTTTAGGAAGAAGGTTGACATGTTCAGAGTGACCTGAATTGTGAAAAGCGTTCCCTGCTGTTGTGTGGACTGGATTGGAGGGGGGCAAGGACAAATATTAGTCCAGGGGAGAAATGATGGTGGAAGGGTAGTTACAGTTGAGCGATAAATCCAGATGCAGTGAAGCAGAACATGGAGGTGGACCTAAGAGGACCTAAGAGGCCAAGGCTACTGGGTGGGTTGTCATAGGATATTGAAGTTATTCAGGATGATGGCATTGCTTGAATAGAGAAGCAAGCAGGAATGAACAGCAGGACACACAGAACAGAGATTACAAGGGGAGATTTGTGGCTGACACTAGCTTGTTAACCAGTATAGGGAGTAGGCAGGTGATAAAGGTGTGACAGTGTATTATAACCAAATGGTAGGAGCCTCTATGTTATAGCCAGAAAAACACAAGGAAAAAAATGGAGCAAAGTCTGGAGCAGCTCTAATAATGACAGATTTGGGTAGGAGAGAGGAGAGGGATCTCCCTCCCACAACCTAAATCTTTAGGACTTTTCATGACTCTGATTTGCCTGGTTTTGCCACAGGTGAGAGCTGTATATGAAAGGTGAGACTTGGTCAGAACAGAGCTTCACCATCCCTGGTTTCAAGAGGCAGATGGAGGAGGAAGAGAGAGCAAGGGTGGCATACTGGCTTGCTGGGATCACTGCAATAAACTACCACAAACTGGTGGCTGAAAACAGACCTTTATTCTCTCATAGATCTGGAGGCAAAATGTCCAAAACCAAAGTATCAGCAGGGCCATGCTTTCTCTGAAACTTGCAGGAGAGAATCCTTCCTTACCTCTCCTAGTTTCTGGTGTTTGCTAGGAATCCTTGGCATTGCTTGGCCTGTAGATGCATCTGTGTTTCTTCTCTTCCTATGAGAACATGAGTCATATTGGATTAGGGTCCACTCTAATGACTCCATCTTAACGCGACTACCTATGCAAATGCCCTATTTCAAAATAAGGCCACATTCACAGGTGTTGGGGGTTAGGACTTCAATTCATCTTTTTGGGAGACATGATTCAACCCATAACAGCTGAGATGGGGATCAGTGCTCTCCAGGTAATGTGGTCCAATTATGGATCAAGTAAGTCATTCCTCTTTTATAGGGAGGAGCAAGTGAACTGAACTGTGCATGCCACACTGCCCCTTGTGGGGCATGAAGATGAGGAATAAGTTTCCCTTAACAAAAGTCTTCGAAAATTGACTGAATACTTTCAATTAGCAATAATCGCGCCTCGGATAAACCTCATTGGCTACGATACTGCCACTGCGCAAAGCTTGACTGAATACTTTAAAAGAAGATGGAAAAACTAATTAGGCACTGATTTCAAGGAGTTAATTCTTTTAGAAGGATTGACTTGCCACAGCATCTTCTAGCAAAGACAGAATTTTCTGAAGTCTTTTGGTATGTTCCAGAATTTGTGAAAGGTTTAAAAAAAAAGGTATGTTTTCAGGAAGAAAGAGATGAGAAATTGTATTTAATAATGACTGAAGGGAGACTGGCAAAAGAGCTGACAGTAAGGTTTGAAGATTGAATTAATGTATAAGATTAATATAGAAAGTATTAATAGCTAATAATTTACAAAGCAGTTTGTTAAGCTTCTGAGGCAAAGCACATTATAGGTCCCCTGGGGCATTATTTGCATATTATCAAGAATTTATGTGAGAGCATTTATAAAGCACAGTCATTCTTACCATGTGTTTATGAATATTTGCATCCATTAGAAACCTTTTGGTTGCATCTTTAAACATCCCATTATATCAATCATGCAATTTTTTCTTCTTTCTTTCTTTCTTTCTTTCTTTCTTTCTTTCTTTCTTTCTTTCTCTCTCTCTCTCTTTCTTTCTTTCTTTCTTTCTTTCTTTCTTTCTTTCTTTCTTTCCTTAAAATTTATTTTTCCTGAAACTTGAAAGGCTCTGGAATGCTCTGAAAGCTTGTATCCATTCATGTGGAGCTATAGCTGTTCAAGAAATCTTTCCTTAAAAATGCAGGGAGGACCCTTTCACCTCCTAAGGACCCTTGGTCTTTCCCTTCTTCATGAATTATAATTAAACTAGACACTTCTTTCCCAACACAGAAGATTTCCCCCTTGTCCAGGCTCATCTAGAAGGGGCATTAAAGATTTTAGGTCACTGGGATACCATTCACTAAGTTCTGTGCAGTAAATTATTCCAACCGCCCTGAAACACTAATTTACTAAAGAGTAGCCTACTTTTTACTAAATTACAACTGTAATTTACTAAATTTTACTGAGGAAGTAATTTCCTTAATGGTACCCTAGTGGCCTGGACAAGCAATTACAGTTTCCTGTCTTATCTAACTTACTTTGAGGACACAGACTACTGGAAAAACTGTCAGGCGCCACAATTCTACGGATGTGCTTCATCAAAAACTCACTGGTCTGCACTGTACCCACCAGAGCTGAGATGAGGCTGAATTGGGAGGAGGACCTTGAAAGAGTCAGAGGAAAAAGCAAGAGAGCCTTGGCACACAGAGTTTGTCATACTGGTGGCCAGGGCTAAAGCCAGCCCACAGCATGGTATTTCCAAGTAGAAAATACCAAAAAGAAAAGCCCCAGGTCAGGGTACCTGGCCTTGATGGGGTGTCCTTGTGCAAGGCACAACCATACCCAGTTGCTCAGCTGCTGGTTCCATTTCTTATCCATAGGGCTAAGACAGAGCCTGGGGGCACCACAGAGAGAGATTTGGTAGAAAGGATGGTGGCATAGAATCCAGAAGAACTACATTCCTCATGGTTCTGCCTGTCACTAGTTCAAAGAGCCTCGACGAGAGAGGTTGGAAGACGGTGGTGGAGTAGGAGAACCCCAGGTTCATCTCATCCCACAAATACAACTAGATGGCTATGAAATCATTCTATTATCCCAGAAATTGACCTGAAGACTGGCAGAACAAATGCCACAACTAAAGGGAGAGGAAAGACTATATCAAAGAAGGTAGGAAGTGTGGAGACACAGTTTGGGAGAGAAATGGATCATAGTCTACACAGTGGGGAAAGAGCTGCGGTTGTGGAGAAGGGCAAGAAACAGAACAGCACACAGGAGAGCTCACAGGGAAAACAAATCTCCATAGCAATTGGCTTGGAAAGTGAGAGGGGCTGAATTTTGTGACTTCTAGTGACCAGCACAGCTTAAAGCCTTGAGTTTAAAGATCACCAGGTTGGCTAGGATAGAGCCCAGAAGACATTGTGCTTCTCTTGCAGAGAAGGCAGGCAAACAACCCGTGCACATACAATGTGGAAATAACAACCTGAAGAGCACCTGGGGGACATAGTGGAGAGGTAATTTAGAGTGTCCCAGAGAAACAGCATTCACAGAATGACCTCCAAGAACAAAGGAACTGGCTAGTGCCATTTCCCTCCCCTGCCTCTCAGCACAAGCACGGGGCCTCCTGTGGGAACCAATGTAGTGCTGACACTGGTTATCTAACTTGCTTGCACCAAGCCCCACCCTACCATGCTCTGGAGGATCTGCCCCTCCCAGTCACACTTGCCTCAGTCCCAGCATGGTGGGCCCCTCCTTAAGAAGACTGGCCCAAATCCCCGTTCACACTGCACCTCCCTATTCAGAAGTTTTGCAGAACCTCCATTCTGGCAGCAGTGGCAACAGGTCTCATTTCACAAGCAGACCAGAGCACACCTAGTTAAAATGCACCACATTCAGCACAGGGAGGAAACACTGCCCACAACAGGCAAATAGAGCCTCTGAAGATGACTGGTCTGAAGGATAAAACAGCCAGAGCAAAACAGCAGCGAATATGCAGCACACATTGGAGACATTCATGGAAGTGTCAGGCCCTGGGGAACAGGGGACACCAAGTGGCAGGGCATTACAGGATCTATTCTTCATAAGGTCATTACCCTCAAGAACAGAGACAGAGTTGACTTCCCTAACACACAGCAACAGGTACAGAGACTTAGGCAGAATGAGAAGACAGAGAAATTTATCCTAAATGAAAGAAGAGGACAAGGCCACGGCCAGAGATCTAAGCAAAAAAAATATAAGTAACATGCCTGATGGAGTATTTAAAGCAATGATCATAAAGATACTCACTGGACTAAAGAGTGGGAGACATGAGTGAGATCCTTAACACTGAGCTAAGGAATGACACAGCAAAGACAAAGGACTCAATAAAGGAAATGAGAAACATGCTGGATGAAATGAACAGAAGGCTGGAAGAAGCAAAGGAATGAATGAATGACCTAGAAGACAGAGGAATTGAGAGTAATGAAGCTGAATAAAAGAAAAAGAAGTATTATACAACATGAAAATAAAGTTAGGGAACTCAGTGATCCATCAAACATAGTAACATTCGTATTATAGAGTCCCAGAAGAAGAAGAGAGAGAAAAGAGGGCAAAAAATTTATTTGAAGAAATAATAGCTGAAAATTTCCCTAATCCGAGGAAGTTAAAGATATCCAGATCCAGAAGGCACAGAGAACCCCCAATAAAATCAACAAAAGCAGATCCATACCAAGATGTATTGTAATTGAATTGGCAAAATACAATGATGAAGAAAAAAAATTTAAAGCAGCAAGACAAAAGAAGACAATAACATATAAAGGAACTCCCATAAGGTTAGCAGGGGATTTTTCAACAGAAACTTTGTAAGCCAGAAGGGAGTGCCATGATATATTCAAAGTGCTGAATGGGAAAAATCTGCAGCCAAGAATACCCTATCCAGGAAGGCTATCATTCATAACAGAAGGAGAGATAAAGAGTTTCCCAGACAAACAAAAACTAAAGGAATTAATGACCACTAAACCATCCCTGCAAGAAATATTAAAGAGGACTCTTTGAGTAGAAAGGAGAAACCGAAAGTGACAGTATAAAGGTAGGAAACACTAGAAATGAATATTTCTATAAAAAATCAGTCCAAGAACTCACAAAATAAAAAAGATGTAAAATATGTCAACATGTACCTAAAGTAAGGAAAAAGAGGAGTAAAGAATGGGTTCAAACTTAAACAACCATCAACTAAATATAGACTCCTATATGCAGAAGATGTTATACACAAACTTAATGGTAACCAGAATCAAAGAACATTAATAAATATGCAAAGAATAAAGAGAAAGAAATCCAAATACATCACTAAAGAAAATCAGCAAAGGGGCGCCTGGGTGGCGCAGTCGGTTAAGCGTCCGACTTCAGCCAGGTCACGATCTCGCGGTCCGTGAGTTCGAGCCCCGCGTCAGGCTCTGGGCTGATGGCTTGGAGCCTGGAGCCTGTTTCCGATTCTGTGTCTCCCTCTCTCTCTGCCCCTCCCCCGTTCATGCTCTGTCTCTCTCTGTCCCAAAAATAAATAAAAACGTTGAAAAAAAAATTAAAAAAAAAAAAAAAAGAAAATCAGCAAACCATGAAAGAGAGAAAAACAAGAAAGGATCAGAGAAAATCTTCAGAAACAACCACAAAATAATTAAACAGCAATAAGTACATATCTTTCAGTAATTACTTTGAATTTAAATGGACTGAATGCTCCAATCAAAAGACATAGGGTGACAGAAGGAGGAAAAACGCAAGATTCTTCTATATGCTGTCTACAAGAGATCTATTTTTAGACCAAAAACACCTGCAAATTGTAAGTGAGGGGATGGAGAGGTGCCTGGGTGGCTCAGTCGGTTAAGTATCTGACTCTTGGTTTCAGCTCAGGTCATGATCTCCTGGTTCATGAGTTCAAGCCCTGCATCAGTCTCTGCACTGACAGTGCAGAGCCTGCTTGGGATTCTCTCTCTCTCCCTCTCTTTGCCCTTCCCTTGCTCATGCTCTCTCTCTTTCTCTCACAATAAATAAATAAACTTAAAAATAAAAGAAAGTGAGGGGATGGAGAAACATCTGTCATGCAAATAGATGCCAAAAGAAAGTTGAAGTAACAATACTTATATCAGACTTTAAAGCAAAGATCATAACAAGAGACAAAGAAGGACACTAGATAATAAAGAGGACAATTCAACAAGAAGATAAAATAATTGTGAATATTTATGCACCTAACACCCAAATACATAAAACAGTTAATAACAAACATAAAAGAATTAATTGATAATAATACAATAATAGTCGGGGACTTTAATACACCACTTACATCAATGGACAGATCATCTAAACAGAAAATCAACAAGGAAACCATGGCTTTGAATGACACACTGGACCAGATGGATTTAACAGTTATATTTAGAACATTCCATCCTAAAACAGCAGAATACACATTTTTTTTTTCAAGTGCACATGGGACATTCTACAGAACAGATCACATCAAAACAAATTCAAGAAGATAGAAGTCATATTATGCATCTCTTCTGATCACAACACTATGAAACTAGATGTCAACCATAAGAAAAAACCTTGAAAGGCCACAAATACATGGAGGATAAATAACATTCACCTAAACAATGAGTGGATAAACCAGGAAATAAAAGAAGAATAAAGGGGCGCCTGGGTGGCTCAGTAGGTTAAGCATCTGACTTTGGCTCAGGTCATGATCTCATGGTTCGTGGGTTCCAGCCCCTCATGGGACTCTGTGCTGACAGCTCAGAGCCTGGAGCCTGCTTCAGATTCTGTGTCTCCCTCTCTCTCTGCCCCTGTCTCATATGCACTCTGTCTCTCTTTCTTTCTCAAAAATAAATAAACGTTAAAAAAAAAGAATTAAAAAGTACATGGAAACTAATAAAAATGAAAATACCAATTGGATGCAGCAAAAATGGTCATAAGAGGGAAGTATACAGCAAAACTTGGCTGACATTAAGAAGCAAGATAACCTCAAGTAAACAATCTAACCTTACATCTAAAGGAGCTAGGAAAAGAACAACAAGGAAAACCTACATCCAGCAGAAGGAAAGAAATAATAAAGATTAGAGCAGAAATAAATGATATAAAAACTAAAAATACAATAGAACAGTTCAATGAAACCAAGAGCTGGTTCTCTGACAAATCAATAAAATTGATAAACTTCTAGCCAGATTTATCAAGAAAATAAGAGAAAGGATTCAAAAATAAAATTAGAAATGAGAGAGAAGAAATAACCACCAACACCACAGAAATACAATTATAAGAAAATATTATTAAAAACCATATCCCAATAAATTGGACAACTTAGAAGAAAGAGTTAAATTCCTAAAAACATATGTTACTAAAACTGAAACAGGAAGAAATAGAAAATTTGTATACACCAATAACCAGCAAATAAACTGAATCAGTAATAAAAAAATCTCCCAACAAACAAAAGTCCAGGACCAGATGGCTTCACAGATGAATTCTATCAAACGTTTAAAGAAGAGTTAATAGCTATTCTTCTCAAACTACTCTAAAGAATAGAAGAAGGAAAACTTCCAAATTCATTCTATGAGGCCAGCATTACCCTGATTCCAAAACCAGATAAAGACACCACTAAAAAAGAGAACTACAGGCCAATATCTCTGATGAATATAAATATAAAAACCCTCAAAAAATATTAGGAAACCAAATCCAACAATACATGAAAAAAAATCATTCACCATAATCAAGTGGGATTTATTCCTGTTGCTAGGGTCGTTCAATATTTATACATCAATCAATATGATACACCACATGGAACCATATGATCCTTTCAATAGATGTTGAAAAAGCATTTGACAAAGTACAACATCCATTCATGATGAAAGCCCTCAACAAAGTAGGTTTAGAGGGAACATAACTCAATATAATAAAGGCCATATATGAAAAATCCACAGCTAACATCATTCTTTTTTTTTTATTTATATATGAAATTTATTGTCAAATTGGTTTCCATACAACACCCAGTGCTCATCCCAAAAGGTGCCCTCCTCAATACCCATCACCCACCCCTTCCTCCCTCCCACCCCCCATCAACCCTTAGTTTGTTCTCAGTTCTCAACAGTCTCTTATGCTTTGGCTCTCTCCCACTCTAACCTCTTTTTTTTTTTTTCTTCCCCTCCCCCATGGGTTCCTGTTAAGTTTCTCAGGATCCACATAAGAGTGAAACCATATGGTATCTGTCTTTCTCTGTATGGCTTATTTCACTTAGCATCACACTCTCCAGTTCCATCCACGTTGCTACAAAAGGCCATATTTCATTTTTTCTCATTGCCACGTAGTATTCCATTGTGTATATAAACCACAATTTCTTTATCCATTCATCAGTTGATGGACATTTAGGCTCTTTCCATAATTTGGCTATTGTTGAGAGTGCTGCTATGAACATTGGGGTACAAGTGCCCCTATGCATCAGTACTCCTGTGTCCCTTGGATAAATTCCTAGCAGTGCTATTGCTGGGTCATAGGGTAGGTCTCTTTTTAATTTTCTGAGGAACCTCCACACTGCTTTCCAGAGCGGCTGCACCAATTTGCATTCCCACCAACAGTGCAAGAGGGTTCCTGTTTCTCCACATCCTCTCCAGCATCCATAGTCTCCTGATTTGTTCATTTCGGCCACTCTGACTGGCGTGAGGTGATACCTGAGTGTGGTTTTGATTTGTATTTCCCTGATAAGGAGCGACGCTGAACATCTTTTCATGTGCCTGTTGGCCATCCGGATGTCTTCTTTAGAGAAGTGTCTATTCATGTTTTCTGCCCATTTCTTCACTGGGTTATTTGCTTTTCAGGTGTGGAGTTTGGTGAGCTCTTTATAGATTTTGGATACTAGCCCTTTGTCCGATATGTCATTTGCAAATATCTTTTCCCATTCCGTTGGTTGCCTTTTAGTTTTGTTGGTTGTTTCCTTTGCTGTGCAGAAGCTTTTTATCTTCATAAGGTCCCAGGAATTCACTTTTGCTTTTAATTCCCTTGCCTTTGGGGATGTGTCGAGTAAGAGATTGCTACGGCTGAGGTCAGAGAGGTCTTTTCCTGCTTTCTCCTCTAAGGTTTTGATGGTTTCCTGTCTCACATTCAGGTCCTTTATCCATTTTGAGTTTATTTTTGTGAATGGTGTGAGAAAGTGGTCTAGTTTCAACCTTCTGCATGTTGCTGTCCAGTTCTCCCAGAACCATTTGTTAAAGAGACTGTCTTTTTTCCATTGGATGTTCTTTCCTGCTTTGTCAAAGATGAGTTGGCCATACGTTTGTGGGTCTAGTTCTGGGGTTTCTATTCTATTCCATTGGTCTATGTGTCTGTTTTTGTGCCAATACCATACTGTCTTGATGATGACAGCTTTGTAGTAGAGGCTAAAGTCTGGGATTGTGATGCCTCCTGCTTTGGTCTTCTTCTTCCAAATTACTTTGGCTATTCGGGGCCTTTTGTGGTTCCATATGAATTTTAGGATTGCTTGTTCTAGTTTCGAGAAGAATGCTGGTGCAATTTTGATTGGGATTGCATTGAATGTGTAGATAGCTTTGGGTAGTATTGACATTTTGACAATATTTATTCTTCCAATCCATGAGCAGGGAATGTCTTTCCATTTCTTTAAATCTTCTTCAATTACCTTCATAAGCTTTCTATAGTTTTCAGCATACAGATCCTTTACATCTTTGGTTAGATTTATTCCTAGGTATTTTATGCTTCTTGGTGCAATTGTGAATGGGATCAGTTTCTTTATTTGTCTTTCTGTTGCTTCATTGTTAGTGTATAAGAATGCAACTGATTTCTGTACATTGATTTTGTATCCTGCAACTTTGCTGAATTCATGTATCAGTTCTAGCAGACTTTTGGTGGAGTCTATCGGATTTTCCATGTATAATATCATGTCATCTGCAAAAAGCGAAAGCTTGACTTCATCTTTGCCAATTTTGACGCCTTTGATTTCCTTTTGTTGTCTGATTGCTGATGCTAGAACTTCCAGCACTATGTTAAACAACAGCAGTGAGAGTGGGCATCCCTGTCGTGTTCCTGATCTCAGGGAAAAAGCTCTCAGTTTTTCCCCGTTGAGGATGATGTTAGCTGTGGGCTTTCATAAATGGCTTTTATGATCTTTAAGTATGTTCCTTCTATCCCGACTTTCTCAAGGGTTTTTATTAAGAAAGGGTGCTGGATTTTGTCAAAGGCCTTTTCTGCATCGATTGACAGGATCATATGGTTTTTCTCTTTTTTTTTGTTAATGTGATGTATCACGTTGATTGATTTGCGAATGTTGAACCAGCCCTGCATCCCAGGAATGAATCCCACTTGATCATGGTGAATAATTCTTTTTATATGCCGTTGAATTCGATTTGCTAGTATCTTATTGAGAATTTTTGCATCCATATTCATCAGGGCTATTGGCCTGTAGTTCTCTTTTTTTACTGGGTCTCTGTCTGCTTTAGGAATCAAAGTAATACTGGCTTCATAGAATGAGTCTGGAAGTTTTCCTTCCCTTTCTATTTCTTGGAATAGCTGGAGAAGGATAGGTATTATCTCTGCTTTAAACGTCTGGTAGAACTCCCCTGGGAAGCCATCTGGTCCTGGACTCTTATTTGTTGGGAGATTTTTGATAACCGATTCAATTTCTTCGCTGGTGATGGGTCTGTTCAAGCTTTCTATTTCCTCCTGATTGAGTTTTGGAAGAGTGTGGGTGTTCAGGAATTTGTCCATTTCTTCCAGGTTGTCCAATTTGTTGGCATATAATTTTTCATAGTATTCCCTGATAATTGTTTGTATCTCTGAGGGATTGGTTGTAATAATTCCATTTTCATTCATGATTTTATCTATTTGGGTCATCTCCCTTTTCTTTTTGAGAAGCCTGGCTAGAGGTTTGTCAATTTTGTTTATTTTTTCAAAAAACCAACTCTTGGTTTTGTTGATCTGCTCTACAGTGTTTTTAGATTGTATATTGTTTATTTCTGCTCTGATCTTTATTATTTCTCTTCTTCTGCTGGGTTTAGGCTGCCTTTGCTGTTCTGCTTCTATTTCCTTTAGGTGTGCTGTTAGATTTTGTATTTGGGATTTTTCTTGTTTCTTGAGATAGGCCTGGATTGCAATGTATTTTCCTCTCAGGACTGCCTTCGCGCTGCGTCCCAAAGCGTTTGGATTGTTGTATTTTCATTTTCGTTTGTTTCCATATATTTTTTAATTTCTTCTCTAATTGCCTGGTTGACCCACTCATTCGTTAGTAGGGTGTTCTTTAACCTCCATGCTTTGGGAGGTTTTCCAGACTTTTTTCTGTGGTTGATTTCAAGCTTCATAGCATTGTGGTCTGAAAGTATGCATGGTATGATTTCAATTCTTGTAAACTTATGAAGGGCTGTTTTGTGACCCAGTATATGATCTATCTTGGAGAATGTTCCATGTGCACTCGAGAAGAAAGTATATTCTGTTGCTTTGGGATGCAGAGTTCTAAATATATCTGTCAAGTCCATCTGATCCAATGTCTCATTCAGGGCCCTTGTTTCTTTATTGACCGTGTGTCTAGATGATCTATCCATTTCTGTAAGTGGGCTGTTAAAGTCCCCTGCAATTACCACATTCTTATCAATAAGGTTGCTTATATTTATGAGTAATTGTTTTATATATTTGGGCGCTCCGGTATTCGGCGCATAGACATTTATAATTGTTAGCTCTTCCTGATGGATAGACCCTGTCACTATTATATAATGTCCTTCTTCATCTCTTGTTACAGCCTTTAATTTAAAGTCTAGTTTGTCTGATATAAGGATGGCTACTCCAGCTTTCTTTTGGCTTCCAGTAGCATGATAAATAGTTCTCCATCCCCTCACTCTCAATCTAAAGGTGTCCTCAGGTCTAAAATGAGTCTCTTGTAGACAGCAAATAGATGGGTCTTGTTTTTTTATCCATTCTGATACCCTATGTCTTTTGGTTGGCGCATTTAATCCATTTACGTTCAGTGTTATTATAGAAAGATATGGGTTTAGAGTCATTGTGATGTCTGTATGTTTTATGCTTGTAGTGATGCCTCTGGTACTTTGTCTCACAGGGTCCCCCTTAGGATCTCTTGGAGGGCTGGTTTAGTGGTGACAAATTCCTTCAGTTTTTGTTTGTTTGGGAAGACCTTTATCTCTCCTTCGATTCTAAATGACAGACTTGCTGGATAAAGGATTCTCGGCTGCATATTTTTTCTGTCTAGCACACTGAAAATCTCGTGCCAATTCTTTCTGGCCTGCCAAGTTTCAAAAGAGAGATCAGTCACGAGTCTTATAGGTCTCCCTTTATATGTGAGGGCACGTTTACCCCTTGCTGCTTTCAGAATTTTCTCTTTATCCTTGTATTTTGCCAGTTTCACTATGATATGTCGTGCAGAAGATCGATTCAAGTTATGTCTGAAGGGAGTTCTCTGTGCCTCTTGGATTTCAATGCCTTTTTCCTTCCCCAGTTCAGGGAAGTTCTCAGCTATTATTTCTTCAAGTACCCCTTCAGCACCTTTCCCTCTCTCTTCCTCCTCTGGGATACCAATTATGCGTGTATTATTTCTTTTTAGTGTATCACTTAGTTCTCTAATTTTCCCCTCATATTCCTGGATTTTTTTATCCCTCTTTTTCTCAGCTTCCTCTTTTTCCATAACTTTATCTTCTAGTTCACCTATTCTCTCCTCTGCCTCTTCAATCCGAGCCGTGGTGGTTTCCATTTTGTTATGCATTTCGTTTAAAGCGTTTTTCAGCTCCTCGTGACTGTTCCTTAGTCCCTTGATCTCTGTAGCAAGAGATTCTCTGCTGTCAGCTATACTGTTTTCAAGCCCAGCGATTAATTTTATTACTATTATTCTAAATTCACTTTCTGTTATATTATTTAAATCCTTTTTGATCAGCTCATTAGCTGTTGTTATTTCCTGGAGATTCTTCTGAGGGGAATTCTTCCGCTTGGTCATTTTGGATAGTCCCTGGCATGGTGAGGACCTGCAGGGCACTTCCCCTATGCTGTGGTGTATAACTGGAGTTGGTGGGCGGAGCCGCAGTCAGACCTGATGTCTGCCCCCAGCCCACCGCTGGGGCCACAGTCAGACTGGTGCGTGCCTTCTCTTCCCCTCTCCTAGGGGCGGGATTCACTGTGGGTTGGGGTGGCCTGTCTGGGCTACTTGCACACTGCCAGGCTTGTGATGCTGGGGATCTGGCGTCTTAGCTGGGGTGGGTAGGCAAGGTGCACAGGGGCAGGAGGGGCAGGCTTAGCTTGCTTCTCCTTAGGTGATCCACTTCAGGAGGGGCCCTGTGGCAGCAGGAGGGAGTCAGATCCGCTGCCGGAGGTTTGGCTCCGCAGAAGCGCAGAGTTGGGTGTTTGCGTGGAGTGAGCAAGTTCCCTGGCAGGAACTGGTTCTCTTTGGGATTTTGGCTGGGGGATGGGCGGGGGAGATGGCGCTGGCGAGCGCCTTTGTTCCCCACCAAACTGAGCTGTGTCATCCGGGGGCTCAGCAGCTCTCCTTCCCTTTGTCCTCCAGCCTTCCCGCTTTCTGAGCAGAGCTGTTAACTTATGACCTCCCAGACGCTAAGTCGCGCTTGCTGTCGGAACACAGTCCGTCAGGCCCCTCCGCTTTTTGCAAGCCAGACTCGGGGGCTCTGCTTGGCCGGCGAGCCGCCCCTCCTCCCCGGCTCCCTCCCGCCAGTCCGTGGAGCGCGCACCGCCTCGCTGCCCCTCCTACCCTCTTCCGTGGGCCTCTCGTCTGCGCTTGGCTCCGGCGACTCCGTTCTGCTAATCCTCTGGCGGTTTTCTGGGTTATTTAGGCAGGTGTAGGTGGAATCTAAGTGATCAGCAGGACGCGCGGTGAGCCCAGCATCCTCCTATGCCGCCATCTTCCCTCCCACACCTAAATGAGACTAATTTAATAATTATTAAGAATTTAAAACACACATATATTTTTAACTTAAGAATATCTGAAGCTCGCCTGGATAGCTCAGTTGGTTAAGCATCTGACTCTTCATTTTGGCTTTGGTCATGATCTCACGGTTCCTGACTCTAACATCATTCTTAATGGGAAAAAACTGAAAGCTTTTCCTCTAAGGTCAGGAACAAGACAAAGATGTCCACTCTTACCACTTTTATTCAACAAAGTACTGGAAAAGTACTGGAAGTCTTAGCCACAGCAATCAGATAACAACAACAACAACAGCAAATAAAAGGTATCCAAATTGGTAAGGAAGAAGTCAAACTTTCACTATTTTCAGATGACATCATACTATAACCCAAAACTTCACCAAAACACTGCTAGAACTGATAAATGAATTCAGTAAAGTTTCAGGATACAAAATCAATGTACAGAAATGTGTTGCATTTCTATATACCAATAGCGAAGCAGCAGAATGAGAAATTAAGAAAACAATTACATTTACATTTGTATCAAAAATAATGAGATACCTAGGAATAAACTTAACCAAAGAGGTAAAAGGCCTGTACTCTGAAAAGTATAAAACCCTGATGGGACAAATTGAACAAAGTAATGCAAAGACATTCCATGCTCATGGATTGGAAGAACTGTTAAAATGTCTACAGTACCCACAGCATTCTATTGATTTGATGCAATCCCTATCAAAATACCACCAGCATTTTCCATTAAATTTTTTTTAATGCTTATTTATTTTTGAGAGGGAGAGAGAGAGAGAGAGAGAGAGAGAGAGAGAGAGAGAGAGAGATAGGGCATGAATGGGGAGGGGCAGAGAGAGAGAGGGAGACACAGAATCTGAAGCAGGCTCTGAGCTGTCAGCACAGAGCTTGACATGGGGCTCAAACTCATGAACCCTGATATTATGACCTGAGCCAAACTTGGACGCTTAACTGACTGAGACACCCAGGTGCCCCAACACCAGCATTTTTCACTGAGTTAGAACAAACAATCTTAAAATTTGCATGGAACCACAAAAGGCCCTGAATAGCCAAAGCAATCTTGAAAAAGAAAAGCAAAGCTGGAGTCATCACAATTCCAGACTCCAAATTATGCTACAAAACTGTGGTAATCAAAATAGTATAGTACTGGTACAATAGACACATAGACACATAGATCAATAGAACAGAATATAAAGTCCAGAAATAATTCCAAAAATATATGGCCAATTTATCTTTGACAAAGCAGGAAGGAATATCTAATGGGGCAAAGACAGTGTGTTCAACAAAAGGTGTTGGGAAAACCGGACAGCAACATGCAAAAGAATGAAACTGGACTATTTTTTAAAGAAAATATACAAAAATAAATTAAAATTGATGAAAGCCCTAAATGTGATACCTGAAACCATAAAAATCCTAGAAGGAAACACAGGAAGTAACTTTTTTTACATCAGCCATAGCAACTTCTTCCAAGATGTCTCCAGAGCAAGGGAAACAAAAGCAAAAATAAACTATCGGGGCTACATCAAAATAAAAAGGCTTCTACACAGCAAAGGAAATAATAAAAAAAAAAAACTAAAAGGCAATCTACAGAATGGGAGAAGATGTTAGCAAATGACATATCTGATAAACGCTTAGTATCCAAAAATATATAAATAATTTATAAAACTCAACACCCAGGAAATAAATAATCTAATTAAAAATGGGCAGAAGACATGAACAGACATTTCTCCAAAGACATACAGATGGCCAACAGAAACATGAAAAGATGTTTATTATCACTCACCATCAGGGAAATGCAAATCAAAACTACAATGAGAAATCACCTCATGCCTGTCAGAATGGCTAAAATCAACAACACAAGAAACAACAAGTGTTGTCAAGGATGTGGAGAAAAAAGGAATACTCGTGCACTTGTTGGGAATGTAAACTGGTGTAGTCACTCTAGAAAACAGTATGGACTTTCCTTAAAAAGTTAAAAATGGAACTACCCTATGATCCAGCAATTGCACATTGGGTATTTACCCAAAGAATACAAACCACGAATTGACAGTGACACAAGCAACCCTATGTTTATAGCAGTATTATCTACAGTAGCCAAGATATGGAAGCATCCCAAGTGTCCATCAGTTGATGAATGGACTAAGAAGATGTGATATGTGTGTGTATATATATATATATATATATATATATGTATATTATATATATGTATATATATACATATATGTATATTATATATGTGTATATTATATATATGTGTATATATATACGTATATATGTATATATATACGTATATATATATAATATACGTATATATATATTCCCCACAATGGAATATTATTCAGCCATAAAAAGAATGAAATCTTGTCATTTGCAATGATGTGCAATGATGTGGAGCTAGAGAGTATTATGCTAAGTGAAATAAGTCAGAGAGAGACAAATATAGGATTTCACCCATATGTGGAACTTAACAAACAAAACAAATGAGCAAAGGGATCAGAGAGAGAGAGAAATCAATAAACAGTCTTGGGGCACTTGAGTGGCTCAGTCAGTTGAATGTCCAACTCTTTATTTTGCCTCAGGTCATGATCTTATGGTTTGTGAGATTGAGTCCCATGTCTGACTCTGTGCTGATAGCACAAAGGCTGCTTGGGATTCTCTCTCCCTCTCTCTCTGTCCTTCCCATCTTGTGCATGTGTATGTGCAGGCTCTTGCTCTCTCTCAATATAAATAAATGAACTTTAAAAAAAAAAAGAAAGAGACTCTTAACTATAAAGAACAAACTGATGTTTACCAGAGGGGAGGTGGGTGGGGAAATGGGTGAAATAGGTGATGAGGATTAAGCAGAGCACTTGTGATGAGCATTGGGTGTTGTATGGAATTGTTGAATCACTATATTATACACCTGAAACTAATATAACACTATATGTTAACTAACTGGAATTAAAATAAAAACTTAAAAATGAGAATTAGGACAGATACATTTCTGTTGTTGTTTTGTTGTTTTTCAAAACCTGTAAGATGAACTCTTACACAGAGCACCAAGAAATAAATTGGATGATGTAGAACTGCTCAGAAGGAAATAGCAATTGGGGTCAGAGTCTTGTGCTTCTCTTCTTCCTGGCCCTGAGGCAGCTGTTGAAGTTGGGCATGGAACCCTGGAGATCCTTAGAAGGGACACAACATGCCATTCAGGTCAGATGGCCCCAAGACCCCCCTTGAGGCCTTCATGTTCCAAGACTACATCTCTAATCCTTGGCTTACTAGTGGCTCTGCCACAAGGCCATCCACAGGGTACTTGAGCTCTTTTGGTCATTACTTTGCATTTGATGGGGCAGAGTCCTGATGCGACCCATTATAGGGTCTAGATGATGACAGAGAGAAAGAAATTCATTGCAAGTGAGCTGTATAGGAGTAATGAAGACACAATAGAGTTGTAGAGTCCACAAGTTGCTTTTCTATTTATCACCTCACCAAAGCCTTATAACACCTTGTGGATAACCCCCGCTTTCCAGATGAGGCAACAGGTGCAGGAATATCAAGTCGCCGGCCCCTGATCACATAGCTAGGAAGAGTCGCTGGTTGAGCCAGGTGTTTTTATTCCAAGCCTGCTGTTTTTTTTCCATTCTCTGCATCACAGCTGCCTGTTTTGAGTAATCTGCTGCAGATTAGGTCTGGGAGGAATAACGAGTTGTCATCCAAATAGCAATAAATCCACAATGGGGCAGACAGTCTACACTAGCATCTTAAAAGCTGCAGTGGTAGCAGAGAGAAAGCTGAATGAGGTGTTCATTGCCACAGTTTCCTTTCATTATATAAAGGGTTTGCTTGTCAAGCACCATCTGGAAGATGATATGCAGCCACTTACCCAAGATGAATGAAGATGCACAGAGGCATATTCCAGGAGAACAGGACATACATCTTTGTTCTGTGATGTCAGATGCAAAATTGAGTTGTTTAAAAACTTACTCTCAAATACAGGCACAGAAGTCATGGTATAGAAAAGGCATGATGAACTTGGACAAACCAAGAATGTGAGCTTTTCATCTGAAATTGTAAATAAACATGCTTTTGGGGTGAGATTATAAAAATCTTTTTACGGTGTGGTAAAACAGATATAGAAATCCACGCACATCAAGTGCAGAGCTAGATAAATTATTTTAAGGAGAGTGGCCTTGCAACCATTCCTCCAGGTTGAGAAATTAAACTGCCAGCTATCTCAGACTTCCCTCCATATACCCTATACCAGTGACAACCCCTTCCTTCTCCTCCAAGCAACCGTTATCTGGCTTACAGTAATCATTTCTTTCATTTCTTTATAGTTTTATCACTCAAGTATCTAACCCTAGACACTATAGTTCATTCTTGCCCATTTTAAAAAATGTGATGTGTCTGTCTTTTAATCTTTAGGTTTCCTCTCCATCTTTTTCTTTTCCCTACAATTTATCTATTGACGAACCCAGGCTGTCTGAGAGTCCAGGTTTCGCTGAGTGTGTTCTCACGGTGCAGTTCAACCATATTACCCTGTGTTCTGGGTTTCCTGCAAATTGGCAGTTGGATCCAGAGACTAGATTGGAGTCAGGCTCAACACTTTCTCAGGATATAATTGATGTGTTCTTTCATCAGGAGGCACATTGTGTCTGTTTTTCACTGTTTGGGGGTCAGGAGCTGTTGGTGCTCACTGCCTATATCTAGTCATTGTGAGTAGCAAAATGGTGATATTTAATTCAATATTTCTTTTTCAGCTACTGGTTGTAATATTATTGTAAAATGACACATCTTGTCTAGTATCTGGTTGCCTAATAGGATACTTCATATAGGAAAGTCAGGACAAATGCTTAATTATTTTCTTGTTATTTTCTAGTTTTTAAGATAATGAGTTGTTTCCCTATCATTGTTAACAACCAATGAGTTATTTTAAAAATACCATTATGAACTTGTGAATTTAAAACATATTGGATAGTTTTAAAAGCATTTCAGTGAGTATCCTTATTGACACTCAAACTTCCCCATATTTAGCAAGTAGGAATATCTAAAATTGACTCCTCAATCCTTTTGACATCACCCTAGTAGTCTTTCATAGCATTTTTGCTATCTGATATGATCTCAAGCCTGGAATCAGCCATTTCTTGCATTGAAAAATGGGATTTCAAGACAATAATTAGGGCCCGAGGGATGTTTATTGTTCGGGGTTGATTATTGTTTCTAGAATTTTTACTGGACAGAGTTAAGAAATGCACACACACACACACACACACACACACACACACACACACACACAACTATACAGATAAACAAGATATCTCATGAATTCATACTGCTCTTTCCCATTCCGATTCAGGACTATAGGAGTTTTATGTAACTTAGCCTATATTCTATCTCTGACTTCTTTCCTCTAGGAAAAGACACAAGGGATGGTATAATTAGAATAACTCATAATTCTTCATTTGCTTAATCCAGAATTATGCAGCAAGAAGTCTCATAATAATTATGTGAATACTATCACAACCAATTAATTACTGAGAGAAGTTAAAGTTTTTGCATTTGTTCCCTCCATTCAACCCCAGCTTAAAAAAATAGCTGCATTATATCTACATTGTCATGGCATGTCTTAGTTTGTTTAGGTTGCTATAGCAATATCACAGACTAGGTGGCTTATAAACAACAGAAATTTATTTCTTCCAGTTTTGGAAGTCCAAGATCAAGACACCAGGAGATTTAATGCCTGGTGAGGGCTTGCTACCTAGTTCATAGATGGCCATCTGCTTGCTGTGTCCTCACATGGCCAAGGGGCAAGGGAGCTCTCTGGGGTCTGTTTTATAGCAGGCCTATGAGGACAGAGGCCTCCCAAAGGCCTCATCTCTAGATATCATCACAGTAGGGATTAGGTTTCAGCAATATGACTTTTGGAGGGACACAAACATTCAGTCTATAACAGAGCACAAAACCAGTACATACTGTACTCTTTTTAACACTCATTTAGTCTTTTGAAATATAACAGCTTGTTTGAATATAATTCATATAACCACAAAATTTACCCTGTTAAAGTATGCAATTCAGTAATTTTTAGTGTGTTTACAGAGGTGTGCAACCACCACTACCTAAGTTTAGTACCTTTTCTTCATCTGACAAAGAAATCTGTACCCATTAGCAGAAACTCCCATTTCTCCTTTCCCTAGCCCCTGGCAACCACTAAGCCATTTCCTGTCTGTATAGATTTGCCTCTTCTGGACATTTCATATCAATGGAATGATACAATATACGATAACTTTTATGATTGGCTTGTTTCACATAGCATGTTTTCAAAGTTCATCTCTACTCTAGCACTTATCAGCACTATATTCCTTCTTATGCCTGAAAATGATTTCATTGTTTGGATATACCATATTTTGCTTGTCCAGTCATCAGTTGGCGATTTTTAGGTTGTTACCATTTTTTGGTTACTGTGAATAACAACACTGTTATCAATGTTCATGTACAAGTTTTTATGTAAAAAATATGTTTTCAGTTTCTCTTGGGTATATACATATGGATGGAATTGCTGAGATATATGGTAACTTCAAGTTGAACATGTTGAACAACTGGCAAGTGTTTTTTCTAGAGTGGCTGTACCATTTAAATTTCCACCTGCATAGATGACATTTCCATTTTCTCCATATCCTTGCCAAGAGTTGTTATTGTCCGCCAGTTTGGTAAAACCTTTTTAGTGGCTATAAACTGGTTTCTCATTGTGGTTTTGATTTGCATTTCTCTAACTACTAATGATATTGAACATCTTTTTATACATTTATTGGCCACTTCTCTATGTTCTTTGGAGATATGTCAGTTCAGATCCTTTGCTCATTTTTTTAACTGGATTGTTTTGTTATTGTTGAGGTGCAGGAGTTTTAAAAACATACATGTGTTCTGGATTCTAGATTCTATCAGATACATGACTTATAAATACATTTCCTCTTTCTGTGGATTGCCTTTTCATTTTCTTGATCTGTCTTTGGAACAATTTGTAATTTTGATAAAGTCCAACATGTCTATTCTTTCTTTGGTGCTTGTGCTTTATTTTTATTTTTATTTTTTTAACGTTTATTTTTGAGAGACAGGGAGAGACAGATCACCAACAGGGGAGGGGCAGAGAGAGGGAGACACAGAATCTGAAGCAGACTCCAGGTTCTGAGCTGTCAGCACAGGGCCCAATGCCAGGCTCAAACCCATGAACCCTGAGATCATGACTTGAGACGAAGCTGGATGCTCAACTGACTGAGCCACCTATTGCCTCATTCAAGGTCATGTAGATGTATAGCTATGTTTTCTTCAAAGTGTTTCAGTTTTAGTTCTTATATTTAGGCTTTTGATGCATTTTTTTCATAGCTAAAGAACTTTATTTTTCATTTTTACTTTTTAACATAGTGTTATATTAGTTTCAGGTGTACAATATAGTGATTCAACAATTCCATATATTACTTATTACTCAGTGCTCATCAAGATAAGTGCCCTCCTTAATACCCTTCACCTGTTTCACACACACCCCCACCTCCCCTCTGGTAACCATCTGTTCTGTATAGTTAAGAGTCTGTTTCTTGGTTTGTCTCTTTTTAAAAATTGTTTTTTAATGTTTTTATTTATTTCTGAGACAGAGGGAGACAGAGCATGAGCAGGGGAGGGGCATAGAGAGAGGGAGACACAGAATCAGAAGCAGGCTCCAGGCTCTGAGCTGTCAGCACAGAGCCTGACACGAGGCTCGAACTCACAGACTGCGAGATCATGACCTGAGCTGAAGTCGGTCGCTCAACCAACTGAGCCACCCAGGCGCCCCAGGTTTGTCTCTTTTTTTCTCTTTGTTTTTTGTCTTAAGTCCCATATCAGAGTGAGTGAAATCATATGGTATTTGTCTTTCTCTGACTGATTTTTCTTAGCATTATACTCTCTAGCTCCATCTGCTGTAAATGGCAAGATTTCATTCCTTTTTATGGCTGAGTAATATTCCATTATATAATATATATATATATATATATATATATATATACACACACACACACACACACACACACACCACTTCTCCTTTATCCATTTATCTATCGATGGACACTTGGGTTGCTTCCATAATTTGGCTATTGTAAATAATGAAATAATGCTTCAATAGATATAGGAGTGCAGGTAATACCCATTAGTGTGATGACTGAGCCATAGGGTAGATCTATTTTTCATTTTTTGAGGAACTTCTTTACTGTTTTCCACAAGTATTGGCAAAGTGTGGGGAAAAAAGGAACCCTCATGCACTGTTGGTGGGAATGCAAAGTGCCTCTTTAATGCATTTCTGAGTTAAGTTTTATATATGGTATGAGATAACAGTTCTCATTTAGTCTTAGTTCTAAAAGGAACTATGTATTTAATGTGTTCCACCTGTATTTATATTAATGTCTCTCCAGTTACTTTGGTTGTTTGAAGTTCACGAATTAATAAGATTCTTCAGAAGGGGTTCATGGAAATGCTATTCTCCAAGTTCTTGCAGTTCTTAAACTGATGACAGTTTATTTGTTATCTTTATACTTGAATTCAGTTTTACTAGATATGAAATCCTTGGGTGACATTTTCTTTTTTTTGGTTATCTTAAAAATATTTCGGAAAGTGGAGCTGGGTGCCAGGAGTAGCGGGCATGGTGGGGCCAGGACCGAGCAGGGGCAGATGGACCCCAGACGGCAATGGAATCACTCTAGATGCCTGGGAATCCTCATTGGATCACTGTGTTTCATATAAAGACCTGTGAGCAGTCTTTCACCTTCATCCAGGAGGAAGTCACCATTGTGTTCTCTCCTCTTGGGCCGCCAGGGTGAGCAAGGAAGGGGAGGGGATTCTCCCTTTGGGTCTGTGGAGATCAGGACAGTAATTTTCTGGGAAGATATTTTGTTGTTTAAAAAGTAAAGTCAGGAGGAGGAGCCAAGATGGCAGAACAGCATGGAAAATTTTTTTGGGTCTTATGTCCATGAAATACGCCAGATCAACACTAAACTATCTTGCACACCTAGAAAACTAATTTGAGGATTAACACAACAATCTGCACAACCTGAACCACAGAACTCAGCAGGTACACAGCCTGGAGAGGTGAACTAGGGGAGAGAGAAGCCGCAGAGGGTGGGGAGCTGTTTTTTATGTGCTGAAAGAGGATGGAGATGGGGGAGGAACAATATGGGAAAAGCCCCCCCCCCCACACACACACAAAGCAGCTGGAGAGATAAAGTGGAAAAGTGGAAACAGCTGCAGGGACTGAACTAAAAAGGGAGATGGGAGAAAGGAGAGGGTTTAAATTCCATGAAGATTCTATAAACAGGGGGAGTGCAGAGTCTGAAACTCTGCAGATTGATACCTGGCGGTGCTCTGGTGAGAAGGGCAAATCCCCAGGAGCAGAGTGAAGTCCGGGGCTCTTTGGTTACACAGGGAGAGGCGGTTCTCCTGCTGGGAGGACATCTGGTAGAGGCTGTGTGGCTCCCTCATCAGCAGAGGTCCCAGTGGCCTCTGGAAGACAACCACCACTGATGCTGGGACAAGGTCGTGGGGACAAAGCCTGGTGCTGGATGCATGTTGTGATTTGCCATAATCCCTGAAGCTCTGCTGCTACACGATCTTGTGAACTTTTTCTGGGGTGGACTGGCACCCAGCCGCAGTTTCCGGGCATTGGCAGCAGCACAGTCCTATGAATGTTCCTGCGTGCGGCTGGCACATGGCCGTTGATCAGTGAGACCCTCCCACAGAGGGGCAGAATGGGTCAAAGCTGCAGTCCCTCAGAAATAAGGGGTTGGGAAAAACAGCCGCATCTGAGATAAAACTCAGGAGTGAGGTGCTGTCTGGGGCTTGGTCACAGACCATGTAAAAGCAGGGAGTGGACAGAAACTGAAGATAAAGGACAGGTGCACGATTGCTGATTGGGGAGAAAACAGAATTCCGATACTAGAGATGGGGTAGCTGGGTGACACCATTTTCACTGCTCCTGTGCAAGCGCATACACACCTACAAGCGCCACAACAATCCGCCCCAGTTAGCTAACCAGCGCCATCTAGTGGATAAGGAGCAGTTACACAAAGCCCTGCCCAATGGGGCCTACCTTCAGGAATGTGAGTCTCACTGACTGCTTAGTTTACAGACTATAAAGCACTTCATAGTGTGACTTTTAGAGGAAAATGAGGTAATTTCAATTGTATTTCAGTCTGTTTGCTGGTCCATCTATTCAATTTTCTTTTTTTTTCCTCTTTCATTTCTTTTCTTTTTCTTGAACACAGAAAGAGAAAAAATATTTTCAAATTTTAATAAAAAATTTTATTTAATTTTTTCTACTGTATTTTTTACTTTTGTGTAAACCTTTTCAAATTCTTTTCTACTTCCATCATTTCATTTTATTCTATTTCAGTGTATTCATTTTTTCAAACTTTCAAACAATTTCCTTTTTATCTTTCCCCTTTTTTCTCTAATCTATCAAGCCCCTTTCAACACCCAGAACAAAACACACCTAGGATCTAGCATAATTTATTTGATTTCAATCAAATCAAATTGTGTGTGTGTGTGTGTTGTTTTTCATTTTTTAATTTAAAATTTTTTAATTTAAAATTTTTTGATTTTAATTTTTTTTACCTTTTAACTCCTTTTCTCCCTTCAAAAGATGAAATGAAGGAATTCACCCCAAAAGAAAGAGCAGGAAGAAATGACAGCCAGGGACTTAACCAACATATACAGATACATCAGACACAAGCAAGATGTCTGAACCAGAATTTAGAATCACGATAATAAGAATACTAGCTGGAGTTGAAAATAGATTAGAATCCCCTTCTGCAGAGATAGAAGAAGTAAAAGCTAGTCAGGGTGAAATACAAAATGCTATAACTGAGCTGCAATCTCAAATGAATGCCATGATGGCAAGGATGGATGAGGCAGAGCAGAGAATCAGCGATATAGAGGACAAACTTATGGAGAATAATGAAGCAGAAAAAAGAGAGAGACTAAGGCAAAAGAGCATGATTTAAGAATTAGAGAAATCAGTGACTCTTTAAAAAGGAACAACATCAGAATCATAGAGGTCCCAGAAGATGAAGAGAGAGAAAATGGGTAGAAGGGTTATGTGAGCAAATCATAGCAGAAAACTTTCCTAGCCTGGGGAAAGACACAGACATCAAAGTCCAGGAAGCACAGAGGACTCCCATTAGATTCAACAAAAACTGACCATCAACAAGGCATATCATAGTCAAACTCACAAAATACACAGGCAAGGAGAGAATCATGAAAGCAGCAAGGGAAAAAAAGTCCTTAACCTACAAGGGAAGACAGATCAGGTTTGCAGCAGACCTGTCCACAGAAACTTGGCAGGCCAGAAAGGAGTGGCAGGATATATTCAATGTGCTGAATCAGAAAACTATGCAGCCAAGAATTCTTTATCCAGTAAGGCTGTCATTCAAAATAGAAGGAGAGAGTAAAAGTTTCCCAGACAAACAAAAATTAAAGGATCTTGTGACCAGTAAACCAGCCCTACAAGAAATTTTAAGGGGAACACTCTGAGGGGAGAAAAGATGAAAATACATACATACATACATACATACATACATACATACATACATACCAAAAGCAACAAAGACTAGAAAGGACCAGAGAACACCACCAGAAACTCCAACTCTACAAGCAACATAATGGCAATAAATTCATATCTTTCAGTACTCACTCCAAGTGTCAGTGGACTAAAGGCTATAATCAAAAGACATAGGGTAACAAGAATGGATAAGAAGATAAGATCCATCTATATGCTCTTTACAAGAGACCCATTTTAGACCTAAAGACACCTGCATATTGCAAGTAAGGGGATGGAGAACCATCTATCATGCTAATGGTCACCAAAAGAAAGCTGGAGTAGCCATAGTTATATCAGACAAACTAGATTTTAAAATAAAGACTGTAACAAGAGATGAAGAAGGGCATTATATCATAATTAAGGGGTCTATCCACCAAGAAGACCTAACAATTGTAAACATATATGCTCCAAATGTGGAGGAACCCAAATATATAAATCAATTAATCACAAACATAAAGAAACTCATTAATAATAATACCCCACTTACAACAATGGACAGATCATCTAATAAGAACTTCAACACCTCACTTATAGCAATGGACAGATCATCTAATCAGAAAATCAGCAAGAAACAATGGCTTGGAATGACACACTGAACCAGATGGACTTAACAGATATATTCAGAACATTTCATCCTAAAGCAGCAGAATATACATTCTTCTCCAGTACACATGGAACATTCTCCAGAATAGACCACATACTGGGACACGAATCAGCCTCAACAAGTACAAGAAGAACGAGATCATACTGTGCATATTTTCAGACCACAATAGTATGAAACTCAAAATCAACCACAAGAAAAAATTTGGAAAGGTAACAAATACTTGGAGACTAAAGAACATCCTACTAAGAATGAATGGACTAACCAAGAAGTTAAAGAGAAAATTTAAAAAGTACATGGAAACCAATGAAAATGATAATACCACAACCAAAAACCTCTGTGACGCAGCAAAGGCGGTCATAAGAGGAAAGTATATAGCAATCCAGGCCTTCCTAAAGAAGGACGAGAGATCTCAGATACACAACCTAACCTTACACCTTAAAGAGCTGGAAAAAGAATGGCAAATAAAACTCAAAACCAGCAGAAGACAGGAAATAATAAAGATTAGAGCAGAAATTAATGTATAGAAACCAAAAAAACAATAGAACAGATCAATGAAACCAGAAGCTGGTTCTTTGAAAGAATTAACAAAATTGATAAACCACTAGCCAGTTTGATCAAAAAGAAAAAGGAAAGGGACCAAATAAATAAAATCAAGAATGAAAGAGGAGAGATCACAACCAACACAGCAGAAAGGAAAACAATAATAAGAGAATATTATGAGCAATTATACACCAATAAAATGGACAATGTGGAAGAAATGGACAAATTCCTAGAAACATATATGGTACCAAAACCGACACAGGAAGAGATAGAAAATTTGAACAGACCCATAACCAGTAAAGAAATTGAATTAGTAATCAAAAATCTCCCCCAAAACAAGAGTCCAGGGCCAGATGGCTTTCCAGGGGAATTCTACCAAACATTTAAGGAAGAGTTAACACCTATTCTCTTGAAGCTGTTCCAAAAAAAATAGAAATGGAAGGAAAACTTCCAAACTCTTTCTGTGAAGCCAGCATTACCTTTATTCCAAAACCAGACAAAAACCCCACTAAGAAGGAGAACTATAGACCAATTTCCCTGATGAACATGGATGCAAAAATTGTCAACAAGATATTAGCCAACTGGATCCAACAATACATTAAAAAAATTATTCACCATGATCAAGTGGGATTTATACCTGGGATGCAGGGCTGGTTCAATATCTGGAAAACTATCAGTGTGATTCATCACATCAATAAAAGAAAGGACAAGAACCATATGATCCTCTCAATAGATGCAGAGAAACCTTTGACAAAACAGCATCCTTTCTTGATAAAAATCCTCAAGAAAGTAGGGATAGAACGATCATACCCCAAGATCATAAAAGCCATATAGGAAAGACCCAACACTAACATCATCCTCAATGGGGAAAACTGAGAGCTTTCTCCCTAAGGTCAGGAACAAGACAGGGATGTCCACTCTCACCACTGTTATTCAACATAGTATTGGAAGTCTTAGCCTCTGCAATCCGACAACCCAAAGAAATAAAAAGCATCCAAATCAGCCAGGAGGAGGTCAAACTTGCACTCTTTGCAGATGACATGATACTCTATATGGAAAACCCAAAAGATTCCACCAAAAACTGCTAGAATTGATTCATGAATTCAGAAAGTTGCAGGATATAAAATCAATGCACAGAAATCGGTTGCATCCCTATACACCAACAATGAAACGACAGAAAGAGAAATCAAGGAATCAATCCCAATTACAGTTGCACCAAAACCCATAAAATACCTAGGAATAAATCTAACCAAAGAGGTGAAAAATCTACAAGCTGAAAACTATAGACACTCAACCGACCGAGCCACCCAGGCGCCCCACACTTTTGTACTTTTAGTTAGCCTCAATTTATGAAGTCCTTTCTTCTCTCTCTGTTTTACATTTAAGTCCATAATCAATTTTTATTCAGTTCTTGCATAAAGTTGAAGTTCATTTTTTGTTGTTGTTGCTTATAGATGTCCAATTGCTCCAATATCATGTATTGGAAAGGCTGTCCTTCCTTCTGCATTGAATTGCTTGTATGTCTTTCTCAAAAACCAGTTGCATATATTTCTGGGTTCTATTCTGAGTTCTCTATTTAGTTCCACTGATCTATGTATATATATCTCTGCCAAAACTACAATATCTTGATTAGTATAGATGTATAGTAAGTTTCAGTATTGAGCAGAGTGATCCCTTCCAGTTCAATCTTCTTTTTCAAGATTGGTTAGCTATTCCAGGGCCTGTGCCCTTTCACATAAATCTAAAAATAAGTTTGTTTATGTCTAAAAAAAGGTTTGCTGGGAGTTTGATAGGAATTTCATTAAAATGATAGAGAAATTTAGGAAGAATTGACATCTTTACTATGTTGAGTCATCCAGTCTGTGAACACAGTATGCCTCTCCATTTTTTCAGGTCTCTTTAAAAAAAATTGTTTTTAATGTTTATTTATTTTTGAGAGAGAGAGACAGAGAGAGACATACAGACAGACAGACAGACAGACAGAGCATTAGCAGGGAAGGGGCAGAGACATAGGGAGACACGGAATCCGAAGCAGGCTCCAGGCTCTGAGCTGTCAGCACAGAGACCGATGTGGGGCTTGAACCCACAAACCGTGAAATCATGACCCAAGCTGAAGTTGGATGCTCAACCGACTGAGTCACCCAGGCACCCCTGTTCAGGTCTCTTTTGACTTCATCACTGTGATAGTTAATTTGATGTGTCAACTTGGCTGGGTCATGGTGTCCAGATATTTGGTCAAAAAATATTTTGGATGTTTCTTTGAAGGTGTTGTTTTGAATAATATTAACATTTTTAAAACGCTGTACCTTTCATTCCTGTGATTTATTCATTCTATACCTAGAATGAGGTATCTCCCTCTCCCCTTCACTCAGTCTTCCCATCTCCTCACATCTCTTCCCTCTGGCAGCCATCAGTTTGTTCTCTGTATTTATGGGTCTGTTTCTGTTTTTTTGTTTGCTTGCTTATTTATTTGTTTTGTTTCTTAGGTTCTACATATAAGTGCAATCATACAACATTTGTCTTTCTCTGACTTATTTCACTTAGCATAATACCTTCTAGATCCATCCACGTTGCTGCAGATGGCAAGGTCTCACGCTCTTTTATGGATAAGTAATAGTCCATAATGAAGTAGCAGAATGAGAAATTAAGAAAACAATCCCATTTAAAATTGCACCAAAAAGAATAAAAATTATCCAAATTATTAAATTAAATTTAACCAAGGAGGTGAAAGGCATGTACTCTGAAAAGTATAAAACACTGATGAAAGAAATTGAAGATGATACAAACAAGTGGAGAGATATTCCCTGCTCATGGATGGAAGAACTGATATTGTTAAAACATCTATTACCCAAAGCAATCTACAGATTCAATGCAATTCCTATAAAAATACCAACTACATTCTTCACAGAACTAGAACAAATATCCTAAAATGTGTATGGAATCACAAAAGGCCCTGAATAGCCAAAGAAATCTTGAAAAAGAACAAAGCTGGAGTTATCACAATTCTAGATTTCAAGATATACCACAAAGCTATAGTAGTCAAAACAGTATGGTACTGGTGCAAAAACTGACACATAGATCATTGGAATAGAACAGAGAGCCCAGAAATGAATGATATTAACATTTAAAGTAGTGGACTTTGAGTTAATCAGATTACCCTCCATAATGTGGGTGGGCTTCATTCAATCAGTTGAAAGTCTTGCTAGAACAAAGACTGAATTTCCAGAGCAAGAAGGAATTCTGCCAGCTGACAGGCTTTGGATTTGAATTACAATTTTTCCTCAGGTCTCCAGCCTGCTGGCCTATCCTACAGACTTACCAAGCCTCCACAATTGTGTGAGCCAATTTCTTAAAATTCTCTTTCTTGCGCTCTCTCTCTCACCATCTGTGTATACATCTTATTCTGTTTCTCTGGAGAACTCTATACAATCATCATTTTGTAATTTTCAGCATACAGATTTTTTACCTTTTTTTTAAGTATAATTAATATACAGTGTTGTATTAGTTTTAGATCCTTTACCTTTTTTTGTTAAATGTTTACCTAAGTACATAATTTTCTTTGGAGTGATTGTATATGGTTTGGGCAATCTGTTTTTAATTTCAGTTCCTATGTGTTCATTACTAGTTACAGAAATTCAGTTGAATTTTGTGTGTTGATATTGCATCCTGTGGACTTGCTGAAGTTGCTAAAAATTTTTTTTGAGTAGATTCTTTGGGATTTTCTACATTGGCAATCATTAATATCTGCAAATAGGAACACTTTTATTGATTCCTTTCCAATTTGTCTGTCTTTTATTTCTTTTTCTTGCCATATTGTAGTGGCCAGGACTTTCTTCAAACATGTTAAATAAAGTGAGAATGGATATCCTTGCTTTATAGTCCTGATCTTGGAGGGAAAGCACTCAGCCTTTCACCATTAAGTATGATATAAACCTTTAAGTTTTTTTGTAGATGGTCTTATCAAGTAGAGTTTTCTTTTTATTTCCATCTTTTCTGAGTTCTGTTCCTTCTTTTCTATATTTTACAATTTTTATTTATGTTTTTCTTGCATTGTTTTTAAATGTCTATTACCTTGTTTTCAAACAGTATGTCTATTACCTTGTTTTCAAACAGTATGTTACAATTTTGATCTATTTTGTAGTTACATATGTCTGGTATGTTTTTATTGTCTATAGGGATGTTACTGTGTTCCTTACTCTCTCTTTTTTTAGAATATCCTCCTTAAGAATTTAATTCTTCTTCATCCCTATGAGAAAAGAGTAGGAAAGGGACTTCCACATCCATGCCAGGTAAGAGAATTATGATAATCAAGTGTGGAACTCCCCTAGAAAGTGGTTTTGGACCAACCCTCATCTCCCTTCCTTCCTTCCTTCCTTCCTTCTTTCCTTCCTTCCGTCCTTCCTTCCTTCCTTCCTTCCTTCCTCCCTCCCTCCCTCCCTTCCTCCCTCCCTCCCTCTCTTTCTTTTTCTTTCTTTCTCTTTCTTTCTTTCTTTCTTTCTTTCTTTCTTTCTTTCTTTCTTTCTTTCTTTCTTTCAGTTTATTTATTTTGAGAAAGAGTTTGTGTGTGAGTGGGGGGAGTGGCAGAGAGAGACGGAGAGAGAATCCCAAACAGGCTTTACTCTGACAGCATGGGGCTCAGTCTCACAAACTGTGAGATCATGACCTGAGCCAAAATCAAGAGTTGGTTACCCATGGGGCGCCTGGGTGGCGCAGTCTGTTGAGCGTCCGACTTCAGCCAGGTCACGATCTCGCGGTCCGTGAGTTCGAGCCCCGCGTCAGGCTCTGGGCTGATGGCTCAGAGCCTGGAGCCTGTTTCCGATTCTGTGTCTCCCTCTCTCTCTGCCCCTCCCCCGTTCATGCTCTGTCTCTCTCTGTCCCAAAAATAAATAAACGTTGGAAAAAAAAAAAAAAGAGTTGGTTACCTAACCAACTGAACTACCCAGCTGCCCCCAAGCCCCATATTTATTTTTTTAATGTTTATTTATTTTTGAGAGAGGGAGCCAGCAGGGGAGGGACAGGGAGAGACACACATACAGAATCTGAAGCAGGCTCCAGGCTCTGAGCTGTCAGCACGGAGCCCAACATGATGCTAGAACTCACAAACCGTGAAGTCATGACCTGAGCCAAAGTCAGACGCTTAAGTCACTAGGCCACCCAGGTGCCCTACCCACAGGCCCCCAGGCCCCATATTTAAATCACTAAATGATTTCTGGTTTCATTTCTTGGCCCTTTTATTAAAAGGCTATTGGAATAATTATATAATTGGAAGACTAGAATAAAGGAATTTCCATAATGCCTGTTGAATTATAGATGGGAATTAATCTATATGAGTTATGATGTCTGGCATAGCATCTTATTGCTCTTTACATGTTTAGGGCAATGCCTTGTACATAGTATCACTCAATAGATATTTACAGAATAGATAGATAAAGTTAGGAACAGAAGAAAAAAATAAAAAAAAATTCTTTAAGAAAGCCATATCAATATCAAACAAAAAATATTTACTATATCTTTTATTCTAAAAAGGCACTATTTTGAGCATTGTAGGAAATCCAAAGAAATATTCATTGTGGAGTCTCTCTTCAAAGTTATGCTACATTTGAGGAAATAGCTTAGTTTGCTTTTTCTTATGGTAGCCTGGAAGATGGCTTCCAGATACCAAGTCACCTTGGCTGGACATCTCTAATCTGCTCTTAGTCTACCAATGGTGTCAAAGTTCACCTGTCCTATTTTTGTTTGGTTTGGTTTGGCATTTGAGACCTAACCTGTCTTTACCCTCTGGTTGCAAAACCTGTGTATTTAACCTGCTTTTTGGTCTTTTCCGACCTAACTTGCTCTGCATGGGCCAGGAGAAGCAGAACCTAACAAGAGTGCCTTCATATAGCTGTGGTGTTAGAATAATAGAAAAATAATGAGCACTTAGCATTTGCTGTATGCTGGTGCTGTTCTAAGTACCCTAGAGAAATTAAATCATTTAATCCTCATGAGGAGCTTATAAGGCAGGGACTATTACTATCCTCAGTAGGAAGTGGTGAACTAGGGTCTGAACCTAGGCAGTATAACATCTGAATTTGTGCCCTAACTACCTGCTGGCCTGCCTCTGAGATGTGAGAAAAGACCTAGAAGAGAGACAAAGTTTGCATAGGTGATGAAGTAGGCTGTTCTCAGCAGGAATGGCTTACCAATGTCCAGAAGCTAAAAAAGGAAAGGCCCATGTCCTAGTGGAGTAGAAGGCTAGAGAAACATGCTGGAGAGGGCAGAGAGAGAAGCTGGGTTTGCTGGATGGTCTGGGCTGTGATGTATACTTACTTGCATATAGCATACAGCTTAGTTGCATGAAAAAGGCTAATGTATCCCTGAAGAATTACATCTTAGCAATGTACTGTTGCTGTGAAAAGTGGGCCCAATCATCTAACTGACACTAAAGATTAGTGAGTCTTAATGTTTATTTTTCCAAAGACTTCCCATTTATCCATGAGCCAAGTGTTTCACTTTTGTTTCCTACTTAAAAAAAAAAAGCTATTCAAGGAGTTCTAGTTGAAGGTGACTCTCATACTTCAAAACCAAATGATAAATTTTACTCCATTATTTTCTGTTTGGTTGATGGATGAGAATTCTTAAGTTTCATGTGGCTTGACTCATAATTTTTATACATTTTCCCTAAAGGCAAAACATTACTTTCATGCATAATTTTGTTTGAGTCAGTGTGTATGAATATGAATAACTGCTTATTCTAATGAAATCATTACAATATATGTTCTAATAACCTGATTTAATAGCGCTAGTTGAGTTAATCTAAGTGGAACTTACTTCTTAGCCTCATTATACTACCTGACTAATCCAGCATCATTCATTTCTCAGAGGCTTCTCACAAAATTCTAGTCAGTAGCTCAGAAGTATTAAAAACTTCAATTTCAACATAGAGTGTAGGATATAGAATTCAATTGAATAAATAGTAATCGAATACCGCTATCTGCTAAGGACCATGCCAGGTGCATTAGGGGATTGCAAGCATGAATGAAACTATGTTTCTGTCTGTAAGGAACTCATTACTAATGAAATAATGTCACCTAGAATTCATAAAGTGCTTTAATGTTTGCAAAATACTTTTATATATTCACGATCTAATTTAAATCTCATCACAGAACCTATGTGGTATCGTAAGTGTTTCAAGTCCTGTCAAAATTAGATCTCTTTCCTTCCTGCACTAAATTGTACTTTAATTAGTTTAAATGTAGAACACTTGGGGTATAGACATCTGAATGTTGTCTTCTTATCCACGAACACAGTGCCTTTCCATTTATTTAGGTTTTCTTTGATTTCTTTCAGCAACGTTCTGTGCTGAAATGTTTGTAGAATTTTCAGTGTACCAGTCTTTCACCTCCTTGGTTAAATACTTAGATAGCAATGAGCCAGACATTTTATAACCCAATGAATAGAGACAAGTCAAAGTTTTCATACATGCATTATTCTCTATTAAAGTCCAGTGATGCACACACTGCTTCCATCCCTGCAGTTATAATTATCTAAACAAATATGCTCCAGAGCTGGTGGTGATGACTAGAGGACATGAGGAAACAAGTTCAAGTTACTGATTTTCAATTTTATACCTAGACTTGGAATTACTGGTCATGTGATAATTCTATGTTTACCTTTGAGAAACTGCCAGACTGTTTCCACCTGCACATTTTGCCTTCCCACTAGCAAGGAACAAGTGTTCCAATTTCTCTACATCCTTTCCAACACTTGTTATTTGCAGGCGTTTTATTATTATTATAGTCATCCTAGTGGATGTGAAGTGGTATTTTACTGTGTTTTTTTATTGTGGTAAAATACATATAATGTAAAATTTACTATTTTAACTATCTTTAAGTGTGTAATTTGGTGGCATTAAGTACATTCACATTGTTGTGCAACCATTGCCACCATCTGTCTCCAGAAGTTTTTCATCTTCTCTTTTTCATCTTGAAACTCTGTACCCATTAAACACTAATTCCCCATTCCCCTCTCCTCCCTGGTTACCACCATTCTACTTTCTGTCTCTATGAACATTACTACTCCAGGTACCTCATATAAGTGGAATCATACAGTGTTTGTGCTTTTGTGACTGGCTTATTTCACTCAACATAATGTCCCAAAGGATCTTCCATGTTGTAGCATGTGTCAGAATTTCCTTCCTTTTTAAGACTGAATAATATTCCATTGTGTGTGTGTGTGTGTGTGTGTGTATAAATGTGGCATATATATATATATATATACATATATATGTGTATATATATATATATATATATATATATATATATATATATTGCTTACCCATTCATTTGTTGATGTACACTTGAGTTATAGCCTTTTGGCTATTGTGAATAATGCTGCTATAATCATTAAAGTGCATATTGCTCTTTAAATCCTTGCTTTCAATCTTTCTGTATACATACTCAGAAGTAGAATTGCTGGATTAAGTGGTAATTCTGTTTAATTTTTTGAGGCACTTCCATACTGTTCCATAATGGCTGCACCATTTTACATTCTCACCAGTAGTGCACAAGAGTTCCAATCTCTCCATATTCTCTCCAACACTTGGCTGTTTTCTGTTTTTTAATTAATTTTTAATTAATTAATTTTTAATTAATTAATTAATTTTTATAATAGGCATCCCAATGGATGTTAAGTAGTATCACATTGTGGTTTTCATTTGCATTTTCCTAATCAGCAATGTTGAGCATCTTTTCATGTACTTCTAGGCAATTTATAGATCTTCTTTAATATATACATATATATATATATATATATATATATATATATATATATATATATATCTTCTTTGGAGAAATATCTACTCAAATCATTCACTCATTTTAAGCTGGGTTGTTTGCCTCTCTGTTTTTCAGTTGTAGGAGTTCTTTATGTATTCTTGATAGTAAAACTTTATCAGATATATAATTTGCAAATATTTCTTTTCAATTCTATAGCTTGTCTTTTTACTTACATGATAGCATTATTTGATGCACAAAGTTTTTAATTTTGATGAAGTACAAATTGTCTATTCTTTCTTTTGTTGCTCATGGTTTTCGTGTCATATCTAAGACTCCACAGCCAAATCCAAAATCATGAAGATATATACCTGTTTTTTTTCTAAAAGTTTTATGGTTTTTCCCTTATATTTAGCTCTTTGATCCATTTTGAGTTAATTTTTATATATAGTGTGAGGCTGGGGTCCAAGTTCTTTCTTTTGCATGTGAAAATCCAGTTGTCTCAGCCCTCTCTGTTGAAGAGACTATTCTTTCCCCATTGAACAGACTTGGCAACTTGTGAAAACTCAGTTGGCCTAAGATAGATGTATTTATTTCTGGACCCTCAATACTATTCTAATGGTCTATCTGTATATCTGTACCACACTGTATACTGATTACTATAGCTTTGTAGTAAGTTTTTATATCTGGAAGTATGAATCTTTCCAACTGTTTCCTCTTTTTCAAGACTGTTTGGCTATTTGGGGCCGTTGCAATTCCATATGAATTTGAGGATTGGTTTTCCCATTTCTGCAAAAAAAAAAAAAGTCTATTGGAGTTTTGATACGGATTTCTTTGAATCTGTAGAACACTTTGGGTATTGACATCTTAATATAAAGTCTTCTTATAGAAGACCATGAACACAGTGTCTTTCCATTTGTTTAAGTCTTTAATTTCTTTCATTAATTTCTTGTGCTTTTCAGCATCCAAGTCTTTCATGTCCTTAAATTTGCCAGGTGTTTTATTCTCTTAGATGCTATTGTAAATGGAATTGCTTTATTCTCTTTTAGATTGTTCATTGCTGGTCCATAGAAACACAACTGATTTTAGTGTGTTGATCTTATACCCTACAACTTTGTTGAATTACTGCTAGTAGCTTTCTTGGGGATTCTTTGGGATTTTCTATAAATATAGGATCATATCATTCTGCAAACAGAGATGGTTTTAATTCTTCCTGTCCAGTTTGGATACCTTTTATTTCTTTTCTTATCTAATTGCTCTGGCTAGAATTTCTAGTATGATGTTAAGTAGCAATGTTGACTGTAGACATCCTTATCTCATTCCTGATCTTGGGGGAAAGCTTTCAGTCTTTCACCATGGAGTATGGTATGATCTGTGGGTTTTTCATAAATTCCCTTTATCATGTTGAGGGAGTTAAAATGAATTTTTAAGATGCTATTTGTAGAAATAATTTGAGGCCTGGGGTGAGATTGTCATTCTCCAGAGTGATTTGCTATTGCTTTTGCCAGCTCCTCGTGGCCTAGGCAATGAAGGATTACTTTAAGTCAAATTCAGGTTTGGGACTTCTGGGCATCTGCAGATAGAGCAAAGGGTGGCTTATTCCCTTACTCCCTGGGTGCAGCCATCTAGGGTTCTATCACAAAGCAGGGGACTGATGCACTGGGTCCTTATTTTTCAGGGTCCTGGACTCAAAATTTGTCTTTCTAACACTGTTTGTCTGCCAAAGCCAGAAGTATAAGTGTCCAGGGCAGAAGATTCCCCGATGGTGCACACACCTTTCTGGATTCCTTCTCTTTAACCTTTGCCTAGTTTTTCCTCATTGTCTCCATACTTTTTTTTGATACTTTAAAGGAGATATGGTCTCAGTCTGTTAGTCTCATCTGATCTAGCGAGAAAAAAAAGTTGTTATACGTGGTTTCAGGGATCTCCAAGAATCTTCCATAATACTAGGACATGTACTATTGTAGCCTTTTGTAAGAGAAAAACACTGAGGAGCAAAGAAGGCCAGTGAGTTGTTAGGATCAGAGCTAGGGCTAAGCCATCTCCCTCCCTTCCTCCTTCCTTCCATCCATCCTTCCTTTCTGATTCACTTCCATGAAAATGACTCTGTTTATATCTCCAAATTCCAATTGTTTATCAAGAGAACATTGGCTATTGCATTAACTACAACAGAATTTTAAAATTCTCTACAATTCAGAAATCATTTTTAAAATGGTGAAGTTATTTTAATTTCTGGATCAGTCTCTCCCTTTGCCCCCAAATCACATTTCACAGAGAAAGTAGATCCCTCCCCTAACCCACCAACACCAAAATCTTCTGCTGTGCCGCCTGGAGCTCTCTTTCCATGTCATTTATAAATAGAAGGTACTGATTTCCATACATTTTGGAAGCACATCTAATACATAAATGGGAATTCACTGGAGGTTTCTAACATTCGGTACTCTCCCCATGATGTGCCAACTGGCACCACACTATATTTAATTCATCACTGATACCTCCCAAGTAGCTCAAATCCATCCAGTTCTGGGTATCTCCATCATCCCTACCTTAATCCAAAATACTGTCATTTCCTGACAGCAATAACATGTAAACTCTACATTCTCTTGGGCATCCCTCAATCCATTTTCTGTAGAGGTTGCTTTTAGGCAAACAGACTTGAGTAATGGAAAGGTCCCACAGTGACCACCTGGCTGGATACAGACAGGCCCATTAGGCAATTCACCTCAAAATATCCATAGGCCTTAACTGACCAATGGGCTACTTACAACTAGGCACAGTTACCAAGACAGAGAAAATTCCATTTGTAGCCCTACCTCCTTGCCTTCCCTCCTTAAAAGCAGCACCTTCCCACCACCTCTCCTCAGCTGTCCTGTCCACTGCTCCCTTCTATCTCTTTTGTTCTGCCTCAGGTGAGAGGCACCTCCCTTGCCAAGGGCTTCCACCTGACCATCACCCCATATTAGGGGACCCCCAACGGATAGGACAGATACCCTAGTTAGGCACCACATTTTCTATATTGTGGTCAGAAAGCTCTTTCCAAAGCTCCTTATTATCTGGTTTTTGGCACCATGTAGAACTCTCCGTCACACTGAACCCAGCTGCAGTAGGTCTTGGAACAATGATCTGTGTACTGTCAATCTAACCACTAGACTGAACATTCCTTACCTTGGTGGCTTTTGCTAATCCTTACATCCTCAGTGTCTGGCACATAGTGGGTGCTTAACATAATTTTGGAATATTACATAATTCAATAACTCTGTAATTTACTTATTTATTCTGTTTACTGTCTGTTTCTCTCCTACCCAGAAGACATGGATTTTGTCTGTTTTGTTCACTTATGTATTTTAGGAGCCTAAGAGGGCCTGGTGCTAAGAATCCCTTGTAAACTATTGTGGAGAAATGGATGAAGGAGGGAGGTGACTCCAGTGAGAACCTAACATCCTGGCAGTCCAAGGATCTTGCTTTGGTATTGTGCCAAGACCTTAAAAAGTGCTGCCTGAGAATTTCTAGATAGAGAATGTCTCCAGGAAATTTGAATTTGTACTCCAGTGCTCTAAATGACGCCAGCCTGAGGCTCAGCCATGTTATAGATAAAAACTGGAGGAAAAAGCAGAGTTTGGCCACAGTCCAGCTTTTTGAGGTCAGCCACTTTATCTGTGGAATTCCCCACCCCCAGTTCATCCCTTGGCCATCCCTTTAAATTGGAAAATAAATCCCATTCCTGCTAAGGTGTTGGCTGATAAAGGCTTGAGCTATTGCCCCTTCAAGAGGAATTTGCATTTTAATAGAGCCTCGTCAAGCCCCAAAGGAATCAATATCTCTAACGGTGAAATTTCAAGCACCAGCAACTGAGATGTTCCGGGCGAGACTCTCCAGTGTTTCGGGTCCAGCAGGCGACTCCTTCAGTTCCACAGTACAATTGTGAAAAAATGGCCTGGGGAATGACCTCCCATTGCCCTTTATTACTATGAACTTTGCCTTTTTAGCTTGATTCCTTCAGACTTCCTAACACTCCTGGGTCTCTTAATACGTGAACACATCCTTTTCAACACCAGCGGTCTTAAAGTTGTCACATCAACAGGGCCACAAAGCGAATTATGACAATCAGAACTTCCAAGTTTTCTTGGCATCTCAAAGAAGCTGATAATCAATTTAAAACCTTATACTCGCTAAAGGGAGTAGGGACGATTTAATAGGCCCTTACTGACGTTGTTCATTTAAATTCGTTTTGTGCAATTTGTTTTAAGCCCAAACTTTTCATTTGCATCAGGAGCCCTGCAAACTAAAGGTGGGTAAGAGACGTCCGTTTGTGAACTGGGAATGTTTTAAATGCCGAGTCCTCCCGGGCCCAGTTCTCAGACGATGGCTTGGGAAATTGCGGAACTGCAGAAAAGCGGCATCTTGGATCTTGGAATTCCGCATTTGGTAGGCGCTGCTGCGCGCCACACCTGGGGCAGCGCGCTCGGAATTCACCTCCTCTCCTCTCCCCGACTGGCCGCGCGGTCTCCCCCTGCACCCCCCGCCCCCGCCGCCGCGGAAAGCCCGGGTCCCGGGCTGGCCCCGGGCTCGGTCCCTGCGGCTCCGGCCGGCCCTCGGGGCCCGGCTCCCGCGGACTCAGGGTTCGGTCGCGGAGGCTGCTGCCCTCGACCTTGACGCGCCTGCGGTCCCCACTCCCGTCCCGCGCGGGAGGCGAGAGCGCCGAGGCCCGGCCGCGGGGACCGCACCTGCGCCCACCCGCTGCCGGCTCGCGCTCCGGCCCCCCGTCCCGGCCAGGCGCGCGGCAGCGGGGCTCGCGCCCGGGGACGGCGGAGGCTCGCCCCCGGCACGCGGCGGCGGCTCGCGCCCGCGCTCGGGCGAGAGAACGCGCGGGGCGGGCGGGAGAGGGCGCAGCGCGGCGCGGCCGGCGGGCGGGCGGCCCTGCGGAGCGGCGGCGGCGGCATGGGCGCGGGCACGGGCAGGGGCAGCGGGCGCCCGGCTCCCCGCCCGGCCCGGCCCGCTCCCGGAGCGCGGCCGCCGCAGCCCCCGCGGCTCGCGGGAAGGCCGTCCCCTCACCCGGCGCAACTTGCCTCGGACCCTCTGTGAGGAGAGGCGGCGGCGGCGGCAGCGCGCGCCGAGGCCGGGCGGGAGCGGGGCGAGGCGTGCGGGCGCTCGGCGCGATGCCTCGGGCCGGCGGTCCCCGCGCGCCGCGCCCCGCCGCGCTGCCCCGCAGCCTGTCCCGCCTGCGCGAGTGCCCGGGCCGCTCCCGCATCGTGCTGGCGCTCGGGGCCACGCAGATGGCGCTCGGATGCCTCATCGTGGCGGTGAGCTTCGCCGCGCTGGCGCTCACCACCTCGGCCCGCGTCCGCCACTCCTGTCCCTTCTGGGCTGGCTTCTCGGTGAGTGTCTTCGGCCGGGCAGGGGAGGTGTGTTCCGGGCCCCGAGGCTGTGGCCGCCCGGGACGGCACCGAGGGCTCGAAGTTCGGGGCGCGAACACCCGGGCCCGAGCTGCTGCAGCGCGGGGTGCAGTTCAGAAAACTCCGGGCTGAATAACTCCGGGGACCTTACCGCTCTCGGAGCATCGCTTTTCCTTTCCTGGAGCGCTGATCCCCGAGTTACTTTTCTTGGAGGGAACCTAAGCCAGGCGCCCGCCCTCCTCCGGGTGAGGGTGGGCAGCGCGCGCGCGACCGGCCGCGGGGTCTCCACTGGGCCCTCGGGGACTCTGCGCTCTGGGGACCCGCGACTCGCGACGCGCCCCGGCCAGACTCGGTGCCGGACCCAGCAGCCAAGAGGCCCTGACAGAAGCGGGGAGGCGGGGTCCGAACCGGGTGCGGGGCTGCGACTCTGCGCGCGTCTCGCCTTCGCGGCGGCCGGAGCTGGGGCCTGGGGCGGGGCGGGGGGGGGGGGGTGGTGGTGCGGCGCGCTGGGCGCGTCCTGTCCGGGTGCTGGTCAGTCCCGGCGCGGAGAACGGCTGGTCCCCCTGCGGCCATTCAGAGACTTGGCGTTGGGGATTTCGCGTTTCCCGCGTGCGTCTGGAACGCAGTGCTCTGGGGGCGGCGGGACTGTGCAGGCGACCCGAAGCCGGCGTCCGGGGGCGTGTTTTCTGAGCTTCAGACCTCCATGGTGCCCGATTTTCAGGCTGTTGACCCCCAAATTAGAGAAGCCAGTGACTAAGAATCCTCCACAGGAGAAAGCCACCAGGAGAGCTCTATTTTAAGGAAGTGATTGTCCGTCCCCAAGAGTTAATTGGGGGGGGGGGGGGGGGGGGCATTTTATAGCCTTTTGATGAAAGTTGTGTTTTCCTTACATTAGTAAAGAATGGACTTACGGAAATGGAAGAAATACACGCAGGGCATTTGTGAAGAGAAGCACTTGTTCTGAGAACTCTTGACATCTGTAACTACATTTGGTTTATGGTGCTGGAGTACATTTTATAGGCTTAAGCTGCACACTCAGTATGTTTTAATTCCATCTCCAGAAATCCAAACTAAGCCTTTGTAATGAACGTTTGCTGTTTGTTCTCGAATGTTGAAATTTAACAATTCTACCCAGCTTTGCTTTTTTCGTGTTGTTGCTCTTTTGTAATGGCCTCTGGTCTCCCAAGTTCACGCATGGTTTTTAAAATGGGATCTGAGTAAAACTGACTGTGAGACACCCTGATCGATACAGGTGTGGTCCTTCATCCTAATGGGGGTATTAATTTTCAAAGCTTATTTCAGACCACAGTTGAGTCTTGGAGAGCTGATTAGGAACAACAGTATGTGTGGCCACAGCTCAGAGTGTTTAAATCAGAGAGAGGAGGTTGGAGGCAGGAACCGGGGAGCCATGATTCAAACGGACCACTAAATATAGTTTTCACACATCTGTTGCTCAGTTTTTAGCATTATTTAATATGCATTATTTTCATGTCGTCTGTTTTGTGGGCACTGATGTTTATGTCTGCTGCAACCAGCCTACAGGTGGCAGACTGGTAAATTAGCTTCACTTCCTGGCTCCTCCCTGAGCCTCCCTTTCTCCCACTTAGCCTTAGCTATGATTTTGGTACTCCCAAAGGGCAATGAAAAACAGCTGCCTTTTAAGAATAAAGCCAAAAGGGAAAACATTACCTGGACACGGTGGTAAAACTATTCATGTGAAAAATTCATACTCCAGTTTAGTCTAAAGAGGCAAGTAAGTATGTAAAACAATAATTCACTGTGCATTTCCGGTGTTATTCCTTTCAACGACTACAACCTATTCGTTTTAACTTCCCACAATTCAGAGTGGTTCTGCAATTGTGTCTATGTGCAGGCATTTCTCTGGGTTCTGGGGACAACAATGAACACAACAAACTCTGCCTACATTTTTGAGATTTTAAAGTAACCTCCACCCTCCATCTATCTCCTACCCTACCCCCTCACATCCACTTTCTCATTGCCTTGTTTTCTTTCTTCAAACTTAATCTGCTGCAAGCACCATTGAAATTCTTTTAATACAGTGTATTCCATTTTTCACGTATTGCTTCTGTCCTTTGTAGAAGTGGTGGTTGATTCTAGTTATGCTGGGACAGGTTTGCATGTTAGCATGGCTGTGAGTGGTTAACATTGGCCCCTTACCTTATGTATGCCTATCCCCTGAGACCTGGAAACTTCCCTGAAAGGGTATTTTTCATTTAAGAACAGTGACTGGGGTATCTGACTTTATACTGAAATCAGATTGTGGGGTTAGGGCCACACTCTGGTTCCTCTGCATCTTCTGTAATGAAATATGAGGGCTCTAGAAATCTCTAGATTTCTAGGCCTTCTCTATGCTTTGCACGTAATGAAGACTCACTGTAAAAATGAGTTGCCTCTATTTAAGAAAAAGTAATGAATCAGAAAAAGAGCTCACATTTTTTGAGCCCGTACTGCATGCCAGACGTTAAAGCTTAGTGTCTTATATGGTGTGATAGCACATTTCGTCTGTGGCCCTCGGTGCTCACGCTCTTGTGCAGTTCCCTCCACTTGAATTTGGACCCGGCTTCTGACTTGCTTAGCCAGTAGAATCCTGATAACAGAGGCAGTCTCAATGCTGGGCCTGAGCCCTAAGAAATCTTGGCAGCCTCTGCTGAGCACACTGAGATGAAGGGCGATTAAATCACTTGCTGTATTTATTAGTCGAGGTTCTGCAGAGAAAGAACCAATAGCTTGCTCCTTCATTCACTTGAACTGGCTGACATGGAAGCCTAGAAAGCCCGTGATCTTGCCATCAGGAAAGCCGGTGGTATAATTCACTCTGGGTCCAAAGGGCCAACAACCAGGGGTCAGTGGTTTAATTCCTGGTGCAAGTCTGAACATCTGAGAACCAGGAGTGTTGGTATCTAAGGGCAGGAGAAGACGGATGTCCCAGCTGAGTCAGAGAATGTGAAATCACCCATCCTCTGTCTTTTTTGTTCTCTGCAGGCCCTCAAAGAATAGGATGATACCTGCCCATCTTGGTGAGGGCCATTAGTCAGTCTACTGATGCAAATGCTAATCTCTCCCACACACTCACAGAAACCTTTTACCAGCTATCTGGGCATCCTCTAGCCCAGTCATGTGGACACATAAAATTAACCATCACACCTGCTTAAGGTTACCCCGCTAAGAAGTGGCCATTGTTGGGTTTGAACTTAGTTGCTTTGAAGTTAGAGGCCATACTTGCAGCCCTTAGACTTAAACTGCGCACCTCACCACCCCCCCCCTCCCGCCCCAGGCAGAGGCAGAGGGGATGGAATAAAAAAGCACAGTAGTAAAGAGTCATAAAGGCCTCAAGGAGGTCACACCTGTTTCTTAGGAAAAACACAAAACATGCATGGAAAGGTGAAGATTCAAGAAAAATTTGGCGAGGCATCACATTCGGGATGGATATGTAAGGTTTAGGGAGTACCTTGGCAAAGGTGGAGAGAGGCAGCGGGGCAGTTGGTATATCAATCACCTGCAGACCACCTTCAAATGGCATTCCTGCTCTGGGTCCTTGCTACCCAGCGGGGAGTTGGGGGGTGGACTGACTCCCTCATAGATGAAGGTCCAGCCCATTTTGAGAGCTGGTGATCTATAAGGAGAGTTTCTAAGACTCACGGAGCTAGGTCTTGAGTAGTTACCCTTTAGCAGGGAAGCTTCATTATGTTTCTTTGAAAATTTCGTAAGTCCCAGGACATCAGAGACAAATTCACAATGTGAATTATCCACATTACCAGTTACATAGTTGATAAAGATATAGTCATTGGGAGCTGACTGTGTAACTGTGTATGTATGTGTGTATGTATATTTTTTTTTCTGTAAAAGCAACACTGTTGGATTTTTTCATAGCCCAAAGGCAGTATATACTTGTTGCAGTAACTGAAACAAAGAAAAAATGAGAGCAGTGCCTCCTTCTATCCCAATTCTATACCTAGAGGTAACCTGTGTTACCAGTGTTGGGTAATGTTCCATGCTTTTCTTTACAATCACAAAAGTGTGAAAATTTATGTATATGTGTGGAATATGTTTCTTTTCTTTTAAAAAGATTTACAAAAGGATTGTACTGTACACCTTACTCTGTGACTTTTTAAGTCTAGTATATACTAAATATCCCCAGCCATAACCCATTATTATCATTATCCCCATTATTTGTAATGACTGTATTAGAGTCCATAGTATGAATTATCATAATTTATTCCATTCTCCTCCTGTTGGAGATATTCTGGTTGTAGCAGTTCTCCGTCTCTACAAACATTGCTGCTTATCTAACCTTAGGGGCCAATCCTTGTTTTTGAATGCAAATTCCCCAAAGTGGAATTGCCACAGGGTATTCAAATTTAGAATTTTGTTGGACGTTGCCAGATTAACTTCCACAGAAGATTGTAGTCATTCCTAACCACAGGAGCATTTTATAAGTGTGCCCTTTGCCACCCTCTCCCCAGCACAGGATGTTACAAATACAGGATTTGTATTTACCCTATGGGAGAAAAAAGACATTTCCTGTTTTCATTTGATCTGCATTTCCATGGTTCCTTTGTTATATGCAAGTATTTTCTTGCAATATTTTCACTTCTCATTTGGCTTAATTTTTGGCATCTTTTGCCCTATAGAAAATTTAAGGACTTTTTATGTAGTCAGTTTCATTTGTTTTCTCTTTTACAGTTTCAGGGTTCTTTTCTCTGAGTTAAAGGGGTCGTCATTACAGAGGTCACACAGATACTTCTTTTCAACTTCCTTCTGATGTTTTCAGATTTTAACTCATCCAGAATTGCTTTTGCATATGGTATGAAAAAAAGGGCATAACTTTATTTGCTTTCAGACAAATATCCTATGTGGTTCTGTTTTGGGGCTCTACTCAGTTTTACTTTTTAAATTGTCTATTACAAAGTCAATGCAGCATCATTATTTTGATTATAGTAACCGCATGTTTCACTCTGGTAAAGCATGAGCCTCCACACTCTTTGCTTTTTCAAAAGTGCCTTAGCTGTTATTCCATATGAACTTTAAAATATCTGTGTCCACTTATTCTTTACTTTAGGATGCCTTTATTTCATCTCTGTTCCTGAAGGGCATTTTCACTAGGTATAGAATTCTGGGTTGGCAATTCTTTCCTTTTAGGGTTTAAAAACATCCTAATTCCAAAAATAATAATAATAAAAATATCCTAATCCCTTAAAAAAAATCCCCATTCCTGCTGTCCTCCATGTTTTCTGATAGAAATCCATGGTGATATAAATTGTCATTGCCAAGAAGGTGACAGACATTTTCTCCTGTCATTTCCATTCTGCCATTAAACTCATCCAGTGAGTTTTTATTTTACTTATTATCTTTTCACTTAAAAAATTTCCCTTTGGTTCTTCTTCATATCTCCTATTTTTTCCCCCTTACTTTTGTGTAGTTTTCTTTCATTTCCAAAATAGTGACCCTTACTCATTGGAGCATTTTTATTATTGTTGCTTTAAAGTCTTTTTGTTTGAGAATTCCAAAATCTATCATTGTTTTCCCATGGAAGTTGACATTTTTCCTGAATCTGTGCATGCTGAATAATTTTGGATTGTGTCCCAGACATATTGAATATTATGTTGTGAGTCTCTGGATATTGTTTGAACCCTAAGGAGACTGTTGATGGTTTTGTTTTTAGCAGGCTCTCTTTCCTCCTGAGTTTAGACCACAAGTTGTGACCAGCTTACTGTGGGTTGTGGTTCTAACGTCAGTTCATTTTTCAAAATCTCTGCAGTCCTATTCAGATCTGTCCTGCACATGTGCCACTCAGTGGCCAATCTGGTGATTAGATGGTGATCTGTCCTGTAGATCCATTCCCAAAGTTTGTGTTTTCTGTTTAAGGGAGTATGTACACATGCATACCTTGCAGGTGAGCCCATGAGTTCATAAACAAACTTCAGGGATCTCTTTCCCTGGCTCCTTCCTCTCTGTGGTATGGGTGTCTTCTATGTTCCTGGGGCATTCCTTATCCAGTCCTCCAAGGAAGCTAGGGCTTTACCTCGCTTTGCTGCATAATTCCTGTACCTGCATTTGGCTAGGGGACATACAGTAGGAGGACAGATAGAGAATCAGCAACAAGGCTTTTCCCTGTCTTCTTGGGACCAAGCTCCCACACTCAGAGAGGAAGATTCTTCTGTGCCTTGCCTGTTCTTGCTGCTGCTATGGTATTGTGTGGGGGCGGGGGTGTGAGAGAAAGAAGAAAGAGAAATCCAAAAGAGAAGACAATGGCTATTGCCTTACTCTTTTATGGCATTGGGAGGCATATTTCCAAATCCTTGAGCCAGAACTAGAGGGCTTCCAGGTTCTCTGGTTGCATGAGTGTTCAATTTTGGGTTTCAGGCTGTGCTGAGCTTTGGCTAGGGGGTACTGAAGAGGGAAAAATGATAAAGTACTGCCAATTTGGTGGTACTTTGAATTGTATTGTTCTTCCCTAGTCCACCTGGTACTTTATTTTTCAGAGTTTTCAAGCTGTTTATTCTATGCATTCCGTTAGGTCTTACAGGTGTAATCAGTGGGAGACATAGGGTAATGTGTGCTTGCTGACTCACCTGGAATGAGAATCTCAGTGTTTTTAATATACTTACTACTTGAACCAAACATCCTATATTCAGATAAGTGTCCTTTTTAAAAGTCCACAGACACACAGTTTTCCATTTGCAATAACTGGTAATATTGAACCCAGGAGGAGTTTACTAAATAATGAGCTTCAGAAAACGATATGATGACTGTCAAAGATTTTCATAAATCATAGGGATGAACGTTGACTATATTTAACTGGAGAACTAAAACATGACAGGGCACCTGGGTGGCTTAGTCGGTTAAGTGTCTGACTCTCGGTTTCTGCTCAGGTCACGATCTCACAGTTTTATGAGTTCTAGCCCTGCTTCTGGCTCTGCTCTGACAGTGCAGAGCCTGTTTGGGATTCTCTCTCTCTCCCTCTCTCTCTGCCCCTCCCCTGCTCACACTGTCTTTGTCTCTCTCAAAAATTAATAAATAAATTTAAATTAAAAAAAAAACCCTAAAACATGACAATAGGGGAGCAAATCAATGCATAAGTGTTACGTGCTTTGATTATCTAGAATTGTGCAGTTAAAAAAATAAATGGTAGGAGATGAGGGGAAAGTAAAGAGAAAGTAGCATACACTCCTTGTCACATTAGCTAAATTAACTAGGAGTAGAAAATGTCTCTTGAGGCCAACGAAGCAAGTAGGAGAAAGTTAAATTTATTTAAGACTATAAAGATTAGCACCAAATTAATACTAGAGACTCAAGCTGATGTTTTGAGAAGAGTGAGGGAGGAAGAAGCATCTCCTGGCTACTTGCATTATTGCTTGTAGCAGTGAGGTCATAATATTAAAAGAAGAGGTTACCGAGGGGGTTATACAAGGTACTAATATAAAAGCGATAACTAGAACCCACATCCTTCTTGCATACCTAAAGAAATGCAGAGAGAGATAGAGAAAGCAAGCAGAAACTGCAAGCCCACATGCCTGAAGACTTTGTGTATGCATGTAGGTGTTTTAAATGTAAGGTTAAAAAAAATCTGCCAAAGCTGATGCCAAATATATAGACTGTATTAATATATGTAAATGGGCTTAATTAACTTAGTTAAAAAACCTTTTCAGGTGACTAACAAAGCAAGATCCAGAGATATACCTAAAAAAAAAAAAAAAGCTGGAAAGGCTAAAAATAAAACAAAAAACTGGAAAAGATACACCAGGCAATTTCAAATAAAGAGAGGGCAAGTGGACAGACAAGGTGCAGTTCATCTATTCTTGCTTACTCATGATACAAGATAATGCCATTTTCCTATTTTTATTCTCCTGATGAACATTTGACAGTACTTATTGCTCCTTTATAGAGAAATGGTTTATTTCTTTTATTTAGAAATTTTCTTATTCTGTTTATTTTATTTACTTATTTTCTTAAGCTCATTGTTTTTAAGTTTATTTATTTGGAGAGAGAGTGTGCACATACGTGTGCATGAGCACAAGTAGGGGAGGGGCAAAGAGAGAGAGGCAGAGAGAGAATCCCAAGCAGGGGTGTGAACCCATGAACCATGAGATCATGACTTGAGCTGAAATCAAGAGCCGGATGCTTAACCAACTGAACCCCCCAGATGCCCTTTTTTTTTAAAGAGACAGAGCACGAGCAAGGAGAGGGGCAGAGGGAGAGGGAGAGAGAGAATCCCAAACAGGCTCCGTGCTCACTCAGCAAGGAGCCCAATGTGGGGCTTGATCCCACAACCGTAGAATAGGACCTGAGCTGAAATTAAGAGTTGGATGCTCAACCAGCTGAGGTAGCGAGGCGCCCTTTACCTATTCTATTAAAAAAATTTTTTTTAATGTTTATTTTTGATAGAGACAGAGTGTGAGCAGGAATGCGCAGAGAGAGAGGGAGACACAGAATCCCAGCAGGCTCCAGGCTCTCAGCTGTCAACACAGAACCCAACGCAGGGCTCAAACTCATGAACTGTGAGATCATGACCTGAGCTGAAGTCAGACTCTTAACCAACTGAGCCACCCAGGTGTCCCATTACTTATTCTATTTTTAAGTAACTTTGGGCTTTCTATACCTACATTCATGTCACCTCTAAATAATTTTATTTTTTCATGTCCAGTATTTCTCATATTTCAAGATATGTTTTCTACTGCTTATTTCTTTTAGTTATTGCATTGATCGAAACCTCAATAATTTCAAAGCATAGTTTAAAAGGAAACACCGATGTCTTATTTTTCATTTTAGCAGGAATGGCTTTCGTTTCATTGCTTTAAGCCGATGTTTGATTTTATTTCTTAGTAACTAGGTAAGTTTGAATACTTAAATTTTGCTACAATTTCAAACTTGTGGAGAAGTTCTAAGAAAAGCCCTAAGACTCCTTAATCTAGGGTATGTTAATAATTCACCAATTATTAACATTTTTTTTTTTTGCCTCATTAGCTTTATCATTTGCAGATGCCCAAACGTCTGATTGACCAACGGATCCATCAGTAATGCATCTATCTACATATTTTTTCTAAACCACTTGCAGGTACATTGCAGACCTCATGCCTCCTTTCCCCTAAATACTTCAGTCTTTCCTTGTAAGGGCATAATGTACACATGGGGCACTAAGTCAGGAAACGAACAGTGACACAACAGTCCATATTCAAGTTTTGCCAATGTCCCCAAAGTGTTCCTTATAAATATTTCTCCTGCCTGCTCTCTAGTCTAGCATTCACACTAGGAGTTTATTTATTTATTTTTTTTTTAATTTTTTTTTTTCAACGTTTATTTATTTTTGGGACAGAGAGAGACAGAGCATGAACGGGGGAGGGGCAGAGAGAGAGGGAGACACAGAATCGGAAACAGGCTCCAGGCTCTGAGCCATCAGCCCAGAGCCTGACGCGGGGCTCGAACTCACGGAGCACGAGATTGTGACCTGGCTGAAGTCGGACGCTTAACCGACTGCGCCACCCAGGCGCCCCTCACACTAGGAGTTTAAAATTCATACGTAGGTAGTTAATTTTTCAGGTATTTTCAGTTGTGTATTTATATAATCCCTTGGTTTTTCTCCTTCAGTAATCGATAAACTGAAGTACGTTGATAGATTTCCTAACATTGAATTATCCTTGGATTTCTGAAATAATCCTTATCACTTATTCTCTTAACATAGTATTGGAATTCATGTGCTAATGTATTATTAGCATTAAGATGTTTAATGTTTAAGATGTTTGCTTCTATGATTACATACAAAGGTGGGCTGGAGTTTGTGTGTCCATGCATGTTCACTGGCACACACTATCTTTATTAAGTTTTGTTAAGTTGTGCTGGCTTTGTAAAATAAATTGTTGAGTTTTCCATATTTGTCTGTGGATTAGCATGGGAAAGAGCTGTTCTTTGTAAAGTTAGCTCATCTGTAAAGCCTATTGCCTATTTTAAGTGCTAGATTAATAACCATTAATTGTCTTACATATTGGTCTGTTCAAGTTGTCATCTCAGCAAATTTTGGCTTTTGGTTTTATTTATTTTTTTCTACTTGAAAATTGTCACTTGCTGTCTATTATAATCATTTCTAGTTCATTAAGTTCCACTTTTATCCTTATTACATTCCTCCTCTATTTTGTTTTATTTTCTTAGTTTTGTATATTTTTAAGTTGCATATTTGACATATTCATTCTTGTTTAAATAATAAAAGCAATTATTTACCATTTTATTCTGTGTATAGGTATATTTGTAGCACACAGATTTTTTTCATTTTTTTAATGTTTATTTATTTATTTTGAGAGAGACAGCACAAGTCGGGGAGGGGCAGAGAGAGAGACAGAGAGAGAGAGTGTGTATGTGAGAATCCCAAGCAGGCTCTCCACTGTCAGTGCAGAACCCCGCATGGAGTTTGATCTCACGAACTGTGAGATCATGACCTGAGCTAAAATCAAGAGTCGGATGCCCCTGAGGTGGCTCACAGATTTCAGTAAAGTGTTCTTCCACTTATATTCATTTTTAGAAGTTTATAATTTTAGTCTTGATTTTTATTTTGATTCTGGGGTTCTGTAAAATAATTTTTCTTAATTAGCAGATAGTCTTTTTTGAGAGGTGGAGGTTGGGTGTCATTGTTGTGTTACTGATTTCTTGTTTTACTTAATGATATTCAATGCAGCTTGCCAAGTTTCTTTTTGTTATTTAGTAGTTTTTAAAATCATCAGTACATTGTTACTTTTTCAAAGTTAAATATTTTACTTTTTTTTTTGTCTGTGTGATTTGTCACATTGTTTGACAGGTGTGTCAAAGTCATCCCCTGTTTTATGTTTTGAATTCTTGTATTTCTATGACTTTGCTTTATGTTATTTATTTATTTATTTATTTATTTATTTATTTATTTATTTATTTAAAATGTTTATTTATTTTTGAGAGACAGCATGTGTGCATGCCCACATGCACATGAGTGGGGGAGTGGAGGGGGGTGGGGAGAGAAAGAGGATCTTCACTGACAGCAGCAAGCCCAGTGTGGGGCTTGAACTCACAAACCACAAGATCATGACCTGAGCTGAAGTCAGACGCTCAACTGACTGAGTCACCCAGATGCCCGCATTGCTTTATTTATTTATTTTTACCTTGATGTTGTTTTGTGTGTGTTTATGACTATGCCTTATTTATTTATTTATTTAATATTAAATTATTCTCAAATTGGTTTCCATACAACACCCAGTGCTCATCCCAAAAGGTGCCCTCCTCAATACCCATCACCCACCCTCCCCTCCCTCCCACCCCCCATCAACCCTCAGTTTGTTCTCGGTTTTTAAGAGTCTCTTATGCTTTGGCTCTCTCCCTCTCTAACCTCTTTTTTTTTTCTTCCCCTCCCCCATGGACTTCTGTTAAGTTTCTCAGGATTATGCCTTATTTATTGATGATACCTTCTGTCATAACATAGTATACATCTTTGTTGTGAGCTTTTGGTATTGGATTCCACTTTATCTGATATTAATATCACCACTCCTGCCTTAAAAAATTACTACAACATTAGAGACTTTTATTGTCCCTGTAATTTTTGTAGTCAACACCTTTTTGTAGTCAACACATATTTATCAGTTTCTTTGGCTTACCATTGCTTCTTATATCCTGTTACTTTCTTGGGGCTTTAATTTATTCTTTAGTCGAAGTCATCTTTAGCAATTCTTTCAGTGAAAGTTTGTGAGTGTTAATTTGTCTGAAAAAATTCTCTATTTCACTCTATCTTTTGAAAGATTGTTTATCTGGCTGTAAAATTCTAGGTTGACAGTTATTTTTCCTCAGTATTTTGAGGATGTCTTCTAGCCTCTGGTTTTGTAGAAATTCTGTTCTTATAGTCGGCTTGTAAGAAATCTTCCTTTTCTTGGGTTGCTTTTTAAGTTATCTTCTTGACTTGATGGTCTGCACTTTCAGTGAATGTGGATTTACAGCATGAATCCTGTTCTCAAGTTCAGCCTTTTGAGGATTGATCATGTCTTTCCATATGTATCCTGGACTTCCTTCTACCTTGCCAGTCTGTTTTCCTCTTGTTCAGATTGTCTGACTCTGTCTTTCTGTGCTGCATTCTGAATACCTTCCTCATGTTTCTTCCATTTCATGAGCTCCTTTTAGCTGTTTATTATCAGCTTTTGAACCTGTCCTTTGAGTTTCTGAACTCAATGACTATGTTTTTTATTTCCAAACCTTCTATTTTTCTCTTTTCTAAGTCTGCCTTTTCTTCTGTCTTAGTACTTCGTTCTTAAGGTCTTGATCCTCTCTTTTATGTCTTTAATAAATTTAAGCAAAAATGGTTTTATATGCCTTGTCCTTTGGTATTTCCCTTACCAGCAGTCCTGTGGACTACTCCTGTGTGTTATCTGCTCATGGGCAGGGGATGTGGTTTCTTGTATATTTTGTAATAGGGTTTTGTAGGGGGCAGAGGGGTTGAGCACATCTTCAGTGGCCTTTTGCTGTGGAAACCTCACGTGATCTAAAATGAGCATTCGTTCCTTCAGAGAGGCTTTACAGAACTTCTGTTAGGCTCCAGATATCACCATCCTGGGACCAATTTCTGTGAATTTATTTGCTTGAGAGTTCCTTCCTCATGTGGTTGCCAGAAATGTATTGAGTGTTTATTCTTTGAGCTTTATGCTTTGATTTTAGTTCTGGTTTTCCCTACCTCTTGTGGACCAGAGGTCCTGACTTTCCTTCCAGCTCAGGCATTAGCTAAGCCCCTGGCCATCACATCTGTGACTCCCCACCCAGTTGCACTCAACATGAAATGTTTTGTTGCTGCCTGTTCAGTCCTTCTAGCTCTCAGAGGTGGGAAGGTCTCTGTCTCAATAGAGGCTGCCATCTTGCCTGGATTGGAAGCTGATCTCTTTTTAAAACTTGTTTTCTGTGTGCCTCTTGTGAATAGAACATAGCTGGACTTTGATTTTGAATCTAACCCGTAAATCCTTATGATCTGATAGAGGGAATTCAAGGCATTCCCATTTATTAAGATAAGTGGATTTAGTTTTATTCTTTTTGACTTAATTTATTATTACACATTGTCATTTTCTGTTTTTTTTTTTTTCCTCTTCCTTTGGCTTGGTTGGTTTTTTTAAAAACATATTTATTTTTTAAAATTGTAAAATGTACATAACAAAATTTAACATCTTAGGCATTTTAAAGTGTATTTTTCTGTGGCGTTAAGAACATTCCCATTGTCTACAGTTGTCACCATTCATGTCCAGAGCTTCTGCCCAGCTGAAGCTCTACATTCATGAAACACTAACTCCTCATTCTCTTCTCCCCCAGCCTCTGGCAACCACCATTCTGCTTTCTGTCTCTATGAATTTGGCTATTCCATGTGCCTCATGTAAGTGGAATAATATGATATTTGTCTTTTTGCTATTGGCTTATTCTACTCAACATCCACAAGGTTTATCCATGGGGTAGCATGTATCAGAATTTCCTTTCTTTTTAAGGCTGAACAATATTCTCTTGTGTGTACGTACCACATTCTACTTATCCATTCACCCTTTAGTGGACACTTGGGTTGTTTCCGTGTTTTGGCCACTGTGAATAATGCTGTGTGTGGCTGTGTAAATATCTGTTCTCAAGTTGATTTTTATTCCATTTTCCAACACTCCTCACCTCTGCCTCTCCATTCTTTGGGTGGTTCTTATTTTCATCTTGGACAATCTATTTCATTTCCTTTCTTTAAAGTTAAGTTTATTGATTTATTTTGAGAGAGAGAGCATGCAAGTGGGGAAGGGGCAGAGAGAGAGAGAGGGAGAGAGCAGTGCACAGCACAGAGCCTGATGCGGGGCTCAAACTCGGGAACCATGAGATCATGACTTGAGCCAAAGTCACATGCTTAACCGACTGAGCCACCCAGGCGCCCCCTGGACAATCTATTTCAACCTGAATTTTCTTTTTTCTTGTTAAAAAAATTTTCTTTAACGTTTATTTATTTTTGAGATGAGAGAGACAGAGCATGAACAGGGGAGGGTCAGAGAGAGAGGGAGACACAGAATCTGAAACAGTCTCCAGGCTCTGAGCTGTCAGTACAGAGCCCGACACGGGGCTCAAACTCATGGACTGCGAGATCATGACCTGAACCGAAGTCGGACGCCCAACCGACTGAGCCACCCAGGCGCCCCTCAATCTGAGTTTTCTAATAGCACACCAAATTAAGTGAGTGATATGATCACTATCCTTTTCATTCAAGCCAAACTGTTTCTTCACCCTTTCCCACCTCCCAGTTCCACTAACTCCTACCCCCTGACCGGCAGCCCCTCAAGAATAAGCCTCTGGAACCTTTCTCTGTCCCTGATTCAGTTTTAAAGGCTAGTTCAAAAGGAAATGGATTTTGAACATTATACAGTATACATACTTTGAACATGTGAGGGAGAATATTTTTTGCTTCGTATGTCAGGCTTTTACTGGGGAACTTGGAATTTGAATCTTGAAAAGGTCAAAAAGTACCATATCCTATGGTTTTATTGAAGAGTAAAGAAAATGTAATAAAGCCCTTGATGGTTTCCTAGACTACTTGATATTGTTGCCATATTTGCTGATGAATTCAAACCATGTCTGAGGCACTTTGCCCTTCCAGAGCTGGTGTCAGGGTGACAGCAACAGGAGAGATGTTGATAGACACAGCAAAAGCTAGGATAGGGCTTCCTCTCAGCCCCCAGCACCCTACCCTTCTTTGTTCTCCACAGGCACCTGCTGCTGAGAACACTACCCGTTGAAGGGAAGACCTTCACAGTCCTTGGAGAAACCCGATGTGTCTTTCTCACTGGGGTAGTCTGTGTAATGGCTCCTGTTAGCTTTTCTGGAGGCTCTATAGGGGTTCCTACCCATGTGCCCACCTGGGGTAGCCCTGGGGCCTTTCTTTGAGAGACCAGGTGTGATTTCTTTCTTTTTTTTTTTTTTTGAATGTGTATTTATCTTTGAGAGAGAGACACACACACACACAGTGTGGGTGGGGAAGGGGCAGAGACAGAGGGAGACAGAATCTGAAACAGGCTCCAGGCTCTGAGCTGTCAGCATGGAGTGGGATGCGGGGCTCGAACTCACGAACCATGAGATCACCACTTGAGCCGAAGTAGGACACTTAACCGACTGAGCCACCCAGGTGCCCCAGCCAGGAGTGATTTCTAGTAAAGGTCTGATTTCTAGGTCCACCATCCCTGCCATGCCTAGGTTCAGGGTACCTGAATTCTGTTTCTACATTTAGGCACTTAAACTTACCTGACCTAACGTGAATAACATGTTTTGGAATTGTAGTTTCAATTTATTATCATGACCTGCTTTTATCTCCTCTACTGTTGATGAAAACATCATATTTTACTTAATGGGTAGCATAGTGAAGTGGACGGTGATTTAAGGAGCCTACAGGATTTGGGGATACTGGCATTTTTGACAGAGAGGGAGGTGTCAAGTCAAGTATTCAGGGCCTGGCAAATGTAAAAAAACAACTTCTTTGTATCAGCAGCTACCAGAACCTATTACGTACTTATCTACCACATAGGCATGAGGTTGAATTGTTGTAAAATAAGTTCTTAAGATCCAAGCACATTCTTTTATGGAGAAAATGTAGAAAATTTGAAATTGATGAGAAAGTAAATTTTTAGTTGAAAAATGCTAAGGTTATCTAATTATAAGTGAAGTGTTGGCTTGTCATCCATGATGAGAAATTATAGATAATGGCTTTGATAGTGAACATGGATGGTGATTTTGAAATAGATATTTGGAACACTCAGCAAAATTTGAAAGGACTATGATAATGACACCTACTTAACATGTTAATAAGCAACTTAGCCACAATGAGCATATACTAATCAGAATCATCTGATTAAAAAAAAAAAAAACAGAAAGTTCTTTTCAGCTATTCACAAAGGGACACTACCTTTTTAGAAACTAATTTTTGACCCAGTCTCTGAAAAAGGCAGGGGCTCCTGGGTGGCTCAGTCGGTTAAGTGTCAGACTTTGGCTCAGGTCATGATCTCGAGGTTAGTGAGTTCTAGCCCTGCCTCGGGCTCTGTGCTGACAGCTCAGAGCCTGGAGCCTGCCTCAGACTCTGTGTCTCCCTCTCTTTCTGCCCCTACCCTGCTCACACTCTGTCTGTCTGTCTCTCAAGAATAAAGTAAAATAAACATTCACAATTTTTTTTAATTAAAAAAAGAAAAAGGCAAAGAAAACATGGCATCTTCTTTTCACCTGCCAGTTTATTGATTGAGCATTGGTGTTCTCCATATCCACTCTCCATGTCCTTGATTGCCTTTTGGTGTCGCTAGAAGGGGGTGAGGCTCAGTACCCACTCTTTTCTCTTAAAAGGAAATAACACCTAAGAAGTGCTAGTGGATTAATAGAGCCTTAAAGGGCACCTGGGTGGCTTAGTTGCTTGGGTGTCTAACTCTTGGTTTCAGCTCGGGTCATGATCTTGGTGGTTTTGTGAGTTCAAGCCCTGCATTGAGCTCTGTGCTGCCAGCACAGAGCCTGCTTGGGATTCTGTCTCTTTTTCCTCTCTCTCTCTGCCCCTCCCTCATTTGCACTGTCTCTGTCTCTCTCAAAATAAATAAATAAACTTAAGAAAAAATCGAGCCTTAAGTCTCCTGTAACTGGTGGTAAATAACTTCTCCCAAGATTGACTTTCTTTTTTTTTTTTTTTTTTTAATTTATTTGTGGGACAGAGAGAGACAGAGCATGAACGGGGGAGGGGCAGAGAGAGAGGGAGACACAGAATCGGAAACAGGCTCCAGGCTCCGAGCCATCAGCCCAGGGCCTGACGCGGGGCTCAAACTCACGGAGCGCGAGATCGTGACCTGGCTGAAGTCGGATGCTTAACCGACTGCGCCACCCAGGCGCCCCTGACTTTCTTTTTAAAAAAGAGGGTGTGGGGACACCTGGGTGGCTCAGTCAGTTAAGTGTCTGACTTTGGCTCAGGTCCTGATCTTGCCCTCTGTGAGTTCAAGCCTTGCATTGGGCTCTGTGCTGACGGCTCAGAGCCTGGATCCCACAGTGGATCCTGTTTCTCTCTCTCTCTCTCTGCCCCTCACCTGCTCACACTCTGTCTCTGTCTCTCTCTGTCTCTCACTCAAAAATAAATAAACATTAAAAAAAAAAAAGAGGATGTGTAATATATATATGTATCATGGTATATATATTCCCTGATACTTTATTTTTTGCTATATAATAAATAACAACAACAACAACAAAAAACCACACACATACACACAAAAGAAGACAGAGAGCCAGGAACCCCTTGAGCAAGGCACTGCCCACTGACTTCAAGAGTTATGCCAGTGGCTGTTACCTGTAGTCCAGATGGCACGTCTCAGGTGAGGGGAATAGAATCAGAGTTTAGGAGAAAGAGAGAGAAAATGTTTCTGCATTGGAGAAACAGCCCTGGGAGTGCATGTTCTCTAGAAAGCACATATTTGTCTCTGTATAGTTTATGATGGTGACGGTGATTATGATGATGGTGACAAAAAAGCATTGGCTATTTAATTTTGTGGAAATTTAAATTGAAATAGTGTGGAATGATACAGACTGAAATGCAAAAGCCATCATCCCTCAGCCTCTGCCTTCCCCATTCCTCAAAAAGTTAAATATTTTCCACCTTTCTGTTGTTATTTCTTTGGTGGCAGGCACCCTGTTGTCTTCCTGTCTCATATGTCACTGAAGAAAGGTCCGATTCCTATCTGGCTCATTTTCTTTTGTTGGCAACCCAGCCAGTTTCTCCTTTGTGGCAGCTTCTAAGGTCTACTCTTTGTTCTTGGTGTTCTGATATTCTGTAGTGTTTAGTGAAGAGACTTAGCCATTCAATGTGCCCCTTCTTTAATGTTGGAAATCTTGTTCTTTGATTATCTCTGCATCTCATTTTTTTTTCCTGTTCTTCTTTTATGGAACTCCTGTTCACTGGATGTTTGACCTGGGTTGATCTCCTAGGCTCCTTAGCTTTTTCTTCCCTATTTTACATGCCTTTGTCTTTTGTTTTGTCGTCTGAAAGATTTCTTCAGCTTCGTCTTCTGGATCACCTATTGAAATTTAAAAAAATAATTACAGCCGTGACACAGGGATGGACAATTGAAAGGATTCTGGAGACTGCAGGGTGTACTTGGGTAAGGCTTTAATGAAGGGAGAGAATACAGTGCAGCAACAGAAAGAAACACAAGCAAATATCAGAGAGGTCCAGGCCACCCGGGGCCAACTCCCGGGATCCTTTCTCTGTCACACAGGATATGCTTGGACTAAATTGTGAACTGTCATGATATTTGAGAGCGACAGTCTTATCTGAAAGTGCATCTTTTCTACCCTTCCTGGTCATGTAGCCAAAGCCAGGCTACACAGCCAGGTTCAAAAAATAAAATAAAATAAAATAAATCTAGAGCAACCAAGTGCACACCATCAATCTAAACATTTTCTATAAACGATCTGGTGAGTTGGTGCTGGTTGCCCTGGTCTGTCTGGGACCCTAGCAGAGGTTGATGTTAATTGCTGGTTGGTGCGTTTCATTCTGGTTTGGCTAACTGTCTGCACTGGTGGTTCCAAGTCTCCCTGGAGACTAGCATAGGTTGCAACAGACCGGGTGAGATTAACTCTATACTTACCCAGCAATCATAATTAAAGTTGCAATGATTTCTTTCATATTTTCAGCTGATTTTTCTCAGCATTTGTCTTCCTTTCTGATTGTGTTTCTTTTTCATTTCCTACCTGAGAGTACTAATTAGAAATAAGTTAAATATGTTTTCTTCTTATTCTTGAGTTCTGTTTGCTCTAGGGTCAGTCTTTTTATTTTCCTAAATCTGCCTGTTTTGTGTGTCTGATTTTTCTTATTGGTCTGGGGGTTCTTGGTTGTCCTTTTATAATGTAAGGAATATGAAAGTCGATTAAAAGATGTGCTTGGCATGTTTTCCTTTACATTCCTCTCCTCCCATCAAATGAAGGCCCAACTTCACTTTGTCTCGATGTGGGCACCTGTAGGCGCTTGGGCTGTGACCCAGCTGGCTGCCTCTTCCCCTTATCTTGGGCTGCTCTGAAGAGTGTCTACTGTGAGGGATGACTTCTCTCTGTGGAAGCAGATGAGGCAGAAAGCTCATTTCTTTGGTGCAGACAGCATTCTTTTGATTTTTTCCTGCAAACACATACCAGTGTTGTACATGTTGGGGTGAGTGCCTGGGGGCCTGGGGCCTGTGGTCCATCTGTAGTTCTGCAGTCAGCCTTTGGGCACCCACTTTAGGTCTCATTTCTTCATTTTGCTCCTGTGACCTGTGGTCTGTGGGCTCATTGATACACATTAGCTTATCTCTCTAAAGCCTTCTCTCCCGGATGCACGGATCTGAGACTCTTCCATCTGATTCCTCTTGTTAACTTGTTTTGCATTCCTTTAAATGGTTTTCTCTTTCTCTTCTTCCACCCAAAATATGTGCATTGGTGGGAGAATGCCAGCGGATCAGCTCACACAGTCTGAGACTGGATAGCAGAGCCAATGTCCTGATGGCTCTCCCTTGAGTCCTGCCCCAGTTTCCCAAGCTGTGTTCCATACCCCTCTTTCTACTACTTGGTGCCAACTTTCTGGACCTCACTCTAGTTATTGCAAGAATAATGTTTTTGATCATTTAAATTGAGCCATTTTTTTTAACTTCCTGTAAATCATGTTACCCTGCAGCTCTTCCACCCATTAACTCAAGGAGTTGCTTTGGGGGAAGCGCAGGTGCTCCCTAGAACAAAGCACTCATTACTCAGCTTTGAGTCACAACACTTTCTTGAGTCTCTAGAGAGACTGTAGTCATGAAAACCATGCTTTGTTTCAAGTAAAAAGGAATCTCTGAATTCTAGGAGCCTTCCTTTATACACGGAGAACAAAGCTTAAAGGCCTGAAAATTCTTTTACCCTCATGTTCCATGTTGGTAGGACAAAGGATATGATGGGAGGGAAGTTCTCATCCAACAGGAATCAAGGAGGAAGGGGAAGCAGAAAGCCCACTGGGGCTGGAAGGAAGAGTTTTCAGGAGTTGGAGTTCCTGAGGAGAAGCTTCTTGGATCCCTGGGCATAGCATGATGGCACCCCATTACACATGGTAGAAGCCAGATGGGTGAGTAAGAACCTGACCACTTAAGCTGGTGGTCCCCTTACCCTTCATGCCCTCCAGCCTGGTGCAGGAGCATTAAGGTAGCACTTATGGAGAAGGGGAAGGAAATGTCTAGAGCGGGGGTTGGAAAACCTGTTCTCTACAGGGTAGTATTTTAGCCTTTGTGGACCAGATGGTCCATGTTGGAGCTATTCAACTCTGTCATTATATCATGAAAACAGCCCTAGTGAGTGGGTATAGCCATGTTCTGACAAAAATTTACTCACAGAACACAGCAGGCCAGATTTGGCCCAAGGGTTATAGTTTTCTGATCTCTGGTGTAAATGATTAGGCTTGAGATTTCCCACAGTTTGTGTGTGGAATAAAGACTTCTGGAAGTTTCTGTGTGGATGTGAGACATGTTAAAGGGAGCCAGAAGAGAAGAGTCAGGTCTCCTCAATGGTGAGGAAAGATACTCCCCTAGATGAGTATCTAGGGTAGACTATCCATAGCTGGGGCCTGTGGAGACCATAGCCCAGTATCAAGATCTTCAGGACCACCCAAAACTGAGGTGAGGTAGGTCGGAGGCAGTGAAAGGCAATGTCATGCTCCCTGTGAGTGATCATGTCACGTTGCCTTGTGAGCTGCACCTCTGCAGGGGACACACGAAGGGCTGGACTGACTCTAAAGAGATGGAAGGGGCAGAATGAGCTACGTTTCACAGCGGGTCATTATGTGACTCAGACTACTCTCTCCCTGCACTAGTGGGCACTTGTGTGACTCACAGAGTTCTTCACACTTGAGACGGTTACCTCCCTCCTCCCCAAACACCCTACTGCCAGCTTCCCATCTGCACTTGGACATGTTACAGATACCTCAATTTCAGGATGTCCCAACCTGAAATTTCTCATCTTCTCCTGCATACACATTTCTTCTCTTCTGTTCTTACCCATTTCTCAAACCAGTTGACCCAGTATCTTCTTGGTCACAAAGTACTGTTGATTCTTCCTCTAACATATCTACTTCTACCTACCATATGTATCTCTTACCCAGAATATTTCTGTAGCCCCCTAACTGGCTTCTCCACTTCTACTTTGGATCCCCTCTCCCCCCACAACAGTCTGTCTTTCACACATTGGCCAGAGTTGTGTTTAAAAATGCAGATATGGGGGGGGTGCCTGGGTGGCTCAGCTGGTTCAGTGTCCAACTTCAGCTCAGGTCATGGTCTCATGCTTCATGAGTTCGAGCCGTGCATCGGGTTCTGTGCTGACAGCTCAAAGCCTGGAGCTTGCTTCGGATTCTGTGTCTCCCTCCCTCTCTGCCCTGCTCATGCTCTGTCTCTCTCCGTCTCTGAAAAAAGAAATTAAAAAAGTGCAAATATGGGGGTGCCTGGGTGGCTCAGTCTGTTAAGCGCCGACTTCAGCTCAGGTCATGATCTCATAGTTTGTGGGTTCAAGCCCTGCATCGCGCTCTGTGCTGACAGCTCAGAGCCTGGAGCCTGCTTTGGATCCTATGTCTCCCTCTCTCTCTGCCCCTCCCTGCTCACACTCTGTCTCTCTCTCTCAAAAATAAAATAAACATTAAAATTTCTTTTAAAAATGCAAATATGTAATGTCATACTGCGTTCCAAAATGGTGGACTAGTCAATTTGGACCAACCCAACTTCTCAGAATGAGAAAAGCTGGATATGTCAAATGTGTTAGGCCAGTGTGGTTGGCTGAAAGATGGTCCCCAAAGATGTCCATGTCTTAATCCCTGGAACCTGTGAATGTGTGCCTTATGTGCTGAAAGGGGCTTTACAGGTGTGATTTAGTTAAGGGCCTTGAGATGAAGACCTTATCCTAGATCATTTGGGTGAGCCTGATGTAATCGCAGGGATCCTTATCAGAGGGAGAAGGAAGTCTGAGTCAGTATGAGGAGATGTGATGGAAGCAAGATGTTGGGAGTGATGTGGGAAAGGACCACAAGCTGAGGAATGCTGTTGGCCTCTAGAAGCTGGAAGAGGCAAAGAAATGGATTCTCCTCTAGAGCCTCCAGAAGGAATGAGGCCAGCTGATGCCTTGACCCCCAGCTCAGAGAGGGTAATTTTACACTTCTGATCTCCAGGACTATAAGATAATACACTTGTGTTGGCTCTTAGTCACTCAGTTTCTGGTAGTTTGTGACAACAGCAACAGGAAATGAATACAGTGGAGAAGTCTGGTGGGCGTAGGGGTAGCAGGAGAAACAGAGGGATGAAGATTGTTTACATTCTGATATGGGCCAAGGATGATGAGCCACACATACAGCTGGGCTTTAGCCAGACAGAACACAGGTCTGTCCCAGGTAGAATGGAATGGGTGTTACTTTCCAGTTCCAAGGACCCCTTCTCAGGTGAGTGCCAATAGAATGGGCGTGGCTGCGTGTACGTGATGTTAACTGTAATCAGAACAATCTCAAGAGGTAACGTGTGTTGAGTGCTTGCTTTTTGGCCAGACACTATCCTAAGGTTTTACACATTAACTCATTTACACCTGCAGCTCTCCCATGAGTAGGGAGAAGTATCTTTTCCCATTTTGTAGATTGAAAATTGTCTGAGAAGTCCTCCTGGGAGGAAGCATTTGAGAAGGTTGGGAGGGATGTGTGCATAGGATAGAAATGAGATGGTGGGAGAGGTTTGTCTTGTACTGTAATGGAGAGGGCCTATAGTGAGCCAGGGCCCTGGGGACTGGCTCTGGTCCCGTGGGCCTGTGTTATCTCCTGTGGCATGGTCATAGTTGGCATGGATTGAGTGTGTTTGGAGATCCATATTGCTTTCCCTGTTTGACCTGGTGGACCTGGATGCCTGGGGGTGTGGGGGAGGAGTATCAGACCCCAGGTGTGGGAAACAGTAGAACCATTCTCCTTGTGGGGTGGCTTCAGCAGGCTGCTGAGCAGTGAGAGCAGTAATCACACAGGTGGCAGCCTGCTGTTCTCTGAGTATCTGCACCCCCCTCTTCTCCTCTGCTCCTCTTGCCAGAAACCTCCCCACCCACCTCCATCTTTCAGGGAATGGGTGAATTTATAAGGGCCCTTCATCACCTGGCACAGGTGGCTGTTCAAGAAAAGTTTGTGCAATGACCAGAAGAATGACTTCTCTGAGACTTACCTTTATCATTTGTGGAAAGTGGGGCTGGAACCTGAGTTCTTTCTCCAAACCAGACTGTGCCATGGACAGGCAGAAATATAGAAAGTCGTCATTTTACCCATTCAGACTATCCAAGTATATAATGGTGTAACATTCTAAAATAAACAAAAGCGATTGGCACAGATTTCTAGGCATTGTGGCTGGGCTGTGATTTCTGGGTTCTCAGGTAAGGGGGAAACAGTAGGAACTTGGTTGTTTAGGTTGAGCTTGAGGAGGGAGTGGGCTCCTTTCTCATGGTCCAAGCCATGGAAAAGGTCACTGCAGGTGTACTTACATCACAGATCCTGTAAATGAATTGGGATTTATTCCCTTGTGGCCCCCAGTGCTTGCTATGTACTGCCTGTCGAGGTGAACATTAAGTGCGTATGGTTGAAAATAGTCCTGCCAGCCCCTCCTGTCCTGTGTGTCAGAAGGGGACACTGGAGCCCAAGGACAGCTTTATTCCACCAGGAGTCTCTTGAATGGACTCCCTTAATTGCCTAGAGCAAGCCTGTGGGTGCCTTTGGGGGGCAGTGGGAGAGGGGCCCGTGATGGGAATTGTTTGTGTCTCAATTGCAGCTCTGTTCCTTGTGACCCTTGACCTCGAAGCTGGTTGCTGGGAATAGAGCAGATCCGTTTGTAACCTTGCTTTGGGCTTTTATTTTTTGTTTTCTAAAAAAATTTTTTTAAATGTTTATTTTTGAGCGACAGAGACAGCATGAGCAGGAGAGGGGCAGAGAGAGAGAGACATAGAATATGAAACCACGAGATCATGACCTGAGCCAAAGTCAGATGGCTAACCGACGGAGCCACCTAAGCACCCCTACCCCTGGCTTTGGGCTTTTAGAGAAAAAACCCAAACCCCAACCCTGCCCCCTGAGAGTCAAAGTTAGGGTCACCTAGGGTGGTATTGATCTAAGTCTGCTGGCCTTAGCTGTGGGAAGCCCAGTGGGAGCTCACTCTATAGGGAACCTGGGCCAGGGACCCCTCCTTCAGAGGAAGACCCAAGATGAGGGTGGGGGGTAGGCATGTGTGGGGCTGGTGCCTGCCAGGTGTGGTAATGAGGACCTATGACAGATTTCTGACATAATATAAGCCGTGTTGTAGAAAGACTAATCCTTTACATGTGTGTTCTTTATAAGTGAGGTTAACTCTTGATGTACTGGCCTGCCCATGGTGAGGAACCGGTGGGTTATTTGCAGGAGGACAAACTTATAAGCCCAGAGGAAGGAAAACATTGTGTGCTCCCCACTGTCAGGTGTTCAGGAACAAGTGGCCAGACCTTTGGCCATGGGATGGAGGGCTTCAGGGCCTGAGCCGGGTGTCCCAGTTTGTACCCTATGATGGCACGGCCTCTCCAGTCAGCCTGGGAGTGGCTGATGAGAGTTAACACTCACAGGCACTCCATGTAGGGAACTGACATCTAGGTGTGGGACTAGGGAGCCACCTGTGTAGGCCTGAAGCCAGGGGACAGAGAACTTCAGAGGACAGAGCCTTGAATGGAAGAAGACATTGTGACAGAGACAGGAACATTGGAAAAGGTAGGGGAGCCGGAAATGTGCAGGAGTCAGCCAGGTGGGTACCCTGAAAGATCTTGCAGGAAAGGCTCAGAGTAGATGTTTATTTTTATTACTCTTGGCAAAAGTATTTCCTGACATTTTGCAGTGATGAAAATACTGAATAAACCAACGACTTAGGAAATTTGCATTTTCTCTCCGCCTTGGGAACATTGATTCTTTCCTTGGGGGAAAGCTATCACATGCATGCAAGAGATTTGGGGGGACTGTGGTAAGGAGTGTGGGAAGAGGCAATGGTGAAGAACGAATTGTTCCGTTTGTGACCTGGGGTGTGTCTGACTTACTCAGGGCCACCCAGGTCATACTGAGCTCTGGAAGGAGGAAATGTTGGAGAAGTATGCAGGCCTCAAGAGGGCTTAGTGCACATCTTTTCTTCTCTGGTTCTGAGCTGATTTGGCATGTGCCAGCTTGGCTGGAGGGCGTGATCTGAGAATAGGTGAATAACCAGATGACCAGGGTGGTACCAGATAACCACAGTGGTGTTCCTTGGAATGGCGTGCTAGGTTCACATAAAGCATTACTGATCATGGTGGTGTTTGCAGTGGGATTCTGTAGGTTTCATACACTTACCAATAAATAGAATGTATTTTAAACCAGTTTCATATTTTCTTGCTAGAGCGTTTCTTCTTAAAAAAATTTTTTTTTAAATTTAAAACTTACCATTGAGTTAGTTTTAGAAAACACAAAGACTACCAAAAGAGAAATCAAACCTTCCTGGCAACCTTGATTCCTTCTTTGGAGAGAAGCTGTCACAGCCCAGAGAACCCCTGTGGGCGTTTATAAGACAAAAGTGAAACTTGTACAGCAGCTTGTTAGAAAAAGTGGTTCGGAGAAGTGCAAGATGAGAAGTCACAGTCTTCCTCCTCTCCCCAGAGGTGTCCCCAAGGAAAGAGGCTTTCTTTCAGACCAGGGGTGAGTCAGAAGGATAGATGCTGTTTGCACTGTTCTGACTCTTCATATTGTCACTTAACCATGTATCTTGCAGCTCTTTGCTGATACGGCTCATCTGCTTTTCCTGAAGTCGTCACGGTGCTCTATCGAATGTCTAAAACGTAATTTATTTAATAAGCTTCTATCGATCCCACACTGTGGTGATTTTCATTTCTGTTAAAACATCCTTGAGAGGAAATGCTAGCTTGTGTAAGAATCTTCATAGGGTGTTTCCTAGTCAACAAGTTTCTAGGTCGAGGGGTACCTACATTTTGGATTGAGGTAGATTTTGCAAATTGCCTCCAAAACAGGCTGTACGATTCACAAACCCAACATCAGTGAGAAAGCTCCAAAGCCTTCAGTGTTCTCTGCTCCATCATTATCTCCTCAGAGAGCCTGTGCTGACCCCACTATTTGAAGAGCAATTACTACTCTGTTATCTTGATTTTTATTTTCCTTCAAAGCACCTAATATGACCTGAAATTAAATTGGCTTATTTGTCTAACTAAAATCTAAACACCATAAAGGTAAGGGTTTTGTTTATATACCGCTGTGTGGTATATATACCACTGTTTTGTTTATATACCACTGTTAAGCCTGGCCTGCAGTAGAGCTGTGGACATTCACTATATATTTGTTAAATGAATTAATGAATGGACTTTGAGTCATTATGTTTCCAAATGTGATAGGGCTTTTTTTTTTTTCTTTTTCTTTTTCACGGAATTTCCCAGCAATTCCAGTTACTTTTACTACACAACAAATTATCCCCATAGTTAGCAGCTGAAAACAGGTATTTTATTTTGCTCATGAGTTTTTCAGTGAGAAAGTTGGACTGGCTCTGTGGGGGAGATTCTTATCTTCTGTGATTGTGTCAGATGTCAGCTGGGGCTGGAATCATCTGAAGACTTGACTGGGCTGGATGTGGTTGCTCACATGCTGGCAGTTGTCTCTGGCTGGCTGCTAGAGGGGAACTGAGACATGTGTCTACTTGTGGCTTCTTCAGCCCTGTGGTCTCAGGGTTGTTGGACTTCCCAAATTATGGCTACTCCCTTCAGAGTATATGTCCCAAGAGCACTGGGGGGAAGCAGATGTCTTTTTCTAGCCTAGTCTCAGAAATCTCACCATGTGATTCCTTCTGCACACTCTTGGTTAAAGCAGCCACAAGCCTGCCTGCATTCAAGGGGAGGGACACAGCCCCCGAGTCTTGATGGAAGGTGAGGCCGGGTCACGCTACAGAAAAGCATGTGGGATGGGTGATATCGTAGTGCCCATCATTAGAAAACATAAACTGTCACACCTGGTAATTATCACCTGTTTGTTTTTTTAGATCTACAATTGATTATCATTTTGTCAAGTTCCAAAACAAGTCCCAAATACTCCTGGTAGTTTGATAGGTTTGCAGTGAATTTATGAGTTTATGGATTAATTTTATGAATTTATGGATTAATTTAAGGGGAATTAATAACTTTACAGTATTGGATCTTCCTATACAAGGACATTTTTTTAATTTTTAAAAATTAATCAATTAATTAATTTTTAAATTTACATCCAATTTAGCATATAGTGCAACAATGATTTCAGGAGCAGATTCCAGTGACTCATCCCTATACGTCACCTAGTGCTCATCCCAACAAGTGTCTTCCTTAATGCCCCTTACCCATTTAACCCATCCCCCTGCCACAACCTCTCCAGCTACCCTCTGTTTGTTCTCTATATTTAAGAGACTCTTATGTTTTGTCCTCCTCCCTGTTTTTATATTATTTTTGCTTCCCTTCCCTTATGTTCATCTGTTTTGTATCTTAAAGTCCTCATATAAGTGAAATCATATGATACTTGTCTTTCTCTAATTTCGCTTACATTATACCCTCTAGTTCCATTTAGTAGTTGCAAATGGCAAGATTTCATTCTTTTTGATTGTTGAGTAATACTCCATTGTGTATATATGTATATATATATATATATATGTATATATGTATATATATGTATATATGTATATATATGTGTATATATATGTGTGTGTATATATATATGTATATATACACATATATACACACTACATCTTCTTTATACATTCATCTGTTGATGGACATTTGGGCTCTTTGCATACTTTGGCCATTGTCGATAGCGCTGCTATAAACATTGGGGTGCATGTGCCCCTTCAAAACAGCACACCTGTATCCCTTGGATAAATACCTAGTAGTGCAATTACTGAGTCATAAGGTAGTTCTATTTTTAATTTTGAGGAACCTCCATATTGTTTTCCAGACTGGCTGCACCAGTTTGTATTCCCACCAGCAGTGCAAAAGAGATCCTCTTTCTCCGCATCCTTGCCAACATCTGTTGTTGCTTGAGTTGTTAATTTTAGCCAATCTGACTGATGTGAGGTGGTATCTCATTGTGGTTTTAATTTGTCCTGTACAAGGACATGTTATTCCTTTCCTTTAACTTTCTTTTTTGTGCCCCATGTGAGAGCTGTCTGCTTAAGTTTAGCCTGTATCTGCTTAAGTCAATTCCCCACTGTTACTGTGAATGAGCTCTTTGCAAGCCTGTGTTTTCTGTTTTTGTTTGTTTATAGGAAGGGAAGATATTTAAAAATTTTGCATGTTGTCAATTTGCTAAATACTCTGTTTCTAATAGTTCTTAAAGTTGGATTCCATGTGCTTTATGGGTATATCTTGTTATTTGCCAATAATACTAATTTTGTGTTATCTAAACTTGTTGATATCACAGATATATTTGGTCCTAATTTTGTTACCCTGGCTGCTGCATAGTTTATCTTTGTAATGCATTTTTCCTTTTTTTTTTTTTTAATTTGGGTGTGTCTATGTGGTATTCCTTTCTGGTGCATTGGATTGTTTAGAGTCTGCTTTTAGTTTTTCCAGTGATTACTCATCTAATCCTATGTATTTGTGTGTTTTTTTTTTCATTAAAAACAATTTTTTTTTTTATTAGAAAGAGAGTGTGAACAGGGGAGAGGGGCAGAAAGAGAATCCTAAGCAGGCTCCATGCCAGGAAGGAGCCCAGAATCAGGGCTTGAATCCCAGCCCAGGACCCTGGGATCATGACATGATCCAAAATCAAGAGTTCAACTCTCAATAGACTGAGCTACCCAAGCACCCTTAAACCTATGTATTTGTTATATATAATGTTCTACTTCTTGATTTAGCAATTCTTTTTTTGGGGGGGAGGGGAGAGAGAGAGAGAGAGAGAGAGAGCGAGAGAGAGCGCGAGCATGAACGGGAGAGGGACAGAGAGAAAGCCAGACTCAGAATCTGAAGTAGGCTCCAGGCTCCAAGCTGTCAGCAGAGAGCCCTACATGGGGCTGGAACTCACGAACTATGAGATTATGACCTGAGCCAAAGTCAGACGCTTAACCGACTGAGCCATCCAGGTACCCCTAGCAATTCTTAAATTATATCTACTGTTCACATATTATGAAAATGTAAAAAAAAAAAACCCACATTTTCCCTTTTATCTCCTGAGTTTTATTTCTTATATTCTTATTTTTAGGTGTTCTTTGTTGTTGTTATATTTCACCTTTACAGACCAACTGGAAATCTCTGTGTCTGGGTTTGCCAATGTGAGGCCCTATTTTAACGACTCCCCTCTAAGACAGATGAGGAAATGAATGCATTTCTACATCTTCCCCTTTCTCACTTCATACCATCCAATTCAGAAGACTGCTGCTTTTACATTGTCATGTTTAAACATTTCCCATCTGTAACCATAGGAAAGAGTTTCTTACTTTCCTCTCTGCAGGAGTCACAGCATTATTTTCATCTCTGGGGTGATGTGAGGTGTTGAGGAAAATTCTGTCTAGTCTCTGGAAGTTACTTTCAGCTGCTTCCCTTTTGCTCCCCTCGAAGTTGGTGGCTGTTAGTGAGAACCTTCAGGACTGTTTTGACTTGCTTCTCCCTTGCTTTCTGCTTCCAAGAAGGGTGGGGCTGGGGGCTGCGAGGACCTGGGGTGCGGTGCAGAGGCTTGACAGCAGCTCTGTTCTGTTGTTAGATTTTAGGGGAAAAGATAATTTTATTATTGCTTTTCACTGTGCCATCTTCCTAATGTTTTTTTCTGTAAAGAGGCATGTGACAATTCAGTTCATGTTGCCATAAGTGCAGTAGTCCCATCATTGTCTTTTTACTTATTTATTTGTTTCTATTTTTTAATGTTTACTTATTTTTGAGAGAGAGAGAAAGCAGGGGAAGGGCAGAGACAGAGTGGGACAGAAGATCTGAAGTGGGGTCCGCGTTGACAGCAGCGAGCCCCATGTGGGGCTCAAACTAACGAACCATGACATCATCACCTGAGCCAAAGTTGGACCCTCAGCCGACTCAGCCACCCATGCACCCACCCATCATTGTACTTTTATAGAAAAGAACCATCTAGATTTAAAAAAAAATTAAGACTTAGATAGATAAGCACTAGTATCCTGTGGTTCATAGTGAAGTTTCACTTGATCTTAGCCAGAAGGCCAAGAAGTGATTCATAGTGAAGTTTCAGGCACAATCTCTCTTTACTTTGAATGTAGCCCCTAGGGACATCTCCTGAGAATGTGGATAATAAAGTACCTAAGTGGGATATGAGTCAGGATTCTTATTTGCAGAAACGAGAGTCCATTTTAGCCAGTTTCAGAGAATTCCATGTAGTGAGGACCAGTGCCAAGACCAAAGCACTGGGCTTGGACAAGTGAAGACAACTCTAACCACCACTCAGCAAAGATACCCCAGCTCCCTCAGGACTGAATGCCAGCAGTGCTGTCACTGCTGCCTCCTTCCCTCCTCCACTCCTGCGCACTGTCTCACGCTGCTCACCCATTAGCAAAGCCGAAGCACGAGCCTAAGCGCTTGCTGCCAGGAGGGCTGGATGGGGTCTTTCTTCTACCTTGGGGATGTTCTCCAGACATAGGAAGGGTGTTCAGAAAATGCTGGGTGGAAACAAATTTAACAAAACAACTAGTAGGGTAGTGCTCTCTGCTGGGGGGAGGACCATGTTGGAGGCATGGTGTAGTCCTAGGGAAGGGAGTGTGCCAGGAAGGAGAAGGCATCAGGCTGGAGTTGAGGAAACTTGATCGCTCACATGTTTTCTCATATTGATTAGCTCTGTGGCTATGGGCAGGTCACTTACTCTCTTTGACTTCAAGTTCCTCATCTGTAAAAAAGGGTTTAGGAATGGCACCTGGGTGGCTCATTCGGTTAAGCATCTGACTCTTGTTTCCTGCTCAGGTTATGATCTCATGGTTTGTGAATTCACGCCCCCCACCAGGCTCTGCACAACGGTACACCATCAGTGCAGAGCCTGCTTGGGATTCTCTTTCTTGCTCCTCTCCCACTCCTTTTCTATGTCTCTAAAATAAATAAACTTAAAACAAAAAAGGGCTTAGGAAGTGTGGTGTTTCACATCCCTTCCAGCATGTGTAAGACACTTAGTAAATGTTTGCTGCATCATGCATGCATGAATCAATTTGTTATCGGATGGCCTTGGAGAAAGATAAATGAGCGCAAAGAGACATCATGGTTAAGTGGGTTAACTTTTGGTTACGAATTTTGTTTTAAATTAGAGTGGTTTGAAAGTTCCGGAAATTCTTCAGATTTTAGCTTTTTTTTAAAGTTAATTTATGGCAAGAACAAGGAAGCAAAAAAGTTATCAAGAAATCTTCAATGAAAATGAATTATTAATGATTATCTTAGCATTTAGAATGTTAGAATTTTTATTTGCTTTGGTAACTGTCAGACTTCAAGATGATAACATCCAGATAAAATAATAGGATAGATCTTTTCCTAAGCAAGTTAAATTATTTATAACACTTGCTTTTGCAGTACATGGAATAAATGGTATTTATCGAGTGAGTACCCAGAGGAACTTCTCAGCCTCTTCGTCATCTTTGGTAGGGTGTGTTCATTGAGTGTGAACTCTATTTTAATTATATGCCAGATCTTCCTTAATTTTGTTTTTCTTGGTTAAGATTAGGAGAAAGTGAGGGATGATTATTTCTAATTTGTTCTGTCTTCCTCTGATGAGTGTTATAAAAGTTGTCCCATCTCTAATGGACCGTGTGATTTTTACATAAAAGTTGTTAGGTATATATAGCAGGGCAAGGGTCTAGATATGTCCTTGTAGCAAATCTGGATGTGTCTGATGGTTTCATGCAGGTTAGCAGAGAGATAGTGTCTGTGAGGCTGAGAAGTGACTACAGGACTGTGTTCTCTGCTGTAGATGCCTCACAGAATCTGTTTCTCCTTTGTTGCTTCCATTTCCCTTTTCTGTTCTCTACCGCTAACTCCATGAGAGGGTCCTGCTCAGTTTGACCTAATCATTATATCCCACTATACCAGCAGTTAAAGGAATGTGCACCCAATTTCAGTCAGTGTGAAAGAGTGAATTCCAGGACCTGAATGGAAGTTTCTAGAAGAAATGCTCTTGCTTCCTTTAATATGAAGTTAGACTGGAAACTACCACAGACATTTAATCATCATAAGAGGGAAGTCTGAAGGTTTCTATGTGAACCCCCAGGATGAAGCTGATGCCACAGAGGCAGAGCAGAAGGTAGAAAAGAGTTAGGACTCTAGTGACATTGAGTTCCTGGTTCAAGCATGCCCTGAAGACACCACTCATCTTTAAATTTGTCAGTTGTGGGAGCCAGTAGTTTCTTTTTATTTTATGTGTGAATGTGTGATTAAATATTTCAAGTGTGCAGATGAGTGAAGAGGGTATTATAACAAATTCCCATCTTTTATAATGAAAAATCTAACTTTTTTCACTTGTATCAAAGTGCAGTTCTCCCCCCCTCACCCCCAGAGAACTAAAGCATAACAAACAGTGTTGGAAGTACCTTCTGCTGCTTCTGTACAGACAGCCCCCAACTTATGATGTTTGAATTACCAGGTTTCAGCTTTATGATGGTGGAAAAGTGATCTGCATTTAATAGACAGCTTGCTTTGAATTTTCATCTTTTCCTGGGCTAGCCATATGTGGTATGCTTCTCTGAGAGTGGCAGGGGCCACAGCTCCCGGTCAGCTAGGTGATCATGGGGGTACACAGCTGGAGCACTACCACCAGTCTGCTCCATACAGCCATTATGTTCTATACTTTCAGTACAGTATTCAGTAATTACATGAGATATTTAACAGAAAATAGGCTTTGTGTTAGACAATTTTGCCCCACTGTAGGCTAATGAAAGGGTTCTGAGCACATTTAAGGTAGGCTAGACTATGTTATGATGTTTGGTAGGTTAGCTTTATTAAGTGCATTTTTGACTTAAAATATTTTCAAGTTACGATAAGTTTATTGGGACAAGCACCACTGTAAGTTGAGGGAGATACATGGTCCTATTTATTATCCTTTCTCCTTTAATGATTTTGCTAGAATATATCTTGGTGTGGCTGCTGTGGTATTTTCCCCCCCTTTTTTTCCAGCAATATAGTGTGCCCTTTCAATATAGTAGTTAATTTAATTTATTTTTTTTTAATTGTTGTTAGATACCCATAATATGAAGTTTACCATTTTAACCATTTTTGGTATACAACTCTATACAACTTCCTTCCTTCTTTACCCTCCTCTCAGTCTCTACCAACCACCATTCCACTTTTTGTCTCTGAATTTGACTACTCTAGGTGCCTCATATAAGCAGAATCATACATATTTGGCCTTTTGTGACTGACATATTTCCCTTAGTGTAGTGGCCTCAAAGTTCATCCATGTTGAGCATGTGTCAGAATTTCCTTCGTTTCTAAGCCTGAATAATATTCCATTCTATGGATGTACCACATTGTGTTTATCCATTCATCCATCGATGGCACCTGGATTGTTTCCACCTTTTGGCTGTTGAGAATAATGCTGCTGTGAACATGAGTGTACAGGTATGTTTGAGTTCCTGCTTTTACTTCTATTGTATATTTACTCATAAGTGAAATTGCTGGGTCATATGGTAATTCTGTTTTTAATTTTTTGAGTAACAGCCTAGTGTTTTCCACAGTGGCTGCACCATTTTATATATCCCCACCAGCAGGGCACAGGGTTCCTGAGTCTCCATGTTCTTGCCAACACTTGTTATTGATTGATTGATGGCAGCCATTCTGATGGGTATGAGGTGTTACCTCATAGTGGCTTCAGTTTGCATTTCTCTGATAGTTGGGGATGTTGACCATCTTTTTGTGTGCTTGTTGGCAATTTGTATATCTTCATTGGAGAAATACCTATTCAAGTCCTTTTCTTATTTTAAAAGTGGAATCAATATGTAATTTTAAGTATTTTATTTTTCTTTCTTTCATTTTTAATCTTTGGGAATGTCTGCATGGATTATAATTTTTGGAAGTTTTTCTTTTCTTCCCCTCTACTCAGGACTCTTATTATACACACGTTGGACCCTCTTTGCCTATCTTCTCTCTGGCTTTATTTTCAATGTTCTTGATCTCTTTTTCATTTTCTTTTATTAAGTGTTTTCCTCTTTTCCATTTTCTAATTTTATTATTATCTGTGATTGTAGAAAGGATATGTTTCTAGTTGTAGTTCTGGCATTTTTTGTATTTTCACAAAGTGACGAACACTTTGGCCATGTATTTGGTGAGATTTGCCTCTTCTCCAATATGCAACTTGTATCTGGCCCTTCTCCTTCCTTTGCCCCTATTATTTCTACTTCCAATTTTGTTTCTACTCCCAGTGGTCTTGTATTGTAAATTGGAGCCTGAAGAACCCCTGCAGTGTTATTGTTGTTCTTATACTGGCACTAGTACTTCCCAGGTATTATCTGTTGGTGATTTTGGAGTTCTCTGGCTTCCATTGTCCATAGATGTTTTATTGCTTTTCTCACACTGCCTTATACCTTACATTACTTTTATCTTAAGATGGTTCCTTTACTTTTTCAGTGTCATGGGCTAGGGCTTTCCCTTTGGTATTAGAGTTGTTAATTTTGGTACTATTTCAGGCTTTCTAGTTTGAATTTCCAATATCAAATGATCCCAAAGCTTGTCTTATCAGAAATGTTTAAAATTCCATTGTTGGCATAGATAACATGTGTCTGCAGTAAAGGCAGAAGTAACCTCATCAAGTTGTTGATTCTGTTTGTGAAACTTCAAGGTCTGGTAATGATATAGACTTATTACATATACTTCCATTGTTTTCCTAGGTTGAATGTATTTCCTTCTTGGATGAGCATAGTCAATGACCCCAATTTTACACATGTTAAACAATGGTTGGATATACTTAGGATTACCATTGGTAGCTATTTTCAGTTGTTTATTAGTAGGAGGTTTGAATTTACAGTACCCATATACAACTTAAAAAAAAATCTGTATTCTGTCTCCATCAGAAGAATTTGCAATGAGTTTATAGTAAAAAGTGAGAGACAAGGTGGCCTTCAGCAAGTACCTTCATTGTGGAAAAAAATGACTTGGTTCATCACATAATAAGTTACTGTAGCATAAAACCTGTGCTGTTCCTTCTATTACAAAGACCATTCTTTATTAAACAGTATCTTTTTAGAAAAAAGAAATACTATATTAAATGTAGTTTCTATAAGGTATCTAACCTATGCCATCATAGTAACTATGGTTACATAGTTGGTAGTTACATTTATTGCAGTGTCATACTGTTTCATCTTCAATATCACAAAGTTTGAGTTTTAAGCTCTCTTCTCATTCGTAGTATAATTGTTTCTTATCTCTTTGGCCATTGATGGTTGTATTGGCAACCTTCATCAAAAAGCTTTTCTTTTTCCATGCTCATGTTCTTGACCTGTTGTACCCCTTGGGATTGACAGCATAATGTCAAGACATATTGAAAATTACTGGATGCATGCATTTCCTCTTTGGTTAAGCTCTGAATTTTTACTTTTTCCATAATTGCCTTATGTATCTGTGGAAATTAAACAGCTGTTCTGGAAAGTCAGCTGGAACTTTGGACAGAGAAATGTCACAGTGCATCAGTCACTCCCACCAACCTGTCCTGACTTTGGGTAGTTGATGACGTACCCAAAAGATTTCGCGGTTGTAGCTTATTTTAATTGTACAGTTTAGCCATGTGAAAGGCAACCTTCTGCCCACACAATAATGCTTAGTTTTAGTCCTGTATCATTGTATAATCTTTTTGAAGACATTGTTGGGACAGTAGGTATTCAAATTTAAGTTCAAATTCAACCACCTGATACCACCAATGCAGATGTGTCACTAGGAACTGATACCTTTTATGCCTGGTTAAGTTTATACCTGCACAGGCAGTCATGGCTGTTTCTCAGCTTACACTTCTGCTTGGCAGGTAGCAGATTTCTTTTGAGAGGAATTGTGTGAGGCACCTCAACATCAGGACTGTTAACATGTGAAGAAATGTTGGGGTTAGACTTAGGGAAATTCATTGCTGTGCCTCTTCTGCTCCAAAGCAGACATAACACCTTGCTCCAAGAAAGGTTTCTTCTGCTAATTTTCCTGGGGAATTAATAGCAACTATAGTGAAGGTTTTCCTTAATCTGAGCCAACCCTGGAACAGTCTTCTCCTGCTGACCAGTGGCCAGTCCTGGCTAGCATTACTTATTCAAAACAAAATGTATATTTTTTAATTTGAAAAAATTAAAAGCAATTTAAAAATTATGGTAAAATATACATAACATAAAATTTACCATCTTAGCCATTTAAGTGTATAGTTTGTAGTGTTGAGTACATTCACACTGTTGTGAAACCAACCACCAGAACTCTTCTCATCTTGCAAAACTGAAACTCCATACCCATGAAACAACAACCCATCATTATTCCTCCCTCCCCCAGCCCCTGGCACCCACCATTCACTTACCATGAGTTATTTTGTTCCATGTGTCAATTAATACTTAATGTGCAAATGTCCTTTCTCTAATATCTGTTTATCTGGCTTGGAGAATGTTCTAATTCTTCCTTCTGCAGTACTACTGTATTTTACAAAATTAATAGGTTCCTTAAAGGGCCATGTACCAATTTTTAATATTTAATTGTACTGAATCAAGTTATTTAGAATAAAACATTTTAATAAGGCAAATACAAATTTATATAAAATATATGAAATATAAATATTTAAAAGTTTTTTTTTTTTATTTTGAGAGAGCAAGAGAGAGGGAGGGAGAGAGAGAATCCCAAGCAGGCTCCACACTGTTATCATGGAGCCCAACACAGGGCTCAATCCCATGAACTGCAAGACCATGACCTGAACCAAAATCAAGAGTCAGACACTTAACCAACTGAGCCACTCAGACACCCCTAAAAGTTATGTTTAATAGAAGGTGTCTTGTAAACACCTCTAATGAAGTTAACCCCCATTTATACAAAATCTGAGTAGTAATAAAAAATAAAGAACAAAGAGAGGGATGGAAATTTGAGACTATTTTGATACTGGAATCAAGACAGCCTTGTTGGTCACCTTCATTATGAAATTTAGACAGATTGCAGATTTGAAAAAAAAAAATTGGAGGAGGGAATTTTTGGTCTCTTTTGGTCTCTTTTCTGAGATGTGTAATAGGTTTCTAAAGCTAAATTTTAAATTCTTTGAAAAAGTCAAATGGCATTTTATTTTCTCCACTAGATAACTTGAAAGGAAACGAAAACTATCTCCTCATCAAGTTTCCAAGACCAGGTATGTCACGTATTGGAATCAAGGCCATGACCTATGTCATTAGCAGTGTGAGCCTCTGGCAGTGTGCTCTGGGAGCAGGGGTCTACTTCTGGTTCAGAGGCATGGTGGGAGTCCTCTGGTTTATACAGCTTTAACGGACATGGTCATGATTTGCTCCACCTGCACTCAGATTTTATTGTAAAACGCATATGACCAAGTGTAGAGAGTATCTTTAAAAGTAAGAATTTACTTTGGTGGGGGATGCCTGGGTGGCTCAGTCAGTTAAGCATCCGACTCCTGATTTTAGCTCAGGTTATGATCTAATGGTTCGAGTTTGAGCCCTACACCAGGCTCCATGTTGACATTGCAGAGCATGCTTGGGATTCTCTCTCTCTCTCTCTCTCTCTCTCTCTCTCTCTCTCTCTCTCTGCCCACCACCCCTCTCAAAATAAATAACCTTAAAAAAAAGAAGATATTTTTGGGTCTGTACCCCAAGGAACTGAAAGCAGGAACTTTAAGAAGAGGCGTTTGTACCTGCTGTTCATAGAAGCATTAGTTACAGTAGCCAAAAGGTGGAAACATCCCAGCTGTCCACTGATGGATGAATGGCTAACAAGATGTGATCTATATACACAATGGAATATTATTCAGTCTTAAAAATGAAGGAAATCCTGACACCTGCTGCAACATGGGTGAACCTGGAGGACATTATGCTGAGTGAAAGAAGCCAGTCACAAAAGGACAAATACTGTTATGATTCCACTTGAGGTTCCTAGAGTTGTCACATTCATAGAGACATCAAGTTGGGGATTGGGGTGTGAGGGGACTGGGGCATTAGTGTATGAGGGGTTCTAAGTTTCAGGTTTTCAAGATGAAAAAGGTTCTGTGCATGGATGGTGGTGATGGATACACAACACTGTCCATGTCTACTTAATGCCACAGAAGTGTACATTTACAATTTTTTTTTAAATTAAATTTTAAACAATTTGAAGAATGAACAGTTAAAAAAAAGCAAGAAGTTAGGAACATTATGTGAATGAAATAAAAATATAGTGCACCTTACCAATTGAAAGCAAAGAATAAAAGATGAATTTTGCTTTCAGTATGTGTGATCATTCTGATTGTGTCTGCCCCAGTCAACAAGGTAACACCTACTTTTCTCAGTTCCTGATGTTCCTGGATAAAGTACTTGCTCTTTAGCTGGTCTCTGAGGCCCCTCTGGTTGGGACCTGTGGCCCACCCCTCAGACCATCCTGTGCAGCTCCTGTGTGGTTTCTGTGCCCAGCCACAGTAGCTTCCCAATGACTACCCCCCTCCCCCAAACCTTGCCCGTTCCCTCCAGTTACAGGACACTTATGCCTCTTCTTTCCTCTGTCTAGAAAACATCCAATTTCTCATTTCTAAGACTGAGGTATGTAATTCTCCTCTGAACCTGGACTCCCAAGTTCTCATAACTCCTTTTTATGCTTCATGTCTCACCCTTTGGTTGCTTTCAGAGAGGGCTCTCCTTGACCTCTGTCCCCTCCTCTTGCTATTATAAGAACCCCAGCCCCCAGTCCTAGCCTACCCAGCCCTGTTCTCCTGCATCGTCCTCTCTTCTTGCTTGCTTTATCTTCTGTTTAAACTGTTTTCACTATCTGAAATTCAATTTCACTGATTCTTTGTCTTTCCCCGTGGAGCACAGACAGCCTGAGGCAGGGGTCTAGGTAGGTGTGTCTACCCTGCCTCTAGGACCATACTTGGCCCACAGCAGGTGCTCAGCAGGGATTTACAGAACAAGCCAGTGAACAGATGAAATGAGCCTCGATTCCTGAAGACATACAGCTCTGTGTCCACTGGTTTTCAGAAGTGGGTCTGGTGGGCCTTTGCCAATTTGTGATGCCTTTTATAGTCAATGTAGGTCTGTGAATACCTGGTGGTTTATGATCATCAGGCCAGGGGTCATGTTGATGTCCAAGAACTGCTCTGGCTATGTCATTTTGAGATGCCAGCTGGATTCTTTTTAATGGGCTTTGTTATTTAAAAAAAAATATTTTCCTTGTATCTTCAGATAGATGCTATGTCTAGTCCAGTGGTCTCTAGAATATCATTTAAGGTAACTATTCAAGGTCGTAGGACTAATTTGCTGTCTACCTTTCACTTATTTTTCAAATGTTTTTTAATTTATTTTTTAGAGAGAGTGTGAGTGGGGGAGGGGCAGAGAGAGACAGGGAGACACAGAATCTGAAGCAGGCTCCAGGCTCTGAGCTGTCAGCACAGAGCCCGAAACGGAGCTCGAACACTGGCACTGTGAGATCATAACTTGAGCTGAAGTCAGATGCTCAACCAACTGAGCCACCCAGGCACCCCTACCTTTCATTTATTTTAAAGGTTGCTTTTTTTATGTTTCTGTTTACAGAAGACTGCTAAAAATTCCAGTGGTATCATCTCTATGAGCCCTGGTTGGCCTTGGCACTTTCTTGATCACACTATTTAGGGGAGATCCCATGTGCAGTTTATAGGGTTACATCACTTTATAAATGCATCTTAAATGCTTAAGAACAAGATGATGGAAGAGTTGGCAATTACTTTTATGATGTCAAGTAATTATAGGTAGCAAGAAAAGTCTTAGGCCTTTCTCTCCTGACATGCTGTAGGTCTCTTGATACGTTATTTTAAGATGGCCATATTACCATAAAAGTAGAAACATATCTACCTATATTGGCTTGGTTCCCCCCTTTGAGCATGATGTTTCCCCTCTCTCTTGGCTGGTGCCTAGAAACAGTTTCATTCAGCCCTGGTGAGTGAAAACAGAGTTGACAGGCTTGCATTTTAATGCTCTCCAGTGGACTCTTTGAGGTCCCTCTCTCTTTTCGTCTAAAGACTGTGGGTATGGCTCCCAGAAAAGCTAGGGTGTCAGGAAGGGTGGGGTGCAGGTAGCCAATGGGCCATGGGCTTCAGCTGTCAGGTGTGGCTCAGACCAAGGAGTACCCTTGAGGCCCTGGTGTATTTGCCCACACTTGCCTAGACCTTTTCTTGGGAGTCTGTGCCTCAGGGAAAAGTAAGAACAGTGGTGGCAGCAAGCATCTGTGGCATGGTGTACTTCCTGGGAAGTACTGCTGTGGTGTGAGGGCCTGTGTCCAGCTCCAGGAGTACCATCTATAGTCTGCTGCTCAGAGTCAGCATGGAGCCCCCTCCTGCTCTGGGCAGGACTGTGGGCATTGTTCTTGGTTTTCTAGTCCTCAGGATTTCCTTTTGCCTTCCTAGGGATTTTGTAAGCCATCCAATATTATTTAGACAAATTACATTTTCCACTTTGCTCAGCCAACCTGTATTCTGTTGCTTGCAGACAAAAGCCCAGAATAATACCAGGTGGGAGTAAGAAGTGGACACGGGGAGTCCACAGTCTGGTCAATGGGGGCAGGGCATCTGCGTCTGGGAATTCACCCAGGTTAGGGCAGAAGGCTGGGAACTTCAGCCAAGACTGAGTGATGGGTTTCTGGCAGTCTGTGGCAGGTGGAGGGGTGGCAGGTATTCAGGTTGTTACTTCTGATCTTCCAAAGCAAGAGGTGAGCCTAAAGGCACTCACTGAAGGCAACCGTAGGGGGATGGAAGAGTAAGAGGTGCCTGAGGAAGTCAAGGACTGGGTCATTTTGGAGAACAAGGAGGGTGATCCCAGAGTCTTCAACTTTCCCTTTTCACCGTAGCCTGAGCATGAAAGATTTCCGATGATTGCACTGAGAGAAAGGGTGTGTGTGTGTGCATGCTAAAACAGAGGAGTGGGGAGATTCAGAGTGTGACCCCTCTGGTTGCTGATCACATTAGCAGGTGTGTTCACAGCCTTGCCTGGCTCTTGGTTGTGGAAGACCGTGTTGGCATGTGGAGGAAGATTTGAAAGATGATCCCCACAGTCAATCCCCACTCAGTTGTCTTCACCAACCCAAGCAGATCTCGGTGGCTCTCACTCAAACACCTCACCTGGGAAGCCAGTTTCCTCATGCTTATATCCCACCTCCCCTTATCATATCCAGACTTGAATCAGACCCCAGAAGGGCAGGTTAGTGTAGCCACTGTTACAGAGTCCACAAGGAGAGAGCTTACATACCAACTGAACTTGGATTTTGCTGATCTACATAGATGCAAGTTTGGCTAATGTATGCATGAGTGGATTCCAAGGGTGCTAAGCCAAGGAGAGACAGACATAATTTTAGATTACACCAAATTTATCAGTGTGGGTGTACTTCCTCCAAAAAGAGCTTAAATCCCACATTGATCTGTAATCCATTGATTCTTTATCTTTCCATGTCCTTTGTTCTCTCATGTCCTCATCTCCTTCCTTAGGCAACCTCATTTCTTCCCACTTGCTTGAAGAGTCAGTCATTATCATACTTCTGTTGTTTGCCTCTTTACCTTCCTTGCTCTTCTATTCATCAAACTCTTTTGGCAAAACCCCAACCATGTTGGGTCCAACTCTTTGCTTACTCCATGTGTGAATCTGCCCAGCCTATGTATGGCTGGTACAAAGCAGGAGACCATGTTTAGTGGTCTCTAAACATGGTCTAAATACCCACATTCATGACCACCTCTTCTTTCCCTCATTCACATATGTGAGAGACCCTCTCCTAGACACTTCTGTGGGATGTAGTAGGGTAGGCAAAAATCCCTGTCCTCATGGAACATACATGTTAGTGGAGGATACAGATAATAAACATGAAAAATAGGTAAAATGCATAGTGATAAGTGTTAAGAAGAAGAAGAAATAAAGCCAGGAGAGAGGGGCTGAAGGGTCAGTGGGAGGGCCTCCTTGATGAGGTGATTTTTCAGTAGAGACCTGAAGAGGTGAAAGAATGAGCTAGGCAGATACCTGGAGAAGGGCATTTCAGACAGGGGCAGAGCAAGTGCAAAGGCTCTGAGGCTAGAACCTCCTTGGTGTGTTCAAAGGACAGTATGACTACAGTGGAGTGAAGAAGAGGAAGAGCAGTAGGAAATTATTGGTGGACTAGGAATCCTGGTCATCTGGGGCCCTAAAAGTCATTGAGAGGATTTTGGCTTTTTCTCTTGGAGAAATGGGAGCTACTGGAGGTTTCTGAGAACAGGAGGAGAATGACCTGACCTAGGTTCTAACAGGATCATACTAGTGGTTCTATTATGAATACTTTGAAGGAGGGGGAGCAGGGAGACCAGTTAGGAGGCTATTGCCTTGACCCAAAGAGAGATGACTGTGTCTTGGGCTTGAGGAAAAGTAATTGGATTTTTCATATATTTTATATAAGGTGCATTGCTGGTCCTCAGTTTATGAGTTAATCTCTAAATTAGTCTTAAAAGAGGAATCAGGAAGAAACTGAAGGAGAGATAGACATTATTCAAGACCCTGAACTTGGACTAGAGTTTATGTGGTGTGCTTTTGGTTGCAGAAGAATCATGGCATGCTCTGTGAGGCAGCAGTCTGTGTTTGTGTGTGGAAGTGTTACGTTAGGCACAAGGGCACAAGTGTTAGGTTGGGCACAAGGTGCTGATGCTGGGTGGTTACATGGGTGGGTGTAGAGGACATTTGCTCCTTGTGGATGCTTTCTCTGTTTGGCAGCCCCCTCCTTTTTGGGACCAGTACCAATGCTAAGTACTCTTATTGGTCAAGTTGCTTTCAGTTGCACATACAGGCGTCTTCAATTCCAAATGGCCAAAGCAGAAGGAAAATGTTGTTTCAGAGTAAGAAGTCTAGACAGAAGAAGGTCTATTCGTTTCCTGGGGCTTCCCTAACACAGTACCACCAACTGGGTGGCTTAACACAGATTTGTTCTCTCACAGTCCTGGGGGCTAGACGTCTGAAATCGGGGTGTCAGGAGGCCATGCTCTTTCTGAGACTCTGGGTTGAACCCTTCCTTGTGTTGTCTCCACTTCCAGTGGTGCCTGTCCTTAGTATTCCTGGATTTGCAGCTACATTGCTCCAATCTCGGCATCCATCCTCACATGGCCTTCTCCTTGTGTGTATTCACATCATCTTCCCTTTGTGTGTGTCTGTGTCCAAATTTCCCCCTTTTAGAAGGACACCAGACATCCTGGATTAGAGCCCAACCTAATTACCTCATTTTAACTTGGTTAAATCTGCTAAGGTTCTCTTTCCAAATGAGGTAACTTTCTGAGGTCCTGGAGGTTAGGACTTCAACATATCTTTTTTTTTTTTTTTTTTTGGAGGACACAATCCAACCCATAACAGATTTCCCACTTGTTAATGTAGTGCCTGAGTGACATCATCAGGGACCCAAGTGCTTCTCATCTTTCTGCTTTGCTGTTAAGAACAGCTTGGCTTGGGGCACCTGGGTGGCTCAGTCAGTTAACTGTCTGACTTCGGCTCAGGTCATGATCTCACGGTTGGTGGGTTCGAGCCCTGCGTCGGGCTCTGTGCTGACAGCTTGGAGCCTGGAGCCTGCTTCGGATTCTGTGTCTCCCTCTCTCTCTGCCCCTCCCCAGCTCATGCTCACACTTTGTCTCTGTCAAAAATAAATAAACCTAAAAAAAAATTTTAAAAAAAGGAAAAAGAACAGCTTGGCTTGTCTTCAGGCTGTATGGATGCTGTAGCTCTAGGTATTGCAATCAGAGATGACAGTGTCCAATAGGAGAGAGAGTGCTCATTTCTGTCTCTCTTCTTAATGGCAAAGAAATCTTTCCCAGGAGCCATTTATCAGATTTCCCCTCATGTCTCAATGGTCAGACTTCAGTCACATGCTCATCCCTAAACCAATCACAGGCAAGGGGACTGGGCTAATTAGTAACCCTTCCCTGGATCTAGAGGTAGATTTACTTGACCCTGAGTCACATGGGAAAGGAATGGACAGCCCACACAAAGCTGAGGATCTGTCCATGAGGAAGAAGGAAACATGGTTGTTGGGCAGGTTGCCTACCGGGTCTGAAACCCTGTATTTAGGGGCTGTTTTCTGGCTAGACTATGCGTCTCTGATTCCAAATCCTCTTAGAAGTGTTATAACTGGTGCTCCAAAGCAGTGACTCCCACACTGTCAAATTTTGTTGTATAGTAAAAGTTCAAGAATATTTTGGTGTCCAACATAAGTCTGCTAACTTTGTTTTTTCAGAATGAAACTGTGATCTTCTATCATATCATTTCATTACATTAAAAAAGTTTATTTTAATAGGAGGAAGTTATAAAGGACACTTAGGTTAAAGGTTAGCTTTATTTTTAAGGATCGTTCTTTACATGTAGTAAGTTCATCTCCTGACTTTTGATAAGTAGACAGTGTACTTTCATTCATCCATTTGTTCCATCATTCCATCAGGCTACAGATAGTTACTGGTGCTTCCCCCCCGCCCCCGGGAATTGCTTTTATTTTTCTCATTTTGTCTGGGCCAGTGAAAACTTTGACTCTGGCCTTGGTGTGGTACCCATGCCTCAGAAAATTTAACTACCATTGAGGTACAGTTAAGGTTCCTTCTCCATGATGCCTTGCAACATGCTTACCATGTTTTTTTTTTTTTTTTGTATGGGAATCTCTGATGGACTAAGACTGCCAGAGATTTAACTCATCTCCTACTAAAAATAAATAAGCCCTCAGCCCTTAAAAGAATTTGGGGGATTTATTCTTACTGTCTTGGCATTTCATTGCTGAAAGAGATTAAATATCTTCCAAACTTGGACACCTAATCTGGGTCATTTATAGACATTTAAGAAGTATAATTTTTTATCCTTTACTTCTGTTGCTAAAGCATCCCTTTTATTCATGGCGAAATAAAACCCCTTAAATATTTTTAAGAGCAAGAAGGAATATAAATAAAATAGTGGAGTAAAAACAAGTAATCATAATATCCTGGAAGCTTAGTTTTCCATTTTAGGTTTTGGAACTCATGAGCCACATTTATAAAGTCTAACATGTTATTGCCATGAAACCCGTTTTAGTCAGGTGAAAATCCATCCTCCTAAAGACTCTAATGCAGAAATCAGTTCCTGATATTTAGGATTATAACAAGAGGGTTGGAGCCAGAGTTTAGTCGGCTCAAACATTCTCATGAAAGCACCTTTTTTTTTTTTTTTAACCCAGGGGCACCTGTGCTACTGTGGACTTGGGGTTAATGTACAAAGTTTACGTTTTTGCCGGTCACATATGGTCCAATTTGGGTATAGCATACAGTTCAGCCTAATGCATCTTAAGTGCCTGAGTTATGGAGAGTCCTAGGGCCCTGGCAGAGCACAACTGAGGAGATATAAAACAGGCCCAAATGCTGTCCTGTTTCTCATTGCTTGGGCCCACTGTGATCTGCTGGTGGCTCATTGCTGAGGTAAGAGTGATGTTTTCCTTCTTTTTCCTTTCAAAGAGAACACTGAGCCTCCGTCTGCCCAAGTGAGAGGTTCTTTTTCTGTAGGGGAGAAATGCCAGCCTCTTGTTTTTTTACTGGGTGTCAGACCAGCTCATTTGAGAAGGGTGGGTTCCATGGTGAGGATGACCATAGGTGTGTGAAGATGGAGTTTCTGCCACAGTCCCTTTGGAATGGACCATCTGGACCTGGAATACAAGAGACTCAGTGGTGACCATGATGGACATCTCCCCAGATTTTCTGGCTGCAAAAACTGCTTAGGATTTTTGTACTATGTGGCAAAATTGATTTTTTTGCCAGGTGGACGGGGCAGGGTTGTACGTATTTCATTTAGGAAGGAATGAAGAGGTATTTCTTGTCCCTGAGTCTAGTCTGGCTGTGTCCCTGGTCACTTCTCTAGCTACTGCTTCCTTCCCCACTGGTTACCAGTACATCAGCAGTCTAGAGCATCTCTTTAATGGTCCTGACGTCTGATATGTTTAAGGTCACTCCTGCTTACTGCAACCAAAATGCATAATTTTTATGATACGAGAAAAACAGGTTGGTTCAAACATTTTTGGAGAATTGACGTTTGGTGTGCTGTGGATTCGGGAGCTGACAGACATGATACACCCAAAAAGAGTGGAGGCCTCTTTAGACCCGCTTAGCACTTCCTGCCTGCATAGCCTTGGGCGAGTTTCCGAGTCTCCATTTCTGCAACTGTGGAGTGGTGATAAGGAGCCTATCTGTGGGAAATCCACAGGCAGAGAGAATTAACTGAAATAGGCTGTAGGCAGTACATTGAACATGTACTCAGTGCATGTTAATCTCCGCTTGCTCCTACAGATGTCAGAGTAGTATGGAAGGGTCTGCTGTCTTTGGGTGGTAAATGTGTAACCGAGTTTCAATTGTATAGTTGAGAATCTTGGCTGTAATTTTGGTCCTTCTGCTTAATGCCTTTTATTCATTTATTTTTCCTTTGGTAAAATGCTAGTGGAATTTATGTATTTTATAAGTATTTCAATCTGAGCATTGCTTTTAATTCTTGGGAATACCTTAGATTCTGTAGGCTTTAAAATCTAGTAGGGTTAAATCCTATGGGCAGGCTCTCCAGTTTTGTTAAAACAACATAAATCCTTATTTGCTATTACAGCATATATGGAAAGCTTTCAAAATCAAAACTCAGGCTTAAGCATTGGTTTGGCTAACTTAATTGGTCAGCCCATTTGTCAAGTTGAGATTTTAGTTTTAGGTTAGAAGGTGATTCTGTTTGACACATCAGTGACCAACAGGCAGTCCGTGATTGCAGCTTCTCTTAGAAGTTGCTAGAACAGCCGGTGTTGGAGCTACTAAAACAAGTGTGTGGGATGCATCAGTTTTGTGTGTCTGCCAGCAGGAAGGTATGACCATGTTTCCTGCCTACGATCCTGAATGGATGCCTAAATCATCAAGCAATTTTTTTTAGTAGTGTATCTGGGCTGTGAATACCGCAAGTTAGGAACCACTGTCTCTTTCTTGTATAACTACATTTTATCCTCGCAGAATATATTAAAGTGTACTTGAAAGTTTTCGTAAACGCAGATCACTTCTTTAGCTTTTTGTTCCGTGATGATTTCTGAATAAAATATTTTCTCTAGATTCCAGTGTAGTGAAATAAATTTAGGACTCCTCTCTGTAATATAGGATAAACATTAAAAATGGGACATTTCAGACAACCTTTTGATCCCATGGCCCTTCCTACTCCCATGTTTGGCTCTCCTCAGATTGGCCTTGCTTTTTTTCTTTCAAGTTCCAGACCCTTGATCTCCCAGTCTCTCCTCAATGTCGAAGATGCTATTACCCCACAGTGGCCTACTTTCCATGTAGTAAATGCTTCTAATGTGAAATTCTGAATTTATTTAAGTTCCATGGTTAGTTTCAAAGTTTGGAATGTCTTTGAGGAGTACTGGTGAAAAAAGTAGGCTTTTCAAATATGTTTATTAAATGAATCATTGGTAGCTAAAATTGTTTCATTCCCCCTCTAACTACCCATCTCAAGAAGAGCCACGCATAAAAAATTTGCAAAGGCAGGAGTGATAAAGAGCCACTGCAGGTAAGAAGAAAACTTAGAGGAATGTAAGACACAAACAAACTGGGGCAGAGGATGTGCATAGGGGCATCCACTTCTCCACCTGTGGCTGGAGACACTAAAGGAAGAATAAAGAAATGCACTTGTCTCTTTTCCACTTTGTTCTTTCTCTAGCATCGATACCAGGCCTGTTGGGGAAGAGCCATTTTGGAGATGGGTCTTCATTTGAACTCTGAAATACTGACAGGATCTAGGGTAGAGCCCAGAGGAAAGGCTGCAGGAGGCATTTGGCCAGAGCTAGTTCTGGGCTTGTGGTCCAAACCCATCAGACAACACAGCACTTGATTATAACAATATTTTTATTGTATCCCAAAATGAAAGTCCTAGAAAATCCAACTACTTTCAGTTAGGATTTCAAATAGCTTTATAAAGCCCTAAGGATAGTGTAAAAAATAAATGAAAGTAATTTTCAATAAAATAATATGTATTTTGGTGCTAAGGCATGTCTCCCACTAAGACACATAATGACCAGATACTTGGACCTCTACCTACCATCACCATGGATGTGACAGTTGCCCCTTGAGGCCAGGATGGGATACTGTGTTGGAATGGCCTTGTCATTATGGCATGATTTTCTAAGATGATGACCAGCCCTGGATAAAGGTCTGGACACACTAAAGTTCCCTCAGTTGACCTGGTAGCTGCGGTCCTGGGTAACTCAGTTGTATTAGAACAATGGAGAAACATCTTGAGTTTAAGCATGAAAGAGAGTCTTAGACTGAGATTATTATATAAACAGACATTTCACCACATTAACATTTAAAGGTTAGCACCTCTTGTGTTGAAGATGGCTGCCATTCCTGGCCTGGCCATCATTCCCCAAATGCCAGGAACAACACAGTCATATGATAGCCCAGAGTGCCCACAGGTGCCTTGAGAATTGCCATAGAGCGAGGTTCAGGGAACTGTAAGGTTGTCTGGTCCTGTTTCGTGGTGTGAGGAGACCTCTCAAGACTGAATCTGAAGCCTTGTTCTGGAGCACCTCCTCCCCACTGAGCTATATTCAGCATATCTGGATGTGGGAGATGTGAGCAGGAAAGACAGCCAGACTGAACTCTTACAACAGACAGGGACCTAATATACCCTGGGTCCTCATATATCATATGAGCTTTTCTGGTGGGGACTGAAGTCTACAGAGGCTGTGTGGTAAAGAGCTCAGGCAAAATGCTGGAAGAGAAGGTCTGGCCTACTTTTACTCTGCCTCTATTTAGTCAGGTGACTTAAGGAAAGCTCCTTAGCCTCTCTGAGCTTCTATTTTCCTCAGATTCGGAATGGGCACAGAGCCACCATGCTTCAGAGTTCCTGTAAGGTCTAAAACGAGGTGATGTATGTAAATGCTGTGTAAACTTTAAGGTAGGATTTCTATTAGCCCACCTGAACGTAGTCAAATCAGTGAATGTCTCTGGATGTCATTCTGTGTAAGACAGGGAATCAGTGTGTATTAATCGTGTCTTTTTATTTTATACATTCTGATGCTTTGACATTTGGGGACTTGCTGACCCTGCTGGGATGCCCCTCCCAGTGCTAGCTAATTCCTAGAGTTAGCAAATGACTTGCCTGCAACTGCCTATCAAGTACAAAGTAACCAATCCAGAGTGCAAATCCCCAACCACCCCGTGTATTGGGCTCTCATACTGTGGGCCACTATCTACCTATCCACCTGCTTTGTCCATCTGAGGGTCAGTTACCAGACAGCTAGGGATAGCCCCTTCACTTAGGGCCCACTGAAATCCTTCGAACTAGCTATTCCTGTCTGTTTACTCTGCCTCACCTGATCCTTCCTGTGGAAACCACAACAAAGGCTCATGCCCACTCTTCCCTCTCTCCCACTGCCCCCTGCCTGACCCTGGTGCTTCATCACATGGCTCTGTGGTGTGCTCTGCCTTTTGTTTCCAAGCAACTCTGAGTCAAACTTCTTCCTTGATGATAGGCACTTTGTGTCTGCATGTCTAACCACACCTGATCAAAACAAATTCTGGATGCTCTTAAAACACGGTGCCTGTTCATGCCTGTCCACAGGTTTTCAGTGAGGCATAAGGAGGAGAGTGCACACGAGAGGGCCTGGAAGTCTGAAGACTAGTGTGATGATGGTCATGTGGCCTTTCTAAAACACGTTAGGAACAGAGCCAGGAGGAAAGGTTGGGAATCAATCTTGAGTTCATCTTGGGATTGTCAGAACAGAGGCACCAGAGACTCCTGAGGTGAACACGTGGGTCTTTCTTGGTATGTTCTCGGTAAAGATGTGGGAATCTTTGCTTCAGTAGTGATGGTTAAGGCTATGGAAGTAGACACAGTTACCCAAGAAATGCATGTATGGTGAGAGTAACTCGTGGCTGAGGACAGAACTCCAGACAACCATGGTGTTGTAAGGAAAACCGGAAGAGAAAATGGGAATAGATGGAGGAGTGGTCCAAGAAGTGGGAAGAGAACAAGAGGAAAGTGTCACAGGAGTCAGTGGAGTGCGTGGGCAGCAGTATCTTTAGTTGTGCAGAGGTCAGAGCATTTGGGGACCAAAATGTGTCCACTAGGTTTGGCAAGGAAAGGATCAAGGGTAAATTGTCTAGAGCAGTGGGGACAGAAGCTGGATGGTGTGAGGAGGAATTAAGAGGTGGAGATGGGTGGGAAGGTGAAAGACAGGTAGGTGAGAGTGGAGGCTGACTTTAGGGAGAGGCAAGATGGGGTTTAATGGTGTTGAGTGGTTTTGTTCAGATAATTAGAGAGAGAGAGAGAGAGAGAGAGAGATAATGAAACCAGTGGAGAACCAGGATCCAGAATGCACATGGAGAGACTCGTCTCCAGCAGAAGGGAGCTCTGCTTTCTCTTCCCCTTGGGACTCTTAAGTTGGGAATGTCATAGTTGTAGGTATGTTTATGGTGATGGGAGAAACCAAATGAAGACCCACCCTGAAACTCTAGGGGGCAGGTTATCACAAGCCTTACAGCTGCCTATTTCAGGAAATAAAACCCCATCAGGGATTGTTTTGAGAAAGAAATGAGTTAATGTTTTTGGAAGACATACTGTCTGGCACCTAGGAAGGACTTTAAAAAAATGTAGTTTCCCAAAAGTAAATTATGGTTTAAATAGGCATTTATGGGTTTGGCTTGTAATCTAACCTCAGCTGTTTATAGCATGGTTTCTTTGGAAAAATATGTTCCTAGTTCCAAATAACTGACTCATAAGCAAAATTATGGAATGCAACTTGGGGTATTGTCAGTGATAAACTGTGGTACCCTTCCTTCAATTTGAAACATATAAAGGAGAAAGAAAAATATCACCAATAATCCTAAAACTTCCTTTGAATTTTATAAACTAGAATCTCCTCTTCCTTTGCCTTCTACCCTATTATAAACTATGTGAGCTATAGCCCTTGTGTGTCTATATTACTAGGTGTGTGCTCATGCGTGCGCGCACGCGTGCGCGCGCACACACACACACACACACACACACACACCCTACCTTTATGTGGAGTTTTGCTACTGGAAGCTCTTGGGAGCTCATGTGCTCACAGCCATTTAACTGGACATATGAGAGGCCTTTGCATTGCAGGTTGGAAAATCCTAGGGGAGACTCTAATAGATTTATTTCATGTTATGATTCCTATCCCTGGAAAAATCACAGTGGCTGGGGGTGGGGGAGCATGTAGAAAGAGTATGATTGGAAGTTTGAAGTAGAATCACCTGGGATGAAGGAGAATTTATAAGAAAAATGGAGTTTTAGGCAGATAAAACAACCACATATCACTTGAGTAACATAATATAGTGTTTTTAATGTTTATTTTTGAGAGAGGGAGAGAGAGAGAGACAGAGGGAGAGAGAGATGGACAGAGTGTGAGTGGAGGAGGGGCAGAGAGAGAGGGAGACACAGAATGTGGAGCAGGCTCCAGGTTCTGAGCTGTCAGCACAGAGCCTGACCTGGGGCTGAAACTCATGAATTGCAAGATCATGACCTGAGCTGAAGTTAGACGTTTAACCAACTGAGCCACCCAGGCACCCCATTAATATAATATAGTTTACCCAGTTATTTTTAATGGCTGCATATTATTCTATTTAATGAATATAATATATGTAACCATTTTCCTATTGGTAGAGCTTAGATCCTTAATTTTTTTTTTTGTTTTTGCTATTTGAAACACAAAAATGTAATTTGCAAGTGTGGAGGTCTGTACTTAAGTGAATTACAAAACAGATTTGGCATATAGCCTTTCATCGTGGAACTAATCCTCCTACTATCTAGCATTACAGTTCTTTGTAATGAGACTTTTGGACTTGATTTACCATCAGAGGATGGGTTTTCTGAGGAAGTATAGTTTGGCTCATTTTTAGGGGCTCTGTTTTTATATCTTTATTTTTGGGTTTCTTTACCATTTGAAACTGGCTTGTTATCTTTTGAGTGGGCACAAGGCCATCATACCAGATGGCTGTGACTGTAGGCATGCTGGGCAGGAATGTGTGACTCTCACTTGGGTAATAGAGGCTAGATTTCTCCTGGGAGTGGTGAGCCAAGAGGATGAGCATCCCTTCATTCGTTTAGGAGGACATGTGGCTTCTCTTTCAAGTCCTCCTCCTCTTCTTCTTCTTCTTCTTTTTTTGTTTTTTTTTTTTTTTTTTTTTTTTTTTTTTGGTCAGCCCTCACATTGAGACTGTAGCTTCTAGTTTCAAAGGGTGTAGAGGTGTTGTAAAAATCTTGATGTTTGGAATGGAGTCTCGAATGCTATAAAATGATACTGCTGATCACCCAATATCAAGGATATCCCTACAGTAGGGTATCTACTTCCTGAGGGAAGCGATCATGGAGTTCTGTCTTCTTCAAGCAGAACAGCACTTGGAAGGTAGGATGAGCTCAGGAAATATTTGTTCAGTGAATGGATCTGTGGCTTCTTCAGGGCTGCTCTGTGGGCTGAGAGGTATCAGTTATGATGTGCACTTTTCATTATCATTGGGCCTAATTTGTTGTAATCCTAGTGGTGAATGTGGGAAACCAGAGAGGAAGGAGGTCTCGGTAAGTCAGGAGGACCCCCCAACAATCCACAGTATGGGGTGTTTTGCTTGAGTCCATGGGCTCGGCAATGAGCTTGAGGGGTTGGACCTTGAAATTTTACACAGAAGCTTGGGTCTTGTGTATGTGTTCATTTTTCTGAGGAGGGGATTCCATTTTTCATCAGTGTCTCCACGGCCTGTGAAAAGAGGTTGCAAGACTAGTGAGTCTGCAGACCCTGTCTCATCTTGCTTCTCTGATTCTGCAGCCTGGTAAGGAAATGAGGCAGGCATTCTTGGGAATTACCTAGGAGTAAAGAGGTAAATTCTGTGTTTCATATTATCCAGGACTAAATTTCAGTAAGGGAGGAAGAACAGAAGGTGGTACAAGTCTTGTGAAATAACTGGTGAAAAAAGGGAAGAGAACTAGCTGACTGGTTTATTTTTCCTAAGAATGTTTCAGACATACTTGTTTTTCTGCTTAGAAGTTGAGGAGAGGGTCATGTTTCTCAAGCTGGTCTTCCCACAGAATGTTCTTTTTAATGCAGTGTTAACTCAGATCTCATGAACCAATTAGAACTAAGCGTCCTGAAGCCCAGAAGAGGTTGGGTTGGTGAAACAAGGTGAGCAGGTACGTACATATGGTGTTGGGAGCAGGAAGACTAATGGGCAACAAATGGGGACAGTGTGGAGAAATTAGGGGCTTTGCCTGGACCCCGAGGAATTCTATTTAGAAGCCCAGAAGAGCAGGCAGAGCCAGTAAAGGAAACCAACAGCATGTGGCTGGATCAGGGGAAACCAGGAGAATGTAGTTAAGGAGTTTGAGAGTGGAAAATATGATGAGAAGGAGCATGTGTCCAACTGGGTTGATGACATCTGAGAAGTTGAGCAAAAGAACAGAAATGCCTCCTTTGGATTCCACCACATGGAGATTGTCAGGGGCCATCGGAGGACAGGTTTTGTGGAAAATAGGTGAAAAAGTCAGATGGGGTGATGGAGGAGAGAGTGGAAATGTGGGAGCACATGTGGTTCTCTGGAGGTGTTAGGCTGGCAAGGATAGAAAAATGGGGAGGCACTGGAAGGGTGTGGGTTTCACATGCTGGAACATCCAGGAGAGAGGCGGTACTTGCCAACTGGCTGTTCTCAAGTTTCTGCTCAGGAGTCAGTTAAGAAGTAGCAGACTGGGGGCTTCTGTCTTGAAACCAAAGTTTGTCAGTGGGGATTGGGGAGAATGATACGGAGGGGCTAAGATAGAAACACCATCTTCTAGAAGCTTGAGGGGAGCATTTGGATTTTGAAAGAGGGACACTTTCACTGTGATAGAATGGAATTGTGATCCTATTTTTTCCTCTTTTTATTTTTTCTTTTACCAGGTGATTGAAATGTTTGCAAGCATCTTTCAATTCAATCTACAGGAATGCTTTTTCCCTCCAAGCGTGACATTATATCATAAACATGGAATTTTAATTTTCCTTTCTGCATCCAAGCTTGAACAATTAATTCTTGTACTTCAGTATATAGCATGCACCTCTCTCCCTGGCACAGCATATTAAATCTTCCCATTGGAAACGTTTGGATTTAATAAATACAGGATTGATTAGCTCAGTTTTGAAATAAGTCTCCGTTAAATTGTTCTTTTTTGAGTTGCAAAAAGTTTTTCTAATCAATTACTAAAATAATGTGCACGTTAGGAGAGGAGGGATTTATTTTTGTTTCTTTACTTTCTGTTTGTGGTAAGGTTTTTGTTTCTGTTTTGTGGGTGTACATTCCTATGAATTTTAACATGTGCGTAGATTCCTGTAACCACCGCCAAAATCAGATAGAGAACAGTTCCATTACCTTAAAAAAACTCCCTTATTTCACACTACTCTTTTATAGTCACTCCCCCCCAACCCCTGTCCAACTACTAATCTGTTTTCTATCATTGTAAGAGGTTTTGTTTTTTTTTTTTAGAATGTCATGTAACTGGAATCATACAGTAGGTAACCTTTTGAGACTAGCTTCTTTTACTCAGCACGTTGCCTTTGAGATGAATCCATATTGTTGCATGTGTCCGTTGTTTATGTTTTAATTATTATCTAGTAGCATTCCATTGGGTGTATACACCAAAGTTTGTTATTTATTCACCTGTTAAAGGATATCTTAGTTTTGGACTTTTGTGTCTGGCCTCTTACCCTTAGCAAAAGGTTGTGGCATGTAACAATACTTCATTCCATTTCATAGCTGCATAACATTCCATTGTATAGATATGCCACCTTTGTGTATCCATTCATCACTTGGTGGACATTTGGATTGTTTCTACTTTGTGGCTACTGTGACTAATGTGAACAGTCATGTACAAGTTTTTGAATGAATGTATGTTTTCAGTTCTCTTGGGTATGAACCCAGGAGTGGGATTACTGGGCCATGTGCAATTCTGTTTAATATTTTGAGGAACTGTTAAACTGTTTTCCAAAGCCACTGCATTGTTTTGTATTCCTGTCAGCAGTGTTTTGGGCTCCAGTTTCTCCACATCCTCCTCAACACTTGTATTTTTCAGTTTTTTGTTTTTATTGTTGCTATCCTAGTGGTTGTGAAGTGATATCTCGTTGGGGTTTTGATTTACTTTTCCCTAACAACTAAAAGTTTTGAAAATGTTTTTGTGTGCTTATTGGTTTTGAATATCTTCTTTGGGGAAATGTCTATTCAAATACTTTACTCATTTTTCAGTTGGGTTATTTGTCTTTTTATTACTGAGTTATAAGAATTTGCTTTATATTCTGGATACTAGATCTCCATCAGATACATACTTCACAAATTTTTCTCTAATTCTGCTGTCTTTTCACTTTCTTTTTAAAAAATTTTATTTATTTTTAGAGAGAGAGAGAGAGAGAGAGAGAGAATAAGAGCGCATGGGAGGGGTAGACAGTGGCGGAGAGAGAGAGAGAGAGAGAGAGAGAGAGAGAGAGAGAGAGAGAGAGAGAATATATCCCAAGCAGGCTCCATGCTGTCAGCGCAGAGCCTGATGCGGGGCTTGAACCCATGACCTTCGAATCATTCATGACCTGAGCCAAAACCGAGTTGGATGCTTAACTGACTGAGCCACCCAGGCGCCCCATCACTTTCTTGATAGTATCCATTGAAGAACAAAAGTTTTTAATTTTGATGAGATCCAATTTATCTGGTTTTTCTTTGCTTGTACTTTTGGTATCACACCTAAGAAACCATTGCTTTTAATCCAAGATCATGAAGATTTCCATCTCTGTTTCATTCTAAGAGTTTTCTCTTCCAGCTCTTATATTTAGATCTTGGATCCATTTTGACTTAAGTTTTGCATATGATATCAGAGAGAGGTTCAGTTTTATTCTTTTGCATGTGACTGTCCAGTTGTATCAGCGCTGTTTGTTGAAAAGACTATTTTTCCACATTGAATTTTCTTGGTACTCCTGTTGGAAATCAATTGACCATAAATATATAGGTTTAGTTTTGGACTCTTAGTCCTTTTCCATTGATCTGTGTATCTGCCTTTATGCCAGAACTACACTGTTGATTACTGTAGCTTTGTAGTAAGTTTTGAAATCAGAAAATGTAAATCTGCTATTCTGGTGCCTAACATTTCCATATAAATTGTAGGGTCCGTGTTGTCCACTTTTGCAGAAAATCTAGTTGAGGTTTTATTGAATTTGTAGATCGGTTTGGGGAATATTGCCCTTTAAACAATATTAATTCCTCTAGTCCAGGAACTTGGGATATCTTTTTGCTTATTTCAGTGTTTCAATGATGTTTTATAGTTTTCAGCATACAAGTCTTATATCTCTTTTGTTAAATTTATTTCTATTTTATTTTTTATGCTGTTGTAAATGGAATTGTTTTTTGAACTTATTTTTGAATTGTTCATGCACATTTACAGAAATATTATCAAGTTTTCATATTGATTTTGTATCTTGAAGCCTTGCTGAACTAATTAGCTCTAATAGTATTTTTGTGGATTCCTTGGGATTCTGTATCTAGAAGATCATGTCATCTGCAAGTAGAGTTTTAATTCTTCTTTTTCAATCTGGATGCCTTTTATTTCATTTTCATGCCTCATTTTCCTGGCCAGAACTGCCAATATAATGTTGACTAAAAAGAAGTAAGTGATGAGAGCAGATATCATTGTTTTGTTCTTGATGTTAAGGTGGAAAGCTTTCAGTAAGCTGTATGTTCTTGGTAGATGTTCTTTATCAGGTTGAGGATATTTCTTTTCTTTCTTTTCTTTTATGTGTGGTTTTTCTATTCCTTTCTATTTGAAGTTTGTTTTTTTTTTTCCCAGTCATGAAAGGGTATTGGAGTTTAAAGTTTTTTTTTAAATATTTATTTATTTTTGAGAGAGAGAGAGAGAAAGAGGGGGGGCAGAGAGAGAGGTAGGCACAAAATCCAAAGCAGGCTCCAGGTTCTGAGCTGTCAGCACACAGCCTGATGTGGGGCTTGAACTCACAAACCACAAGATCATGACCTGAGCTGAAGTCAGAAGATCAACTGACTGAGCCACCCAGGCACCTCTGGGTGTTGGAGTTTTTAAATGCTTTCATTGTGTCTATTGAGATGATCATATGATTTGCTCCCCCTCTTTTTAATTGATATTTTCTTTTGTAAGTTGTATTTGAGAGAGAGAGAGAGAGAGAGCAGGGGAGGGGAGGAGAGAGAGAGAGAGAGAGAGAGAGAGAGAGAGAGAGAGAGAGAATGAATCTTAAGCAGGCTCCGTGCTCAGTGTGGAGCCTGATGTGGGATTTGATCCCACAATCCTGGGATCATGACCTGAGCCGAAATCAAGAGTTTAACGCTCAACTGACTGAGCCACCCAGGAACCCTTAATTGATATTTTCTATTATATTGGCTGATTTTTGTATGTGGGATCAACTTTTCATTCCTGGGATAAATTCCACTTGCTCATGCTGTGCAATCTTTTTCATATGTTGCTGGATTTGGTGTGCTGATATTTTGTTAAGTGTGTTTTCAGTCTTATTCATAAGGAGTGCTATTCTGTAGTTTTCTTGTGGTATCTTTGTGGATTTTGGTATCAGAGTAATACTACTTTTACAGAGTGAGTTGGAAACTATTCCTTTTCCTTTTTTTGGAGGCTTGTCAAGGATGGATGTTAATTCCTCTTTAACGTTTAGTTGAAGTCCCCAGTGAAGACATCTGGTCCTGGGGCCTTTATCTCCCTTCTCTTCCCCTTCCCTTCCCTTCCAAAATGTTTTAGTTATTTATTTTGAGAGGGGGAGATGGGCAGACAGAGAGGGAGAGAGAATACCAAGCAAGCTCCATGCTGTCAGCACAGAGCCCAAAGTAGGGCCTGTGAGATCATGACTTGAGTCAAAACCAAGAGTCCTACACTAATCAACTGAGCTACCCAGGCACCCCTTTTCCTTACCCCCCTTCTCCCCTCCCTCCCTCCCTCCCTCCCTCCCTCCCTCCCTCCCTCCCTCCCTTCCTTCCTTCCTTCCTTCCTTCCTTCCTTCCTTCCTTCCTTCCTTCCTTCCTTCCTTCCTTCTTTCCTTCCTTCTGAAGCTTTTTGACTACTAATTCAACCTCTTGTCTATTCAAGGTTTCTATTTTTCTTCATAGGAATTGGTCTATTTCATCTATGTTGTTTAACTTGTTGGCATTCAGTCATTTGTAGTAGTCCCTTGTAATTCTCTCATTTCTGTGATGTTGGCAGTAATATCCTCACTTTCATTCCTGACATTTGTGATTTGAGTCCTCTCTCTCCTTCCCTTTCTTTTTTTCTGTCTTTCCCTGCTCTTCTTCTCTCCCTCCCTCATCCTCTGTTAAGTCAGTGTAGCTAAAGGTTTGTCAACTTTAATTTTTTTAAACTTTTATTTATTTCTGAGAGAGAGAGACAGAGTATGAGTGGGGGAGAGGCAGAGAGAGAGGGAGACAGAGAATCTGAAGCAGGCTCCAGGCTCTGAACTGTCAGCACAGCGCCCGGCGCCGGGCTTGAATCCACGGACTGTGAGATCATGACCTGAGCCAAAGTCGGATGCTTAACTGACTGAGCCACCCAAGCACCCCAAGGTTTGTCAACTTTAAAACTTGGTCTTTTTAAAGAACCAACTTCTAGTTTTATTGATTTTCTCTATTTTAAAAACTTCTCGATTTTTTTTAATGTTTATTTATTTTTGACAGAGAGAGACAGAGCTTGAGCAGGGGAGGGGCAGAAAGAGAGGGAGATACAGAATCCGAAGCAGGCTCCATGCTCTGAGCTGTCAGCACAGAGCCCGACGCGGGGCTTGAACTCACGAACTGTGAGATCATGACCTGAGCCAAAGTCAGACTCTTAACCAGCTGAACCACCCAGACTCCCCTCTCTTGTGATTTCTTATCTGACACATTAGTTATTTAGTAGTGGACTGTTTCATATCCATGTATTTGGAATCTTACAGTTTTCCTTCCATTATTGATTTCTAATTTCTTTTCATTGTGGTCAGAGAACATACTCTATATGGCTTCAGTTGTTTCAGATGTATTGTTTTATGGCCTTGCATATGATCTACACTGGAGAATGTTCCATGTGCTCTTCAGAATAATACATATTCTGCCGCTGTTGAGTGGAGTGTTGTATAGATGTCTGTTAGGTTCAGCTGGTTTATAGTGTTGTTCAAGTTTTGAATTTCCTTATGGATCTTTTGTCTAGTCTGTCCATTTTGGAAGTGGGTCATTGAACTCTGGAACAATTATTGTTGAGTTGCCTATTTCTGCATTAATTTCTTCCTGCTTTTGTTTCAAGTATTTTGGGGTTCTGTCGTTAGGTGTGCATGTATTTATAATTGTTATATTTTCTAATTAGAGTGATATTTTTATCATTATTAAATCTTTGTCTCCAGTAATATTTTTTGTCTCAAAGTCTATTTTGTCTGATATTAGTGTAGCCATCCAGCTCTCTTTTGGTTACTGTCTGTATGGTGTATCTTTTTCCATCCTTTTCCTTTCAGTCTGTATGTGTTTGAGTGTAAAGCATTTGCCTTATAGACAGCATATAGTCAGATCATGTTATTTTTAAAAAATCCATTATGTAAATATCTGCCTTTTAAAATTTGAGTAAACACTAAATGTCAATGTTTAATCCATTGATATTTAATATAATTATCAATGAGGTAGGATTTATGTCTGCCATTTTTCTGTTTGTTTTCTGTATGTCTTAATCTTCCTCTATTCATACATTACTGCCTTCTTTTGTGTTAAATACATATATTCCAGTATACCATTTTATTCCCTTGTCTTTTCTTTACTACATTTTTGAGTTATTGAATAGTGGTTGCCCTGGAGATTAAAATTAATGTATTAATTTATAAGAAATACTTCAGATTAAAACTTAATTACAACAGTATACAAAAACTTTGTTTATATGTATCTCCATTCCTTACCCATCATACAAATTACATTTTTAAACATTATATTCTTGATCAACACAGATATTTAATTATTTTTTTTAACATTTGTTCATTTTTGAGAGACACAGAGAGACAGAGCATGAGTAGGGTAGGGGCAGAGAGAGAAGGAGACACAAAATCCAAAGCAGGCTCCAGGTTCTGAGCTGTCAGCACAGCCTGATGCAGGGCTCAAACTCACAGACTACAAGATCATGACCTGAGCTGAAGTCAGATGTTTACCTGACTGAGTCACCCAGGCACCCCTTATATAAATGTCTTTTAAATCAGATGTTAGAAGAAAATAATTTCAAACAAAAAAATACATTTATCATCTTTTGTATTTACCTTCCTGGTGCTCTTTTTTCTTTCATGTGGATTTTAGTTATCTAGTGTTCTTTCATTTCAGCCCAATGGGTTCCTTTCAGTGTATCTTGCAGGGTAAGTTGGCTAGTGATGAATTATCTCAGTTTTAGTTTCCCTGGGAGTGTCTTAATTTCTCCTTCCTGAAGGATAATTTTTGTATATGAAATTCTCAGTTTAGAGTCTTTCTTTCAACACTTTGAATATTTCTTCCCACTGCCTTCTTTTCTTTCTTTCTTTCTTAAAATTTTTTTAATGTTTATTTATTTTTGAGAGAGAGACAGAGTGCGATTGGGGGAGGGCAAAGAGAGAGGGAAACAGAATCCGCAGCAGGCCCCAGGCTCTGAGCTGTCAGCACAGAGCCTGACTCAGGGCTTGAACCCATGAAGCATGAGATCATGACCTGAACTGAAGTTGGACATTTAACCGACTAAGCCACCCAGGCACCCTCCCACTGCCTTCTGATGACAAATCAATTGTTAGTCTTATAGAGGATCCCTTGTACGTGTTGAGTTGCTTCTCTCTTGCTGCTTTCAAGAATCTTCTTGTCTTTCAATAATTTATTATGCTTTGTCTAGGTGTACATGTGTTTGAGTTCATCCTAATTGGGGTTTGTTGAACTTCTTTGATGCTACTTCTCATATTTAATGTTTTTCATGAAAGCTTTTGCCATTAGTTATTCAAATATTCTTTCTGTTTCTTTGTGTCTTTTCCTTCTGAGGCTCCCATTATGTGTATCCTGGTATGATTGGTAGGGTCTTACAGATTGCTGAGGCTGAGGCTGTGTTGATTTTTTTTCATTCTCTTCTGTTCCTTACAGTGCATGATCCATTAACCTTTCTGTAAGTTCACTCATTCTTTCTTCTACCTGCTCAGATCTGTAATTGAACCCCTATGTAAGTGTTTTATTTTAGTTATTATACTTTTTCTAACTACAGAATTTTCATTTCATTTTAGAAACGTAATTTCTATCTCTTTATTGGGTCCTCTATTTGGTGAGACAACATTCTTGGTCTATTTCAGATACTTTATTTGAAGTCTTTTTCTAGTACGTACAACATCTAGGCTTCCTCAGGGAGTTTCTGTTAATAGCTTTCTTTCCCCTTTGTATATGGGCCATATTTTCTTGTTTCCTTGGATGTCTCATAATCTTTTGTTGAAAATTGGACACTTTAAATAATATAATGTGGCCACTCTGGAAATTTGATTATTCCCTTTCCAAGGGTTTATTATTATTGCTATTTGTTGTTGCTTATTTAATGACTCATAAACTAATTCTGTAAAGTTTGTATTTTTTGTTATGTGTGGCTACTTAATTCTCTTCACAGTTAGCTTAGAGATCAACTAATGATCAGACAGAAATTTCTTAAATGCCTAGCATCATTTAGACTTTTGGAAGTCTTTACAGAAGGGCTGTGTGTGCATATGGGGACATATGTTCAACACTTAGCCAGTTAGTTTATAATTCCACTTTAGCCTTTGCTTTCTGCTTGCACAGAGTCTCAAGGTCAGTCCAAGATGAGAGCTTAGGACTTTCTCAGGCCTTTACTGAGCATACACACAATTCTTGGCATGTTCATAGCATTTTGCATGCTCATGGCCTTTTTTGGATATTCAGAAGTATGTTGGAGCTTTTCAAAGACCCTGTGTATATCTCATATTTCATGGCTTTTTCCATTAAGCTTTTTGGTCACCCTGTTTTTTGCCCTTTTGTTATCCATTGCTTCTAGTAGCTGTGATTGTTAATAATTGTTGTCAATTGTTTTCCACAAATATCCCCAGGAAAAAGACTTCATACTGAGCAAACTCTGAGTCACGTCAAGTAAAAAGAAGTCTTCTGAGTGAATTCTTTAAGACAACAACCAGACAGTTCAAATAATGGCAGTTCTCTGGGAATGGGACCTTGAAGGAACTTCAACTGTGTTTTGTCAGGTTGCTGGTATGCATCATGATTGTGGGCTGTTGGTTTTCAAGGCTGTAGCAGAAAATGGGAAGTGGCATGGGACTAGGGCAAACTCAAATGTCATAAGGCTCATTGTTCTTACTCAGATACAGCCATTTTTATTTAATAAACACTCATTAGATTGCTGCAAGCCTTTTGTTTATTTCTAGAGTTCTGAAAAAGTTGATTTTGACATTTTTTGGCCAATTTTCTCATTTCTTTTATGGCAGAGAGAATTTTCATTGGTCCTTAGTCTGCTTTTTTTTCCTTTTGCTGACATCCCTGTTTTTATTAAAGTTTGAGGGTTCTTTTTATATTCTAAGTACAAATCCTGTATGAAATATGTGCTTTCCAAATATCTTATCCCACTATGTTGCTTGTCTTTTCATTCTCTCAGCAATGTTTTAGTGTTTTTAAAAAGAGATGTAAAATTTTATGAATTCCAGTTTTTCAAGTTTTTTATTTTATAGATAGAGATCATGCTTTTAGTGTTTTGTCTGAGAAATCTTTGTCAGATCCAAGGTCACAAAGCTTTCTCTCTTTGTTTCTTCCCTGCAAATTTTACAGTTTTCATTTTTATATTTAGGTCTGTGATTCATTTGAAATGAACTCTTGTGTGTAGTTTCAGATCTGGATTAAAAGTTATTTATTTTTGGGTGCTGGGTAGTTCCATCGGTTAAGCCTCCAACTTCAGCTCAGGTCATGATCTTGCAGTGTGTGGGTTCAAGCAGCGTGCCGGGCTCTGTGCTAACAGTTCGGAGCCTGGAGCCTGCTTCAGATTCTGTCTCCCTCTCTCTCTGCCCCTCCCCCTCTCACACTCTGTCTCTCTCAAAAATAAATAAACATTAAAAAAATTTTTTTAAATAATAATAATAAAAAAAGATCCATATGAATATCTAGTTTTTCCAGCACCATTTGTTGAAAGTCTGTCCTTTCTTTGTGGAATTGCCTTTGTACATTTCTCAAAAGTTTTTTTTTTTTTTTTTTTTTTTTCTGGTCTATATGTGTAGGGCTATTTCTGCAATGCTCTGTTGGTCTATTTGTTTATCTTGATGCCAGTACCACACTGCTTGATTAATATGCTAAAAAGAATGTGTGTGTGAGTGTGTCTGTGTGTGTGTCTGTTTGTGTTTTCTGGTAGGAAATGAGGTGTCTGTATCAGAGAAGAAACATTTTATTACCCATAGTGCATCAGTTTCCTTAGGAGAAACATACTGCATGCCAGTTTTTCACCTGTGGGTACAGTGGCATTGCCTGATAGCGGAGGGACTGTGAATTCAAATAAGATGGTTGGCATGTTTGCCCTTTTTCTCTTCTACAGAGAGAGAACAGACTCTTACTCTGCAATGTAAACAAATTCTTTCTAATAAAGGGCCATTTCCTAGGTTCATTACACTGGAATATAAGCAAATGGCTGTAGGGGAAGTAAGTCTCTTTATCTCTCCTGAGCAATACATTTTTGCTACCTTTCAAGGCATTCAAATCACCCTTTAACTGTGTATTCCAGTGCTGCTTGTCCAGCAAGTCCAGACTTTGGAGAAATTCATGGAGAATTCTCTCTCAACATACTGTAACTTTTATATTAAACCTTGAAATCAGGTTATGTTAGTTCTCCAACTTTGATCTTATTTTTCAAAGTTGTCTTGGCCATTCTATGTCCTTTGAATTTTCATGTGAATGTTAGAATGAGTGTTTCAGTTTTACAATGAAGCATGCTGAGATTTTTATTGAAATTGCATTAAATTTATAGATCAGTATTTCTCAACCTTGACACTAGAACTCTTGACATTTTGGGCTGGATAATCCCGTGTTATGGGGGCTATTTTCTGAACTGTAGGATGCTTAGCATCATCCTTGGCCTTTAACCACTAGATAGCAGAATTATTCCTTGCTCACAAATTACAACTAATAATGCTTTTAGACATTGCAAATATCACCTGGGGGAACAAAGTCATCCCTGGTTAAAATATCACTAATATAGATCAATTTGGAGAGAATTGATGTTGTAACAATATTTAGTTTTATGTTCTGTGAACAAATTATACTTCTCTGTTTATTTAGGTCTTTAATTTTTTCAGCAGTGTTTTTTTAGTTTTTTAGTTTTCAGTGTAGAGGTCTTACATGTCTTTTGTCAGACATACCTTTCTCTATTCCATGTTTTTTTTTTTTTCATGTTTAATGCTATTGTAAATGGTATTGTTTAAAATTCAGGTTTCTGATTACTTGTTATTAGTATCTAGAAATTCATTTGCATCTGGGGTATCAATCTTATATTCTGCAACAGTGGAAAATTCTCTTAGTTTTTGTAGGTTGTCACTAAGGCTTTTCAATTTTGTTTTTAATTTCAATGCTATTTCTTAGGTATAAGTTGTATGTGGATTACTCCTTTAGTTTTCCAATTGCTTTTTTTCATAGGAAACATGGGAAGTGTTCTGTATAATTGGTGAGTACAACTTAATATAGGGTCAGGTTGCCAAATGTGGAATTCCATTTTTTTTTTTTTTTTTTTTTTTTGGTGAATGCTGTAGTATTTTTAAAATTGAAGTATAGTTAAAATACACTATTATATTGATTTCAGGAATATAACATAGTGATTTAATATTTATAAACTTTATAAAATAATCACAATAAGTCTAGTTACCATCTGTTACCATAACAAAGTTATTATAATATTAGTTTTTAAAAGTTTTAAAATTAATTAATTGATTATGTAATTTATTTTGGGTGGAGGGGCAGAGAGAGAGAGGGAAAGAGAGAATCCTAAACAGACCATGCTGTCAGTGCAGAGCCTGATGCAGGGCTTGATCTTATGACTGTGAGATCATGACCTGAGCCAAAATCAAGAGTCGGATGGATGCTCACCAACTGAACCACCCAGGCACCCTTAAATATTATTGACTATATCCCTTATTCTGTACTTTATATCCCTGTGACTTACTTCTTTTATAACTGGAAGCTTGTATTTCTTAATTTTTTTCACCTGTTTTGCCCATACTGTCACCTCCCTCCTTACCCTCTGGCAGCCACCAGTTTGTTCTCTGTATTTATGAGTCTGTTTTTTGTTTCTGTTTTCTTTTGTTTGTTTTTAGATTCTAAATGTAAATGAAATATTATGGTATTTGTCTTTTTGTGACTTATTGCATTTAGAATAACACCCTCTAGGTCCATCCATGTTGTTGAAAATGGCAAGATTTCATACTTTTTATGGGCAAGTAATATTCCATTGTATGTGTATGTCCGTTCATCTATCAATGGACTCTTATGTTATTTTCTTATCTTGCCTATTATAAATAATGCTGTATTATTTGTATTATGTGATAATTTGATATACCTATTCAATTGACCCTTGAACAACATGGGTAACTGTGAAGGTCCACTTCTGTGTGGAATTTTTTACGGTATAGTACTGCAAATACCTTTTTTCTTCCTTATGACTTTCTTAACATTTTTTTTCCCCTAGCTTACTTTATTGTAAGAATATAGTAAATTATACATATAACATGCAACATATGTGCTATTCAGCTGTTAGGCTATCTGTAAAGCTTCCTGTCAACAGCAGACTATTAGTAGTTAAGTTTTTGGGGAGTCAGAGTTACATGCGTGTCTTAACTGCATGGGGGTTGGTGTCCCGACTCTTGTATTGTTCAAGTGTCAACTGTATACTGTAAAATGATTATCACAATTAAATTAACACAACATTTACCTTATATGGTTACACTTTTTTTTGTGGTGAGAATGCTCAAGATTTACTCAGCAAATTTCAAGTGTATATACAGTATTATTAACTGCAGTTACCATGTTGTACATTAGATCTCCAGAACTTATTTATCTTATAACAGAAAGTTTGTACACTTTGACCAACATCTCATTTCTCCCACATTCTAGCCCCTCATAATTACCATTCTCTGTGTTTCTATGAGCAATTAAAAAAAAAAAAACAGATTCCACATAATATGAGTGATAATGGTGCAATTTTCTTTCTGTGTTTGGCTTATTTCACTTAGATTTCACTTAGTATAATGTCCCACAGGTTTATCTATATTGTTGCCATGACAGTATTTTCTTCTTTTTTATGGTTGAATAATATTGCTCCGTGTGTGTGTGTGTGTGTGTGTGCGCGCGCGCACATGTGCACGCACGCACATGCATGCACACACACACGTATTTTCTTTGTCAGTGGACACACAGGTTGTTTCCATATTATGTCTATTGTGATAATGCTGCAATTAACATGGGAGGACAGATACCCCTTTTGAGATACTAATTTTGTTTCCTTTGGATAAGTAGCCAGCAGTGGGATTTCTGCATTGTATGGTATGAGATGATAGCTCATTGTGGTTTTGGTTTGAATTTCCCTGATGGTTAGTGATATGCAGCATGTACTTCTTGGCCATTTGTATGTCTTCTTTAGGAAAATGTCTATTCAGCCACTTGATAATTTTTTATTAGATTATTTGTGGTGGTTTTGTTTTGTTTTGTTTTTGTTTGTTTTGCTATTGAGTTAAGTATGAGTTCCTTCTATAGTTTAGACACTAATCCCTTACGTGATGTTTTGCAAATGTTTTCTCCCATTCCATGGTTTGCTTTTTCATTTTGGTGTTTCTTTTTTTGTTTAGAAGCTTTTTAGTTTGATGTAGTTCCACTTATCTGTTTTTGCTTTTCCAGGGCTTTTAGTGTCATTACTAAAAAGTCATTGCCAAGGCGAGTGTCGAGGAGTTTTTTTTCCCATGTTTCCTTCTTGAAATTTTACAGTTTGTCTTATATTTACATCTTTAATCCATTTCAAGTTAATTTGTGTGAGCATTGTAAGATAAGGTGCCAGTTTCATTATTTTGCTTGTGGATATTCAGTTTTCCTTGTACCATTTATTGAAGTGACTGCCCCTTCTCCCTTGTGTGTTCCTGGCACCTTGTCCAAGGTTAGTTGACCATACATATAGTTTGTTTTTGGGTTCTGAAGTTTGTTCTGTTTGTCTGTGTGTCTGTTTTTATGCCTGTACCATACTGTTTTGATTACTATAGCTTTATAACAGTTTGAAATCAGGAAGTGTTATGTCTCCAGCTTTGTTGTTTTTTGTCAGGATTATTTGGCTATTCAGGGTCTTTTGTGATTCCATACAAATTTTAGGATTGTTTGATCTGTTTTTGTGAATAACATCATTGGGATTCTGATGTGGATTGCACTGAATTTGTAAATCACTTTGGGCAGTATGGACAATTTAATAATATTAATTCTTCTAATCCATGAACATGGGATATCGTTGAATTTATGTGTGCCTTCTTCAGTTGGCTTTCATCAATGTTAGTTTTCATTGTGCAAAATTTTCACCTCCTGGTTAAATTTACACCTAAGTATTATATTGTTTTTGATGCTATTAAAAATATGATTATCGAGGGGCGCCTGGGTGGCGCAGTCGGTTAAGCGTCCGACTTCAGCCAGGTCACGATCTCGCGGTCCCGGAGTTCGAGCCCCGCGTCGGGCTCTGGGCTGATGGCTCGGAGCCTGGAGCCTGTTTCCGATTCTGTGTCTCCCTCTCTCTCTGCCCCTCCCCCGTTCATGCTCTGTCTCTCTCTGTCCCAAAAATAAACGTTGAAAAAAAAAATTTAAAAAAAAATATGATTATCGCCTTAATTTCTTTTTCCCATAATTCATTGTTAGGGTATAGAAACACAACTGATTTTTGTATGCTGATTTTGTATTCTGCAACTTTACTGAATTTGGTTATTAGTTCCAACAGCTTGTTTTTGTGGAATCTTCAAAATTTTTATATGTAAGATCATATCATGTCCAAACAGATACTGTTACTTCTTCCTTTCTGATACGGATGCCTTTTTTGTCTTTTCATGCCTGATTGCTCTGGCTAGGACTTCCAGTACTACGTTGAATAAAAGTGGTGAGAGTGGGCACCTTTTTTTGGTTCCTGTATTTGAAGAAGCAGTCACCTCCTGTAGTCTTTACTGACTGACTTTGGACTTTAGTCAGTCCATGTAGTGATTCTGATGCTTTTTCCAACCCTCTATGGGTATGCCTACTGCATAGTTTTCTGTTTTGCTCATGGAGGGGTAGTCCTTAAGATTGTATGCTTTTTCTCAAGCCCACAAAGCCAGGGCAGGTTCTGAGAGCTGTACAGATCCCCTCATTATTCCAGGTGGAACAAGAAAGAAGTAGGCCTCTTGGGTAGTGTCCTGTACAGCTAGGGAAGCTGGGCAAAGCTCTTCCATGTTTTCACTTTCCCCATGGGAGACATCACAGTTTGAGGGGTCTCTCTTGGCACCGAGCTGTGCTGCCTGTGGGAGGGCTGATGCAGGCAAAGTGAAACTGTTTCCCTTACTGTCTTCATTGTGTCTGTTTTTGGATTTTTTTGCTTCAACGCTGTGTTGAAACTTCTCTGATGGACTCCCACAGAGATACTTTCATCCATGGGTGGTGGTCAAAATTGATATTCTGTGGGAGATGACAGTAGAAAACTGTTGTACCATCTTGCTGGCATCACTCCACCATTGCTTCTTTTAAAGATATTAATTTTTATTCATGTGACACAATTATATTTATTGATACTCTTCAAGTTATACTTTAGCTGTTTAAGTTACCTTAAAGAGAACTTTCTTATCTAATGAGTGTGAGAGTAGGTGTATGTGAGACAAAGAGACAGATAGACAGAAAGAGGGAAGTGTATATTAGAATACCAAAGAATTTGGTGCTCCAAATAAATATACAGGCTTGGTTCTCTGATATCATAAGGCAAATTTGTCCCTTTACTATGCACAGCTCAGAAAGCATTTCAGGCAGTATCTGGAGTACTTACTGGTGGAGAGATATTTTATTTAATAAAATAAATGTCTGCTTTTGTATCACAGTGGTGCACATATTTCTTTGGAACATAGTTAAGCAGTTCATCCCCAAACACCTTTTATCTATATATGTTGTCCTCCTATTCTGTGACCTCTCCTCTTTTTTCTCACTGTACTAGACTTTGTCAAGTGGTGTTCTTTTATGTTTTTGCATTCTGATAGAATTTCCGAAGCTTTCCCCTGTATCACTAGTTTGGCTTTCCAGGGTATAAGTTCTGATCTTTACTTCCTTCAGTATGAACTCTTCTTCTGTGCTTATATTTTTAGTCTCTGTGGCATTCCTTCTTGCTTCAAGCACATTGCTTTTCATCCTGTCCCTTCCGAACACAGTCTGCTCTCTCCTGGGCTCCGTGCCCTTGGCTCACAGAGGCTCTGTCTGCCTGCAGTCCACCCAGGATGCAATCTTCAAAAGACGTTTCTGATCCTACACATCATTTTTACAGATAGGCTCTCCCTCTTAATGTCTACAGTCTCCCCCTTTTCCCTGTTTCTATGGGAGGCACTTTGATTGGCACTTTTTTACTTATCCTTTTCAAAATATTACATGGACATTTTATTTAGAATAATTTTGTTGTGAAAAATAACAAATACAATACAAACATTCACGCAATACACATTGGTGTAAAAAAAATAAAGGAGAAAGCCACACACAAAATGCCACCTCCAACAAATAGCCCATCAATGTGCCATCTGGCGAACAGCATTTCAGGCATCCCTCTGTTTATGGATATAAATAGAGAATATGTGTATAAAGAGTTTTATATACATTTTACTGTAAGGATGAGCACTGAAATTTAAATTTATTTTTGTTATAATTTAACAAGAAGCTGAATATAAATATGCTTCACAGTCCAGTGGAAAATGTTATGAAAAATTTTAAGTGGTTGGAGTCATTCTTTTCAAGAACTAGAAGTTCCAAGTTTATGGTTTCTCTTGACTGCCTGTTTAAGTGCAGAGGAAATTAGCAGACACATACTTAATTTCACAGAACAGTATAGGATGGGGGTTAATACTTGGTACTCAGACAGCGTGGGTTCACATCCCAGCTCTGCCACTTGACCTTGGGCAAATCGTGGAGCCTCACTATGATTTAGTTTCCCTTGTTGGTATGATAGAACTAAGAACAGTATCATTCTCACAGGGTTGTCATGAACATTAAGTGAGTTATTATCATAATTTATAATTTATGGCACTTAGGGCAGTGTCTGGCACATTAATATCATTATTTCCCCTCTCTGATTTTTCTTTAGTTAGAGTGGTAAGTTCCTAGGGCAGGGTTTGTAGCATTTGTATTCTCTCCTTCCCACTTCCTTCAATATTTCACCTTTGTCCCATACTCAGGTACATTTGGTGCACCCCAGCAGCCCGGCATCTTAGCCTCTATTCCTTCTAAGCTCCTTTCTTTACTGAGGGAAGGCCTAGCTTCCTCATTTTGGCCAGCATGAGCTGTGGCCATGAGCAAAATCTGTGGCCAGATTTTGTTGTCCACTAGTTTTTTTTTTTTTAATGTTTTATTTATTTTTAAGAAAGCACAAACCAAGGAAGGGTAGAGAGAGGGGGACAGAGGAACTGAGGCAGGCTCTGTGCTGACAGCAGTGAGCCCAGTGTAGGGCTTGAACTCATGAACTCTGAGATCATGACCTGAGCCGAAGTTGGAAGTTCAACCAACTGAGCCACCCAGGCGCCCTTGTTTTTTGCTTTTATAGAATGGTTCATAATTACTTTGTCTGTTAAATTCTTTTTTTTTTTCCCCTAAAGTGATCTCTGCACCCAACATGGGGCTTGAATTCACAACCCTGAGATCAGGAGTTGCAGGCTCTACCGACTGGGCCAGCCTGGTGCCCCATCCCTTAAATTCTTAAAGATAATTTGTTCTTCACTTGAAGGAAAACCTACCTAGGAATAAGTTTCTTTCACTAAAGACAACATGGTCCAGCCAACCCCCCGAGAGACACCCTCCCTGGTGCTGCCCTCCGTGGGATCTACTTATTCTTCCTAGAGATTCATATGTTGGTCTCTTCTGTTATGATGTAAAAAAATTTTTTTAATGTTTATTTATTTATTTTGAGAGAAGGAGAGAGAGAGAGAGAGAGAGAGAGAGGGAGAGAGAATGAACAGGGGAGGGGCAGAGAGAGGGAGAGAGAGAGAATCCCAAGCAGGCTCTGCACTGTCAGCACAGAGTCCAATGTGGGACTTGATCTCACAAACCGTGAGATCATGACCTGAGCCGAAATCAAGAGTTGGACACTCAACCAGTTGAGCCACCCAGATGCCCTTGTTATGATGAAAAATTTAACGCACCCAGAAAAGTATAGAAAAAACACATATAATGTACACTTGTGTCATAACAGCTATGTATAACAAATAACTTTTCGCCATAATTGCTTCATCGCTTTTTAAATGAAATAAGTTGCTATGTACAATCGAAACTCTTGGTACCCATCCTCTAGCGCCCCACCCCCACGGCATCCTTTTCACTCCCTTTTTGGCAGTTCGCCACCGTCTTGCAGTTGGTGTGTGTTCTTCCCGCCCACACTTTTATACTTTCTATTATACACGTGTCTATAATCAACACAGAACACTGTTTGGTGTATTTTAAAATTCACATAAGTGGTATTGTGTTGTCACTTGTCAGTGCTGTCTTCTATTAGTCAGTGCAGTGTTTTCTATACTTACCCATGTTGATATGTGTAGACCTTGTTGTTTACTTCAGTTGCATACGTAATGTTTCATTGCATGAATGGAAACCTCAAGAGTTTTCCACTTTTTAGTATTACAAGCAGGCAATTCAGCTACTATTCGTGTATCTGACTGTGTGTGCTTTTGTGTGACCATTTCCCTGGGAAACTGGGTTTCAAACTTGCCTGCACATTTGGAGTCCTTTGGAGAGTTCAAAAAAAATGCTCGTGTCTAGGTCGCACCCCAGGTATTGTGATTTAATTGGTCTGAGAGGTAGCCTGGGCATTAGCATTTAAAAATCTCTCCAGGAAAATTCTCACAATGTAGCAGTGTTTGAGAACCTCTGCTTTAGACACTGCTGTCCAGTCTAGGAGCCACAGATCATATGTGACTATTCCAATTTAAGTTAGTTAAGATGAACTATATTGAAAATACAGTTTATCACTTGCAGCTTTCAAGTGCCTAATAGCCCCAAGTGGCTAGCGCATCGGACAGCACAGATGTAGGGCATTCCCACTGTTGCACAAAGTTCTGTGGGAGCACTGTTCTAGGGTGCATACCTAGTCAGGCACTTGGGGCCAGGGGACACCTGCGTGCTAGCTGTGGATGTGCTGCTTTTTAAAGCAGCTGTCTTTGTTTTTTACTGCTGCTACCACACACCGCTACATGTTTAGTTCTAGGAAACTGACCTACCTGCGATGTATCGTCTCCCTCTTCTCTGTGCTGTGTGGATACTTCTGTGCTTCCATTCCTTGCTGGTTCTTTTCTTTTGAATGGACCAGTTCCTTGCTGAGTGACCTGGGCCTGTGCTGGGAAGGTGAGAGCAGAGTGCTGGGGTGGGCATGGCTTCCATTGAGTGTGGTGTCTGGATCTGCCTCGCCATCATGTGATCCCTGAGATCCCTGTCTCTGAGCTCCACTGTCTTGGGCTTTAGTCCTTCTCCACCTCCAACTCTGCACCCCCACCTGGGCCAGAGTCTTGGCTCAGGGCTGGGTTTCAAGTGATGGCTGACACCCTCTGACCTCCTCCTGCTCCCTGCTCTGCTGGACTGAACTGACATCTGGGTCTCTCCCACCCCCAGCCCTGTGCTGCCACCACTCCCCACCCCATCCCCCCAAGGGCCTGATGGCATTTCGAGAAGAGGGGATACGTGTGTCCCAGCATCTCCTCATGTTTGGCAGGGATACTACCTCACGTGCTTTGGGCCTGATCATAGCTTCGTTTCCTGACCCTGCACTTCTCTTCATTTCACTCTTCTTTCGGGTGGAGTTTGGGACTGGGAGTTGGGTACAAGTGCCCCCACCATTACCATCTTTGTTGCTCGAGTGCTGTCTCTCTCTTTGGACCAGGAGCAAGCTCAGGCTAGACTAGGGACTTCTCAGTCAGCAGGACTGGAAAGGGCTCACATGGGCCATGGCAGTGCCGTCTCAGCATTGGGTAGTGGAGGGGGGGTGGCTTGGTTTGGTGTGAATTCTCAGCTTCTGGCAAGCTCTCTTCCAGAGTCCACACCCCTTCTGTGGTGGCCCAGAGGCCTGACTCTGATGGAGAATGAATACTCCACGGTCACCCCAGGTACTGACATCAGGGTCCTGTTCCCACTTGCCCAGTTCAAGGGGGAGCTGCACCTCCCAAAAGGTCGTCAGCTGCAGGGCTAGGGTCTCACTGTTTTTGGAGAGGGGCTGTGCTGTCTTGGGCATAAGGAAATGGTAGGGGCAGGGAGGAAGGGGACAGTACTGAGGCTGCTGGGGTCAGCATCTGGCTAGCATTTAGGAAAACCAGAAAAGAGGACACCTCCTTCCTGCCATTTTCCAGAGTTCAGCCTGGCCAGGTACTCATCAGCCAGGGTTTCCTGCCTCCTCAGTTACCTGCTGCCCTGAGTTGGACGCTTGAGTGCGGTGCTCTGGTTCTCCTCTTTTTCTCTGTCTTCTTCGCCGATATTTCAGAGGAATGTAGCTATTATCTTGCCCTGCTTTGTGAAATGGGACTCTTTCTCATTCTTTTTTTTTTTTTTAACTTTCCAGTGGATGCCATGTTCTATAAGGTTTAAGTGATCTCTCCCAAATTCTGTGTCCAGCTCGGGTCCCTCACCTGAGCCTCTAGCCTTCTGCATCTGGCTGCCTCCCTGACCAATGTGATTGGCTGTCTAGTTGACATTTTACTTATTTATTTATTTTAATATAATTTGTTGTCAAATTGGCTTCCATATAACACCCAGTGCTCATCCCAACAAGTGACCTCCTCAGTGCCCATCACCCATTTTCTCTTCTCCCCCGCCTGCCCTCAGTTTGATATTTTAAACTCAGCATCTGCAGAGTGAACTCCTAGGCTCCCCATACCTGCTCCTCCCAGTGTCCCCCACCCCCCTGAGCTCACCGCAGCCTTGTCCTTCCAGACCTTCAGGCCAGAGATCTTGGAGGTATCCTTGACTTCCTTTTATCTCTCTGACCAACCCATTGGCAAATACTGTTGACTCTTTCAGGATGTATCCAGAAAGCAGCTCTTTCTCAACGCTTGTCACCATGGTTCCAGCCACCACTGTTTCTTGAGGGGGCTATCAGGGCAGCCTCACTGCGGGGCTCCTGCTTCCACCTTTGTCCCCCAACATGCTGTTCTCAGCATGGGATCCCCATCAAAGCATGAATAAGATCACATCCCTCCCTGCTTTGTACCTTCCAGGGGCTCCCCACTTTTCTCTGTGTCTAAGTGCCCCACAGTGGCTTCCGGGCCCTAGATGACCTACCCAGCCACCCCCTGCCCCTCTGCCTCACCTCCTTCTCACCTCCTTGCTTTCTACAGCCACACTGACCCTGGCTCTGTTCACTGGAGCCCACAAGGCATGATCCTGCCTCAGGGCCTTTACAGGAGCTACTCCTTCTGCTGGGAATGCTTTTCTCCCAGATATCGGCATTGCTCACTGCCTCCCCTTGTTCAGATCTTTTCTCAAGAGTCACCGTCTCCATGAAGACTACCTTGACCACTCCATTTGAATATCCTTCCCCACCCCTTATCCCCACAGCCTGCTCTGTTTCCCTGACACTGCCCATCCCTGTCTAGCACACTGGAGTATTGATTTGTTTATTGTTTTTATTCATTGTTTATTGCCCACCCCTCCTCTACAAAGGCAGGAATTCTTGTCTGCTTGTCTGCAGCACCTAGACCCATGGCTGGCACATGGTAGGTGCTCAGTAAATCGATAGCAAAGAAAGGAAGGCATATGTGAAAGAAGATTTTGTGCTGAAATGAAACCTTATGAGATTTAATCTGACACATTTAATGGGAAACATATTTAGTATTACAATATAGGCTTATTAATCAAGAATGATCCTTTTTCTCTGATTAATATATCCAGAGTTAAACCAGGTATTTTGTGTTTCTCCTTCTCGATTGCTAGTACAATATATAAAGATAGCTTGAATGACAGTCAGTAATAATACCGTCTGCAAGGCCAAGGGGGTACTGGACACGATAGCTTGGCACCCTGAGTTTTTAGCAACTTTCTACCCCTCAACACACTCACTTACCTGCCCCACCAAAACTCTGTTCTGTGGTCACAGCTGCAGGCCACACTGTGTGTCCCTTCCCTTCACAGGGAGATGGGAGGGGAAGGGAGATGAGGAAAGTCAGACTGTCTTTTGATGAACTCCTTCTTCAAGCACGTTGCCTTCAAGGTAAACTTTAATATTAGAATCAAATAAAAAATATATAAAACTTTTGAAATGAGAGCCCTTAGGAAAGAGGTCTTCTGGAATTTGAAACCCTCAATGGGTTTATTGATTTCAGCTTTCACCCGGGCACACACGGCCACCTTCACAGATCAGACAGCTAACTCATCCCAATTGCTTCTCTCTGTGGACGCTGTCACGAACCAAATGAGGGGCTGGAGGAGCCACTGGATAGGCGTCAGTGCTAATCAGCGGTGGCATCAGGGTAATTCTTAGCATGCAAGTGTTTTATTTTCATATGCTGCCTAAGAAGCAGGCTTGGGCCTCTCTGCTTCCTATATTTTTCATTTGTAATAGATTTAGTAAGTCACCAGTTGGCAGATAGCCAGGACGGGTTTGCTTTTGGTGGAGTGAGGAACTCACATCGCTCTGTGATGTCTCCCTGTGCTCACCTGTGCACCCTTGTCCCGCAGGGCATGAGTCTTCTGTGAAATTGTGGGGTGTCCTTTCTCGGCTCTGCTGCCCTTCTTGGCACCATGGACACACACATCACATTCCTCATTCACATGACCTGAGCATCAGTCACAGGGATTCAGTTTCTTAGTTGCTGTGTGCTAATTACTCCCCTTGATTGACGTTGTCTCCTATATATTTGCTGATGAGTGTAGTACTGGACACGATTTTTTTTCTTCAATATATTTTTAAATTCTTATTTATCTTATTATTTTTGAGAGAGAGAGGGAGAGACAGAGTGTGAACAGGGGAGGGGCAGAGAGAGAGGGAGACACAGAATCCAAAGCAGGCTCCAGGCTCTGAGGTGTCAGCACAGAGCCCGACACGGGGCTTGAACTCATGGACTGTGAGATCATGACCTGAACCAAAGTCGGATGATTAACCAACTGAGCCACCCAGGTGCCCTAGTACTGGGCATGATTTTAAGTGTTCATCATTAAAATTCATTATAAATGTACCCCATAGTGAGTCTTATTGTTTGTATACAGGATCTCTTGTCTACTGCCAGTAGGTGTGGGCTGCTGGTCAGCACTCAGGTATGATCCGTCCTGACCAAGTTCCCTGCACTGTGTGGCTGGCTGTCTTGCCACATGGTCAGGATTTGTAGGGTGGTTGAGTGGGTTGTGTCTGGATTATTCAAGACTTCAGGAAGTCCCTTCTCAATTATGAATTCTTAGGGTTCCTTAAACGTGTCAGAACGTTTCTTTCCAAAATTCTGAAGGAAGGGGCACTTGGGTGGCTCAGTGGTTTAGCGTCTGACTCTTGGTTTCAGCTCAGGTCATGATCTCATGGTTTGTGGGATTGAGCCCCACATCAGGTACTATGCTGACAGTGCCGAGCCTGCTTGGGATTCTCTCTCTCTCTCTCTCTCTCTCTCTCTCTCTCTCTATTCCTCCCCCACTCGTGCTCTCTCTCTCTCTCTCTCTCTCTCTGTCTCAAAATAAATAAATAAATTTTTTAAAAAATTCTGAAGGAAGCCTTTAAGGTGAGTTTTCCTGCTGACCCTGCAGTTTTACTGGGGGGCTGTTCTTTCTTAGGAAATAAGGACAGCGGGGCCCTGAGGTCATGGGCAACATTGTGCTGTCACTTTAGCCTTGTAGATGCAAATGGCGAGGGAATATCTTTTGGGCAAACTGACAGGTGCCTGTGAAGATGTTGTGCCATGTGCTTGCTTGTATCCATAATTTATTTTTAATTCTCCATTTTTACTCTTTTTTTTTAACATTTTTTTTTTTATTTATTTTTTTGGGACAGAGAGAGACAGAGCATGAACGGGGGAGGGGCAGAGAGAGAGGGAGACACAGAATTGGAAACAGGCTCCAGGCTCTGAGCCATCAGCCCAGAGCCCGACGCAGGGCTCGAACTCACGGACCGCGAGATCGTGACCTGGCTGAAGTCGGATGCTTAACCGACTGCGCCACCCAGGCGCCCCTCCATTTTTACTCTTTTAATGCACTTTGGCCCAAATGGCCCCCTGCTTTGACGAAATCTGTCTTCAGAAAATAGGTGATTGTGAAGTCTGTGTGGGGGGGGGGGTGGTTCTGACCATGCAGGTATGCATTGTGTAGTTACTGATAAAAGAGTGACAGGAAATAGATTAAAATTGGCGAGTTTCACCTGCATAGAAGATGGACAGAGAGCCACAGAGACCAGGCAGAGGAGAGAAGTGTGGCTCTCATGGAGGCAGGAGGGAAGGAGGGTCTGTGAGGTGCATGGCAGTGGGAGAGAGAGTATCCCAAGCAGGCTTCATGCCCAGCGTGGAGCCTATTGTGGGGCTCTATCTCCCAAACCGTGAGATCATGACCTGAGCTGAACTCAGGAGTCAGATGCTTAACTGACTGAGCCACCCTGGCACCCCTTGCCTCTTTCTTCCACTGCCAATGCAGGCCCAAGCCACTGCCATCCTCTTTTGGTGACTGCAGTGCCTCCTTGTGGCTCCCCACTCAGCTCCTTTAATATGGAGATTGGCATGTCACCCCCCCCCCCCCCCCCCGCTCAAGATCCTGCCCCCTTTGTATGATCTGCCCCCTCTGACCTCAGCACTGTCTTCCCCCTGGCACTCTTGGGCTTGCTCCCCTGCTCAGCAGTTTCTCAGGCCCCCTGGTGGTCTTCCTGCTACACAAGGATGCTCCCAGCACAGCACCTTGGCTCTGGCCTGTCCCACTCCTCCTGTCCCCAGATGTTCTCATGGCTCCTCTCTCGCCACCTTCTATTTTCCTCAGATTCCAGCTTCTAACAGAGAACTACCTGGACCACTCTGTTTAAAACAAGGCTTTTCCTGATAGGATCTTGAAGAGATAACTGTACTCCCATGTTAATTGCATTATTCTCAACAGACAAAGACGTGGTATACCCATACAGTGGAATACTATTCAGCCTTAAAGAGGAAGGAAATCTTGTTATATGCTACAATGTGGATGAACCTTGGGGATATTAAGTAAAAGAAACGGCCACAAAAGGATGAATACTCTATGATTACACTTACATTTATATGAGATCCTTAGTACTGGGGAGGGAGTGGGCAGTTGTTTTGTGGGTAGAGTTTCTGTTGCACAACAGTGCATAGAGCTAACACCACTGAACTGTACCCTTAAAAATGGTTAAGATGGTAAATTTTATATTATGTGTTCTTTACCACTGTAAAAAAAAAGCAGAAATAAAGAAAAAACTAGGCCTTCTCTGTCACTCCCCATCCCCCCATTTAGTACCTTTTTTTTTTTTCCCACACTGGAGCACCTGCCACTCTCTTATGCACTTAACTTACTTACTTAGGATGTCTCCTCTGGAACATAAACCACACAAAGGTGAGATTGTTATTGATTTTATTCACTGATTGTCTAAAACAAAAACAGACACTTCATAAATATGTGTCAAGTACATGAATGTGCCCCAAATGTCAGCACAGCCAGACCTCAGGGACCAGGACATGGACGTGGGGGTGCTCCCAGTGATGAGTTGTGTGCCTGTTAACCTGAGGATTTGTGTTCAGGTAGGAATGCTCCTTGCAGAATAGGGATAGATGAGGCAGGGTCTTGAGGCGGGGAGGGGCAGAGAGAAGGAGAGAGAGAATCCTAAGTGGACATGGGGATCCATCTCACGACTGTGACATCATCATGACTTGAGCCGAAATCAAGAGTCGAATGTCTAACCAACTGAACCATTCGGGCGCCCCAGAAGGTATGCTGCATGTTTTTAAGTTGGAGCTAATATTTACCATTTCTAGCATTTACCAATGCTGAAATGAGAATTTCCTGTTCGTCCCGCATGCCTCAAGCTGTGTGTCGTGCAGTTTTCTTGTGGTATGGTGGGGTATATGCATCACAGCAGGTATAGGTCTCCCTCCTCTGTGGACAAGGTAGAGGAGACCTGGCTTTTGCAGAGGGAAGAATCCTGCATTCTGTTTGCTTCTCGCTTGATGGTAATGTAGAGCAATGGTTTTCAAACTAGATTCCAAGGAACCTTAGGGGTTTGTCATTCGTTTTCATTTTTTTTAATTAAAAAAATTTTTTTAATGTTTATTTTTGAGACAGAGAGAGGCAGAATGCAAGTTAGGGAGGGGCAGAGAGAGAATCTGTAACAGGCTCCAGGCTCTGAGGTGCCAGCACAGACCCCAATGTGGAGCTCGAACCCATGAACCGCAAGATCATGACCTGAGCCAAAATCCAGTGCTCAACTGACTGAGCCACCCAATCTCCCCTTGTCATTCCTTTTCAAAGAGAGCACTTTAACTTTTAGTGGCTTTATGTGTTGGTGCTCAACCTAATGGCTTATTTGGCAGAGAGTTCTGTTGCATATGGCTTTAAGGTCCTTGGGGCTAGGTATTCTAACTGGGTTTGTCAGTTGGCCCCTCTACTGTTGGGTAGTTCAAAGCAGGTGGCACTGAGATTCTTTCTTTTGCCATTTTCAAAGGGCAGGGAGTGCATATCTAAAAGAAGGCAATGAATGGAAAACAACTTTTCTTTAAGGTTCAGTACTTAAGGCTAAGACATCACACAAAAGGGGATGTTTAAAGAGGGATTTAAAAAGAAAATCTCACTGCAGATGAAAAGAGGCTGACTTTCTAAAGAACCTGACAGATTCCAGAGAAAAGAGAATCCTTGGGTGCATATTTCTGTAGCATGTATAAAATGCTGGAGCTCACCATTTATGAAGGGCAGTGGCGTAAATTGATGAGTTCATCAGTGGGGTGGGTGCATGACCAGGTACGATCATTAGAGGGACAGCAGGTGTATTAGTTTGGATGGCCAAAACAAAATACCACACATTTCTGGAGGCTGAAAGTCCAAGATCAAGGTGCCAGCAGAGTCATTCCCTGGTGACACTTGCTTCCTGGCTTTCAGATGGCCACCATCTCGCTTTGTGCTCACTTGGTAGAGACCACTCTCTCTTCCTCTTCTTATAAAGGCTTGAATCGCATTGTAGGGGCTCTACCCTCATGACCTCATCTACCCTAGTCACCTTCCAAAGGCCCCACCTCCCAATACCATGACATCACAGGCTTAGGGCTTCAACATTTGAATTTTGTGGGCAGAGCAGCAGCATTGATAATTATGAAAAGGAGAGGGAGGATACTGATTTTGTCACCTGGATGTGATGGTCTAGGCTTGGTTTTGTCCTCACCTAAGTGGAAAATGTTTCCATCTCTTTTTTAAAGCAGTAAGCACAGACTTATTAGATACTCCGTATGTGTTTATTCTAAAGCAGGTCATAGTCTTATTTATTTTTATTTTTTATTAAAAAATATTTTTAATGTTCATTTATTTTGAGAGAGAGAGAGAGAGAGCACTTCACACAAGTGAAGGGGGGAGGGGCAGAAAGAGAGAGACAGAATCCTAGGAAGACTCTGTGTTGTCAGCGCAGAGCCTGATGTGGGGCTCACGAAACCGTGAGATTGTGACCTGAGCCAAGATGAAGAGTTGGATGCTTAACCAACTGAACCAACTGATCTGAAGGCAGATCATAGTTTTATGGGGCCTGAAGCATATACATCTTGGAGGGCTCTTTATCACAAACAGTGCAAACCCCAAATACAGACAAGCTGGGCCCTCTCCCAGCCTGGAGTGTAAGAGGCCCAGAAGCTTAAGCTTCTTTAGGTTCACAGTAAATCCAATTGTCTCATTTTTTTTTCCTTTTAAAATATTGTTTATTTGTCATTTTTGCTAATCTTAGTCATAATACCGTTCATTGTAGAAAATTTAGAAAATACAGATGGGCCCAAAAACCTGCCCTAATTTCATAACTCTCAAATAATCGCTGCTCATATTTTATTATGCATAAGGTATTTTGATTCCAGGATGTGCATATTTTCACTTTTCAACACTTCCAGAGCCTGGATGGGTCTGCACAAATACACGATGTGTCAGCACGTGCCGGTGCGTGCCTTTTCTCCTGCGGCATGACTGGTTGTTGTTGACATCTTCGATGATGCTGGCATCACTAACCTCTGTGAGCATCCACCCAGGTTGGACGTGATGGAGGACCAGAATCAGCGGTGTGCATGACTGAGTGGGAACCATGCCCCGCTGCTTACTGTCGTGTGCCTGTGGATGGAGGTAAAGTCCTGTGATGTGGCAATGAGAGCGCTTACCCTCACAGGGTTATTAGGGGATGAAATGAAACTGTCAGGCATTAGACTGTGCTTGTGCTTGGTATTTTGCTTGCACAGGTCAGTTCATAGATCTTTTGGAAGAGGTCTGTGAGGTTCCAGGCTGCAGGCCATGGCTAGGTACTTGGGAGAAGTTTGGAAACTCTTGACGCTCCAGGGAGGCTGCCCTTAGAGTCCCCATGACAAAATAAGCCCATCTCCCCACTTCTTCAGAAAGCCCACCGGACACACCTGAAAAAAAAATTGTTTTTAAATGCAAGCTCTAGCATGTGTTGGTGTTATAGTGGTAAATGCAAGCTCTATGCCCAATGTCAGGCTTGAACTCACAACCCTGAGATCAAGAGTCGCATGCTTTACTGACTGAGCCAGCCAAAGTGCCCCGTGAAAGTGGTTTCTAAATACTGAAATATTCATCTACACATCACTTTGCGTGTCTGCATGCACATCTACCTTAGAGTCATGGTTTATTTAATAAATCCCCATTTACCCAAAGTTGTTGGGCATTTTGGTTGTTTCCTTTTTATCTACAAGGTGACTGGACACTGTACGTCTTTGTATCAAAGTGTTTGCACAACCTCAGGACAATCTAATTAGGATAAATTGCCAGATTAGAACTGCTCCCACCTAAGGAGATCTATGTTTTCAAGGTTTTTAAAGGGCAAAATGTGACCGTGCTGCTGTCCCCAAACCTTTGTCAGCCTGGGGTACGGCTGTGGGGGGCAAGGTCGGCCAGGGGTGGGGCCAGATGCCAAAGCTTCCAATTCAGTAGCTGAAAGCTGTTAACACATTATTATTAGCATTTCCTGATTTGCTCATGACTGTGTTTACCCCCTTGTTGGCAAGTATTTTTTTTTAGTATTCAAATATTTCTTCCACTCAGGTTCTTAGCCTCGCCTCAGAGAAGAAAGGCCAGAGAGTGGTCCTAACTATAAGCATATATGCACAATGCAGCATTTAGATGCCTAAACTCTGAAATATTTGCGTCCGTTCATCACAGTATTCTTAAAGAATGAAAACATTGCAGAGCCAGTTATAATCTTGTTTGTATCCTCCCCCAGCCTGTCTGTCCCTTTCAAAAACCAAAGAGAGCATTGCTTTTTTATTTCATTTTTATCTGCAGAACAAACATGCAGTGCCTATATGTGTGCTTAAAAAAAGCACACAAGTGGGATTAGCTGCATGCATCATTCTGAAACTTGCGAGCAGCATTTTGTGTTGTTTTCTTTGTCCATCCAGGTTTTCTGGATTCCTTTACCACCTCTTTAGAATTCCTTTGTGAGAATATGTCCTTGGTCATCTGCATTGTGCTGTGGTGATCATTCAGCTTGTGTCTCGTGTTCTGCTTTTACGATATGGCTATGGAGAATGTCCTCCCCTGTGTCCCCTGTGCTGAGGTACAAACATATTGACAGAGCATATATTTAGAAGTGGAATTTCTGTGTCATGGGAATGGGCACCTTAATGTTACTGAAATTGTCAAATTTCTCTTCCAGTTGTTCAGATCAATTTGTACTCCTGGTAGAGGCCAAGAAGCGTTACGTTTTCCCACTTCTTCTGTAGATGTTGTGGGACCCGACTTCTATAGTTCTTTTAACAGAAAGAAAATAGGGCACCTGAGCGGCTCAGTCGGTTGAGAAGCAACTCTTGATTTCAGCCCAAGTCATGATCTCACGGTTCGTAGGTTCGAACCCCACATCGGGCTCTGCACTGAGAGTGCACAGCCTGCTTGGGGTTCTCTCTCTCCTCCTTCTGTCCCTCCCCAACTTGCACGTTTTTGTCTCTCTCAAAATAAATGAGTAAACATTTAAAAAAACAAAAAGAAAACAATGTTATAAATACAAATTTAGTCATGAAAGTGGGTATTTACTTAGAATGAGACAATAAATCACAAGTTACAAGTTTAAAAAAATGGTTTGAAATGTACCAAATAAATCACACGATCCAGAAAAATAACATTTGAAACGATTTAGGAATTGCATGGCACAGCTCTGTAATAGTTTTCTGTATTATGAGACCACATATTCTTTGATTTGTCTATTCATATGACAGTGATTTTGTAATTTCCTTTTCTCCAGATTCTCAAAAGATATTTAGTTGTTTCTCTCTAGCATCACTGATTAAAATGATTCTGTTATTTTCATGTTTTATTACTGAAATAGTCACATAACAAAATTCACCATTCTAAAGTGTACAATTTAGTGAGTTTCAGTATATTCCAGTGTTGTGCAGTCATTACCACTAGTTCCTGAACATTGCCATGAACTCCAGAAGAACTTCCATACCTGTTAGCAGTCACCTCCGGTTTTTCACTTACTCCCAGCCACTGGTGACTACTCATCTACTTATGTTTCTATGGTTTTTCCTGTTTCTAGACATTTCATATAACAGGATTCATGCAATGTGTATCTTCCGTGTCTGGCTTCTGTTACTTTGCATAATGTTTTTGAGGTCCATTCCTGTTATAGCATGAAATAGAATTCCTTCCTTACAATGGCAAATTATTTCTGTATATCTGGAAGTAGAATTGCTGAGTTCAATGGTAATTCTGTGTTCAAAATTTTGCAGACTTTTTTTTCAACTTTTTTTTTTTTTTTTTTTTTGGGGACAGAGAGAGACAGAGCATGAACGGGGGAGGGGCAGAGAGAGAGGGAGGCACAGAATCGGAAACAGGCTCCAGGCTCCGAGCCATCAGCCCAGAGCCTGACGCGGGGCTCAAACTCCCAGACCGCGAGATCGTGACCTGGCTGAAGTCGGATGCTTAACCGACTGCGCCACCCAGGCGCCCCTCAGACATTTTTTTTCAAAGCATCTGCACAATTTTGCATTCCTACCAGGAAGGTATGAGAGTTCCAGCTTCTCTGTAGCCTCACCAACACTTGTTATTTTCCTTTGTTTGCTTTTTGTTTGTGTGAATTGGTATCTCATAGTTTTGATTTGCATTTCTCTAATGATATTGAACATCATTTCATGTGCTTACTGTCCACCTGTCTATCTTCTTTGGAGAAATTTCTAGTCCAGTTATTTGCTCATTTTTAAATTGGGTTATTTATCTTATTGTTGAGTTGTAGCAGCTTTTTATATATTCTGGATATTAAACCCCTATCAGATATATGACTTGTAAATTTTATAAATGTCTTTAGTTCTGTGTGTTGTCTTTTTACTTTCTTTTTTTAAAGTCATTTTTAAGCAATCTCTACACCCAACATGGGGCTCAGACTTACAGTCCCAAGATCCAGAATCACATGCTCTACTGACTGAGCCAGCCAGGTGCCCCTGTCTTTTAACTTTCTAAATAGTATCCTTTGATGCACAGAACTTTTAAGTTTTGATGAGGTCCAGTTTATTTATTTTTTCTTCGCTTCTCTGTGCTTTTGGTGTCCTAAGAAATTTTGTTTAACTCAAAGTCATACAGATTTATACCTACGTTTTCTTCTAGGAGTTTTATAGTTGTAGCTCTTACATTTAGGCTTTTGATCCATTTGGAGTTAATGTTGTGTTTTTTTTTAAGTTTATTTTTTTTAGTAATCTCTACACCCAACTCATGAACCCAAGATCAAGAGTCACATACTCTTCCAACTGAGCCAGTCAGGCACACCTGGAGTTAATTTTTATGTATGGTGTAAGATAAGGGTCCAACTTCATTCCTTTGCATGTGGATATCTAGTTGGAAAGATTTTGTGAGAAGATTTTCCTTTCCCCATTGAAGGTCTTGGCCCCCTTGTTGAAAACCAATTAGCCATAGATCTATGGGTTTATTTCTGGATTCTCAGTTCTATTCCATTGATCTGTTCAGCTGTCCATCTGTCAGTACTACACTCTTTTGATTACTGTAGCATCACAGTAAATTCTGAAATCAGAAAGTGTGAGTCCTTCAAGTTTGTAGTTCTTTTTCAGAATTGTTTTAGTTAGTTTGGGTCTCTAGCATTTCCATATCAATTGTAGGATTCATTTGTCAGTTTTTGGAAAATATCTAGCTAGTATTTAGATACAGGTTGCATTGAATCCATTAGCAAACACACGCTGTCTTCCCATTTACTTAAGTCTTCTTTAACTTTATTTAACAATGTGTCATAGTTTTCAGCCTACAGGTCTTGCGCATCACTGGTTAAATTTGTTCTTGTTGCTGCTATTGTAATGGGATTGTTTTATTGATTTCATTTCAAGTTGTTCATTGTTACTGCATGGAAATACAACTGACTTTTGTATATTGAACTTGTATTCTGTCACCTTGCTGAAGTTGTTTACTAGCTTTAATAGGTTTTTTTTTTGGTGTTTTTGTATATTCTTTAAGGTTCTCTAGATAAGATCATGTTACATGACAATGGAGATAGTTTTACTTCTTTCAAACTGCATACATTTTATATAGTTTTATTGCTTACAACTTCTTTGCCCTGGCTAGAATCCCCAGTATGATGTTGAATAGAAGTGGACATCTCTGTCTTCTTCCTAATTGTAGGGGAAAGGTTTCATTCTTTCCTCATTAAGTGTGATGTTAGTGAAGAGGACCTGAATAGACACTTTTCCAAAGACATATAGATGGTCAACAGACATAAAAAGATGCTCAGCATCACTAATCATCAGGGAAATACAAATTAAAACTGCAATGAGATATCATGTCACACCAGTTACAGTGACTAGTATCAAAAAGACAAGATGTAACAAGTGTTGATGGGGATGTGGAGAAAAGAGAAGCCTTGTGCACTGTTGGTGGGAATGTAAATTGATGAAGCCACTATGGAAAACAATATAGAGGGCCCTCAAAAAATTACAAATAGAAATACCATACAATCCAGTAATTCCACTACTCAGTATTTATCCAAAGAAGATGAAAAACACTAATTCAAAAAGATACATGCACCACTATGTTTGTTGCAGCATTATTTACAATAGCTGTGACATAGAAGCAACCTAAGTGCCCATCCATAGATGCATGACTGAAAAAAGATATGGTGTATATATACAATGGAATATTAGTCATAAAAAAAGAATGAAATCTTGTCATTTGTGACAACATGGATGGACCTAGAGGGTATCATGCTAAGCGAAATAAGTCAGACAGAGAAAGACAAATATCACGTGATTTCACTTGCATAGGGAATATAAAAAAGAAAACAAATGAACAAACAAAGAAACAGAAACAGATGTAGACTTATAAATACAGAGCATAAACTGGTGGTTGCTAGAGGGGAGAAGGTAGGGGGATGGACATGACAGGTGAAGGAGATTAATAGGTACAAATTTTCATTTATAAAATCAATAAGTCATGGAGATGAAAAGTATAGCATAGGGAATATAGTCAGTAATATTATAATAACATAGTATGGTTGCAGATGGTAACTATGCTTATGGTGAGCGTTGCAGAATGTATAGAATTGTGAATTCACTATGTTGTACACCTGAAACTAATAAAATATAATGTTAATTATACTTCAGTAATGAAAGAGTATGATGTTAGCTGTGAGTTTTTCAAAGATGCCCTTTATCATATTGAGGAAGTTCCTTTGTATTTCTAGTTTGTTAAGTGTTTTTATCATGAAACGATGTTGGAATTTAGCACTCTTTCTGCATCTATTGATAATGTAGGCTTTGTGCTTTATTCTATTAATATGGTATATTATTTTTTATTGATTTTGATATGTTAGACTAACCTTATGTTTCTGGGACAAATCCCACTTGGTTATGGTGAATAACCTTTTCTATTTGGATTCAATTGGCTAATATTTTGTTGAGGATTTTTGCATCTATATTCACAAGGGATATTGGTCTGAAGTTTTCTTCTGATGTCTTTGTCTGGCTTAGGTATCAGAGTTTTACTGGTTTCACAGAATGAATTAGGAAGTGTTCACTCTGCTATTTTTAGAAGAGTTTGAGAAAAATTATTGTTAGTACTTCTTTAAAGTTTTTGTAGAAGTTACCAGTCAAGCCATCTATCTGGTCCTGGGCTTTTCTTGTTGGAAGTTTTAAAATTCCTGACTGTCTTAGTCAGTTTGGGCTGCTATAACAAATACTGTAGACTGGGTGGCTTAAACAATGAACATTTATTTGTCACAGTCCTGGAGGCTAGGAAGTCGAAAATCAAGGTGCTAGCTGATTTGGTTTCTGATAAGAGCTGTCTTGCAGATGGCTGTATTCTTACTATTAATCTCATATGGCTGAGACAGAGATAATCTCTTTCATGTCCCTTTTAATAAAGGCACTAATGTCATTCATGTGGGCTCCCCTAAGGCCCCACCTCTTCATACCATCACATTGGGATTGGGGTTTCAATATATGAATTTGGAAGAGACACAAACATTCAGTTCATAGCACTGACTCATTCTCTTTATTTGTTACTAGTCTATTCACGTTTTCTATTTCTTCTTGAGTCACTTTTGATAGCTTGTGTATTTCTGGGAATTAGTCTATTTCATCTGGGTTATCAGATTTTTATCAATTTTTTATACTTTTTGCTTAGAATCTTACTAATTTTTGTTTGGTATTAATTGTGTTTGCTATTATTCTTTTGGTCAGTCTAGCTGAAGTTTGTCAATTTTGTTGATCTTTTCAAAGAATCAACTTTTGGTTTTGTTGATTTTGTCTTTTGTTTTTTTTTCCTCTCTTTCATTTTTTTCCATTATTCTCTTTTTCTTCTGTTTGATTTAGGTTTTTTTTTCTCCCTAGTTTGTTATGATAGAAGATTAGAAGAAGAAGATTATTGATTTGAGATATTTTTTCTTTTTTAGCATAGGATTTTCTAGGTATAATTTCATTCTGAACATTAATTTCATTTAGAGGGAGGAAACTCTTATGAATGATTAAATTTTGGTATGTTGCGTTTATTTTTTTATTTACCTCAAAGTACTTTCTAATTTTCCCTGCAATTTCTTTGACACATTTGTTATGTAGTGTGTTGTTTATTTACACATATTTTGGATTTTTCCAAATTTCCTTCTATTATTTTTTAACTTATTGTGGTCAGAGAACATACTTTGCATGATTTGAATATTTAAAAATTTGTAGAGACTTGTTTTGTACCTTAATATATGTTCTATCATGGAGAATGTTCTATATCCATTTGAGAAGAATGTATATTCTGCTGTTTTGGGGTTGAATATTCTATAGATGATTGTTAAATCTAGTTGGTTTATAGTGCTGTTCAAATATTCTCTTTCCTTGCTGATGCTCTGTCTAGTTGTTCTATAACTAAAACTGAGATATTGAAGTCTCAAACTATTGCTGAATTGTTTATTTCTTCCTTTGATTCTGTCATTTTTTTATATATCCTAAGGTTATGTTGTTAGATATATGTATATTTATAGCTGTTATATTTTCATGATGGATTAACCTTTTTCTTATTATATCATGTTCTTCTTTGTCTCTAGTAGCAGATTTTGTCTTGAAGTCTATTTGGTCTCATACTTTAGCTGTTCTTTGGTTCCTGTTTGTATGGGATATCTACTTCTATCCTTTTGGTTTCAACCTATTTCTGTCTTTTAATCCAAAGTGAGTCTTGTAGGCAGCATATAGTTTGATCATGTTTTTAAGTCCGTTCTGCCAATCCCTGCTTTTTGGGGGAGGATTTAATCCATTTATATAGTGTGTAATTACCAATAAGGAAGAAATTACTTCTACCATGTTGCTGTTTATTTTCTGTACATTTTATGTCTTTTTTGTTTCGCATTTCCTCAGTTATTTTCTTCTTTTGTGTTAAAATATTTTATAGGGTACCATTTTCATTCCTTTGTTGCATATTTCGCTGTATATTTTGAGTTATTTACTTAGTGGTTGCTCTGGAGATTACAATTAACATATTAAGTTGTAACAAAATAGTTATTATTCATACCTACTTAATTTCATTTGTGTACAAAAACTTTGCTCCATTCTCCTCTCTCTTACTGCTGTTATTGTCACAAATTGTATCTTTATACATTGTCCATCAGCATAGACTTATAATCATCACTTCATGCAGATGTGTATCAAGTAAGGTAGAAAGAAATGAGTTACAAACAGAAATCCATTTATATTGTGTTTTATACTTAGCCATGTAGCACCCTTACTCGTGTTCTATATTTCTTCTCATGGATTCGGGTTACTATTTAGTGTCCCATCACTTCTGCCTGAAGAACTCCTTTTGGAATTTTTTGTAGGGCAGCTATGAACCCTCAGTTTTTGTTTGTCTGGAAATGGCTTAGTGTCTTCTTCATTTTTGAAGGACAGGTTTTGATGGATAGAGAATTACTCCTTGCAGCTGTTCTTGTCTTCTTAATTTCAGCACTCTGAATATGTCATCCCATTGCCTGATGGTCTCCATGGTTCCGATGAGATATTAGCCTTTAGTCTTATTGAGGATAACTTACACATGATGAGTTGCTTCTCATTTGCTGCTTTCAAGATTCTGTCTTTGGTTTTTGCTAGTTTGGTTATGGTATGTTTTTAGGTGAGTGAGTTTATCTACTTGAGTTCCTTGCTGAACTCTTACTAGGTTTGTATAATCTTTGAATATTGTAAGTAGACAATCATTCTGTTAGTAAATAATAATAACATCTCTCTCTAATCCTTTCTTTTTGTTTCTCTTTTTTACTTCCTTGTCTTTACTAGGAATACTTCTAAATAATCAGCATTAAGTGTGCTGCTTGCATCAGGATTTGCAAAGTTCTCTTTATCAGTTGAAACAAGTTGTCTGAGAACATGGGAAACACTTGTTGTTGAATTGTTAGTAAGTTCATTAATTTTGACTTCAACTGAATTTGTTGTCATTTAAAATAACTTATTTCTACATAAAGTAGAAATACTATTTTAACAGTGGGTGGTATGCTGGATAACACATAGAAAATAATCATTGCCTTTTCTTTCCCAGCAGGAAGCTATACCCCTATATTAATATTTTCAACACTTGAAGTCATAATGCAGATTGTAGACTTTTAGTAGCCTTTCTCCGTGCCCCCCATGGCCTTCAAAGTACCTCTCCGTGTCCTTAGAGTTCCATAAAACACTTTGACAGCCTGATCTAGAACATACTCCTCTCCTTTCTCATAGAGGGAGATTGGGACTCACCCATAACATATGGAAATTGTAGAGTCATAACTAGAACCAAAGTATGTTAGAACAAGGTGCTTCCCACTAACAGGTGTGAACTGAATACTGCATCTAATTACTAGCAGGTAGTGATCAGTGAATCCTTATCATACTTTTAGTCTTCACAACAACTTTGCAGTCTGGGTATTATTTCTCCAATTTTGCAGGTGATTAAATGAAGAGTTTGAGGAATTAAGTAAGTTACATGTGGTGAATGTGGGTTTGGTGTAGGCTCTACTTGAGATTGTTTTCTCCTGCCTGAGAATTTTAGCTGCCCCTGCCCACCCAGAAACCCACAAACTAAACAAAATTCAAACCACCAGTAGAAATAAACGTATTGTGCCAGATGGTTAGCACACTATAACAGGTTTGGCCTTGCTATTTGATTGTAAAAAATATAAGTTTGAAATCCTGAGTTTTTGATTCTTTGGTTAACTAGTGTAAGAAATGAACAGTCAGATAGCTAGTGTGGGAAGCATTTTGAGTTTACTTTGTTCTTCCTTTAAATCAGAGGCTACATGCATTTAAAGGGCTCTAGAAGAAAAAACCTGGGGGACCTTAGGGTTCACAGGATTGGAAATTAAAGTTCCAGGGAGCAAATTAATTGAATTTTCTTCTAGAAAGTGTACATAGTCAGACTCAGCAGACCCAGACATGTTCACTGACGAGACAAGATGGACAGCACTCGACTATACTCATTTTCCTTTGTTAAACTTCTTTGGACTCCGTGGAATCTTTGAATTTTTTAGTACTGTAGAGCTATTTAGAGAAAGTGACATCATAATTTCAAGAGAATTAAAATATTTTGACGAGTATGACATGCGTTAACATTTTTTATGATGCTCTTTACAGGAAAATCCTCAGGAAGTGTCTAAATCATCAGCTGTCTACTCTTTTGGCATGGTGTCGTTGGAAGAAATATGCCATCACAGGCTCTAATTGTGGAGCTGAGTGATGAGTCCCAGAATCTGCACATGTTTCTGGCTTCGTGGGCTGCGTCAGGCAATGGCAGATCCACCTGGAGCGGTGATAGACGTTCTCTCCCACAGAACTGCAGACACTGATGGAGGGTTACCCTTTAGGCTGCATACAGGATATCCAGACAGATGCAAGGTTCTCTGTGTGAAATACTAATGTTCTCGTTAACTGAATCAGAATTGATACCAATAATTGGCATGGGGGCTGCATTTATAGCATAAAATTGGTTAAACCAGTTTGTAACTGTTTTTTTTTTTTTAATTTCTGTGAAATATCCACACACAAAACCAAAGAAACGGTAAAATGTAGGACAGCCCTTGAATGTGAGATTCTATCGTGTTGCTGGATGCCAATAAAAGTTGCCCTCTCTGTTGCCTGTTCATGCCCAAGGGTAAGGTCTTACTTGGAATAGCAACTCACTAATTATGCTAGATGGCTCTTAGCTCCATAAAGCATAATGTATATTGTGTTGCTTTTTGGTGTTTCTAAAAAAGCTTGATTAGCATATTATCTTAAACCAAGGACTGCCTCTCAGATGCCCGTGGGGCCAGTCCCGTAACTAAGGAGGAAAGTGAGCAGGGGGCAATCAATGCTGCTTCTGCTGATAATGCTGATTCAGCACTTCTGCCAGTTTGACAGAAGCCAGAATTTTGTGCAATTTTCAATTTTTAGTTTATTGAGGTGTAATTTACATAACATAAAATCAATCATTCTAAAGTGAGCAGTTCACTGGCATTTAGGACATTCACATTGCTGGGCAAGCACCACTTCTATTTAGGCCCAAAACATTTTCATCACTCTGAAAGGAAACTCCATATGTATTAACAGGTGTATCTTCTTTCCTTGTTCCCCAGCCCATGAAAACCACCTGTCTGCTTTCTGTTTCTGTGTACCTACTGCGGATACTTCAGATAATTGGAATCATATACTATGTGGTTCTTAATTTCTCCTTTATTGTTGAATGATAGCTTTATAGGATACACAATTCCTGGTTGACAGCTTTTCTCTCTCTCTCTCTCTCTTATAACAATTTGAAAATGTTATCCTGGGGCTCCTGGGTGGCTCAGTCGGTTAAGCATCTGACTCTTGATTTCAGCTGGGGTCATGATCTCGTGGTTCATGAGTTGGAGCCCCACCTTGGGCTGTGCACTGAGAGCACAGAGCCTGCTTTGGCTTTTCTCTCTCCTTTCTCTGCCCCGTCCCTGCTCATGCTGTCTCTCTCAAAATGAATAAATAAACATTAAAAAATTGTTATCCTATTACCTTCTGGACTGCATGGTTTTTGATGATAAATTAGCTATTAATTTTTTTTTTTTTTGAGGATCATTAGTATGTAAGGAGTCACTTTTCCCTTGCTCTTTTTAAGGTTCTTGCTGTCCTTGGCTTTTGACAGTTTGGTTATAATGTATTTCTGTGTGGATTCCCCTGTGTTTATTTTTTGTGGCGTTCACTGAGCTTCTTGAGTGAATAGATCTATACCCTCTATCAAATTGGGACTTTTTGGCCATTTATTCTGATGTTCCTTATGCTGCTTTATTCCCTGCCTTTCGTTCTGAGATTCCTGTTATGCAGTTGATTTGGTCCTCCTGATGGTATCTCGCAGATTTCTTAGGCTCTGTTCATTTTTCTTAATTCTCTTTGCTTCTCAGAGTAGATATTTTCCATTGTCTTATCTTTATATTTACTGATTCTTTCTTCTGCCTACTCAAATTGAAGCCCTCTGGTGAGTTTTAAAAATTTCAGTTAGTGTACTTTTCAGCCTCTATTTACTTGGCTGCTTTTTTAAAATTTCTATTACTGTCTTCTAATTGTTAACACATCATTCTCCTGGCTTCTTTGGCTCTTTGTCCATATTTTCTTTAAGCCTTTTAGCATATTTAGGACGGTTGATTCAAAGTTTTTATGTGGTAGGTCCAGTGTCTGTTTCCTCAGGGACAGTTTCTGTTAATTTCTGTGAAGGGGCTATGCTTTCTTGTTTCTTTATGTGCTTCATAATTCTTTTTTGAAAGCTGGACATTTTGAATATTGCATAGTCGTGATTTGGGAGGTCCGGTGACTCCTTGGGGTTTGGTGCTTCTTGCTCTCAGCTCTGTTTGTTTAGTGAATATTAAAAATTTATTTTGTGAGGCCTGTTGTATATAATCTCTGTAGGTTCTGTTAAATATTTCTTTAGCTAGTGTTGCCACACAGATTTCCTTGAGTTCCAGGAGGAGAGAGGGAGAGAGGGAGAGACAGAGAGAGAACATCTCTCCTAGTCTTTGCAGAATGCTGTGTGTTGGGGCCCTCCTTAACTACCTAGCCAGGCTATTTCAAACTCTTCCTTAGCCTTCGCTTGCTGGGAAGACCATCCAGAGGTGAAAGATCAGTGTCTTCTCACGTCTTTTCTGAGCATGCGACCTGCTGTGAATATACACATGGCTGTCTGACCTTCCCAGTATACATGGGTGGTTTTGAGTGCCCAAACTACCCAGAGAAGCTCCCTCCCCAGCTTCTCCTTTTAGGCTTTTGGATCTCTGTTGTATGCTTCAGTGGTAATCACCTGTCCAGGATTGCTGCCAATAGTTTATTTGCCTTACTGTGTTTTTAAGGAGGGCTTGCTGATCTTCTACCCTCAGAGAGTTAGTTCCATGTTAGATGAGCCCCTTGTGCCAGTTTTTCAGACAACCTCCGGACAGGTTAGAACAGACACAGTTTTTTTGTGAATCGTGTCTGCTCTGCTGCTTCTGGAACAAGGGACCCGAGTCCTGCACTGGGAACATGGGCTGTATCTTTAACCGTTTGCACCATTAAGCTGGAGAGGAGGGTGTCAAAATGCACAGAACTTTCCTTCCATTTTTATGTTACCTTTCTTTTGTTTCAGTTCCTTTGGTTGCTGTGAACCTTTTACTGCTTTCCAGAATTCTGACAGAGTTGATTCTATTTTTGCTTGAGTTTTCAATGTTTCTGTGGAGGGATGGGACCTTGGAGGTGCCTACTGTGCATTTTTGCTGATATCCCAGGCCGGAAGCCAGAAATATTTAGTTATTGGCAACAAAGCATGTTGTGGCCTTGCAGAGTGAGGTTTAGGATTATAGCTTTAAGGCCTTAAACAGGCTAAGTGCTCAATGAAACCCAACAAGAAATAGAACAATAGAAATTCTGACTCACAGCTTTATGGTTTCTCCCCCTGCTATGACCCTTAGCTTCTTTTGTAACTTTTGGTGTAAGGATGCATTCTTTTAAAAGGATTTTTCTTTCATATTTTAAGCAATAGATACTTTGTTACATCATTTCATATTTCATTCAGTGAAGAATTTATTCACGTGAGCCATATGTGTAAGCTGTGGCAGGCCCCTGGGAAGCAATACATTTATAAATCAATGGGGCAGCATATTAGGGGAGTCTTTCTTTTCTTAATCAATTAAAAAAATTATTATTTAAGTATGGTTAAGATACAGTGTTATATTAGTTTCATCAGAGTGATTCAATAATTGTATATATCACTCTGTGCTCACCACAGTGATTCTAGTCATTGTGCAATGTCATTACAATATTATTGACTGTATTCCCTACGCTGGACTTTTCATCTCTCCATGACTTATTTATTCTATAACTGCAAGTTTGTACCTCTTAATCCCCTTCACCTGTTTCACCCATCCCCTTAATCTACCTACTCTCTGGAAACCACCAGTTATTCTCTGTATGTAAAAGTCTGTTTGTTTGTTCTTTTGTAGATTTTACATATAAGTGAAATCATACAGTATTTGCCTTTCTCTGAGTTAGTGGTGTTTCTTTTATTCAACTTTTTTTTTTTTTTTTTTTTTTTTTTTGGGACAGAGACAGAGCATGAACGGGGGAGGGGCAGAGAGAGAGGGAGACACAGAATTGGAAGCAGGCTCCAGGCTCTGAGCCATCAGCCCAGAGCCTGACGTGGGGCTCGAACTCACGGACCGCGAGATCGTGACCTGGCTGAAGTCGGACGCTTAACCGACTGCGCCACCCAGGTGCCCCAGTGGTGTTTCTTTTAGCATGACCACTTACAAACCTAGATTTGTTTGCATGTATGGTAAGCCTTTTTCTTAGCAAAAGATAAGCAAATAAACATTGTGGGTATGTGTGTCTGATAGACAAATGATTATTTTCTGTTGGCTGTATCTGTATTTGTTATAGTATATGTTTATACTGTTAATAGCTTGTGGTTTGATACTTAAAACGCATGAAATTTTAACCTTCATGCAAGAATGCTCCCGAGCCTCCTAAGCCTGTACTGTTGGTGCTGTGATCAGAGATGTGTTCTGAAGCCAAAACAGACTCCCACAAATATAGTCAGCTAATCTTTGGAGCCCTGGGCTGCCTTCTGAACAATTTTGGTTGCTCACGTGACGATCTTGAAAGGGGTCCCCACCCCCACAGGTAATCCAGGTACACAGGTAGATGTTGTGAACAGGGAGGGCCATGGGGTAGCTTTCCATTTTAACTAAATATTTGTATTACTAGGTGTGAACAACTCAAGTTGTTCTAGTTTGTGAAGGAGCATTCTTGCTGTCAGCCTGTACTGTAGCAAATTAATAGATTAAAAAAATCATGAAAACATTTTATCTGTTTCTTCTGAGCATTGGCATCCTGGGAGAGCCCTGGCTGTTCCCCTCCAGTTTGTGTAGTGTGTGTACCTGTCTATGCCTGTGTGTCCTGCAAGAACTCTAGGACCATCAAGTACCTAATTAGCAGTGAAGTAATCGTAGCATGAATGCTTTAAAGGAGGAATCACAGATTTTATAAAAGCTGAAACTTAGGAAAAAAAAAAATTAAAAAAAAAAAAAAGCTGAAACTTAGGATCTAGCCAGATCTAAAATTTCCAATGAATTCATAAAACCACTTGTTTTATAATTACTTGAAAAGTAGATAATGATCAGCAATCCCAGCACATTGTTTTGTGGATATTGATAAACTTACTCTAAAGCATAGATGGAGAGGCAAAAAACCTGGGGTAGCCAATGTAATAACAAAGGAGAACAATCAAGTTGGAGGACCGATGCTGCCTGACTTCAGGACGTATATAAAGCCCTAGGAGTCAAGATGTTGGGGTAGAGGCAGAATAATATACTAATATATTGATGGAATAGAATAGAAGTCCAAGAAACAGACTCATGCAAATGTAGTCAGCTGATCTTTGACACTGGAACAAAGCCAGTTCAGTGGAGAAAGGATAGTGTTTTCAACAAATGGGGCTGGAACAAGTGGATATCCACTTGCAAAAACTCTTTGTGAAAATAAACTAAAAATGGATTATGGACCTAAATGTAATGTAAGATGTAAAATTATAAAATTTGTAGTAGGTCACGTAGGAGAAATCCTAAATGACTTTGGGTTTGGTTATGACCCTAAACACAACACCAAAGGTGTGATCCGTGAGAGAATTGACTTCATTAAAATAAAAAACTTCTGCTCTGCAGGAGACGCTGTCCAGAATATGAGAAGACAAGGGGCGCCTGGGTGGCTCAATTGGTTAAGTGTCCGACTTTGGCTCAGGTCACGATCTCATCATGGTTGGTGGGTTCAAGCCCTGAGTTGGGCTCTGTGCTGACAGCTTGGAACCTGGAGTCTGCTTCAGATTCTGTGTCTCCCCTTCTCTCTGCCCCTCCCATGTTCATGCTCTGTCTCTCTCTGTCTCTCAAAAATAAATAAACATAGGGGCGCCTGGGTGGCTTAGTTGGTTAAGCATCCGACTTCAGCTCAGGTCATGATCCTTCAGTCCGTGAGTTGAAGGCCCATGTTGGGCTCTGTGTTGACAGCTCAGAGCCTGAAACCTGCTTCAGATTCTGTGTCTCCCTCTCTCTCTGCCCCTCCCCCACTCACACTCTGTCTCTCTCTGCCTCTCAAAAATAAAGAAATGTGATAAAAATTTTTTTAAAGAATATGAGAAGACAAGCCACAGACGGAAAAATATTTGCAAAAGTCATATCTGATAAAGGACTGTTATGCAAAATATTCAGAGAACTCTTAACACTAAGAAAATGAACAACCTGATTAAAAAATGGGCAAACTATCTGCACCGACACCTTGCCAAGGAAGACATACGGATGGCAAGTAAGAACATGAAAAATGTTCCCACATCATATGTTGTTAAGGAATTTTGCATGAAGACAACAGTGATGTGCTATTACACACCTATCAGAATGGCCCAAATCCAAAATACCAACACCATCAGAGGCTGATGAGGATGTGGAGTAGCAGAAACACTCATTCGTTGCTGGTGGGAATGCAAGATAGGAGAGCCTGTCTAGAAGACAGATTGGCAGTATCTTACAAAACCTAACGTTCTCTTACCACATGATCCAGCAGCCATGTGTCTTGGCATTACCCACATGAACCAGAAACTTTTGTCCACACAAAAACCTGTACACGAATGTTCTTGACAGCTTTACTCATAACTACCAAAACCCGGAAGCAACCAAGATGCCCTCCAGTAGGTGAATGGATAAACAACTTAGGCACCTCCAGGCAGTGGAATATTTTTCATCACTAGAAAGAAATAAGATATCAAGGCAAGAAAAGACTTAGAACTTTAAGTGTAGGGTGCTTGGGTGGCTCAGTCGGTGAAGCATCTGACTTTGGCTCAGGTCATGATCTTGCTGTTTGTGAGTTCGAACCCTGTGTCGGGCTCTGTGCTGACAGCTAGAACCTGGAGCTTGCTTTGGGTTCTGTGTCTCCCTTCCCTGCTCACTCTCTGTGTCTCTGACTCTCAAAAATAAATGTTAAAAAATTTTAAAAGTAAAGAATTTTAAGTGTGTATTACTAAATGGTAGAAGGCAACCTGAAAAGTTACATACTGTATGATTCCAAAAAAAAGCAAAACTGTAGAGACAATAAAAAACATTGGTGGTTGCCAGGGATTTGGAGGGAAGGAGGGATGAATAGGTGCAGTACAGGGGGTTTTTAGCACAGGGAAACTACTCTGTATGATACCATAATGGTGGATACATGTCAGTAATTTGTTGAAACGCATGGAATGTAGAACACCAAGAGAGAACCCAAATGTGGACTGTGGTCTTTGAGTGATCCTGATGTGTTGATGCAGGTTCATGCATTGTAGCAATGTTTTATTCTGGTGGGGGCATCAGTGATGGGGAAACCAAGTGCGTGTGTGTCTGTGGCGAATATGTGGGAACTGTACTTTTTGCTTGATTTTTGTTGTGAACCCAAACTGCTATAAATAGCAAGAATCCACTAATGAAATAGAATTTAACTTAAAAATTTTTTAAACATTTTTATTTATTTTTGAGAGACAGAGACAGAGTGTGAGTGGAGGATGAGCAGAGAGAGAGGGAGACACACAATCTGAAACAGGCTCCAGGCTCTGAGCTATCAGCCCAGAGTCTGACACGGGGCTCCAACCCATCAACCATGAGATCATGACCTGAGCTGAAATCAGATGCTTAACCAACTGAGCCACCCACACGTCCCTGAAATAAAATTAAAAAAATTTTTTTCCCAATGTTTATTTATTTTTGGGACAGAGAGAGACAGAGCATGAACGGGCGAGGGGCAGAGAGAGAGGGAGACACAGAATCGGAAACAGGCTCCAGGCTCTGAGCCATTAGCCCAGAGCCCGACGCGGGGCTCGAACCCCGGGATCGCGAGATCGTGACCTGGCTGAAGTCGGACGCTTAACCGACTGCGCCACCCAGGCGCCCCTATTTTTTTTTTTTTATATTTTTAACATGTTGAAATGATAATAATCTTGATGCATTGGTTTGGAGAAATATGTTATTAATTCCTTTTTATTTTTTTAATGTGGCTATTAGATTTTAAATTCTACCCAAGGCTCGGATTATGTTTCTATTGGGCAGTGCTGCCTGGAGGCAAGTGGAATGTGATCCACAGAGGAGTAATTGTCCAGGGAAGTAGAAGCAATGTTTAAAACAGGTCATACCTTTCAGCCACCTAAGGTCTACATGGTCCATTCTTCTGGATATGTACCTTAAGAATGCCTGGAAGTAGAATTAGTGGATCATATGGTAATTCCATTTTTTATTTTTTAAGGAGCCTCCATACTGTTTTCCACAAATAAAATGAAAACACTAATTTGAAAGGATATATGCACCTGTATGTTTATTGCAGTGTTATTGGCAATAGCCAAAGTGTGGAAGAAACCCAAGTGTCTATTCATAGATGCATGGATAAAGACACACACACACACACACACACACACACACACACACACACACACACACAGGAATATTCCTCAGCCATAAAAAGAATGAGATCTTGCCATTTGTAATGGCATGGATAAATCTAGGGGATATAATGCTAAGTGAAGTGAGTCAGTCAGAGAAAGACAAATACCATATGATTTCACTCAGATGTGGAATTTAAGAAACAAATGAACAAAAAAAGAGGCTAACAAAAACAGACTCTTAAATACAGAGAACAAACTGATGGTTGGCAGAGGGGAGGTAGGTGAGGGATGGGTGAAACAAAGGAGATTGAGTGCCCTTATCCTGATGCATACTGAGTAATGTACGGGAGTGTTGAATCACTATATTGTACAACTGAAATAAACACTATGTTGATTATGCTTAAATTAAAAAAAGGAAAAAAGGAAAAAAAAAAAAGAAAAAATAGAATGCCCTTAAGTGCATTCACCTCCTCCCCCAGAGGTTGGTACCTGGAGGCTTGCCCAGCTCAGGGTCTGGGCATGATTCGCAGGTACCTTGGTCCAGTGAGCCAGGAGATCTCCCTAGACCACTGTTCCCCACTGTGTCTGAGATGGGGCTGCAGCTCTTTGACCCCCACATCCTGTGGTCTAGGGGCCAGAAGCTGGCAGATGCTGGCCAGGCTTGGTGTTTCTCTGGTGCTAAAATTCTCTGAAACATGTCATAGGCTTTAGCGTGTATCCATACTGTGAGTTCTAAGGGCTAATAGCCAAAGCCAGAATTCTGGTGTCTTTGTCTCCTAGCAACAGATTCTCTCCCAAGCTCCCCCCCCCCTTTTTTGAACTTTTTGTTGAAGTCTAACATACATGCAGAGAATTGTACAAATTGTTGAGTGCACAGCTCAATGTGTGTGTAGTGTGGTTTTTTAAATTTAATTTAATTAAAAAAATTCTTTTACGAAACGAGCATCTCTGTGTAAGCAGCACCCAGATCAAGACGCAGAACCTCTCCTGTGCCCCAAGAATCCGTTGGGCTCCCTTCCAATTGCTCGCCTCCCCAAGGTTACTCTAATTCTGATTTTTAGCATTGCATGTCAATATTGCTTATTATTTGAACTTCATATAAGTGCAGTCATACCTTAAGTATTGTTTAGTGTCTGATTGCTGAGTGTAGTTGTGGTTCATTTGTATTCACTGCTGTGGCATGCTCTAGAGGAGGAATATGTCATGTTTATTTATCAGTTTGGCTGTTGATGTGCATTTGGGTGGTTTCTCATTTGGGCTAGTGGGGTCAGGTCTGACAGGTGCATTCTTGTACGTGGCCTTTGGTGAACACATGCTCCATTTGGACGGGTGTGGGTAAGCAAAGGGTTGCTGGGCACAGGACAGGTATATGTTCAACTCTAGTAGTTACTCCAGCTTTCCAGGATGTTGTCCTGGTGTCCACTCCCTCCAGCAGTGTGTGAGACTTCTGCTTGCTCCTTGCTGGCATTTCTTGGCATTTCTTGGCCCTCATTTTGGTGACCCTTGCATGGCTTCTGCCCCAGAGAGGATTGAGACACTCACTGTCCCTTGCCTCCCTTCCCCTCCCCCACCCCCGCCCCTACCCCCCACCCCCAGGTGGCATTTCTGTTCCATCTTTGCCATAAATATCTCCACTCAGGCAGGGGGCCAAGTAACAGGGTTTGCTTGGGACGGGCTTCAGGCATCCTATTCCTCCTTGTGGCCCAAACTCTGGGTCCCCTTCACTGCCACGGTTTGTGCTAATTTTAGATTGGTGTGAGAAGTCAGATTATCCACTTTTGGAAATGTAAGATTGCTAGATTCTGAAGCACATTGGATTTCAGGCTACAGGCTGAATGGGCTTTTCTCAGTGAAGCTCTTTTCTCTATTTTCTCTTCATTCTGATGGTGCAGTTTCATCCTGAAATACTTTGAGGGTCACAGAATATAGCCCATGAAGGCCAGCATACAAAATTTACCCTACATGTGTCCAAATGTTGCAGCCTTCTTAGTTCATGGGTGAGCCCCAGAATAAAACAGGGGACCAAGCAATAGTGGTTGTGCCTCTGACTTCCCAGCTCTGAGGAGAGAGATTCTCTCTGCTCTCCACCCCATCCTGACCACCCAGGCTAGAGACACAGGCGTGGAACCCGGACAGGACCCAGGCACTGCTCCACTTTGCAGAAGTGTTGCTGTTGGGATGCATGGGTCCCTCCCACTCTTTCCATCCTCACGTCACTTTGCCTGAGATTGGAAGTCCAGAGAAAGCCCCTGTGAACAGACTTGGGTCACAGGTCTGTGCCTTGACCATTGAGTGCTGTGGGGGGGATGATATACCAGCCCTCAGGACTACCAGACCCAGTATACACACAGACTGCAGCGAGCAGGGAGAGGTAAACACAGGAAGGGGCAGTAATGTGTTGCAAATGGCAAATCTAAGAAAATAAAAATAATCAAGGTGACAGAAGGAAGACAAATCCATATAGATGTCCCTACAGTTAATGGTTTAAAGTCCTCTATTAAAATAGATGTGGTCAGAGAATAAAACTCAGCTGTGAGTTTCTAAAATGTCACATGGGTAAACCAAGAAAGGTTAAAAATAGTGGGCAAAGATACACAAGACAGGTACAGATGAAAGGAAGTGATATTAAATCAAAGCAAAAGGCATCAAAAAGAATGAGTAAGGTTGTTTTACAGTCACAAAAGGTAGATTGCACAGTGGAATTGAAATTGTTCTGATCCTTTACAAAAAAATATACCCTCAAAATACATAAAATAAAAATTATTAAAAATGCAGTGAGAAATTGACAGAATTATAGCCTGTAAGTTGCTGATTTCTTTGACAGATAAGATAAAATGAGTAAAGATATGAAACGATTTAATAATATAAAGGAACAATTTAGTAGTTCTGCCCAATATTCTGTTCTTCTAGAAGAAACTACCCATTTATTTCAAATATTGATGAACCATTTAAAAAGTTGATTATATTCTGGATCTCAAGGAAAAACATCAGCTTATCCAAAACAGGAATTATATATCTATGACCACCAGGTTATAATTTAGAATTTAATAAAGAAGATAGATAAGATAGCTGGTTGTAATTTTTTAAAAGGCAAACAAATAAAAATGAATAGTAAACACAGCCACTAGGCCCATAACCTTTCAATCAAAGGGGAAATCAAAAATGAAATGTCAGACCCTTTTAAAAAAGCCCAAATAGTACACCATTTATATAAAGTTTTAAGATACAGAAAACAATATCATTTTAGGGAGGCTTCATTTGCATTGTAAGTATAAAGTGCATAGAAATGACACCAAATACTGAATGAAAATTAAAAATAACAGCAATACTCTCAATCAAACTTCTGTACATGTTCTTACAGGAAAATTTATAGTTTCAGTGCTTTTATTGTTAAACAAGAAAAAAAAAATTAAATTGAACTGAACGCATAGGGGCACTTGTACCCCAATGTTTATAGCAGCACTTTGAACAATAGCCAAATTATGGGAAGAGCCTAAATGTCCATCAACTGATGAATGGATAAAGAAATTGTGGTTTATATACACAATGGAATACTACGTGGCAATGAGAAAGAATGAAATATGGCCCTTTGTAGCAACATGGATGGAACTGGAGAGTGTTATGCTAAGTGAAATAAGACAGGCAGAGAAAGACAGATACCATATGGTTTCACTCTTATGTGGATCCTGAGAAACTCAACAGAAGACCAGGGGAGAGGAGAAGGGGGAAAAAAAAAAAACTTACAGACAGGGAAGGAGGCAAACCATAAGAGACTCTTAAATACTGAGAATAAACTGAGGGTTGATGGGGGGGTGGGGGAGAGGGGAAAGTGGGTGATGGGCATTGAGGAGGGCACCTGTTGGGATGAGCACTGGTGTTGGATGGAAACCAATTTGATGATAGATTTCATATTAAAAAAAATTGAACTGAACACACCACTTGAATAGAGTAGAAAAAAACCCCACAATAATCCACATCCAAGTAAAAATAGGAGGAGGGAATAAAGATAAAATTGGAGATGAAAAATTGGGAAACAGAAAAATAGTAGAATTGATGGATAAACCTAAGAGTTCATTCTTGGAAAAGCCCAATAAGATTTTTTAAAAAATTGTGTGATAAGAATAATCTTCCAAAAGAAGAAAAACAAAGAAAATATATTGAACAAAATGAGCATGTAATGCAGAGATAAGCATTTAAATGTAATAAGTGTGTGTGTGACTCTGATATACTTGAAAACTTTATTGAAATAAATGTTCTTTGAGGGAAAGATACCATCACATTTTCTCAAGAAGAATCAAAACCCCAAATGGGCTAGTGTCCAAGGAAGAAATAGAAAAACAACATTCAAGGACATTTTTATAAAGGAACAGGAATGAAAGATGTTTCCAGCTAGCTATTAAAACGTTATTACTGGTTCAATAAAATTAAATGCAAACAGAAAGCTCAGAAAAAAGTTTGCCTGTGGTAGGAAATGTATTAAAATATTTGGACTTTATTTTTATTTTTAGTTTTTAGAGAGAGAGCATGGGTGGAGAGGGGCAAGGGGGAGAGAGAATCTTAAGCAGGCTCCAACGTGGGGATTGATCCCACGACCCTAGGGCTGACCTGAGCTGAAATCAAGGGTCAGACACTCAACCCACTGAGCCACCCAGGTGCCCCAATGTATTAAAATATTTAACGTGTTGAATCTAACAAATCAATATGAGAAAAAAGTCCAGTAGAAAATCAGTAAAAAAATAATGAATGAAAAGCATATAAATGGCCAGTCAATATAAGATGCATGATTGGAGTCCTGATAAACCTCACTAGTAATTAAATCAGTAAGATTGATGATAACATGGTGCTTTTTGGTTTTGCAGGCAGCCTGGACTTTGGAGTTTGGTACTCAGGCTCATGGCTTCCCTGGCAGTCTTTAGCATGTGATTTGGGGCATGATGCTTTAATTTCCCAAGCCTCAGTTTTCTTACCTATAAAGTGGGTATCATAGAGCGTGTGACTCTTGATCTCGTGGTCCTGAGTTGTAGCCCCATGCATTGAGCGTAGAGATTATTTAAAACAAAAACAAAAAACAAAAACCACAATAAAGTAGGCATAATAATTCCTGAGTCTTTGGATTGTTTAAAGGTTAATAAATAGGATAATTTATGCAAAACTTTTTACTATTACTATGTCTAGACCGTGATAAGCAGTTAATAAATAGTTGTTGTTATTACTGGTATGTTATGTCAATAAATAAAAAAAAAAAGATTTAAAGAATGGTAAAACCCATTGTTGGTGAAGATATGAAGAAACGGGCCCTTATACACTGCCCCCTTGCCCTGAACATGCTCTCAGAGATCAGGGCCAATGTCTGGCCTGTTTATTGTCACATCCCCAGCACCTGGCACAGCACCTGGCTTGTCACAGGTAGTGTTTTTTTCTGAATGAGTTGCACTGAATGCTGGCAAGTATTTGAGGGCTGTTGGCAGTATGATCCCAAAGCCTTAAAAACATGCGTATTTGACTCAGCAGTTCCATTTTTTTGAAATTTATCTCGAGAGAATGGCCCATCATTAATGCAAAAATATGCATATAACAGCAATATAAATGAGAACATAAATGTCCTCCTCAAGGGGATTAGCTAAGTCAGTGTTCTCACAGAGGATGCTGTTAGCATTTTGGGCAGCTGTGCACACAAGAGCCACACATGCCTGGGCCCATCCCCATCAGTACCAGTAACACTCCCCAGTCCTGTAACAACCCGCTGACAACTGAAGGATTCTCTTTACCTATGCTGTGAAATCACATATGGTCATTACATATTATTTTGTAAAAGCATATTTGTTGATGTGAAAAATGTTTATGACATATCAAAGAAGAATGAACAATTCATAAAAGTTCACAAAAGAGTATGTACAGAATGACTTTTTGGTTCATGCACATTTATGTAGATGCATGTCTCTAAGAATGTGTGTACATCAAGAAATTAATAGTGCAGTCTGGCACTCCTGTGACGATGGTTTGTTTTTCTTCCTGGTGTTTTCTGTATTTTCTACAGTGAACATGCCTTAAGGCTTGCTCCACAGCATACAGGAAGGGTACGAAGCAGCAAAGTGCCCCAGAAAGGAGCTGATATCACACAGCACTCTTGGCCTTGAAGACACAGAGGGAGGTGATAGGACAGCAGGCTGAGATAGCTATGCTGAACCCCAAGTGGCTGGACCTGAGTGGGCTTCTGGGATGGTTCCTGATAGAATGGGGGCTGCCTGACCTCTGGGGGAGGCTGCGAGCAGCCAAGTTCAGGGTGGGCCTGCAGAAGGACAGGCCTGAGGAAGGGCAGGAGGCAGACCATGTGAGAAGCATGCTCCCTGTGGTTTCTGGTGAAAACATCCAAGGCCTGGAATCTGGCTGGGGAATTGGAGAGTGGACAGGGATGGAGGTGAGGGAATAGGGACACATGTCCAGCAGACCCGCCTGGATGGCTGTCGTGGCTAAGCCACGAGGACAGACATGCCTTTCCTCTTTGTAGACCCCGTGCTGACTTCCTTGGTGCCTGGGGACAGTAGGCACTCAGTAGCTGTTTAGTGAATGAAGGTTCTAATGTCATTTTCTTCTTGTGTTTTACTTCAGAGAGCCTTCTGAAAATGAGGAAGGGTTATTTAACTGCTCCCCTGCAATTCCTAACAGATGTGAATATAGACTTTTTCCTTTTAGGGGATGGTGGGGTAGTGGGAGGTGAACTTTACAGTGGTTCCTGAAACTGTAAGCATATACTATCATACGCAAAATGCTTTTCAAAATATTAACCCCTTATGTAAATAACCAGTTTCATTTTACTTTTATTTTTTAAAACATTTATTTATTTATTTTGAGGAGAGAGAGACAGCATGAGCAGGGGAGGGGCAGAGAGAGAGGGAGAGAGAATCCCAAGCAGGCTCCATGCTGTCAGTGCAGAACCCGACACAAGGCTCTAACTCACAAACGGTGAGATTGTGACCTGAGCCAAAGTCAGGAGTCAGATGCTTAACCAACTGAGCCACCCAGGCACCCCCAGTTTCATTTTAAAACAACATTATTTTAGGATAAAAAGAATTGCAGATTTTAGCTGTAAAAATTACAGAGCCAGAGTTTTATCTGGAACAGTATAATTTGCTGTCTAAAATTTTTATGTAAGTATTATGTCTCTAGATTTCAGACAGTCATCCCTTGACATTTTATAAGTTTGTTTTCATTTACAGATCTGTCCCATTTTCCCTGAATAGGATTATTTTGTCTGCGAGTATTTCTTAATGGGCTATTATCTCATGGATGGATATTAATGTGAACAGGAGACAGATGCCCACTGTTGGTCAGGGACATCACTGAGAAGTGAAATAGAATACCTGTTACCATGGGTCAGTCCGGCTTTCTGTTGGATCTGGTTTTCCTGGAGCCTGGAAGACATGCCAGTAGAGGTTAGATGGTTGGCTAGGTTGGGTGGAAAGTAGGAGAAGGCATCCAGAGTGCTAATGAGTCTCTCAGGACTCCCATTCTGTTCTGTGATGGCTTCATTCCCCTCCTCTGGGGGACAGTGTGGACCCTTCAAAGAAGCCGCCTTCTCTTCATCTTCTCTCTGTTTGAACATCTAGGGCTGCATCTTGCCTTGGAGTCCCCTCTCTTTGCCCTGGCTGTGCCTTCTGTCAGCCTTAGTGAGAGTCAGCTTCAGACCTCCTTAAAGTTAATCGTGCTCTACAGAACCTGGAGCGGATGGGCCCTCCACATCCTGGTCTGAGTTTGGGACTGCAGATAGTTGCCAAGGGAGCCAGGTGGAGTGTGGCACGTTTTTGAGCAGCCCTGTGACCCCAGCCCTGCATGGGAGAGCCATTGTGGGGGGCACTTTACTGCTCAGTTCAGTGGTAATAACAGCAATATATAGAGCTTGCCTGCTGTGAGCCTGGTGCTGGCCTAACATTCTTATCAGTCCCCAGCACAGTCCTTGGAAGCAGTAATTATTATCAGCATCATGCATGTGAGCACTGGAAGCACAGACTGGCCCCCAGACCACACTTGTTGCTTTCACCCCCACCCTGCCTCTCTGTCAAATGCTGCATGTGTGTTGGCATATTTTGGCATGAATCTGTGCTCTTTATGGAGGGTCAGATTCTATTCTGGTTTGTATAATTTAGGACTTACAGGATTCTCTAGGATAATAACAAGGAGATGCTTCTATAATGGGAAAACGGGTTTCCTTCCAAAGTAAAATGAGGAAAAATCAGCATGTAATGAATGGGACCAGGTGTCTACAGATATCATCCTCCTGAGAGATGACTTTGAACTCTGTGGTCAAGGAGGTTTAGGGACACCCAAGTCCACATTTGGTACCACGACGTGTAGATTGTCGGGGTGGGAATGGCCAAAAAGATTGGACCTAACTATGAAGCTGAAATGTAACCATTTGTGTTTTGTTTGAGAAAAAGTTTGCACTTACTGAAAGACTCATCTCTGTGGACTGTTTCTGCTGCCCTGGCCCAGGAGGGTTGCCCCTGCCGGCTGGACATAGCCTTTCTGGATGACAGAAGTGATGGCACTTGCCAGGCCAGAGCTGGCAGCATTAGGAAAGCCTGGTTTGTCGTGGTGCTCAGTCCTGTGCTTTCCAGGCAGCCTCCTGGCTACCTTTTAATGTGCCTTTTCCTGTAGGGTTGTGTTGAGTGGCCAGGCTGCTGGGAGGTTCTCCTCGTCTGGTAACCAGCTGGTTGGCTGGCATACTGGCTGATAGATCAGCCCCTTGTGGAATTTTGAAGGAAGACCCAGCAGGAAGTGGTGACTGGATGGGAAGGGACAGCTTGGGGACTAGGTGACATCCCATCCCTTCCACAAGGGGGATGTCCTGGCTAGTGGGCAGAAGCCAGGTTACAAGGAAGGAGTGGATGAATTACAGGGAGATGGAGAATACTGATGGTGGCCATGGCCTGCTGACCACACTCGGGTGGTCAAGTTTGGTGCTGACTTGTTTTCGAGGGTGGTGCCCACCAAAGGTGGTGGTCTCAGGTGTGGTGGACTTAGACCTGTAGGCTGGGCCATCTGTCTCTGGTCACGGGCAACACTTGCAGTTAGGCATTTTCCCAAAGCCCCTGGCCACTAAGGTCGCAACCATCTATGGGCTCCTGAGGGGTGGGAGCCCTGGAGGACAAGGACCATGGCTGGCTTTAGCACTGGTGGCCATGCACAGCCAGCCCTTTCCATCTGAGATATATTTCAGGGATGGGAGTGGGAGCCTCAACCACATACAACCCTGGTTTTGCTGCTTGAGAACTCTGATGACCATGACACAAGGATCCAACACCGAGGGAAACAGTTATAGATGGTTTTTCTTTGCCGGCTTCCTGGAATCTTTGGTAACTTCCTTCTCTACCCACCAGTTCTGAGCTTGGTGATTTGGACTTTCCCTGAAAGTTTCAGTGAAGTGAACACTGGTCTTTATATGATGTGGGCCTTTGCTGCGATTTCTTTAACAGCTGGAGTATGCCCCTAATTAGGGCGGATGGGAGAGAAGTGAGTTTTCATGGACCACAGCATTTTTCTTTAAGGTCCTAATGATGCCCAGGCTCCAGGTGGGTGTTTAAAGGTTGTCAGTACTGTCCAGACGCCTGGCTGGCTCAGTTGGTTAAGGGTCTGACTCTTGATTTTGGCTCAGGTCATGATCTCATGGTTCATTAATTCAAGCCCCATGTCGAGCCCCACTGACAGTACACAGCCTGCTTGGGATTCTCTGTCTCCCTATCTCTCTGCCACTCTCCCACTCATGATCTATCTCTCTTTCTCTGTCTCTGTCTCTGTGTGTGTCTCAAAAATAAATAAACATTAAAAAAAAAGGTTGTCAGTACTGTCAACCAGGAGACCCAGCCTTGACATGGGAACCCTGTGTTTGGTCCTGACCATCCTATGTGCTGGGTGGTCTTGAGCCAGGTGTAGAAGCCCTTGGACCTCAGGTTTCTCATCCATTTGTTAGATGAGGGTGTTGATGAAGGCAGTAACACCCCTCTCGAGGTCTGGGGCCCCTTTCAGAAGCGGATGGAAGCTGTGAGCCCATCACAGATGGGCTCACAGTTCTTAGGGCTTCTGGGAGCCTGTCGGGCCCTCCTGGTCTTGAAATTGTCAGATTGTCATGAATGAATGCTGGAACACCAGCACGCACCCAGGGAGACGAGAGCTGGGGGCTCAGCTGACGCCCTGAGGTCAATCTGCTGTGAGCCTGAGGTGGGTACTTACATTTCCTGTTCTCAACTGAAGCCAACCTGTGCTTCCTTGCTGAATCAGACATAGCATCAATCAGTATAGTAGACTTTCTGACAATTATTATTATTATTATTTTTAACATGTATTTTCCTGTTCACCCTGAACACAGAAGGATAGCTTTTGGTTCATAAAACCAAACCCGCAGGTGTTCATCTGCCACTCCCAGATGTGTTTTATTAGCTCATGCAGTGTTTAAAAATGTTTAATTACTTCCTAATACTTAGAACTTGGGAGACTTCACAGTAAAATATGGATTTTGAGTTCTTTTGCAAAATTGGAAGATCTGGCCCCACTGGGTGTAAATTCTCTCAGGGCAGCTGCCTTCCCGTGAGGGAAGCTTTCTGGCAGCCACGGGCCCCCTTTGTGGCCTTGTCTTTGGCCTCGTCTTTGTCACTCCTAGCGAGGGCTTGGGAACCTCGTGTCTGAGAGGGGATGCCTTCTGCAGTGCTGTGTACTTCTTGTCCATGTGCCCTCTACTTTGTACACACAGCCATTGTTTCAGTGCCCTTCTCTAGCAGGTGGTGGGGAGCACGGAGTAGGACATGCTGAGCAGCACAGGATTACAGCGGCTTTAGCATTTCACCTAAAGGAATGCTTCCCAGTCTGATGATGCTGGCTTTTTAAAAAAAAAATTTTAAGTTCATTTATTTATTTTGAGAGAGACAGAACAAGCAGGGGAGGGGCCGAATGAGAGGGAGACAGAATCCTGATGTGGGCCTTGAACTCAGGAACCGTGAGATCATGACCTGAGCCAAAATCAAGAGTTGGATGGTTAACTGACTGAGCCACCCAGGCACCCCAGTGTTGGCTTTCTTAATTTGCTTGAAGTAGTATGGATTTTCCAGGGAAAGAGATGCTGACATTCAGCTGCAGAAGAGTGCAGACCGCCTTCAACAGATATTTGTAATGTGTTTTTAAAAATTTATATATTTTGAGAGAGAGAAAGAGAGAAAGTGGGGGAGGGGCAGAGAGCAAGGGAGACAGAATACCAAGCTGACAGTACAGAGCCTGGCGCTGGGCTTGAACTCGTGTACTGTGAGATCATGACCTGAGCTGAAACAAAGAGTTGGACACTTAACTGACTGAGCCACCCAGGTGCCCCTATAATGCATTTTTATTTCCTTTCTAATAATCATGTGTAAGTGCTTGTAAGCTTAACCCTGGAACCTTTAAAAAGTAGAGAAAAGGGGATTCTTTTTTTGTTCTGTTTCATTTTATTTTTGAGAGAGAGAGAGAGAGACAGAGTGTGAGCGGGGGAGGGGCAGAGAGAGAAGGAGACACACAATGCGAAGCAGGCTCTAGGCTCAGAGCCATCAGCGCAGAGCCCGACGTGGGGCTCGAACCCGTAAACTGTGAGATCATGACTTGAGTCGTAGTCGGACACTTAACTGACTGAGCCACCCAGGTGTCCCAAGAAAAAAGGGGATTCTTATGTGTGTATATGTATATGAGTGTAGTGTGTACTTGTATGTGGATATATGGATGTATTTGTATATAACGTGTATATGTGTATATATGTGTGCCTGTGTATATGTGTATATACAGGTGTGTATTTATATGTGTATAAATGTATACATGTATATGTGTATATATGTGTGTATTCATATATGTATATGTGTACATATGAATGCATGTATATGTGTGTGTATGTGTATTTGTGTATATGTATGTATTTGCATGTATATATGGGTGTGTGTATACATATATATGTATGTATGTGTATATGTATATGTGTGTGTTTGGGCATGTATATGTGTGTATATATATTTATGCATGCATGTGTGTATGTATGCATGTGTATTTGTGTGTGTATTGGGGCACATATATATGTGTATATCTATGTGTGTGTGTACTCTGAAGCCAGAGATTCCTTGTTGAAAGCGGTCATCATTTGAGACATTTTCAAGGTGGGTTTGGATATTCAACAGCTGCCCTTCAGAGGCTGTTCTCCTCTTACATCCTCTGCTGAATTGTCACCGCTGACCCTGGAAGAATTAGATAACAGAGTATGGCTTTAGCCGTTGAGCTGTCTCCAGAGATGGAGACAAGGTAATGCAGCTGGTGCCATCAGAAGAGCGTTGTTCTATAAAATGTAAATACCAGGGTCACTTATGATCCCTGTTTTGCAGTTCTTGGTGAAAAGATAGAGCACAATTAAAGCGGCTGCTCCACTCGGCTCTGGCTGCTACCCCCCTTCTGAGGTTCTTCTTTTGTTATGGGGTGCTCCTTGGCCCTGTGCTTGCCTGTGCCCCATTTCTCCTGCTCACAGAGTATGCTCACCATCCCCACCCTGTAGGGCTCCCGTCTTGTGCTGCCCTTTGTGCTGTATCGGCTCTGTTCCTGCTTAGAAGTGGCCTCTCTAGGGCTTCTCAACCTCAGCAATCAATTGCTGGAATTGCCCCCAACCAGACAGAATACTGTGCCCATGGCCTGGGCCCTCTGGTTCCTACCTTGCTGCCTGGAGCAGTGCCTCTGAATCTCTGCATATACAAGTGTGTGTACAGCTGGGTAGTAGCTCTTTTCTCAGAAGAAGGCATTGGGTGGAAACACTGTGTGCAGTCCCTCTGGGACAGCCTGCCGTCTTGCTCTGTTGTATCTGTGCTGACCCTGGGGACCCTTGGCCACTTTTCTGCTATGCAGGTTATGCTGGGTGGGCAACCAGGCACTGAACAGCAGAGGTCTGGTCCTTCCTTTCTTACTAGTAAACCACCAGTCCTTCTAGCTGTTTCTTCGAAGCTCCTGCTTCTGTGCTCCCCGTGTCTCCAGGCTCTGTGCCCCTTGCCTTTCTGTCTGCCTTCCCCAGTGCTCACCCTCTCCCCAGCCTGTGCCTTCACTTCACTGTCTGCCTCTGCTCCCTCTGTCCTTCTTGTTTCCCTTGCAAGGTATATCATTCTGTCACTGCTGTTTTCCAAAGCCACTCTCATTCGTGGTTGGTGGTTTCCCTTCCTTTTGCAGAAGACTGGCTCCTCAGCAGTGCTGTCAAGAAGTCTCTGCCCCAGAGCCTTTGCCTTCTTTCTTCAGTACAACCTTCTGGTCCCTTCCACTTGTTCCCAGCACGGCTCAGACCCTGGGATCCAAGTAGCACACACTTGATCCTTCTGGCTGCCCCTGTAGCTGCAGAGGCCCCTGGGCTGTCAGGAGAAATGCCTGGTGGAGATTTTCACATCAGTGTGTGCCCTCTGTGTACGATGCTCCACCCAACAGTTGGGAAATAATCTGTTGATAGCAGAGCCTTTTCTTCCCCTGAAAGGCTCAAAATAGTTTGCTTTCGTGAAATGTGAACATGGAGTTGATCTGGATGAGGGTGCGGGCCTGGGCTCATGCCCTCTCCCCTTGGCAACACCCCCACCTGGGAAGACCCTGATCCCCCTTCTAGATCCTTCTGGGCTCTGTGCAGCGCCCGTTGAGATCCACTGCACTGGGCTGAGCTCTGCCAGGCGAATTCCGGAAAATGCAGAGTAATTCCACAATCCTCCCCTTGGTTTACTTTCAAGAGGCAGTCACTGGGGGCCAAAGAACAGCAGCCAGTATTTTATAACATTATAAGATCACACCCAACAGTGGTGGCTAATGTAAAACAAGATATGATGTTTGTCAAATAACTGTGTGAGCTAGAATGATTTTTAATGGTGACTTGGTACCAAGAAATGAACACTAACTAGCAATCAAGCAATGAATTAATCTAACAAGAGGGTCAAAGGAAGGGATTTTTCAGCATCAGTAACTTTGTCTGCTAATGCTCATCATTTGATTGTGGCTTCCAGCAGCTTCTGGAAGGATGGAGAAGGATTTTGAGGTGCATCCAGGCTTCCACGTGGCCTGTTAGCAGTGTCAACCATGGCTGAGGGGAGGGGCCTGTTGCCCTGGTGACAAGTATTTGATACCCCTGGATTGACCTGCAGGAGGAGGGAGGGAGTATGTGAGAGGGTGGCAGTGACTTGACATGAAGTTTGCAAAGTTGCTAGTGGGCAGGTGTCTTGAGATGAAGCCTGAGAACACGCTTATCTGTTCACAGGTGACGTGCACCCTGGGAAAAGGGCATACAGACCCAGATGGGCAGTGCCCACGGTGAATTCAGTGCACCGGAAAGCAGCCAACATGACAATTGTGGTGGTCCCCTGGCAACCCTCAACCCCCACCCACTGGCCTTGCCCTGTTCTTCCAGAGTTCATGGGCATGTTGTAATTTTCTGTGGTATGTTTGTGGAGGTTCATTTAATTCAGCATCCGTTCTTTGATCTTGTCTTAGGCTCTTTTTAGTGATTTAAAGAAATCCATTCTATGGTTTTTAAAGCTGTGTTGAACATACATAATATTAAATCCCTGCTGCTTGCAGGAAATCTGTGGTTTTAGCTCTTACTTGTGAGTACCTATGAGCATTGATTTTGGAAAAGGAGAGCAAAGTGCATCCATGGTGGTAAAGGGAGGTATGTGTTGAAGGCAGCCATTGGGGCTGGAAGGGAGACCCCTTTTTCAATTTTTTTTTTTTTAAATTTTTTTTTTTCAACGTTTATTTATTTTGGGGACAGAGAGAGACAGAGCATGAACGGGGGAGGGGCAGAGAGAGAGGGAGACACAGAATCGGAAACAGGCTCCAGGCTCCGAGCCATCAGCCCAGAGCCCGATGCGGGGCTCGAACCCACTGACCGCGAGATCGTGACCTGGCTGAAGTCGGACGCTTAACCGACTGCGCCACCCAGGCGCCCCTCAATTTTTAAAACATTTCAATTGTGTGTGTTAAATACACATAACATAAAATTTACATCTTAACCATTTTTAGTACATAGTCCAGTACATTCATGCTGTTGTGCAACCAACCATCTCCACTCTCCATCTCCAGAATTCTTTTCATTTTTCCCAAACTGAAACTCTGTCCCCATTAAACATTAACCCTTCGTTCTCCCCACCCCCAGCCCCTGGCAACCATCATTATGCTTTCTGTCTCTAAGAATCTGACGACTCTCAGAACCTTCTATAAGTGGAAGCATATAGTATTTGCCACTTTGTGACTGTCTGATTTCACTTAGCATGATGTCCTCAAGGTTTGTGCATGTTGTAGCAGGTGTCGGAATTTCTGGAAGGGAGACAGCTGCAGTGGGGTGGGAGGTGGACATCTTGGACGCTCTTCCCTCACCCACCTCAAGGGCCAGCCTCATCCCTGAGAATGAGGGGGAAAACTATCTCCCAATATTTGGCCATGAAGGATTTCTCAAATGGCCTTTGTGCTGGTTCTATGAAAGGTATTACATTAAACTAGAAGAACTTTAAAAAAAAATGGTATTTATACTTTTTCTGCATAGCTTAACAGTTGCTGTAGCCACCCTCCCCCCAAACTAGGGTTATGTAAGAAGCTCTTTACACATTCAAGAGCTTCAAAAACATATTTACTCATCATAAAATTATTTTAAAAATGATGTATTTATGGGCTAATGATTAGGATTGTATTTTAACATAATATTCAGAAGCTTAATAAAAATGAGTCCAGGGGTGCCTGGGTGGCTCAGTCGGTTAAGCATCTGACTCTTGAGTTCAGCTCAGATCATGATCTCATGGTTTGTAAGATTGAGCCCGCGTTGGGCTCTGTGCTGACAGCATGGATACTACTTGGGATTCTCTTTCTCCCTCTTTCTCTCTGCCCCTCCCCTGCTCATGCTTTCTCTCTCTCTTTCAAAATAAATAAACTTTAAAAAATTTAAAAAAAAGAATCCAAAAAATAATTGAGGAAAAAACTTCAGACATGATTGAACTTTACTAATTAGTTTAGCCAAATCTTCAGATGTCCATTTGGGTTATTTATCCATGTTCCTTTTTATTAATTACTCACTTTTGAGTATGATTGGTGGTCCAGCACTGCAGATTAGATCCCACCTCAAGGACCACCTTGTAAAATGAATATTTGCTAGATTGGAATTTCTCAGTTAAGTTCAATATATACTTAGAAATATTTATGACTTCATAACTTTGTAAATCTCCACTAGTTAATCAGTATTGTGTGTATGTATCTGGGGGGGGGGGAGAGCACAGGTGCTCTCTGTGCTAAGAAGCACTGTTTTGTGTTCTTTGGGGGCAATAAAAGCAATGCAGTGGTGGTCTCTGCTTTCATACAGCTTGCATTCCGTTCAGCACATGCCATCTGTACTCAAGAGAAGGAGCAGTGAATAGTCCACTCTGATGCGGGATCTCTAGGCGTCGGTTCAGTCAGCATCTGGATGCAGGTGAATGTTTTGGAGGCAGGAACAATCAGAAGAGGCTTCAGGGAGGAGGAGAGACAGACCTATGGATGGTAGATAGATGGGGTTTGTCCGATGGAGAGTGGAGAAGGGCAGTGGGATGTGGGTGGGCAGAAACAGACTTAGTGTATTTTTTTTAGAGAGAGAGAGTCAGAAATAGAGCAGGATGGAGGAACTGAGGGAGAGAGAGAGAGAATCCTAAGCAGGTTCCATCCATGGAGCCTGACATGGAGCCTAACATGGAGCCTGACATGGAGTTTGGCATGGAGGCGGACATAGGGCTGCATCCCATGACTGTGGTATCATGACCCGAGCCAAAATCAAGAAGTCAGATGCTCAACTGACTGAGCCACCCAGGCTCCCAGGCAGAGTGTATTTGAGGGCTGATGAGTCACACTGCAGAATGGGCAGTCTGGAAGTAGAGCAGGGCTGGACACTTCCTTCTGTGCCTAGCTGTAGGTGGTCATAATCTGGGCTACCGATGTTCAACTTCAAACCTTAAGGGTAACGTGTGTGGTCCTATAAGGAGTGATGTCATGATACCAGGACACTGGTCATTTCACTGTGTTGTTCCCACATTTAATCACTCTGACACAGCCTCAGGAAGTGCCTGTAACTGGGACAGACCAACCACAAAGGCATCACAGCCTTCAAAAGCATCCTTGTTAACCTGCATGTCACACTGTGCTCCCATTGAATGCTCAGGTGTTTTTTCTTTTTTCCTTAGCATTTTAGTGGAGGCACTTCCCTGCAAATGGGATCATATTTTATTCTGGACATTTAGTCTCCATGGTGAGTGATGTTCTGCCTTTGTTCATCCTTGTTTAGTGGGAGATGAACAGACCACAGGTCTGGCAGTTACTGTTTTGGCAACTGCTGGGATTTGAACTTTGGCTGGGACACTGGTTGGGCACATCTCCAAAAAGTGGCTTCTCCACTTGTCTGTCATTCATGTCAGAAGCCTAAGAGGCATTCTTGATTCCTCTTTTTCCTTCACGCTTACTCCTCACCTCTGCTGTAGGACACAACCAAGTTTGCTTCCCTCTCCCCATCCTGGGGCTCCTTCTCTGGGCTGAGCCCCTGCTTCTCACCTAGGGGCTCATCTGTGGCTCACTTGTGGGCCCTGCATCTGTGGCTCACCTGGGAGCTCTGCATGTGTGGCTCCCCTGGGGACCACTACATCTTCCTTGCTAGTCCCTTCACTGTCTTCCCTGCCTGTCCACTGACCACGTCTGTCCACCATCCAGAGTAATCACTACAAAAATATAAATCAGGCCTCATCATCCCCCCATGTAGATTCTCTCAGTGCTTTCTCTCCCTTCCTCACCACCCTTTTTCTTTCCACCTGGGTGGATCTGGCCCTCCTATGTCTTTCCCCGATTCATGTTGTTTTTCCTGATCCTCAAACCAGATTTTTCCCTCTCCCAGGAGTCATTGCCCTCTCCACCTACAGCTCTAGAACCTCACATAGCTGGTGGGGTGCCCCCCGGCCCTGCCCTGTTCCTTCTCAAAGCTCCCCTTCCTGCACACTCAGCCTAAAGGGGCCCTCAGCATCTGCTCCCTGTGTTCCATTTGTCTGTTTCCTCCTGTATCCTGTAGTACCTGTTTCTCCTAGTTTCTTGGCGACCACACGGCATCTATCTTGTTTATGGCTGACTCTCCAGCACATAGAACAATGCCTGGCACTTAGTAAATGTATGTTGGATAAATGAATGAACTTAATTCATCAGTATTGGGAGGAGCAAGGCCTGGCCTAACCTAGCTTCAGTGATCCAAGATCCCATGGAACAAACAAAGGAAATGTCTACTTCCATGGGAACCTACTGCCTCTGAAAATTGTTAGGTATGTCACTGATGTCTCTAAAAGAAGAAGCTTGGTGGGTATTAATATTAATTAGGTGTCAGTATTAAGCAATTAGTTTCTCATTTAAACTGGTAAAATTTTTCTTTTAAATGTAAAGAATTTTGAAAATCATTTAGATATGACTGTCACCCTAAAGAATTCATGATTTACATCAAATATCTTTATTTACTTATTTGTTTTGGTTTGCTGATTACAGGTATAATGGACCACAAAGTTCAGGAATCACGGAATTGCAGGGTAAAGATGCATTTAAAGAACACCCAGCATTGCCCAGCTCTGGTGAAAACTTAGTAAATGTCAGATGGTCTTTTCATTGCTGCTATAATTATGATGGCATATGGTATTAGAAGGTGTTTTGGTTCATTTTAAATCACCTCTCTGCAGAAGGCTTCCTTCAGTGGTATTCATGGGTTCTTGGTCTCCTGGAGCCAGAGATGGGGAGCTCACCACATCACATGCTCCATCAATAGGAAGAAACAAATAATTCTGCACACCAATTCTACTTCTCCAGTTCTTCCTGCAGAATTAGGAAACGTCCTTATTCCCCTTCCCATAGTGATGTCTTCCAAGTGGGAGACCACATCTGCACCCTGTTCCCTACAAAGCTTTTTGTTCTACTCATACATTCAAAGGCTTGTCACCCAGCTTTCATCTGGTGGTTGCTGGGCATTTTGTCCTTCTGGACCAGCTGGGGGGACAGGAGGTGGACCATTTCCACTGCGATCTGGGCAGCTCCTGACCACATAGCCCACTGCCTTAGGTCACAGTGATGATCACCTAAGACCCCATGCTTTCTTCCTTTTTCCCCTGTGGTCTACTACTCATGGCATTTTATGAAGTGTGGCACCAAAATGCAAAACATTTGTAGCATCTGTTTACTTTGAAAGTTAGCATTCTAGCCTAAGGAGATAATCTGATCTTAGTTTGGTGTCCTACTACTTTTTTTTTTAATGTTTATTTATTTATTTTGAGAGACAGAGGGAGACAAACAGTGAGCGGGGGAAGGTCAGAGAGAGACAGGGAGACAGAGAATCCCAAGCAGACTCAGTGCTGTCAGTGCGGAGCCCAACCTGGGGCTTGAGCTCATGAACTGTGAGATCATGACCTGAGTCAAAATCCGGAGTCATACACTCAACCGACTGATGTCCTGTGTCCTACTTCTGAGGACACAGGCTCAATGTTGTAATCCTCGTGATGTTAAACAAGTACCCATCATTCATCCAGGTCTGGCCGGTGCTCTGTGCCCTGGACCCCCGCCTGTGTCTCTCAAGGCCATGCAGAGGGTGGCTGTGCCAGCCCCAGTGTGTTAATATCTTGCTGAAATAAAGGTCCTCATCTGCTTAGCATTCCTCTAATATGCCAATCTCGTAACCTTATTAAAAGAGAAAACGAGATGAATTTGCCTGGCACTTCCTTCCTGAGTACTCACGAGCCTGCTGCTCAGGTAATCCACTCCCCCCACCTCCCGCCCGACGATCTGGCCCATGATTGACATTGGGCTTATTGGTGTGCAGCTTCCTCAATTTGCTTTTCTTTTCATCTCCGCTGCTTCCCATTATGTTTTAAAATTAATATTAAAAAATCCACCCAGTGCACAACAGAGTTAAAACCAAATAGTGTTGAGAAGCTGGTAATGAAAACAGCCGCCCCTGCTTCACCCTTGTGCACATGCACCCCCAGCCTCAGCCCCAGGACAGCCACTTCCAAGTGTCTTAGCTAGCCTTGTTTTGATTCTTTCCTTTCTTGGTGAAAAGATGTCATTATTGGGGTACCTGGGTGGCTCAGTCGGTTAAGCATCCAACTTCAGCTCAGGTCATGATCTCATGGTTCATGAACTTGAGCCCCACATTCGGCTCTCTGCTGTCAGCACAGAGCCAGCTTTGGATCCTCTGTCCCCCCTCTCTCTACCCCTCCCTGGCTCGAGCTGTCTCTCTCTGTCTCAAAAGTAAGTAAATATTAAAAAAGGAGAAAAAATGACATTATTTATTAATTTTGTTTTACTTTGGTAAAAATACCCATCAGATAAAATTTACCATCTTAACCATTTCTATGTGTACAGTTCAGTGGTTTTAAGTACCTTCACACCGTTGGGCAGCTATCATCACGACCACTCATTTCCAGGACTTTCTCATCTTGCAGAACTGACGCTCTGTACCCACTTAGCACTAACTCCTCATTCTCCCCCTGACCCACCCCTACTCCAGCCCCTGGGAACCACCATTCTACTGTTGGTCTCTGTGAATTTTACAATTATAGGAACTTCATTTCAGTAGAAGCAGACAGTATTAATCCTTTGGTGACTTGCTCCTTTCACTCGGCATAAGGTCCCCGAGGTTCATCTGTGCTGTAGCAGGTGTCAGAATTTCCTTCCTTCTTAACGTGGAATAATATTCCGTTGTGTGGAGAGCCTACATGTTGGTTATCCATTCATCAGCTGATGGACACATGGGTTGTTCTACATTTCAGCTTTTTTGAACAATGCTGCTGTGACCTTGGGTGTACAAATATCTGTCCGAGTCCCTGCTTTCAATTCTCTTGGGTGTATTACACCCAGAAGTGGAATTGCTGGATCACCTATGGTAATCATTCCTTAAGTTTTATAACTGACCTTATCTTGTGCTCAGACTCATATTCTGCCAGGTCACAGGAGAAAAAAATGGAAAACTTGTCAGTTGATGATATCTTGGTATTTTGGTTACGTCTGTCTGTCTGTCTGTCTATCTATGTATGTTTTCTTGAGGTTTATTTACAAACCATACTATTCACTCATTGTAAGTATACAATTTTATGATTTTTAGTAAATTATGTAGTTGTGTAACCAGCACCACAACCCACTTTTAGAACACTCCCATCCCCTAAGCAGCTCCCTCCAGCCTGGTGAAGGTCAGTCCCTGCACCCAGCTCTCCTCGAAGCCCTGGGTCTCTGGACCTTATGTGGGACTAGTCTTCAGGATCCTCCTGGGCTGTGTGTGTGTGTGTGTGTGTGTGTGTGTGTGTGTGTGGTTTTGTGGCTTCATGAGACAAGTGTAGGGATCTAGGGCCTGATGAAACATCCCTATTTTCTACACATGCCCTGGTATCATCCTGGTGCACCTGAAGCCTACCTTCCTGACACCTGGTAGCTTTGACCCCACATAGCCTTCCAAGTTCTGCAGGGGGATCCACCTGTACCTCCTCAGCTCCTTCTCCCTGCATCTGCCAGTTTGGTCACCCTTTTGTGTCCATGTCTAGGTTTCTAAAAATGCATTGGACCCTCTTACCCATGGTCACACCTCCCCATCCCCTTGTCCTTGTGGATCTGTACCTGTGAGCTTTCAAGGGAGAAGAGAGATGGAGAAGGTTATCACTTTTTTTCACATTTTGAATATTTATTTATTCTGAGGGGGGGTGGAGACAGAGAGTGAGTGAGAGAGAGAGAGAAAGAAAGAACAAGTTGGGGAGGAGCAGGGAGAGAAGAAGAGAGAATCCAAAGAAGGCTCCATGCTCAGCACAGAGCCTGATGCAGGGCTTGATCTCACAACCATGAGATCATGACCTGAGCCAAAATCAAGAGTTGGGAGCTTAACCCAACTGAGCCACCCAGGTGCACCTCAAGTTATCACTTTTAGCCAGAATTTCCTAGTTTTCATTGTTTTCCAAAACTATCAAGACGATCAGAAACTGTATATTAGAATTCTGTTACTGTCTTATTGTAAAGTGTTGTAGTTAATTGGAATTTCTTTTTTCCCAGGGTAAGCTGCAGGCACTGTTTGCCCAAAGCTTGCCTGCAGTGGGGACACCAAGAGGTCATGCTCCAGAGAGAAGGATTGCTTTGCTAAAGAGATAGTGATAGAATTCTTTTCTTTTAAGTTTATTTATTTTGAGAGAGATAGAGACAGACAGACAGACAGATGGGGAGGGACAGACAGAGAGGGAGAGAGAATCCCAAGCACTAGCAGAGCCTGATGATGTGGGGCTCAAACCCACAAACCGTGAGATTTTGACCTGAACTGAAATCACAAGTCAGACACTTAACTGACTGAGCCACCTGGGTGCCCCGATAATGATGGAATTCTTAATGGTTCCAAGAACTTGCTACTGAGTTCACCATCACTTGCCCTCTCGAACTATCTAATTGTATTATTAAAAAACACCAAATGAAAATGGCATGGGAATTTCTTAAAACATTAAGCAGAATTATCATATGATCTAGTAATTTCAATTCTGAGTATGCATCCACAAGAATTGAAAGCAGAGACTCATAGAGATCTTAATTTGCCTGCCCACATTCACAGCAGCCAAAAAGAGGAGGCAACCCAAGTGCCCATCAACAAATGAATGGATAAGCAAAATGTGGCATATACAAACAATGGAATATTATTCAGCCTTGAAAAGGAAAGGAATTCTGACATGTTACAACATGAGAACACTATGCTAACTGAAATCAGCAAAAGGAAAAATGCTGTATGGTTCCACTTCTATGAGGTACCTAGGACAGTCAAGTTTATAGAGATAGAGAGTAGAATGCTGGTTGCCAGGGTGGGTGCTGATGGAAGGAAGGGAGGGGAGTTGTCTGATGGGTATGGATTTTCAGTTTTGCAAGATGAAAAAGGTTCTGGAGATTGGTTGTACAACAGTATGTATGTGCTTAATGTTATTGAACCATATACTAAAAAATGGTGAAGATGGTAAGTTTTATATTATATGTATTTTATCACAACTTAAAAAGTGTACCAAATGAATAATTAGCTCCTTTTGGGATAAGATATTGGGATACTTTTGGATCATTAAACAATTTGAGAACTAACTTGTATTTTCTGACTTATTGAAATTGACATACACCTTGGTTTAGAACACAGTCTTAACTATTATATTTGGCTGACAAACTTCCGTGATAGTAGGAGTTAAATAAACTTGGCATTTATAAAATAAGGGGAAATAAAGGATAGTCAGCAGGGTGCTCTGTGACAATACATTTATCACAAAGATCACTGAGAACAAGGCAATAAATTTACAAAATAGGGTAGTGTCAGGCATGTCCAACACCCATGAAAATAGGTAAAAATAGATTTCTTGCAATCAGCCTAGTGTTGTCAGGATAGTTATTGTCTTGAGAAAATCCCATTTGTAGAAAATAAATGCTCTGTAGTGAGTCACATACAAAAGTTGTAACTTGACAAGTTTTCCATTAAATGAAAACTAGAAAGAGATCAGAAAATAACTGAAAAGCTGGCTGGCTTTTTTTTCATGTCAATTTAGAGCTCATAGAAGACTGACTTCTAAGTTTTATTCACCACCAACTGCGTATTAATTGGAAAAGAGGGACAGTGACCTGGATTGGTGGTGTCAGCCAGTCTTTAGTTTTTCTGTATCTCAATTGTTAGCTTAGAAGAATCCTAATAATCTTTTTGTGATTGCTAAATTTCTCAAATATGTTATGACTTGAGCCTAGTTCAACATGAAATTTAAGAATTGCAACTGACCCATGGATTGTTTCATCTTTTTGGAATTAAACTTTTACTCTGAAAATGTCTTTAGGTGTTTATACTTAAGATTAGAAAGTAGATCACTTTACAGCCTTTAATGAAGTATGGGCATATTAGCATAGCTGTAGGTAATGGCATTTATACTAACAGAGGGAACTGACTTACCCAGTCAAGTAATGAATTATGACTAATGCTGATGGAAGAGTCACTACATACAGGTCGGATTCCCTAGCACAGAGCATGAGCTGGGGGCTAGTGGGCTTCCTGGTCCAAGGGCTTTGATGCATGGGGGACTCATTGGAGAAAGCTGTCACCATGGAACACCTGGCTTTGCTACCTCCTGGCCTTTCCCAAGTCTGCATTCCAGTCTCTTAGGGGTTAGGAATGATAACTCCTTTCTCTTCATGATATTCCTCACATAACCTAGTGGATGATTTCTAGTTTGATTAAAATAGTGTACATAAAAAACTTCAAGATATGAGGCTCTCTTACAGTAACAGTGAAAGATACTTTATAAATCTCATGGAATTGTCCCAACTCCCTTCACCTACTAGATCAGAGTACCTGGCCTCAGGGAAAACGATGAGACCCACTGTCCTCCCCCGAAGAATGTCATACTAACAATTGTATAGGGATTCCACCCCACCAGAGCCCATGAACTGGGTTTCCTGTTCCTTTCCACCCCAACTTTCTAGTCTGTTCTGAGACTATATTCTTAGAAAATGACTGGATTGACCAGAAGGACAAGGGCTGGTACTTTTGGATGGGAAAACATGGAGAGATTGACTGAGTCCCATGGTAGTGCAGGAGGGGAAATCATAGTTTCTTGAGAGCCCCGTTGATTGACAATATCAGAGAGAAAGGGAGTGGGTGTAGAATCATCCCAGCTATGGATGGCAGCTGGTTGGAGAGAACGCTGCCTCATTCTGGGCAGTTCCTGTAGTTTTGGGACTGGCCCCACTAGCTCTGCACCTGAGAAAATGTGAGAATAAGTATCAGACACCTTTGGAAATCTACATAGTTCATCTATTAGCAGACTCAGGGTCTGGATCAGTCTTCTTCATTTGAGGAAGAGCAACCTGAGGAAAAGCACTATTGGGTCTCTGAAAAAGAAAGTATTACTGCTTAAAAGAAAGGGGATGTTTTCCTGAACAATTGGAGGAGAGATATTCCTCTGAAAGTGAACAAGAGTGTGACCCAGAAAAAAAAATTGCATTAAACAGTTTGTTACTCTGAGTAGAGAATTTCCCCTTTTTATGTATAGGTAAAATGTATTTCTAGCTTTGGTTGTTTAAACATAATGGTACTGGGGGAAGTTGGACAGACTCGGCATCCAGAGGAGGCATGACCATGACTTTGGCTCATCTCAAGTGCACCACTCCTTGTAAGTGGGACACATACGAGGTTGGGAAGGGGAGATCAGGTGGGCTCCTGATTGCTTTCCTTCTCCACGGTGCCCAAGACTCCCCACTCCTGGCTCAGGCCTGGGCTTTGGGGCTGAGACCCAACACCCTCTTCTGCAGGTTACAGGTGACAGGTTATGACCTGGCTGCAACATCATTACCCAGAGTTTGGGGTTGTATATAGGAGTTTCTGCAGTGAGGCACATGGCAGTCAAACTGGGCCCTGACAGCAGGTGTCAGCACCAGCAGGACGGGTACAAGTCAAGGCTGTGGACTCCCTCTGATCTCTGCTGAGCCTCTGCCTTGAGTACCCACTGCTTCCCATTGTGTGATGTCTGCCAGTGACCAGGGAATGGTTTGTGCCCTTGCTGACCTCAGGGCCATGAGCAGGTCCTATAGCTCAGGGCTCTGTTCATTCTTAGATTTTCATTTCTAAACTTTTAGGATCAAAACTGATATTCAGTATAATTTAAAAATAAAGAAATAATTTTCTTAGTGTACTCATGCCTGCTCTTTACCAATTAATGAGGGGGCAGGAACATCTTGATGGATGTGTGAGAGAGCTGGAGTCTGGTTGGCCACCTGGACATCCTCTGCTAGGAATTGTCCTGCTTTTGACATCGCCTTGTCCTTGGGAATCATGCTCCTCCTGCCATTTACTGAGTTCTTGGGATAGGCAGGTCTTGGAGCAGCTCCTGCATGCCAGGGATGTTACAAAACTGTTTCAAGAGCAGAGTGATTCGTCCTTGGTCTGTGGTCTCTTACTCTCCTTACCTAAGAAAATATTGTTTGCTCATTTTCTTTGATGACCTAGCACTGAGGGATTCTTCATCAGATCAATCCTTACTCCTTCATCAAACTTACCTCTTAGTGTACCTATTTGGCCTTTCTATGTTTACCAAGTAAATCTGCTTACTGTACATGAGTTAGTTATTCCTGTTTCCTGCCTTTACACACACCCTCTCTTTGTTAAATCTTATTCCTCAAATTCTGACTTCCTCCAGGAAGTCTTCCGTGATTGCCCACAGGAGCTTCTAAGCTCCCCTTCGCCATTATATGTTCTGTATATTTTATCAGCTTGTAAACTGATGGATTACTGTGGATCCGTACATAACAAATATGTGGATTTGTATATGTGATTTGCAGAGATTTTGTACGTGAGATTGTCTCTCCACTGAGGCTGTGAACACTTAGAGAGCTGGCACGAATAATCTCTGTTTATACTCTGCCCATCCCTTCTCAGTGCCTAGTACTACACTCAGAAAGAGCTTGTGAAATTCTATCACTGACTGACTTCAAGACTTGGGACAGGTTTAGTTTCAATTACAGAGGAAAATTGGCCTTGGAACCATCCTTTTGGTAACAGTAACTCTCTCTGCCTCTTCTACCTGCTTGTCCTAGATTGCTATTGTCATTCTTCCCTCTTCTCTGGCACCTTTCTGAGAAACCTCACTGCTTCCTCCATGCAGTCAGATTAGTGCATATTTCTCTTGGCATGTCCCAGTAGAAGAACATATAAGATCCTGGCCCAAATTAAAACAAAACAGCTATGGTGTTGGTTCAAGACTTGCTAATATACTAATAGAAGTGATCAGTGACACACATTAGATTCTAATATACAAAAACAAGATATTACAGTTTTATGAAGAAGGGGAAATTGGCCATGTGGCAAAATGTTAAGTTAGATCTTCACCTAATATCATATACCAAAATAAGTTTTCAGTAGATTGGTTCAATGTAAAAAGTAAAAACATAAATGCAGTGTTAGGAAATATGTGTGACCATTTAACTGATCCCCAGATGATGGTGACAGTAGTAATAAGAATGGCAGCTGTGTCTGTTATCACAGGCTGTGTGACAAAACACCCCAGAACTTCCCAACACCAACTTATTTTGCTGAGGAGTTGTGTTGGAAATTTAGGTTGGGTATGGCTGGTGGTTTTTTTAGCTGGGCTCATATATGAGTCTGCAGTTGATGGCCTCACACATCTGTAGTGGCCAGCTATTATGCACAGAGTGCGACAAGGAAAGCAGGTACAGCAGGCTCCAGCAGACTGGGCTTCTTCAAATGGTGGCAACACGGCTCCAAGAGTAAGTAGCAAGCAGGTGCCTTTCAGATTTCTGCATTGCGTTTGCCTCTGCTCTCTTGGTCAAATTAAGTCACACAATCAAGTACAGTCAGGACATGAAAAAGGATTCCATCCTTTCATGGGGAGAGTGGCAACATATTCGACTATTTTTTGCAATCTGCCATAGGCACTATTTGAAGTACTTTACATATATCTTGCATTAGTTATCTCCTGCTGCATAACAAATCAACCTTAAACTTAGCAGCTTAAAATAGCAAAGGCTCTTACTTCACAGTTTCCATGAGCTAGGAATCTGGGCATAGCCTGTGTGGGTCCCCTGGTCAGGGTCTTGCAAGGCTGAAGTAAAGGTGTCAGTAGGGGAGGACTGTATTCTAAGCTCACTCCATGGCTGTGGACAGGTCCCTAGTCCTTGCTGGCCCCCTGAGGGGGATACATGTGGACACCAGGAGACGGGGTTATTGGGGGCCAGCTGGGAGGCTGTCTGCCAATTACTAATCTTATGTATATGAGAATACACTCAATTATCCTTCATTTTCAAATGAGGAAATCGAGGCAAAGAGAGGATCACCTGGTTAGCAAGTGGGGAAGCTGGGGTTGGATCCCAGGCTGAAGGACCTTGACACTCTATTTGCAGTGGAAGTTATAATACGGGGAAAGAAAGACTGATACAATTGACCACAAATCCATTAGTGTCCCTTGTGTGTCAAACACCATCACCAGAATTGGCAAGTCAGGACATAACGCTGTCTGCCTGCCAATCCATCCCTATTATACTAAAAGCAGTCATAAATCAATAGGAAAACATTAACATCACATGGAAAAAGTCTGCCACAGACTCTCACTGGCAAGTCACTGAAGAAATATGAAAGGCAAATAAACAGAGTTGCTGAACCTCAGAACTAACCAGAGACATGCAAATTAAAATAATTTTCTCTCTCTCTTTTTCTCTCTCTCTCTCTCTCTCTCTCTCTCTCTCTTTTTGGTCCACCAAACTGGTCTTTTAAATATTAATTCTCAGTGTGGGTGATTATGTGTGAGGATAGATAGATTCTCTCACTCCCCACTGGAGGAAATGTCAGTGGGTGTAACCTTGCAGAAAACAAATGTTTATGTCCTTTGACTCAATCATCTTATCATGAAGGGTTTATACTAAAATTAGAGATAAATTTATGTGTGAAGGTATTCACTAGGGCTTTGCTTATCTCAGTTGGAAATTGGAAGCCTCCTGAATCTCAAGCGATAGCAGGATGGTTACATCATGCCATTCTTAGATTATATGATCATTAAAACCCTATTTTCAAAGAATATTCAGTGCCCTATTGAAATCCTCCTCTCACATTAAACGGACACAGCAAGATCCTTGCTGTACAGTAGAATTCTAATTCTGTACAATATGTGTGCAGGGTAAAAAATTCCAAATGGAAACAGGTCACAATATGAATAGTGGTTATCACCAGGTGGTCATGTATATTATTTCTTTTATTCTTTTCTGTTTTCTTCACTTCCTTCCTCAGTCTTATATTAACTGTCATAACTGGACACAAAAGCAGCCTGAACCATCCAGACCAACCTGAAGCATCCATGGGCCAGCAGGCGTGTCCCCCACCCTGTATTCCCTGGGGACAAAGCTGGCCAATCCTGTCCCTGGGCATCCTCAGCAGTGGGCTGTGACGAGGGGTAGTCCATAGATCTCTACAAAGATTCTGCTCAGCAGTAATGATATTCTGCATTTCCCTGTATTTTAAAATTAGGGCCAAAACCATGGGTAGCATTTCAGTTAGGTAAGTGTGTGTTTTTCATCCCTTCCCCCAAAAGATGAGGTTGGTAAATCAGCTTGTTGAACCATACCTTCTCCTGGCCTATGAGGACATGGTTATGAAATTGTGTTGAGACTCACCAGAATCTCTGCCTTTTGGGGAAGCTGTTCAGTTTCTCTCCTTGTACCGGTGTGTCCAGTGATGGCTGGTGACTGTGGCTGTCTTCTCAGGGATAGCTTGCTATGTCATTTAAAATTTGGTATCTTATTGTCATAAAAGGCCATTTGTGGTCAGTATCTCCATGTGAGTTTTAGAAGGGACAGGAAACAGGGAGGCATTTCCTTTTATGTTGTCTCATTATTTGTGTCTTACTCCTCTAGTTTAATTTCCTCTCGGCCCTTCTCTGCTTTTCCATTCATTTCTGCTCACCTTTCCTGCACCTCCTGATACCCCTCCAGCCTGGCCAGACCTCTGGGTTCATTTCCTTCTCTACCCTTCCACCTGACCCTGCTTCCACTGGGCTATAACTGCCCTTTCCTTTCCATACATCCCCTGCCTCCAGTGCTTTAGGGGTTTGCTTTTGGGTATTGTTAGAGACACCAGTTAAATATATTCCTTTAAATCGAAGATATATAGTCTGTGTCTTAAAGATGTGAGGCAGAAAAATATTGAACAAAATAAGACATGTGGAGATGGACAGCATTCTTTTGAGAACATCACTGAAGTGGGGAGGGATCCGGTAACACCATTCCCTGAGCAACAGTGGGGTTTCTTTCCTTTCCTCTTGGAAATCTCTCTGGAATCAGAGGCAGGTAGGAGTGCTAGATGGTGCAATGTAAGCATCTCTGATAAGCCCGATACTACCTACAAACATGAAACCGGTGACACGTAATGGCCACCTGTGTTTCGGGGCCATGGTCTCCTTATTAGTCTAACAGTTACTTGAGCCCGACTCCTCAGAGTGTGGCAGGTAAACCTCTTTTTGGTATTTCTGAGGCTTCTGGCTGGTAAGGTCCTCGGGTTACCTTCTCTGATGACTTCTTGCTCAAAATCTCTCCTCCCTGGGATTCCCATTATCAGTCCTCTGTACTGCCTGTATGGAGATGGGAACTGAGCAGGGTGGGTGGGTGTATGGATTCCTGAGCTTCTGATTTTGCTGCGAAAAGCAAACAACCCGGGTTGTGTGTGGGGGTGCCTGGGTGGCTCAGTCTGTTAAGCATCCAACTGGCTTAGGTCATGATCTCACGGTTCATGGGTTCAAGCCCTGTGTCAAGCTCAAGCTCAGAATCTGGATCCTGCTTTGGATTCTGTATCTCCCTCCCTGGCGTGTGCTTGCACTCTCTCTCAAAAATAAATAAATAAACTTAAAAAAAAAAAAAGCCAGCAACCAGGTAAACCACTCATTGTTTATGCCTTGGTGTGAATGAAGCATGCATTATACATTTCTAGTTTGGGTTTGGGGAATTAATGGAGAGTTGTCCCTATAGGAAAATCTACAAGGTGAAGCTAGAAAATACGCATTTTATTTATTTATTTAAAAAAAATTTTTTTTCAACGTTTATTTATTTTTGGGACAGAGAGAGACAGAGCATGAACGGGGGAGGGGCAGAGAGAGAGGGAGACACAGAATCGGAAACAGGCTCTAGGCTCTGAGCCATCAGCCCAGAGCCTGATGCGGGGCTCGAACTCACGGACCACGAGATGGTGACCTGGCTGAAGTCGGACGCTTAACCGACTGCGCCACCCAGGCGCCCCTATTTATTTTTTAAAAAATTTTTTTTAACATTTATTTATTTTTGAGACAGAGAGAGAGCATGAACAGGGGAGGGTCAGAGAAAGAGGGAGACACAGAATCTGAAACAGGCTCCAGGCTCTGAGCTGTCAGCACCGAGCCTGACGCGGGGCTTGAACTCACAGACTGTGAGATCATGACCTGAGCCGAAGTTGGACGCTTAACCAACTGAGCCACCCAGGCGCCCCTAGAAAACATGCCCCTAGAAAATAGGAGCCAAGGTAACAATATAGAAAACAGGAATTTTATATTTGAACTCTTCCTTTCAGGAAGCATTTTTTTAAACTCTTAATGGAAGACTAAACTTCATGATTGTCTTTTTGAGCACTGCCTCTGAGCCATCCTTGCTGGTGAGCAGGACTCCTGGGGAGCAGGGCCTCAGCTAGACACTGGGATGGGCAGTGGGTGGCCCCTTCAGGGAACCCTCCAGAGTCTGGGTGGGGAGGGTTCTTTGCCAGTCAGCAGTCTCTGTTCTTCACAGATGGTAAGGACCCTCCCACCGTGGGCAGGGGGACTGCTGGGTTGTTTCTAAACCTTCCTTTCTATTCATTCATGCTCTGAGTCATCCACAGCTGTCCTGGCCCCTTCTTTGCCTCTTTGTTTGGACATGCCTGGCTTTTTACCAGTACCACCCCCCCCCCTTCCCTTGGTCCTCTATGATCCCTGCATCAGCTTCCTGTGGTTGAGGTCTCCTATTGACCCTCCCTGAGTCTGCGTGCTATGTTTGCAGGAGGCTCAGCTATGAATAAATAGAGCCAGCTGCTGGCTTGGTGCTGTAGACTTTTGGAGGAAGGGGCACAAAGGGTCAGGGGGAATGTGGAGAAATCCCATGTCCCTAACAGGGCAAAGAGTTTGGAGGGGTATGGGGGGAGCTGCGGCCTCCATATCATGTGCACTTCAGTCCGGCATCTGCGAGACCCTTGGGCTCTTTCCAGGTCCCGTGGAGATTGGGGCAGGGCCACTGGGGGCTCAATGGGAATGGCCGGGGGGATTGGGCATTTGGGCATGTGCTGACAGTTTCTCTTATTTATTTGAGGCTGTTAATACTCCTTATTAGTACAAATGATTTCACCATAATTGGAAGTATATTTAAAAGACAAAGAATCATCTTCCTTATTTGTAATACTCTAGAAAATGCATGGCTAATTAAAACCATAAAGTGATCTAGGGTCTTTGAGGATGGCAAAAATAATAAATAAAAGTCTTGAGTCTTAAGTCAGCATATTGTTTTGGTTAGTGGTTTGAAGTGTAACTGTTGATATTATAAGATCCATTTTCTTCTTTATTATTAAAATTTTTATCACCTGTTATCTTAACTGTGCATAGTCTTCTCTGCTTTTGGGTGGTACTTGAGCATGGCTGATGGCAGTGCTGATTTATTCTGCTGAATTTCTTTCCTACAGAAGAAATAAAGGGTAATTATTCATATTCGGCACATTATGAATGTAGAGAATGATAGTTATTTGTGTTTACATTTCATCTGCCAAGCTCCTTCCTCTTTCTCTTCTCCCTTGTTCAGTTGGTAATGAAGTCCTTCATCTTCTGATGAATGTTCCACCTTCCCTGGGCGTCCCCATCACAGCACCACTGCTGGATCCTGACTCTGGCTGCCCACCCCCTACCCCAGCCCTGACTCAGATGTCTGTGAACATTGCCCTCCCTCATTCCATCCCAGACTTCATGTCTTTCTCCTCTTCAGTCTGACCCCTCTGCTTCTCTCAGGTTGGTTTCCTAGATAAAGGGAAAAGCCAAGTTGGCAATTACAGTTTTAATGGCCGGTGCTCTTTTTCTTCTGGTTCATTCTGCAGCTGAACAGTTTCATCCATGAACAGTGTTCCCCTCCCCCCATGAAGGAGAGCTGTATTCTAGTTTCCATCAAGTCTTGTTCAATTTAGTGATTTTTTTTTAAAGATTTAAAAAAATGTTTTTTTGTTTTTGTTTTTTTCAGTGAGAGAGAGAATGAAGGGAAGGGGCAGAGGGAGAGACATCAAATCCAAAGCAGGCTTCAGGCTCTGAACTGTCAGCCTAGAACTATAACTGTCAGCCTAGAACTCACAAACCACAAGACCATGACCTGAGCTGAAGCCAGATACTTAACTGACTGAGCCACCCAGGTGCCCCTAATCTAGTAATGTTTAAAATTGAAGACTAACTGGACAAGATTAGGGAGCAGTGCAGGAAGGGAGGCAGCCTGTGTCCTTGCCAGCCTCTCCTTTAGTGGCCAGGATGGAGAATGTGGACTGCTGGGGGCCTTGAGGGCCACTGGGATGGGGAAGAGCATCAAGAGAACTGTGCTCTTGGAGGTAAGTGTCCCTGGACCATCTTCTCTGGAAAACTCAGCTTGTATTTGTGTATTTTATATTTTCAAAGTTGTTTTCACATTACTTTTTCCAAAGCTGATTTCGAATAAGGCAAGATACCTGGAAAATAGGATGGAAAAAAGCTAGAATAAATTTGATTCACCTGGTTGAGCAGTCTCCTTTTCATCTTTACTGATGTCATGCAGCATTTATCATGTGGGAGAGTTTACAAAAGATTGCATGTGAACTATTTCATTACTGATTAAAAAAAACACTCTGCAGTCTTTGTTCATCCTGATTTGTTCTTGAAACGAACATCATCATTGTTGATTGAGTATCACACGTACATTACATAGGTTGATGTGAACACTCAGTGCCAGGATAATGGAGGATGGAGTCATTAAACACATTTAGGATGGAGTACAGAGTGCATTTTGTGACCTGGGCTAAATTGCACATAGCAGGCAGTCAGACCTGTCCAGCTTGGTGCCTGTGTACCCATCCTGAAGTTCCAGAAGTAGGAAAAATCCATCTTGGGAAAATGTCTACGAGGGCTGAATGATCAACAGATGCCAGCCATAGGGAATCTTGAACAACCACTGTATGTCTTTGTTTCAATCCACAAAACCCCACTATCCAGAAGGATGTTGTTCCCTCCCTTTGTGCTGTTTCAGAGAGAGCTTATGTCTGGACAGAAAAACAATCCACCTGCAGGCCAGTGTTTTTGTTTTTGGTTTTGTTTTTGTTTTAAGCACACCTGATAGCTTTAATTAGAAAGGAGAAGGATCTCATTAAGTTTATTACATTAAAAACCTAAGTAACTAGATGTTGCATAGGACTTATTTATTTTTAAGTAAACTAAAAAAAGTATTCAAGAACCTGCATGCTTTTTGGAAGGGATATGAAGCATTATCTCAGACAGACATACAGGGTGTAGGGAGCAAGGGGCCTCAGCTTGGTAAAGACTGTGAAGGGATGTGCTGTGTAAAACTCCCCCTTACTCTGCATTTGGTGAGTTTTAATCCAGGCAGGGAACCTGCTAGGTTACATGGCAGACGGGGTATGGAAGGAATTAAAGTTGCTATATATGCTGACCTGGAAAAGGGAGATTATCCTGGATCATCTGGATGAACGCATGGTCCTTACAAGTAGAAGAGAAATGCAGAAGGAGGAGGGTTAGAAAGAGGCATAGCTGTGGAAGAATGGCACAGAGTGGCCTCCAGAAGCTGGAAAAAGCAAGTAAGTAGATTTACCCCTAGAGCCTCCAGAAAGGAACATAGCTCTACTGACACCTTGATTTTAGTTTAGTAAGACCTATGCTGTACTTCTACAGAACTTTAAGATGACAGATTTGTGTTGTGTCAAGCTGCTATGTGGTAATTTGTTACGACAGCCATAGAAAACAAATACAGAAGCAGAACAATATGAACTCTAAAGAAAAAGCCAATCCTACCCCATTCCCCACCCCATGGTGCTACTGGGGATCCAGGCTCCTTTTCCTCTCTGCTTGCCATCTTCAGCATGTCGACTCTGCCCCATGTTTCTTGTCTCAGGGTTAAAATGGGAATACTGCCTCTCCAGGTAACATGTTTATCTTCCAAGCAAGTATTGGAAACATAAAGGGGTAGCACCTGTCTCAGGAAAGACAAAGTCTTCCAAGAACCCCCAAGGAGACTTCCACATACATCTCATTAGGCAGAATTGCGTCACATGCCCGCTCCTCAGTGAAAGCAGTCTGGGAAAGCAGTGTTAGTTGGGTACATTGGCACCCCTGCAGATGGGTTCTTTTGTGAAGATGGAAGATATTGACATTGATCCACAATTCTGTCTTTTGTAGTCTTTGTCCAAAGTCTGATATATCCATGCTTCAACCTTACTGGTACCTACAATTTCTCCCTCTTCTAGAGTCAGGGTCTCAGAGTGGTCAGTGGACAACCACAACCACATGAGTTCCCATTTTAAAGACTGTTGGCTCTCCAGCTGTATTTACCTAAAGGGTGTGCCCATTATATCTTGTATTCAAGGCTGGTTATCCAGCCTTTATTGTGCAAGAAACACCCATCAGAATTGTGATCATCACATTATTTTCAGCATAATCATTGCCCCAGTCTGTTTTGATGGGCTAACATATGCATAGTTAATCCTGCTACTTGATTATTCCTAACTCACTCATTCCCAAGGCATAGCCTTTTCCCTGGATTTCTGGTGTTTGCTTTTAAAGGGAGAGAGGGAGTGGAAAAAAGGAAATTATTGGCAAAGAATCCATTGTTTTAGGCAAGGTGACTCTCCTATGGCGAATGCAGGGGGGTCTATCAATCAGTTTTCTAGTGCTGACCAGAAAATTCCATGTTGACTGTTAAAACTTACCTTCCAGAGTGGCAGAAGGAGGGATTGAAACTGCAGTCAGGTTAGGTGTTAAATCTGGGTTTGTTGATGTGGAGCCCTTAACATAAGAGACTCTATTTTGGGCTTGTGTGTGTGTGTGTGTGTGTGTGTGTGTGTGTTTTAAACAAGTCTCTCCTTTTGATTGGACTTTCAGTTTAACTGAAAGATGTGATCAGAATTCAAGACTTCAGTGCCACTTCCAGCTACCACTCTGTGGTCCTCACAGCCATTGTTGGTCCTCATGGTGGCGTTCATAGGTCATGATGTTTTTGCTTAATCTTTGTGATATTCATGGGTTATAACCTTCTGTTCACAGTTTTTATGTTGGCCATTTTCTTTGTTCCTTTTCTGATGTTCGAGTCTTAGGGAGATCATTTGTTTTGTGGTTAGCAGCTAAGAACACACATTCAAAGCTGTTGAGAGAATACAGTGCATCAGGGAGATTATTATGATTTTATAAGCAAGACAATTCCCCATGTTTGGAGTACATTTCAGAGCTATGGTTCCCAAGACCCAAACCAACCATAAAAGAAGTCAGAGAAAGACCCTGCTGAAGGAGTCACCTTTCTAAGCCAAGTGGCCTGCTCAGTGATTTTATATAATTGAGTTTCAACTGCCCCAGGTGCAGCAGCTGGTGTTGGTCACAGCACAGGCAACTCTCTTCTCAGATAGAAGATAATCAGGGGTGTCCTATTATCAAGGACAACTTGGCCAGAGGATATAAGGATCTCTGTTGGGCAGCTGTTGACTTAGCAACAGATTCCACAGTATCTACAAGAGTTAAGGAGAGGTTTCTGATCACATTCTTATGTATCTTTACTCCCAACTGGGAGAGAATAAGCCTTGTCAAAGGAAGTGAATCTTGAGTTGTGAATGCCTCTTGGTAATTCCTTTCTAGCTCACTGACATAAATCCAGGGAGTCAACCAATGAGGTCCAACAGTTAGGGGCACAGCTAGGTAATCTAGGAATCATTTCCTGGTTATACACCAGCCATCTAGGTTTTCATGGGCCCAAGGAGAATAGTAAGAACTGTAGACAAAGATCAATTCTGTCAGGGCACAGGCCACTTTCATTAAGGTGGCACTGTTAACAGATAGGACTTTTTGATGACAAGTCCAGCTATCTGAAAGACAAAGCTTAACCCTAACTTTGCCCCTCGCCTCCTGCCTACTGCCCCAGCAGTGGCCTGGGAGATAGGGATGTTGGCATTATTTTCCCAGACCAGTGCCAGAGTAAAGGAAAGAAAGGGAAGAAGAGAGGGTCTCATGTTTAAGGTCTTGATCTGGCGTCTTGGGAGGAAGCAGTCCACCTCAATGTTGACTACTTCTCTTCTTTGACAATTTGATTTGGACTGCTTCCATCATCTGTATGGGATTAGATGTCAGGTGAAGCCTTCTTTAGTTATGAGATGCATATTCAACGTTCAAGTCCCTGACAGTTGGCTCCCATCTGGCTAGTAAGAAGGACCTGGTATAGTCCCTTCCAAGGAGATTCAAGGGAAGTCTGTTTTTACTGATACCAAATTTGAAGGGTAGGAGGAAACTGGAAATATTAGTTTGGAGGGTCATAGCCAGATTTTTGAGCAAACTAGAAGAATTCAGGATTCAGTCCAATTTATAAGTATATAAAAGAGATATAAAGACAATCAATAGGATTAGAATCTAATCTAGACAAAGCTCTAAATATAATTTCTTCTCTCTACAGTTATCTCAACTTTATATAGTACAATGCATTAAACTTTGCCTGATTATTTATATAAGTCTAGCAAGAAAAGTGATTGACCATATAAGCTCTTTTAAAGAATGCTTTGCTTTGTAAGCAAGTTACCAAGCCAATTTTTACATCTCTCTCAAACATGACAATCCAGTCAAAGCCTTTGTATTATGGCCTGTATTTCTAATTGTGTCCTGTTACCAGCAGAACAGATTCTCACTGAACTTATGTAAATAACTATTTTTCCATGAAAAGAATACTCAAGAGTTTCTGAATTTTGGAGGGATCAAGTAGGAAGAAAAAGTACACATTTCATCTTTGTTCACAACGGTATATCGTACCAAATTTTTAATAGCTTAAGAGAAAAGAGAAAAAGATTTCTTAAAATTGAAAAAAAGCAAAACATTAGTGATGTTTTATTATTTTTTAATTTTTTAATTAAAAAAATTTTTTTAATGTTTATTTTTTTGAGAGTGAGAGACACAGAGTGCAAGCAGAAGAGAGGCAGAATCTGAAACAGGCTCCAGGCTCTGAGCTGACAGCACAGATCCCGACGTGGGGCTCGAACTCACAAACCGTGAGGTCATGACCTGAGCTGAAGTCAGATGCTTAACTGACTGAGCCACCCAGGCACCCCTAGTGATGTTTTAAATAAGAGTCATAAATATAATCATCCTTCCCAAAGTTCATGTATTCCTGTTACTGATTCTTATTATGCTTGAGTCCAATTTTCCTTCTAGTTCCAGAAATTCTTACCCAGTTGAGTTGTATAATCTGAAAGTGATCAGAAACCTACATCCTAGAGTACTTGTCAGATTCTCTTCCATGAATTTCTCTGAAGATGAAACACATTGACAGGAAGCTTTGTAATAGCATCTGAGTAAAGCAATAACTGTCTGTAAATGACAAGAGACGTGAAATGGCATTGTTAAAGGCCTGATTAGAGTTCATTACAGTGCAATTGACAATGAAATTTGGTTATTTCTGTGACATAACAAATTTTAAGATAATAACTGGAATTTTGACTGATAACATTAAACCAGGACATATTGGATTTCCAGGAATTTCACATAATTTTCTGGAACACTTATATAGCCACATAACATAAAGAAGGCTTAATATTACTTTTTACTTGATAATGCTTCCTATGTAATTTAACATAGCAAATAAGCCTATTAGTTTAGCATCTCCCTTTTTATAAGGAGAGACAACAAATCCTTTGAGATGTCCCAGGGTCCCTCTGAAACACCTCAAAGTCAATTCAAGGTCAAAAGACTGCATTTAGAATTTGATTTGGGGGAAGTTTGTCAAAAATATCAAAAGGTTTGGGGAGGAGCCAAGATGGCAGAACAGCATGAAAGTTTTTTGTGTGTCTCATGTCCATTAAATACAGCCAGACCAACACTAAACCAATCCTGCACACCTAGAAAACTGATCTGAGGATTAACACAACAATCTGCACAACCTGAACCACAGAATTCAGCAGGAATTCACCCCAAGAGAAAGAGCAGGAAGAAACGACAGCGAGGGACTTAACCAACACAGATACAAGCAAGATGTCTGAACCAGAATTTGGAATCACGATAATAAGAATACTAGCTAGAGTCAAAAATAGATTAGAATCCCTTTCTGCAGAGATAAAGAAGTAAAAGCTAGTCAGGATGAAATAAAAAAATGCTATAACTGAGCTGCAATCTTGAATGGATGCCGTGACGGCAAGGATGGATGAGGCAGAACAGAGAATCAGCAATATACAGTACAAATTATGGAGAATAATGAAACAGAAAAAAAGAGGGAGATTAAGGCAAAAGAGCATGATTTAAGAATTAGAGAAATCAGTGACTCTTCAAAAAGGAACAACATCAGAATCATAGGGGTCCCAGAAGAGGAAGAGAGGGAAATATGGGTAGAAGAGTTATGTGAGCAAATCATAGCAGAAAACTTTCCTAACCTGGGGAAAGACACAGACATCAAAATCCAGGGAGCACAGAGGACCCCCATTAGATTCAACGAAAACCAACCGCCGACAAGGTGTATCATAGTCAAATTCACAAATTACCCAAGCAAGGGGAGAATCATGAAAGCAGCAAGGGAAAAAAAGTCCTTAACCTACAAGGGAAGACAGATCAGGTTTGCAGCAGACCTGTCCACAGAAACTTGGCAGGCCAGAAAGGAGTGGCAGGATATATTCAATGTGCTGAATCAGAAAAATATGCAGCCAAGACTTCTTTATCCAGCAAGGCTGTCATTCAAAATAGAAGGAGATGTAAAAAGCTTCCCAGACAAGCAAAAATTAAAGGAGTTCGTGACCAGTAAATCAGCCCTACAAGAAATTTTAAGGGGGACTCTTTGAGGGGAGAAAAGATGAAAATACATGCATACATACATACATACATACATACCAAAAGCAACAAAGGCTAGAAAGGACCAGAGAACACCACCAGAAACCAACTCTACAAGCAACATAATGGCAATAAGTTCATATCTTTCAGTACTCACTCCAAGTGTCAGTGGACTAAATGCTCCAATCAAAAGACATAGGGTAACAGAATGGATAAGAAAACAAGATCCATCTATATGCTGTTTACAAGAGACCCATTGTAGATCTAAAGACACCTGCAGGTTGCAAGTAAGGGGATGGAGACCCATCTATCATGCTAATGGTTGCCAAAAGAAAGCTGGAGTAGCCATAGTTATATCAGACAAACTAGGTTTTAAAATAAAGACTGTAGACAGAGGAGGAAGATGGCGGCGTAGGAGGACGCTGGGCTCACCGCGCGTCCTGCTGATCACTTAGATTCCACCTACACCTGCCTAAATAACCCAGAAAACCACCAGAGGATTAGCAGAACGGAGTCGCCGGAGCCAAGCGCAGACGAGAGGCCCACGGAAGAGGGTAGGAAGGGCGGCGAGGCGGTGCGCGCTCCACGGACTGGCGGGAGGGAGCCGGGGCAGAGGGGCGGCTTGCCGGCCAAGCAGAGCCCCCGAGTCTGGCTTGCAAAAAGCGGAGGGGCCTGACGGACTGTGTTCCGACAGCAAGCGCGACTTAGCGTCTGGGAAGTCATAAGTTAACAGCTCTGCTCAGAAAGCGGGAAGGCTGGAGGACAAAGGGAAGGAGAGCTGCTGAGCCCCCGGACGACAGAGCTCAGTTTGGTGGGGAACAAAGGCGCTCGCCAGCGCCATCTTCCCCGCCCATCCCCCAGCCAAAATCCCAAAGAGAACCAGTTCCTGCCAGGGAACTTGCTCGCTCCGCGCAAACACCCAACTCTGCGCTTCTGCGGAGCCAAACCTCCGGCAGCGGATCTGACTCCCTCTTGCTGCCACAGGGCCCCTCCTGAAGTGGATCACCTAAGGAGAAGCAAGCTAAGCCTGCCCCTCCTGCCCCTGTGCACCTTGCCTACCCACCCCAGCTAAGACGCCAGATCCCCAGCATCACAAGCCTGGCAGTGTGCAAGTAGCCCAGACAGACCACCCCACCCCACAGTGAATCCCGCCCCTAGGAGAGGGGAAGAGAAGGCACGCACCAGTCTGACTGTGGCCCCAGCGGTGGGCTGGGAGCAGACATCAGGTCTGACTGCGGCTCCGCCCACCAACTCCAGTTATACACCACAGCACAGGGGAAGTGCCCTGCAGGTCCTCACCACGCCAGGGACTATCCAAAATGACCAAGCGGAAGAATTCCCCTCAGAAGAATCTCCAGGAAATAACAACAGCTAATGAGCTGATCAAAAAGGATTTAAATAATATAACAGAAAGTGAATTTAGAATAATAGTCATAAAATTAATCGCTGGGCTTGAAAACAGTATAGCTGACAGCAGAGAATCTCTTGCTACAGAGATCAAGGGACTAAGGAACAGTCACGAGGAGCTGAAAAACGCTTTAAACGAAATGCATAACAAAATGGAAACCACCACGGCTCGGATTGAAGAGGCAGAGGAGAGAATAGGTGAACTAGAAGATAAAGTTATGGAAAAAGAGGAAGCTGAGAAAAAGAGGGATAAAAAAATCCAGGAATATGAGGGGAAAATTAGAGAACTAAGTGATACACTAAAAAGAAATAATATACGCATCATTGGTATCCCAGAGGAGGAAGAGAGAGGGAAAGGTGCTGAAGGGGTACTTGAAGAAATAATAGCTGAGAACTTCCCTGAACTGGGGAAGGAAAAAGGCATTGAAATCCAAGAGGCACAGAGAACTCCCTTCAGACGTAACTTGAATCGATCTTCGGCACGACATATCATAGTGAAACTGGCAAAATACAAGGATAAAGAGAAAATTCTGAAAGCAGCAAGGGGTAAACGTGCCCTCACATATAAAGGGAGACCTATAAGACTCGTGACTGATCTCTCTTTTGAAACTTGGCAGGCCAGAAAGAATTGGCACGAGATTTTCAGTGTGCTAGACAGAAAAAATATGCAGCCGAGAATCCTTTATCCAGCAAGTCTGTCATTTAGAATCGAAGGAGAGATAAAGGTCTTCCCAAACAAACAAAAACTGAAGGAATTTGTCACCACTAAACCAGCCCTCCAAGAGATCCTAAGGGGGACCCTGTGAGACAAAGTACCAGAGACATCACTACAAGCATAAAACATACAGACATCACAATGACTCTAAACCCATATCTTTCTATAATAACACTGAATGTAAATGGACTAAATGCGCCAACCAAAAGACATAGGGTATCAGAATGGATAAAAAAACAAGACCCATCTATTTGCTGTCTACAAGAGACTCATTTTAGACCTGAGGACACCTTTAGATTGAGAGTGAGGGGATGGAGAACTATTTATCATGCTACTGGAAGCCAAAAGAAAGCTGGAGTAGCCATCCTTATATCAGACAAACTAGACTTTAAACTAAAGGCTGTAACAAGAGATGAAGAAGGACATTATATAATAGTGACAGGGTCTATCCATCAGGAAGAGCTAACAATTATAAATGTCTATGCGCCGAATACCGGAGCGCCCAAATATATAAAACAATTACTCATAAGCACAAGCAACCTTATTGATAAGAATGTGGTAATTGCAGGGGACTTTAACACCCCACTTACAGAAATGGATAGATCATCTAGACACACGATCAATAAAGAAACAAGGGCCCTGAATGAGACATTGGATCAGATGGACTTGACAGATATATTTAGAACTCTGCATCCCAAAGCAACAGAATATACTTTCTTCTCGAGTGCACATGGAACATTCTCCAAGATAGATCATATACTGGGTCACAAAACAGCCCTTCATAAGTTTACAAGAATTGAAATCATACCATGCATACTTTCAGACCACAACGCTATGAAGCTTGAAATCAACCACAGAAAAAAGTCTGGAAAACCTCCAAAAGCATGGAGGTTAAAGAACACCCTACTAACGAATGAGTGGGTCAACCAGGCAATTAGAGAAGAAATTTAAAAATATATGGAAACAAACGAAAATGAAAATACAACAATCCAAACGCTTTGGGACGCAGCGAAGGCAGTCCTGAGAGGAAAATACATTGCAATCCAGGCCTATCTCAAGAAACAAGAAAAATCCCAAATACAAAATCTAACAGCACACCTAAAGGAACTAGAAGCAGAACAGCAAAGGCAGCCTAAACCCAGCAGAAGAAGAGAAATAATAAAGATCAGAGCAGAAATAAACAATATAGAATCTAAAAAAACTGTAGAGCAGATCAATGAAACCAAGAGTTGGTTTTTTGAAAAAATAAACAAAATTGACAAACCTCTAGCCAGGCTTCTCAAAAAGAAAAGGGAGATGACCCAAATAGATAAAATCATGAATGAAAATGGAATTATTACCACCAATCCCTCAGAGATACAAACAATTATCAGGGAATACTATGAAAAATTATATGCCAACAAATTGGACAACCTAGAAGAAATGGACAAATTCCTGAACACCCACACTCTTCCAAAACTCAATCAGGAGGAAATAGAAAGCTTGAACAGACCCATCACCAGCGAAGAAATTGAATCGGTTATCAAAAATCTCCCAACAAATAAGAGTCCAGGACCAGATGGCTTCCCAGGGGAGTTCTACCAGACGTTTAAAGCAGAGATAATACCTATCCTTCTCAAGCTATTCCAAGAAATAGAAAGGGAAGGAAAACTTCCAGACTCATTCTATGAAGCCAGTATTACTTTGATTCCTCAACCAGACAGAGACCCAGTAAAAAAAGAGAACTACCGGCCAATATCCCTGATGAATATGGATGCAAAAACTCTCAATAAGATACTAGCAAATCGAATTCAACGGCATATAAAAGGAATTATTTACCATGATCAAGTGGGATTCATTCCTGGGATGCAGGGCTGGTTCAACATTCGCATATCAATCAACGTGATACATCACATTAACAAAAAAAAAGAGAAAAACCATATGATCCTGTCAATCGATGCAGAAAAGGCCTTTGACAAAATCCAGCACCCTTTCTTAATAAAAACTCTTGAGAAAGTCGGGATAGAAGGAACATACTTAAAGATCATAAAAGCCATTTATGAAAAGCCCACAGCTAACATCATCCTCAATGGGGAAAAACTGAGAGCTTTTTCCCTGAGATCAGGAACACGACAGGGATGCCCACTCTCACCGCTGTTGTTTAACATAGTGCTGGAAGTTCTAGCATCAGCAATCAGACAACAAAAGGAAATCAAAGGCGTCAAAATTGGCAAAGATGAAGTCAAGCTTTCGCTCTTTGCAGATGACATGATATTATACATGGAAAATCCGATAGACTCCACCAAAAGTCTGCTAGAACTGATACATGAATTCAGCAAAGTTGCAGGATACAAAATCAATGTACAGAAATCAGTTGCATTCTTATACACTAACAATGAAGCAACAGAAAGACAAATAAAGAAACTGATCCCATTCACAATTGCACCAAGAAGCATAAAATACCTAGGAATCAATCTAACCAAAGATGTAAAGGATCTGTATGCTGAAAACTATAGAAAGCTTATGAAGGTAATTGAAGAAGATTTAAAGAAATGGAAAGACATTCCCTGCTCATGGATTGGAAGAATAAATATTGTCAAAATGTCAATACTACCCAAAGCTATCTACACATTCAATGCAATCCCAATCAAAATTGCACCAGCATTCTTCTCGAAACTAGAACAAGCAATCCTAAAATTCATATGGAACCACAAAAGGCCCCGAATAGCCAAAGGAATTTTGAAGAAGAAGACCAAAGCAGGAGGCATCACAATCCCAGACTTTAGCCTCTACTACAAAGCTGTCATCATCAAGACAGCATGGTATTGGCACCAAAACAGACACATAGACCAATGGAATAGAATAGAAACCCCGGAACTAGACCCACAAACGTACGGCCAACTCATCTTTGACAAAGCAGGAAAGAACATCCAATGGAAAAAAGACAGTCTCTTCAACAAATGGTGCTGGGAGAACTGGACAGCAACATGCAAAAGGTTGAAACTAGACCACTTTCTCACACCATTCACAAAAATAAACTCAAAATGGATAAAGGACCTGAATGTGAGACAGGAAACCATCAAAACCTTAGAGGAGAAAGCAGGAAAAGACCTCTCTGACCTCAGCCGTAGCAATCTCTTACTCGACACATCCCCAAAGGCAAGGGAATTAAAAGCAAAAGTGAATTCCTGGGACCTTATGAAGATCAAAAGCTTCTGCACAGCAAAGGAAACAACCAACAAAACTAAAAGGCAACCAACGGAATGGGAAAAGATATTTGCAAATGACATATCGGACAAAGGGCTAGTATCCAAAATCTATAAAGAGCTCACCAAACTCCACACCCGAAAAGCAAATAACCCAGTGAAGAAATGGGCAGAAAACATGAATAGACACTTCTCTAAAGAAGACATCCGGATGGCCAACAGGCACATGAAAAGATGTTCAGCGTCGCTCCTTATCAGGGAAATACAAATCAAAACCACACTCAGATATCACCTTACGCCAGTCAGAGTGGCCAAAATGAACAAATCAGGAGACTATAGATGCTGGAGAGGATGTGGAGAAACGGGAACCCTCTTGCACTGTTGGTGGGAATGCAAATTGGTGCAGCCGCTCTGGAAAGCAGTGTGGAGGTTCCTCAGAAAATTAAAAATAGACCTACCCTATGACCCAGCAATAGCACTGCTAGGAATTTATCCAAGGGACACAGGAGTACTGATGCATAGGGGCACTTGTACCCCAATGTTCATAGCAGCACTCTCAACAATAGCCAAATTATGGAAAGAGCCTAAATGTCCATCAACTGATGAATGGATAAAGAAATTGTGGTTTATATACACAATGGAGTACTACGTGGCAATGAGAAAAAATGAAATATGGCCTTTTGTAGCAACGTGGATGGAACTGGAGAGTGTGATGCTAAGTGAAATAAGCCATACAGAGAAAGACAGATACCATATGGTTTCACTCTTATGTGGATCCTGAGAAACTTAAGTAAAACCCATGGGGGAGGGGAACAAAAAAAAAAAAAAAAGAGGTTAGAGTGGGAGAGAGCCAAAGCATAAGAGACTGTTGAGAACTGAGAACAAACTAAGGGTCGATGGGGGGTGGGAGGGAGGAGAGGGTGGGTGATGGGTACTGAGGAGGGCACCTTTTGGGATGAGCACTGGGTGTTGTATGGAAACCAATTTGACAATAAATTTCATATATAAATAAAAAAAAAAATAAAGACTGTAACAAGAGATGAAGAAGGGCATTATATCATAATTAAGGGGTCTATCCACCAAGAAGACCTAACAATTGTAAACACATAAGCTCCAAATGTGGAGGAACCCAAATATTTAAATCACTTAATCACAATCATAAAGAAACTCATCGATAATAATACCCCACTTACAACCATGAAAAGATCATCTAATTAGAAAATCAACAAGAAACAATGGCTTGGAATGACACACTGGACCAGATGGACTTAACAGATATATTCAGAACATTTCATCCTAAAGCAGCAGAATATACATTCTTCTCCACTGCACATGGAATGTTCTCCAGAACAGACCACATACTGGGACACAAATCAGCCTCAATAAGTACAAAAAGATCGAGATCATACCGTGCATATTTTCAGACCACAATGCTATGAAACTTGAAATCAACCACAAGAAAAAAATTGGAAAGGTAACAAATACTTGGAGACTAAAGAACATCCTGCTAAGAATGAGTGGGCTAACCAAGAAGTTAAAGAGGAAATTAAAAAGTACATGGAAGCCAATGAAAATGATAACACCACAAACCAAAACCTCTGTGACACAGCAAAGGTCATCATAAGAGAAAAGCATATAGCAATCCAGGCCTTCCTAAAGAAGGAAGAGAGATCTCAGATACACAACCTAACCTTACTCCTTACAGCTCTGAAAAAGAACAGCAAATAAAACCCAAAACCAGCAGAAGACTGGAAATAATCAAGACTAGAGCAGAAATTAATGGTATCGAAACCAAAAAAAAACCCAAAAAACAGTAGAACAGATCAATGAAACCAGAAGCTGATTCTTTGAAAGAATTAACAAAATTGATAAACCACTAGCCAGCTTGATCAAAAAGAAAAAAGAAAGGGCCCAAATAAATAAAATCAAGAATGAAAGAGAAGAGATCACAACCAACACAGCAGAAATGAAAAAAAATAATAAGAGAATATTATGAGCAATTATACACCAATAAAATGGACAATCTGGAAGAAATGGATAAATTCCTAGAAACATATACACTACCAAAACTGAAACAGGAAGAAATAGAAAATTTGAACAGACCCATAAACAGTAAAGAAATTGAATTAGTAATAAAAAATCTCCCCAAAAAACAAGAGTCCAGGGACAGATGGCTTTCCAGGGGAATTCTACCAAACATTTAAGGAAGAGTTAGCACCTATTCTCTTGAAGCTGTTCCAAAAAAATAGAAATGGAAGGAAAACTTCCAAACTCTTTCTGTGAGGCCAGAATTACCTTGATTCCAAAACCAGACAGAGACCCCACTAAGAAAGAGAACTATAGAACTATTTCCCTGATGAACATGGATGCGGAAATCCTCAACAAGGTATTAGCCAACTGGATCCAAAATACATTAAAAAAATTATTCACCATGACCAAGTTGGATTTATACCTGGGATGAAGGGCTGGTTCAATATCCACCAAACAGTTAATGTGATTCATCATATCTATAAAGAAAGGACAAGAACCATATGATCCTCTCAATAGATGGAGAGAAAGTCTTTGACAAAATACAGACTCCTTTCTTGATAAAAATCCTCAAGAAAGTAGGGATAGAAAGATCATACCTCAAGATCATAAAAGCCATATAGGAAAGACCCAACACTAATATCATCCTCAATGGAGAAAAACTGAGAGCTTTCCCTCTAAGGTCAGGAACAAGACAGGGATGTCCATTCTCACCACTGTTACTCAACATAGTATTGGAAGTCTTAGTCTCAGCAATCAGACAACACAAAGAAATAAAATCAGACAAAGAAATAAAAGGCATCCAAATTGGCCAGAAGGAGGTCAAACTTTCACTCTTTGTAGATGACATGATACTCTATATGGAAAACCCAAGATTCCACCAAAAAACTGCAAGAACTGATTCATGAATTCAGCAAAGTTGCATGATATAAAATCAATGCACAGAAATCTGTTGCATTCCTATACACCAACAATGAAGCAACAGAGGAATCAAGGAATCGATCCCATTTACAACTGCACCAAAACCCACATAATATCTAGGAATAAATCTAACCAAAGAGGTGAAAAATCTATACACTGAAAACTATAGAAAGCTTATGAAAGAAATTGAAGAAGATGCAAAAATGGAAGAAGATTCCATGCTTCTGGATAGGAAGAACAAATATTGTTAAAATGTTGATACTTCCCAAAGCAATGTACATATTCAATGCAATCCCTATCAAAATAACACCAGCATTCTTCACAGAGCTTGAACAAACTATCCTAAAATTCGTATGGAACCAGAAAAGACCCCAAATAGCCAAAGCAATCTTGAAAAAGAAAATCAAAGCAGGAGGCATCACAATCCCAGACTTGAAGCTGTACTACAAACTGTAATCATCAAGGCAGTATGGTACTGGCACAAGAACAGACACTCAGATTAATGGAATGGAATAGAGAACCCAGAAAATGGACCCACAAATGTATGGCCAGCTAATCTTTGACAAAGCAGGAAAGAATATCCAATGGAATAAAGACAGTCTCTTCAGCAAGTGGTGCTGGGAAAACTGGACTGCAACATGCAGAATGAACCTGGACTGCTTCTTACACGATACACAAAAATAAACTCAAAATGGATGAAAGACCTAAATGTAAGACAGGAAGCCATCAAAATCCTTGAGGAGAAAGCAGGCAAAAACCTATTTGATCTTGGCTGCAGCAACTTCCTATTCAACATGTCTCCGGAGGCAAGGGAAACAAAAGCAAAACTGAACTGCTGGGTCCTCATCAAAATGAAAAGCTTCTGCACAGCGAAGGAAACAATCAGCAAAACTAAAAGGCAGCTGACAGGATGGGAGAAGATATTTGCAAATGACATATCAGATAAAGGGTTACTATCCAAAATCTATAAAGAACTTATCAAACTCAACACCCAAAAAACAAATTATCCAGTGAAGAAATAGACAAAAGACATGAACAGACACTTCTCCAAAGAAGACATCCAGATGCCCAACTGACACATGAAAAAATGCTTAACATCACTCATCATCAGGGAAATACAAATCAAAACCACAATGAGATACCACCTTACATCTGTCAGAATGGCTAACATTAACAACTCAGGCAACAACAGATGTTGGAGAGGATGCGGAGAAAGAGGATCTCTTTTTCATTGTTGGTGGGAACGCAAGCAAGTGCAGCCACTCTGGAAAACAGGATCGAGGTTCCTCAAAAAATTAAAACTAGAACTACCCTACGACCCGGCAATTGCACTACTAGGTATTTATCCAAGGGATACAGGTGTGCTGTTTTGGAGAGACATATGCACCCCCATGTTTGTAGCAGGACTATCAACAATAGCCAAAGTATGGAAAGAGCCCAAATGTCCATCGATGGATGAATGGATAAAGAAGTGGTATGTATATACAATGGAGTATTACTTGGCAATCAAAAAGAATGAAATCTTGCCATTTGCAGCTACGTGGATGGAACTAGAGGGTATTATGCTAAGTGAAATTAGTCAGAGAAAGGCAAATATCATATGACTTCACTCATATGAGGACTTTAAGAGACAATGATAAAATGATAAAAGGTAAAATGAGAATCTTTGTTTTTCTAAGCAGATTACGTTAAAGTTAAAAACCTTTTGTTTACAATTTGGGTTTTTTTCAATTTTTTAATGTTTGTTATTTATTTGTGAGAGAGAGAGCACGTGCAGTAGGGGAGGTCAGAGAGAGGGAAACACAGAATCCAAAGGGGGCTCCAGGCTCTGAGCTGTCAGCACAGAGCCCGATGTGGGCCTCAAACCCACGAACCATGAGATCATGACCTGAGCAGAAGTCCGACGATTAAACAATTGAGCCGCCCAGGTACCCCTGTTTACAATTTCTTATTAATAGCAGACCAGTAATCTGAAAAACCTTTGTCCTTTTAACAGAGAGAAAAACTAAAGTCTAATTTTATACCAGTGTACTTTTTATATTAAAACTCATTTAAAAAAATTCATTTTAATCTTAGCCAGATTCCTTTTCCACAGACCTTCTATAACTTTCTTTTTTACATTCAGATTTTGGCCTATATTTTTCCTCTTTAAATAACCAGCCTTACTTTAGGACAAAGTTACTTTCTTTTCCCTTAACAAAAATATACTTCCATTCTCCATACCTTCTTTTACCCAAACACACAGTCTCCTTTTTTTTTTTTTTTTTTTTTTTTTTTTTTTGGGATATGGAGATGTTTCCCTTATTCTAGTTGCTTTAACCATATATATTAGAAATCTTAACCCTTAGGAATCTTAACTAAGAAGTTGGCTTAGTTGTGAACTGTCAGTTGGCAAACTTAACATTTTTCTTAAGTGATTTCTTGGAATTTCTCAGTGTGGCATAAAACATGTTTACTGAGAGATCCAAACATCTTTAGTTTCACTGTAATATGAAAACAAAAGTAGGTAAACTTAGACTTGGTTAGCAATGAATTTTTCAGTATTTTATCTTAATTTGGAAATGATGTGGATATTCAGTGATTTTTAAAATTTATTTAACATACTTTGACAAAACTCTAAAGTTTCAGGTTACCAAAAAGGTTTTGGAAACTTATTTTTTAGTACACATACCATAAAACATCATTTTTGCAAAAAAGTTCACCTAAAAGCTTATCTCATATCTGTTCTAAGTCATTTGCTCCCAACAATTATGTTTAGATTACCACAAAGACTTCATGAGACATTAGGCAAGATTAGCCATCATTTGTCTTGTTAATGAATTTTGTAAGTGATAAAACATGAAATGATTTGATTGGCAAACTTAGGGAGAATAAAAAGTATATTTAATATTGATAACTCTAAAGATACATCTGTTTTAATTAAAACAACAATCTTACATTAGCTTTAATACTATCTTTCCAAATCATGTGAACCTGAAAAGCATTTGGGTTCATTTCTATTATATTTCTGAGATTTAGGGATATGTAATTTATAAATGTTCATTTTAAGCCAATTAAATAGAGCTCTTTACAAATTAATTTTAGCAATACCATCTGGCAGTAGGAAATGTCACACATCTTCAACAGACATGCATAAACGTATAAACAGAGACCTTATAGGTATTGTTTTAAATTTTCTAGCCATGAGACAGGTTTGATAACACAAAATTCACTAGTACATAAAAGAACAGTGGGATGCAGATTGTTTTTCTGGCAAATGGAATAAGTTAAAGTTACCTGCTCAGATGGCTAATGTGTTTTCTACTAATACTTGTGGAGAAGACATTTAAGATTTGTCATTAATCTCCCTTTCAAATGACCATTCCCCCTTTTGTTCTACTCCTGGTAAGAATTACCTCTCTGAGGCTGGCATTTTTAGGATTTTCATCTTGAAAGGCACAGGGAAAAGAATGCAAGTTTCTCCAAGAACTTTGGTTTCCTAAGACCAATAACTTACAAACCTTTTGAGATAAATAGGGGAGATTTTAGAATTGTTAAAAATAATAGGTGAACTCTGAATTGGTAAGATAAGGACAGTGGCTTTTAATTTTTCAAAGAATTGGGTCATAGCCTGGATGTTAAAGAACTGACATATGTACCCACCTATGTTGGAATTACATTTTTTTGTTTGTTTTCCCTTGGCTGTTTAAGGGAATTGGGTAGCAGTGTATCAGAAAATCCCTCAGAGTCTTGTCAGTTCTGGAGGAGTGCATAGGCCGCCCTTCTTTGAAGGTGGATATGGGGGTATCTGTAACATCATTAACTTGGTGGACTTTGTTGCCGGTCATGTATAGGCAGTTCAGAAAGAGAATAACTAGAATGAGTATTTGAGTAAAGGAAGATTAGGGAAACAGTAAGAATTACATCATTCCTACAGTTTTTGTCTTAGGGAACTCTTGTGTCTTTCTGATTTTTTTATCAGATTTTTGTAACAAAACTTTCAGTGAAGCTCTTTTTGGAATTTTGAAGCCTTTGTTTTTCAGTGCACTTCTGAAATAGTCTTATCTAATTGAAACATTCCTCATAATGGCTATTGTAATTCCAGGTTGTAATTCCCCTGAGGGCTGACCACAGTTTGGTAGGATCCTAGCCACAAATGGAGTTTAACCCACATCCAGTGGCCATATCTAGTGGCACATGGGATGTAACTCACATTTCTGTCTGACCTTATTTTGCGGCCCCCAAACTGATAGCTACCAAGCCAGATTCTTCAGGACACAAAACAAGCTTAGTAAGATTTTGCCATCTTTGCTAGCTATCTGCAGCTTCCAGGACTACAGTTTTTAGACATAAAACAAGCAGGTGTGCTGGAAGGTGAGGGGCTCAACTCTTTGGATTTAAAGGATTCCATTTCTTTTTTAAGTTATCTTTTTAATCTTTTTAAAGTTTATTTATTTATTTTGAGAGAAAGAGAGAGAGAGAGAGAGGAAGGGAGAACGAGCTGGGGGAAGGGGCAAAGGGAGAGAGTGATGCACAGAGCCGGATGTGGGGCTCAAGCCCGCGAACTTGATCATGACCTGAGCTGAAATCAAGAGTCAGACGTTTAATCGACTGAGCCACCCATGCACCCCTAAAGGATCCCATTTCTTTTAGCTACTAGGCCGTCAGGTTTTCAGAACTGCACTAACATCTAAGAGGGATGTGCCATGGGGTTTGGGAATTGTGGGAGGTTTTATAGTGTACCTTGTTGGCACAGAAGTTTTCTTGAGGTTGGTGTCAATCTAACCCATTCTGTGACCAACTTATTTTATCAACTGGAGTCTTCAGGTGGTGAGCTCAAATAACATTTAAATGCTTGACCCGTTCCCACTAATGTTTATAGCCTTTTTTTTTTAACTTTTGAGGTTCCAATTAGCACTGGCCTTTATCTAAAATAAAGTTTTATTCACTCAAGGCTTTGCACTGGACCCAGTACAGCTTAAATTGGAATAGCCTGATCCCAGACCCAGTCCGATTCTGGACCCAGTCTCATTTTCAAGTCAGACCCAGCCTGACTCTAGCCAGTGTCTACCAAAGTTCCCTATGGGGAATCTGGGGATTCAGGAAAGGATTGGGGTTTTCCACTCAAAATAGGGAACTGTGCGAAGCCAATTAGATCTGGAGCTCAATGCAAAGACAGCAGAGCTCAGAATTGAAAGGAACTTACCTACAGCCCATGGAAATGGCAAGAAAATGAAATGAGAGGATTCATGGGGTGCTACAGCTGTACTTCTCATCTCCAAATGCCACCAGAAGTTCACTTTGAATTCTATCCCTGCCACCAAATCTGTTAAACAACAGAATTCAAGTGAGTAAATTTGAAGATCGAATTGGCTTTCTTAAACAATCCATCTAGCAAATAGAAAGAGCTCCATTGAGTTGCAGAAAAGGAAAGATTTTTAAAGGTAGACAGGAAGTGGAAAAAAGGAAATTATTAGCACAGAAGCCATTGCTTTAGCACAGGTTGCCCTCCCAAGGGGAATGGAAGGGGCCTCTCAGTAAATTTCTTAATGCTGACCAGGAAATTCTATGTTGACTGGTTAAAGGTTACATACCTGGGGGTGGGGAGGTGTTGAAACTGTGATTAGGTTAGGTAGTAAGTCTTGGTTTGTTGACATGGAGCCTTAACAGAAGTGACTGCATTTGGGGCCTGTAGTTTTCTTCTTAACACCACCCACCTAGCTTCTCCTTCCTGTCCTCCAAGTCTTTGCTCATCTGCTAGCTTCTTGTGGACGCTTACCCTGACCACCTGTTAATACTGCCCTCCCCATGCCACAGGTGTTCTGACCCCTCTTACCTTTTTCCCTTTTACCCTTGTTTCCTGTAGCACCTGTTACCTTCTAACATACCTTAGAGTTTATTACATCTTTCACTTTGCCTCTTCTTGCTCAGACATAAGCTCTGTATAGGAAGGGATTTTTGTAATTTTCATTCATGTGTTCCAAGTGCTTGGAATGCTGCTGGTTGCCTCTCAATTAATATGAATGAATGAATGATCTCACACCAGTGAGATCTTTCCATAGACATGCAAGAAGGCTTTACTGTGGGCAAAACGTGGAGCACCGTATGCCTGGAGGAGCTGAGGATGCTTCCCAGGGCAATGGTGGGCTGGGTCTCTGAGGATGAATGTACATCATTTCTGAGCAGAAGTCCTGAGAGCCAGCCCCTGGCTCACCCTGTCTTGCCCTTTGCCTCATGATCCGCCACGTTGCAGGAATGGCTACTCCATCAGCCTGTTCTAGAGGGTGGATAGCATGACCTGAGCCACAGCAGACCCCCATGGACTAATTAGATGGATGGGAAATAAAATGTTATTGTTATAAAGTGCTAAGATTTTGGGGTCATTTGTGACTGAGTCACAGAAGCAACTGTGAGACAGTAGAGGTTCTAAAACAAGGAACATGGATCTTAGGGTGGATCTGAGAGGATGGGGCTGGTGCAGGCTTTGTTGCATTTGAGAGGCTGTTGGGTGTCCAGATGCAGATGTTGGGTGAGCACATGGTGTCATTGTCAAGCTCAGCAATGAAGCCTGGTCTGGAGGAGACTTGGAGCCATTGATGTGGAACCGGGCAGAGAGTCATCAGAGTGCATGAGCTCACCTGCTCACATGACAAGGAAAGAATCCCAAAGAATCCATCATATGAAAATGCCAGAAGAGAAACCAAGGAGGAATCATTGGAGGTGTTGGTGGAGAGTCAGGAAGCAACTAAGATAATTTGAGGGAATTCTGTGAAATGATATATGTGAATACCTGCATGGTGCCTAGTAGTAATAGTAAATCTTCAATAAATAGAACTATACAAACATAGGATTCATGCATATGTGTAAATAAATGCATATCCATCATTATTTTTTAATGCTTATTTATTTTTGAGAGAGCACAAGATGGGAGGAGTGGAGAGAGAGGGGGACAGAGGATCCAAAGCATGCTCTATACTGACAGTAGCCAGCCTGATGCGGGGCTCGAACTCATGAACTGTGAGATCATGACCTGAGCTGAAGTGAGACGCTCAACCGACTGAGCCACCCAAGCACCCCATATCCAGCATTATTTACAATGTATAGTCGCACCCATCTGCACATACAACTGTCCCTTGGTGGATAAGGTAAGATCCAGGACAGCAGTGGGCTCATAGCTGTAGAACATGTTGGCAGCATCAAATCCTACAGATTTCTGAGACTGTGTTACCTGACAAAGGACTGGTTGAGATGGGGGTTTGACTGCTTGCCATTCGAAAGTCAATACTCAAGAGACAAACATTGGTGGGAAAGGAAAGGTTGCTTTATTTAGGAAACTGGCAGCCTGGGAAGATGGAATATTAATACCCCAAAGACCATACTCCCCCTTCCAGGCTATGCAGGAGGTTTTCAAAGGAAAAGATGCAGGAAATGTTGAGGGGACTACGTGCCAGAGAAGCTGGTGTTCAGCAGTTAATCATTCATCCTTGCAAGGCTTACAGATTCCTCCGCTAGGCTAATTATCAAGGTTCCCAGGTGTCTCTCAGTAAAGGATTCCACTGCAGCACCACAAGCTGCATCTTGGTAAGGCAGTCCATACTCCTCCCCCTGCAAGAATCAGGGCTCCCATGTGACTCTTTTTTTTTTTTTTAACGTTTTATTTATTTTTTTGGGACAGAGAGAGACAGAGCATGAACGGGGGAGGGGCAGAGAGAGAGGGAGACACAGAATCGGAAACAGGCTCCAGGCTCCGAGCCATCAGCCCAGAGCCTGACGCGGGGCTCGAACTCACGGACCGCGAGATCATGACCTGGCTGAAGTCGGACGCTTAACCGACTGCGCCACCCAGGCGCCCCTCCCATGTGACTCTTAATGAGGACACCATGGTCAGTGGCGGCTCTTCTCAAGTGCAATAAGGACTTATCTTCCAGAAAGTATGGTCCTTTATTCCTCAAGACCAGCAATCTGCAGGATCTCAAGGAAAGTAGGTTAATTCTGCTATAAACTATGGAGTTTAGATCAGCAAGCAAGGAGTGCATAAGCTTGAAACAAGTTAGCCCTTAAAAGAGTGGGTTGGGGGCACCTGGGTGGCTCAGTCAGTTGAGCATCTGGCTTCAGCTCAGGTCATAATCTCATGGTTCTTGTGTTCAGGCCCCGCATCCAGTTACTGCTGTCAGCATGGAGCCCACTTCAGATCCTCTGTCCCCCTCAATTTCCCCGCCCCCACACTGCTTGCACTCTCTCTCTCTCTCTCTCAAAAATAAACAAACATTAAAAAAAAGGAGTTGGTTGGAGTGCACTGACAAATGGGCTATTGGACTGGGCAACTGGGGGGATGGTTGATGAGTCACTTTAGTATATAAGATACCACCATCCATCCATGGAACTCTTTCCATCCTCCCAAACTGAAACTGTGTATACATTAAACACTAATTCTTCAGTCCCCCACCCTGCAGCACCTAGCAACTACCATTCTGTCTGTGGCTATGAATTTGACTGCTCTGGGGAATCTCATATAGGTGGAATCCTACAGTATTTGTCTTTTTTATGACCAACTTATTTACTTAGAGAATGACCTCAAGGTTCATCCATGTTGTATCAGGTGTCAGGATTTCCTTCCATTTTAAGGCTGATTCCTCTGTATGTATAGACCACATTTTGCTTTCCATTCATTTGTCCAATGGACACTTGGATCACTTCCACCTTTTGGCTGTTGTGAATAATGCTGCTATGAAGACTGGTGTAATTTAGTTCAAGTCTGTGCTTTCAGTTCTTTTGGGTACATACCTAGGAGTGGAATTTCTAGGTCCTAGGGTAATTTTATAGTTATTTTTTTTTTTGAGTACCAAAGGGAAGCTTTGTTTTTAGGAAGGGGAGACAAACTGTTTGCTGATGGTGGAAGGACTAGGTGGAGAGACTGAAGGGACAACCTGCAGAGCTGAGCCTGAATGGAGGGGGCATGGGACGAGAGAAGGGAGAACAGTGATAGTGGTTCTGAGGCAGAGGCAGGTGGAGGGGAGGTGGCAGGGGAGAACTGCTTATCATCCAGGGCTGGCATAACCCCCTAGTGAGAGGCCTGGCAGCAGGTCTGGCTGAACCTTATGGTTGGGAAACGGGGACTCACAAAATGGCAGCTGAGCTAAAGTTGAAAACTAGATACTTAGGGCAACATCAGTGTCACTGTTTTTCTCCAGCAAGACGTGGAAACTTGAGAGTGAACTTTTTCTACATGTTAATGTTGGAAATGAGGGGAGGTTGTTTAATTTTACAAATGTGGTGTTAACTCAAGGTTACTGCTGAAAATTTTTATAATTAATGCATACGGTTCCATTATAGGCAGAATAAAAAATGTTTTCTCTACATATAGTGTTTTATGCAAAATGACATGTGTATTAGCTGGTGCTAGGCATTAAAAAAAAGAAAGGGAAATTAGATCACTGCTGTAATAATTATTTGACTCCTTTGGGGGGGGATTTGTTCAGAAATCACTTTTAAAGAACTATAGTGTTTTATGAGTCCATTAACAGAAAGTTCAAAAACAGGTAAAATTCATCAATGGTGATGGAAATTCTAATAGGTTGCCTATAGAGGTGGGGATTCACTGGAAGAGGTACAGGAGAACTTTTTGGGATGGTGGAAATGTCCCATATCTTGACTGGGATGTTAGATAAGGTGTATGCATTTGTTAAAACTCATAGAACTGCACATTACAGCCTATGAATTTCACTGTGTGTACATTTTACCACAAATAAAATAAATGTGGCATAAAATAATCTTGTAGAGTTATGGTACATTCTAGGGATTGACACACATCCACAGAAATGAGAATAATGATGTTTAAAAACTGTATAGTCACAAAACCTGAACTGTCTGCAAGGTAAAAATTGTCTGGAAATCTCCTGACTTTGAGGTTAGTAACCTATGGCATCAAACAGGGCCTTGGAAACTAATTTCTGAGGTGAAGTGGGAAAGGGTGTTTTATGTATATATATAAAAATCAACGTACTTATGTGGTTATCCCATGTGCAATAATAAAAAGCACACATATATGGCATTATATGGTATTATGGACTGAATTGTGTGAAAAATGTGGCACTAAATAGACTGTTAAAAGTATATTTGTTTAAAGTATGAGAACTGAAACAAGAGACAGTTGCCTTGTTTGACTTCAGCTGGAAACCTCACCTGGGAACGTGTGCCTCAAATCATTTGCCATCCTGCACATGGGTATGTCTGTGAATGACTGCAAAAGCACCAGGAGCATTCATTCTGGGGTATGCATACGTTTTCGTGAGTGGATGAATTTGCAGATGTAGAAGCTGTGAATAACGAGGATGGTCTGTATGTATACAAACCCAGGGAGACACACATGTCTGTATTTCTGTGTTTCTCTCTCCTTCACTCAAGCTAACCCTGAGTTTGTATTGGTATCTCCAGCTCTAACCCAGCACCACTGGGTTCAGTCAAGGGTTCAATCCCCCCGCCCCCACCACCTTGCTTATTGTAACTTCTTTCTCTGGCTTCATTAAATCCTTTTTAATCTAGTAAAATTCCCATTTTATTTATTTATTTATTTATTTAATCTATTTTGAGAGAGAGACAGAGAGACAGAGAGTGGGGGAGAGAGAGAGAGAGAGGAAGAGAAAGAACCTCAAGCACTCTCCGCACTCTCAGCACAGAGCCCAAAGTGGTGCTCAATCTAAGGAACCCAGAGATCATGACCTGAGGCAAACCAAGAGTCAGATGCTTAACCGACTGAGCCACTCAGGCACCCCTCACCCATTTTATTTATTTATTTTTATTTTGATGGTAATGACTCATTGAAGAGGTCATTTGTCCTGTAGAATTGTCCCACATTCTGGGTGTGTCCTATGGCTTCCTCATGGTGCTGTCTGACCTGTTTCTCTATCTCCTGGCATGCATTTCAATCCTCTGATTCCACTTTCCCTTACCAGGGAAATTGCCTCTCTGATCCTGGTAAAAGTGGCCATTGGTGGAGGCCTTGTGCCAGGGAATATGTGAGGCACTGCTCCTTAATTATATTTGTTATCTCTCCACTGCCATTGGCAGGGACTGTGGGTTACCATCTTCTTTTAAAGATGAAAACACCAAACTCAGCTTGTGATGTGCAAATCTATGCAGCTGCCCAGGGCTAGAGCCAGGATTTGGATCCAGGTCTGTTGTGTTCAGTGAAGGCTGTGCTGGTCCCAGGACTGGGGAACTTGGCTCTCCAGGACGGGGCTCAGGCAACTGTATTTTTAGTTTGCTGGCTAGGTTATTCTTTGGCTTTTAAAATTTGTATTGAATTCTTTGGACTCTTACTCCTTGTTCCTACTTAAGTAACAACACATTTTCCTACATGTTGAGGCCAGATCTAAGAGGAAGCCTAATGTTGTGGTCACTGGCTTTTAGGATTGATGTTCAGGCCTGGATGGGAGTGTGAGTTCTGCCATTCAGGAAGACACTGCTTTTTTTTTTCCTACTATAAAGAAACAGCATCTTCAGGGGAACTGTCTTACTTGAAAACATTCTGGGAATTCAATTCTTTGCTGCAAATACCAATGCGATTTGCATTTACTTTGGAAATTCAGGCACATTTTATCCAACCTACAAGCACTAATGAAGAGCTGATGAACCACAGAGACGCTGGTTCAAATAAATGATTACAATTGGCAAGAGAAGTATAAACATGACCCTGATGAATTATAATCAAGAGTGAGTAGAAGGAGTGAGTTTATTAATTATCCAAACTCTAAATCTAGTTGCAGAATTGTGAATAATAATAGAAATTAGAGCTGGAATATTATATAAAGTGTTCAGTCACTTTGAAAACAGGCCACTTGAAACAGAAGACTGTTTTTAGGTTCATCCTGTGGCATTTATTTATTTATTTGTGTACTTAGAACTGGATACTAATCTCCTCTTAGAATCCAAATAATCAGCTTAAGTTAGTAATTAAACATTTACTTAATTTCATATTTTATAGTTAGTTGCAAAAACATGACAGTGGAGATGCTGGGAAGTTGCAGGATAAGCCAGGGATGTCTTCCTGGGCTTCAGTTTGGATAATTAGTGAAGTAGAATGTAAAAGACAAGTTAAAATTACAGTAAGGTTTTAGTAACATTTTGTTTGTCTGGCCCCAGCTCCTGTCAGTTCGCTTTCTTTGGGCCTTATGAGTCCTTGGAAAGGAGGTTTGTAGTCATCAGGGAAAACAAAGTAAATTGAACTGAAATTTTGTCTAAAGATTAGGTGTGTACAAGGGCACCTGGGTGGCTCAGTTGGCTAAGCGTCTGTATTCAGCTCAAGTCATGATCTGGCAGTTCATGGGTTTGAGCCCCTCGTTGGGCTCTGTGCTGACAGCTCAGAGCCTGGAGCCTGCTTCAGATTCTGTGTGTGTGTGTGTGTGTGTGTGTGTGTGTGTGTGTGTGTGTGTGTCTTTCTGCCCTTCCCCCACTCATGCTCTCTCAGTCTCTCAAAAGTAAATAAATGTTGGGGCGCCTGGGTGGCGCAGTCGGTTAAGCGTCTGACTTCAGCCAGGTCACGATCTCACGGTCCGTGAGTTCGAGCCCCGCGTCGGGCTCTGGGCTGATGGCTCAGAGCCTGGAGCCTGTTTCCGATTCTGTGTCTCCCTCTCTCTCTGCCCCTCCCCCGTTCGTGCTCTGTCTCTCTCTGTCCCAAAAATAAATAAACGTAAAAAAAAAAAAAAAAAGTAAATAAATGTTAAAAAAATTAAAAAAAAAAAGATTAGATATGTACCAAAATAGCATGTTTTAAAATATAACACTGTTGGAAATTCCATAATGTTACAGATATATTTGAAAATATTTTCTACTGAGTAATTAATATTTAAACTGGTGGATAAGCTATGCATTAGTTCATTTTAATGATTGAACACTGAATTCATCCATTCTCTTGAATTTTGCTTGAAGCTTCTGGATTCATTTAATTTAAGAGTCTACTAAAATTGTAAAATCAAACTCATCTGTATTCAAAATTTTCTCTAGACTGGACAACCGAAATTAAATTCAGAAGTAAATCATCTTCATAGGCAGTATCGTGACTTCGGGTGCCCTTTATAGTGCCAATTTCCAGCTTTAATGTCCTTTTGGCTGAATCTGTAATAAATATTTTAAATGTGAACTTATAAGATAAATCTCTGATAACAACACCACTTTTGTCTGTTAATTTAGGAATTTTTGGGGGGGAATAAAAGTTCTCTTAAAGTTTAAAAACTATTGACCCTAAGTTCATGTTCCCTGTAGGCTGTATTACAGGCATTTCCTCAGGAATAAAGTCCATGGCTCTTTGCACATGTAAGTGCACTTAGATAAGATCTATGGAATATTGCTGACATATAAAAGATAATTTGAGTATGTTGTAAAAGAATCAAACAAATACATTTTCTCTCCAGGTGAATGTCAGGTGTTTTACAATGTAATTCCTATGCATGAACAGAAAGTGACAAATGGCAAAATATGTGACGTCTGAATGCCTACTGGACTGAGTGGTGGGAATTTCACATGCTCTCACCCTGTGAGTGACATGGATTGGATCCATGGGCACACGGGTTCTTCCTAGCCCAGATTCCCTATCTAGCTTTGTCGCCATTGGCCTCTCTAGTATATTGGTTGCCTAGTCAAGAGCAAAGGGTTTTATCATTCTCCCAGTAGGTACATATACTGTACTCTGCTGTAATGTTGGATATAATTAGGCTGACCAACTAGAACTGAGGAGGTGCCCAGGATGTAGGACTTCCAGTTCTAAAATCCAGGAACTGCCAGGCAAACTGGGACATGACATTTTTGTAGTGACATTTACATTTTTGTATTTTCTTTTGGCAACATTATTTTGAAAGAAGCTGAGGGCTCTTATTTTTATGTCTGCTTTTCCTTTTTTCCCACAAGGCAGCTTGACCAGAAGCAAAGGACAGCTTTTAAAATTACACCACAAAGAATGCTTTGAAGACTTGGGTCGTTTTTATCATCCAATAAGAGAGAGATAATATCAATGAATGTTAAAAGTTAAATAAGCAGTAATGAAAACTTTGTCCCAAGCACCATCCAGGATGCATTTTCTTGGTAAAATAGTTCCTCATTCCTGGAGGGTATCAGGGCATGTACCCAAATCTGGGTCTGGTTCCATCTGCAAGTTGTTGAAGAGCCAGGGGCTTTCCTCCTCTGAAATTGGCATTATTTCTTTCTCTTTGCAGACTGGAAAGTCCATTTCCACCTTGGAACAATTTGAGAAGCTACAGATCTCTGAGCTCACGGTTTTGCAGGCTTATTAACACAAATGCTAATGGGATTATGGCTCCTTGTTTAATTAGATTCCATACACTCTTTTTTAAAAGGTTGTGTTCACAGATCTTTTTTTCCCTGAAGAAGGAAGAAATCTTTGATTTTTAAGTTACTTTTATTTTTTAAATTACGGTACAGTAAAATTGCCTTTTTGGCTGTACAGTTCTGTGAATTTTAACACATGTACATCTTATATGCTTCAGAATACAGAATAGTTCTGTCACCCCAGAAAACTCCCTCAAGCTGGCCCTGTATAGACAAACCCACCCCCTACCCCTGACTGCTGGCAACCACTGATCTGCTTTCTATCACTATAATTTCATCTGTTACATATAGTCATGTAAATGGAGTCATATAGCAGGTAACCTTTTCAGACTGGATTCTTTTGCTAGGCATAATTAATGCTTTAGACATCTATCCAAATTGTTATTGCATAAATACTTCTTTTCTTTTCATTACTGAGTGGCATTCCATTATATGAATGTACCACTGTTTGTCCACTCATTTATTGAAGGACATTTGGGTTATTTCCAGGCTTTTGGGCAACTATGAATGGAATTGCCATATCCTGTAGTGTATACATTTTTCTGTGAATATGTTCCTATTTATCTAGACTGCGTACTTAGGAGTGAGATTGCTGGTAAGTATATATTACAACAAACAAATAAACAAGCAAAATGCAAATTCCAAACAAAGGCAAACTCCCCAGAAAGGAAAATGGGGGGAAACACTACAAGGAAATACCTGTTTGTCAAGTAAGGCACAGTAAGTGGGAGAATACTGGAGAGTGTCTGGAAGAGGGAGAAAATGGGGAAGAAAACAACCAAGCCATTCCAGCCCCTTGACACAGGCCACAGCAAAATGGCCGCAGGAAACAAGCCTCATTGAAATGAGAGCAGTTTCTCAACCTTGCTCACATCTGAGATTCCCTGGGAGCCACAAGCTCCCATTTGAGAAACGTGGTGTTGGACTCGCATAACGGTTGTCTTATGTCTGCTGTGCTCTCTTGCTGATTCTTTTACCAGAATTCTACTTTGGAATATTCATTGGCACACAAGCCTTTTTCACAGTGTGAGACATCCTTTCTCAGACCTCAGCTTGACAATCATGGGATGAGCTGTAACATTTCCTTCCTGTGGAACTAGGGTCACTTATGCTTTAGGTTGAACCCATCAGAGCAAGACTTTTTTCTCTTTAGCTCTTTGGCAATATATGGATATATCTTGTGTTCATTTGGGCATTCTGTGATTTGTAGCACACTAGCCTTTCAGGGACACCAGATCTTATACTCCACTGTATAGCTGTGGATTAGCATGAGACACAGGTGAAGGAATGTTGATGAAAGGCAAGAATGTGCTTTTAATCCCACAAGTAATCATAAAACTTTTTACACGAATCTTGTTTTGGAAGACCAAGGAAACAATATACAGTGGGGCCCTCTGCACCAGAGAAACACATCTTTTTGTTGTTATTATTGTTAATGTTTATTTATTTTTGAGAGAGAGAGAGAGAGAGGCAGAGCGAGAGCAGGGGAGCAGCAGAGAGACAGAGGGAGACACAGAATCTGAAGCAGGCTCCAGGCTCCGAGCTGTCAGCTCAGAGCCTGATGTGGGGCTCAAACTCACGAGCGGTGAGATCATGACCTGAGCCGAAGTCAGACACTTAACTGACAGAGCCACCCAGGTGCCCCAGGGAAACACATCTTTTTTTAAAGCCTTCATGAAGGGGTGCCTGGGTGGCTCAGTCAGTTAAGCATCTGACTCTGGATTTCAATTCAGGTCACAATCTTGCAGGTTGTGAGATTAAGCCCCACATTGGACTCTGCCCTGAAAGCATGGAGTCTGCTTGGGATTCTCTCTTTCTCCCTCCATCTCTCTCAAAATAAATAATCATTAAAAAAAAAAAAAAAAGCCTTCCTGAATACCAGACCTATCACAGATCACCAGTCCTCTCCAAAGCAGAAATAATGAAGTCCATGGACCTTCACTCGTGGATTGCTGAATTCTGTGATCAGGGAAGCCCAAATGATTGCTTTGAAAGATTGCAGGGAATTCTTGAATGCCTAAAAATCAGGACATATGCTAAAATGGCATGCTAGCTGGAACTACAGCAATCATACAATCATTAGCTCATTCAGCACATTTTGTTGGTCATCTATTTCTAAGTTCAGATGTACAAAGCTTATAGGCTCTAGGAGAGACAGAGTAAACAGACAAACACATAAATCTGCAATGGAAAGCCTGGCCATAGTAAGTCTTATGATGACAAATACAGTAGGATGTGGGGCTAGAGTGATAGGTTGGTGGTTCTCAATCAATCATTAGGTAAATGGATTGCCTTTGGATTCTGTTTTTTGTTTTAACATTTTATTTTTTATTTTTGAGACAGAGAGAGACAGAGCATGAATGGGGGAGGGTCAGAGAGAGAGGGAGACACAGAATCTGAAACAGGCCCCGGGCTCTGAGCTGTCAGCACAGAGCCCGACGCGGGGCTCGAACTCACAGACTGTGAGATCGTGACCTGAGCTGGAGTCGGGCGCTCAACCGACTGAGCCACCCAGGCGCCCCTGCCTTTGGATTCTTTATGAAAAGGTGAGGGTGGTACAGTTTAGGTAAGAAGGATATAAAGGCCTTAGGATCAAAAGGTAGCTATAGCTTCTTCTGTGTCAAGGTCCCCAGATTTGCTTATTAAGAACTTCCTTTGGTGTCTTTGAGGTCTCCCCATGAGAAGCAGACACTGGAAGACAAGGGCTCTGGGGCAGGCTTCCCTCCTGGGAATCTCCACCAGCCACCCATGGACTGTGGGGCCAGCCTTTGAGACCTGTGATTGGGGGATTTCCTCTTGAGTTCATCAAGAGCCAAATTGGGAGAAAAGGAACTTTCTTGGAATTATTTTTATCTTGATTCAAAAGAATGCATTTTTAACTAGCTATGTTATGTGATGGGAAGTAAGATTTATACTATTAGATAAATTGGCCTTTCTTTGTGGATATGTGAATTAATATCAGCAGCCTTAAGAAAAAAAAATGTAAACAGGGAGCCTGGGTGGCTTAGTTGGTTAAGCATCCAACTTTGGCTCAGGTCATGGTCTTATAGTTTGTGGGTTTGAGCCCTGTGTTGGGCTCTGTGCTGACAGCTCAGAGCCTGGAGCCTGCTTCGGATTCTGTGTCTCCCTCTCTCTCATCCCCCTCCCCTGCTTGTGCTCTCTCTCTCTCTCAAAAATGAATAAACATTAAAAAATTAAAAAGGGGCGCCTGGGTGGCTCAGTTGGTTAAGCGTCCGACTTCGGCTCAGGTCACGATCTCGCGGTCCGTGGGTTCGAGCCCCGCGTTGGGCTCTGGGCTGATGGCTCAGAGCCTGGAGCCTGTTTCCGATTCTGTGTCTCCCTCTCTCTCTGCCCCTCCCCCGTTCATGCTCTGTCTCTCTCTGTCTCAAAAATAAATAAACATTAAAAAAAATTTTTTTTAAAAAGAAAAAAGAAAAAATATAGGTAAATTGCCATTGGAAGTTTAGGATTTCTAACAGCCAAGGAGATTTCTGACCATTAGTTCAACAAAGAAAGGTGCATCAGAAAGGGAAAGAAAATCACATTTGTGATCCTTTCAAGGCAGGCACAGCTTTTAATTTTGTGACTAGATTCTGGTTACTCACTGTGATGAAAATGCATCCCAAAGGCTCAGTTCACTGGGGTAGGTTGGAACCTACCCTATTGGGCTAGAAACCCACCCAAATGATGTGAGGGAAGGGTACTGTTCCAGATACTGGAGCTGGGAGTGGTTCTGACAGTTCCAGTGCACAGTGTCAGAACCCTGAGGAGGGAGCATCCCAGAAGGCCCATGTGGGCACCTCAGGTTCTGAGAGGACCAGCATGGGGAGCTGTGGGTGTGGCTGAGCTTTGTTTATGCCGGGAATTCAGTCATAAATAGGACATGATCTCCATTCTTATGGAACTTCAGTCAGTGCTGAAGGATAGATGTTCCCACACCATGATAGAGGCCTGCCTGGGAGTACAATGAATGGGTGGAGACCAGGTGAATATACTTGGGTTACCCTGGGGGGGGGGGGGGTGGGGGTGGGACAGGGATGCAGGAGGCAGGAGGTCAGTGCTGGACCAGCAGTCGAGTTGGCCTGATTTCAGGCCTACAGGGATAGCAGGGGCTTGTCCCATCAGTGTGGATCCCAGAGTCTGAGGCTGCAGCTTGGGGTAGAGGGAAGGGCTGAAAGCAAGGCCAGGATGGAGCAGGGCCCACCACACCCCTGTAGGTGTGAGCTGCTATGTTGCTTCTAGCCCATCTACAGAGGTGCCATCCTGTGTGTGACCCCCACAGTCTTGGTCATTAGCTGTCCCTGGAGGCCTCCTGTGTGTACTGAGGACTCAAGAGTCCTGGCTCCAGTGGATTTTACAGTTGGGGCTGGGCTGAGATGGTCAGACTGGAGATACCTCATAAAGGTTTGAGGGAGATAATGTAACATAATGCATATGCAAAGACAATAACACTAGAGCAGTTCTTCGGGGCAGATTGTCTGGAGGAGGTGAGGTTTGAACGGAGACCAAAGCAGTGAAGACCATTCTAGGCAGGACAGATAAACCAAAATGCAAACCAAAAACATACAGGGAGTCCTGAATGATTGGTGTGCTCATAGGACAGAGGACTGGTATGGCGGGGCTAAATGCATGGGGGGAGCGGTGGAGGGAGCCAAAGCCTAGGGCTGGAGGCAGGTTTTATTTTAATTGCAAAGCATTCCAATTGAGGTTATAAACAGGAACATACCGGAGTTACCTTGAGCTTACAGAAGTCTTTAATTTAGAATTTGAGTTGATGCGTTGAGAAAACATGTCACTAATTTCATATTTAACACGATACACTTTGCCTCCTCATTTGAAGGTAAGTGCGTTTTGCAATGATATGGCATATTATGGCCAGAGAGCCATTTTAGAGCAACAAAGGATGAAATCTTCTGCAATTTGTCATGGCTTTTCTAACTATCAAAATAGCCTGTTCACATTGAAAGAAAATGCAAATGTGTTGGCATTCCATTATTTTCAGACTTCCTAATCATAGTGGTCTTGTGTTCATTTCATTAATTTGAAGAATAGAAAATGAGGATTTTTAGACCTGGAGTAAGAGGAAAATGGATTGATCTCGTTGCTTCCACCTCCCACCCCTTGTCCTCATAAAAATGGTATTAAAAATTTTTTTTGTAGGAAAATAGGCTTATAAGATTTATTTTACTTTTTAATTTATTTACTGATTTTTCCCAGGCTATGCTGTCTATGTTCTGTGTCTAGAGATGCCAGGGATTATAAGATTACAATCAGGCTAATGAGTTTACCACTGCTTGGGTTTAAAAATAACTGTAACAAAAATGGTTATATATATATTATCTAAATTTGGGGAGAGGCTTCCACAAGATAAATTTTACTTTGTGGGTTCCATTTTTGTTAAAAGCATGCCTGTAAGATCTCTCTGGGGGCAAGTTCTAAAATGATAGTCAGGACTAAAATGATATTGTCAGGAGAGTGATTCCAAGTATTGTCTAGCAGTTGTAAAATATTCAGAATGACACATAGGTAGACCCCTCCCCACCCCTGTAGACCTGTTTCATAAACATTTAGATTCATAAAAAAGGTAAGTAACGTGGAATTCTTTAAGTATGGACCACTAGTTCCATCACAATAAAACCATACCTGCAGGGGCCTGGAGTGGCACAGCAGGAAGGTAAGTACAACTGGCGTTTGAACAATACTTAGGTTGGGGAACCAATCCCCTGTGTAGTTGAAAATCCGTGTATAACTTCTGAAACTTAACTACTTAACAGAAACTGAACTACTTTTAGCCTACTGTTGACTGGAAGCCTTACTGATAACAGAAATAGTTGATGAACACATTCTGCATTGTATATGTATTGTATGCTGCATTGTTATAATAAACTAAGCTGGAGAAAAGAAAATTGTATTGAAAAAATAAGGAAAAGAAAATAGATTTGCAGTACTGTACCATAGTTATTGAAAAATGTCTGCATGTGCATGGACCCGTGCAGTTCAAACTTGCGCTGTTCAAAGGTCAAATGTATGTGGTGGTCCAGAACACAGGTACTAAAGCTGGATGGCCTAGGTTCACACCCTAGCTCCTCTATTGCCACCAGTGTGGCCTTGCATGAGGTTCCTGACCACTTGACCTGTTTTTCTTCTTTAGAATATCAGATCTTAACAGTACCTCCCTCTTCAGATCTTTGTGAGCATTAAACAAGTGGAGTGTGCAAACATAGATGCACATAAAGTGTGAAGAACCGTTTTGGCACATAGAATGCATCAGTAACCCTTAACTATAATTTACGCTTCTGGAATGGAGTGTATTGTGGGCCAGCAGCAGAAGCCAGTTTTGGCTAACAAGCAAAAAGGAGACTAGCAGAAGGTTGTTGGGGAGGCGGGAGCTCACAGAGCAGGGTCAGTCAGTAAGACGAAGAATGGGACAACCCTGATGCTGTCTAGCTCAGTTTCTTCAGATACTGCCCATTTTGTTTTCTTATGCTCTTTTGTCAGTTCATCCAATACTCAGAGTGGGTCCTTGGCCATTTTGAGGGAGGTGGTTATCTAGGAAAATTAAAGCTAGATTAGATCAGGCCTCGTGCAGGGTGATCCTTCTCTCCTTCCTTCCTCCTTCACTGCCTTCCTTCTTCTTCTCTCCCTCTCTTCCTCCCTTTTCCATCAGCCCATTCATTCAGCCATCCAGCCATCTACCCACCCATAATAGTCTGAGTTCCTGCTGTGTGCCAGGTCCCATGCTAAGAGACGGAGATATAGTTTGGATAGGACACACAAGGCCTTTGCCTGGTGAGCTTACATTCTGGAGCAGGGGGACAGGCAATAAATAAGTAAATCATTTCATATAGATACATGTGTTGAAAAAGAAATAAAACTGCAATGCAATAGACAGGGTCAGGTCTCTGCTATGGATGGGGAACTCAGGGAAGGCCTTTCTCTAAGCAGGTGACATTTGAACTGACACCTCTGTGATGGATAGAGCCAGTCATGGGAAGAGCCTTCTATCTCAATGCAGAGAGGCAGTCATTATCTCTAACTTACCCTCTGAAAGAGAAAAAACTTCCTGCCTCTTCCTACTTTGTATGTTGCTGAAATCATATGCAAATTTAGTTCCACATTACTATTGGTTTTGCCTCATCATCTCTTGGATCTAGGGACATCAAGGGCCTTGTTGCCTGGCCTTGACCTTTGTCTCCTCCCACCTTAGCCTGGGGTGACACATCCATATCTGCGAATTTCCATGGGCTCCTTGCCAACTCCTGAGCAGGCTTGGGGCTTGGGTAGAGTGGTCAGCAGAAGTTTGCACTTTCTATTTCCCAGTCCTTTCCCTCAGAGTTGATTTCTCCTTAGAGACAGTGTGTCCATGATGGTTGGGGTCTGTAACAACGGCTTCTGGGCATCAGAGAAGGTATAGGTTAAATAGAATTGGAAAGTCTGTCCAGCTTCTCCTGTGCAGGTAAGGGTTCATGGCCTTACATCAGGCATGGATGACTAAAGCAGTCCAGCTGGTTAGGGTGGACTTGTCATTTTGACTTCTTTAATTGGAGCTCCTTCCTTCACCTGTCACCTCCAATCATGGAGGTGTCCTCACTCTAGCTATAGGATTGGGTATTGCTTCATCCAGTTGGCATTCTAAAGCTGATTACCTGGTTACTTCTCTGAGAGTCCTGAGAAATACAGTTTCAGATCATTGCCATCTGTAGGTTTCAACCACAAACTTACTTGTTCCTCCCACCAGATCTTGTCAGAATCAGGACAGGTGAGGAAGGACTGAAACCAACAAAGAAGGTGACATTTTTAATGGGTTATATGTGACAGAGTATACACATAAATATAAAATCCCAGCTTTAACATAGGATACCCAAATCCAGCAAAGTAAATATTAACAGTGCTGGCATAAGATAGAGAAGACCTATCATTTTGGCAGTTAATGTGAAAACAGATCTGGGTGTCTCCGTTGAGAGCAAGTTTAGTGTGAGCCAATGTGATAAGCTACCTGACAAATCCTAGAGTCTTTCAATAATCCTGGTACATCTCTGTGCAGTGAAAGTTGTTGCTTATAATTCTGATGACCCATGACTATATTTAAACCTTTTTATTTGGCAAGCATTAGGGATGACTGATAGCTCTATTTTTGTATTTCACGGTTTCTAAATGTGATGCTGTTTCTTGACATTTTCATTATACTTTTATATCAGCTGGTGAGTGTAAGCTCAGGAAACTCCCACTTTATAAAATCTGTCAATTCTGGATGCTATTTATAATAAAAATAGTGACACATTTGGAAATCTGGGTGGGCATGTACTAAGAACATTGGTCATTTTAAATTCTGTTTTCTAATAATGTATTTCAACAATTCAGAAATTTTTATTTTCTTTTGGTAAAATAGCTAAAGAAAAATTGGAAAAATGAAGCTTTAAAAAATGAAAGTATATTTTTTGAGTGTATGAGAGTCTAGCTGTCCAAAAGCTTGGTGTGAAAGAACTGATAAGGAATTTATAAGGCTAGCCACAGGGGCTCTTCTTGATTTAGTTGTGGAAAGCAGACTTCTAGTGATTCCACGAATGTTCCATACCAGGTTTTTGATCTGACTGTTATTTTACTCTACTGACTCTTCAACATGTCTGTTGTCTCATTTGATATCCCATTTAAAAATTAATTCTTATAATAAGTAGGTTGGCTATAGGTCACAATATTTAATCTTAATAAATAGCCAGGGAGTATTCTGTTTATATTATGATCAATTTCTTTATCTCTGTGTCAGTTTTGCACTTTTAAATAAAAAGGACTGGGGCACCTGGGTGGCTCAGTCAGTTAAGCGTCCGACTTCAGCTCAGGTCATGATCTCACAGTCAGTGAGTTCGAGCCCCACGTCGGGCTCTGTGCTGACAGCTCAGAGCCTGGAGCCTGTTTCAGATTCTGTGTCTCCCTCTCTCTCTGCCCCTCCCTGGCTCATGCTCTGTCTCTCTACGTCTCAAAAATAAATACAAACATTAAAAAAATTTTTTTAAAGTAAAAAGGACTTAGAGAAGGTCCTAATTCCAATGACTATGTGATGACCTCTAGTTTGGTATTCTCAACACATATTCTGTTAGTTCTGATTAAAAGTGCAGATTCCTGGGTGTGTAGACAGAATAATGCCTCTGCCTCCAAGATGTCCATGTCCTAATCCCCCGAACCTGTAAATGTGTTACTTTTACTTTGTTGATGTGATTAATTTAAGAATTTTGAAGTGGGAGATTATCCTAGATTATCTGGGAGGGCCCAATGTCATCATAGGGGCCTTCATAAGGGAAAGAGAGGGACAAGGGGGTTAGAGAAGGAGGTGTGAGGATGGGAGGAGAGCTCAAGAGTGATGCTGGACCACAGGCCAGAGAATTCAGGAAGTCTCTAGAAGCTGGTAGAGATAAGAGAACAGATTCTTCCCCTTGGAACCAGAAGGAATGCAGCTCTACCAATCCATTTTGGACTTCAAACCTCCATAATTGGAAGACAGTACGTTTATGTGTTTTAAGCCACTAAATTTATAGTAATTGGTTACATCAGCCATAGACCTTCCCAAGTTGAATGGTCTGGGAGTTGAGACTGAGGTGGTTTGCCCTTCTGTCCTCCCCCCCCCCCCATACACACTGCAGGATTCTTATGAATTGTGGATCAGGGGAAGTTATTTACTCATATTAATTTGAAAGTAGCTGCAGGGTAATGATTTAGGCCTTGGAAGCTTTGAAAATAGAACCATCAGAACAACAATATTACACATAATGTTTATAAAGACACACAGATTACAACAAAAATGTCTAGTTTGCTTTAAATCTAAGCCAATAAATCACCTATAAACATGTAACCTAGGGTTAAAGAACAAAAAGAAAGTACTACTAAGGTATAAGAATCCACTCTGACATCTTGGAAACCCACATGCCTACATGTTTCTTTGGCCTTCCCTCATCATTTACTCAAATACACAATGATAAGTCAAAGCCTTCATGTTTAATCCTGATGGCACAATTCTCTTCTGCTTCTTTATATAATGCACACATACATATATGTACTGTGTGTGTGTGTGTTTATATACATATATATATATATATATTCTGGAAATTTTTCTGAATCTCAATGGTTAAACAAATCAACAATAAGCATTAAATAGGAAAAAGGCCTATATTCAAGGGAAAGAGAACCTGACTGATACTAGATTTTAATCCTCAAAAGTAAGTGCTAGAAGATAATGCAGCAGCATTTATGTTTCATAAAGAATAAGGTTGTTAAGTAAGATTTTGTAGGCTTTCTATATGCAAGATTTCTAAGCTCATTCATGTAAATGGGCAAATAATAGTTATCTTCAGAAATACAATGGATTTAGTGTCTGCATCCCATTTCTGAAAGAAAAAAAAATTCTTGAAGTGCATAAGCCAAATGAAAGAATTTATGAATAAAGATAAGGCAAGAAATGAGAAGCATTGGTGTAAATGATTCAGCAGTGAGCCATTGAACCCATAAAATATAAAGTAGGAGTAGTTGATCTAATGTGGTTGCTTCAGTAAAATCTGGGAGGTAGAGTGGAGTAGAAAATCTTGCCTTCTTGCATAGAGCCTGTAGGTATATATTCCATTGATATATAAATGTTAGATATGTAATTTTAAATAGATATTAAAATTTAAAAAGAAAAGCTATGTATAAATTCCAAATGACCAGAAAAAGAAAATAGCAAATAGAAAAGTTGACCAAAATAAAAAAAGATGGAAAATTAGAAAAACAAAAGATCAGAAAATACAATAAACAAGCATAAACATAAGAGCAGGAAAAAAAAAATCAGATATGTCAGCTATCACAATAAATATAAGTTGCTTAAATTCCTCTATTAAGAGACAGTGCTTTGGAGTGAGACCAAAAGCAACAATCAGATGGATGCTATTGAGCAAAAAATGTGTTGAATGAAAAGACCCAAGGCATATACAAGGAGATACCTGGCAAGGGACAAAAAAAGAAAAGAGAGAGAGAGAGAGTAGGGCTATCAACAATATAAGATCAAATAGAATGTAATACAAAAAATAATTAAACAGTAAAGAGGCTTTAGAACTATTAGTAAAGTGTAATCATCATCAAAGATGTTTGGGAATACATTGTCTGATGGGTTTTGATGACAGAAATAAAATGTACTAAGTCAGTAGAATTGGTAGAACATGACCTTGTTGATAAGAGCAAGATACTGATAGACACAGACATGATAAAGACTTATTTTTGTGGCTACCAGTGAGTGAGGAACTGGGAGGGATGTGGCAGGAATTTTTTCAGAACACTGCTTTCAGAAAGACTTGAGTTATAAGTAAAAGGACATGTATTGAAACTGTGAGCTTGAGAATACCTGGGGGTGGGGGACTGCTTGACATTTAGGCTTCACGGTCATGACCAGAATAAAGAAACTGAGAGTTCACAGAACCACTGTCCTTCTTCTTCTTCCTGCTATCAGTGTTCTCATGTTGGGCTACAAGTGGTGCAGGCAGACTGTAGCCTCTGTTTCATTCCCTTTACCTGAGAGCATAGAGCCTGTCCAGAAATGGTAGTAGGGGGCCAACAGTGACATTAATCTCATCTTTTTTCATAACAGACAAATTCTTGAGACAGTCTAAGTGTCTATTATAGGAGGATTGGTGTCCACAGATGTCCACAATACCTTTTTAAATGAAAAACTGTACTGTGAGCCTAACCTTTATAAAAAAAATCAAATGAACTTAATAGAAAAAAAAAAGCTAGATATAAATACACTCAAATATTGCCATTGGTTTATCTCTGCATGCAGTAGTATAGGTAATTTTTACTTTCTTCTCTATAATTTTTCATATTCTCTAAATTTGGCAACTTGAGTATACATTATTTATCTAGTCAGGAAAAGCTATTTCCATCTTGAAAAAAAGGTACTCTACCTTATCTTTCTCCGAATTCCCACTATAATTTCCTATGCCAACATTTCCTCTAAGGGTGCAGTGAAAGATTGCTTATACAAGATGTTAAATATGTATTTTGAATGAAAAAGAGATTCCAAGGTCACATTTGGGGAAGGCCTAGTTATTCAAGGTTGAAATGTTTTCTTTCTGTACTATGTATTAGAACTTGCAGAGTGTTTGTTATTCTGATGTGCACTGTCACTCTTCATGAAAGGGATATACTACTGTATCATGTTTTCAGACCTCATTGACTATGGAACCTTTTTTTGATATGTGTCCCTTGAGAAACTAGTACTCTGTGGGAAACACTCCAAGACACACTCATTTATCCCAAAATTATTCATTTGATCATGTATCTCAGATTCCATGCAGGCACTCCTTGGCCTTCAAGATCTGGCATTATTGACTGGGACCTGCCTGGTTGTTCTATTCAGGATGTCCCAGGCAGTCCCCATACTTTCTTCTAATTCCCACAGATTATGTGCTCCATTCTCTGGAATCTCCATGCTCAGGGACTACTTCAGCACTGCCCTGTCTTATTCAAATTTGACAGTCAAAAAACCTTTGTGAGTTTTTGTCAGCTTCCCTCTACCCTGGTCTACCCATACAAAGGCATTTTTTTCTGAAGCATTAAAAAAAGATTACTGATGATTTTGTAGGGGAGGTGGTAGAGGGTAGCAGATTTCTCTTGCACAGTTGAGTGCCAACAACTTTCAACATGTATATATACCAAGAATTCTTTGGTCTTAAGAGCCAAAAAGGATCTTTCTCTGTTATTCTTCTCTCATTTAATGTACAGATGCTGGCCATTCTCTTCCAAACTCCTGGAGTTTATCTTGTTGTCCCTTCTTTTCAAATCCAAGAATTAAACATTTCTTTTCCTGCTATAATTCAAGGGCTTTTTACTTAGCCCTGGCAGCCTCTCTGAAACTGTCCCAGGGTTGTTAAAACTTACCAAGAGGCAGAAGAGGAGATAATATGTCTGTGGGGCTCTTACATAGGTGAGAGGTCACTTGCTCAGTGCCATTGAGCTGGCATGTCTTCTTGTGTCTCTCATGTGTTTTTCAGGGCTCCCCCATGCCATCTTCAGCATCTGGAATGATGTTGGCTGCTGTCCAGTACTTAGAGCCCATTGCTCATGAAATAATAATTGAAGAAATTAACTGATCTTAATCCTTTTGGTGCTTTGTGGGCAGAAATGCCAGATTTACTTTTCCCCACAGTACCATGAAAAATAGGGCAATTTGGGAGCTTTGGTACAATTTAGGAGAGTTTCAACTCTTAAACTAAAAAAAATTAAATGTAAAACGATCAGCTGTTTTTTCACAGGTATGATAGATGTTGGCGTTATTCAGGTGGCTTGAGCATTTCAAATTTTATGTTAGTAAAAAGAAACATATTCATGTTTACCTCTTTTTAAAATTAATTTTTATGTCATCTAACAAAATAAGGACATAGTTTAAAAAGTCAAATAGCAAATAGGAATACTTAGTAGTTCTCTGCCCTAACTTGTCCAGATACAATTATTTTTGATTCTTAGTTTTTTTCTAAGCACTTACAACATTTCTATAGTAAGATCCTGTTTTCTTTGATTAATCAGTTTTAGACACCATTTTAGACTTCTTATTATGGTAACCAGTATTTAGCTTTTTAACCTCACTGTCCCTTCTGCTTTCCTTATCTTACTCCCCATAGTGGGTGTATAAGTTAAGTCAGTATTTGGGTTTAAATTACTGCATATGTAAATATTATTTATTCCAGAGCCATGTAGTGAATTATGAATTATTGACTAACTTACCTTTTTTCCCCTCAAGTTGATACTTGCCTTCCTTTTTCATTTGCTTTATCATTCAGTACCTCCCCTTGCTGTAGCTTCTCATGCAATTTTATACAGTCAGTTCCAGCAAGTAATCTTCCTGTTCCCTTTTTCTTCTTGGATACCTCATTTGCTTACCTTGGGTTGATGGCTTTCCGGGCCTGCTGTACAGCTGTCATGTTGGAATATGCTGTTATTTTTGGAATTCTCTTTACCCATTTTCTGGATCTCAAGTCTTCTTCATTCTGGCCTTGCTCCCTTGTTTTGGTGGAGTACATCCTATATTAATTTCATCTAAAAAGATGCCGCATGGTTTCAACATACCTTCTCTTAGCTCACTCTGCTGTAATGTGAGCTAGTGCTGGTCAGTCCCTACACCACAGACCTTTTGTTTTTTTTCTTTTCAGGGAATAGGCCTGCAGAATTCTGCTAGGAGGAATTTATGGATCTGTTTCAATTGGCCTTCCCAATTCTTTTTCCTTGTTTTAGCTCCTCCTTCCCAATTGTTATATAAATGGCAAAGATGCTCGCACTCTGTTTTGTGTATTGGCCCCTAGGTGGTTTATTTCCTCACCACATGTTGAAACCTATTAACTTAAAAGCTTGCTGGTGCTTGGGCACCTGGGTGGCTCAGTCAGTTAAGCCTTCGACTCTTGGTTTCAGTTTATGTTATAATTTCATGGTTCATGTGATTGAGTCCTATGTTGGGCTCTGCACTGACAGCACAGAGCCTGCTTGGGATTTTCTCCTTCCCTCTCTCTCTGTCCTTCCCCTGCTTGCTCATGTTCTCTGTCTCTCTCAAAATAAATACACTTAAAAAAAAAAAAGCTTGCTGGTGCCAAACTTGAAGTTTTAACACATCCAATCATTTTAAAGAATAGCATGAGTAAACAGATCTTTAAAAGATTTTTATTTTATTAAAATTTTTTTTAAGCATTTAGAGCCTCCTTGCTTTACATAATCTGAAAGACCTCCCTCAGCATCTGGTGGCTGTTGATAAGATCCAACCTTGTAGTTAAAGGCCCCATGCTGCTGCTGCCCCTTAAGCTGTCTGACCCAGAGGCTTCTCACTGTGCTGCTGAGTGACATCACCTAGATGTATGCGCCCCTCTCTGATGCCCCTCTACCTCTACTCTAGGAGTTCCCTTGCCCTCCTTCCCTCTGGATGGTGGCCAGCTGGCCTTAGGCCCCTGGACAGTGTCATGTTATAAGGCATTTCCATTCTTATGAAACCAGGCATCACCTGATAAAGCGCATTGTGGATTACTGCCTTTTTTGGCCTTTTTCCTTGATCAGCTCCTCAAATCTACATTAACTCAGCTCTGGCTCCAGGGATGTCCAGAGAGGCCCGTGCCTGAACCTTCTGGGAATTCTGAGAATTCCCAACTGGTTGTACACCTGGTTCTGTTTTCTGCTGCTTTGGAATTCATCTTTCTCAATTCTGCCAAATCAGTGCCATCTGTCTATCTTTTTCCTAGCTTCCAAAGTTTGTTTGCCATCAATATTTGTTTATCCCTTCCATCAGTCTTTATTCCTTCCTGTTTACCTGGGCTTCTCTCTGGGTCAGTGTCCTTTAGCTTTTCTTAGTGCAGCTTTGCTGGTGACAAATCCTGCTCTGATTGTCTGAAACAGTCTTTATTTCACATTTGTTTTTTGAAGGTTGTTTTCTTGGTTATAGAATTCTAGGTTTGTAGTTATTTCCTTTCAGGAAATTATAGGTGGTCTCCATGACTTTGCTTAGAAATTGACTTTCAGTTTTTTTGTTACTTCTTTAAAGGTAATGTGTGTGTGTCCAATTCACCCCTTTGCTGGAATTATTGAATAATTTGTGGTTTGTTATTTTATTTGTTTTGGAAAATTCTCAGCCATATGTCTTCCACACTCTTCTGGGGGTGTTTTGTTTTTTTGGTTGTTTGTTTTTGTTTTTTTCTCTCTGGGACTCAAATTACACATGTCTGGTCTTTTCATTATGTCTTATATTGCTCTAATATTATTTTTTACTTTTTTCTCTTTATCTTTTAGTTTGGGTACTTGTTTTAATTGACCTGTCTTGTAGTTTACTAGTCCTGCTTTCTTCAGTATCTAATCTGATATTAAACCCATCCACTGAATTATAAATTTTGGGTATTTCTTTTTTTAGTCCTACACTTTTTCTCTTTGATTTTTAAAGCTTTTAATTATCAAGTGAAATTCTTCCTTTCATTTGTTTTGTCCATCTTTTGTTTTCTTGGACATAATGATTCTGAAGGTGCCCAGCTAACTTCATTATCTGGATTGTTTGACAGCCATCCCCTTATGGCAGGTGGGGACTGATGTGTCAGAGGTAGTGTGTAGTCCAGGTGAGCTGCAGTCTTGTTTTGGTAAGTCCTGGCCTTGTGGGGTTTTCAAATGGTACTCTTTTGTATTCTTCATAGACCCTCCCTCTGGGGTTTCTGAATTACAATCTTTATCTTCACTCTGCTTTTCAGTGGCTTTTTGTTAAAGATTTATGTGCTTTACCCTCAGAATTTGGAAAATATCCCAAGGGGTAAGCCAAACCTGTGCTTGCATCCCAAGTCTCTGTGTAAAGCCAAGCCAGGGTTCTCTGGCTTCTGCTTGTGACACAAATTGGCCAATGCCTCTAGGGTAAGGAAGTTGCAGAGGTTAGCTTCACTCTAGGAGGAAAGTTTTCTCCTCAGTGCAACTGCTCTGAATTTCATTGCTCTCAGCTTCTTTCAAAGAGTTAGTTTCCAGATTTTATCTTATTTTTCCAGTTGTTCTTGATGGGAACATTGATGTGCTGTTAACTACTCCAGCCTACTTAGAAGTAGAAGACCTTAATGACTGTGAACTGCCTTTAAGAAGCATAAGTCAAGCTTCCCTTATGCATAAATAATTGCATCCCTCTAACTGCTCTGACTTATTCAGTAGGACCTTTATGTAGGTAAGACATAGCAATATAAATTTTAAGTAATGGTGCCTGGAACACTGTGTCAGGGAGGATTCTGCATGGTGTCCCCTCTGCACTTGGCCAGGAGTGGTGCTGTGATGGAGGAGTTTTGTCTCTTTTGGTTGTGGGAGGAGGTTGCCCCCTGTTTGCCTTTCCTGTTGAAGGATTCCACTTCAGTACTTGACAGACATTTGGACAGAGCTCTTAAAGAAAACGAAAGCACATTAAGTTAAATGCTGCTTTTACACTGGAGAGAGCTGGTGAGCAGGAAGTGTTTGATAAAAGCTCAGGTTTTTAGAGTGCTGTTATTAATGTTTTGATAAAATACTGTGCTCCCTGTGCATTTTTTGTTTGTGTCGTGCATAACTTAAACTTTGCAGTAGACTTCATGATAGCATGTCTTTAAAATGTGTTTGCTGTAAATTCTGAATAAATGATCCCAATCATTATTCTAAAATGTTCTAAATTGCTTCTATTCTTACAGTTGTTAGTATGCTGCATATTATTCCATTCTGATTTTTTGCTGAGCAAAACATAATTGCTTTTGTGGAATATAGCTCTATTGATGGTGTAATCAGATATTAAAAATAGTATTGCAGAGTTTTGCAGAAAATACAATTAAAGAAGCAGTGAATGTGTGTGCCTTTCCACTCCTGTTCATAACTATTCTTTTCAGACTAGAGCCATTAGAGAAAATCAAATCTTGATTTGAGATTATTTATATGGAAAATAGCCATGAATTATATTTGTAATATAATACATATTTTAACCATAGGAAAGTTTCTTTTTGTACTCAGATTATTGCACATGGGACTGGGGACTTAAAACAGTCTTTCCTAAGCATGAAATTTCTTCTGTAGTATGTCTTTGCTGTTCACGAGTGTTGACTCTTTCATGGAATTGGTTAGGCTTCTCAGTGTTGACTTTGAAACTTACTAGATCTGTTTCCTTCAACAGATTATTTCACATCTTGGAGACTTGGTTTCTTTGTCTGTAAGAAGGGAGACAGTGAGCCCCTCCTGAGTTGATGCATAATGAGGTACTCGTTGTGATAGTCCTTGGTGAGAGTTGTTCCTTGGGTTCTACTCTTTGAAGCTAACCAAATGCTCTCCATCTCTCCACCTTTCCATGTTTCCCTGAACCACCATTTTAGGCATCCAGGCAAAGGTTTAAAAGCTGTAAGGATGCCTGGGTGGCTCAGTCAGTTGAGCGTCCAACTGTTTATTTCACTTCAGGTCATGATCCCAGGATCATGGGATTGAGCCCTATGCCAGGCTCCTTGCTGAGTGTGGAGCCTGCTTAAGGTTCTTTCTCTCTCTCTCTCTCTCTCTCTCTCTCTCTGCCCCTTCCCTGCTCTCACTCTTTCTCTCTCTCTAAAATACATACATACATATATACATACATATATAAGTGATGATATTTTCATACAGTGGAATATCATTCAGCCATTAAGGTGATGTAAATGAATACTTACAGGATGTGATGTCATGATCATGATACATTATATGGTAATGATTATTGACAAGACTATGAGCCATTTTTTAAAAAATCTAGTTAAGTAGAATACAATAGGGTCCAATCTATAACAGAAGTTATGGAAGTGGTGAGAAATAAATTGTTTCCTTTTCTTCCTTTAGCTTGTAGGGCTTTCCAGAAAGCCCTATATATTTTTATATGTTGAACTTGCATTACCTTTGTTATAAAATACAGAGTAAAAGTAAGAACACCGCTGCTTAGGCTGTGCTGCCTCATTGTGGCTACAGAGGTGGACAGGTGTGCAGGTGAGGGGGATGGGTAGTCTTGGGAGGCTGAGTGTCTGCACACCAAGAGCCTTCAGGAACATCACTTATGCCCAGGCCCTTTGCTCAGTTTGGGGACTGCCCACATGAAAAAGGCATGTCCTCTGCCCCCAGGACTTGTTGCATGCCAGGAAAATGGGCACATGGATGGGGTGTGGGTCCTGGTGCCCTGGTACCATGGTTCTGTAGCTTTCTCCTGGGGGACTGCACATTCTGGTGCAGGAAGGGGGAGGCCCAAGCAATTCATTGTGGTGGAGGGACCTGGATGAGGCAGCACAGATAGGCAGGAACTCTCTGAGCCTAAAGATTTGGGACTTAACCCAAAGGCAGAAGAAGGGAAGAGTCTCAGAAGAGGAGAGGGCGTGGTCATATCTGAATGGGCATGTGATTCTGCAGAATGGAGAATAGGTTCGAGATGCAGTCAGAAGTAGGGGCAGGGAGACGTGTTGTAGAGCTGTTACTGTAGTTCTGGTGGTGAGGTGACAGCCAGGTAGCCAGTGTGGGTGGAGGGTAGAGGCATGGGCAGAAGAGGTGTATCCAGTACGAGTTGGACAGTGTGATGTACCTGCTTTGGATAGGATGTGAGCATGAGGGGGGTGTCAGGGAGGGAAGCGGCATAACTTCAGATTTCTGAAAGGCCTCAGACCAAGGTAGGAAATGTCCTGGCTGGGGTGGAGGTGTGATGGCATGGTTGGCACTATTGAGTCAGACCTGCTGATAAGGCATCCAGCAGGTTTCCATAGGCTTGGGGATGTGCACAGGGGCCTGGAAGGCAGAGAGGCTGGGGGAAGAGTTTGGAGACACTCAATGAAGGATGCAGCAGCAGTGAGAATAAGCTGTCCCAAGACAGATCACCTATAGAGGGAAGGAGAAGGGTTGAGGAGATGGGCAGGGGATGTTTCAGGGAGGGGTGGCTGCAGGGACCAGTGGCAAGGAAAGGGGAACAGGACTGGAAAATAGCAGTGGTCCTGACCCCTGCTACCCAGCCCTTGGGGAGGCCACTACATCTATCCAGGGCCATTAGGGGGAGATCCCCTGCATGCTGCCAGCATGACACAGTTGTGCAGGTTCCGCAGCCTCTGCTTGGGGGTCCTAGAAGTATCTAAGCCTGTGGGTAGATATAGACCATGAGTGAGGGGTGGGGGCCAAGGTGTCCCAGCATGAGTCCCTTCAATTGGACGGTCATCAGCAGGCATGGTCCTCACTCCCATGGGATGGTCAGCAGTATAGAAGTGCTCCTATGTCCTCTCATAGAAATCAAGTCCCCCTACCCCCTTCCCCTGTTATCCCAACCCTCTGCCTCCTCTGGGCACCTCACTAAGTTCCAGAAAGAAGACTCACTCTGCACCCAAGTCTCTGTGTATGGCTTGGACAGCTGAAGAGGACCAGGGTTGGTGCAAGGACATAGGGATGCCTGGGGTGGGGGGTAGCACCTGTCCCCCCTGGACTGCAAAGAAATCCTCCAAGGGGCAGCTGTGAATGTACAGGAATTCAGGGGACCCTGCAGGATCCAGTCTATAGGCTCAAGGGATTCTGAGAACGGAGTGTGACTTGGGACAAGTTTTAACTCAGAAGACACAGGGTTTAGGAGCATAGCCTCTGGCCCTGAGAATAGGCTGCCTCTAGGAAAACCCAGGCAAAGGCACCTTTAAGGAAAAGTCCTAGATTTTGGAGTTTGCATGAAGTGTGTGGTTTCTAACATTAGTACAGTGGGCCTTTATTCATAATCATTTGGAGATGAAGGAGCAATTTGTCTACCAGGCAGGTTCACTTCCTGTTGTAATTCCAGTGGATTTAAAAGTTGATGCGGGTCTGTGAATTTGCTTACATAATTATACTCTGATAGCTTTTCATTATACTTGATGTGATTTTAATGGAATTAATGTTCTGTATCAACAAATACATTGTTTTTATTGTGCAAAGAGGAGACTTTTAAAAGGAGAGAACCAAAATGATTTGCACATGGTTTCTATAGTATTCTTTTCCAAACTGGGCAGTATACCTGCCCACTTCATATTTTCTTCCCTGTGTTGGTTGAAGGAGGTAGAAGGGCAGGAGGCTTTTACACACGTTTGGGTACTAATTGGAATTCATCTTTGAAACTTGCATTTATGTCTTCAGTTCTTACTGTTCTTAAATTCTTCCTATTCTCCATCAAAGAATAGCAGCCATATGGAATTGCCTATGGCCACCTGCCTATGGCATCTTATCTGGCAGACCAGGCCTCCCCACACACACCTTGGATCCCTACCACCTTCTGGACCCTCATCACAGTGCTTGTGATTCTGGTTTCTTGTCTTCTTAGTAAGGCCATAAGTCTTCAGAGACCCTCAACATTTGTTCTGAAGTAAGGGGCCCTCAGTGCAAGTTGGAATTTGGCCCCATCCACCTCTCCCACCTGTGGAAGGGAGCATTAGAGGGAATTACGTCCCTCTTACCTGGGTATACCCATCCCCTTAGAAGGTAGAATCGGCTGTTGTTAGCTTGTATTTCAGTAAAGTATTTTTTCTATTATTTATAAAACATGGGAACCTAAAAAGTACAAGGAGGAAGCCAAAGTCCCACTCTACAGAGATGATCATGGCTGTCTTTGGGATCTAGTGCTGATTTCTTTATGTATTTTGTGTGTTTGCATTTGTATTTATTTACTTAATGCAAGGGAAATTATCCTCCCTCCATACCATTTCGTAGCCTGCTCTTTCTTTTCTTCTTTTTCTTTTATGTGGTGTGAACATTTCCACACAGCACTAAATATTCTTCTACAACATGATTTAGTGTCAGCAATTGGAAAAGACCTAATAAATATAAGCAGTTCTCTGTTGCTAAACACCCAGGTCATTTCCCATTTTCAAAATTATAAAGAACACTTTGATTAATACCTGGAATTCTTAGAAGTGGAATTACAGGTTCCAGTGGTATGCATAGTTTAAAATATTCATGATATAATGCATGCACAGATCAAAGGTTAGTATTTCAGAAAGTTACACATTTAATAGCAAGTGTTTCTTCCCTTCCTCTCTCTTCCAGTTTCCCATTGTTAAGTTCCTTGTGAATACTTCCAGAGAGAAACGTTTATGTATGTACTAGCATCCATCCATTTCTCTGTTTATACAAATGGGATGATTCTATGCACACTGGGCTATATCTTGTTTGTAAATTATTTATGCTTGAGATTTTCAGCAGTAGCATAAACAGATCTACCTCAAATTTCATAATGCATATATTCACTCTCTATGTAAATATCAAAGTTTATTTAACTAGCCCTTTATTGTTACCCACTTGTTACAGGTTTTTGCTATAAACATCCTTGTGCAAGTGACTTGCCATACCTCTGGTACTGTATCCATAGGCTGTGTTCCCAGTAGTGAAATCATTCAATATAAGTATATGCATTTCCTATTTTGAGAGATTTATGAAATTGCCATGAAATAAGACTACATCATTTTATACCAACACCAATAATATTAAAGAGGAACTTCTTTTTCCTCTGTTCTTGCCACCACTGGGTTTTATCATACTTCACCAAAAAGTTGGCAGCCTGATAAAAAGTATTTGTCGTATTGTTTTGGCTTGCTTTTAAAAAATTAGAGTAGGTTTAAGTATCCCTTTATATGTTTATCCTCCATTAAAAATGTGAACATATTTGGCCATATTTTCTATTGAGTGGTTCCCCTTTTGTAATGTTCATTTATTTAGAGAGCGAGAGAGAGCACACATGCACGCATGCCAGCAGGGGAGGGGCAGAGAGAGAGAGAGGAAGAGAGAGAATCCCAAGCAGGCTCCATGCTGTCAGCACAGAGCCCAATTCAGGGCTTGAGAACCATGACCTGAGCTGAAATCAAGAGGCAGTGCTTAACCAACTTAGCCACCCAGGTGTTCCCTTTCTTATTAATTTATATGAACTCTATAAATTAAGACAATCAACCTTTTGTCTGTTGTATGTATTTTAAGTATTTTTCCCATTTGGAACTGGTCTTCCATTTTATGTTCTTTTTAAACCACAAACGTTCATCGGCTCTTACCATGATAAGGCTGCATGAAGAAGCACCCCAAAACTCAGTGGTTGGCAGTATCCAGTCTTTGTTTTCTGCTCTGGTTTGCAGGTCATTGGGGTGGCCTCAATGTGTGCTATATGTCCATTCTGTGGCCCAGGCTGCATTTGATGTTGGGTGGCAGGCAACATGAGATGCCCCAGAAGCCCTGGGAGTGATGGCCACCTCCACCCTGTGTGGCCAAGCAAGTTCCATGGCCAAGCCCAGCATTGGGAGAGGATGAGTACTGTATGCACTCTCTTGGGAGGCTTCCATGTTACCCGTAAGAAGCATGGACTTATGCTTCTAATATGACGAGGCCCTGGGATTGAGAGCAAAGATCCAGTCTACTATTACATATGGATTCTTTTAATATAAACATTTGAAATTTACTAATCTTTTCTGTGAGGACTCTTGATTCTGTGTCATGCCTCAAAACACTGAATTCCTTTCAAGATTGTTTTTAAAAATGCTTCCATGTTCTTCTAGGTCTTCCAGGTTTTAATTTATGATTTACTCTTTGATTACTCTGGAATTTATTTTGGTATAAAGAGTAAGGTAGAAAATAAGTTTTATTTCTTTCCAAATGACTAACCCATTGTTCCAATGCTTTTTATTGAATAGATTTCCTTTTTCCCTTTATAGTATTTTAATTAGAATTTCATGGACTTTGTGCAATCTTTGGTCTTTCTATTTTAAAAAAATGATTTTGAGGGGGCGGTGCCTGAGCCTGGGTGGCTCAGTTGGTTAAGCATTTGACTCTTGATTTTGGCTCAGATCATGATCTCAAGGTTCATGAGTTCATGTCCCATGTAGGACTCTGCATTGACAGTGCAGAGCCTGCTTGGGATTCTTTCTTTCCTTCTCTGTCTGCCCCTTCCCCTTCATATTCTGTCTCTCTCTTTCATAATAAATAAACTTTAAAAAAATTTAAAAATGATTTTTTGTATCAAATATGAGGACTTTTATATTCTCAGTAGATATTTAAGATTTTGATATTGTTCTTCCTCATTTCATATTAGTCTTTGTGTTCTAAGTCATTCTGCCTTTTTCCTTGCTGTTATAAATGGAATATTTAATTTCATTCTCTTTTCTAATTAGTCTTTACATGCATATAGGAAAGCTATTTTTTCTGTAGTTCATGAGCTTATATCCTGACACTGTAATGTGGGCGAGTACTTTAATTTTCTCATCAGTGCAGTGGGGCACAAAAATCACACATGCCTTTTAGGGTTGTCAGGACACAAAGAATTAAAGTATAAAGCCTTAGTAAGTGTACGTCATACAGTCAGTGTTCACTAAATATAAGCAGTGTCATAATTTTTAAATATATTAATTTTCTAGCCATATGATTTACTGAATTCTTCTGATTGGCCTCTTATTCTTTTTGATCAGTTTGCTTCAGTGTTCTAGATGGAGAAGCATGGCATTTTCAGGTGGTAATAATTATGCCCCCTCTTTCCATATTTATAACTTTTTGTTTGTTTGTTTTGTTTTATTAGCTGGTTGTATTAGTTTTCTATTGCTATAGAACAAATTACCACAAGCACAGTGGCTTAAAACAGCACAGGTTTAGTGAGTCTGGAGTTTCCATGGGCCCAGAGTCTGGAATATTTGGGTTTCTGTTCAGGGTCTGAAGGCTGAAATCAAAGTAAGACCGGATGCATTTTCATCCAGAGGCTTGATGAGGGAAAGATCTATTTGCACAGTCCTCAGGTTATTGTGTGGCTTTATGACTGAGTTCCTATTTTCTTGCCAAGTGTGAGCTGGAAAAGATCCAGCTGTTAAGAGCTGCTCTCAAGACACAGCAGCTTACTTCCTCAGGCAGCAGCAGAATCTCCCTCGTGTTTCAATCTTTGATTTCACGAAGGGCCCAGACTCAGAGGGTTTGCCTGATGAGGTCAGGCCCACCCAGGAGAATCTGGGTTTTGATTAACTCAAAACCAAACTTAGTTTGGACCTAAGTATGCAGAAAAATCCTTTCACCTTTGTCAAATACTGTAACCTAACCACAGGACTGAAATTCAACATATTCACAATCCCCCCACACACTCAAAAATAGGGGATTCTATAGGAGGTGTACACCAGAAGTTAGGGATCTTGGGGACCGCCTCATAATTCTGCACACCATGCTGGTATTTTCATATTAATTTTAAATATAGGTGGCAATTGTGGGCATTTTTATTTTGTCCTATTAAACTAAGGTGTGTTTTTTTTTTTTTTTTCATAAAAAAACAGTGATTGAATTTTATCAAATGCCATTTATACCTCTTTGGAATGATAATTTTCAGTTTTGTCATATTAATATGATTAATTTTACTACTGTGTTTCCTCTTACTGAACTATCTTTTCATTCCTGGCATGAACCCCTCGCCTTGTTCTTTATTCTTCTAACTGTATTGCTGACTTCTGTTTTACAACATTTTATTTAAAAATCGTATACCTCTATTTATAAGTAAAATTGGTCTGTTTCTATTCTTGTGATATTTTACAAGTTTGTAACTATTATGCTGACCTTTGTAAAAAGAATTTGGAAAATTACCTTGTTTTTTCCCTCTGTGCCCAGAAAAAAATTAAATAGTGTTGGAAATCTCTATACTTTAAAGCTTCTGAAGAATTTGCCTGTGGCTGTTTGACCACTTTCCCAATTTCTTGGTGTTTGTAGGTACATTTGGTGTTTTGATTTTGGGGGGACTTAATTGTAGTAATTTATATTTTCCTAGACTTGTGATCATCTATGACATCCTAGGTGCTATTGATTGAATGTTTATGTCCCCCTAAAATTCACATGTCAAATCCTTATCCCCAGTGTGATGGTATTTGGAGGTGGAGTCATTGAGAGGTGATTATGTCACAAGAGTGGAATCCTCATGAATGGGATTATTGCCCTTATAAGAGAAACTCCAGAGAGCTCCCTTGTCCCTTCTACCATGTGAGGCCATATGAGAAGATGGCTATCTATAATCCAGAAAGTGAGTCCTCACCAGATGTTGAATCCACTGGCACTCTGACACTGGACAAAGGACACGATCCTGGAGGCATTGCAGGTCTCTGGGGTCCACTACCGCACCCTCAAACAAACAGCACACAATGAATCAAGGCCAGAGGGGCAAGTGGCTGGAGTCTGAGAGGCAGGGAGCAGGGTCAGAGCAGTATGTGGCTGGAGCAGGCATGTGCCCTGAGCATGAATCTGCACTCTAAGGTGAGGTGGAGTGGGGAGGGCTCAGACAATTTCCATGCTGAGCCATGAGCTGAGCCCCTTGGAGATCAGTGTTTCTAGATGCTGGATGCTTCTCGGTTACTGGCCGAAGCCTACCTCTCTTGGGGAAAATTTCTCCATTTTGGGTCCACAGAACGTCACTGATTAAGCAAGCAATGTGTTGACAACAAAAGACTTCCAAGCCTGCAAGCATCAAAGAAAGCAAACTGCAATAAGTGAGAGTCAACAGAAACAACAAGTGACAGACTTAGATGCCTTCTTTCACTATACATCTTGGACTCTAGACATCTGCATATGAAATATTTAAAGCAGTTATGGGCAGAATCATACAGATGAGCATGCAGTCAGAAACTATCTGAAGCAAATAGTCATATTTGGGGAAAGATAAAAGCAGAACTTGTAAATACATAAAATATAAACGTTAACATTCTCTAAAGAAATGCAAATGTTCAACAGCTGATGAAACATCCTTCAGGGAAAATTGGTCATCTGGAAGGCAAACTTAAGGAACTTATTCAGAACAAAATACTGAATGACATGGGTATGGAATATGTGAAGGGAGAACTAGGAGATTTGGAGGATGGAATGTGCATGAGGCTGTTGGAGTCCCTGACAGAGAGACTGTAGGAGAGGTAATATTTGAAGATATATTGGCTATATAGCTTCCATAACTAATGAAAAATATAAAGTCAGTTTCAGGGGCACCTGGGTGGCTCACTTAGTTGAGCGTCTCTTGATTTTAGCTCCGATCATGATCCCAGGGTCATGGGATCGAGTCCCGTGTTGGGTTCTGAGCTAAGCATGGATCCTGCTTAAAATTCTCTCTCTTCTTGTGTCCCTCCCTGGCTCGTGCTCTCTGTCTAAAATAACAATAATAAAAAAAACCCCATAGTTTCAGAAGCACAGTACATCCCAAAAAGCATAAATAAAAAGAAATCTGCACCTACACATATGCAAAAATCTCAGAACACTAAAGGCAGAAAGACAGTCTTAAAAATCTTCAAAGAGTAAGGACAGCTTCACATTTCAAGGAACAACAGTTAAAAGGACTGCTAGCTTCCTGATGGCAACAGTGGAGGCTGGGGTCACCTGAGTGGCTTGGTTGGTTAAGCGTCCAACTCTTTATTTCAGCTCAGGTCATGATCTCATGGTTTGTGAGTTTGAGCCCTGCATTGGGCTGTGTGTAGACAGTACAGAGCCTGCTTGGGATTCTTGCTCTCTCCCCCTCTCTCTCTCTGTTTCTCTCCTGCTTGTGCACTCTCTCTATCTCTCTCTCAAAATAAATAAATAAATTTAAAAGAAAAAAAACTGTGGAGGCCAGATGATGGTGCAATAGTATCTTCAGACTGTTGAGAGAAGAAACTGTCAACTTAGAACCGTATATACCCAAACTACTTTCCAAGCATGCAGGTGAAGTAAGACATTTCCAGATAAACAAAAAACTGGAGTTTACCACCAAAAGGTCTGCACTAAAGGAACTTCTGAGTCAAGGGTTCATACCTTGTGGGATTGCAGTCTAGGGAAGCCTGGGGACCCCATCTCAGATTAAGGTTTTTAAATGTGTACAATGAAATAGGATTACAAAGGAAACCAATTATTTTGAAGTTTTTAAAATCAAAATATTTTAGGGGGACCTGGGTGGCTCAGTCTGTAAGTGTCTAACTTTTTGATTTCAGCTCAGGTCACGATCTCACAGTTTGTGGTTCGAACCCTGCATTGAGCTCTGTGCTGACAGCACAGAGCCTGTTTGGACTATTTTAAAAATGTGTTGTAATAATACATTTGCTACTTTATTAACTCATTAAATAACAAAATCCAGTTGCAGGTGTAGTAACTACCCTAATTTCAGAGTAAAGAGCCCTGGTGAAAGGCTGCATCTCACAAGGCATAGCCAGGACAAATGAGTTTGGTACCAACCAGTATATGAAGTAATTTGCATCAAAGAAACATTCACTGCAGAACAGACTATGTTGCATTTCACTTGGATTTCCTTTTGACTCCTGGGTTATTTAGAATATCTTAAAACATTTACCTTTTTTCTTTTTTTCTTTCATGGGGCTATCTTTCTAATCATTTATAGTTTTGCTACTATACAGTGAAAGAATGAAAGCTATAGAATTCTTTTCTATTATGGAGGAAGTAGGCTGAGAAGGAGAGTGGCTTTCCTTGTTGACATTTTGAGTTTGATGTATTGATGCAGGCTCCAGTGGGAAGTGGCGTGGAGAAAGTCAGAACCACAGGTGAGCGTGATGGTTAGGAGAGAGAATGGTGGGTTGGGAATTGTTCTGAAGGAAGGAGGAAGAAGCCATGGATATGGGGTGGATATGAAGATGTATGTTTCCCAGAAGGGAGTTGAGATGGACATCGAAGGCTGAGGGTTTGCATGCTGGAGTGAGCCATGCCATGTGGCCCTAGGGAGACTCAGACACACAAAACCACTCAGAAAAGAAAATGTAAGTAGAATAAAGTAGGAGGTTCAGCCACTCCATGAATCAGAAGACTTTTGCATAGCACAGGTCTGACATCTGAAAAGCTTTGAGAGACGGGGTCAGTAGACTTTTTTCATTCAGGGCAACTCAGAATGTTATTTGTTTTTTACAACAACAGTTCTTTTGCTAACGCTGTGAACCCTGGCTTCTTAGTGGTAAATTGATACCACTGTAGCTATTAGGCACACCTGCCATATGTTTCGTGAAAGAATTTAATTGACTTTCAAGTCTGCATTCTAGAAGGACTTGCTTCCCTACCTAAAATGTTGCATTACCATTTGCCTTTGAACCAAGAATGAAGCTCCAAAGAAAATTCTTGATTTGGGGCAATGAAAGAGGACAGGATTTAAAGAGCTAATTTATTCCAGGCCTCTGTGTTCAGGCAGCAATACCAATCAAACAGGAAGACCTTTGGCTCTAAAGATGCCATTACTTCCTGGCAGTCTATTATCCCCTTTCATCACCCTCAACAGCAGGAAATTCTGTCTCATTTTTAATATTATCTCTTGCCTCTATTTAGGCTGGGTGGGAAGTGGAGAAAAAAGTGGGTTGGTGTCCTTTTAACAACTTGCAGGTGCTTGAAAAGTTAAGTCCCCCTCTCTCTCTGAACAATATCATGCCTTTCCCATTTTTTTTTTTTTGGTCTTTTCTTTCACAGCCACTTAATCATATGTTACTCTTCTCTGACCCTCTTAAATTTCTTCATATTCTGTGTAAACTGTGGACTTTGAATAACAATATTGGCAAATTAAATGGGACAAAGGTTTCACGAGCTGCAGTAATTTCACGGCTAACTAGCTCCATGACCCCGTTCCTCACCAGAGTGGAAAAAAATAAACCTGAGGAATTACTGAGCTGGCGGAACATGCAACGTAATTCTCACCAGTAGCTGGAATTGAGCAAAAAAATAGTTCAAACTCAGACCTGATCATTTCTGAGCAGAGGTACACTCCATTCTTCTCTGTTGCCAAGTGGACCAGGAGGCATCCTCAGGGAGGAGGCACTGTGGCACCTAGGCTTTGAAGACTCTCCTCCAAGCCATTCTCCATTCTCCTGTGCCTCCCTCCCTTGTTAGAGCGGGTACCGATGCTTCTAGGTCAGAGGAGCAGGGAAGTCAGCTTCTGGTGGGGGGAGACACGGGGAAAGAGTGGACATTTGAAAACAAGAATCCAATATTGCACTCTGGTTGTATTAGTGTATTAATAAGCTTGAGCTGCCATAACAAAGTACCATAGATTGGGCAGATTAACCAACAGTTAAGTTAACCTCACATTCTGGAGGCTAGAAGTCTGAGATCAGGGTTGAGTTCTGGTGAGGACCCCCTTCCTGTCTTGCAGACTGTCAAAACCTCACTGTGGGGGAGCTTGGGTGTCTCAGTCGGTTGGGCATCCGACTCTTGCTTTTGGCCTAGATCATGATCTCATGGTTTGTGAGTTCAAGCCCTGCCTTGGGCTCTGTGCTGATGGCGTGGAGCCTGTCTGGGATTCTGTCTCCCTGTCTCTCTCTACCCCTCCCCTGCTCGCTTTCTACCTCTCTCTCTCAAAAATAAACATTAAAAAAAAATACTTCACTGTGTCCTCACATGGCCTTTCCATGGTGTGTGCATATGGGGAGAGAGAGAGAGGGAGAGAGATCCTTCTCGTCCTGTAAGGCCACCATCCCATCATGAGGGCCCTACCCTTACAACCTAATCTAACCCTAATTCCCTGCTAAAAGTCCTACCTCCAAATACCATCACATTAGGGGTTAGGACTTCATGTGGATTTGGGGAGGACACAAACATTTAGTCCGTAGTAAGTAGTTTTCTATGTTGTGTAGCAAACTTCCACAAACTTTATAGCTTAACACAACACCATTTAGTTTCTTAGGTCAGGAGTCTGGACATGGCTTAGCTGAGTCAACTGGTCAGGGTCTTACAAGGCTGCAGTCAAGGTGTTGCCAAGGTAGCATCATTTTAAGAGGTGCTAGATAGGATCGCAGGAGTGTAAATTATATTGATAATTACCATAATTTATCATTGATTATCATATTGATAATCAAGGCTACAGGTCATCAGGGATCATCTCAGGATTTCCATGCCCCACTGAGTCTGATGATTTTTTTTCCTTTGTATAGGGGAATTGAATCCACCCTCAATTACAGTTATTAATGATTCTTAGAAATGTAGTTTTCCCCAGTAAAGCAAATTGTCCATATTTGTTGGAAATAAAATTATTTGAGGGAATTCTTAGAATGATAACTTTATTATGGAAGTAAGGAAAGTCAAGAATTCATACTGTGGCCTTAGTTAAGTGATATTCACTTCCTTTGTGTTTATAAATGCCTGCTCTTTGGAGGTTTGTGGGTTTCCAATAATATTTCTGTTACGAGTCACTTGGTCACTATAGACATTTGATACTTTTATAAACTTCAGCTTAGGAGAGATCAAAGAGTTCTGTCTGAGCTTATTAAACATGCCTTGAGAGATCTGGTCATAGTTTAGGGATTTAGTGGGGCCCCATGTACTCATGAATTCAGAGGCCCTTCCTGAGTGAGGAGGCATTGGGCCATGTCTTAAAGAATAGGTAAAATTTTATATGGTGGAAGTGAGAAGTAGAAGGCAGAGTATAAAAGGACATTTTCTGGGAGGCATGCTTTCCCATCCTCTATCCAGGTTTTGTCTGGATGAGGCTGGTGTTGGTGTGAAGGGAAAACAGAGGACACTCTTTGGAAGTCACATCCTAAGGAGATGGCAGGGTCAGAGCCAGCTGGGCCAAACCACCTCCAGGATTTGGGTTTTAGTGGCCAGGAGGAGGGATGCCACAGTGTCAGGAGAGATGACAAGAGGGAGACTGTGTTGGATACAGATGGGAAACAGAGAGGTCATAGGCATTGTGGAAGAAGAACGAGGGACTGGGCTCAACAAGACACAGGAGAACAGTAGTCAAGGGTTTCTGTACAGGTTGCAGCTGGGGGGCATCATGAATAGAGATTTGGGAGATGAGAAATGTTTGTAAATAATATTGTCAATATTGACGTATTTGCAGGATGCATGCATTGAAGAAAATATATATATATGACATGCTTGGGAGCAGAGTGCCCTGTTGAGCTCTCTCTGATTCATTTGTGTGTGTGTGTGTGTGTGTGTGTGTGTGTGTGTGTGTGTGTGTGTCTGTGAGAATAAGGTTCACAAGTCTTTCCTATGAAAGACCAGATGTGTTCCTATGAAAGACCAGATGTCCAGATGTGTTTGGAAACCCACCTGAGGCTGGTGCAGGGTGTGAGAGAGACTGTTGGGTCTAAGACTTGGCCTCACCCACTGCAGAAGTGTTTGCCAAGGGGACCTTGGGGGTCTATTCAGCCAGATACTCTCTTCTGGGGACTGATTCAGTCCTTTTGGAATTCCAGGGGGAAATGCACCAAAGCCCTCCATCCCAGGGCCCAACTGCCTGGTCCATACCCACAGCAGAAAGTTGGGGTGATTTATCTTTACAAAAGACCTTGTAAGAAAATCCCTTACTTGTAGTGGGGCCTCCCAGCATATTTCCCTGTCAAAGGGGGAGCTGCAGCCCTCTCCTCTTTATTGTGTGTGGTTGGTGTTGGCCTGTCTCTGGAATTTGCATCTGAGCGACCAGGAGGAGGGGTGCCATTGTGGGAGGTAGAGACGATAAGAGGGAGACTGGGTTGGGGAGGTAGAAATTGCCCATTGGTCTCTTCCCAGTATGCTTCTCTGTAGAATACAATAGCTCCAAAATGGTGATAGAAATGAGTCTTGACATGTGTGGGTTGAAGCCTGGTTGAGGTGGAGAGTGACACCAGGAGCAGTGCCCGGCAGGCAGTGTGATTCCGCAGTCAGGGACCGACCTGCAGGAGGTGTTGGTGGATAGTGTTAGAGGATCCCCAATGACAGATGGCTCAGGCAGAGCCGGAGCCTGAGTAGAGGTCTTGGGAAGTGGGAAGGGGAGGGAGATGTGGAAGGACAGCATGGAGCAGAGGATGGCAGCCAGAGAAGGGAGAGTGTCAGGGGAGTGACACAGAGCCTAGAGGACAGTGTGCCACCCATAGGTATATGTGGTCAGCCTCCTGTCTTCAAGCCGAGATCGCTGTACTTGTGTGTTGCACTCAGGGACCCCTTAGGTGACCTTGGGAAGTGTGTCTGCCAGTGGCAGGGCTGAAGCCACACTGTAGTGGGGAGAGAGCGGCTGTGTCTCTCTGATCTGTCTGCCCTGCCTGGACCCAAGGAGACTGGGAATTTCAGGATCAGCATCCAGTGACTGCCTCAGGGAATGTGGGCTTGGAGCAGCCTGAGGGAAAGGTTGGCCAGGAGCTGAGGGGTGGTTCCTCTGAGAACAGAAGACAGGAGGGTGTTCCTGTGGTTAGGGCTACCCAGAGGGGAGGGGCCAACAGAGGGGCGTGGCTGCCAGAAGATGTTCTGGAGGAGACAGCTCTGTGGGACCTGGGGCAGCAAAGCCTGGGGGGCTGGCCTGGGAAAGAAGCGAGCAGCTCAGAGTCAGCATGTGGAAAGCCGGGACCTCATCTGGTGAGGTGGGAAGCTGGCTGGGGACCAAGTGTGTGAAAGGGTAGAGGGGGGCCTGGTAGGTCTGCTGTACCCAGTACCCATGCACAGAAGGCATGCGCTCAGGTGACATGCAAGGGGGGTGGCTCTGCCTTTTCCCAAAGAAGTGTTTTCAGTCCTCTCTGTGATTTTTAAGTCACAGGGCTAAATGACTCACAGGACCAGAGGGGAATAAGTGCCCGATGGAGACACTTTCAGAAAGCACATTTGTTCTTGGGCCTGTCCATAAAGAACATAAGTGACCTGTCAGGACCTCCTGGTGGTCTCAGAGGCCCGTGTGCTGCAGGCTCTGAACGTCTGGATGGACCACACGCCTCATGGTCACCCAGCTCATGTATGTGGGCCATATTCTAGAAGTCATCCTTCTTTGGGTTGATCAGCTAATACTGTGTTTTGATCATCTGTTAACGGATTCCAAAGAGTCTTACCTTCCTGCACTGTCTGTCCTTCCAGGTGCTGCTGTCAGGACTCATTGGCGTCGTCTCCTGGAAGAGGCCTCTCTCCCTCGTGGTAAGTCCGCACGCAGTCTCCATGGTGGCCTTAGAGCAGGGCCCTCCCCGTGGAGATGTGAATACTTTAAGGGCAATGGCAAAGAATTCTGGCTCTGTGCAGAAAACAGGATGCAGACCTTCATGAAACTGGCACTTGTCAATGCAGATGGGCACGTAGTTAACAGCCACCATGCATCTTCCCTCCGTACATCTGAGGGTAGCCCTCAGGTGTCTGTCTGAGATGCTCATGTGCCATCTTCGCGATGGTTCTCTTTGGGTGCCCTCCTCCAAGGACGTGCCGGGAACAAAGACATTGTAAGAAGTGTAGATGCAAGCGTTTTCTCTAGGTGTGTGAACACGTTCATGCATATACATATGCATGCGTATGACCACAAAGGCAGCACATATTTTATCAGAGTTCAAGACATGTTGGCTGTTTGTATGTTTTGGAGACTGAAACTTGGGAGTGTAAGAGGAGACATTTATTTGAGTAGAAGAGTGCAGGGGTACCACTTGAACCCTTTCTCTCATTGCTATGTCACTGTGTTGGGGAGGAGGGGCAGGCCTCATGGGGGATGGAAAGGAAATGATGGTTTTTCTCTCTGAAAAGTACCCCAAGCAAATTCATGTCTATTGATTTGTATGCGTGTTTTTCTCAGTGTATGCATTAATATATTTATGCGTCCGTGTCAGGACCAGACGAAGAGGTTTTCTAGGTTTTGATGGATAATGAAAAAACATGGTGTGGCCTCTTTGTCTTTTGTAGTAATCAATTATTTAAAATCCCTTCTTTAAGTGATTAGATTTGGAGATAATGACATGTACTAAATATTAATGGAAATAGAAAAAACCCACAAGTCTGCCTGTTGTAAACACCTCCTCCTCATGAGAGTTACCAGGGCGTCCTGAAGAGGCATGGGGACGAGAAGGAGTGGCATTAATTCAGTGAGCCTCTTCTCCTATGACCCATCGAGAAATTTTCTTTGCAAAAAAAGGTGTTATTTTTTTATGTAAAAAGTTTCAAACATGCATAAAAGTAAGAGAGGCTAGTATAATAAATCCCCATGTAGCCCCCATCTGTCTTCCATAAAGATCAACACTGGCCTGTCTTGTTGTTCATCCAAGCCCCTTGCTGGAGTATTTTACATTTTTTTTTTCAACGTTTATTTATTTTTGGGACAGAGAGAGACAGAGCATGAACGGGGGAGGGGCAGAGAGAGAGGGAGACACAGAATCGGAAACAGGCTCCAGGCTCTGAGCCATCAGCCCAGAGCCTGACGCGGGGCTCGAACTCACCGACCGCGAGATCGTGACCTGGCTGAAGTCGGACGCTTAACCGACTGCGCCACCCAGGCGCCCCATTGCTGGAGTATTTTAAAGCTAATGCCAGCTAATGTATCAACAAGCTGACTCTTATGCAGAGGGAAATGGTGGTGGACACACCAGCTGTGGGGCCTGATGTCCTTTGGCTGTGCTTTTGGGTGTCCTTTAGGGACATGGAGGGACAGCTTGCTCCATTCCTCCTCACCTGTCCTCACAGTGCAGGCAGAGGAAGGCCTCTGACACTGGATGCCAAACAAGAAGAAGCCACAAATCCTTTGGGTGGGTGTATGGGCAAAAAGACAAGAGGAATGGCACCCATCACTCAGCCACCCTTCACGCCTGCCCCCACACCTGGCCCCAGGATGGAGATTCTCATGAGGTTGCGCATTTTATTCTGAAGGATGCTGTGCAGTTTATAGCTGACAAGAAGTCAGGACTCCTTATGGATGTGGCTCAGGTGTGTCCTGGGGAAGCCAGAGCAGTAGGGTGGGGTGTTAGGGACTCACCCTAGGAAGCAGGATAAAACACCAGACTGGGATACCACAGCAGAACTTTCAAAATGCCTGTCCACTAATCCCTGTCCGTTGGTGTAGAACCAGCTGCTCTCTGGGCAATGGTCAGCGTTTCCTCCCATTGATTTATTTCTGCCCAAGCCCCAGATAGAAGAAGGGGTTCCCCTAGTGTAACTGACCACTTTCCTTACTTAGGTTTGTAAGGGGGTGGCTTAGGATAACACTAGGTGCTATAATAACTCCCAGACTTTCAGTGGCTTAACATGACACAACTTTGCTTCTCGAGTGGGCATTCCAGGCAGTGGCCATTCCTCATCACGGGTGATCCAGAGACCCTGGTTGCTTTCATCTGGGGCTCTACAATTTCCTAGGCCTGTGGAGTCAGCTGCATTTCAGTGGAAGAGAAAATAGTGGAGGAGGCTCTGAAGATGACCTTCATCACTCAACACAGAGCCTGTCACATGGCCCTGTCTGGCTGGGAAGGAAGCTGGAAAATTAGTTCCTTCCCAGGCAGGCACTTCCCAGAGGCAGCTCCATACTATGAAGAGGAGGGCAGTGATTTTGGTAGACGGTTGGTTGTCTCTACCATAGGAACGTTCTTCTACTTGTGTTTACCAGGACAATCTAGTCTTGATTCATTAGTAAATCTCATTCTCTAGACTCAGCTAGAATGGCTTGAAGTCTTGATTTAAATAATTCTTTTATCCCAAGCTCCTGCTTCTGTCTTGTACCCTAATAATAGTGTTTCCTTCCTTCTGGGGGTATAAAGCTGAAGAAGCTACCATGAGTATTCTGGTTCATTTCCAGGGGATACATCACCCTCTGCCCCCACTAACAACCTCTCTGAAAGAGGCTGTCTCCCATGGGGTGGTTGGAAGAGGCAGTGCTGGGCCCTACTGCTCCAGGGCCTGCGTAGCCAATGCCTGACACCTTGCAGGGGTTGCTGGGTGAGTACAGCAATGCGTGGGCCATGCTGATGGTGGGATTTTGGTGCTGTCATTGGTTTGCTGGCAATATCTTTTCCTGTGAAGGGCTGGTGCATGTGTGCCCAACCTAATCTCTGCTGCATCTCCTTTCTTTTTCAATACGATCTTACATGACAGAATGGGATGAAGAAGGGTTTACTTCTTGCCCAGAGTGACTGATATGCTGGAGGGAAGCCTCAGTTAGGAAAAGGGAAGGGAGTGAGGCAGCAGGCTGTCTGAGAGCAAGGGGCAGGAGACTGCCCCTTCCAGGCTGGTGAATGTGATGCCAGAGAGAGGAGGATGAAAATTTCTGCCTGGTATTTTATAAGAGCTTTTCATATGCCGAAAACTAGTGATAGCTATCTCAGTAGAGAATATGTATTTTTGCATTACTGTGGTTCTTTTTTCTTTTTTTATTGAAGCATAATTAACATACAGCCTTTTTTTTAAAGTTTGTTTATTTTGACAGATAGTAAGAGAGAGCATGTGTGCGTGCAAGCAGGGTGGGGCAGAGAAATAGAGGGAGAGAATCCCAAGCAGGCTCTGCAGTGCCAGCATGGAGGCTGATGTGTGGCTTGAACTCATGAATCTGTGAGATCGTGAGCTGAGCTGACTGAAATCAAGAGTCAGATGCTTAACTGACTGAGCCACCCAGGCACCCCAATGTACAGTGTTAATACTAGTTTCAAATGTACAATATAATGATTCAACAATTCTGTATGTTACTCAATGATCATCATGATAAATGTACTCTGAATCCCCTTCACCAATTTCACCTATCCCCCCCCCCCCCGACTTCCCTTCTGCAACCACCCGTTCTCTGTTTTTAAGAGTCTTGTTTTTCGTCTCTTTTTTTTCTGTGTTCATTTGTTTCTTAAATTCCATGCATGAGTGAAATCATATGATATTTGTCTTTCTCAGTCTGACTCATTTCACTTAGCATTATATGCTTTAAGTCCATCTGTATTATTGCAAATGGCAAGATCTCATCCTTTTTTTATGGCTGAGTAATAGTTCTTTGTGTGTGTGTATACCACTTTTTCTTTCTTTGTTCATCTTTTGATGGACATTTGGGTTGCTTCCATATCTTGGCTATTGTAAATAATACTGCAAAAAACATAGAGATGCATATGTTTTTCTAATTCAGTCTTTTCATTTTCTTTGAGTAAATACCCAGTAGTGGAATTACTGGATCATATGTATTTCTATTTTTAATTTTATAAGGAACATCCATACTGTTTTCCACAGTGGCTGCACCAATTTACATTCCTACCAGCAGTGCACAAGAATTCCTTTTTCTACACATCCTCACCAACACTTGTTTTCACCTCTTTTTTAGTCTAGTCATTCTGACAGGTGTAGGGTGATATCTCATTATGGTTTTGATTTGCGTTTCCCTGATGGTTACTGATGTTGAGAATCTTTTAATGTGGCAGTTGGCCATCTATATATCTTCTTTTGAAAAATTCTATTCAGGTCCTTTGCCCATTTTTCAATCAAAAATTTTTTTGGCATTGTATATATAAGTTCTTTATATTTTGTTAATATTAACCCCTTACCAGATATACCATTTTTAAATATCTTCTCCCATTCAGTAGGTTGCCTTGTCATTTTGTTGATGATTTCCTTCACTCTGCAAAGGTTTTCATTTTGATGTAGTCCCAATAGTGTAATTTTGCTTTTATTTCTGTTGCCTGAGGACACATATCTAGAAAAATGTTTCTGTGGCTGATGTCAAAGATATTACTACCTAAGATTTCTTTTAGGAGTTTTATGGTTTCAGTTCTCACATTTAGGTCTTTAATCCATTTTGAGTTTATTTTTCTGTATGGGTAAGAAAGTGGTATAGTTTCATTCTTTTGTATGTAGCTGTTCAGTTTTCCTAGCATTATTTGTTGAAGAGACTATCTTTTCCCCATTGTATGTTCTTGCCTCCGTTGTCATAGGTTAATTGACCATATAATCATAGGTTCATTTCTGGGCTCTGTATTCTGTTCTATTGATCTGTGTGTCTGTTTTTATGTCAGTACCATACTTTTACTTTTGATTACTACAGCCTTTGTAGTATATCTTGAAATCTGGGATTGTGATACCTCAGCTTTCTTCTTCATTCTCAGGATTGCTTTGGCTAGTAGGGGTCTTTTGTGGTTCTATACCAATTCTAGGATTATTTGTTCTGGTTCTGTGAAATTGTTGTTGGTATTCTGGTAGGGATTTCATTAAATCTATAGATTGCTTTGGGTAATATGGACATTTTGACCATATTGGTTTTTCCAATCCATAAGCAGGGAATATCTTTCCATTCGTTTGTGTCATCTTCAATTTCTTTCATCAGTGTTTTTTAGTTTTCGGAGTACCATTCTTTCACCTCCTTGGTTACATTAATTCCTAGGTATTTTATTTTATTTTTTTTTTTGGTGCAGTTGTAAATGGGATTGTTTTCTTAATTTCCCTTTCTGCTACTTAGTTATTGGTGTATAGAAATACAACAGATTCCTGTATATTGACCTTGTATTCTGTGACTTTGCTGAATTCAGTTTTTAGTTCTAGTAGTTTTTTGATGGAGTCTTTAGAGTTATCTATATATAGTATCATGTCATCTGCAAATAGTGAGATTTTTACTTCTTCCTTACTAATTTAGATGTCATTTATTTCTTTTTCTTGTCTGATGATTGCAGCTAGGACTTCTAGTACTATGCTGAATGAAAATGGTGACAGTAGACATCCTTGTCTTGTTTCCGATCTTAGAAGGAAAGCTTTCAGTTTTTCACCATTGAGTATGATGTTAGCTATGGGTTTTTCATGTAAGGCCTTTATTACGTTGAGTTATGTTCCCTCTAAACCTACTGTATTGAGAGTTTTTAACATGAATGAGTGTTGTACTTTGTCAAGTACTTTTTCTGCATCTATTGAGGTGCCCATATGATTTTTATCCTTTACCTTACTAATGTGATGTATTGTATCAATTGATTTGTGAATATTGATTTTTGCATTCCTGGAATAAATCTCACTTTATCATGATGAATAATTTTTAAATGTATTGTTGGCTTCAGTTTGCTAATATTTTGTTGAGGATTTTGCATTTGTGTTCATCAGTGGTCTTGGCCTGTAGTTTTCTTGCTTTCTTGCTTTCTTGCTTTCTTGCTTTCTTTTTGTAGTCTCTTTGTCTGGTTTTGGTATCAGGTAATGCTGGCCTTGTAGAATGAATTTGGAGGCTTTTCTTTCTTTTCTATTTTTTATAATAGTTTGAGGAGTGTCTCCTATGATTGAGATAATCGTCTTTCTTACATTAAACTATGAAAGGTTCTACATTATGCTAGATTGCAATTAGGAATCAGATTATATAGCTCTGATTTAAGTAATTTTTGAAAGATTCAGTGAAATATCTTGTGATTGCTTATATATCAGTAATGGAACTAGTTTCACACATAATCACAGGCAGTATATATATTTTTTTTAATTTTTGAGTGAAGTAGTACTGAGATGGCCTTTATATTAATTGTGTCAACTAATACTGTTGGGAGAGTAATAAGCATGAGGCTAAAAACATTTTTTAGAATTCATTTTTATAAATAAAAAATTCTATTTATTTTGTTCAGTTTTTTTTAAAGCAAAGTAAATCTATTTTTAAAAGCACTGATTTCTAGGACATTGAGTATCATATGGATCCATTGATGTATTTAGTGCTGTTTGAATTTTGTATTATAGTTTTTGAGGAGTCTAGCTTTTTGATAGCGGTTTACTGTTGTGAAATTTTATCAACCAAGATGGGAATGTGTATCAGTGAAGGTTTAATTAAAGAAATAGAACTTCTAGGAGCCAACACCTAGCATCTCTATGAGTCATACTCTTCTAATCACTTCTTTGGCACCACTGTCCATTACAGTAACCACACTCACCTGGTCTTTGGTGATAAAGTGCTGCCACTTGGTCCCTGCCACCTTAGAATCCAATAATCCTTATTGCATTTAGGGAACCCAGTTTGATGGTACTGACATTGACACTCGGATTTCTGACTTACAGAGAAGAGTCACCACAAAGTTCTTCAAGGATGCTGGAGTTCCTCTCACAGATTTCTTATAGTTGTGGTGAAAGATGTATTCTCTGGATCTTCCGGGGTGGGTGAGCAAGTCTTATAGGATCAATGCACTCTTATCATTCCAGTCTCCCTAAGCCTTTAGATCTCTTCCTCTTGTGGTATACTATGGAAGTCTGGCTTTTCAGCTTCATTTAGTGTAGCCCACCTTTGGATTCATATGTCAGCTAACCAAACAAACTGAGCTTTTCTTAACTGCCGCAGCTAAACATTGAATGCCAGAATCTCTGCTTAGCTGGTATCAATAAATCTGGCCTGATTCTACTGTATATTTCTTCTATCTTGATCCTCCACCATTAAGAGTAAGTCCTAACATTGTCCCTAGCTGTGAGACAGTTTCCAGACTGCTGCACAGGTAGGGGAAACTTGGGCAGAACCTGGTACACTTGCTGAGTTAAGGAGAAGAAGGTGAAGGTCTAGGGATCCCAAGATGGCTAGAGTTCACAAAACAAAGTACCACAGAGGAGAGACTTCCATAGACAGAGAGTTTTGTAGGTCTGCAGAGGATCTCCAATGAGTATTTAGCTGACATTCATCAGCTCTTGCATGGGAGGAAACTACCTGAGGCTAGGAAAGAATCATCTGAGCAGATTAGAGGGAACAGAGCAGGCATAAAAGCAGGGTTTTCCTACCAGGCAGCCTGGAATACCTCATGATTCACTGGGGCAGTGAGTAGAATACTCAGAAGAATCTTGCCTCGGTATGGGGATTAATTAGCTCCAGAGTACATGTTGCTCCAGTCCTTTCTGACAAATCTTAAAAGCAAGATCCAAAATAATCAAACCATTTCCAAGTAATTTAACTGTGTCCCAGAACAAAGTTCAAGAATGTTCAGTACAAAACATCCAGCACCAACAAGATAATAATCACAATGTCTGGCATCCAATCAAAGATTACTACACATGCCAAGAAACAGGAAAATACAACCTGAAATGAGGAGAAAAATAAACCAATTTAAATTGATAAAAAAAAACTTACCCACATGTTAAAAATAGCAGACCAGGACATTAAAACAGTTATTGTAACTGTATTCCAGATGTTCAAAAAGTAGAGACAGGAAGGTATAAAAAATACCCATTTGAACTCTGAGTGATCAAAATTACAAGGTAAGAGAGAAAAGATTCCCTGGATGAGATTAACGGCAGATTCAATAAGAGAGAAGAAGAGTTTAGTGAACTCAAGACATTGCAATAGAAATTATACAAATGTAGAACATGGAAAAAAAAGAATTTGTGAAAAATGAAAGGAGCATTAGTGAGCTATATGGGACAATTTTAAGAAGCCTAATATATGTGAAATGGGTGTCCCTAAAGGAGTGGGGATGGACATAAAAAATATTCAAAAATAAGAGAGTAGATCTTAAAAGTTCTTATCATAAGAAAAAATATTTTGTGACAAGGTGTGGTGATGAATGTTAACTAGACTTACTGTGGTGATCATTTCATAACATACATATATCGAATCAGTATGTTGTATGTCTGAAACTAATATAATGTTATATGTCAGTTGTATCTTACTTTAAAAAAAGAAATAATAGCCATGTTTTTTCCCCAAAATTGGATAAAAACTATAAACTCACAGATCTAAGAAGCTCGATGTACACATAGAACAGGAAATATGAAGAAAAACATATCAGCATATTGTGGGATTTTTAACATATGTAGAAGAAAATTTGTGAAAAAAAGAGTATAAAGGTGAGGAGGAGGTATACAGTGTAAGACTCCTAAAAGATATGTGCAGAAGTATGTCACTTGAAGGCAAACTGCTATAAGCTAAAATGTATACTATAAACTCTAAAGCAACCACTGAAATAAAAAAATAAAGAGTTGGCTAATCCACCAAACATGGAAATAAAATGGAGTCATGCAAAATATCTAATTATCCCAAAGAAACCAGAAAAAAAAGAAAAAAGAATAGAGAATAAATGAGACAGAAATAAAACAAATAGTAAGATTTTATTACCCATTTGAATTTCTTTGAATTGCTTGTTCATTTGTTTTTTCTATTGTCTGTAAGACTGTTTGCTTGGTATTCAGAATTTCTTCACACAGTAATTCTTTTCTGCTTTAAGTGGCTAATATTTTATTCTGGCTTGTGGTTTGTCTTTGTCTTTTTAGTTTTAATGAAGTGTCTTTTAAAAAAATATAGAATTTTTAGCTTTTTATCTCCCAAACTCTGTTGGTTTTGTTTTCTTATGCGGTGTTTATGCTTGCTTACTTTCAAAGATCTCTCTTGCCCCACAATTCTGAAATTATTTTCCTATGTATTTCTAAAACACTTATAGTTTCACTTTTTTATGTTTAGGTAATAGATCCCAAACTTACTTTTATATATAGTACGAAGTAAAGCTCTAACTTTATCTTTTCCAAATGGATAATCATTCCTCCAGCAGCAATTGTTGAATGTTCAATATTTCTCCTCACATGTGAAGTGTCATCGTCCTCCCACTGCTGTGGACATGGGTCTGTTAATGAATCTCTGTTCTGTTTCATGAGTCTGTTGGCCCATTTTTTTTAAGTTTATTTTGAGGGAGAGAGAGAAAGAGAGAGCAGAGGAGGGACAGAGAGCGAGGGGGAGAGAGAGTGAGGGAACGCGCGCGCGAGAGAGAGAGAGAGAGAGAGAGAGAGAGAGAGAGAGGGGGGGCCGGGGGTGGGGGGCGGGGAGAATTCCAACAGGCTACTTGCTGTCAGTGCAGAGCCTGACACTGGGCTTGAGCTCATGAACCATGAGATCATGACCCGAGCCAAAATTAGGAGTCGGATACTTAACCAACTGAGTCACCCAGGCACCCATGTTTAAGCCAATACAATAATGTTTTAATTAGTCTAGCTTTATATTAAGTCACTCTTTTATTTTTTCATAATTTTCTTTGCTACTTCTGTGTGTTTTCTCCAGTAAATTTTTTAATCAGTTTGTCAGGTTTTACACTGATAATGGTTTGATTTTGGTTGTGATTACCTTGATTTTACATATTAGCTTCTGGACAAATAATATCTATATAATTGAGAGACGGGAATAGATTTTATGTGATAATTTCCGAAAGATATTGTGTGTTCATCTTCTGTCTGGCTGTAATACCCCATAGTGAGCTGTTGTTCTGGATCTCATTAGTTGTCTGTTGGATATTTCAAGAGAAATTTTCTCGGGAAATGTCTTCCATTAAGTTTTTGATTGTATCTCTTCTCATATTTCTCTGCCTTCTTGAATTTATCCCACTTGGAGTAGGCAGGAGGATATCCTATCTGCTAAATTGATGCCAAATAATTCTTAACATTTTTTTCAACGTTTATTTATTTTTGGGACAGAGAGAGACAGAGCATGAACGGGGGAGGGGCAGAGAGAGAGGGAGACACAGAATCGGAAACAGGCTCCAGGCTCTGAGCCATCAGCCCAGAGCCCGACGCGGGGCTCGAACTCACGGACCGCGAGATCGTGACCTGGCTGAAGTCGGATGCTTAACCGACTGCGCCACCCAGGCGCCCCAACATTTTTAATATTTTCCTCTTTTTTCTTACTTTTTGGGATATTTCTTCTGTTTGATTTTCTGGATCACTACTTTGGGCCCCAGCCATCTCTGTTCTACCGTTTGACTCTTCTGCTGAATGTTTCATTTTGATGGTGCATTATTTTCAGAGAACTCTCTTGTTATCTAATTGCTTCTTTTTCATAGCAATATGCTCACGGTTCATGAAGCATTCATTGTACGGGTGCAGTCTACTTCAGGGAAATTAATTAGAATTTTATTTATCAGGTTTCCTCGCTCCCCTGTATTCTCACCTCCCCCCATAGGTCAGTTGGTCTCTTTACTCATCTAGGGTTTTAGGAAATTTGTTTTCCTCATATGTCAGCCCCTCCTTGGTTATCTTGCTCCTATTTACAGAAGCAGGACTGTGTTGATGAGGGGAGGTTGTTGGTGTGGTTGGTCGCTTGGGGTCTTGTGTTTTCTTTTCTGGGGCAGCATGTAGCAGGACCTGCCCCGGGATGGGAAGGCTGTCTTTGGGATCTGTGAAAGTAGAGGCCCACATCGACTGGCAGGATCTACTTTAGGCCTCCTGGGAGAGGCACCCAGCTCAGGAAGGAGCACTAGAGTTTATTTTCCACCAGGCAGAGCTGCCTTTCCAATCTCCCTCTCCAACCTCAGTGTCCATGGTGAAATTTCAGAGGTTCCTCAAGCCATGCTTGTCTGGGGCTGATGATGATGACGACGATGATGATGACAACGGTAATTACTAATATTTATCAATCATTCTCCGTGTTCCAGACACTCTTCTAAAGACCATTCTATGAAGTGAGTACAACAAAGTTTAGTCGTGCCCAGCTCATCAGTGGCAGAGCTCAGGTTTAAACCTGGGTAATATGTTTCAGAGCCCATGCTCTTAACCTCTAGGCCAGCCTTCATCCTGCCTGCACATCAGAGCCACCTGAGGCACTTAAAAAGAAAAATACTAGTTTAGACACAGGGCATCATTTCCATTAACTTCTTTACTAACAAGCATGTATGTAAAACATACTATGTACCAGACCCTTTTCAAGTATTCTTACCACTTGATTCTTACGATACCCTGGTGGGGCACCTCCATTACCATCCCACCCAAAGGAGGAACTGAGACACAGGACAAAAGGAGGGGTCAGTAAACAATGGGCTGGGTACCGGATCAAGACGATGGGTCCCTGTGGGCTCTGCTCCTAATCATTGCTGCCTTACTTGAGATCTTTAAATTTAGCAACAACAACAACAAAAAAAACCTCTTTCTTTAGCTTACTGAGGCATAAATTCAGCTTCCTTAGCATGTCAGGCTAAGACTTAGACTGCAGCACAACATCAGACTAAATAAAATGCTTTTATGTCCAATTCATTATTTCATGATTCCCTTTTCATTAGAAGCTGCCAGATAGAGGAAGGTTTTGTTGTTGTTGTTTCTTCCATATTTTCTTTTCTCAAAAAAAGGCAGCTTCCATAGTTTTGCATTCATTCCAGCAGGTGTTTGGATGGTTCTTACACTGCAGGGGGCATTCCAGCCCTGATGAGCCCAAGTGTGTGGCACCAAGAGCTGTGATTAGCTCCCCCACTATGCTGGGCACTGGCCAGAACATCTCCAGCCCTTTGGAGCTTCATTCATTAGAACTGTCCCAGGAGTGGTACCAATAGGTGTTGAATAATCACTCCCAGGTTTAGAGAAACCAGCCCCATATATTTATACCTAAGTATAAATGACTGGTTTTTATAGTGTCAGTTTTATTGGAAACCTATACACAAATGATGAAAAAAGATAGCTTTCACCACCCTTCCATCCAGCTTGGATTCTGTTATTTTTGTTTTATCTCAGCTGCCATATTTAATGAAATGTGCAAATGCCAAGGAATTGGAAGTGTATGATGAATGAACTTCAACCTGGATTAGGGTGTTTTTTTTCTCTCTTCACATTGCTATGGCGATCATTTTCTAATATAAGAAATCTTAAAATCTTATGCAGCATCTCATGCGGCATATATATATTCACTTCTTTTTAAAAGTATCTTTGAATTTTTGTACTAACAGAAATGTTTCCTGCTGTGCCTATCAGAAATTCAGTTTTAATTTTACTACAGAGTCACATGTTTGGCCATATTTTGTGGAAAAAAATGTATGAATCACTTTAACCTTTAATATGAGTTATAGAAAGCCTGTAGGGCTTTCTTTCAAGCCCATGAATTGAGCTCAAATATAACTTTAATACGCGATTTAAAAATATAGGTGAGCTAAAAGGTTAATATATTTAATGTAAATGTATTTGGAGTCATTATTCAGAAAATTCGTTATAAATCCACTTTGGGGGTTTCTTACAGTCAAGATCATGACCTCTCTTTGAGAGAATGTATTTTGCTTGATTACATTAAAGATGAAGCCCTCCTTCATTCCTTAAGTGCTGAAGAGGAGAAGGAAGAAAGATGTGCACATATTTGTACAGGTTCTTGAAACAATGCAGACTCTTACTCTGCTAATAAAGCAGCTTAAGTATCTAAAACCCTCTATCTTGTTTATGAAAATAGACTAATACACTTGTCCTTAAATTTACTAACAGTATTAAATTTCATTAGGGAAAGATAGTCTCACTAGAAAACCAAGACAGAAACAGACTAATTAAAGTAGAGCATAAGAAAATCATTCAAGGCCAAGTGAAATTAAAAATGGTCAATGGTAAAATACCCATTTTTATTAAAACATGACAGCTTTATTTTTATATTTGCTTGAGTCATTTATTTCTCAATGAAAATTCTTTTATTTTGATCCATCAGGTACATTTGTAATAAATGTAATAAAACTTTTTACAAGAGACAATGTAATAAAACTTTTTACAAGAGACAATGAGTTTGGATAAGAAAATTACAAACAAGGTAGACAAAGACATCTATCTAGCAAGGTAGTCATATGCCTAAAAGCATAATGAATTAAATGTATTATTTTGAACTGTACCTGGAAAGAACTATTATAAGCCTTCCCCTGGTTTTTGTTTCTGAATTGCTGTTGAGAATCTTTTTAGAGAGCGGTAATTATTTCCATAGGCCAGTCTGGGGAATTTTGCTTTCTCCCACCGAGGGCAGAGAGTGATGAGTGATGAGGTCCATAGGAATAGCACCGAGGACAAGCAGGCAGTGGTCTTTGGGAGCTAAGGAGCCTTATGGAGCATACATACCTCTGTGCTACAGATGTCCAAGTATGTGCCTCTGCATGGAGTCCTGGGCTCTTTCTCTCTCTGTATCTGTCTGTCTATGGGTTGAGTGGTTTGCTTGTAATTCATGTCCATTGGTTAATGTGCTGGGAGATGAATTGCATGTAGCTGAACCTCCAGACCTTGATACGTTTCTTGATTTTGGTAAACCCAGTATGTAGTATCCCCAGTTGTGGGCATCACCAAAATTTACAGTGTTTCCAGAAGAGCAGAGTTTGCCCCGCTGCTGGTTACTGAGGCTTGGTTATATGTTTCCTGGTATGCTTCAGTAGATGACCTTCACATGTATAACCCTGGGTTGACTCTGACTTATAGCCAATTCTTTATTCTGTGTGTTCTGTACACATAAAGGACATGGTCAACAAGCAGTAATGCTCAGAATTATCATGTAATGAGGCTCAGAGTCTGTGGTACCACAGTAGTCCTCCAGATAACAAAATGCACTGTGCAAGGCACTGATCTGCAAGATAAGTTGGAAACCAGCATAAGATATGGTCTTGCCTTCAAAAGTTTGGATTCTAGGTGAGGAAATTATATGATTTGGGAAAATTTAAATAGCAATAAATGTATTAAAACAGTTAATATAAGATAATAGGAAACAGTTGCAAGTTAGAACTTAACAAATCAAGAAATGTACATAATTTTTATTTAGAAAGATGGAAGGAGATGATGCCTTGCTGGTGCTTTTTGTGTATCAGCTCATAACAGCCCTACAAGACAAGTGTTCACTATTACATGTGAAGAACACATTTCTTCCAAAAGCAATATATAACTGGCCAAGGTCACAGGGATGGTAATTGACAAAGTTTGGATAGAGAAACCTAGGTCCATCTGCTTCTAAAGGGTCTGCTCTTTTCATTAGGCCTTGCTGCTTCCATGAGGGTTGGAGTGGGGAAAGACTGATTCAGACTACATCTTACAGGAAGAATGGGATTCAGTCTATATATTGGATGGCTGGAATTTGGGCAAGTGAATTGCACAGTGCAATCCTTACCAGCCATCAGAACAACATCAACAAAATCCAAGAAGCAAGAAAAGCACAGGGCCAAGGGTCCAGGAGAAATTCAACTGCAGAAACTTTGGGAAGAAAGGGATGACAATGGTTGAGCCACCAGCTGGTTCTTGAATCTTCTTTCTAGCTTTCAAAGCTGTCCTCAGCCTGTGTTTGAACACTTCCGGCAATAAGACATAGGTGACTGCCCTATACCTGCCAATCTGTGGAGTTGTTTCTTAGAAGTGCTTCCTGGTGATACTTTACTAACTGGCTCCTGAACTCACAGGGCCATATGGACTCATTTTACTGCAGCACTGACCTAATCCCCCAGTGCTTATGGTATGGACATAAAGGTATGGTAAAGACAGAGTCAGCTGTCAGGGCAAGAGGAGTTCTGTCTGCTGATCTGAATGGTTTAAGCAGGGTGTTCTGGTGGGTCATAGCTGACCAGGGAGGAGGTGAGGGTTGATCCCTCAACTGAGTAGCAGTGGCACGGGCAGTGACATACTTAATGTGTGTTTTGCTGTGCTGGCAATTTAATTCACTGTATTAATGATGAGTCTTGCAGATTTCATAGCCTTTGTTTATAGACATTCATCAAAAGTGTCTATAGTTAAAGGAAGTGGGGGATCTCCTGTACAGTCTGTTTTTGACAAGAATTGTCAGATGTCCACCTTAGAAATTCTTGCTGCCTCTAAAATGCCTCTCTTTCCTAATGCACTTCCTTTGCCCTGGGGTCTTCATGGTCTCCTAATAGAAAAAAGTCATTAAGGAAAAAAAGTCTAATATGCTGAGGTAGCTCTAATATAAGAAAAGTAATAAATGAAGTGTCACTAGATTCAAACTGCATATTCTTTCAGAAAGAAGGCAATTACTGTTATAAAGATATAGCATTAGAAAAATTATTGCAGCTGAGAAGTATGTGGTATGTCTATCTGTGGCACAGTTAATTTTAAAAGTATTACCAAGCATACAAATCATAAGACTGAAATGCTGAACCATATTAATTGAAAGTGAATTTAATATGCAATTCGAGGAACTGTCTCTACTTATCCAGCTTTAAAAAAATTGTAACTTATAGGCTATTAGTTATCAGATTTTCTTTCAAATGTCCAACCTCTTTTAATGAAGAATATTAGTCACGGACCTTATCTTTGATTCCTGAATAATTTTTTGCTGTACAATAAGTAATGGTAATATTGGAACATCCATATTTTACCCTTATTTTTATGTGTATTGGGTCAAATTTCTGTAGGTTCCAATTTTTATTAAAATACAAAAATTCTGGTTAAGAATGAAAAGGAAACTCCAAGGTTTCAAATTTGATCGTTCTGCTATTCACTTTGCGTGGTTCAGCTATTGATAAAAAAAATTGATTGAAATTTATTTAAAATAGCACTATACATATATAGGCAGTGTTATCTAATGACTAGCAGAAGTTTCTAAAATCAGTCACACTGATTATTTGCAGGTTGACTTAGGAAGAAAGAAATTCTTTCTTATATGTGTGGTATTACTAAAAACAGGTCTTGATGCAATTTTCCCCCCACCCTATGTGAGTATTGGATATATATCCTAGAAAACCTGGAAGATGCAGGGACATAACTGAGGAAACACCTGCAGGGTTCTGCCCCCCCTGTCCCCACCCCCACCCACAGCCACTGTTAGCCTCACCTAGTCTTTTCCTCCCGCTATTTGCTCTATGATCCATATTAGTATCTTGCAGCTCTGTTTTTGCCAGTTTATCACTTCTGTCACTGTTTGCTCTCTTTGGATTTTTTGTTCTTAAGGATATTAGTGTTCATTATTTGTGGATTATGTCATCTGCTAATATAAAGTGGTCTTGCACAATTGAATGTTTTATTGCCTTTGAATTCTGCTTTGTCGAAAATTAGAGCATCACCCTCATTTCTCTTTTGTTCAGATTTGCCTATCTTTGCCTAGCATTTTTATTTTATTTCTCTGTGATATTTTATTTCAGTGTGTCTCTTAATACATATCAATTTGCTTAAACCTATTTATTTTAACTATTTATTGTTAAATCTCCTCTGTATGTGTGAATTATTTCAAGTTGTTCTTTCAGCTTTCTGCTTTTACATGGTTTTCATTGGTATTTGTGATTTGTATTGTTTTTTTTTTCTAAAAGCATTCCATTCAGTGTGCTTTACACTATACAAATGTTTATTTTTATTTTATTTTATTTTTTTAAATATGAAATTTATTGTCAAATTGGTTTCCATTCAAACATTTAAAAGGTAAGCAGCTAGCTTCTTATTCTGCTGGCAGTTACATTTTAAAATATAGTTCATCTCTTCAGTTTTAAACTGTGAAGTATTTATTAATAAAACAAAATATATGATACATACAATGGAATACATGTAAACTATGAAGCATAACCTTGAAGCAAACAATGGATAACCCCACCAGTCAACATAAGAAATGTAAAGTACCCACAATGGGACCTGCATTATGGGCCCCTCCCCATCTCATCTCCTGCTTCTGTGCAGAGGAGGGGTTTGAGGTGCCTCATTCATTTACCACATGGGTACATCTCCCTAAGTAATACAGTATTTTTATTTGTTTTTGAGCTTTATATAAACAGAATGGTTTTCTATTCTTCTATGACTGGCTTTTTTTTCATTTCATCATAATATTTGTGGACTCATCCATTTTGTGTGCGTAGCTCATCCATTTTATTGCTGGTATAGTATTTCATTATATGAAGATATCACAACATATTTGTCTGTTCTCCTTTAGTGGACACATGGGCCATTTATATAACTTTTTTGCCACTATGAACTAAGGTACTATGAATATTTTAATACCCATCTCTTCATATACATGAGAGCTTTTCTAGTATATGCACCTAGATGTGGAATTGCTGGATCATGGGGAAAGCTTATCTTCACTTTCATGGAATAATGTCAAATCATTTTTCCAAGGCCAACATAGACACCTAGCAGTGTCCCACATTTTTTCTAGAACTTCATAGGGTTTGACTTGAAAAGTTTGCCAATCTGGTACATGTTATGTAGTATTTCATGGCCTCAGTTTGCATTTATTTTATTCCTGATGAAGTTGGCCAACTTTTATGTCTTTATTGGCCAATGTGTTTCCTCTTCTGTATTAGGTGAGTTTGTGCTTTACTCATACTTTACTGGTGAATACAGATGTAAAAATTCTCAACAAAATCTAGCAAACCAAATTCAATAGCACATTAAAAGGATCGTACACTATGAGCAAGTGGGATTTATCCCTGTGATACAAGGTGGTTCAACATAAAAAGATCAATAAATGTGATATACCACATTAACAGAATGCAAGATAAATATCATATGATCATCCCAATAGATGCAGAAAAAAACATTTGAGAAAATCAATGTCTTTTCATGACAAAACCTCTCAGCCAATTTGGTATAGAAGACTGTATCTCAACATAATAAACACCTTATATGACAAGCCCACAATTAACATTATACTCAATGGTAAAAGGTTGAAAACTTTTCCTCTACAAACAGGAACAAGGCAAGAGTACCCACTCTCACCACTTCTCACCACTTGTGTTAGAGCAATTACATAAGAAAAAGAAATAAAGGGCAATCAAATCAAAAAGGAAGAAGTAAAATTGTATCTGTTTGTAGATGATGTTCATATATAGAAAGTTCAAATGACTCCACCAAAATACTGTTAGAACTAATAAGTGAATCCAGTGAAGTTTCAGGATACAAAATCAACATATAAAAGTCAGTTGTGTTTGTATACACTAATGATGACCTATTTGAAAAAGAAATAAAGACAATCTAATTTACGGTAACAAAAAATAATAACATATTTAGTAGTATATTTAAGGAGGTGAAAGATATGTACACTTTGAACTATAAGATATTGATGAAAAATTGAAGTGGAAAGATATCCCATGTTCATTAGAAGAATAGATATCATTAAAATGGCCATACTACCCAAAGCCATCTATAGATTCATTGAAATCCCTATGAAATTCCAATGGCTTGTTTCACAGATAGAAAAAGCAATCCTAAAACTTGTATGGAACCACAAAAGACCCTGAATAACCAAAGTAATCCTGAGAAAGAACAAAGCTGGAGGCCTCATACTTCCTGATTTCAAACTATATTACAAAACTATAGTAATCATAAAAGTATGGTATTATCATAAAAATAGACACATAGACCAATTGAACAGAATTAAGAGCCTGGAAATAACCCATGAATAAATGGGCAACTAATATCTGACAGAAGAACCAAAAATATTCAATAAGGAAAGGACAGTCTCTTTAATAAATGGTTTGGAAGAACTGGATATTTACATGTAGAAGAAATATATTGGACCTTTATCTTATACCTCTCAGAAAATTAACTCAAAATGTCAACACCAAAAAACAAACAATCTGATTTAAAAATGGGCAGAGGACCTGAGCACATATTTCTTCAAAGAAGACATATGAATGGCCAACAGACACTTGGAAACATGCTTAACATCACTAATCATCAGGGAAATGCAAATCAAAACTACAATGAGATATCACTTTACACCTGTCAGAATGGCTAGAATCAAACAGACAAGAGATAATAAGTGTTGGTAAGGATGTGGAGAAAAAGGAAGTCTCATGCATTGCTGGTGGGAATGCAAATTGGTGTGACTACTGTGGAAAACAGTATGGAGGTTTCTCAAAAAAATTAAAAATAGAATTACCATATGATCCAATAATTTCACTGTTGTGTATTTACCTAGAGAAAATGAGAAGACTAACTCAAAAAGATATATACATCCTATGTTTATTGAGGCATTATTTATAATAGGCAAGATATGGAAGCAGCAGTGTATACACACACACACACACACACACACACACACACACACACACACACACACACAAAGGAATATTACTCGCCATAAAAATGAATGATCTTGCCATTTGCAACAACATGGATGGACCTATAGGGTATTATGCTAAGTGAAATAAGTCAGAATGAGAAAGACAGTAATTTATAATTTCACTTGTATGTGAATTTAAGAAACAAAACAAAGGAACAAATAAAGAAAAAAGGAGACAAACAAAAAACCAGACTCTTAAATACAGATAAAAACTGGTCATTGCCAGAGGGGAGGGGTATGGGTGTATGGGTGAAATAAAGGGTACACTTATCTTTTTTTATAATTTAATTTTTTTAATTTAAAATTTTTAATTTTTTTTTGAGAGAGAGAGAGTACAAGTGGAGGAGGGGCAGAGAGAGAGGGAGAGATAGAATCTGAAGCAGGCGCGAGGCTCTGACCTGTCAGCACAGAGCCTGATGCGGGGTTCAAACACATGAACCATGAGATCATGACCCTCATCAGCCAAAGTCGGACTCTTAACCAACTAAGCCACCCTGGCACGCCTAATTTTCTTAATTTAAATTCTAGTTAGTTAACATACAGTGTAGTATTGGTTTCAGAAGTAGAACCCAGTAATTTATCACTTCCATATAATGCCCAGTGTTCATCATAACAAGTGCCCTCCTTAATGCCTATCACGCATTTAGCCCATTCCCCCCACCCCCTTCAGCAACCTTCAGTTTGTTCTCTATATTTAAGAGTCTCTTATGGTTTTCTTCCTTCTCTGTTTTTATTTATCTTTCCTTCCCTTCCCCTATGTTCATCTGTTTTGTTTCTTAAATTCCACATTTGAGTAAAATCATGATATTTGTCTTTCTCTGACTGATTTATGTCACTTAGCGTAATACACTCTAGCTCCATCCACGTTGTTGCAAATGGCAAGATTCTTTATCCATTCATCAGCCAGTGGACATTTGGGCTCTTTCCATAATTCAGCTATTGTTGATGTACTGCTATAAACATTGGGGTACATGTGCCCCCTTCGAATCAGGACTTTTTTATCCTTTGGATAAATACCTGGTAGTACAATTGCTGGGTTGTAGGGTACTTCTATTTTTAATTTTTGAGGAACCTCCATATTGTTCTACAGAGTGGAGGCACCAGTTTGCATTCCTACTAACAGCGCAAAAGTGTTCCCCTTTCTCTGCATCCTCACTAACATCTGTTGTTTCCTGAGTTGTTCATTTTAGCCACTCTGACAGGTGTGAGGTGGTATCTCATTGTGGTTTTGATTTGTATTCTCTGATGATGAGTGATGTTGAGCATCTTTTTATGTGTCTGTTAGCCATCTGGATGTCTTCTTTGGAAAAGTATCTATTCATGTCCTCTACCCAGTTTTTCTCTGGGTTATTTGCTTTTTGGGTGTTGAGTTTGGTAAGTTCTTTATAGATTTTGGATACTAATCCTTTGCCCGATATGTCAATTGCAAGTATCTTTTCCCATTCCATTGGAAGTTGTGAGATACACACACACACACACACACACACACAATGGAATATTACCTGGCAATCAAAGAAGAGTACACTTATCTTGATGAGCACTGAGTAATGTATAGAATTGTTGAATCATTATATTGTACACCTGAAACTAATATAACACTGTATGCTAACTATACTTCAATAAAAAAAGAAAAAAATTAACTCAAAATGGATTAAAGTGTAAATAAGACCTGAAACTTTAAAACTCCTAGAATAGTTAGGAAGAAAGATTATTGGTCTTGGCAATGAGTTTTTGGATATGACACCAAAATCACAAGAAAAAAAAAAGAAACCAGTGACAACATCCAACTAAAAAGCTTATGCACAGTTTTGAAAAAATTAAAAATGAAAAGATAACCTACAGAATGGGGGAAAACATTAGCAAGCCGTATATCTTATACAGAGTTAATATTCAAAATATAGAAGCAACCCATATAGCTCAATATCAAAGCCAATAATATAATTAAAAACAGGCAAAGTACCTGAACACATATTTTTCAAAGAAGATACACAAATGGCTAACAGGGACATGAAAATGTTTTGAACATCACTAATCAGGCAAATGCAAACCAAAACCATAATGAGATACCACCTCATACCTGTTAGAATGGCTATTAGCAAAAAGACAAGAGATAAATATTGGTAAGGATGTGGAGAAATGGGGACCATTGTGCACTATCAGTGGGGATGTAAATTGTTGTAGCCACTATAGAAAACAATATGAAAGTTCCTCAAAAAGTTAAAAATGGAACTAGCATATGATCCAGCAGTACCACTTCTGGGTGTATATCCAAAGGAAATAAAATCACTCTCTTGAAGAGATTTTTCTGTATTCCCAGTTTCATTGCAGCATTATTCACAATAACCAAGACATGGAAACAATCTAAGTGTCTGTGAATGGGTGATAGCATAGAGATAGTGTGTGTGTGCATGTGTATGTGTATGTGTCTGTGTGTGTGTGCGTGTGTGGACATACATGCACACACACACTGGAACATTATGCAGCCATAAAAAGAAGGAAATCCTGCATTTGTGACAACATGGCTGAATCTTGAGGGCATTGTGGTAAGTGAAATAAGTCATACAGAGAGAGACAAACACTGCATGATCTCACTTATGTGTGGAATCTACAAAAGCCAAACTCACAGAAACAATAGGTTGATAGTTGCCAAGGGCTGGGATGTGGGGTAATGCAGAGATATTGGTTAAAGAGTATGAACTTCGTGAACTTCCAGTTATGAGATGAATATGTTTTGGGGAATTCATGTATAGCATTATTACCATAGTCAGCAATACTGTATTGAATATTTGAAAGTTGTTAAGAGAGTGGATCTTAAATGTTCTCAACACACACTACAAAAAAAGTAATTATGTGGGATGATGGATGTGTTAACTAACATTATTGTGGCAATCATTTTGAAGTACATTCATGCATCAAATCATCATGTTGTATACCTTAAACTTACACAGTCTTATGTCAATTATATCTCAAGGTTGGAGGGGAAAAAAAACCTTTTCCTACCTTTAAGGTCGTATAAGTATTCTTTTTTTTTCTTAAAAATCTGAAGTTTTACTTTTCACATGTAGCATTTATTCCACTTGCAGTTGAATGTTGTGTATGCTCTGAGATAGGAGTTCTCTTTTCTTTGTCTTTTTAATGTGGATAACTGATTGTATCAGCATCATAGCTTATTCTTTACCCAGGGATCTGTAATGCCCATTTGTCATAAATGTTTCCATATCTCTGTGTGTGTGTGTGTGTGTGTGTGTGTGTGTGTGTGTGTGTGTGCCTGCCTCTGGGAAGTCAATGCTATTCCTTTGGTTCGTTTTGTTTGTTCCTGTGTTATAACATTCCTTTAAGAAGGAAAGATCCTCTATCTTCTTTTCTCCAGGAGTATATTGACTGTTGTTGGCCCTTGTTCTTCCATGGAGATTTTAGAATCAGCTCATGAAGTTTCCTGAAAATCTTTGTTGGGATATTTATTGGAATTTTATTGTATCTGTGTATTATCTTGACATCTTTACATATTGAATGGTCCTGACCATAAAATACTATATCCTTCCATTTGTTTAGGCCTTTTACAAAGTATTTTGAACTGGGTTTTGTGATTTTCTCTGTAGAGGACTTTGATATCTTTTTTTTTTTATGTTTATTTTTTGAGAGAGAGAGACAGAGTATGTTGGGAGAGGGGCAGAGAGAGAGAGAATGAGACACAGAATCCAAAGCAGGCTCCAGGCTTTGAGCTGTCAGTAAGAGCCCAATGCAGGCTTGAACTCATGTACTGTGACCTCATAACCTGAGCTGAAGTCAGATGCTTAACGGAGTGAACCACCCAGGCGCCCCTGATACTTTGATGGACTTATCCTTGATACCTTACTTTAATGTCTATGTAAATGATATCGTTTAAAAAAATGCATTTCACCTTTTCATTTCTGGACTACTTTTTGATTTTGTGAAAGTGTCCTCAATCCTACATTTACCAAATTACCAAAATCAAAGATACAATCCTCTCTTCCTCACATAGAACAGTTTGCATTTGTTTTAAGTATAAAGTTCATTGCATTTCAAGAAAAGTAAATACCTGGGTGACCATCACCATTGTGGAACTAGAGAACATTTCATCATAGAGAAATTATACCCGAAAAGAAGTTGTATTTTAAAATCTTCTCCTTTTGGAAAACGCATGTTAGCATTTTTTATTTTGTGCATATAAAACACCCTTCACATTTTCATTTTAAATTTAGACCTCAGGTTATAAATCTTTCTCTTTGTGGGACCCCCTTTATTTAACGTAGTGGTTTCACTCCCATGTTAGATGTCCAGTGACTGACTTAAGTACTACTGTATTCTGAATTTTCATTCATCTCTTTGGATTAGGTACATGAGGATATATGTTCCCCAGGCCATGTATAAACCAAAGTAGCCATCTGTTATTTTAACACAAGAGCAGTTGGGTTAGATTCAGTATTCTCGAGTAATCATTTTTTCTGGCACTAGTAATTTGAAGGAAAGTTCTGAAACCAATGTAAGTTTCATTCTGTAGTGAGAACATAATTATTTGTTTGGGATTCTTTTCGGGAATTTTATATTATTGGTCATTTTAATTTACTCTAAGTGAGAGATTTTTCTCTCTTTATTTTTATCTCTCTTTTTCTTTTTTGGCATCCTCATGAGTGCTTCTCAACGTTTTTTTTTATCAGCAGTTGTTTTGGAACTACTTTTTAAAAAAGCAGTTAGAATGCTTAAAAACTCAAATTATTGTCTAGAACCAAAATTTATTAAAGAGATAAAGAGGCTGTCTTAGGGGTTGCCTGGAGCTCTGCGTACTCAGTATTCTTTAGGGTCTAGCAGGGAATAGACGACATACTAAGTTTGGTAATGTAGAGTTTAATGAGAGACTATTTACAAAGGCCGGGGAGAGCTAAGGGAAGCCAGCAGGGGATGCTGAGAGCTGTGTAGCTGTGTAGGCCTGAAGGGCAGAGGGAAGAAGTGGCGCCAGAGCCTGGAAAGAGCAAATTCATTGGAGAGTACCATCTGGGAAGAGATGTGGCCTTTGGTAGAAGAATGCAGGCTCTTATACAATGGTCCTGCAGAGAGGGAACAAATACCCCAACCTTTCTCCCCTTCTCACTATAGTCTCCCCCCAGTGCCTCACATATCTGAATTCCTGGGAGAACAGGAGAGCCTAGTTCATGTGGGCCATCAAGGTCAGCCTACAGGTTGCAGTAGAAGGTGCACAGTGGATTTGGAGACAAGTAGAAAATCTAGCAAAATTTGGAAAAACATTTAAATGCTACTATATGGCAAATATTTTTTTAACAATTTTTATTTTATTGTTATTTTTGCAGTGTCTATAGCCTGCTCTTTACTGTTTCCAATGCAGAGTTTAATTTGGCATTTCTCTTTTTATGTTTTTTTCTTATTGTTTTTGTTGTTCACCTTCTTCTTGTCTTGGTGTATTTCCTTCTGGTCACCAGCTATTCTTATCTCTTCCTTTTTTGTCAATGCAGCCTGTTCGTGTTTCATAGAAACAATGCCTTTTTATTGTTGGGAAACTTATAGACAATTTCTAAGAATTTCTTTGGCTTTATTAAAATATTTATTTAAAAATTAGCCCTTTGCCCCTGGTGTCTTGGAAAATGCCCTCATTCTTTTCTGATAGGAAGGCCTTATTTAAGTTGTATATTTGTGTGCATATACATATGCATGTCTGTTTATACATTCTCGAAAGGAAGGTGATCTTTTCTTCAAGGGATAGCAGTATTACGTGGTAAAGAGCACAGATTTCATTTCTTAGTCACTGTATGACTTTCAGCAAGTTTCTGAACCTCTATGTTTCAGTCTCCCCTCTGATACTATTGGAATAGTAGGATTTTCTGTCTTGGTTGAATGACTCCATCTCCATGCAGGCTCAGCTCACTCAAGTGTACAAATGGGGAAAATGATAGAACCTGCCTCATGGTGAGCTCAGGGCACACAGTAACCAGTACATATGTGGTGGCCATTGGTATTTAGATTGCAAGGTTTGTGGGAATGACCAGTTAAGTACTGCATCTGGGTGCTGGTTATGGAGGTGGTACTGGTTACGGAGGCTTCCCTGTGGGAAGCACAGCTGGCATTCACTTGCTTACATACATACATACCTACCCTCCAGATATTTTCATACATATACACAATACACACATTCCCATACGTTCTTATATATACATGCATGTACAGTAGATAATTACATATACTGTGTGTGTATATATACACACATGTACACATATATTCATATCTCTATATATGTATATATGCATATATGTATATATGTACACATATGTATATATGTATATGAATATATATATATATATATATATATATATATATATATATATCCATGCATGCATAAATACATACAAACATAAACAGTCTGTCCAGGCAGGACCCTTCAGGAGCTCCTTTCATAATTTTTCAGGTATTTGGAGCTCATGTCCAATGTACCTGTGTTCTTCTCTTTTGTAGACTAGTTCTTTTTCGTAGGCAGTCCTTAGTACCATCTTTTTTTCTGAAGAATGTACTAACAAATGCACCAATTTGAAGGAGACTAAATAGAGAATCTTTTTCAGTTCTCAGGAGAGAACATATTGCCATTTTTATATAATGAGGGGAATAAATTATATATTTTTAATACATTTTTTAAGATGCTGCTGCGTGGTATTCTGTAAAATACTACTGAAAAATCAGATTTTCCTTCCTATAGAAGGAAAATGGGCATTTTAGTCCAGATTTCAGATGCCATAGTGAATATATGCTAATTTAAATGTCATTCTCATGCAAATTCTAAGTCGTTTTACACAGAGCAAAACCTGTATGCATTTCATCTAATAGAAATAAGAGATAGAATGTAAATGTTTATCTATCTTGACTAATGGAATCTAAAAAGCTGTCAAATGACAAGGGATGGATAATATCATAGGATAATAAGCAAATGAACTGAATGGTTCAGGAAGAAAAAAATCTAGGAAATATTCAAAGTCAAGTTAATATGAAAAAAGGAATAAAATAATCTGACAAATGAGATAATAGCAGTTAGGAGAAAAAGTACTGGCTTGGCTGGCGGACGGTGACAGGCGGTCGGCTTGTCAGAATGAGCGGCAGCCGGGGTGTGGAGGATGAATGCGCCAAAGGACAGGCTCATAAACGGCAAAATGATGAGTGAGTTAGTAAATCTGTCAGATGATGAATGAGCTGACAGTACACATTGGACGGATGACGGAGGAGAGGCCATGTGAAAAAGGCAGTCAGCAGAGACATTAAGGGAAGGAGGAAGGCTGCATTCCTAAAACCAAAAAACTTTCACATTTAATATCATAAGCAGGAAAAAAAGTGGTGCAATTAATCACAGTACCTGATCTGTTTTGACGACTGTTAAAAACATAACAAAACTTCCATTGAAGACACTAAGACTCTATATAATGTGCTCATGGCTATTAATAATTATTTGCATTATATACCTGTCACTTGCTAGTTGTTACCCTATCCATTCCTGGGGATTTTCATCTGTGAAATGGAATAATAATAATTATGGTACCTTTCATCCTTTCATATGCAGACATTTGAGGGTTCATTTCATATGAAATACTTAGAACAGTACCTTGAACATAATAAATAATGAAGAAACTATTGTTAGTTGCCATTGATATTATTAATCATATTATTATTACTACTATTAATTTTTTATTTTTGTTTTCTTCTTGGAGTGTAAATTTCCATCTTACACATCCTTGGTGCCTAATTTAGCATATGGATCTCCCTAAAGACTCCCACATCAGTCAAATAAATAAAATACTGATGAGTTCCCTTATCTCTTATTAATAAATATTGCAAAATTTTTTTGAGAAGGAGAGGCTTCTAGGTTTTTTTTTCAGAGTTTAGTTTTCAAACTGTATAAACACCAGAGATAAATTTAAACTCCTGTTTGTAATTAATCGAAGTAAATGCATAAATCCACAAAAAGAATAATTTAAGAAGACTAGAAGGAAAGTGATGAAATTGAAACCCAAGGAATAATAAAGGCAGTAAAAAAAAAACCAAAATTCTTTGAAAAGAGTTATAAGTACACAAATCTCTTATTATAGTTTAAGATAAAAACAGAGAAGAAACATGAATAGAGAACCAAGAAAGGAACATAGCAATGTAAAGAAGGGATTTTAGACTTTATATTATAATTAGAAACATTATGTACATATATTTGAAAATTTTAAACTAAATGGCTGGTCTTCAGAAATAATATCAAGAGCCACAATTAATGTGAGAAGAGTAAAAAACCCAAGCAGAGCAATAGCCATTAAAGAACTTGAATGAACTTGTTCAACTGATGGACACCTTGATGGACACCAGGCTTTGATGGTTATACAGGTGAATTTTAGCAAACTTTTAAGAAATAGTGGTAGAAAAATGAGGGGAAATTACTCAGCTTATTTTATTAATCTGTTTTAAAACAATAGCAAAACTTAGACAAGGAAAGTAGAGAAAAGAAAATTATAAGCCAGTTTCACTAATGAGCATAAGTAAAAGAGAAAACATCGCAAATCAATTCTAGGAATTTATATTGAAATGCGGTATAACTTAAACAGCTTATTTTAGGGAAGAACGAGTGGATTAACTTTTAAAATCCACCAACTTACATAATTAAAAAATTAAATATGACAACCATATTATTTTTCTCAGTAAAAGTTGCAAAAGTGTTTAATCAAAATCTTAATGTAAAAACAGAAAACTAGGATAGACTCCTTTAATCTAATAAAGCATATATCTACCTATATGCTATATAACTCATAGAATATACCATATTAAATTTTTTAAATGTTTGAAATTAGATTGGGAGCAATACAGGAAGCTTAGTGTCATCACTGTTACTCAGTTTTGTCCTGGGAATTCTAGCCAATGCAATTAGATAAGAAAAGAATAAATCATAAGTATAGGAATAAGAATGGAAAAAACATAATTATCTTTACAGACTGTTTGATTATCTACATAGAAAATCTATAAACTATTAGAACCAATAAGAAAATTGATTCAAATTACAAAAATAAATAGCATTTATATATAATAGCATAAACCAATATGAAAATTGTAATTCAATAATTTAATTAAAAGCCATGATTAAATTTAATGAATGATACAGAAGACTGTTCTTGAGGGACACAGAATTCCTGATTTAAATGAGGAAAGGGCTTATTGTAGACAGGGAAGTTTGGTGTCCTAAAGATGACAGACCTTCTAAAATCAACCCATAAATTAAGTGCAATTCTTATCAAACTCTCAGATTTTTTTTGTGTGAAACTAAATAAACTGATCCCATAATTTATACAGAACAGTAAAGGTCCAAAAATAGCCAAGTCAATTTTGAAGTAGATCTAACAAGTGGGACTCACTCTACCAGATATTTTTTTCATAAAACCATAATAATTAAAATTGTGTGGTACTGGTATAGGGATAATTGAATAGATCAGTGTAACACAATAATAAACCCAGAAACAGACCTGTGAATATTGGAATTTGATTTATCACAGAAATGATGTTATTTAAATTGACTGGACAAGGGTGGACAACTGTTCAATGAAAGCTGTCTGTACCACTGGACATCCACGTGAAAAAAGATGGGGAATGGTAGGAGACCTTGCCTTGTACAAGGTCTGAAAATAAATTCCCTATGGATTAGAGACTTAAATATGAAAAGCAAATCAAGACAAAAGCATAAAGAAAAGATAGACCATGAAGGAAAATATTAAAACTAAAAAGTTGTGTGCATCAGAAAAATACCATTAATGTAAAAGGTGAGCCACTGGTTGGGTGAAGATGCGTCCCAAATGTGTGATCAAGCAGGGGTTAGTGTACAGAATGTTTTGAAGAGCCACAGAATAGTAAGAGGCAAAGAACTCACTGGGAAAATGGGTAAAGAATCTGGTATAGGGGTGCTAACAGTGAGGTCACTTTCTTCTGCCTCTTTTTTCCCTGCCTCCACTACCTCCATTTCTCAGTGGCTGAAGTTGGTTTTTTTTTTAATGAAATTTATTGTCAAATTGGTTTCCATACAACATCTAGTGCTCATCCCAACAGGTGCCCTCCTCAATACCCCTCACCCACCCTCCCTTCCCTCCCATCCCCCATCAACCCTCAGTTTATTCTGTTTTTAAGAGTCTCTTATGCTTTGGCTCCCTCCCTCTCTAACCATTTTTTTCCTTCCCCTCCCCCATGGTCTTCTGTTAAGTTTCTCAGGATCCACATAGGAGTGAAAACATATGGAATCTGTCCTTCTCTGTATGACTTATTTCACTTAGCATAACACTCTCCAGTTCCATCCATGTTGCTACAAAAGGCCATATTTCATTCTTTCTCATTGCCACGTAGTATTCCATTGTGTATATAAACCACAATTTCTTTATCCATTCGTCAGTTGATGGACATTTAGGCTCTTTCCATAATTTAGCTATTGTTGAGAGTGCAGTTTTAATGATTTGATGTTAATTTTTCTGGTTGTTACATCCATGTCACCAAATAATATGACTGTATTACCATTGCTTGACTTACCTCTTGCTCATTTATCCTTGGCTTTTATTTGCCAGATGATAGACTGTCTTCTAATGTAGCTGTATGCTGTCTTTACTCTCACTGTTGGTGACATCCATAACATGAACACTATCTTTAAATCTCAATTTATGGGGCACCTGGGTGGCACAGTCGGTTAAGCGTCCGACTTCAGCCAGGTCACGATCTCGCGGTCCGTGAGTTCGAGCCCCGCGTCAGGCTCTGGGCTGATGGCTCAGAGCCTGGAGCCTGTTTCATATTCTGTGTCTCCCTCTCTCTCTGCCCCTCCCCCATTCATGCTCTGTCTCTCTGTCCCAAAAATAAATAAACGTTGAAAAAAAATTAAAAAAAATAAATAAATCTCAATTTATTAATCCATCAACCACAGACACTACATGTTCACACCTAATCTTGTAAAATGAGTAAGTTAGCTTGGTGTTTTAATTTGAAAACTTGTGTAAAATAGTAAATAATTTATCGCTTGGTTGGTAGTGTTTGTATCCCCAAACATAAGGAGGTATTAAACAGAGATGTCTCTGGTCAGGAGTAAGATGCTTTTGAGCATCTTCAGAAAATGGAAACAGTTCATAGTAATTTATTCTAGGTTGGTATGCTATTTCCTCTGTGCCTTGCTGTGAATTAATTGTGTCATCACTGTAAGTTTTTCATACTATAGGAAGCTAAAAACACTGCCTTCTTCCTGTATCTGGCAGCTTGGGATGTTTCTAATTTGTGTTATCTTTTGTATTGTTAGTTTACATTCCGGTTTGCCAGCGTGTATGTAAATAAGTCCCATGCACAAAATGTGAAAAGCCAAAATTCATGTATTCATGATTGATGCCGATTTGTATGCAATATAAGCTTGTATACTTCCCTGATTAAACTGTTCTGTGTATTTCAATGGATGTGTTAATCTGGGTTTCACAGTCCGGCTTGCATTTTGTCTTTGCAATTGTGTGGACATGACTTCATTTACTATGGGGATGCATGTTAGGAATTTGGGTTTTGTGTACCCTGTGGGAAGGAGCACACCCTCTGGCATTTCCTGGTGGAAGCAGGTTTTGCAGCGCAGAGGAAGTGATGCTGACCAAATGTGAAAGCCTGATACATGTTCAGGAGGGTCTGGGAAAGCAGACAGTGCGGTCGGGGTAGCAGCCCCAGCCAGTAGGCCTGGCTCCAGGGTGGGGAACATCAGCTGTGCATGTGACAAAATGGGAAGAACTTTGAGCAGCCAGATCTGCTGTGAATTGTCCCATCACATGGGCCCTGCTACTCCAACATAAGCTCTCAAATTATGTCTAAAATGCTGAATGATCTTGTTAGCTAATGTTAAAATATTTGATCAGGGGGTTTCTGGGTGGCTCAGTCGGTTAAACATCCAACTTCAGCTCAGGTCATGATCCCACGGTTTGTGAGTTTGAGCCCCGCATTGGGCTCTATGCTGACAGCTCAGAGCCTGGAGCCTGCTTCAAATTCTGTGTCTTATGCTCTCTCTGCCCCTCCCCCACTTGTACTCTGTCTCTCTCTGTCTCTCAAAAATAAATAAATGTAAAAAAATTTTTAATAAAAAATAAATAAATATTTGATTGGAAATAGATATTAGTTGACAATTATATGGAAAGAAAAAAATTGACTACTTTCATTTACACCATTTAAATTCCAGGAGGCATTTTTTCTAGCTCATCCTTATTTTATTTTATATATGTTTTTAATTTTTTTAATGTTTATTTATTTTTGAGAGAGAGAGGGAGAGAGAGAGTCAGAGCATGGGAGGGGGAGGGGCAGAGAGAGAGGGAGACACAGAATCTGAACCAGGCTCCAGGCTCTGACCTGCCAGCACAGAGTCTGACACAGGGCTCGAACTTATGAACCATGAGATCACCACCTGAGCTGAAGTTGGATGCTTAACCGACTGAGCCACCCAGGCGCCCCCGCTCTTCCTTAGTTTTATATGTAATTGTATTATTTTCCCTCCCCGGTTGTACTCCATATCACCAAGAAGTGGGTTTATGTTTCAGGTGAGACAAGATAGGCATGCAGGGGTTTGTCTGTGTTATTCATTCACCCAACCAGTGTTTTCACTTGGAGGCGCCTCTGAGTGAGACTCAGATGATAAGGATGTTAAGGACAAATGAGGGCTTGGAGCTAGTGGTCTGCTGGGAGAGTTAGAAAACAAGAACACCAACAGGGAAATAATCCAGGTGTCAAGAGGCCTCTGAGGCAGCCAAGTGGAGCATCATGACTCCAAGAATGCCCAGGGGCAGAGGCAAAAAAGCCCTGAGATGACAACAGCTGGTTGTGTTTTTTAAAAAATTGCGAAAGGTGCCTCTGTGAACTTTGGTGTTTTCTGGCTGCTCTCTGCCCTGAGCTGTTCCAGGTGACAATTAGAATTTCGTGTTACCACCACCCCCGACCTATCCTTCCTCCCGGCCTCCAGATCTTGGCTCAGTTCTCTGGTTCTTGTGTTCCTTTGTCAATACTACATCTTTCTGATGTTCTGGGTTTCAGACCTGGTTTTCTATTACTCTGACTCCCAGTGCTAATTCTCATATTTCTGTTCCTGGCCTGTAACCTAGACTTCATCTACTGATTGGCAGGCAGTTACCTTCTGGCAGATGTGTGTCACTACCCCAGCCCGTAGGTTCCAAGATGAGTTAAGTCCCAGCATCAAGCAGCTTACAGTCTGTGAGGAAAGATCAGACAGACAGACAGACAGACAGACAAGTGTAATTCTAATCAGAAGTCATAAATTGCATCAAAATGGGTTTCCATGCAGGAGAGTATAAAAATAACCCTAGTTTGAAACTTCACCGGGGCCTTTATGGATGTCCTCAACTAACTGTTCTTATAGAGTGCCATGAAAATTTCTTTATCCACTTGAAAATATCCTCTTAACAGTTGCAGAACTGATGTGTTTCCAGTGATGTCTCTGACTTTGCCATGTGGTTATAAGAACTAGGATGGCTGGGGTGTGAGGGGCTGTTGCTCTTTTGCAACATAAATTTATTAGGTAGGCTTGTCAAAATGTACTCTTTGCTCAGACCTGGGGTGATGGGTTTAGACTGAGGTTCCTACACTTGCAGTTAATAGCTTCCAAAATGTCACTGTGTCATAACTGGGGCCCCTTGTGGCCCAGCCTTAGGGTGGCTCCTGCAGGAACCTTGATGAAAACTATAGAATTAGATCATAACTATGAATCTCCTTAAAGTGGCAGCCATCACATAAAGAGTATCATAAAAATCCAGTTTGGGTCTCTCTCCCCAAATTTTATGCTAATTGTAAGCGGCTGACATCGTTTCTTTCATCTGACCTCTACACCTACTAGCTGACCACCTCATGGCTCTTTGTCTCTTTTCCTTATACCTGTCCTCACCCCATGCCACACTCTCCAGGCCAGAGGGCGTGGTGTCACCTCATTCTCCCTCCTTCTGAAAGCAGGTCTGGGTCCCCAGGGAGTTACATATTTTCTCTCACTCTGACTGCTTTTTTTTCTGTGAAATCCTCAAGGAAAATTTTCTTTTTTCTTTTCTTTTCTTTTCTTTTCTTTTCTTTTCTTTTCTTTTCTTTTCTCTTCTCTTCTTTTCTCTTTTCTCTCTTCTTTCTTTCTTTCTTTCTTTCTTTCTTTCTTTCTTTCTTTCCCCCCTCCTTCTGTCTCTCTCTCTCTCTCTCTTTCTCCCTTTCATGAGCAGGGGAAGGGCAGAGAGGGGTGGGGGGAGATAGAATCTTAAGCAGGCAGGCTCCACACCCAGCATGGAGCCCAACACAGGGCTCAGTCTCACACCCCTGTGGTCATGACCTGAGCCAAAATCAAAGGTCAGACGCGTAACTGACTGAGCCACCCAGGTGCTCTATGGAGAAAAAAATTTCAAATAAAATTTAATATTTGCATCTGAGCTGCAAAAGTTGGGTCAGGAAGCAGAACCTGAAATCAGATTTAGCGTGGAAGGAAAACCATAATGCAGGAGGCTGCTTTTCCCACACTAAAGCTGTATTTGTTTCTCAAGGTGGCCATAACAAATTACCACAAACTTGGTGACTAAAATAACTGAAATTTATTCTCTCGCAGTTGTGGAGGCCAGAAATCCAAGAGCAGAACTGGGTCCTTCAGGAGGCTCTGAGTGAGGATCCTTCCTTGCCTCTCCCCCAGCTGCTGGTAGTTGTGTGAATTCTTCTTATGTGGATTCTGCCATTTTCTATTGGGGCTGGATTTTTATCAAGATTGTATAAAGTCACAGGTCATGTTACAGAAGCCTGTTCACTGAGCTACTCTTGTGGCCACAAGGATTCTTTCAAATCCTCTGTCAAGCCTGTCACACCCATATTGGAAACTTTCCAAGGAGTCTCCAATTCTTCAGAATAAAAGCCAGAGCTCCCCATGTCTGTGACGACCTTCCTCTCTCACTCCGGTGCCCGTCTTCTGGACTCCCCTTGCTCATTCAGCTCTGGCCACACCCTTCCTCACTGTTTCCCGAGTCTAGAACATTCTGACCCTAGATAGCTGCAGTGCTTCAGGTATTTGCACAGATGTCAATATTCAATGTGGCCAGTCCCATTCAAAATTGCTGCCCTACCTTCTTGCCCCCTCCCCTGTTTCAGGTCCCCCCCCCTTTACCACCTTTTAATACCCTATATGATTTATTTAATTCCTTGTCTCCTCCCTCCATGAAGTTTACTGATCAGTTTTATTCACGGTTGTAGCTCCATACTGACAGTAGTGGCTGGCGTGGTGAAGACACACCACAGTGCTTTTGAACTGAATCAGTGAAGTCAGAATTCAGAAATTTAAAGTTGATTTTTTTGGAACCCAAGTACAAGATAAGCTGTTTATCCCCTGTAAATTTCTTTGCACTCATTTAGAGCCTATGAACCTCCCAGACCCCGATTCAGCAATATAATGATATTCTCCATTTGTCTCCAGTTGAGTTCTCTGTAAATTTGTTAAACCAGACTCCCCATGCCTCCCATTGAACACTGGTGATGGCGAACAGGAAGGTTGGTCCCCAGGTAGAATTCTTTTGTTAAGTCTCTGTACTGCAAGAGAGAATACAAAATGCAGCTGATCTGTGCCACCCACATACACTGTGTCTGCACCACCTTGGCCCAAACAGTGAAGTCTAGGCTGTTCTTATGAACTCCTCATGAGCCCCTCTAGGTGCTGACCAACTTCACGTGAAAGCCTTGTTCTAGTTATCCCTTGCCTTTTTTTTTTTTTTTTTCAGTCACCATGATACTTGTCCATCTTCTGGCACTCTCCTTTCTCTATGATTTTTCAGGTGAAGACTACTCTGTTGTAGCAGGGATGTTTTCTGTTTCTGATTCAGTTTAAGATGAAGCCCTTAGTCTCTCTGTGTTTCCTTGTATGTGTGTAAAATAAAGTGATGTCCTCACATAGGAAAAAAAATTGATAAAGATCTAAATTTTGAAAAAATATTTATATATTTTTTTGGAGAGCACAAGCGGGGGGTGGTAGGCAGAGAGGGGGGTACAGAAGATTCAAAGCCAACTCTGCGCCAACAGGCTGACATCAGCGAACCCCATGCAGGGTTCGAACTCTCGAGTCGCGAGATCATGACCTGAGCTGAAGTCGGATGCTCAACCAACTGAGCCACCCAGGTGCCCCAGATCTAAATTTCAAAATTAAGAACCCATAAAAAAGATGAGAAATGATTCTCTCTTTAGAATTCTGAGAACAAAGGAAGGTCTGGTCCAGGTCATATTTAAATGGGGCATCTCAAGAGCATTTCAGATGGTTGTGTGTGTGAAGCCATTCTGAGATGCATCCAGACTTTTCTGTGGACTGTAAATAACTAGAGATCAGATTGTAAGCAAATCAGAAGCTATAGTTTTAATTCTTGGCCTATGACTTAAAATTTTGAGTTATGCCCAAATAAGCTGGAAAAGACTAGATTTCATCAGAACTTGCCTTTAAGATGTGACTGGTCCCTTTTGAGTCTGACCTTAGCTTTCATTTGTGACCAAGAATCTTAACATGAAAACCACCAAATTGGAACATTCTTATGAAATTTACATCATCTTTTAAGGAAAAACAAACCCTACTAAATAATAATGGCAACATAAATCTCAGTTTACACAGAAGACGATAGGCTTTCACTGAATATAATAGGAAAGTGAAATGGTGAATTTGGAAGTCAGCTGGAAAGGACTGTTTGAAGCTGAAGAAAACTGCCTTTTG